>NC_133538.1:409689310-410946810 GCF_048544455.1 Silene latifolia
ATCCTCGCACTAACTCATTAGCCAGCATGATGTTATCAAAAATAGACCTGTCAGCAACAAAGGCAGCCTGCTCCAAACCCACAATGTGTGGCATAATTTTATGAAGCCTAGAAGTAAGAATCTTACTGATAGTCTTATAAATGGTAGTACAGCAAGAGATCATGGGCCGATAATCCATAACTGTGTTTGGGGAGGTCCCTTTGGGGATGAGTGAAATGAGAGTGGAGTTCACCTCCCTTAATAATTTGCCAGTTTTGAAAAAATCTAGGATAGCAGTTATAAAACTGTCATGAATAGTGTCCCAAGCATCCTTAAAGAACCCAGAAGAATAACCGTCTGGCCCAGGACTCTTGTTAGCATCAATGGAGAAGAGGGCAGACTTGATTTCAGCAGGGGTAATAGGCTCCAATAGAGGACTACCTTCAGTAGGAGTCAGAATATGTCCATTAGGCATGATGGAAGAGTCAAATTTAGTAACATTCCCGGCCCCTAACAAACTGATATAATAATCTAAGAAAGCCTTTGAAATATCAGGGAAAGCATTGCAAACAGTTCCATGGTTATCAACAACTTTCCTGATGTTAGAAGAGTTTCTTCTAGCAGCTACCTTTGAAGAGAAGTAAGTTGTACTAGCATCACCCATCTTTATATCAAATTCCTTTGCTCTCTGGAAAGCAATACTCAATTCAATATTTTTAAATTTACAATCATCTTCACTAAGGTGCTCCTCTTCCAGGCAAAGAGCTCTGTTATGAGGGTCAAGTTGGAGCTTTTCCTGGCATGTGTGAAGCTGTTGCTGCACATTTTTCACTTTAGCAGTAATATTAGCATAGTGCTCCCGATGCAAACCCCTTAATTTTCCTTTTAACCGTTTGAGATGTTGAACTAACTTATACATGGCACATCCTCTAATATAAGTCCCCCATTCAGCACGAACAAGTGGGAGGAACTGCTGATCCTGACTCCAACAGTTGAGGTATTTGAAGGAGTAGTTCTTAGGAGGAGTACTGGCTTCAAGAGTAAGGACCAGCGGGGAATGATCAGAAATTCCTGCAGTAAGAGCCTCAGCATAGGAATCAGGGAACACCAATAACCAGGAAGCATTAACCAAAGCCCTATCGAGTCTCATCCACTTTCTATCCTTATAATCCTTATTATTATTATTATTATTATTATTATTATTATTATTATTATTATTATTATTATTATTATTATTATTATTATTATTAGTATTATTTTTATTATTTTTATTTTTATTATTATTGTTACTCTTACTCTTACTCTTACTATTATTGTTATTATTACTATTGTTATTGTTTTTGTTAATATTATTGTTATTGTTATTATTATTATTGTTACTGTTATTGTTACTATTATTGTTCTTATTATTTTTTTTTTGCAAGAAGGTATAATCCTTTTATTCATCCTCAAGGTGGGGAAAAAGAAAAGGATAAAATCTTACAAAGAATAGCCCCTATAGCCTAAAGAAGAAAGGCTAGCAAGAGTGCAAGGAACACTACTACAAATGAGCACTTGGGCCACGGCTAAATTCGTGGCGCAAGTACTAAATTTCCGTGGCTAAAACATTTGGCCACGGGAATACCTTCCGTGGCGCAAGTGACCGTGGCAAAGGGATAGCCACGGGAAAAACAAGAACGTGGCTATTATTTAATTTTTGGCCACAAATTCTCTCGTGGCTAATAACTCCTGTGGCCAAAGAAATTTCCCGTGGCGAAAAAATAATTCCCGTGGCAAACAATATATATGAAAATTAAATAAATAAAACGTAAAATAATTTATTTATTTTTCACAATTGGTATTTTATCATATACGGAACCGTGACAATCTAGGTAATTGTTTCGCTAGTTAACTTGATTCATTTGAACGTTATTTCGTTTCACGAGTCATGCATTTATGGGCATCGGAGAGGCTTCCCAGGAGGTCACTCATCCCAACACTAGTCTCACCTGAGCACGCTTAACCGTAGAGTTATTTTGATGTGCCACCGAAATTGAATGTTACCTTTGTTGATATAATTAGCACTTTGAATCCTTTTAAGTTTATTTTTTTTCTTTCAAATCTTACCTTTAGTACTATTTAATTACATAAATGTTACATGTTTTACAATTTTTGCGGGAAAAACATTATTTTGGCCGAAACAATTAAATTTTCGACATTAACCTCCTGATTAATGATTTTGACATCATTTTTTTCCCCAAGTCAGTAAACCATTTTCTCCAAAAAGTAAAATTAATTGTGTTTTCCTAACATTTTTTTATTTCTTTTGTTTATCGACATACTTATTTTCATTTCTCATGTACTCATTTTTTCGTATATTTTTCTTTGCAAATTCTATTGTATAACCGTTGTACCTGCGATATGAAAAATGAGACCATTTTTTGGTAAAATAATGACCGCTTTTGTAATTGAAGGTCTTTTTCCCCAAAGTGATCACTATTAATAAAAAAATAGTCACTTTTTTACCCAAAAACCACGAAAAAGATTATTGTACAAAAGAATCGCTTATTTTCTTAAACTAATTTCTCTTTGTTATGATTTATCGTTTCTTTTCTTAACATTTTCACATTATTTGCACATGTGACTTTAAATTATTGTAATTTATATATTTTTCCGTGTGATGCGCTCCTTTTCAATGAAAAAAATTCCCAATTTTTTCTCAAAGAACTTAAATTTTACGTAAATTTTTCACGGTACCCTCGAATTTTGACAGATTACATATGGTACCCTTTTTTAAAGTTTTTACATATGCTACCCATGTATTTACGTTTTTCAGTCTCAGAATACCCTTTGACAAACTTCCGTCATAACGCCTCTACTCATATGCCTTGTGACGTCTTTTTTTGTTATCTAATACACTATCAATTCATCATCTAATAATACCTAATTCCTTATTTTGTCTAATAAACTAACATTTAGTACCTAAATAATATGAAAATAACAACATAACATACACAATTACTCATCAAATTACTTATAGGACTAACGACGTTATGACGAAATTTCCTCAAAGAGTTTTGTGGGAATGAAAAAGGTAAACACAAGGGCAACATATGTAGAAACTTAAAATAAGGGGTACCATGCGTAATCTGGCAAAGTTCGAGGGTACCATGGGAAATTTCCGTAAATTTATATCAACTTCAAATTTTTCTATAAATATCCTACAAATAAAGTTGGAAATAAAATTTTGAATGAAATAGTTTAACAATATATTAATTTTGGATTTTCAAAGATAGATGGTAAATAACTTTTTTATTCAATTTGATATGCTATATCTTTAAATGTGATACAATCATTTAAGATTGTTATTCAAGATTATAAAGTTTAATTTAAAAAAGTAAAAGAAATTCACGACTTTAATAAACAGAGTATATATTAAAACAATTTTTTTAAATTATCAATATTTTGAAAAACCTGTAAAACATAAATGTGATCTGTAAAAAATTAAAAAATTAGACGATAAACTTTTCTTTGCTTGTATATAAGTTTATAAAATTTTAAAATTTCTTATTAAAGTAAATAAAACAATAAAAAATATTAATTAAATTAATCAAAGTGTTTCTAAATTTTTATATTCAAATGTATTTTCATATTATTATATTTGATTAAATTTCATTCAGATTTAAGTCGGAATAGATACTCGCCAAGGGTGTTTGTTTGTTCGTGGCTAAAAAAATATTTTCCATGGAACAATTCGTGATTAAATAAAATTTCGCCACGGGTGTGACATAGGTCGTGGCTAAAATGATTATTTGCCACGGGTGTAGCCTAATTCGTGGCCGAAGTGACTTTTTGCCACGGAAAACGTTATCCCGTGGCATAAATTTTTTTCCAAAATAAAGAATAAGTTTTTCCCGTGGCTAAGCAAAATTTAGCCACGAATTATGAGTTCTCGTGGCATAATTCGTGGCGCAAGTGATGATTTGTTGTAGTGGAACTAATAAAACGAGAAGAACATAAGGAAGAAGACCTATACAATAAAGACACTGAGATGATAAGTTTGGCCTGAGTAAGCAGCTGATGCACTGTGTGTTCATGGATGCTAAAGATCCTGCAATTACGCTCCTTCCAAATAGTGTAGATGACACAAGTAAAGCAACTTAGAAACCAAGTGTGCTTCCAATGCCGCCTAGAATGCCTATGCTAACACCAGTTCAACTCAGTGTGATAATCAGTACTCCTATTGGGAACACGAGCCCGCACCATGAGCTCATGCCGAGTCAGCTGAGAGAATGGACAAGCAAAGAATAGGTGATCATGAGTTTCACTATCTTGCTTGCAGAGAACACATCGATTAGGAGTGATGAATCCCCTAAGAATTATTTTGTCCACGGTTGCTAGTTTCTGCTGACAAGCTAGAGAAGTAATGATGCTGTGCCTAGGGACTACCACCTTATGAAAAAGCCCTTTAGACCAGGAGATAGTAGGGTGACACGGTCTAAACCAACCTTGTAGGTCATGCAAGAACCCGAAACTTATCACCAGAGCACCAGCTATGAAGGAGAGCTCTTGCAGCAGCAGGAGAACCAGTGACAGTCAGTAAGTAATTTTTAACACTGATGATACTCCGAAAGCTTTCACTATATCTGTCATGAATAGCAGCATCCCAGATAGAGCAATGGGAGAGATGGTATTCTGAGTGCCAAATGCTCCATAGTCCCTGAGGAGTCTGATCTAATAACCACAACCATTTGGATATAAGCGCTTTATTCCAGGAGAGGAGCTCTTTGACCCCAAAGCCACCTTCATTAGTTGGAGCACAAATATTAGACCAACTCTTTACAATCATCTTCTTATCTGTGGCTTTGATATTCCAGAAGAAATTCTTGCATAACTTGTTGATAGTTTTAAGCACACTTTTGGGAAGCAAGACACTGGCACACCAAAAGTTCTCAATGCCAAAGACAACACTGTTGAGAAGCTGAAGTCTACCAGCATAAGAAAGCAATTTGGAAGACCAGTGTTGAATGGAGGCCTGAATTTTGTTGACAAGGATACCATACATATCCACAGTGGTACGAGCTGTGTTTAGGGGCAACCCTAGATACCTAAAAGGGAAAGATCCCTCAGAGAACCCAGAGGTAAGCAGAATCTGGGACTTAATGCTAGGAGAGACACCACCAAAGTAAATTTCAGTTTTGTCCACATTAGCTTGAAGCCCAGACCAGCTAGAAAAGAGGCCAAGGGTTTGAGAAACAGCCTGCACAGAAGGCACATCCCCTCGAATAAAGATCATAAGATCATCAGCAAAGATTAAGTGAGTGAGTTTCATTTTAGAACACTTTGGATGAAGAGACACTTGAGGATGGGAATTGAGACATCTCAAGTATCTAGATAGAATCTCCATGCTAAGAACAAAAATATAAGGGGAGAGAGGGTCTCCTTGCCTGACTCCACTTTTCCCTTGAAAGAAACCATGGACTGAACCATTGAGCTTAAGAGAGAACCAGGAGCTTGTGAGGCACCCCATAATCCAACTAATAAATTGTGGAGGATATTTGAGAGCAAGCAGCATATTTTCTATAAAAGACCACTGAAGAGAATCAAAGGCCTTCCTAATATCCACCTTAATCAAGCACCTAGGAGTGAGATACTTGCGACCATATCCTTTAACTAAAGATTGGGACAACATGATGTTTTCATGGATGCTCCTTCCTTTAACAAAAGCTGCCTGTTCAGGACCAATTAAGTGGGGAAGCACAGTGCTGAGCCTAGTGGATATAATTTTAGAAATTGTCTTGTAAAAGGTAGTACAGCAGGAAATGGGACGAAAATCCATGACTGTGGAGCTAACCTTCTTCTTAGGAATAAGGGCAATCAAGGTAGAGTTAGCTTGCTTACTCATTCTACCAGTTGAAAAGAAGGAATGGACAGCTTTACAATAAGACTCCCCAATAAGAGACCAACTGTGCTTAAAGAAAGCAGAGGAAAACCCATCTGGGCCAGGACTTTTATCAGAACCAATAGTAAAAAGAGCAGCTTTGATTTCTTCATTAGTGATAGGAAGAATCAAAGCATCAGCAGCTTCACTAGAAACAGTAGGGCTCAACTGAATATAGCCATTATCTAAGGGAGAAACAGGAGAGCTAGCCCCCAGAAGACTCTTATAGTAGTCAACAAAACCATCTGCAACACTATCCAGGCCAATTCTATCAGCACTATGCCTATCTTTAATCTGACCTATAATTTGTTGATGTTTTCTTTCCTGAATCTTTGCATAGAAGAATTTAGAAGAACAGTCATCATGAATGAGATTTTGAACCTTATCTTGTTGCTGAACAATAGTCTTCTCAATATGCTTAAACTTGTAGTACAGAGACAAGAGCTCTTTTTCTTTAGAAATTAGCTCAGGAGAAAAATTATCAGCTTGCATAGCCAGTTGACAGTCTTTCAGATCTTGTTTCAAGCCCTGAACCTTAATAGAGATGCTAGTAAAATGCTCTTTATGTAGTAATCTTAAACTCTTCCTAACATTCTTCAGCTTAGCAAACAGCTTATAAGTGGAAGAGCCATAAACTGGAACATTCCAGGCCTCATGCACAATATTATCATAGTCGAATGATCAAGCCAAAGAAATTTAGAAAACTAAACCTTGATTTTCTGCAAGGATCCTCAAAGATGGTAACCACCACGGAGAATGATCGAAACTCCGGGTTCGGGAAATGGGCGAAGTAGCGGGGAAAATGAGTAAGCCACTAAACATTAGCCAGAGCTCGATCAAGTTTGGTCCAAACCCTTGATTCAGGGAGTTGCTTATTATTCCAAGAAAAATCACAACCTGAGCTAGTAAGATCCTCCACCTCACATTGATAAAGACAAGAATTAAAATCCATAATATCAGCAAGATCAGGGAGAGTGCCCCCAATCTTCTCAGAGATGTCCCTAATAACATTGAAATCTCCCAAAATTAACCATTTATTCACCAGGGGCTTAATATTTATAAGATGAGACCAGAGACCATCTCTCTCCCTAGCATCATTACTAGCATAGACAAAAGTGATATGGAAGACCTGACAAGTTGCATTATGGAACACCTCACAATGAATAAACTGAGAGTGAACATGAAGAGGAGTTACAACCACGGAGAGATTCCAAAGCAACGAGGATTCTGCCATTAGAATGGAGGTCCAGATTGCAACAAGAGCCCAAGTTACTAAAGTAAGAAGAAATAATCCTACCATAGTTTCTTTGCTTAATTTTTGTTTCCAAAATACCCAAAATATCCAGCTTATTAACCCAAAGGAAGTCCTTAATTTCCTGTAACTTTAAAGGGTCATTACACCCTCTAATATTCCAAGATGAGACTTTCATTGGCCACCTGTATCAAAAGGGTGAGTATCCCCTATGCTCTCAACCATTATTATTATTATTATTATTATTATTATTATTATTATTATTATTATTATTATTATTATTATTATTATTATTATTATTATTATTACTATTACTATTATTATTATTATTGTTGTTGTTGTTGTTGTTATCATTATTGTTGTTATTGTTGTCGTTATTATGATTATTATTGTTGTTGTTGTTGTTGTTGTTGTTGTTGTTGTTGTTGTTGTTGTTGTTGTTGTTGTTGTTGTTGTTGTTGTTGTTGTTATCATTCTTATTATTATCATTATTACTATCATCATTATTATCATTATTATTATCAATATTATTATTATTATTATTATTATTATTATTATTATTATTATTATTATTATTATTATTATTGTTATTATTATTATTGTTATTATTATTATTGTTGTTATTATTATTATTGTTATTGTTATTATTGTTATTATTGTTATTATTATTATTATTATTATTATTATAATTATTATTATTATTATTATTATTATTATAATTATTATTATTATTATTATTATTATTATTATTATTATTATTATTATTATTAATTACAGTCCTCCCCCCTTAAAATGAACTTCGTCCCCGAAGTTCGCCTCAACTCCCTTTTCTAACACTTTCATAAGACCCACTATCGACTCTCAAACACTCCCTTACCGTCACCGCTATCTTTCGCACTTTTACAAGGTCGACCACACTCTTGCCACTATTAACACTTTCCTTATGTCTGATATGCGTCGCCTCAACACTCTTATACTCTTACTAAGTTCGCCTGCATTATTCAGATCTCTCTTATGCCTTACTCCCGAACTCATGCCAACTTCAAATCCTTCATTGTACCAAATTCTAAGTGTTCCTTCATTCGACTATTCACTCTTTTTACTTCCGTATTTGTCCTTTTAAATTCAAAATTATTATATCCATTCCCCTTAAAAGGGAACTTCGTCCTGAAGTTCAAATCCCAAACATCGACTATTAACATCTTCTCGATTTTCCAACTAAATTCCACGATGTTTCGCGCCTAGTCATGTCTCGATGGTAGATTTGACTACGACATATACCATAAAATGTCCACTCCGTACTATATCTATACCTGCTTTGTTCATTAACACCATCTCGTCCCGCCGATAATTGGTTATCGCATACTATTCTCATACAGAAAGTAGATCCTCCAAAATATCATTAATAGGCTCACCCAAGTCAAGCACATGAGCGCTACAACAATTATATATTATTAACAACACATCTATGAAATATATCGACTCAACAATCATAGTAAAAAATTTACAATCCATCATGTATTTTCTACTCTTTATCTATAAACAGGAAATAACGGGAAGCAAACAATAGTACTGAAAACGCAATATCAATTCATATGACAATAAAAAATGAACGTGATATTTTCAAAGTTCGTTCACAACCATTCTGTCTCCTCCATCACAACACCGTCACCAACAACCGCACCGCAGCGCGAAACACAATGGCCATATCAGCCACCATCACACTCTATCAAGTCTCGTGAACACGGTCTCAACACACATTATTCATAAAGAATAACAACAATATCACTACTTAAACAACAATTGACAACTAGACCATAATGCATAACATGGATACTTCACGGAGCAATTAAAGATAGCTTTGCAAACAACATCCATACTTAAACAAGACGGTCATCCTACATGACACATGATGCGTGCATTTTATATAGTCTTTTTAAGCCTTATTTGCACGCATTTCTATGCAATTCTCGTAGTTCTAGGCTATAAAATGCCCCAAATTATCTACTTTGGTTCGTTTGTCTTTCATTGTAGAAATGGACCTGAAAGAAGCAAAACTGAGCTTGAAACTGTCCTTTTAGCTTGAATTTAGGAGATAGAAGGAATTGGAGCGAGAATGCCTCTGCCTTGGGATGCGTGAAGTCGCTTTGGAAGCAAATCAACGTCCTTTATGAGCTGACTCAGTGGCAGATCCTCCGATCGAGAGCTTTTGCTGGCTTAGTTTCTCGATCGAGTACTTTTTTATGGTGAACAGTCCTCGCTCGAACTCCTACTATGTTCGATCGAGAAGTGGCTTTTTGGTGTTCCTCGATCGATTAGATTTTGTACTCGATCGAGAGGTTTTGGCTAGAAGTTAATCGATCGAGGAGTTTAGAAGTGCTCGATTGATCAGTTTGCTATCTGACGCAAGATTTTAATGCGTGAACCTTATTTACTTGATATCTTAAGTTATCGTTGTTAGAAATCTATATCTCATTACTATACATATTCATATATGTGATGATTTAATTTAGTCATAAAATTAAATATTGATCTTATGCATGCAAACAATAATAAGAATAAGGAAGAAATCATCATCTTACATTGAAGATTTCGGATTATTTGGGCACAAGTGAGTTCTCCTACTTACTTGTTCTTGAGCTTCCTAAAATAGATGAACAAGGATTCAAGTAGAGAATCCTTCCCAAGGAATAATACCCAAGGTAACTACTTAATAAAATTAATATTATTATTACTAGAACAATATTAATTTGGAATAAAATTGACCAAAATATTATTTTGTTCTCTTAATATTTCGGCTAAGAGAAGGGAGAAAATAGGAAGAAGTTTTTATCTCTCTAAAACTCTTATTTTAGATGGATGTATGAATGAATAATACACTTATCATTTTAGTAGTGTATATGGTCAATCATAGAGGAAAAACCCATGGCTTTTCTCTATGAAAAACCGGGTAGAAGGAGGAGGTGGTGATGCCCAATGCATGATCAAAGTGCTCTTCACAATAACCATTAGGTATGCATGGCTAGGTTTAGGTAAATGATTATGCTTTCCACTCAAGGATTAATTAACACAATATTTAGCCTAAATCACCCATATTTCGGTCCATATTAAGATAAAATGGATTCCATTTTATCTTTGTCAATTTGTCAAATTGTCACATGTCACATGTCATGTAAAATTGTTATGTATTTTTAACATATTAAAAATCAACGCATTAATAAAAGTACGTCATATACAAAATTGACTTAGTAATTCAAAATTACTTGTACCAAAATATTTTACCAATTATAAATCACAACATATTGTATTTATAATAAATTATTCATTCAAATGCAATTGTTTCCTTAAACAATAATTTCATCTAAGTAATAAAACAATTCGATCACTTAGACCGTATCTTATTTAATCAAATTATAATGAGATACGTAAATATTACTTCCAAAATCGTCCGTCAATTTTAAGTAATTTAATCAACCCGTATCGTCATACGATCAATTAAAATAATCAATTAAGACTGTTACCCTTTAGGTATGACCTAAGGGGATCAACTGATCACCACCGTCGCACGACATTAATGTCAAACTCTAGTCAGCCAATCATTACCGATATGTGTGGACCAGTTGACAGTAAAAAATTACTTCCCAATAGTATTCTTTAAAATGAGGCTTAAACATGTGATCATCATGATCGACAGTTGTGATCGCATTATTGTCGGAGGACACATATTCCAACAATCTCCCACTTGTCCTCGACAAGTGTGCGTCACCAATTCTCTTGTCCTATTACAATCTCCCACTCAATGCAAGGTGTCTTTCAGGTCGTACTTGCAAGTGATCATATCGAGAGTGGTTTCCTCGATCTGGAGAATAACTGATTGACAGGATTTATCTACCATAGATATCTTCCGAGCGTGGCCACACATTTTCAGTTCATTACTCCTCGAGTGGCTCTGAGATATTGTTATAACCCTGACTAGGGGTGGACAATTCCTATCGCACTCATTCCCTTCGACTAGCCACAGCCATCATAACCCAAAATATGCCCATTTTACCCCATTTACGAAGGTCGTAGTAACACAAATCCAAGTTAATCTGAAACTGTGCCATCTTAGGCGAATAGTCTTTAGTCAAAAGAATCGACTCTTTAGAATACTATAGTAACTCTCGCCACGACCAAGCTATATAAATTTGCCAGAACTCTATAAGCGGTCATAAGGCCCGACAAAGTGTTCCTAACAGTCTGCCTATGTGATCGACTAGTCATTCTCATATGACTCTATGGCACTTGAACTTGTCATCAATCGCATCACATCTAGTCACTTTGAGACGTCACCTCATGTAAGTAACTATGGGCGAATACAATGCTAATCCGTGTTCACTTTGACGGGGTTCAATTGTCTCTACAACCCGTTTGGATGTAACAAAGTATAAGGTGAGTTAATAATAACTCAAACGACAAATGTCGACATCACATTCGGGTAGTCAATACCATATTACAACCTTCTGATGCATATCGTAAGTGTGTAAACACTAGTCGATTGCAATAGAAGTTTAATATACCATGTGCCCATGTGTTCAAACTTCTTATATTGCATTGTCCTTTATATTCATGTTATCTCTCATAGCATGAACCTTACCAAGTACACATATAGGTTCCCAACCTCGGTTTGGGTTCTTTATCTTGAAAGAACTTTCTGGTTGTTTATCACACAACCAACGAATTTTTGGTGGATGATATAACTTGCACTGGTCAAGTGTTCTACCAACTCACAATGCACTAGGTATATGTTTTGTAGAGTCTTGCAACAATTGTCAAGATGATTAGCCTAGCACTTCTCACAAGTCCTAGCATATTAGAAAATATTAGTTTTGAGTAACTTCTTACTTCAACTAAGTATCTTTCCTAACTTCTTATTTCTCCTTTGAGCTTGAAAAGCTTAGGATTTTCAGAAATCCTTACGCGTGTTCGAACTTTAATATGTGCAACCTCTTGTCACATAACAGAGCGTTCTGTCCAACACTGAAATCGCTCATCGGATTCTCCTCGAGAATTCATAACGATTCTTCTATGGCTTGCCATTGATTCATCATGCTCTTATGCATATGATTCATTATTGGACATGTGCATGATTATTCTAATGGCGGAAACATTAGTAACTAATAATCATGTGATCAACCATTCTTAGGTTCAATGAACGACCATGACTGCTAATGGCAATTCCATTTTCATTGACATGAATAACCTACGTTTCTCGTTGATTCGATGTGTATATCTCAATACCTATCCAACATCTCATGATGTAATTGGATTCATCACAGTCCATTTTCATCCAGAATTGAAAACTCACATACTTCTTTGTGAAAGAAAGTACTAGCTCGTCATTCTCAATGAGTAATGAGTTATAAACTTTTACAAGATGATTGCTCCCACTAAATTCCATGTCTTCACATGATAATTTCCAACCCCCACTTAATTACACATGTTTCGCAATTGACTACTCAATCGAAACATTTCAAGAATTAAAATATTTTTGCTTTGCTAAGTTATTAAGATAAAACCATATATGTTCCCATCATATCCTTTCAAAATACCTATTTTGAAAAGGTTTCAATCTTAACCTTATGGAAAGAGATTTTAATCTCTAACTCATTTATTTTGTAATGATGCGTAGCAATGTCATTATTTAAATGTGAATTATATCTAATACACGTCCTTCTCAAAATACCCTTTTCGAAAGGAGGTTTAACCATTTCATTTTCATAATGAGGTTAAGTAATGACATTAGCGTGGTTAATATTTAACTTAGCTCTTGTGGATATCGGCATATCAATCTTTTCAACTTTTAGTCATAAATCTCATTTATTTTCTAGGATGCAACTTTGATTCATTTAGGCTCTTAAGTAAATATCAATATTTAAACTATTGGTCAAATGTTGTTCATAAACTAGTCAAAACTCTTGTTATGACTTTACATTAGTCATTCTTTATTCCAAAATTTTCTTTTGGTCTCCTCGTGTAGTTATCTTGAGAACATATTCTTTTGATTACTTCACTTGGTCTCACTTGTCATGTAGATTTCATCTATTCGAGACCATAGATCTCATCTATTCGTGTATACTATCTATATAGGTATACAAATCATTCTTTCTTGTGTAGATCTCATTTACACAAGTACACAAATTTTGCTTGGTGTTCTTTGTGTCTTTATTTTCTCCCACTCTATCTTTAGAATGAATACACTAGAGATTCAAAGATAGCATATGAGACACAAATAATGATTTTTGAAGTATAAGGAGGACTATGTCATAGGTTAACCAATTGTTTTAGATTTGATAAGTGTACTTGGTGATTGACATTCCTTTAAGAGAGTTCATCAACTCAATATCACTTTATGAATGATCATACACAAGCCTTAAGCTTGTGGACATATAATAAATCCCATCATTATAGTTGTCCATTAGATCACTTTAAGTGAATGATCATATGTTTCTATGAGCAAGCATACAAAGACAAATTTTAGAACAAGGATAAAATACGATAAAACGGGTGACTTGGGTTGCAAACCAAGCCACCATTATCCAAAATACAACCATTATCCAAAATACATTTCCATGTCGAACACGGAAATCAAAAGGTTCTAAAATCCGAAACATAAATTAAAATAAGACAATAAAAAGCCAAGCTTCATGGAAGCTACTCCTAGCTTCTTGATGGTTTCTCAAGCTTGCTTTTATTTTCCCTTGTCCTTGCTTGGTGGAGGCCCTATTTACAATAAAAGAGGATACATTATCACAACTTTGTATCACAATACCATAGTTGAATTAGAAACATAAAAGAAAGAATAGTCATTTACCTATTGGAGTGATCTTTCCAGCTTTAATGTCACCAAGATATTTGGAACAATTTCTTTTTCAATGTCCAACACCATTACAATAATGGCATTTATCAAGAGGATCCTTCTTGATTTTGGAAGTGCTAGCTTCATAAGTCTTAGCTTTGGTGAATGTGGGAGCTTGCTTCTTACCTTTCTTCCCATTCTTCTTGAACTTCCCCTTACTTTTGGTGCTTATGTTAAGCACATCCTTAGGTGGGTTAAAATTTAACCCCATGTCTCTTTCGGCTTGCACAAGTAACTTGTTTAACTCTTCAAGAGACACGTCCTTGTCTTGCATGTTAAAATTCACCCGGAATTGAACATACTCTTTGACTTTGGATAAGGAGTGTAGAATCCTATCTACAATGAGTTCTTTGGGGATTTCAACTTTTTGAATCTTCAAGGTCTCGACTAGCTCCATCAATTTGAGCACGTGAGGGCTAACCTTTTGGCTCTCCTTAAAGTCGAGATCAAAGAATGTCGTGGCCGCCTCATATTGGACGATCCGCGGAGTTTGTGAAAACATTATAACAAGCTTGGAATAGATTTCATTAGCGGTGCCCATCTTAAAGGCTCTCCTTTGGAGATCCGCCTCCATCGCAAAGATCAACACATTTTTCATTGCGGCGGATTCCTTGTGGTAAGTGTTGTTCGTAAATTCTGAAGCAGTAAAGAATTACGAAAGGAATAAGAATGCAGTAACGAAATAAATGCCAGAGATCAGATATACCGACAGAGGAAAGGTAGTGACACGGTACGAAACCACTGCCTTAAAAACTATTTCTCCGGTGCGACCGTGGTGGCGATCAGCACTGACCGGTAGTCCCCAAGGTTTACACTACTGCCGCCTTACAAACTCGCCCACTCAAGAATGTAAGACCTGGAACGATATCAATTAGCAACACCCAGAAATTTATGAGAGAGCAGAGAAGACGAGAGAAGAGAGTTTATGTTTTCTGTGTGTTTTGATAGAGAAGTCGGGCTCTTATTTATAGCCAAACCGAAGCAACAGAAGCAGCAAAACCGACTCCTAAGATGTTGCAGTCAAGGGCTACAAACGTGGAGCATGACCCTCATGTTGACAGTCAGTTGGACTGACTGATTCAACTCAACAACTAACACAGCCCAAAACAAAACTCAGATGCGGCCCAAAAAGATAGGCACAGCCCGCCGCAGGCGATTGCCAAATCCCAAATCCCAAATCCCGAATCAAAAATCCGGATCCGGGCCGGGCCGGGCTCGGGCACGGGCACGCGCGCGCGCATGTGCGAGCTGAATTAAGCACCTCGCAAAGTCTCTACAAAAGACTCCCCATGACCACTAGTGATAAGGTAAGGGAAGGGGTGTTATATAAACCCATAAAACACCCACTTCCTCACCAATGTGGGACAAATGGAAACTAAGAAAAAGGCTCTCAAAGCCTCTATTTCCAACAATCCCCCACTAGAGGCGCCGAGCCGGAAAGAAGAATTCCTGGGTAAAGGAAGGGTGGATACTTAGGTATCAATATCTTTCGATTTGAATTGACACTTTAGTGAAATGAGGAAACAACGTACTTACAACTAGAGAATATCTTGCGATTTGAATTCCTAGCTGAACTTCGGTCGATACCCCCCACTACACATATCATACCTTCAAATTAAGATCGTCCCGCGATTTCAGAGTGCAACGCGCTCTTTTAGAGCTTATGCGTTACCTTGGTACTGATAGGTGTGACCACAAGACTTCTCATAGTCTTAGGATCATTACACCTACGTAGGTGGCTCAAGTGCTTCTCATCAGCACTTCTCACACGAGCCATTAAGGACATAAGTCCAACCTAGAGTATAATTCATCAAGTGCGTCTCAAAAGCACCACCATAAAGGCTATGAATCATACTACGCCATAGGAATGAAAACTTTGGACCTAGTCAATCTCAACCTTGACTCAAGGACCTAAGCCCCATTCCCCTCGACGTATTAACGACTAATCTCTTAGTCAAACCCTTAGTAAAGGGATCAGCAAGATTACTTTCGGACTTCACATAGTCCACAGTAATCACTCCATTCTCAAGGAGTTGTTTAACTGCAGCGTGCCTTATTCGCATGTGTCTCTTTTTCGAATTGTAGACACTATTCTTTGCAACGCCAATAGCAGCTTTCGAGTCACACAAAGATGGAGACCGGTGTCGCCCGTCCTCCCCATACTTGGTACATCGACCAATAGGTTTTTCAGCCAATCAGCTTCTTGTCCTGCCAACTCAAGAGCTATGAACTCCGACTCCATGATAGAGCGTGCAATACAAGTCTGTTTAGAAGACTTCCACGATATCGCACCTCCACCCATGGTGAAGACATAACCACTAGTAGAACAAATCTCATCGTTACCTGCAACCCAATTTGCATCACAATATCCTTCTAACACAGCCGGAAATTTACCATAATGCAAACACAGATCAACTGTTCCTCTTAGGTATTTTAGCAAACGACGAAGAGCATTCCAATGTTCATTACCAGGGTTATGTGTATAACGACTCAGTCTACTAACCGCATATGCAATATCTGGTCGAGTACAGTTCATAAGAAACATCACACTCCCTAGAATTTTAGCATACTCTTCCTGGGAAACACTGTTACCCAAGTTTTTACTCAAATGTACACTAGAATCATAGGGTGTTCTAGCAGGCACAACATCAAAGCAGTTAAACTTTTTCAACACCTTTTCAACATAATGAGATTGACTCAAAGAAATTCCATTGGAGTTTCGGATAACCTTAACCCCTAGGATAACATCAGCTTCTCCTAAGTCCTTCATCTCAAAGTGTGATGACAGAAATTCTTTGGTTTTAATTATCACATCTAGATTATTACCAAAAATAAGCATGTCATCCACATATAGGCATATAATAATACAATCAGATTCTATCACTTTGGAATAAACACATGAATCAGAGTTGTTAATCATAAAGCCATTACTCATCAAAGTAGTGTTGAATTTCTCATACCACTGTTTAGGTGCTTGTTTCAGACCATAAAGTGACTTGTTCAGTTTACACACTTTATTCTCTTGACCCTTAATCACAAACCCTTCAGGTTGAGACATATAGATCTCTTCCTTTAGCTCACCATTCAAGAAAGCAGTTTTAACATCCATCTGATGTATAATAAGGTTATGAATAGCAGCTAAAGCGACAAGAGTTCTTATAGTCGAAATTTTGGTCACAGGAGAATAGGTATCAAAGTAATCAATGCCCTTCTTTTGTGTAAAGCCTCTAACTACAAGTCTAGCTTTAAACCTTTCTATTGTACCGTCAGGTCTCATTTTCTTTTTAAAGATCCATTTACTCGTAATGGGTTTACTACCTTTAGGTAAATCAGTCAACTCCCAAGTCTGATTAGAAACAATAGAATCAAGTTCACTTTTAATAGCATCTTTCCAAAAATTAGCATCAATGGATTTCATTGCCTCACTATAGGTTTTTGGGTCATCCTCTATTAAAAACGCTGAAACAAACTCATCACTTCCACAAACAGAGTATCCATATTCAGATAAATGTGTTGTAACATAATCACTATAATCCTTTGGACGTCTAGGTCTTTTACTCCTCCTAGGTTCAACAGCATGATCAATAGGAGTGCTACTACAACTAGCATGTGAAGACATATCAATAGATGCAACAGGTAATGAAGTAGATGAAACAACATTTTTCCGAAAAGGAAAACATGTTCAAAAATTCGGCATCTCTAGCCTCGGATATAGAACGGTCACTCAAAGACATAAATCTATAGGCAGAGCTATTTTGAGCATAACCTATAAAAACACAATCATAGGTCTTAGGTCCAACGGTAGGTCTCCTAAAGTCAGGTAAACCCACTTTAGCCAAACACCCCCACACTCTAAGGTAACTCGGGTTAGGAGGATAGCCCTTCCAAATCTCGTAGGGTGTCTTGTCAATTTTCTTATGAGGTACACGGTTAAGAATGTGACAAGCGAAAAGTATTGCTTCCCCACATATCGTCGAGACAGGCCGAACTTAAAAGCATAGCATTCATCATCTCTTTTAAAGTTCTATTTTTACGTTCAGCTACACCATTGGATTGGGGTAAGTAAGGTAGACTAGTCTCATGTATTAAACCGTTTGCAGCACAAAAGTCCGCTAAATAACTGGATTTATACTCACCACCTCTATCAGACCTTACCCTTTTAATCTTCCTGTCGAGTTGATTTTCGACCTCATTTTTAAAGTTTATAAACGAATGTTCCGCTTCATCTTTAGTCTTAAGCAAATAAACTCGGGTGTACCTCGAACACCGTCTATAAAAGTCACATAATAATTCTTGCCACCTCTACTTGCAACATTTTTGAAGTCAGCTAGGTCGGTGTGAATTAACTCAAGAAGACTCGTAGTCCTAGTTGTCACATGTTTACTAGGTTTCTTTGTGAATTTAGCCTCAACACAGCTACCACATTTAGAGAATTCTTGACTCGACAAACTTGGAATTAAACTCAAGGTTCTAAGTTTTTTTAATGTAGTCGATATTCACATGACCTAATCTACCATGCCAAACATCATTAGACTCAGCGATATAAGCGAAGTAGATGCAATATTATTAAAAACAGAATCGGTGTTCGATAAAAAAGACCCCCCAGACAGATAACCCTTGCCCACAAATTCCCCATTGCGCGACATTACAACCTTGTCAGCCTCAAAAACAAGTTTCATGCCAGCTTTGTTTAACAAGGCACCAGACACGAGGTTTCGACGCAATGTAGGTACAAATAAAACATTATTAAGGGCAAGTGTTTTCCCGAGGTGAGTTTGAGAAAGATCTTGCCTTTGCCTGTGATCTTTGCAGTGAAGAATTACCCATGTAGACGCATTCCCCATCGCTATCTCCTCGAACTCGGCAAATAACCCCTTATCGGACAGAGGTGTCTCGAAGCGCCCGATATCAAGACCCATTCAAGAAAGATTACCCACCGATTAGATTCAACAACCACAAGCAAATGACATCATCAACACAAGATTGGCTTCAAACAATTTCAGCAGTCTTCTTATCGAGTGCACTTTGGTAGGCTTTGTGACCCGGTTTCCCACAAACATAGCAAACCAAAGGACCCTTAGGCTTCGAATCTTTGCAACCGGCTTGGTGTACTTCCCCGGTCGATCTTCTTTCCTTTACCCTTACCCTGACCAACCTTGACCTTACCCTTACCCTTGAACTTTTCAGCAGCATTTGACGGACCACCGGACTCAACCAAATTAGCTTTGACAAAGAAGAACAGATGCATTCACAGATCGGTAAACAAAGCGGGGTTGTCTTTGAGGCGATTTGCCTCTTCGGTCCTCATATGACTGATAAGTTCCATAAGGGACATGTCTTTCTTTTTGTGTTTTAGCTGATTTCTATACTCGGACCAGAAGGGAGGGAATTTTTCCAACAAAGACATTAGCAACAAAAAGGTCGTCTAATTTCATGCCCTCACTAACAATATCGACACAAATTTTCATAGACATGAACCTGTTCCATAATAGACTTCCCATCCACTATCTTAAATTGCAGCCACTTACCCACAACATATTTCTTTTTCCCCAGGCGTCATCGCCCCATATTTTTTCAAAGGACTCCCAATGACTTTAGCCGATTTATTATCGGCAAATAAATCGAACAACGGGTTAATCATGTTATTAAGTATGTGACACCTAGCAGTTTTGTTGTCCTTAACAAATTTAGCAATATCATCTTCATTTGACTTAACTGCCTTAGCCGCAGGAGGGGTAGTCTCAGCATCAGACGGAACAATAGGTTTTGGCGGGTCATTAAACAAGACATAATCAATTTCCAACTGCTCAAAAAACATCAACAGTTTCTGGGACCAACGCTTATAATTCTGACCATCTAATTGCTCAATTTTCGAAATATCAGGTACAATTTTCGAAATCACAGACATGGCTACTGCACTTAATTAAATAGTTTTTAAATTGTTGTTCGTAAATTCTGAAGCAGAAAAGAATTACGAAAGGAATAAGAATGCAGTAACGAAATAAATGCCAGAGATCAGATATACCGACAGAGGAAAGGTAGTGACACGTTACGAAACCTCTGCCTTAAAAACTATTTCTCCGGTGCGACCGTGGTGGCGATCAGCACTGACCGGTAGTCCCCAAGGTTTACACTACTGCCGCCTTACAAACTCGCCCACTCAAGAATGTAAGACCTGGAACGATATCAATTAGCAATACCCAGAAATTTATGAGAGAGCAGAGAAGACGAGAGAAGAGAGTTTATGTTTTCTGTGTGTTTTGATAGAGAAGTCGGGCTCTTATTTATAGCCAAACCGAAGCAACAGAAGCAGCAAAACCGACTCCTAAGATGTTGCAGTCAAGGGCTACAAACGTGGAGCATGACCCTCATGTTGACAGTCAGTTGGACTGACTGATTCAACTCAACAACACAACCCAAAACAAAACTCAGATGCGGCCCAAAAAGATAGGCACAGCCCGCCGCAGGCGATTGCCAAATCCCAAATCCCAAATCCCAAATCCCGAATCACGAATCCGGATCCGGGCCGGGCCGGGCCCGGGCACGGGCAAGCGCGCGCGCGCGTGTGCGAGCTGAATTAAGCACCTCGCAAAGTCTCTACAAAAGACTCCCCATGACCACTAGTGATAAGGTAAGGGAAGCGGTGTTATATAAACCCATAAAACACCCACTTCCTCACCAATGTGGGACAAATGGAAACTAAGAAAAAGGCTCTCAAAGCCTCTATTTCCAACAGTAAGCCTCATATGCTTCCCTAGTAGCGGCACTCGACCTAGCATTAGGTTCGGGTGGAGAGGCCTCGGTAAGGTAACGAAGCTTGTCGTCACCTTGGACGGCTAGTTTGAGTTGGGCATCCCAATCAAAGAAATTTGACCCATTCTTTTCAAGTTTACAACGATCCATGAAGGATCGGAGCCATGAAGTATTAGTGAGAGGTGTGGCGTTTGGGTTTGGAGTGGCCATTTGTTATGAGAAATAGAAGCGGTCTACAAAACAAAATATAGAAGGAATAAAACATATGTCATTTTCAAAATAATAATAATACTCGTAAAAATTTTAATTTAAACAAGTTTTATTGCATTTATCTAGTGACCTCTACCCAACTTAGATAAATGATTCCAAGACCCAAATTCATATCAACTTAGGCACGAGGTAGCCGATGAAACCCTTATCAATATAACTCGGTGGATTAACCTTTTAATCGATGCTACTTTTAGAACTCAAGGTCGATAAAATTACTCTAATGTTTATCTATAGCCCGGAACACATGCGACTACGGTCACGAATACTTCCGTTGAGGTCAATCCAAATTTCGAATAAATGTGTCCATGATCCAAATTCACATTAACTTGGGCACGGGGTAGCCGATGAAACCCTCATCAACATGAATTCGGTGGATAGACATTTATCACCCACTTCCCCTACGTAACAAGGTTTATACCCCGGGGTTGCCGAGTGCACTCCCTCGCGAAATAGGTTTTCATGGCTTCTACTTTTTGGTAAGGCTAAGTCTCAATTGTTTATTTTAGCGAGAGGTCATGTCAATTTATTATCTATCACGTTTTAAGTGAACTAAAGCGGTGAACTACGATAATTTTAATTGACACGGTCGATAAACTCGATTATAATGACAATGCATGTTTTAGTTATGGCGATTTAGCGATGCATGCAACATATAAATAAAATGCAAAGCATAAATTAAATCCTAGTATGGCCTTCCTAAAATAGAAAATCTAATTAACTATTACATATTCGGAAACCAACTCCATTGGTCCCTTGAACTTCGGTTTTAGCACGCATCTCGAGGTAACACCGTCTTTATGTATCGCCTTTTTGAGTGCACCGTCTTCAAGGAACTCCGAAATAAATAAATTACATAACAAATTACATAATTTCCTATTATACATTCGTAATTAAAATAAAATAAATCTATTAAATTACAAAACGGTGATACGAGATCACAATAAATTACAACCGAATCGATATTCCCATACATTTCGGGTAATACCAATTAAAAACTAAGGCCATACTAAGTAAAAAATTACATAATTCAAAAATTACATAAAATAAAATTATGACAATCATAAATAAAATGCAGCATTATAATATGTATGAACATGCCCAATTTTATGCTAAATCGCCTTTAAGGAGCCAATATCGTATATTAAACGGTTTTTACGGATTTGCGTGATTCAACCTTTTAAAATCACAGTGAATTACATAAAATCATATTTATGCACAAGTTAATTACCCTAACCAACTTAGGATTCAAAATTAGTCTCCACTAACTATTTGACTATAATTAACTTATATTTCTTAAAATTGTTCATTACTGGACCCAAAATTACAATAAAATGCTATAAACTCCAAATAAATCATAAAAATTTCAAATAAATTCAAAATTTGAAATTTAAACTCATGAACATTCTGGAAAACATACCATGACACTCATAATGTTCAAAAAACTTAGGTTAAAAATTTCGAAATTTATCGGGAAAAACAATGTTGCGGTTTATCGGATTTATCAAATATAATCATAAAAACATGAGAAAAATTATATTTATCAACTTTTCAATTTTAGATCTGAAATAGGTAATAAAATGCAACTTGTGACGTTTTTCCTTAGTCATGAAGTATGTTTTAGCCATTATTCACTAATTAAAGTCACTATTTATGCTATTTTTCATCAAAAATTCATAAATCATGCATAAGGATTTCATTATAGTCTATTATTTTACACACATCTTGTAACATTGCATGTGACAACATACTAAATTTATATTACCAGGTTCGAAACTTATCTCATATTAACCTATTTTCATTTAAATTCGATTTTTATCATGAAAAATCCATATTTCGAGCATAAAAAGTCCAAAATTTCTGAAAATTTACAGGTCATCTAAAAATAATATATGTGAAAACATATCCAAAAACCACTTGAAAATTCGAAGTGTAGCTAATTTTAGTCCGAAAATGACATTTTATCCTAAAATCACATTTTTAATGCCATTATTTTATTAGATGAACAATAAAAATCCATAAATTAACCAAAATATCCTAAATACATTTTAGGACCAGAAACTTTAACATGCAAAAAAATTTTCGTGATATATCATAATAACACAAATTTATAAGTTTTATATGTTAATCGTATAACTCGGAAAAACTATAACCGATTTGCATGCAAACAACCTAAGGCTCTTGATACCGCTTGTTAGAAATCTATATCTCATTACTATACATCTTCATATATGTCATGATTTAATTTAGTCATAAAATTAAATATTGATCTTATGCATGCAAACAATAATAAGAATAAGGAAGAAATCAACATCTTACATTGAAGATTTCGGATTATTTAGGCACAAGTGAGTTCTCCTACTCACTTGTTCTTGAGCTTCCTAAAATGGATGAACAAGGATTCAAGTAGAGAATCCCTCCCAAGGAATAATACCCAAGGTAACTACTTAATAAAATTAATATTATTATTACTAGAACAATATTAATTTGGAATAAAATTGACCAAAATATTATTTTGTTCTCTTAATATTTCGGCTAAGAGAAGGGAGAAAATAGGAAGAAGTTTTAATCTCTCTAAAACTCTTATTTTAGATGGATGTATGAATGAATAATACACTAATCTTTTTAGTAGTGTATATGGTCAATCATAGAGGAAAAACCCATGGCTTTTCTCTATGAAAAACCGGGTAGAAGGAGGAGGTGGTGATGCCCAATGCATGATCAAAGTGCTCTTCACAATAACCATTAGGTATGCATGGCTAGGTTTAGGTAAATGATTATGCTTTCCACTCAAGGATTAATTAACACAATATTTAGCCTAAATCACCCATATTTCGGTCCATATTAAGATAAAATGGATTCCATTTTATCTTTGTCAAATTGTCACATGTCACATGTCATGTAAAATTGTTATGTATTTTTAACATATTAAAAATCAACGCATTAATAAAAATACGTCATATACAAAATTGACTTAGTAATTCATAATTACTTGTACCAAAATATTTTACCAATTATAAATCACAACATTTTGTATTTATAATAAATTATTCATTCAAATGCAATTGTTTCCTTAAACAATAATTTCATCTAAGTAATAAAACAATTCGATCACTTAGACCATATCTTATTTAATCAAATTATAATGAGATACGTAAATATTACTTCCAAAATCGTTCGTCAATTTTAAGTAATTTAATCAACCCGTATCGTCATACGATCAATTAAAATAATCAATTAAGAGTGTTACCCTTTAGGTATGACCTAAGGGGATCAACTGATCACCACCGTCGCACGACAGTAATGTCAAACTATAGTCATCAAATCATTACCGATATGTGTGGAGCAGTTGACAGTAAAATATTACTTCCCAATTGTATTCTTTAAAATGAGGCTTAAACATGTGATCATCATGATCGACAGTTGTGATCGCATTATTGTCGGAGGACACATATTCCAACAATCGTATTAGGTTAATAAATATCTTTCCTATAAATAGGAGAGACTTAATTAGGTCTAATCATTCAGTTATTATTCATTACCTTCAGAACTTAAGCACTCATTACTTTCATTTACTTCCGTTCGACGTTGCTTTTCTCGGATCTTCGATTTGTGTAATCTCCTTACTTTCTTTCTATTCAATTTAATTCCCTTTGCAACACTTAATTTATTGTCCTTTAATTGTTGTTAGTTATTAGATGAAATTTCTATTTAATCATCTTGATACCATGTTTATTATTGCTTTATTTATCGTTGTTAATTTTGTTATCGTTATGAGTAGCTAAATTCCTTATTGCTAGGATTAGGGGAGCCATGATAGTAAAACAATGAAGCGATAATTAGTATAGGAGATTTTTAATGTGAGAATTGTTCTATAACAATATAACAGTGATTACTTGGTTGAGTGCACGCAACTAATCTAATTAATCCGGTTAAATTCAGACCTAAATTGGAAGATTGGAATGAACAGGTCTGTTATGAACAATAGACTACCCTTCTCACATCAGACCGACTGACTTTACCCTTAGTTGATTTGTGTAATATCATAGTGAACCGACATCCAGGCATCTTTCTCTTTATTTGATCAATCTCTATCTCATCCTTGCTATTTTTTATTGTAGTTTCTTTTATTGCTTTTAATTCAGTTCATTAGTTTAGTTAAAACAACTCAACCAAAACCCCGCAATTTTTGACCGTAGACAGATTAGATAACAAGTAGATAGTGACCGCCTCCCTGTGGATATGATACCCGACTTACCTCTGCTACATTAGTTTGAGCCGGTTAGGTTTATTTTTGATAGGTTGCGACAACCGTGTCAAATTTTGGCGCCGTTGCCGGGGAGGCAACTATTTTATTTACTTGATTTGTTTTAGTTTGTTTTAGTCTCAAGGGATTTCTAGTTCCTTGAGACAGTTCTTATTCTTTTCTCTTAGTTTTGTTTATGCCCAGGTCCAACAGGTCAGAGTTAGTACCAGCTGATCCTGAACAAGAGAAGACATTTCGTCGTAGACAAAACTTATTGAGAGAGATTCGTCGAGAGGAAGTCTTGAGTACTCTTGACCCTATTCTAGAAAATTTTACTTTTGCAGAAGCTCGGTGCCGACAGGTGATTCTATTCCTAAGGGTTTCAATCTTTCAACTGATAAGGGGAGTACTTTTGATATTCGCCCCTCCTATATTAATCTGGTGGAGAGAAACCTGTTTAGGGGAGTAGCTGCCGAGGATCCAAAGAAGCATATGGAGATCTTCACAGATTATTGTTCCACTATCCCTGCTACTAAGGGCGTGACCCGAGAGAAGATTAAGGAAGTCTTATTTCCTTTTTCTCTTACTGATGGAGCTCGGGAGTGGTTGACTGACTTGGACAAGACTGCAGCAGAGATTACTGATAGGAATAGCCTAGCTCTTGCTTTTTACAAGAGATACTACCCTCCACAGAGAACTAATGTATTGCGAGGGCAGATTACAAGTTTTAAATAGAATCCGACTGAGAACTTGTATGAAGCATGGAATAGGTTTAAGAATCTGGGTAGGTCTGTCCCACATCACGGATTTGACCAGTGGTTTTTGTGCAACCAGTTCTACAATGGGTTGTATGATGACCACCGTGTTGTTTTAGATGCTGCAGCTAATGGAAGATTTCAGAGGAATATCGAATATGATAAGGGCTGGCA
This sequence comes from Silene latifolia, assembly GCF_048544455.1. Taxonomy (NCBI): domain Eukaryota; kingdom Viridiplantae; phylum Streptophyta; class Magnoliopsida; order Caryophyllales; family Caryophyllaceae; genus Silene; species Silene latifolia. The sequence continues at coordinate 409,715,555 of NC_133538.1, forward strand.
TATTATAGAGGAGATGGTTATCCATTGTGCTAAATATGGGAATCCAAGGAGTGGTACTAGAACAGTTGTTGGAGACAATAGTGCACTTGTGGCTCAACTGGAAGCCATGAATGCAAGATTTGATAAGCTAGAATTGAAGTATGTAGGAAATCAACAGAGGGTTCACTTGTTGTCTAGACAAGAGACCGTTTCATATGACAGATGTGGTGCTGATGGTCATAATGCAGTGGAGTGTTTAGCTGAGAAGGAGCAAGTATATGCCTTTCAACAATTTAGGCGAGGAGGCTCCTATTTTAACAATCAAGCTGGAGTTCATCCCAATTTGAGGTGGTCTAGCCAGAATGTGTTGAATCCTGCACCTCGATCCACTACAGCAACAACAAACCTATGTTCCACCCCATCGGAATCAACAACAAGGCTTTCAAAAGGCTCCTTCTTTCCCACCGCCGCATCAGCATGGTGCCTCTTCTAGTGGTAATAATGACATAGCCGAGTTGAAGTCACTGGTGCAAACACTTGCACTTCAAATGCAGAAAAAATGACCAAGCAATAGATGCTTCTATTAAATTGCTTGAGTCCCAGTTAGCTCAATTGGCTACTAAACAAGCTTCAAGACAACAGGGCCAATTAATGTCACAACCTGACAAGAAACCACATGAGACGGTAAATCTGATCAGTTTAAGGAGTGGTCTTTTCTATGAGGGACCCAAAATGCTAAAGGAGAATGCTGCACTTTCAGACTCGGAGGTTGAAGCTACTATTCTTAAGAAGGTGTCTTTTGACGAAAAAGTAACGGATTCACCTAGTGTACTCGATTGACTGATTTCTGATGGTCGATCGAGCATATTTACTGAAGAAGTGCTCGATCGAGGGGATAAAAATGATCGATCGAGCAGTGAGGAAAACAGGTCTCTCGATCGAGTAACCCAAACTGCTCGATCGAGCAAATTGTCTGAGAAAACCTCTCGATCGAGTGGTGAAGTTGCTCGATCGAGCAATATTGATGCTAAAAGTGTTAATTTATCGTTTAAATCTAATTTGAACAATAAGGATAATCCCTATAAGCCCCAAGTTCCATTTCCAGGGAGGCTACGGAGGATAAAAGCGGAACAACAATTTGGCAGATTTGTCGATCTTTTGCGAAGTCTTAAAGTTAACATACCGTTTGCCGAATTACTCACTCGGGTACCCACTTACTCGAAATTTATGAAAGAAATTCTTTTACGTAAGAGGAATGTAGATGAAACTGAAACGGTGGCTTTGACTGAGGAGTGTTTCACACTTCTTCAGAATAAGACTCCACCAAAATTAGCTGACCCGGGTAGTTTCTCAATTCTCTCTCATATTGGAACTTATTTATTGATAATGCGCTTTGTGACTTAGGAGCTAGCGCAAGCGTCTTACCTCTATCTCTCGCAAAGAGACTCGGTTTGAAAAAAATTCAATGCACAAACATGACCGTACAGATGGCCGATCGCTCATTATCAAGGCCGTTAGGAGTCTTAGAGGACATCCCTATCAGGATCAGGAAATTCTTTATTCCCGTCGATTTCGTAGTCTTACACATACCCGAGGACTCATACACTTCCAATATTTTGGGAAGACCATTTTTGCATACTGCTCATGCAATAATTGATGTCGGGGCTAAGACTTTGACCTTTCAGGTGTGTAGGGAGGATTTGACATTCACCCAGTCCAGTGTTCGCAGGGCGCCCATGCAAGTCATGCCCTGCAACGCTATTCCCTCTATAGACCTCGACAAGGATCTCTCTAGTACTATTATTGAGTCATATACTGTTGTTATGACACCTCCGCCCCAGTCTGGGAGCGAATTGGAGGACCATTCTGCTGTTTTTATTTCTACATGACTTGGCGAAATGGACAGTGGAGATCCCGTTGCTAGACTTGGTGCATTGCAATTGGAGCATAGCACTAATGGCGTTAAAGATCACATGGGGGATGGAAACAAAAAGCCTGACACAGAAAAGAGGAAGGATGCGGATTATAAGATGTGTTATTCTCCTTCGGATGGCTCAGTTGTTTGGAAACCGAAGACGGAGGTCACTAATGCTGAAGGGACCTCGTCGAGCCAGAACCCAGCTTTGGGCTATTTAATTGCTTCAGAGGATGATACGGGACGCTATCCCGTTTGTAAACAATTTTGTAATTTTAATTTTCACTAGACATTTAATTAGTTATTAGTTATAAACTATAGTATTAGCCTTAGTTAGATTTAATTAGCTTAGGACGAATATAGACTGTGTACTGTTATTTTGGTATTTTGTGGGAAGTATTATTACGTATTATGCAGGTTTTGGGAGAAATTCTAATCATTGGGAAGCATGCCAAGAAGAAAGCCCTCAATCGAGCACTTTATGTGCTCGATCGAGCAAATGCCCAAGTGAAAGTTCTCGATCGAGTTGTTCAAACCTCTCGATCGAGCAAGCATAATTAGGAGGTTCTCGATCGAGTAGAAAAATCACTCGATTGAGCAGATGGAGGAGTAATATTCTCGATCGAGCAGTTTCAAACCACTCGATCGAGCAGTTCAAGCGCTTAAACAGATGAGGGAGTTTCCTTTTCTCTCACCTTATGTTCATTTGCTTGTTTTATGTTCTTCCCCAATTCCTTCGACACCCTCAAATCCGTAACCTAATTTCCCATTTTCTTCCCTAAATTTACCAATAAAATTACCCAAATACTTTCTAAGAATCAATTAAACCATTTACCCTTAATTGCATCATCAAATTCTCGTTTAATTTGGGGAATTTTCGAAATTAGAGTTTCGAAAAAATCGGTCTATTTCGATTACTTGCAATTTCCTTTGGTTTTAATTGATTATATTGTTGTGTCTAAGTAAGTTCCTTTCCCTTTCTTTATTATTTCATGGTAATTTTCCCATAGTTTTATACAACTTAGGGATTTGAAAATTGATTTGGGGCAATTCGATTTTGTTGATTGATTTTAATAGGAACTTGCATTTTGTTATAGTTATAGAGAGTGCTAAAGATGCCGATATCGAGAAGCCCCAGTCGACGGCTTATGTTACGACACCGTCATCTTTTATGGCTGTGGTCCCTGCTGCCATTACGGTTACTGCTACTGCCACCGTTGCTGCTGTTACTGATGCAGCTATTGCCACTATGGTGTCGACTCCTGCTGTGTTGACACCCGTTACTGCCACTGCTCCTGTTGTTAGTGTTACTGTCACAGCTGCTGCTGGTTTGCGGTCCAGGATGGGTACGGGTTCTCGTGCTGCTGCTCTACGGGCCCCTGCAAGGAACATTGCTGACACTTCTACGAAATCTCTACCTGAGTTTCCAGAGGTACGATTTTTGTCCCCGTCCCACCGTACTCGTTTTTTAAATTTATTGGAATGTCACATGACATCGATTCGTTTTCTGTGTCGACCTTCCCTAGAGACTCTCGGAATTTTAGCGCCCTTTGTTGACCTGCTCAACGAGACGGGAATGTCGGGATTGGCCACTTTGAAAGAGCTTACATATCGGGGACTGGCCTTAGAGTTTTTCAGCTCTTTTGAGTTTCACCCTGCGGCCTATGCGACTGACCATGGGAGCACCTGCATCACTTTCCGACTGTTTAACACCACCTTTTCTTGGACTTTAGCTGAGTTCGGGGAACGATTAGGCCTAGTTAGTGATGGCTGCATTGAGCCTCCTAGGAACCTCATGCCTCAGGTTTAGACTACATTGTCACACATCCCCTACGGTCAGCATCGTGGTGCCCACGTCCATCTACCCCCTGCCCGTTACTTTCTCCGTCTGCTTGGAGAAACTATTTTTGGTCGTCATGAGCCTATCAATGTTAATAATACTGAGCTGTCCATTTTAGCCGGGTACATAAACATTGATTGCGGTACCCCATTTGTTTTTAACATTGCCTACTTGACAGCTAAGCATTTTACCACTGTCGGATTAAAAGTATCGAGTACGATAGTGTCTGGTGGGCTAGTGACTCACATTGCCAGCCGCCTTTTCCCTGACTTTCCCCGTGGTATTAAATATTTGGATAAGGATAATGTCATCGACATTTTAGTTATGTTTTCTATGAACTGGCTAGCTGCTGACCATAGGACGTGGAAGATAGGCACTTCCGCGTCCATGACTTTACCTTCACCCTCTCTACCCCGTCTTTCACCTTTGACTACTGTGACGGGTAGACTACCACCACCTCCACCTTCTTACCTCCTTGACTTCACTCCTACCATTTCTAGGAAGCGGAAGAGGGCTTCCCCTGCTATTAGGGAAGTCGGAGAGGGGTCTAGACCTACACAGGCTCGGCTTACACCTGCGTCCGCATCCACGCCCACGCCTACACCTACACCCTCTGTCTCTCAGCCGCCTTTACCGACTTATTTTATTCCACCTCCTACTTTTGAGGCGCCTGAGGTCATGGACCAAGGGTGTCGTGATGCTCTTCTTTTAGATATATGCAGGAGAGTAGCTCGGATGGACCGGGATCAGGCGCTCGCCTTATTCCCTCTTTACGATTATCACGTGCGTCGAGGCCCTCCGGTGCCAGAGGGGTGGCCACATCCTTTTTTTTTACCGGTACCCGGAGGAGGGGTACACTCAGCCTGAGAGCGAGGAGGACATGGCCGAGAGGGAGGAGAGTTTTAGAGCTGACCTTGCTGCTGAAGGTCATACTAGGAGGAGGGGTGAGGAGGAGGAGGACCCCACCTTTCAGGTGGTTGACGAGGAGGGTGATGACGAGTAGTTGCTGGCTACTCATTTCCCCAGTTTGTTGGCTGGTTTGGGGAAGTTCTTTTAGCACAGTTGATTTGCATAATCTACGAGTTTATGTTAAAATTTAGCTGAACGAATAGACTTGACTTTAAATTTTGGCAACCTACTCATATTTTCTAAGTTTTAGAGGCTTAAAACTGGTGTCATCCATGACCAATTCATGTAGGATTGTGAATAGTTACTCCTTGCATAACATGTAACATTAATTTGCACAAGTATGAAATTCAATTACTTATTGCCTGCATACATTCGGGTTAGTGGTTGGTGTCACATGCAGGGAGGTACTTACATTCCCTTTTCTTCCATTTTTACCCATTGACTCCACATTTAGCCAAATTTGCCTTTTTGAGCCCTTAACTACATCCAAATTTAGCCTGCCTTGTCAAGCTAGTTTATTTTGTTTTTGCGGGTATATTTTTTATTGTGCCGAATTTGGTTTGCATTGAAATACGGGAGTTGGTAGTATAGAGAAGGACAATTTAAAAAAGAATATGAAAAAAATGAAATGAAAAGAAAAAAAAAAAGAAAAAAACCGAAAGAAAAGAAAGAAAAAAATGAAAAAGAATTTCAATAATATCAGTTTTACTCCTATGCTATCATTTTATCTTATGAGGAGTTGTTGATATTTGGTTTAGTGAGTTTTATGCCGAATTGAAGGCATTGTGTTCAGTTTTGGAGTTGGATTAGAAGCGGATATGGTTTATTTGGTTTTGTAGGATACTAGCTTGGCTATTACCCTCTCATTCTCAAAATTTTTTCCCCCTTCTTACCCATTGCCTCACTTTTCCAAACTTTTGTAAGCACTCGGGTGTGACGGGACCTTGTTTGGTTGGAATGTATGTGTACAGTAGCTAGAATTGTCTATCATACTAGACTGCATGCATGTTTATGTGGGTCATAGTTAAGTGACCGACTTCTTATTCTTTATCTCTTACATATACTTGCATACCCTTTACTTCATGAGAGAAGAGTGACCCGTGAGAGTCCATTTTTAAAGGTCTTGCAAGGTCGGCGGCTTAGCTTTATTATAAACATCTTCTAACTCGTTTGCCTTTGACAATTGCGGCTATAAGTGTTAGTTTGCTTGCATTAAGTTGGTTTAAGTGGACGATTTGTAGCTAGCTCGGAGTTTTATTCCGTTCCATTAGTTAGTTGCATATAGTTTGCTTGGGGACAAGCGAAGGTTTGTTTTGGGGAGATTTGATGCGTGCATTTTATATAGTTTTTTTAAGCCTTATTTGCACGTATTTCTATACAATTCTCGTTGTTCTAGGCTACAAAATGCCCCGAATAGTCTACTTTGGTTTGTTTGTCTTTAATTGCAGGAATGGACCTGAAAGAAGCAAAACTGAGCTTGAAACTGTCCTTTTAGCTTGCATTTAGGAGATGGAAAGAATTGGAGCGAGAATGCCTCTACCTTGGGATGCGTGAAGTCGCTTTGGAAGCAAATCAACGTCCTTTATGAGCTGACTCAGTGGTAGATCCTCTGATCGAGAGCTTTTGCTGGCTTAGTTTCTCGATCGAGTACTTTTTGATGGTGAACAATCCTCGATCGAACTCATGCTATGTTCGATCGAGAAGTGGCTTTTTCGTGTTCCTTGATCGAGTAGATTTTGTACTCGATCGAGAGGTTTTGGCTGAAAGTTGATCGATCGAGGAGTTTGGAACTGCTCGATCGATCAGTTTGCTATCTGACGCAAGATTTTAATGCGTGAACCTTTTTTACTTGATATCTTAAGTTATCGTAGTAGGTTAATAAATATCTTTCCTATAAATAGGAGAGACTTAATTAGGTCTAATCATTCAGTTATTATTCATTAACTTCAGAACTTAAGAATTCATTACTTTCATTTACTTCTATTCGACGTTGCTTTTCTCGGATCTTCGATTTGTGTAATCTCCTTACTTTCTTCCTATTCAATTTGATTTCTTTGCAACACTTAATTTCTTGTCCTTTAATTGTTGTTAGTTATTAGAATTTATATTTGGTTTATGTAATTTCTATTTAATCATATTTATACCATGTTTATTATTACTTTATTTACCGTTGTTAGTTTTGTTATCCTTATGAGTAGTTAAATTTCCTATTGCTAGGATTAGGGGAGCCATGATAGTAAAACAATGAAGCGATAATTAGTTTAGGAGGTTTTTAATGTGAGAATTGTTTTATAGCAATATAACAGTGATTACTTGGTTGAGTGCACGCAACTAATCTAATTAATCCGGTTAAATTTAGGCCTAGTTCGGAATATTGGAATGAACAGACCTGTTATGAACAATAGATTACCCATCTCACATCAGACCGACTGACCTTACCTTTAGCTGATTTGCGTAATATCATGGTGAACCGACATCCAGGCATCTTTCTCTTTATTTGATTAATCTCTATCTCATCCTTGCTATTTTTTATTGTTGTTTCTTTTATTGCTTTTATTTCAGTTCATTAGTTTAGTTAAAACAACTCAACCAAAACCCCCCAATTTGTGACTGTAGACAGACTAGATAACAAGTAGATAGTGACCGCCTCCCTGTGGATACGATACCCGACTTACCTCTGTTGCATTAGTTAGAGCCGGTTAGGTTTATTTTTGATAGGTTGTGACAGCCGTGTCAACACAAGTGATCAAAATAACTTAATAACATAATTCGACCCATATGTATCACATATCACCTTCCCAATCTAGTATACGTGAAGACCTAACTTGGTAGTACCAAATTTACAGCTATATATCCTAATTATTAAAACTAAGACTCATCCATCTTACGTCACGCCCGACAACAGAATCTCCTCACAAGAGTACGTGCCAAACTTGTAACAACTTTTTTTAGAATTCTAATTACATAATCACTTTCGATTGATCAAACTCATTTCTTCATCTTACAAAATAATGCTCCCCAAAAATCGACGTCGGTATAACGATATAACCATCATATACGATCATTCTCAGGTAGTTCCCCCACCAGGAATTTCTAGGACTTTTACTATACATTTTCCACCACCTATACTTCAATTATTTCCTTGTCATCTAAAGTCAAATCAGAGAACTCATTAATTATAAATCCCAAATCGTACCCATAATAATTACTCACACATATTGTCCAACCGTATTCGCTATTTATAAGTTCAAACACTCGATAAATATTCAACCTTGATTATACCTCACTCACTATTCATAATGTTACCTCTTATCATTAACTAACTCAACTCAAGACTTTGTAAAGGCTAAAATTCCTCCCTAGTGCCTTCGCGTTCCCAAGCTTGACGATTATATATAATTCCATATCCCCAACTCTTTATTTAAGTCCCTTAAACGTACCAACATTTCTAGACCACAAAACAACACATCCTTGATCAAAAAATATTACTACTACAGTAAAGGTGTCTTCCTCAAAAGCGCATTAGCCAGCCATCACACTTTTCTATTTCTCACCTTTCATGCCTTAAGGGGTCGACATATGTTCATGTACAACTTAATTCCACTCAACACTCCCCTATTTCTATTATTTACACCACTACTAAGTTAAACCCAACTCAATTACTCACGAATAATTCGAAATTACCTCAATAGCCTTCTCATTCCTCACATAGCTTCCTTTCCGCCACAACATCATACACCTACTTGCACGGTTCGAATTCTCATCAAATATCTAATCGACATCATCTCCTATAAATCACATGCCTTACACTCACACTCGATGCGTGGAAATCCCGGGGTTCCAATCACCCAAGGTATCACCGGTTCTTGGCGAACTTGCCTTGCTTGGTTGCTCGTTGCGTTTCTTGGTGGCTTCGACATGCTACGGGACCAATCCTCATAAGAAACTCCGGGTAGAAGAGAAGAGAACTAAGACGATTGGGAACGAATTTGGAATTTTGTTCAATGATTCTATTTTGCCAACAACGATATGAGTAGAAAATTTGACATATTTTCCTTTGAATTTTAATCAAACCAAAATTTTACTCAAGACACAATTTTTCCGTAAAAATGAAATTCTTATGGAATTACACCACCTTTTAATCTCAATTCAAGGCAAGATACTATAATCATGGTAAGTATTAAAGCCTTTAACACTTTTAAGTTGAGAACGAAACAAGAAACCAAATTTTGGCGCAAGTTTTGGGTATTTTCGAGAACTTGAAGAAATTTTGGGATGAAATTTCCAATTAAGACAATACAACGCATCACTAACAAAATCGAAATCTTATGACTCAATTAAATCAAGAATTAAACATAACAATAATTTTGTTTTTTTCATGAACTCTACACTATTTCAAAATTTTGGGAAAGCTTCAAGACAAGATTTTCAAATTTTAAGACCATGCCTAACATTAGTAAACAACATTTGGAGCTCTATGACATAATTAAATAAAGGATGGAGTATAAAAATCAAAATTTTCGGTATAACTAATATATATGTCGAAACTTGAGGCGATTTGTACGGCAAAACTTCTAGTTTAATACAACACAGTGCAATATCAACAAGGACCAAGTACAAAGAAATAATGAGGTCATGTTTTGAGTGCAAAAATCAAACTTGGTCATATATACTATGGGATTTTAAAAGTTTGGGCAACATTTTAAGATGAAATCTTGATTCAAGATGATACATACCGTTACTAACAAAGATAGTAGCCTTATTCGTCAATTAAACTAAGTTTTAAACACGAAAAATCGGAGTTTAAGCATGAATCGTCAAAATTTCGAATAATTTTGGAACAAAATTTTTAGACATAATTTCAAATGCAAGGCAATATTCAACATTACTAGCAAGGATTAGAGTCTCTTAGAACAATTAAGCTAAGTATTAAACAAAAAAGTAAAGATTTTCACCTCAATAACTCTGATTTTGAAAAGCGCCAATTTGGGCAAAAATTCAACATGAAATTTATCATATTTGTCATAAATAGTGTTATACAAAGTCAATTAGTACCATAAATTAAACAAGAACATGCCATTAGGTGGTAAAAAAAATTTGAAGCATTTAGCGTAGATCTAAGAAAAATCAAATTTGGGGAAAAATAAGAGGAAAGAGGGAATCACTTACTTTGTTTAACTTCGAAAGATTATGAAGAAGGAATGTAGCGGAAAACCCAACTTCAAGTAACAAGACACAACAACGGAGTTCTTGAACCATTTTTAGAGGAATTTTGATATTGTGTTATGAAGAGTGATAAAGGAATGGAGAAGATAAGAATAGATAAGAACACATATTCACGCGAAATTGAGCTGCCCAGAACTGCAATCGGTCGAGTGCCGTTGCACTCGGTCGAGTGTCCTTCTCCACTCGGTCGAGTGACCTATTTCCATAAATATTCCAGATTCTGGAAAGTAGTCCACTCGGTCGAGTGACATGGATCACTCGGTCGAGTGTCTTAGTACTCGGCCTAGTGTTGGCTCACACTCAGTTGAGTGCTTCACTATGGCTAGCAATTTCCGACTCGGAATAAAAGGTATCGTTCATGTAGCAAAAGAGTAAGGTTCGGAAATCCACCGGCTATCAGTGACTCATCCTGAGTTAGATTACACGTCATTACATTTATCGTCTATGTTACACTTACTTCTATGCTAGCAACCATTATACCAACAATCATTAATAAATCGCACTTTAACGATAGTACTAACGTGATCCAAACATACATATATACGCCATTAGAATGCCCAAAAGAATGAAACCAATGCTATTATACCTTAACATCTAACATCCACTCTTAAAACATGCCATACACATCAACCCCTTCATTTCACTTTCTCATGCTAACATGCACAATATCACAAATGACGACATTATGCAAGAAACCTATCAACTTGATATAGCACACATGTAATCACGTCACATTTCACATAGCGTCTCCCGTAATTATGACCACCCACGTAGTGACCAACCGAGGCTATAGGATCTAGTTTTGAGATGAGGGCGTCTACCTATCCAAAGCCGACCTCCTATTGTACTACTGTCGGGTTCATTTTATCAGACTCTCCTAAATTCATTTTGGTTCATTGGTTTAGGTTCCAAAATCGTCGTTCTGATACCACTTTGTAACACCCCTTCTTACCTGGCCAAGGTAATGGGAGGATATTATCATCTCGGTTTCCCGAGGCAGTGTTTCAAAACTCCAATTAAAGAACAACTTAAATAAATAACAAGTTTAGTAATTTACAAATGAATGAATGGTTAATAAATGTGAACTAGACATTATACAACTTGACTAATATCTAAGTCATCCAACTATGTAGCTCGACTCCAAGTCTAAAGCGCGTCCCGTCTCCCGCGTGACACTAGACCAACTTGTACTCAACCTGCTCCTCATATGATCGGAAATATCATATGGATTGACACAGGCCACCCCGGAAATAGGTTGTGTTTCCTAAACTTATTTTTTTAGAGGTGCTGTTTTAAAATAGTTTTTTTTAAGGCTGTATTTGACAAAAAAAAACCTTATACGTTATTATCATATAAACATAGTTCTATCCAACCAAAATTCAACGATATCATATAATTAAAATTCAAAACTTGAAAAATGAGTCGATGCCATTGGGTACATGTCTTTCACATGCAATATATAGGGAACCACTAAAATAATAAACCTAAATAAGATTTTATGAGAGAGTGATATCGAAATTGGGTATCACATGATGGCACGTCATTATACCGGGTCTCACGAATCCAAATCGAGTTGGATGGTCCATAGTTGTATTATTTCTAATTCCAACAACCAAATTGAATTCGGTCGTGTTAAATATCGTCGACACTTTTGCTAATTATCGTCGACTATTAACACATCTTTCCAATATTGCCCCCCATTAACTCCCCCCTTATCTCTCTCTAAAATCTTTCTAAAACAAAAAAGACGGTTTTTCGGAAAAAAATCGTAATTTAATTTACGAAATTTTCGATTAAAACGGTTTTAATCATATTGACTAATGACGATAACAACGATCAAGTTAGTAACGATGTTCAAGAGATATATTTACGTTTTAATTACGTTTCAAGTTTATGATTTGATGAACGGATTAGCGATTATCGATCCCGCGCCCAAAACTAATCTAAGACGGAAATTATTAATTTTTTTTTTAAAAAAAAATATGTCGAAAGAGGGCCTGGACGAAGAAATTTTATGTTCAGACGGAAAAAAATTTCATACAGACAGAAAATTTCTTCGTCCAGACCTAGGTCCAGACGAAAAATATTTTCGTCCGGGAGAATTTTTTTTTTTAAAAAGAAAAAAATTTCTAGACGAATTTTTTTTTCGTCTGGACGAAAAATATTTTCGTCCAGAAAAAAAAATTAAAAACAAAATCATGTTTCGACTTAGATTAATTTTGGGCGCAGTAATCGATAATTGCTAATACGTTCTAACAATAATGATTCTATTCTAAACCACCTAAATCTACTGACTAATTACAAATTTTTAAAAAATTAAACTAGTTTTGTTTACTTGCGTCGTCGATTCCTTGAATTTGGTGGCGGAATTGAAGCGGTGATGACGGAAATATTGTACTTGAAAAAAAGAGGTTAATATATGGGTGATTGGTAGATTAGGAAAATCATTACAAATTGTCAACATATTTAATAATTTGTCAACGACGTTTAGCGGGTTTGATTAAATTCGGCACACATGAAATACAACAATGATATATTCACATATCTACAAGCCTGGCCCATTATACAATATAGGTTAAGAGAAAGCCCACACACTCTTTTACACACGATCGAATGAGGGACAACGGATAGCAACGTCGGACCCCTCCAGCTTAAAATTAGGAAAGCCATAAATCCCCGCGTAAAAAGTACGGAGCAACGGGATGTAATCATAGTTGTACAGCGTTGCCCTTCTATGTGGCCCACTGATTGAACAAGTGCATGGATAAAAGGGTAATAGTTTTAAACCCGTGTAAATTGCACGGGTATGTATTTAGGTAAGTATGAATGTTTTTTGATAAATATTTTAATTTGCATTTCTAATATAATTATAACAGTTGTAAATCTGTGATCTACATGATTGATTTTTACACATGTTTCAAAGACGTGTTCAAATGCAATGTTTTACGCTGAAAAAACGTAAAATACTATTGTAAATACAATTTGCAAATATAAGATACTTTACAAACCGAATAAAGAAAAAGAATTTGAGAATCTATTTTAACATATGCAAAGTATTCTAAAAATTGGGAAATTTCATGATAGACTAAATCTCGTTTCTCCATATGTGGACCAATATCTCCCTCAATTAAAGCCAATTGCTCCGAAATTGTTAGAAGATTGTAAGTTCTTCCATCACTTGTTCTCCTTGAAATAAGTTTGATACTCACTTCACTGTCTGTATTTGCAGTCAGTCTATCCCTAACCATCCTAAACGTCTTTGCAATCGTATTGTGACGGTCGATCAAATTTTCTAACAATCGTATAAGTTCGTCATTGAACCTTGATGGATCGCCTGGGCTGCATTTTTATAATCAAATTATTCCCTCGGAAAAAATAAATTTTGACAGGAAAAAAAAGATAAGTATTAGTTACAGAAAATGCATTTACCTAATGGCATTTTTACGATTGCGAAATTCCTCTTCGGTGTCGTATATGTACAATTGACAGAACTTAGGCATTGCCTCTACAGCCGGTACCAAAGTACCTATCCAATGACAATTTTGAACTCCCATCCTAAAGGTATACGGTCTTCTACCTTGATTGCTGGAATGATCGATTTTACCACCAATAGAAGCGCAGGAGAACATCGAGTTATGTTTTGGATCGTCTGTAAATAGTCGTATTTTGTGATAGGACCACCAATGTAGTCGTATTTTGTCTACTTTGAAGTGACCGACTGACATGAAAATTGAACCAATGCAATTGGACCCATAATGTTGGCCCAAATATGTTTCTATTGGACCCAATACGATAAACCGACCCGAAATGAAAAACAACCCTAAGCTAATGTTTATATACCCATCATTCGCCTCAAACCCTATTTTATTTCGTCTACTCTTACACTACGCTTCTCTCTCTCTCTCTCTCTAATCCTCACTTGCATCAACAACCTAATCGTTGATCTTCTTCAATATGTGATGGCCAATCTCTCATGAAATCAGTCATCCTCTCATCATTCTCATCAAATCCGGAGATGTCAACAATATCAAGGATGCTTGGATTAGTACTTTACTTCTTAAGCAAAATCAAGTTTCGAAAGTCTGATGTATTAACCTTTAATTCCCTATTATCTTTATTCATCACATAAATCTTGTTGTGAATGAATTAAGTTTTGGATTTCTTTCATTTCGAACAATTAGCATGATCTTAAACTTAAGAAAGATATTTGTCAATAAAAAATTAGACCTTTTTTAGATAAACAAATCGACATGTAATTGATGATCTAACATATTTAGTCGAATATACATCAATATGGTTTTTTAATGTAGATTTATTGCATATTTCAATTACATATTATTGCATGTACGACTTGTAAAAAATAAATCGACTGTAAATAACTTTTTTCAACTTTATTTCATAGTACCTGACACGGCTGTTGCAGCCCTATCAAAAACAAACCAACCGGCTCTAACTTATATAGTAGAGGTAAGTCGGGTATCGTACTCCACAGGGAGGCTATTATATCTACTTGTTATTCTAATCTGTCACGGTAACAAATTGAGGTGTTTGATTTGTTTTGCTAAACTAATGAACTGAAAATAAAGCAGAGAGAGAACAATAAAAAGGAAAATACGAAATAAAGATTAATCACATAAAGAGAGAAATGCCAGGATGTCGGTTCACCATGATATCACACAATTCTACTAAAGGTAAGGCCAGTCGGTTTAATGTGAGAAGGGTAAAGAAAAGGTCCTTCCAGTCCGCTATCCGCCCTAAAATAATACTAACTTAGCTTCCGCCCTCATTAGTGTAGCCTATTGTTCATAACAGGTCTATTCATTCCAATCTTCCGATCTAGGTCTGAACTTAACCAGGTTAACTAGTTTAGAAGTGTGAACTCAACTAAACGATTACAATTAAATTGCTATGAATCAATTCTCACAATCAAAACCGTCTAATCTAATTATAACATTATTGCTTTACTATCATGGCTCCCCTAGTCCTAGCAATAAGGGATTTAGCTATGCATATTCATAATGAAAATAACAACGATAGATAAAATAGAAGACATAATATAGAGATGATTAGGGAGAAATAACATAAACCAATAATAATACTAATTAAAATAGAAATTAAGAACAAGAAATTAAGAGTTCAAAAGAGAATTAAATTAAATGAAGAGAGTAAAAAAGATTACAAAAGTTCGAATCCGGAATGTAAAGAGCAAAGCAACGTCGCAAGGGAAAATGTCTACTCAGTAATTAAGATTAAAGTATGCAGAATCAAAGATCATTAAACCTAGTTTTGTCTTCCCTTTATATAGGAAAGATATTTTATTAACCTAAAATGTAATTAAGATATTAAGTTTACGCGAGAAAATCTCACGTCAAATGGCGAAATAATCGATCGAGCACTTCCAAACTTCTCGATCGAGCAATCCTCTAACCAAACCTCTCGATCGAGTAAAACATCTACTCAATCGAGAACCACAAGAAGGCCACCTCTCGATCAAGAACAGCAGGGTCTCGATCAAGGTCTTCTCACCATCCATATGTACTCGATCGAACAAAATGGCCAACAAAAGGCTTCGATCGAGTCAATCACTACTGAACCAGCTCTTGTTTCGTTGATTTAGCTTCCGATACCACTTCACGCTTCCCGAGGCAGTAATAATTCCGCTCCAATTCTTCTATCTCCATAAATGCAAGCTAAAAGGGCAATGAAAGGCATGATTCCGCTACTTTCGGGTCCGTTCCTGCAATTAAAGCCAAACAAACCAAAGTAGACTATTTGGGACATTTTGTAATATAAAACTACGATAATCGCATAGAAATACGTGCATAAAGGCTTAAAAAGACTATATAAAATGCACTTATCAAATCTCCCCAAATCAAACCTTTGCTTGTCCCCAAGCAAATATATGCAACTAACTAATGGAATGGAATAAAAAACTCAGAGCTAACTACAAATTGTCGACTTAAACCGATTTAATGCAAACAAACTGACACTTATAGCAAAACTTGTCAAATGCAAACGAAGTTTAAGATGTTTGTAATAAAGCTGAACTGTCGACCGTGCAAGACCTTTCAAAATGGACTCTCAAGGGTCACTCTTGTCTCATGAAGCAAAGGGTAAGCATAAGGATGTAAGAGAGAAAGAAATATAGTCGCTCACCTAAACTACGACTGACATAAACAT
Organism: Silene latifolia; assembly: GCF_048544455.1. NCBI lineage: Eukaryota > Viridiplantae > Streptophyta > Magnoliopsida > Caryophyllales > Caryophyllaceae > Silene > Silene latifolia. Next base: position 409,731,604 of record NC_133538.1, read on the forward strand.
GCATGCAGCTAATGTGATAGACAGTTCTAGCTACCTGATAGGGCAGTCGTATACCTATCAAAAATAACCAACTGGCTCTAACTAATATAGCTAGGGAAGTCGGGTCGATCTCCACAAGGAGATGGGAAAATGTCAACTTTGTCTAAGTTCGTCATGGTAACCAAATTGGGGGGTTTTAATTGGGTTGTTCTAAACTAATGAGAATGAGAAAGAGAGAAAGGCAGAAGAATGAAGATTACGCAGACAAGGAAAAAGAAGCTAAGACAGACGGTTCACCATGATCATTCAGTCAAGCGATCTAGGTCTCATGTTAAAGCAGGTATGGTCAAAGGGGCATTGAATATCTCCTTCCGGTCTCAATTCGCCCTAAATCACAAATAGCTTATCTTCCGCTCTCACTACAGTGCCCTAATGTTCGCTGCGAGTCTCACCCCTTCCAACCTTCCGGTCCAGGTCAAGGTTTACTACGATTAAATGCCTAATTGCGTCGACTCAATTAGACAGAAACAAATAGGTGCAGCGACTAACAACAAGGACTACACAAGCATTAACCTAATAATTCGATCACTCTCCCTTCATAATCATGGATTCCCTAGTCTTAGCAAAAGGGAATTAGCTACACATTACTATCGAATCAACAATAATAATATATAGAGAACGAGAATTAAACATGGTGATAACAAAAACAGATGGATCAAATAAAACAATAGTGAAAGCAATGAGAGAAAGATATAAACAAAACAATAATTACGATTAAGAAATAAAAGGGGAAAATAATACCGATTACAAATTGGGAATCCGAGTTCTAGAGTAGAAAAGTGTAAAAGAAAGTGGAGCAGTAAAAGATGATGTAGAAGTGAATTACGCAGTCTACTGCCTAAGTAGCATACGAAAAATCTATTCTAAACCTAATCCAAAGGCCTAATTACAAAAGCCCATACGAAATTAGGCGGAAAAACTCAATTACAGGGCAAACCACTCGATCGAGTGGGATAAAACCGCTTGATCGAGTAACTTGGCGACAAACATTTCGATCGAGTGGAAATAAACCACTCGATCGAGTAACCCCTTGTAATGCCTTCTCGATCGAATACAAGAATTGCTCGATCGAGTAATCTTCATTATATAAAGCATTCGATCGATTGGAAAAGTAGTCGATCGAGCTATTTTGGCACGTTTAGGCACTAAGACACCTTCCGAAACCAGCTCACATGTCTTCAAAGTGATAGATTCCATGCTCCGGCTCCTTGTTCTCCATAAATGCATGCAAATGGGACGAGTTTAGGCTCGATTTATCTTCTTTTCGGTCTATTTCTGCAATTTACACAAAACGAACCAAAGTAGACTATCCGGGGGTATTTGTAGCTAGATGCCACGTAAAATAGTATAGAAATGCGTGTAAAAGGATGTAAAAACCTTATATAAAATACACGCATCATATCTCCCCAAACCAAACCTTTGCTTGTCCCCAAGCAAACTATGAATGCAACTAAGAATAAACAGTGGAATGGGACCAACACATCAATTACAAATCATCCGCCAAAACCAGTTTAATGTAACAACTAACAAAATGGCAAATGATAAGTGCAAACGAATTAAATCAATGTTTCAAACTTACTGAACCGTCGACCTTGCAAGACTCAAAAGTATCGGACTCTCACGGGTCGCTCATCACTCAAATTTAGGCACGAGGTGAGTATATATGTGAAATATAGAAAGAAGTAAAGACACTCACCTAACTCGGCCTATAAGAACATGCATGCAGTTAACATTAATAAAGTCTCTACAACCGTACATACGCATTCCAACCATACTAATGACCAAGACACATGCCGAGGACTTACATTTGGGTAAGTGAGGTAATGGGTAAGAAGGGGCTAAGATGAATTTAGATGTGTGGAGTTAATAGCCAGCCTAGCAACAACAAATCCAAATATTGAACTGCATCCCAACTTCGTACTCAATATAACAAAACAAAACGGTGCAAATTCAACGCACTCAACTCACAATACACCATAAACTTGTCAACTCCCCATAAAATATAAATAAAACATGGGAGTGAAAATCATTTATACAATTTCTCGTTTTTTTTTGTCACACATGATTTTTTTTCTTTTTCTTTTTCGTATTTCCAATTTTTTTTCTTTTCATTCTTTTTTTCTTTTCTTTTTTCATTTTAATTCATCACTTTTTTCTTTCATTCCCTTCAATTCTTCCACCAACTTCTGAAATCAGATAAATATAACCAAACTGCAGCAAAGCATTCCAAACAGCTACTCATCACTAGCTCGGCTAGGGTAGGAAAAATTATAGAATGTAGCTAATAGGACAAAAAGGCAATTTGGCTATGTGGGGCTCATGGGTAGAATGAAATAAAAGGGAACTGCCTCTCCTAACATGTGTCACCATCCATAGACCAAATGCATACAGGTATTAAGAAGACTAGACTCATGCTTATGCAAATTGATGTTACATGCCTTACAGAGAGTACTACTCCCATCCAAAATGAAACCGGTCATGAATGTCACCAGTTTATAAAGCTCTAACCTCAGAATGTAATGTAGCTTGCCAATATATGAGTCAAGTCTATTCGTTCAGATAAGAGAGAAACAAAAACTCGTAGATCATGCACATTATCATGCCAACTAAATGTTAAGAATATGCAGGGCAGAGGTAAGGATTCAATGTAGCGTCAAAGTTCAAACGTTAGGACACAAATTAAACGTGAATTTTTTTGAAATTTATGTGACTTTTGAATTAAAAACGATAATGCATGCGAAAATAAATAAACGTGCAAACGAAAATGCAAGAAAATATGCAGACACATATATGGATGCATACCTCCCCAAACCAAATCGTACAATGCCCTCATTGTACCAAAAATAGGGAAAGAAATGCAAACTGAGGAGAAAAGGATAACTGGAGCCAGAATACTTACAAAACGTCGTGAAGAGGGACCTCCCCAAACCGACCATGAACATGGGAGGTCAAAGGAAGTCAAGCAGTAGCTCAACAGACAAAAAGGAACAGCTGGAAGATGAAATTGCTCGATCGAGTGGATTGGTGTCAGGAATGCTCGATCGAGTGAAATTCTTACTCGATCGAATGAACGTGGATTTGCAGTTTGTCGATCGAGTATATATGTTACTCGATCGAGTGATTCTCAACTCAAAAGTGCTCGATCGAGTAGAAAAACTACTCGATCGAGTGAATACACCTGCAAAACACGAGTAAAGAGCAAGGAAAATACAAAGGGTGCCTAAAACAGCGTTTAAAGTTCAACAAAAAGCTAAATGTGAAGGAAAAAGTTCAACAAAAATAGAACAAAACAGTCCGGGTTGCCTCCCGGAGAGCGCAGGTTTAAGAGTTCCTGCACGACCTTTCTGGCATCAATTAACTGGCGCGTCAAGCTCGTCGAAGTTCAGGACTTCAACACGATTATCTGCTTCATTTGCCTCGTGATAATGCTTCACATACTGCCCATTCACCTTGAACTGATTTCCCTCGGGGCTTTCAAGCTCAACGGATCCAAATTTAGTAACAGCTGTCACCGTATAAGGACCACTCCACCTGGACTTCCGCTTGCCAGGAAATAATCGCAGTCGGGCATTAAACAGCAGCACTTTCTGCCCGACATGAAATTCCCGAGGTAAAATTCTTTTGTCGTGCCATATCTTCTTCTTTTCCTTGTAAATGCGTGAGCTATCATAGGCATTGAGCCTAAACTCTTTCAATTCATCTAGCTGCAAAAGACAATTCTGGCCACACAACTTAGGATCAAAGCTAAGCTCACGAATTGCCCACCAAGCCTTACATTCAAACTCAACAGGTAAATGACATGATTTCCCATAAACTAACTGATAAGGTGATGGACCAATCGGTGTCTTAAAGGCAGTTCTGTAAGCCCATAATGTGTCTTTTAATTTAAGACTCCAGTCCTTCCGTGATTTAGAAACTACCTTAGACAACATCTCTTTAATCTCGCGATTAGTGACCTCTACCTGACCACTAGTTTGGGGATGATACCCCAAACTACGCCGGTGTTGAACACCAACCTTAGACAGAATGGAAGTTAGTTTCTTTTCTTTAAAGTGCATTACCCCATCACTAATGACGACCCTAGGGACACCAAATCGGGGAATATGAACTTTTTAAATATTTTTATCACGGTCTTGGCATCACAATGAGGTGAGGCAATTGCCTCAACCCATTTCGACACATAATCTACAGCTACTAAAATGTACCTGTTACCTTTACTAGACGGGAACGGTCCTTGGAAATCAATGCCCCAGACATCAAAAACCTCAACTTCTAAGATACCATTTTGTGGCATCTCATGTCTCTTTGAAACATTCCCTGGTCGTTGGCAGGCATCACAAGCTGAAACAAAAGACTTAGCATCAGCAAACAAAGAAGGCTAGTAAAAACCAGACTGAAGTACCTTAGCCACGGTGCGCGATGGACCGTGGTGACCACCATAAGAAGAGGAGTGACAGCCTTCCAGGACTACTTTGGTCTCCCACTGCGGAATACACCGTTTGTAGAGACCGTCTGCACATTCCTTAAATAAATAAGGATCGTCCCAAAAATACTGCTTAGCGTTATACAAAAAACGTTTCCTCTGCTGATGAGAAAGGTCAGGCGGCAGCTTGCCACTGACAACGTAATTAGCTATATCTTCATACCAAGGCTCTTGGTTAACAATAGACGATAATATAGCAAATAAAGAATCATCAGGAAAAGACTCATCAATAGGTAGAGAATCTTCCCCCTCTTGTCGCGACAGATGATCAGCTACAACATTCTCAGCTCCTTTCTTATCTTTATTCTGCAAATCAAACTCCTGGAGAAGGAGTATCCATCTCGATAGTCGTTGTTTGTGTCTTCCACAAATTAGTGTGATAACATTTATAAATCTCTTATAGGTTCACAAGGGTATACTTCGTATTTTATCAGTTGATTAACGATTACCTAATAACGGTTGGCTTGCTAGAAAGTTTGACGTTATTATCATACTCATGGCGGTGATCAACTGGTCCCTAAAAGTCACACCTAAAGGATGTGTTTGAGAGATGTGATTATGGAAATGTAATCACATTGATGCCTTATATGACTAAAAGGTTAGTTCATGTATTTGACTAAACAGTTAGTCAATGTGATGATCAGACGATTATTTAATGTCGATTAAATAATATTAGCTGAGACGAATTAATCAATTAATTCGTAAATTGAATATAATATGTTATATTTAATTAATGTATATAATGTTAGCTTAAATGAATTAAGATGTTAATTCGTAATTAAATGTAATCGGTTATATTTAATTAGCTAATTATAAATATGAGATATTTATAGTTAAAGTATATATTATACGATATTGTCATAATAAATTATTACAGACCGGCATTAATAAGTCGACTGCATGCTGTTGTGTGTAGACTAATTAATACGGAATAAATTAAATGACAATTTATAATTTATACACTTTATATACATTTTGTAAACTACCAAAAATAAGAAGATTTAATCACCTTATTTTGGTAGGGAGAAAAACCGAAATAAGGAGATAATACTCCTCATTATTTCGGTGGTCAACTACAAGAAAAAGAAAGAAAAATATCTCCCCTTCTCTTCTAATATTTCGGTTATATTAGGGTTCAAAGGAAGATCATTTTTCTAACTCTCTTTTGACCTAATATTCTCTCATCAAAAATACACAAAAAACCCTAAATTAGTTAAGGAATTTTGGGGATCTATTCTAGCAAGAACAAAGGCATATCTCATATCATCTTGGGTGCAACTGATAGGAGAATATCATTGCGATATTGTTCTTAGGCCGATTTTGCTAGGACCGAAGGTTGATTCTTCATCCATATACTATTTTGTTTATGTAATTTGTTTTATGACTAGTATTCATAAACATAATTTCGTTATAATCCTTATAATTTAAAGGGAAGTATACAGATATTTCCCACAAGCGGTATCAGAGCCAATGCCACGAATTATTTTATATGAATTTCTTAATTGAATTTAAACAAAAGTGATGGATCGAAAAAAAAAAAAATTCCAGCCGTGAAATTTTTTTTTTTTTTTTGTGCCGCAAGTTTTTGGTTTTTTTTTTTTTTTGATGTATTGTTCCATTTTGATTTAGTCATATTGTTGTTTTAATCCGTTAAGATGATAATATGATACATTTGTAGATGTTTTGATTTAATTAGGATTAAATTGAAATGTAAATGGAATAGTTTTGATTGATGATGATAATTTGTTTTTCCTATATAGTTTTTGGCATATATGGTTTTAAATTGTTGTTTAGAATCATATTTCACTAATTCATATGTTTATGATTATGCCAATCTTGTTCTAATAGCAACTGATGGGGCATATTCTGCACCCTCTGACCAAGTCAACATATTGAGCAAGGTCAAAGATATCCACAGCAAGTCAACGGCTTAAACAGCCTAACCGACGCAGCCTGTCGGCCTGCCTCTTGTGCCTCGGCTAGGACACCTTGTCCGCCGGGGGCACACATCCGCGAACTCATATCCAAGACCCCTCGGCGGCGAGTCAACAGGGCCCGCCGGCCTGCCATGGGTCCCTCGGCCGAGGGTAGCTCAGTCTTTCCACCTGCTAGCCACTTGGCCACTACGTGACAAAAGGTGAAAGTCTATAAATACTCCTCAACTATCATTGAGGAAAGGATCCACAATTGAACCTAAGAATCACTATTCATCTAATATCTTCCTTATCTCTCTACAATACGTACTTTGCCAAGTAGCAACCACTTACCTCTCTAAGTTACTAACTTGAGCGTCGGAGTGAGTTCGCTCGGCCCAAAGCCGAGCCCTCAGTTTGTTCATCGTTTCAGGAGACCGCAAGGAGGATTCAACTAAAGACGTCATTCTACAAGCACGGGTGGTAACATATAACTGCTCTGGAATTACACCCGGAACAATTGGCGCCGTCTGTGGGAAACAGACACTTAGGGACTAGTCACATTCATTCCCAAACAAAAAAAAAAAAAACAAAACAAAAACCCACCCAAAAAGCTAAGAAGATGTCGAAACAACCAGAGAAGGTGTTGGTGGAAAACAAATTCTACCAAGACGACACATTCCACAACTCAGAAATCGGGCAGTCCCCCACCGGCCGTATCACTAATACGACGAACGGGGCGCCAAAGGAACAAGATATGCCGCTGCCCGCCGATCAAGTCACCGTCCTGGGACATGTGGTTGATGCAGCAAAGCTGAAGCTACTCCTGGACATAATTGCTAGTACGCCGGCTCACACTGTCACACCGACAAGAGCGGCGGAACCTGTCCAGGAGACCAGGGCCCAAAATGTGACTCCAAGAGACTTGAATGGAGCACTGGAAGAAGCCGGCCCTGTCAAGACGCCGGGGGAGCCCAGAGCGCTAGTGGTAGACCTTAGTCCTTCCCGCACTCACGGGAGGATGGCGTCGCCGCAGCGCCGACGAGGCACCCCCCAGAGGAGCTAAAGAAGTCCGACTCACCAGAGTCGGAGAAGAAGCCCGACTCACCAGAGTCGGAGAAGAAGCTCTTCCCGCCACGGGGAGAGGAGCCGGACAAGGGATGCGAGGAGCCGATCGCCGCGTGGCATTCGAAACGTGGTCAGACAACCCCTCAGCGCCTACGTCCTAGATACCCCGGTGCTGACTAAGCTAAAGTTGCCACCTATAGCATACAAAGGAGAAGGCGACCCAACCGACCACGTCGAGGCTTTCGAGTCTCACATGTCAGTTTGGGAGCAACCCGATGAAGTTTGGTGCCGAATCTTCCCAACGACACTGCATGGGATGGCACAATGCTGGTACAAGGGGCTACCCGACGGGTCGGTATACTGTTACGCCGACCTGAAGGACACGTTCCTGGCCCAGTATTCCTGCAACAAGAGGAGGGCCGTGGAGACCTCAGACCTCCTGACTATCAGACAAGAAGGAGGCGAATCTCTCCGAAGTTATGTGAAGAGGTTCGACGCCAAGGTTCAGCAGATTCGTGAGCTGAACAGCGAACTGGCAGCCTTCGCGCTGATGAAAGGCCTCCCGAGAGGAGACCTAAAGAATGAACTCATCAAGTGCGGCGGCCAAAGATTAGACTCCGCCAGGAAAATGGCCGATCAAGCCATTAAGGTGGAGGACTACAACAAAACACAGGCAGCCCCGCGAGGCCGAGCACTCGAAAGAAAAGCCGCCGGAGGACAACCCGGATGAAAGACGCCGTGACGATAATAGGTCACGGCCGACAGCCCACCAGAAGCGAAACTCGGCGGACGCCGGTGGAGTTCGGAACGAACCGCCGAGGCGGTACAATGATCACACCCCCGGTCGTGTCTGCCGCCGAGGTTTTCGCCCTGAGCAAGAGCGAGGGTCAGAAGTGGGAGAGGCCTCCCAGGCCGAGGAGCGATGGTGACACGAGCCAGTACTGCGAGTACCACGGCCACACCGGTCACCTTACTGAAAACTGTCGGCATCTGAAGAATGCCATTGAAGAACCGATCCGGAAGGAGCCTCGGCAAATATGTTGCCAAGGGCCAAAAGACCGATGCCGACGGTTCGACAAGAAATCCGTCTTGAACGGATAGGAGTAATCCATGTCGTCATCGGGGCAACGAGAACGGTGGGTCCGCTCATGGGCACAAACGGCACTTGAACGAGCTGTATCAGGCCATCAACTTTGTGCCCAACACAGCGACTCCCGCTTCCAACATCCCCGGTATAACTATTGGGAAGAGGGATTACGAGGGAGTCATCGCCCCTCACAAATGACCCACTCGTAGTCCACTTGGACATAGCCAACCACCTGGTGAAGAGGTGCCCGATTGACACAGCGCCTACACAAACGTTATGTACAAATAATGCTTTCTCAACCTCGGTCTGAAAATTGAAGACTTGAGCCCCGCACCAACCCGTTGTACACTTTTTCGGAGCCGGCCTGCACCCTTGGGTCAATCAGTGCTCGGTGAGGTTCGGCGAGGGAAGTGCGGCCAAAAACGTTATGTCTGAGTTCGTGGTCATTGACGGCTCGTCTGCCTACAACGTTCTCATAGGCCGAGTCACCCCGAGCGAGGCCGATGCGGTAATGTCCATCCGGCTCGACATTGATGTATGTCTCGGACCGGGGGGAAGTGCATAAGCTCGTCTCAAAGAACGAAAAGAACGAAGTGGTCAATGTCCAAGTGTCCGCCAGAGGGTGCAACATGCAATCCCTCAAAGTGGCGAAGAAGTCGGAGAAGGGGAAGAGCCCATCCTTGCAACAGGAGGGCGAGCACAGGAATACCACCGTCGGCATGGTAGAAGGAGCGGAGACCGAAGAGGTGGAGATTGACCCAGGCCGCACCGTAACTATCGGTGTTAACCTGGAGCCGAGTTCGAGCCGCCCTCCTGACTGCTGAAGAAAAACAAAGACGTCTTCGCCTACTCAGCGGCCGAGATGCCAGGCGTGAGCCGGGAAGTAATTGTTCACAAAATGAACGTACTCCCCACCGCTCGCCCTGTCAAGCAAAGGATGAGGAACTCCTCAGCCGAGAAGGATGAGGCCATCAAAGCCGAGGTAGATAAATTGCTGGCGGCAGGCTTCATCATGCCTTGTACCTATCCTGAGTGGTTAGCTAATGTTGTAATGGTGAAGAAATCATCGGGGGCATGGAGGATGTGCGTGGATTTTACCAATCTTAATAAAGCATGCCCCAAAGATTGCTATCCCTTGCCTCGAATAGATAGTTTAATCGACGCGACGGCAGGCTACACTATGCTGAGCCTGCTGGACGCCTTCTCAGGGTATCATCAGGTGTTCATGGCCGAGGAAGACATGCCTAAATGCGCATTCATCACTGCTAACGGCACATACATGTACAAAATGATGCCGTTTGGGTTAAAAAACGCCGGTGCAACCTACACAAGACTGGTGGACAGAGTATTCCAAAATCAAAAAGGGCGAAACATTGAGGCTTACGTCGACGATGCTATTGTAAAAAGCAAGTCCGACAGCGAGCACTTAGCCGATTTGCACGAAACATTTTGTTCACTGAGGCAGTACAAGATGAAGCTCAACCCAATGAAATGCAACTTCGGTGTCCGAGCGGGTAAGTTCCTCGGCGTACTTGTCGCGCGCCGGGGAATTGACGCCAATCCCGACAAAGTCCAGGCGATCCTAGACCTGCCGGAGCCGAGGAATCGAAAGGAGGTCATGATGTTGACCGGGAGGATGGCGGCTCTAGCCCGTTTCATCTCTCGGTCACCGACAGAGCACCCCATTCTTCAAGGTGTTGAAGGGGAATAAGGACTTGGTGGGGAGGAGCGAGCACGCTTTCAAACAACTGAAAGCCCATCTTCGACTCTCCCAACCCCGCCTGCACCGACATCTGGGAGACCCTATATCCGTACATAGCAGATTACCTCGGCCACGCCGCGCCGTAATCGTCAGAGAAGAGGACAAGCAACAGCACCCAATCTACTTTGTCAGCCACACATTGTTGCCCGCCGAGAGAAATTACCCGCTGATTGAAAAAGCAGCCTTCGCCGTCGTCGTCGCTGCAAGGAAGCTGAAACCCTACTTCGACGCACATCCCGTGACGGTCCTAACCGACCAGCCGTTGGAGAAAGCATTGGAAAAATTTGAGCAATCAGCAGCTCATCAAATGGGCGGAGAGCTATCCGGCTTCGGATTCGCACAAGCCGAGGCCATCGATAAAGGGACAGAACAGCGATTTCCTGGCCGAATGCACATACCAAGAAGAGCAAAACCCCGGAGTATGGGAGGTATACACCGACGGATCCTCCACGACGAACAGCTCAGGGGCCGGCATACTTATCATCAGCCCAAACGGGGACGAGTTTGAGTACGCCTTGAAATTTCCCTTCTCGGCCTCAAACAACGAGTCCGAATACGAGGCGGTGATAACCGAGTCGAGCTAGCTGTGGCCGCGGGCAGAAAGCACATCATTTTGAAAACAGATTCACTCTTAGTGGCTAATCAAATCAGAGGAGAGTACAAGACTCGGGACGACGGGATGGTAAGATACCTGGAAAGGGTAAAAGCCGACACTTCGAAGTTGAAATCCTTCCAAATACTATGCATCCCCAGGTCTGAGAACAACCGAGCCGACGCTCTCTCAAAACTTGCCAGTTCAACCATCAAGAACATCAGTCGAACCGTGCTGGTGGACATCAGGAATGCCAAAAGCATCACTGAGACCGTCGGCATGGTGGGCGACACAGAGGCCGAGACGACTTGGATGACTCCGATAATGAAGTACAAACTGATGAATGAGTTACCGGAGGACCGCAGTCTCTCACAGAAGATAAAGAGGATCGCAGCAAGATACTTGGTGTTTGAAGGAGAATTATACAGGAGATCCGTAACGAGGCCACTCTTGAAGTGTGTCGGTCCAACCGACGCGGAGCTAATATTAACAGAAATTCACGAAGGCATCTGCGGCCATCACATGGGGGCAAGAACACTAGCCCACAAAGCTCTCCGAGCCGGCTACTTCTGGCCCACCATGCTTGCGGATTCCAGAGCCAAGACCAAAAAGTGCAACAACTGCCAAATGCATGCTCCGGTGATACATGCGCCATCCCGAGACCTGCAGCCGGTACTTAATCCCCTTCCTTTCGCACAGTGGGGGATGGATCTACTAGGGCCATTTCCAACGGCATCCGTGCGAAGAAAGTTCTTGATCATCGCCGTTGACTACTTCACCAAATGGGTTGAAGCCGAGCAAAGACTGCAAAGACGACGGCAATCGAAAAGGTGATCTGGGAAAATGTCATAACTCGTTTTGGGTTACCCCAAGTCATGGTATTCGACCACGGCCGAGAGTTTTGGAGCGACACAATAATGATCCGGCCGGAAGAACTCTATCAAATTTGCATACTCCTCCGTCTGTCACCCACCACGAGCAACGGACAAAGTGAGGCGACCAATAAAACAATCCTCAACGGTTTGAAGAAGACAAGACCTAAAGGAAGATGGGCCGATGAACTACCCGGCGTCCCGTGGTCCCTGCGAACCACGGAGAAAGAAGCAACGGGTGCAGTCCATTCCACCTAGTTTATGGGTCCGGCGCCCTACCAATTGAAGCAACGGTGCCAACATACGGACGGCCACCTTTAGCCCTATTTAAAATGAGGAAGGCTTGAGAACCTCGCTGGACCTGGTCGAAGAAAGCCGAGATACAAAGACGCCTCAACTTGGCAAAGATACCGAACCGAATGAAAAGGGCCTACAACCGAAGAGTCCACAAAAGGGACTTAAAGGTAGGAGACCTAGTCCTAAGAAAGTCAGCCGCCACCAACAAAGGTAACATCCATGGCAAACTGACGGCTAACTGGGAAGGTCCCTACAAAGTGGTTGAAGAAATGAGGCCGGGTACATACCGGCTGACAGATATGGAGGGTGTGCCTTTGATGAGCCATTGGAACACTGACAACCTCAGGAAATACTTTGTATAGCGGCGAAGGTGCCCAAAGACAACTGTGGGCACCCCGACGCATGTTTATATCTAATGAAGAACCATCCAAGTTTTCCATCAGTGTTCATTTTCCCCATAGTCACCATCAAGAAGTAGACACCACGGAAGTCACGCCAACTCATGCTGTCGCATCGTAACCCCTAGTCGCCTCGGCCAACCGAAGGCCTGGCAGGGGACACAACGATCGATACGCCAACTCATGCTGTCGCGTCGTAACCCCTAGTCGCCTCGGCCAACCGAAGGCCAGGCAGGGGACACAACGATCGATATGCCAACTCATGCTGTCGCGTCGTAACCCCTAGTCGCCTCGGCCAACCGAAGGCCTGGCAGGGGACACAACGATCGATACGCCAACTCACGCTGTCGCGCCGTAACCCCTAGTCGCCTCGGTCCGCCGATGGCCAGGCAGGGGACACAACGGTCGATACGCTAACATGTTCAAGAAAAAGACGTTAAACACAGTTGAGATACGCATTCTAGCTGCCTCGGCTGAGCCGAAGGTAAAAATAAAAAGCGCTCAATTAATAACGCAAGAAGACAAGAAAAGACCTCGGCCAAGCCGAAGGCAAAATAAGAAAGCTTTCATTAATGATAACAGATTACAAACGAGAAGAATACAGACGACGGCCGTCCCCATAGGGATAAGCCTAAACACAACCTACCAAGAGTTTTACAACAAAACAAGGGAAAGAAAAGCAAAAGATTACAAACATATCATTTGAAGCGCCAAAAATGGCAGGGAGGAAAGGCTCAATAGTTGGCCCCCGAACAGCTAAAGCTATCCGAGATGCCGGGTGAGTCTGGTGACGACCGCCCGTCTCCCTATGCCTGTTGCTGCCCTCCATCGCAGGGCAAAGAAGATCTTCGGTGGCCGGCTCAGAAGAAGGCTCGACGTTTTCAAGTGCTTTTAGCCTCTCAGCCTCCTTCACCTTTGCGTCATAGGCCGCCTTGGCCTCAGCTATCTGAGCCGCCTTCGCCGCCTCCGCCTTCTCCGCAGCCGCTGCCTCCGCAGCCTCAGCCATCTCATCCAGAAGCTGGTCAAATTTATCCCACGGGAAGGAGCCGTCGGGGATGAGCTTTTTGATTGCCTCCCTGGTCGCCTCCTCGGCCTGGTCCCGGAATTGGGCGCACATTTTAGGGAGGAGATCATCTTGAAGCATTTCAATATCCTTCTCCTTTTGAGCAAGGGTAGCCTGCGTGTCCCTGAGCGCCTCCGCCTGGTTATGGAACAGATCCTTCCACTCTTCCCTCTTGGCAACCACGGCGTCATAAGCGCCCTTATACCTGTCCCGCTCCTCCATCATCTTGGCAGTGGCGGCATCAGCATCCTCAACCTTGGCCTTCTCGGCCCCTAGCAGCTTCTCAGCTTCCTCCACACGCTTCTTGGCAGCAAGGAGATCCAGCTTAGCCTTCCCGGCTTCTCCCTTTGCGCGGAGAGGTCAAGCCCGAGCCGTTGGATCGTGGCCTAGCCCGGCCATGGTCTGCTCTGCTCCCATAATGTAGGAGCCGGGCCAGCCGAGTCCACTTCGCCAGCCTCTCGGATATTTTTGTACCCTCCGCCACAAGCTCGGTGGGGGAACCTTCCTGGAGTGCGGAGTCAACGGTGACATTCCTATCACCCGCCTTCTCGTGTCGCTTCTCTAATTGCCGATCAAGAAGAACGACGCCGCGACGGCGGATCTACAAAAATTTACACAACGCATCCATGTCAACATTCATCGACACATCGTAGAGTCTCACATCGGAATGCATAATGAACCACTAAGTCTGAACCACGCAATCGTCCGTACCAATCACCGACCCTCTTAGTTGGAGGACCGGGTGAATCGGTTTTTCCCGGCGCGGCAGAAGCTTCAATGGCTCTTTTCTCTTCTTGGGAGAAGGAGGGCCCTTCGCAACGGTCACCCTCTCCTCGGAGACATCGATGACCTCCACGTGCTCCTTCTGGACCGTTGGGGTTGAAGAGGGAGCAGGGATCGACAACGTCGCAGACCTGGACCTTGCCTTTGACGTTCTCTTCGGCACACCCCCGAGGACCCGTGCTTGAGCCGCCGCCTGATCCAGCGCCTTCAGTTGCTTGTCCATAAGTTCGTTGGGAGCCAATCTACGATCACGCGTGTCGGCCTGAGGGTGCTGCTCAACGACGTTCCCGTCCTTATCAAGCCCCAACTTCTTCAAGGTCTCCTCAGACAGATCCTGGCCAAACCGGTCTGCAAGAAACCAGACAAGAGTTACATAAAAGAAGTAAGACAAAGCTCTAAAAACAGGAGCGTATTAGGCAAAGATGGGCCTCACACCGACTCTACTCACCCTGGTTGAGGGCCGGTATGAGGCCGACGCGGCAAAGCAGCTCATCCTGAAGAATAATATGAGTCGGGGGCACCCATCCCTTCTCAAAGATCAAACAACAGACGCCGCTCCTCGTCAAGACTAAGAACAACCTGCCGGCATCCATTTTGTGCTTACTCTGGGAGACCCATTTTTCACGCTCCCTTTTACTCTCGCACCGTAAGTTGACTTTGTTCTGAAGGACCGGGCAACGGATAGTCATCCCAAGACTTGACATACACCCACCGCCCCTTCCAAATTGCAAAAAGAAAGCTTATCAACGGAGAGGACGCCCGCTCCATCTCGCACGCTGTACCACCCCACCTTACCGGGGGTCGACGCCCGAAGATGATGAAGCCGGCGGAATAAATTAACTGTAGGTACCTCCCCCTTGAAAAGACAGAGCCACACGAAGCCAACTATCGTCCTAATGGCCAACGGATGCAGCTGCGCCACGGCAACGTTCATAGCTTTGACGATGGCCGTGACGTATTTGTTCAAAGGAAACCGGAGGCCATATTCCAGATGCCTGATATATACGCCGATATGCCCCGGAGGAGGGCAATAGACCGCCTGACCCTTCCCAGAGGTAACAATTTTGTACCCCTCACCGAAGTAGAAATGACCCTCGAAAAGAGTTCCACCAGAGCAACTGGCGAATTTATTGGTCCAGGCACGGTGAGGACCAGTCACGCACGCCTCGCCGTGGCCCAGGATAGGCGGCCTTTCCTCACCAGAAGGAATCCCTTCCTCACAGTCATCATCCTCCTCACCCTCCGGAGCTTTTGGATCGACTTCAGGAGACGGAGACCTAGGGCCCCCAAACCTTATCGGGATGGCGTTTAGTATCTCCTCCTCATCAAGATGCGACGGGGAACCCCCCGGCGCAGGCTTACTAGGTCCAGCACCAGCAGAAGACATGTTACAACAAAGCTTACGAGTTAAAAAGAGAATTTATTTGTTTACCTTGAAGAAAACTGCCACGCCGGAGTGATGATTCTGAAAGCTAGAGAGAGGTTTCATCACAAGGGCTAGAAAGAAGGAAATTTTTGAGGAAATGAAATTGGTGGCCAATTTCAGGGACTAAGTAACCTATTTATAGAGGAAAGCCCATGAAGAGGGACCAATCAGGGCGCAACCCATGAAACGTCGACCAATCGGAATCGGACACGTGTCGGGACATGCACCACGAAATGTCAATCGTTGCAACAGCTTGAATGTCAATCAATGCAACAGGTTGACCAAGCGTCTTCAACACGCCCCTTCATATATCTCCGCCTATTCATCTTCCTCGACAAGTCCCTAAGTGTCATTCTCCGCCGGCCACATGATCAACCAAGCCGAAAGCACCGGCCAGGGGGCAATCGAAACAACCGCACTCTCTACCTTGGTCTCGGCCAAATCATTGCCTTTTTCCACATCGGACGTCCATCACACATCCATGTGGAGGGGGATATGGTACGGCCTAAGCGAGAACCATGCCGGGAAGAAGAAGGAGCCGGGCGACATTTTCACTTACGCAGAATATACGCTCAAAGATACATCGGAGCCCATACCACGGCATAGACTACGGCTGGGGCAAATTGATGGGGCATATTCGCACCCTCGACCAAGTCAACATATTGAGCAAGGTCAAAGATATCCACAAAGAAGTCAACGGCTTAAACAGCCCTAACCGACGCAGCTGTCGGCCTGCCTCTTGTGCCTCGGCTAGGACACCTTGTCCGCCGGGGGCACACATCCGCGAACTCATATCCAAGACCCCTCGGCGGCGAGTCAACAGGGCCCGCCGGCCTGCCATGGGTCCCTCGGCCGAGGGTAGCTCAGTCTTTCCACCTGCTAGCCACTTGGCCACTACGTGACAAAAGGTGAAAGTCTATAAATACTCCTCAACTATCATTGAGGAAAGGATCCACAATTAAACCTAAGAATCACTATTCATCTGGTAATATCTTCCTTATCTCTCTACAATACGTACTTTGCCAAGTAGCAACCACTTACCTCTCTAAGTTACTAACTTGAGCGTCGGAGTGAGTTCGCTCGGCCCAAAGCCGAGCCCTCAGTTTGTTCATCGTTTCAGGAGACCGCAAGGAGGATTCAACTAAAGACGTCATTCTACAAGCACGGGTGGTAACATATAACTGCTCTGGAATTACACCCGGAACAGCAACTATAAACGAATTTGTTCATCTAAATATTTTTTTAGGGCATAATGCCGAAATGAAAAGAAAAAAATAGGGTTGTTTTCAATTTTTTTTTCAGCCGAGTGCATAAGAAAAAAAAAGGTTTCTGTTTTTTTTTGCGTTTCGGTTTTTACAGAAATACCGAAAAGAAAAAAAAATTCTGTTTTTTTTTTTTTTTTTTTTTGCAATATGCCGAGAGCTATGAAAAAAAAATTCTTGTTTTTTTCTGGAATGCCGAGACCAAAAAGAAAAAAAAGGGTTTTTTTGTTGTTTTGTTTTGGCCAATATTGATTATACATTAAATTTATAATGTATGATTATTGTTCTGAAAAGGTTCACAAATTATGATAGCTAATTATTTTAAAGAGGTTTTAAATAATATTGGATTAATTCATATTACAAGTTTAATATGTATTAAGATTAAAATTATTGTGAGTAATTGAAGAATTGTCACATAATTTGATCGATTAAATAGGTGGTTTGGATAAATTAATCTACATAATTAAGGAATTATGTCTTGCATGTTTAATTTATTAGTTGATGCATTTTTTTAAGTTGGATGAATCGTTGAATGGATTTATTTACGTATTTTTGCAATCGGTTGTAATTTGTAATACCTAGTGTGGCCTTAGTTAAATTATGTTTTCGTAATGATGGAAACATAATTTTTAATGTAATTATCGTATCTCCGTTTGGTTTTCTTTATTTATTACGGTTTTGAAATTAGAATGTAAATAGGTTTATTTTGTAATTTTAATTGTAATTTTAAAGAAGACTAAAGATGGAGATTGGAACTCACTCCCGCTACATGGACCAAGATGGAACATCAAGACAAGCTTCTCGGGTCCAAGGATGGATTCCAAAGTTGTATTATGTTCATTTTGATAGATAGGCCACACTAGGACTTTATTTTGTTTTACGTTTTACCGTTCTTATTGCTTTTCATTCACATGCTAGTTAGTGCATCATTTTCGCCTAAAACCAAACCACCTACTAAAAATGCATGAAAATTGACTCATATAGATTGAATGTTAGTTTTCATGGACATACAGATGTCACATATTTTTTTAAGCCATCACCTTAGTTTATTCATTCACGCATGCTAGATATTAGTTCACTTAAAATGAATTAAAATAAAGTTGATGGGATCTTCCTCTAAAACGGAAATTGAGACTAGTCTTTATAAGGGAAAACAACTATGAATCCCTTCTTCGTCGGTAGGCATAATATGACCCCTTCTACGTTGGGTAAGTAGTTTGTGTTGACTTAGTTTATCTCAACGTCATAGTCCGAAGAGTTTCTCGTGATTATGATGGACTAATGATAGAATTTACAGAAATTTATCGACGAATAATTCTAACAGTAGAATTAGCCAAAAGGTTGGCTTATCAATTTATAGATAATTGAGTCTTGGGATAATTTATATAATTCTTGAGGGAGGTCAATTGTATAAATGCTTGAGTCTTCGCTTATAACAATTTTGCATTAAGACTTAAATCATAACGATGCATATGCTTATTATTTTTATTCTTCTTTTCGAAGTGTAGAATACGTTTATTTTGATAATACTTTTACAACAAATGGCTGGAAATAACGAAATCCCAATGCCGAGTGCCACACTTGGACACGAGTCCTGGCTTAAAGTTTTTATGGACAACATGAATCAGTTCACACGACTGAAGAATGATGGGTCCAACTTTGGGATCGGGAGGCAAAGACTACGAATCGCGCCATTGCTGACGGCAAGCTCAAGTACTTAACTGAGCCAATACCGGTAAACCCAGGCCCCAATGCAGGAGTTAACGAGTCACTTGCTTATAGTGATTTCGTCATGGAAGCGCGTGCGATAAAGAACGTACTCATCTTTGCAATGGAAACCAATTTGCAGAGACGCTTCATTGCCCAAGGTGCAAACAAGATTTTCACCACGCTCACTAACAAGTTCTCAAAAGCACCGAGAATCGTTACTTATGAGCATACCTGTCGCTTCTTTGATGCGAAACTCCAGAAGGGCCAACCGGTTAGCCCACAAATTCTTAACATGATTGAGAATGTCGAGAAATTACTACATGAATGACTTGAAGAAAAGTCTTCATGAGCTATACTCACTTCTCGTACAGACCGAGAAGGATATGAAATTGAGTGGGAGCATGAAGCAGGATGTTCTCATGATTTCCAACAAGAATAAAGGTAAGGGCAAAGCTCCAGGCGACCTAACTGTAGGTAAGCCAAAGTTTAAAAAGCCAGGAAACGGTAAGAGTGGGCCTGGTGACTCTAGTGGCTCACAGGGCAAGGCAAAGAGCAAGGGCGGTGACATTGAATGCCACCATTGTCACAAGACTGGAGATTGGAGGAGGAACTGTCCCGTGTACCGTGAGGACATAAAAGCAGGCCGCGTCGTTCCTGTTGGTATGTCATCTTATATTCATATGATTGAGATTAACCATGAAAGTTTCGGAACTTGGGTACCTAATACTGGTTGTGGTTCTCATCTGTGTAATCATTTGCAGGGCCTAAAAAACATCACACCTCTCGAAAAGGGTGATGTGGACCTGCGAGTCGGGAATGGAACTAGAGTTGCTGCAGTCTCGAAGGGAACATACGTAATCCAAATCCCTAGTGGTTTTGAGTTATATTTATATAACTGTTACTATGTACCCAGTTTATCTAAGAACATTATTTCTGTTTCCGTACTCGATAAAGACGGTTTTGCATTTTCAATAAAGGATAATAGCTGTATTTTCTCTTTTAATGAAATGATTTATGGCAAAGCAGTTTCCATGAATGGAATTTACATATTAGATCAAACTACAGATATATTACACGTGAATAATAAGAAATTAAAGGTTGGTGACAAAGATCAAACCTATCTATGACATTGTCGAATAGGACACATAAATGAAAAACGTGTAAAGAAACTCGTCGATAATGGGACTATTCCCGCATTCGATTTTTCTACATTTGGCACGTGTGAATCATGTCTTATTGGCAAGATGACTCGGATTTCCTTCAAAGGTGTTGGAATGCGCGCTAGTGACCTATTAGGACTCATACATACTGAGGTTTGTGGACCTATGTCAATTACCGCTAGAGATGGCTATAGATATTTTATCACTTTCACGGACGATTTGAGTAGATACGGATATGTCTACTTGATGAAGCATAAAAGTGAGTCCTTTGAGAAATTCAAGGAATACCAGAACAAGGTTGAGAACCAACTGGGTAGAAAGGTTAAAGCACTCCGTTCAGATCGGGGTGGCGAATATCTTTCAAATGAGTTTGATCAACACCTTAAAGAATGTGGAATCGTTTTGCAGTTAACTCCACCTGGAACACCTCAAATGAATGGTGTGTCCGAATGGAGAAATCGAACATTACTTGATATGGTTCGATCCATGATGAGTCACACGGTAGTACCTGATTCATTATGGGGTTTTGCTCTTTTGTCAGCTGCTCTTATACTTAACCGAAATCCGACTAAAGCTGTCGACAAGACTCCATATGAAATGTGGAAGGGAACGGTCCCCAAATTGTCCTTTATTCGGGTTTGGGGCTGCGAGGCTTATGTCAAGTGGAGACACGAGGATAAGCTCGGCCCGCGATTGGTCAAGACATACTTTATTGGTTATCCAAAAGGAACGTTTGGTCATTACTTCTATTCGCCAACCGAACATCGAGTTTTTGTTGCAGCTAGTGCGACGTTCTTAGAGAAATAATTTCTCGAGAACAAATCAAGTAATAGAACCTTCGAGCTGTCGGAGATTCAAGAACCAACAACCGAGGAACGGATGGAGGAAGTTGTTCCTTCAACTGATGATACGGTGAATATTCTTCAGGAACCTAGGAGGTCGGGTAGAGTCTCTAATCCTCCGGACAGATACATTGGTATGTTCGAGGAGAATGACGTTTTACTCCTAGAGAGTAATGAACCCGCTACCTATAAAGGTGTTATGGCCTGTTCTGACTCAAAGCTATGGCTTGAAGCCATGCAATCCGAGATGGACTCCATGTATGAGAATGACGTATGGGATCTTGTTGATTTACGTAATAAGGTAAAACCTCTACAGTGCAAATGGCTTTACAAAATAAAGCATTCTGTAGACGCGCAACCAGATACCTATAAGGCACGACTAGTGGCAAAAGGTTTCACTCAAGTGCACGGATTGCATTATGATGAAATTTTTGCATCTGTAGTCATGCTACGTTCCATTCGGATAATCTTAGCGATTGCCGCTTTTCATGACTATGAAATTTGGCAAATGGATGTGAAAACCGCCTTCTTAAATGGTTATTTGGAGGAATAGTTCTACATGGTACAACCCGAAGGTTTCATAGATCCTGAAAATCCTAAGAAAGTGTGCAAGCTTAAGCGTTCCATTTATGGACTTAAGCAAGCTTCTCGGAGTTGGAATCATCATTTCGACCAGGTGATAAAAGAGTATGGTTTCACTCGATCGGTCGAGGAACCATGCTTATATATCAAGTCGAGTGGGAGCAAGATTGTTTTCTTGATATTGTATGTTGATGACATACTCTTGATTGGGAATGACATTCCTCTCCTATCTTCGGTTAAAGGATGGTTGAAAAACCATTTCCAGATGAAAGAACTAGGTGAGGCACAACGCATATTGGGAATCCGTATCTACCGAGATAGATCACGACGGAAGTTATCACTTAGTCAGGAGTCTTATTTGGATAAGATTCTTGAAAGGTTCAGCATGACCAACTCCAAGAAAGGGAACCTTCCAATGACGTCTGGGATGCAGTTGAGCAAGTCTCAGCCACCCACGACACCTGAAGGGATTGAGCGCATGAGTCGTGTTCCTTATGCATCTGCAATAGGATCAATCATGTATGCCATGATATGCACACGTCCAGACGTGGCATATGCATTGAGTATGACGAGTCGGTACCAAAAGAATCCAGGTGAAACACACTGGATAGCTGTTAAAAACATCCTTAAGTACCTACGGAGGAATAAGGATTGGGTATTGACTTATGGAGGAGATACTAAGCTGCGCGTAATCGGTTACGCAGATGCTAGCTTCCAAACGGATCGAGATGATTCAAAATATCAGTCCGGGTTCGTCTTCACTCTTAATGGTGTTGCGGTCAGCTGGACGAGTTCCAAACAGAGTGTTGTATTAGATTCTACTACTGAATCCGAGTACTATGCCGCTTCGGAAGCAGCAAAGGAAGCTATATGGATGCGTCAATTCTTACAAGGACTTACGATAGTTCCTAGTTCGAATGACCCGATCACCATTTATTGTGACAATAGAGGTGCCATCTTCCAGGCTAAGGAACCAAAGTCTAGCAACAAGTCTAGACATGTACATCGGAAAGCTCACCTGATCCATGATTACATGGAGCAAGAAGAGATAGTGATTGATAAGATAGCTTCGGATGACAACATCGCGGATCCTCTCACTAAACCGTTGAATTTTGATAAGCATGAACGGCACGTTATTTCCATGGGAATTAAACGTGTTCCTGAGTTGTAGTAGTTGATTATGGATTTGATACATTATCTTTTTCATATACTATCTATAACTTCATCGTTTTAATATAATATTTTGTTTTTCATGTGGATTGTACCGACAACATTGAACGCCACAAAGTGAACTGAATTACATTATACTTGTTTTGGTCTGTAATCGCCTTAATGAGCTAATAACTCTGGCTATTATATTGTGCATTCGATTGATGGTGGGTTCAACGAGCCATAAGTCAAACGGTTGACTGATCGATCACAGATGCGAGATTATAACGATACCTCGTAGGACATTTTTTTGTGACAACGTAATGGAGTCCTAAATGTTTAAAAACATTCGGTGCCAGGTCATGGATTGGACGTCCATTGTGTTCTTAGAGTCGATTCTTTTGACTATCGACTGTCTCTTGAGATTAAGGCAGTTTTTGGGTGACTTTGGTTTCTTTCTCATGGTCTGCCGTAATAGGAGACTAAGTAGATTTTTTCTGGGTCATTTCATACTGTGCTTACATCTGCAGGATTCGAGTTGAAGAAAATATCCAACCTTTATCAGGTTTAGTTATTTCTCAGGGCCACTCGAGGAGTTGTAACTGAAATGCATGGCCATGCTCGAATGATGATTCGTTTATCAGTTAAGTTACTCTCTAGTCGGGGAAACCACTCTTGATATTGATCACTTGTAAAATACGACCTTTGTGAATACGGATTTTGCAAATTGTTTTACATTGAGTGGGAGAAATTTTAGGATATGAGAATCGGTTATCGCACATACACTTGTGAGGACAAGTGGGAGTTTGTTGGAGCTTGTGTCCTCCACAACTTAGTGTGATAACATTTATAAATCTCTTATAGGTTCACAAGGGTATAATTCGTATTTTATCAGTTGATTAACGATTACCTAATAACGGCTGGCTTGCTAGAAAGTTTGACGTTATTATCATACTCATGGTGGTGATCAACTGGTCCCTAAAAGTCACACCTAAAGGATGTGTTTGAGAGATGTGATTATGGAAATGTAATCACATTGATGCCTTATATGACTAAAAGTTTAGTTCATGTATTTGACTAAACAGTTAGTCAATGTGATGATCAGACGATTATTTAATGCCGATTAAATAATATTAGCTGAGAAGAATTAACTGTCAATTCGTAAATTGAATATAATATGTTATATTTAATTAATGTATATAATGTTAGCTTAAATGAATTAAGATGTTAATTCGTAATTAAATGTAATCGGTTATATTTAATTAGCTAATTATAAATATGAGATATTTATAGTTAAAGTATATATTATACGATATTGTCATAATAAATTATTACAGACTGGCATTAATAAGTCGACTGTAAGCTGTTGTGTATAGACTAATTAACACGGAATAAATTAAATGACAATTTATAATTTATACACTTTATATACATTTTGTAAACTACCAAAAATAATAAGATTTAATCACCTTATTTTGGTAGGTAGAAAAACCGAAATAAGGAGATAATACTCCTCATTATTTCGGTGCTCAACTACAAGAAAAAGAAAGAAAAATATATCCCCTTCTCTTCTAATATTTCGGTTATATTAGGGTTCAAAGGAAGATCATTTTTCTAACTCCCTTTTGACCTAATATTTGTAGACACCGAAATTTTATATTTTGGTATCTATTTATTTTATAATATCTTTTGTATTTTAGAGATAATTATCAGAAAATAATGTGATAATATCTTAGAATATTCTAGAATATGTCGTCTTGCCCTCCAAGCTACTAGACTATAAATACAGCTCTTGTGTTTAGGGTTTAAAAGGGGAGCAAATGGATTAAGTCAAACGACCCCATCTTTCTACTACCAAATTGTAGGTAGGATGGAATAAGTCACAAAACGACGCCCTCATCTCCCTACGGGAATAAGTCGATAAGACCCTCGTAATACTATCAAAACTCTAAATCCCTTAGGAATGGAATCGTACTATCAAAACTCTAAATCCCTTAGGAATGGAATCAAGAGAGTTACAGAAATTTGCAACCTTCAATCTTCTAATAATAAAACTCTCTTTTTCCGTATTATTTTTGTTCCTCTTTATTTATTATTGCAGGTTTAATTTTTTATGGTTTACAATATTCTCTCATCAAAAATACACAAAAAACCCTAAATTAATTAAGGAATTTTGGGGATCTATTCTAGCAAGAACAAAGGCATATCTCATATCATCTTGGGTGCAACTGATAGGAGAATATCATTGCGATATTGTTCTTAGGCCGATTTTGCTAGGACCGAAGGTTGATTCTTCATCCCTATACTATTTTGTTTATGTAATTTCTTTTATGACTAGTATTTATAAACATAATTTCGTTATAATCCTTATAATTTAAAGGGAAGTATACCGATATTTCCCACATAGCCTCCTTCTTGGCAAGGAGATGCCTCAAAGCTGCATGGTCAGTAAAAACAGTAACTTCTGACCCAATCAAATAAGAACGAAATTTCTCTAAGGCATAAACTACAGCTAGCAGCTCTTTTTCAGTGGTGGTGTACTTCACTTGAGCCTCATCCAGAATTCGGCTCGCATAGTAGATTACATTTATAGCTTTGTCTTTCCGTTGGCCTAGCACCGCTCCTAGTGCATAGTCACTGGCATCACACATTATCTCAAACGGAAAATCCCAGTCGGGAGGCTGTATGATCGGCGCAGAGACCAAAGCCTGCTTCAACCTGTTAAAAGCAGAAAGACACTCATCAGTGAATACAAAAGAGGCATCCTTAAGTAGCAGCTGTGTAAGTGGTTTAGCAATTTTTGAGAAATCCTTGATAAACCGGCAATAGAAGCCGGCGTGACCAAGGAAGCTTCTCACTCCTTTAACATTAACAGGAGGGGGTAATTGCTGAATCACTTCCACTTTTGCTTTAACAACTTCTATTCCCCTATCAGAAACTAAGTGCCCTAAGACAACTCCCTCGTTGACCATGAAATGGCACTTCTCCCAGTTGAGGACGATATTAACCTCAATGCAAATACTAACACTTTATCAAGGTTAGACAGACAGTTAGAAAAATCACTTCCATAAACACTGAAATCGTCCATGAAAACTTCCATAATAGACTCAATATACTCCGAAAATATCCCCATCATGCACCTTTGGAAGGTAGCAGGGGCATTACATAAACCAAAAGGCATCCTGCGATAAGCAAACACGCCCTGAGGACAAGTAAACGTAGTCTTAGCTTGATCGTCTGGGTGAATAGGGATCTGAAAGAACCCTGAATACCCGTCTAAATAGCAGAAAAACTTATGAGAAGCTAACCTTTCTACCATTTGATCAATAAAAGGAAGGGGAAAGTGATCTTTCTTGGTGGCGGCGTTCAGCTGTCTGTAATCTATACACATCCGCTAACCAGTCACTACTTAAGTGGGTATTAACTCATTTTTGTCATTCTTAACCACGGTGGTCCCTCCTTTCTTCGGGACCACCTGCACTGGACTCACCCATTTAGAATGACCAACAGAATAGATAATACCTGCATCCAGCAGCTTCATTACCTCAGCCATCACAACATCTTGCATCTTCTGATTCAAATGGCCACCGACCTGTCTGCAAGGTTTGTGATCTTCCTCCAGCTCTATCCTGTGCATACAAATATCGGGACTAATCCCCTTGATATCGTTCAAAGAATAACCCAAAGGTTTCCTGTTTTTCTTAAGCACAACTAACAAAGAAGTCAGCTGATCATTATCAAGCTTAGCACTGACAATTACTGGATATCGCTCAATATCATCTAAGAAAACATATTTTAGATGAGAGGGGAAAGGCTTACGCTCAGGCACCTTTACCTTAATGGAGCAAAGGGTACTGATCATCTGTTCCACTTACTCTCCCTCAGCGTCGGTGAGTTCACCCTCATCTAAATCATCTATAAGCAAATCCAACACAGCTCATCATCTGGGTTATCTGCACACTCATCCAAAAGCATAAGAGCCTCTAGTGGGTCCTTTAGAATAGAACCCGACCAGAAGTCATAAAGAGACTCGCCAATAATATCAACCGAATAGCATGTATCCTCTATCATTGGCTGAGCTAAAGTGCTAGGCAGACTGAAAGTAATCGCGTCATCCCCTACTGCAAGAGTCAAACGCCCTTGTTTGACATCAATAATGGCCCCAGCTGTACAAAGGAACGGTCTTCCAAATATAATTGTGGTTCGGGTGTCCTCAGCTATGTCTAAAACAATGAAGTATACTAGTATAAAGAACTTGCCTATTTTCACAGGCACGTCCTCTAAGACACCCAAGGGTCTCTTAACAGATCTATCAGCCATCTGTAGGGTAATATTAGTAAATTTAAGATGACCCATATTTAATTTCTTGAAGATAGATAGGGGAATGACACTGACGCTGGCTCCTAAATCACAAAGAGCCTTATCAATAACCACATTGCCTATAACACAGGTAATAGAGAAGCTACCTGGGTCTTTCATTTTAGGTGGAGCCTTATTTAAAATTAAATTACTAGACTCTTCCAAAAATGAAACGGCCTCAAATTCACTTAGCTCTCTCTTACGCGTCACAATATCTTTCATGAATTTAGCTTAAGTAGGTACCTGGGTGATAAGTTCGGTAAAAGGGACAGTTACCTGGAGGTTCTTCACAACATCCACAAACTTACCGTACTGTCGCTCGACCTTCGCGTCCTTCAGACGACTTGGAAAGGGTACTCTTGTAGCAATGAGTGGAAGATGACACGTTAGCGGAATTAGATGTCAAAATATGACCTCCGCTGGCTCTATCACTCGATCGACCACTTTTTCCATTCGATCGAGTGGTTTCATCTTGACAATTACTCGATCGAACTGTTTGAACCACTCGATCGAGCTCTTGGATTTCTGGCTCACTCGATCGAGTACAATTTTCACTCGATCGAGTAACTTCATCAGCTAAATTGTTCAATCGAGAAGAATAAATTACTCGATCAAGTTCTTCAAATTGAGCACTACTCGATCGAGTAGTATTTTTACTCGATCGAATATCTTGATGCATAATATCACTCGATCGAGTAGTATTTTCACTCGATCGAGTGTCTGGACAATGTACAGTAGGGATATCATCCACAAACTCGTCTAGCTCTTCTTCCGGGGCATTATCAGGTGTCACAACCCCGTCTTTTGGCATTTTTGGCCCCTCATAAGCAAGGCCACTTCGGAGATTGATGGCGTTAACTGGGTCGCATGTCGGTGAATGGTTGGCTTGGTCTTTCGCGAGTGTCAATTGCGCGACTTGTTCTCTTAACTCCACGATAACAGTTTCATTCTTGCTACATTTCTCCCCAAACTATTGTGTTAAGTTCAACATCAAGGATTTCAGTTTGGCAATTTCCTCGTTTGTAGAAGGGGAGTTTGGCTGCGGCATTGGCATAGAAGGAGTAGAAACATTTGTCATTTCTTCATATAATTGAGAAAAGGGAACTCCTTGTTTGTATTTCTGATAAGCAAGGAGGCGCTCAATTCTCGCCATACAATCAATGGGGTCATGCCCCTCCATGCCGCATCTATCGCATATCTCCACATGCTTAGTAATTGCACAAACTTGTGCACTCTCACCCATAACCTCCGTAATCTCCACATTGCCTAGACTTTTGATAGGACTTCCCACTTCAGCTGCTACCAACTCGTTAACTTGCCCACTTCCTCGGGGATTTCCATATTCGGCAACATGGATGGCCATCTCCTCAATAAGACGCCACCCTTGATCATTTTCCACGTTTTTAGTGAATCTCCCCTTAGCTACACTATCAAGAATAGCTCTCTGGTTTCGATATAACCCGTTGTAAAACTGGGTACATAGGAACCAACGCTTGAAACCGTGATGAGGCACAGAACTGACGAGCTTCTTAAACCTAGTCCAAGCCCCATCCAAGTCTTCGGTGGGCAATTGCTCAAAAGAAGTAATCTGAGCTCTCAAAGCCTTGGTGCGCTGCGGTGGGAAATATCGCTTGTAAAAGGCCAAAGCAAGAGAACTCCAGTCGGTTACACCGGCTGCCTCCCTATCTAAATCCCTCAACCATTCCCGGGCATCATCAGCTAAAGAAAAGGGAAAGAGAACTCCCTTCACTTTGTCCTGTGTCACCCCAGCAGCAAGAGGAATCGTAGAGAAGTATTCTGTAAATAGCTCTATGTGCCTGCATGGATCTTCTTCAGGTACCCCCTGAAGAGATTTCTCTCGACCAGCTGTATGTAAGATGGGTGGATTCCAAAAGTTCCCGACTCAGTAGTGGATAGTAAAAAACCTTTTGGAAGCGAATCCACATTAGGCTCTAAATGGCTGGCTATATTCGGCATTCTGGCAGATAGAATTTATAGACTGGAACAGGTGCGACAATGTTCTCTTATAGAACAGATAACCTGCAAGCTAATCAAAAACTTTACAAAAAATGAGATCAGCCTCAAGGAATAAATTCCCTGAGACGAAAGACAAACTTAAATAAAGCAACAGAATTGCACCACCTCCCCGGCAACGGCACCAAAATTTGATAGGGCAGTCGTATACCTATCAAAAATAACCAACTGGCTCTAACTAATATAGCTATGGAAGTCGGGTCGATCTCCACAAGGAGATGGGAAAATTTCAACTTTGTCTAAGTTCGTCACGGTAACCAAATTGGGGGGTTTTAATTGGGTTATTCTAAACTAATGAGAATGAGAAAGAGAAAAAGGCAGAAGAATAAAGATTAAGCAGACAAGGAAAAAGCAGCTGAGACAGATGGTTCACCATGATCATTCAGTCAAGCAATCTAGGTCTCATGTTAAAGCAGGTATGGTCAAAGGGGTAGTGAATATCTCCTCTGGTCCCAATTCGCCCTAAAGCACAAATAGCTTAGCTTCCGCCCTCACTACAGTGCCCTAATGTTCGCTGCGAGTCTCACCCCTTCCAACCTTCCGGTCCAGGTCAAGGTTTACTACGATTAAATGCCTAATTGCGTTGACTCAATTAGACATAAACAAATAGGTGCAGCGACTAACAACAAGGACTACACAAGCATTAACCTAATAATTCGATCACTCTCCCTTCATAATCATGGATTCCCTAATCTTAGCAAAAGGGAATTAGCTACACATTACTATCGAATCTACAATAATACTATATAGATAAAGAGAATTAAACATGGTGATAACAAAAATAGAAGGATCAAATAAAACAATAATGAAAGCAATGAGAGAAAGATAGAAACAAAACAATATTTACGATTAAGAAATAAAAGGGGAAAATAATAACGATTACAAATTGGGAATCCGAGTTCTAGAGTAGAAAAGTGTAAAAGAAAGTGGAGCAGTAAAAGATGATGTAGAAGTGAATTACGCAGTCGACTGCCTAAGTAGCATACGAAAAATCTATTCTAAACCTAATCCAAAGGCCTAATTACAAAAGCCCATACGAAATTAGGCGGAAAAACTCAATTACAGGGCAAACCACTCGATCGAGTGGGATAAAACCGCTCGATCGAGTAATTTGGCGACAAACATTTCGATCGAGTGGAAATAAACAACTCGATCGAGTAGCCCCTTGTAATGCCTTCTCGATCGAATACAAGAATTGCTCGATCGAGTAATCTTCATTATATAAAGCATTTGATCGACTGGAAAAGTAGTCGATCGAGCTATTTTGGCACGTTTAGGCACTAAGACACCTTCCGAAACCAGCTCATAAGCTTCAAAGTGATAGATTCCAAGCTCCGGCTCCTTGTTCTCCATAAATGCATGCAAATGGGTCGAGTTTAGGCTCGATTTATCTTCTTTTCGGTCTATTCCTGCAATTTACACAAAACGAACCAAAGTAGACTATTCGGCGGTATTTGTAGCTAGATGCCACGTAAAATAGTATAGAAATGCGTGTAAAAAGGATGTAAAAACCTTATATAAAATACACGCATCAAATCTCCCCAAACCAAACATTTGCTTGTCCCCAAGCAAACTATGAATGCAACTAAGAATAAACAGTGGAACGGGACCAACGCATCAACTACAAATCATCCGCCAAAACTAGTTTAATGCAACAACTAACAAAGTGGCAAATGATAGGTGCAAACGAATTAAATCAATGTTTCAAACTTACTGAACCGTCGACCTTACAAGACTCAAAAGTATCGGACTCTCACAGGTCGCTCATCGCTCAAATTTAGGCACGAGGTGAGTATATATGTGAAAGATAGAAAGAAGTAAAGACACTCACCTAACTCGGCCTATAAGAACATGCATGCAGTTAACATGAATAAAGTCTCTACAACCGTACATATGCATTCCAACCATACTAATGACCAAGACACATGCCGAGGACTTACATTTGGGTAAGTGAGGTAATGGGTAAGAAGGGGTAAGATGAATTTAGATATGTGGAGTTAATAGCCAGCCTAGCAACAACAAATCCAAATATTGAACTGCATCCCAACTTCGTACTCAATATAACAAAACAAAACGGTGCAAATTCAATGCACTCAACTCACAATACACCATAAACTTGTCAACTCCCCATAAAATATAAATAAAACATGGGAGTGAAAATCATTTATACAATTTCTCGTTTTTTTTTCACACATGATTTTTTTCTTTTTCTTTTTCGTATTTGCAATTTTTTTTCATTTTCATTCATCATTTTTTTTCTTTCATTCCCTTCAATTCTTCCACCAACTTCTGAAATCAGATAAATATAACCAAACTGCAGCAAAACATTCAAAACAGCTACTCATCACTAGCTCGGCTAGGGTAGGAAAAATTATAGAATGTAGCTAATAGGACAAAAAGGCAATTTGGCTATGTGGGGCTCATGGGTAGAATGAAATAAAAGGGAACTGCCTCTCCTAACATGTGTCACCATCCACAGACCGAATGCATACAGGTATTAAGAAGACTAGACTCATGCTTATGCAAATTGATGTTACATGCCTTACAGAGAGTACTACTCACATCCTAAATGAAACCGGTCATGAATGTCACCAGTTTATAAAGCTCTAACCTCAGAATGTAATGTAGCTTGCCAATAAATGAGTCAAGTCTATTCGTTCAGATAAGAGAGAAACAAAAACTCGTAGATCATGCACATTATCATGCCAACTAAATGTTAAGAATATGCAGGGCAGAGGTAAGGATTCAATGTAGCGTCAAAGTTCAAACGTTCCGACACAAATTAAACGTGAAATTTTTTGAAATTTATGTGATTTTTGAATTAAAAACGATAATGCATGCGAAAATAAATAAACGCGCAAACGAAAATGCAAGAAAACATGAAGACACAGATATGGATGCATACCTCCCCAAACCAAACCGTACAATGCCCTCATTGTACCAAAAAAAGGGAAAGAAATGCAAACTGAGGAGAAAAGGATAACTGGAGCCAGAATACTTACAAAACGTCGTGAAGAGGGACCTCCCCAAACCGACCATGAACATGGGAGGTCAAAGGAAGTCAAGAAGTAGCTCAACAGACGAAAAGGAATAGCTGGAAGACGAAACTGCTCGATCGAGTGGATTGGTGTCAGGAATGCTCGATCGAGTGAAATTCTTACTCGATCGAATGAACGTGGATTTTCAGTTTGTCGATCGAGTATATATGTTACTCGATCGAGTGATTCTCAACTCAAAAGTGCTCGATCGAGTAGAAAAACTACTCGATCGAGTGAATACACCTGCAAAACACGAGTAAAGAGCAAGGAAAATACAAAGGGTGCCTAAAACAGGGTTTAAAGTTCAACAAAAAGCTAAATGTGAAGGAAAAAGTTCAACAAAAATACAACAAAACAGTCCGGGTTGCCTCCCGGATAGCGCAGGTTTAAGAGTTCCTGCACGACCTTTCTGGCATCAATTAACTGGCGCGTCAAGCTCATCGAAGTACAGGACTTCAACACGATTATCTGCTTCATTTGCCTCGTGATAATGCTTCACATACTGCCCATTCACCTTGAACCGATTTCCCTCGGGGCTTTCTAGCTCAACGGATCCAAATTTAGTAACAGCTGTCACCGTATAAGGACCACTCCACCTGGACTTCAGCTTGCCAGGAAATAATCGCAGTCGAGCATTAAACAGCAGCACTTTATGCCCAACATGAAATTCCCGAGGTAAAATTCTTTTGTTGTGCTATCTCTTCATCTTTTCCTTGTAAATGCGTGAGCTATCATAGGCATTGAGCCTAAACTCTTCCAATTCATCTATCTGCAAAAGATGATTCTGGCCACACAACTTAGGATCAAATTTAAGCTCACGAATTGCCCACTAAGCCTTACATTCAAACTCACTAGGTAAATGACATGATTTCCCATAAACTAACCGATAAGGTGATGCACCAATTGGTGTCTTAAAGGCAGTTCTGTAAGCCCATAATATGTCGTCTAATTTAAGACTCCAGTCCTTCCGTGATTTAGAAACTACCTTAGACAACATCTCTTTAATCTCGCGATTAGAGACCTCTACCTGACCACTAGTTGGGGATGATACCCCAAACTACGTCGTTGTTGAACACCAACCTTAGACAGAATGGAAGTTAGTTTTTTTTCTTTAAAGTGCATTACCCCATCACTAATAACGACCCTAGGGACACCAAATCGGGGAAATATGACCTTTTTAAACATTTTTATCACGATCTTGGCATCACAATGAGGTGAGGCAATTGCCTCAACCTATTTCGACACATAATCTACAGCTACTAAAATGTACCTGTTACCTTTACTAGAGGGGAACGGTCCTTGGAAATCAATGCCGCAGACATCGAAAACATCAACCTCTAAGATACCATTTTGTGGCATCTCATGTCTCTTTGAAACATTCCCTGATCGTTGGCAGGCATCACAAGCTGAAACGAAAGACTTAGCATCAGCAAACAAAGAAGGCCAGTAAAAACTAGACTGAAGTACCTTAGCCACGGTGCGCGATGGACCGTGGTGACCACCATAAGAAGAGGAGTGACAGCCTCCCAGGACTACTTTGTCTAAGT
This sequence comes from Silene latifolia, assembly GCF_048544455.1. Lineage (NCBI taxonomy): Eukaryota > Viridiplantae > Streptophyta > Magnoliopsida > Caryophyllales > Caryophyllaceae > Silene > Silene latifolia. The sequence goes on from NC_133538.1 coordinate 409,765,070, forward strand.
TCGTCACGGTAACCAAATTAGGTGGTTTTAATTGGGTTGTTCTAAACTAATGAGAAAGAGAAAGAGAAAAAGGCAGAAGAATAAAGATTAAGCAGACAAGGAAAAAGCAGCTAAGACAGACGGTTCACCATGATCATTCAGTCAAGCGATCTAGGTCTCATGTTAAAGCAGGTATGGTCAAAGGGGCAGTGAATATCTCCTTCCGGTCTCAATTCACCCTAAAGCACAAATAGCTTAGCTTCCGCGCTCACTACAGTACCTTAATGTTCGCTGCGAGTCTCACCCCTTCCAACCTTCCGGTCCAGGTCAAGGTTTACTACGATTAAACGCCTAATTGCGTCGACTCAATTAGACAGAAACAAATAAGTGCAGCGATTAACAACAAGGACGACACAAGAATTTACCTAATAATTCGATCACTCTCCCTTCATAATCATGGATTCCCTAGTCTTAGCAAAAGGGAATTAGCTACACATTACTATCGAATCAACAATAATAATATATAGATAACGAGAATTAAACATGGTGATAACAAAAACAGAAGGATCAAATAAAACAATAATGAAAGCAATGAGAGAAAGATAGAAACAAAACAATAATTACGATTAACAAATAAAAGGGAAAAATAACACCGATTACAAATTGGGAATCCGAGTTCTAGAGTAAAAAAGTGTAAAAGAAAGTGGAGCAGTAAAAGATGATGTAGAAGTGAATTACCCAGTCTACTGCCTAAGTAGCATACGAAAAATCTATTCTAAACCTAATCCAAAGGCCTAATTACAAAAGCCCATACGAAATTAGGCGGAAAAACTCAATTACAGGGCAAACCACTCGATCGAGTGGGATAAAACTGCTCGATCGAGTAACTTGGCGACAAACATTTCGATCGAGTAGAAATAAGCCATTCGATCGAGTAACCCCTTGTAATGCCTTCTCGATCGAATACAAGAATTGCTCGATCGAGTAATCTTTATTATATAAAGCATTCGATCGACTGGAAAAGTAGTCGATCGAGCTATTTTGGCACGTTTAGGCACTAAGACACCTTCCGAAACCAGCTCACACGTCTTCAAAGTGATAGATTCCAAGCTCCAGCTCCTTGTTCTCCATAAATGCATGCAAATGGGACGAGTTTAGGCTCGATTTATCTTCTTTTCGGTTTATTCCTGCAATTTACACAAAACGAACCAAAGTAGACTATTCGGGGGTATTTGTAGCTAGATGCCATGTAAAATAGTATAGAAATGCGTGTAAAAAGGATGTAAAAACCTTATATAAAATACACGCATCACTACCGTACACATAATTCCAACCAATCAAGGTCCCGTCATAACCGAGGGCTTACAAAAGTATGGAAAAGTGAGGTAATGGGTAAGAAGGGCAAAACATTTTTGGAAATGTGAGGTAATAAGCCAAGCTAGCTACCTAAACAGAACCATATCCGATTCAAATCCATTAGAAATAAACGCAAATACCCTTGGTTGGCATACAACACTACAAAAAGAAATAAAACAAGCGACTGAAATCAGTCGCCAAAATCAATTAAAAAACTGATTTCAGTCGCCAAAATCCAGTCGTAGACATTGGTCGCCTTTTCTAATTTAGTGACTAAAGTCGGTCGCCAAATTTGGCGACTGACATATCAGTCGCTAAATGGGAAAATTAGCGACTGAAATGGTAATCGCCAATTTGGCGACCGAAATAAGGTAGTCGCCAAATTAGCGACTGATTTTCGGTCGCTAAATGGCTTTTCAGTCGCCAAATTTGGGTGACGTAGCCATTTTCAGTGAGGCTCTTTGGCGACTAATTTGTGGTCGCTAATTTTCAAATCAGTCGCCAAAGCTACTGATTATTTTGGTGGTTTTTTCCGTTTTCATTGCTAGCCAAATATTTACAACCTGCATACAAACCGAAGTTCCACAACGCCATACATCCCAAACTTCAACACACACAACACCATATATTTCAAATTTCAACCCAACACCACATATTTTCCCAAACTTCATTTCATATATTGAAAATGAAATGTTTACAAGCTAAAGTTCAAGTCTTATTACATGCTAAATTAAACTTACTTAACTACTTGGAAGCCAACACCGGCTCCACTCCCCCCTTGTGGACCATGCGGATCAAAAGGATCGTAGTCGGGTCTAGGTCCGGGGTTACAACCTTGCCACCAAGTCTCAAACATTGCCATTTTTCCTTCATTTGGCGGAATTCTTCATCACGTTTTCTTTCACGTTCATCACGCTCTCTTACTTGAGCTTGAAATTAACTAATAACTCCCGGTTGATATGTGTTGCTGGGAATTGTTGAAGTCGATCTCCTACGCGTGTTGTCATAGAAAGCCGGTGTTGAACTTCCGGTACCATACACATGCCCTTTCTTGAAGCCTTTCACCAACTCAAACCATATGTCATTATCCGCTTTTTCTAGATTGGCGGCTTTTTCATGTTTAAATGCATCCTACAATATTAAACAAATCATTATAAGTTAATATGGTAACCAAAATAAGACATTAAAAAAGAGTAAATTAACAAAAATTAAGTGTTAGGGAAAACCTACATATAATTCCTCGTCTTTTGGCTTAGTCCAACTCCTAATCCCTTTGTGGTCAACCCTAGAATGTGTGTCCAGAAACAGTTCCGATACCGTCGTAACCGGTTTTGACTTCTTCTTTCCTTTCTGAATGAAAAAAAAACATAAATGTTAGAAAATCAACAAAAAATCTAACATAAAATAAACATGTTGAAAACCAAAATTAGTGTGAAATAATAGACAAACTTACACCCAATACACGATCTCAGAATGATCGGGATCCCCCGTAATGAGTAGGCTCGACCACGGCATCTTTATTTCTTCCTTTTTTGTTGAGGGATGCTTGTTTAGACCTTTTCTGAAAAGCTTCGGTTTTAGTATGCTTTATTAGGCCTTCAAACTTTTCACCTGCAATTACACATATGAAATCATAACTAATAAGTTACTGATATTATTTATAATATAAGAGAGTATATGCTAATTAATACAAATAACAAAACAAGTTAATTAAATACCTTTCATGTTGTCTGGCTCCTTCGGGCGCCTGACCGTCTTCCAGATCACGTCCCGATATCGTCGAGTACCGACTTCATTGTACCTGTTACGGACATTCATTTCTTGAGACTCATCCCAAGCAAATGCTTGCTACAAAAAAAAGGCGACAAAATTTCATATCAGTATAAAATAAAAGTCTAACTTGGTTCATAAAAAATTCATCAGAATTAATTATTTGGTTTCTAAAACAAAGAACTACGGAAAATATATACCCAAAAGTTATTGAACCACGCCTCTTCTTGTGCATTAGAAGCATAAGTCCACGATGTAGGAACTGGACCCACGAAATTAGTCTTCGTGCTTTTCGTTACACCTCGTATCACGCAATCGTCCATAAACCTGCATTTATTTTGAACATGTAAAATTAGAAACAATTATTATTTTACAAAAAAAAAAACAAATAATCGTAGACTAATAAAGAATAAGACTAACTATAATCCAGCCGAGTCAAGTATCATCCGATGATCCGCAGTGTACCGTATCTGCACCTATGGTCCTGCGTCGTCGGTAGCGTCAGGCTGATCCTCGTCGCCGTCACCGTCACCGTCTGTCACCATTGGATCCTCACACACAAACTCCTCCTCCTCCTCACGCGTACTCTGTCGAGAACTTAAGCCGCCTCTACGCTTCCTACCTCGACCTGCTCCAGCCATCTACAGTAATACAAATAAAAATTAACACAAATAATGATAAATGAAAATTATACGGACTTCTAAATTTTAATTATTTACTCTTGAGGAATACAAAATTATACCAATTTAATCATACTCATCATCGTCGTCGTCGTCCTCCTCATCCTCATCCTCATCATCATCATCATCATAATCATCTTCATCTCCAAACCCCTCGTCCCTTCTCCTCCTTTTCTCCTCCTCCCTTATCCTCCTCACCTCCTCTTCCCCCCTCCTCTCCTCCTCTTCTTCCCTCCTCTCCTCCTCCTCCTCCTCCTCATCCTCCCCTGGCAGTCCCTCTTCCGAATCATAATATTCTTCCTCTTCCATGTCTTCACCATCTTTATTCCCATGCTCATAGTTGATTTCATCGGGTGGAGACAAAAGTGTTTCATTTGAAACGTTTTCTTCTTGGAAAAAAGTTATATCAACTTGTGACCGTGCCTTTGTCTTAAAGATTGCACACCACGCATTTTGATTTCTATCATTTGTTGTGCTTGGATAAGTAACAAAATACACTTAATGAGCCTGATGTGCAAGTATAAACGGATCATACTTAGAGTATGTTCTAGTACGATTCACTTCTACAAGCTTGTAATGTTCATGTACTCTCATTCCAGCCACAGAATTATCCTTCCAGTCAACCTTGAATAAGACAGTTTTATAAGCTCAGTCACGTCCATTATAACTAATTTCAAAGATATCTTCAACTATACCATAGTATTCGTTGTCATCAAGAGAAAAAATAGTAACCTCCCAATTGCACCTAGCCTTACCTTTACCGTGGTTGAATGTTTGAAAATTAAACCCATTAACCGAGTATCGATTCCACGTTCTTACCATTCTTGAAGGACCAAACGCCAAACTTCTTATCAAATCATCTTGAATATTCAATGATACGTGCATAATGTATAGTCTTTTTAGCCTATTTTAGCACGTATTTCCATGTATTTTTGTACTATTTATATAGTATTATGCCCCGAATTAGCTACTTTGGTTCGTTTTGTCCGTTTTGTAGAAATGAACCCGAAAGTAGTGGAATCGTACCATTTTTCGTCCTTTTTGCATGCATTTTGGGGAGACGGGATTTTCGGAGTGAGTTTCTGCATTGGGATGCATGAAGGCACGATTTACGAGGCAGTCGGGCACGAGTCTAAGCTGATTTGAAGGAAGAACATTCGATCGAGTGGTTTTATTACTCGATTGAATGGTTTCTACGTCATTGGTTGATCGATCGAGCACTTTTATACTCGATCAAGAAGTGCTGAAAAGAGAGGTTACTCGATCGAGTAACTATTCTACTCGATCGAGTAGATTTTCTAGAGTTTTGCTCGATCGAGTGGATTTATTCTACTCAATCGAGTGGTTTGGTCTGGCGTGGGCTTTAATTAGCCCGTACACTTGTTTTAGCTTTTGGACTTAGTTTATTTTCTATTTAAACGCAACTTTACTAGGTCATTAGCTATCTTTAATCTTATCATCTATCATTTTAGCTTTCACAGTAAACATTACGTTGCTTTTCTCTTCTCTACTGTAACTTTATTTTCGGGGTTATTTTGCTCGGATTTGTGTGTTCTTTACGCCGGATTCTCACGATTGTAATCTCTTTCTCCTTTCTTAATAATAATCTTTATTTCATTTGCTTTAATTCTTTGTTCTGCTTTATGTACTTTCTGCCCTAATTCTCTTTTATGGAATTTATTTATTATTTCATTACGTTTATTGTTAGTTCATTATTTGTTGTTAGCTTTGATAATATTAATAGCGATATGAGTAGCTAAACTTGTTTCATGTTGGGATAAGAGGATCTACGGTAGAAATGTGACGATGTAGTGAATAGTTTAAATGAATTAATTGTGAGATTCTGTCACCATAGCAATTTAACTGTATTTTACCGACTTAGTTGAGTGCACGCTTCTGAGTGACCCTTTTAATCTGGCTAAATTTAATCCTGGATCGGAAGATTGGACTAAATAGGCCTGCTATGAACAGTAGACTACCCTCACGAGGACGGAAGTTAAGTTAGTGGAAGTTTAGGATAGAAAGTGGACCGGAAGAACCTTTCCATATCCGTCTCGCATTGATTTGTCTAAGTTGTTTACAGTTGAGTCACTGGACTACCGTAGTGAACCGAAATCCTAACATGTCCCTTCTCTATTTGATAGTTTAATTCTATTTCTCTGCCTTTATTGCTCTTTCTCTGCTTCTCTTTCCTTTAAACCTTTTAGTTTAGAAAACCAATTTAAACAACCCCCCATTTGTGACCAAATAGACGGACTTTTACAGATATCTTGCCTCCCTGAGGAGATCGACCTGACTTCCCTAGCTATATAGTTAGTTTAGTTAGTTTATTTTTGATTGGTACACGATAGCGCTGTCAAATTTTGGCGCCGTTGCCGGGGAGGCAATTGCCCTATCTGTCATTGTTTCGTTTATTTTATCCGTCTCAAGGAATTTTCATTCCTTGAGGCAGTTCTTATTTATTTTATTTCAGTGTTGTTTATGCCCAGGTCAGACAGGTTTGAGTTAGTTTCAGCTGATTCAGAGCCAGAGAGACTATTCAGGCATAGACTCCGTCTACAGAGAAAATCACGAAAGACTTGAGTACTTTCGAACCAGAGCTTCACCATTTTCTTTTCGCAAAAGACCAGTCTTTAGTAGAAGACATTCTTATTTCTGCCGATCAACCAGTAAAGATGCCGAACATTGCTAGTCACTCGGAGCCTAAAGCAGCCTCAATTCCAAAGGGTTTCAATCTCCAGACTGAGGATGGGAATACATTTGACATCCGTCCTTCCTATATCAATCTGGTGGAGAGAAATCTCTATAGAGGTGTGGCAGGTGAAGACCCGAGGAAGCATATGGAGGTCTTTACGGACTACTGTTCTACTATCCCCGCCACAAAGGGGGTAACTCAAGACAAGATTAAGGAGGTTCAGCTTCCTTTTTCTTTGACTGGCTCAGCCAGGGAGTGGCTGACGGATTTGTACCGCACAGCCGCAGGGGTTACCAACTGGAAAACCCTTGCTCTTGCTTTTTACAAGAGATATTTCCCTCCACGGTGCACCAATCAGCTGAGGGCAAAGATCACAAGTTTCAAGCAGGCACCTGATGAAACTTTATATGAAGCATGGTCCCGTTTTAAGAAGTTAGTGAGGTCTATTCCTCACCATGGTTTTGATCTGTGGTTTCTGTCTAACCAGTTCTACAATGGGTTGTACGATGATCACAGAGCCATACATGATGCGTCATCTAATGAGAGATTCCAAGAGAACACTGACGATGATAAGGGATGGGCCATTATTGAAGAGATGGCGAATCACTGTGCTGAGTATGGAAACCCGAGGGATGGTATTAGAATAGTTCATGCAGTCGATAAGCAGGTTGTGGCTCAGCTGGAAGCTATTAATGCTAGGTTTGATAAGTTGGAGCTGCATTCTGCTGGGGAGCCTCAGATGGTCCATATGCTTACTATAGGGGAGACCGTCACATGTGAGAGGTGTGGTAGCAACGATGGCCATACTGCTATTGGCTGTCTTACAGAGAAGGAACAGGTCCTTGCCTTTCAAAAATATAGGCAAGGAGGGGGTTCCTATTATAATAACCAAGGGGCAGTCCATCCCAATTTGAGGTGGACAAGTCAAAATATGCTTAATCCTACCCCTCCTCCGCACCAGCAGCAACCGTATGTTCCTCCGCATAAGAATCAACAAGGCTTTCAGAAGCCTCCTTCCTTCCCTCCTCCCAATCACGGTGCATCATCTTCTGGTGGGGTGAGTGAGATAGGTGAGCTAAAGACGATGTTGCAATCTTTTACAAAGCAGTGGCAGCTGAGTGATCAACAGAAAGATGCATCCATCAAGGCACTTGAAACTCAAGTTGCCCAGTTAGCCGCGAACCAATCTACAAGGAAACCGGGTCATTTACCATCACAAGCTGACAAAAATCCACATGAGACGGTAAATTTAATCAATTTGAGAAGCGGTCGTTCATATGAGGGACCGGAAGTGTTGAAATCAGACCTGAGGAAGGTTATAACTGCTGATGAACAGTGTTCTGGTGAAGAAAAGGAGCTGACGGCTAAGAAAGTACTTGATCGACTAGTTTCTGGGGGTCGATCGAGTAAAAGTGTTGAAGAAAGTGCTCGATCGAGTGGAATTTCTACTCGATCGAGTGAACAGGAAAAAGGAACTGCTCGATCGAGTGAAATTTCTGCTGGATCGAGTGAGTATGTTGAAGAAACTACTCGATCGAATGGGATTTTTGGTCGATCGAGTAGTATGGATAAAGGACAGCTTGATCGAGAGCCTGCTAGTTCTCGATCAAGTGAGAAATCACCTGAAAGACCTCGTTCGAGAGGAAAGAAGCGTCCGAAAGACTTGGAGCTTGATCCGGCTGACACGTTGGAAGAAAGGAATAAGGGACTCAAGATACCCATCACGGTTCCCTTCCTGAGGCGTTTGCAGAGTACTAAAGCTAATCAATAATTCGGCAAATTTGCCGAACTCCTGAGAAGCTTGCAGGTCACTATGCCATTCGTTACCTTAAATTTATGAAAGAAATTTTATCATGTAAGAGGCACATTCATGATCATGAGACTATAGATTTGACTAAGATAGGGACGGCCTTAGTTCAGAATAAGTTACCTCCCAAACAGTCAGACCCGGGTAGATTTTCAATTCCGTGTCATATTGGTACCCATTTGATTGATAACGCGTTATACGATCTTGGCGCTAGCGTGAGTGTCTTACCGTTGTCTCTGGCTAAGAGACTTGGTTTGACAAACTTTAATTGCACAAACATGATTGTTCAGATGGCCGACCGTAGCATATCACGGCCACTAGGTGTAATAGAAGACATACATGTTAAGATCGGGAGGTTCTTTATTCCCGTTGACTTCGTTGTACTTGACATCCCCGAAGATGCCCATACCCCTATTATTTTAGGGAGACCATTTTTATTTACTGCCCGTGCAGTAATAGACGTCGGGGGCAAGACATTGACTTTTCAGGTTGGGGACGAGGAGCTGATATTCCATCGCTAAGTTCGAGGGCTCCCATGCAAGCTCAGCCTTGCAATGCCCTCTCTTCTATTGACCCTATTATTGACACTCCAAATGAAAATTTGGAACATTGTGCTGCTATTGTGACCCCTCCGCCTCAGGTTGAGAGCAAAAAGGAGGAAAGTTCGTCTGTTTTCCTTGCTGCAAGTACAGATGAAAATAATGCAGGAGCTGTCAAAGGGCATTGTGCAATTAATGTCAGTCAAAGTGGGAGCAATGATGTTAAAGCCGGTGAGAAAGGAGTAAGGATGAGAAAAGTTTGCGCGTATGTGGACGTCAACTATTCTCCTCCTAATGAATCAAGTTCAAGCTCATGGAAGCGGGAGAGGACGATCAATGTTGCTGAGGTGACGTCCTCCAGTCAGGAGCCCTCCGAGGGGCTGCTGAATTGCCTTAGGAAGTGAGCGGGGAAATGCCCTATGTACCAACTTGTAAAAACATTTTTTAAATTTTCCGTTGAACCTTATTGCTTTTAATTAGGACAATTAGAATTTAGACAATTTTTAGCGTAGATTAGAGACTATAGACTGTTACTATGCGTATTTGGTATTTTGGGATATCGTTTGCGAGTGTTTCTATGCAGGTTTGGGGAATTTTACGCAAATTCAAAGGAAGAATGGCGAATTCAAGAGCTTATACGAGGAAAAGAGCTCGATCGAGTACTTTTTGTACTCGATCGAGTGAAATGTGGTCGATCGAGTGATTCCATTTTAGTCGATCGAGTAAAGCAGAAACGGGGAGTTCTCGATCGAGTAAAATTCTACTCGATCGAGTAGATGGATTCAAGAAGGACTCGATCGAGTGGTTCTAAACCACTCGATCGAGTAAAAGTGAAAATTACACGCAGGGAGTTTCTTTAACTTCCCTCTTTTTCATTTCTAATTCATTTATCCCCAATTTCTTTCGACCCCTTCCTATTTTGCGACAAAAACACCCCAAATTCCTCCATATTTCTTGCCTTTTTGCCAAATCTGTCACCTACATTTTGCTCTTTGTTAATTAATCATTCAAAGCCCTCTGTTTTCCCCTTGATCCGTGCTGTTTTACACGGTTTATTACTAGGATTAGGGTTTGCGGTTTTTCGATCAAAAAAATCGCCATTTTCGGTAGTTGTTTGAAGATTAATTGCAATTTGTAGGTTCATTCTCATCAAGTAAGTATCTCCTACACCTCTTTGCATTTTAATTTCACTAATTTCGCATTTTTATGAGGTGGATTAGGATTAGGGTTCGAAATCCTTTTATTAGTCGAGTTTTTCGACTATGACTGTGCTTGTTTGCCCTATTTAGCTTACTTGATGCTTAATCCCGTCTCCTCACTGATTTTTGCATGATTAATTCGAATTTTGCGCGAATTTTGCGCGAATTTTGCGTTTAGGGGTCTTTACAGTCGAAATTTTCAACTGAAACCTGGTTTTCGACTGTCACCCGGTTTCGCTGCTGTCATTTGCTCAATTTATCTACATTGTTGCGTAAATTGTTGCTGCTGTAATTTGCTACCATCCCCAATCGCTGTTTACATGCTCTTATTCGAAATTTTGAGGACAAGTTGGGAATTTATGTGCTGAAGGTCGAATTTTTCGACTGGATAGGGGAATTTTCATGCCGTTTTCATGCTGATTTTCATGCTGTTTAGCTGCTATTTTCTTATCAATTCCTCTGCTCTATTTATTCAGGATAAATTCTAGCTCGATGCCTTCGTCAAGCTCTTCTGCCAGTCCGTCTTTGTCTCTGTTTGAGACGGTAATCCCTGCTGTTACTACCGTCTCCGCACCGGCCAGCACTTCTGTGTTCGTAGTCTCTACCGTTGGTACTGTTTTTACGCCAGCTAGCACTGCTGCTAGCTCTGTTTCAGCTACTGCCCTAGATACAGCCACCACCACTGCTAGCACTGCTGCTAGTCTTTCTTCTTCAGTGGTGGTCACAGCAGCCACAACTTCTACTTCCACCACGACGGACTCACCTGCAGCTGCAGCTGCCTTTTAAGCAGCTCTAGTTCCTCACACCGTCACTGCACGGGCTTCTACTTTGGGTTCTACAGGTCGGGGCCGAGGTCGTGGACGTGCTCGTGTTACACCAGCTCCTGCTACCTCTACTTCTGCTACTCCTTCTACTTTTGCTGCTCCTTCTGGCACGGTCACTATCCGAGGGGACAACTCCCTCGACTCTTACCCCGACTACCCGCAGGTCACGGGATCTATTTCCTGCGGTGGCATGGCCACCATCCTTGCCCGTTCCCTTTTCCCTGTCTGGCCTCGTGACTTACCGTACCTCCCGGGAGAGAGGTATTTGAGCCTGGTTGCCATGCACTCTCAGCATTGGCTGACCACAGACTTCCAGACATGGAAGATAGACGGTTCCCTGTCTGTGGACTTACCTTGCCCCACTCTCCCCCGTCTAGCCCCTTTGCCTACTGTTGCACGGGGCACCCGACTGTCACCTCTGCCTGACTACCACCTTTCACTCCGACCACCTACTACTTTACCCGCCGCTAAGAAGCGGCGCAGACTTGAGACTGGAGAGGGGTCCACACCTTCTGGGAGCGGCCTGCCTTCCACCACCACTCCTACACCTACCCCGATCCCTATCTCCACTCTTACTCCCGCACCCACCGACCAGACACATACACAACCGGTCCTACCGACTAATTTTGTACCTCCACCACCCTTTGAGGCGTCCTCGGTCATGGACCAAGAGCGTCGTGACGGTTTGTTAGTTGATATTGCAGAGAGACAGGCTCATATGGAGCGGGACTTAGCTTTGACTTTGTTCCCTCTATACGAGTACCACTTGAGTCGACTCCGTCCGATCCCAGAGGGTTGGCCACACCCTTCCTTTTACCGGTACCCAGCTGAGGGGTACCCGGAGTCTGCTGAGGAGGAGGAGGAGGAGGACCCGGCGGTGGCAGCGGAGAGAGCTCGAGCTGAGCAGAGGAGGAGGAGAGAGCGGGAGGTGGACCCGGACTTCACAGTGAGGGTGGAGGACGTGCGCGACAGCGACGAGGAGGCTGACGAGTAGCTACTGGTCTACTCACTTCCCCAGTTTTCTGGCTAGTTTGGGGAAGTTCGTGTTTTGTATGTACATCTCACTCTTTTATTTTTGTCTCCTTTCTATTTTATTTTTTATTCTATTGGTTGTATATTCCCGTTCCCCTGTATATATCTGCTGGTGTATGCTGGAGGACAACGAGGGCGTTGTCCGTTTTGGTTTGGGGAGGGTATTGCATCCTTTTGAGTCTGCATTTGCATTTGTTTTGCATTCACGTTTATTTATTTCAGCTTGCATTGTTTATTTATTTCATAAAAAACAAAAAATCAAAAAAATTTAGAAAATTTCAAAAATTCAAAAATTTTCACGTTTACTTTTGCATATAGGTTGAGTCCGAACGGTAGATTCCCTTGATGATATTGCACTATAACTTGTCATTTTTACTTGAGCCTTGCACTTCTTTTAATAGTTATTAGCTTTGTCATACGCATAGTCTACGAGTTTCTGTTCAAATATAGCTGACTGTTTGGACTTGACCTGATAAATTGGCAACCTACTCTATAAATTACTCTATAAATTCTGAGATTTAGAGCCTTATAACTGGTGACATTCATGACCAGTTCATTAGGAATTGAGAGTAGTACTCCTTGCATAGCATGTTCATCATTTTTGCACTTTTATGACATTCAATATCTTGTCAAATGTACACATTCAGGTTTGTGGTTGGTGTCACATGCAGGGAGGTGCTTGCAAATTTTCCCTTTTCCTTATATTTTTCACCCATTCAGCTCCACTTAAGCCAAAACTTGCCTTTTTTACTCATCAGCTACATCCCAAACTAAGCCTGCCTAGTCAAGCTAGTTTAGTATGTCTTTTGTGGTATGATTTTCCGTCTGCAGTTTGGCCCGTATCTTTTTGTATGGAGTTGGTGTAAATTAAGGAAGGAGAAAAAGAAAGAAAGAAAAAAAATGAAAAAAAAAAAGAAGAAAACGTGAAAAGAAAAAAGAATAGAAAAAGAAAAAAAATGAAAAAAAAAAGTTATGTTTCACGTAAAAAGAAAAAAAAAAGTGAGAAAAATAATTGATTTATATCATTTGTTTCATTTAGACGGTGTTAAAAAGGAAAGTTTGTGTATGAGATTAGTGAGATGTGTGCCAAATGAAGTGCACTTGTGTTTTATTTTTCAGTCAGTTGAGATTCGAATGGTTTTATATGGTCCTGTTAGGAACTAGCTTGACACTTTTACCCCTACATTACCATAACTTGTTTTGCCTTTTCTCACCTGAACCTCACTTTTCCCATATTATTTGTAAGCCCTCGGCTGTGACGGACATTATTGGTTGGACTGTGTGCATTAGTACTTGAATTGTCTTTCATTTTTGTTGCATGCACACTATGTAGGTCGCAGTTAGGTGAGTGACTGTCCTTCTCTCTCTCTTTTACATATAATATTCACCCTTTGCTTCATGAGAGAAGAGTGACCACGAGAGAGTCTGATTTTGTTGGTCTTGCAAGGTCGATAGGTTGGCTATATTTCTGAACAGCTTATAACTCGTTTGCGTATTGACTGCTGAGCTATAACTGTTAATTTTTATTGCATTAAATTGGTTCGAGTAGACAAGTTAAGATAGCTCTGTGTTTTCATTTCCGTTCCATTAGTTACATTTTAGTTTACTCGAGGACGAGTAAAGGTTCGGTTTGAGGAGATTTGATACGTGCATAATGTATAGTCTTTTTAGCTTATTTTAGGACGTATTTCCATGCATTTTTATACTATTTATATATTATTATGTCCCGAATTGGCTACTTTGGTTCTTTTTGTCCGTTTTGTAGAAATGAACGCGAAAGTAGTGGAATCGTACCATTTTTCGTCCTTTTTGCATGCATTTTGAGGAGACGGGATTTTCTGGATTGAGTTTATGCATTGGGATGCGTGAAGGCACGGTTTACGAGGCAGTCGGGCACGAGTCTAAGTTGATTTGAAGGAAGAACATTCGATCGAGTGGTTTTATTACTCGATAGAGTGGTTTCTACGTCATTGGTTGATCGATCGAGCACTTTTATACTCGATCAAGAAGTGCTGAAAAGAGAGGTTACTCGGTCGAGTAACTATTCTACTCGATCGAGTAGATTTTCTAGAGTTTTGCTCGATCGAGTGGATTTATTCTACTCGATCGAGTGGTTTGGTCTGGCGTGGGCTTTAATTAGCCCGTAAGCTTGTTTTCGCTTTTGGACTTAGTTTATTTTCTATTTAAACGCAACTTTACTAGGTCATTAGCTATCTTTAATCTTATCATCTATCATTTTAGGTTTCATAGTAAACATTACGTTGCTTTTCTCTTCTCTACTGTAACTTTATTTTCGGGGTTATTTCGCTCGGATTTGTGTGTTCTTTACGCCAGATTCTCACGATTGTAATCACTTTCTCCTTTCTTAATAATAATATTTATTTCATTTGCTTTAATTCTTTGTTCTGCTTTATTTACTTTCTGCCCTAATTCTCTTTTATGCAATTTATTTATTATTTCATTATGTTTATTGTTAGTTCATTATTTGTTGTTAGCTTTGATAATATTAATAGCGATATGAGTAGCTAAACTTGTTTCATGCTGCGATTAGGGGATCTACGGTAGAAATGTGACAATGTGGTGAATATTTTAGATGAATTAATTGTGAGATTCTGTCACCATAGCAATTTAACTGTATTTTACCGACTTAGTTGAGTGCACGCTTCTGAGTCACCCTTTTAATCTGGCTAAATTTAATCCTGGATCGGAAGATTGGACTAAATAGGCCTGCTATGAACAGTAGACTACCCTGACGAGGACGGAAGTTAAGTTAGTGGAAGTTTAGGATAGAAAGTACCGGAAGGACCTTTCCATATCCGTCTCGCATTGATTTGTCTAAGTTGTTTATAGTTGAGTCACTGGACTACCGCAGTGAACCGAAATGCTGACATGTCCCTTCTCTATTTGATAGTTTAATTTTATTTCTCTGCCTTTATTGCTCTTTCTCTGCTTCTCTTTCCTTTAAACCTTTTTAGTTTAGAAAACCAATTTAAACAACCCCCCATTTGTGACCAAATAGACGGACTTTTACAGATATCTTGCCTCCCTGAGGAGATCGACCTGACTTCCCTAGCTATAAAGTTAGTTTAGTTAGTTTATTTTTGATAGGTACACGACAGCCCTGTCATTCAACTCAATTACATGTTTCTGAAACCATGTTGGAAATTGGTCCTCATGTTTGTCCCAAACATCATCCTTACTTATATTAGGATTCCTCTCAATGAAATCATTAACAAACTGTGTTTCGTATGACTCCAAGAGGTCACAATTAGATAGAACGTAAAGGTGGGCACGATTATACTCCTTATCATCCAAATATCTTGTTTGCCACTTTGATGAACACCCTTCATCATCTTGAGTTTGAAAAAATTCGGGTAAACTTCCGTCTATTTCATTCGGTTTCTCAACATTCAAGTTTTTTGCTTTGGTTTCTATATGTTTTTCAAAGTAAAGAGTACAAAAGTTTGCAATCTCTTCCGTTAAATAAGCATTGCATATAGAACCTTCCACCCTAGCTTTATTACCAATTTTTTTTCTTCAAATGATTAAGAAACCTATAAAAGTTAATAATGAGTTTTATTAATAGTTAATTAATAATAAAGTTAACATATAATAAACAGATTAGTTATTATTATTAATTTTAATTTAAAAGTAGCTAGATTATCTTAATTACCTTTCAAATGGATACATCCACCTATATTGGACGGTTCCCCCAACTTTGGCTTCATATGGAAAATGAACCGGTAGATGCTCAATGGAGTTAAAAAATGCAGGAGGAAAGATCATTTCAAGCTTACACAATATCTGTGGTATTTGCTCTTCCAGACGAATCATGTCATCAACACATATTGAAGAGGCACATAAATCTCGGAAGAATTGACTAATCTCAACAACTGCATTCCAAACGTTTGTCAGCACGAGGTGTTTCAAAGCAACGGGTAATAATCGCTCCATGAATACATGACAATCATGACTTTTCAACCCTTGCAACTTCAGCTTCTTAAGATCAACACATCGACTAAAATCTGATGCATACCCATCAGGAAACTTCAAATTTTGTAACCACTCACACAATACCTTTCTCTTAGCTTTGTCGAGAGTGAAAATGGATGTTGGCTTAGACTCGTCGCCGCGAATGTGTAATTTGGGACGATGACAAAATGTCTGCAAATATTTTCTAGAAGTAATGCTATCAAATTTTCACCTTTTACATCCATGATCATGTCAATTAGTTGCTCAAAGAAAATATTTTCTATGTGCATTACATCCAAATTTTGTCTTATCAACATTGCCTTCCAATAAGGAAGGTCCCAAAGAATGCTTCTTTTAAACCAACCGTTTTTCTGCCTTTTCAATTCTTTAAATTCTTCTTCGGTACCATCAACTGGGGATGGTAAATCACATACCGTCTTCCATATCTCATCCCCAGGCATTCGTTTCGGAGGGGCATCAAGCACCTCTTTACCTTTTCTGAAAGCTTTCTTATTCCTCCTGTGTGGATTTCCCTCTCGTAAGAAGCATCTATGACAATCAAACCAGCTTATTTTCTTGCTATTGGGAAGCCAAAATGCTTTATTTTCCCCCATGCAACAAGGACATGCTTTTTGCCCTTGTGTAGACCACCCAGATAGCATATCATAGGCGGGAAAATCATTTATTGTCCACAAAAGGAAAACTTTAAGTTGAAAATTTTGTTTTTTAGACACATCATATGTTTCCACCCCAACTTCCCACAAATATTTCAACTCCTCCACCCATGGTTGTAAATAAACATCCAAATTACGTTTCGGGCTTTTTGGTCCGGGAACAATAAGTGACAAGAAGATAAATGATCTTTTCATACATAACCAAGGTGGTAAGTTGTATGGTGTGACCATAGCGGGCCAACAAGAATACTTCCGCCCAAAATTACCGAAAGGATCAAATCCATCCGTACACAAGCCAAGTCGTACATTGCGGGGTTCCTTGGAAAATTCAGGATACATGTGATCAAATCGTTTCCATTCTTCCCCATCACTAGGATGACACATCTTCCCCGGAGCACGTGGGTTTTCTTTGTGCCATCTCATTTGTTCGGCAATGTTTTTGGTCGCATAGATTCTTTGAAGTCTTAGAGCGAGAGGAAAGTAAAACAATTGGTTACATGCTATTGGTTTCTTACTCTTTTTGGCCCTCTTACTACCCTTGCCTTTTTTCAACACCAAAACTGTATCTCCTTCACTTGTCTCATATCTATCCGCCCCACAATCTTTGCATTTGTCAAGCAAAGCATCATCTTTCCAAAATAGCATACATCCTTCAGGACATGCATCAATCTTTTCATGCTGTAACTGAAGACCTTTAACTACTTTTTTGGTAGTGTAGAAACTTTGGGTCATAATATTATCATCGTGGAAGGATTCCTCAAGGAACGAGGCAATGCCATCAACAGCAAGAAATGGCATATTAAACTCACATTTCAAGGTAACTAGCATAGAAGCGGCTTGTAACAATGTCATTCTGCTTCCTTCATACAAGGGTTTTTCTGAGGCTTTTAACATGTCAAGAAAGGCTTTTGCTTGTGGGTGTGGCGGTTGTTCTTCACAAATGGTTGTATGGTCATCACTATTAAAAATAGTGGAATCCATAGCATCAACAACCATCTCTCTATATCGGTTCTCATCAATTTGTATTTGTTGGGTGTGAGCTTGTTCATGAATTGGAGAATATGTTTCTCCATGTGAAATCCAATTGTAATAATTTGGCTTAAACCCGTTTATAATAAGATGTTCTTCTACTACAATTTCAAGCTGGTATTTTAGGTTTTTGAATTTGGCACAAGGACACCTAAATTTTTTGTCTACCAAGTCATATTCATCTTGTTGTTTAGCAAATTCAATAAACTCGCCAACACCCTTTATAAATCTAGCGGTAGGACGTCTTTTCTTATTGGAATTGTCTAATCTTCCTTCATACATCCATGAACGTTCCAATCTCTTCATTTTAATCTAAAGAAGACCCCACAATAATTTAAACATTTTTATAAAAATAACAATAATATTACATACAAAATCTTCACATTATACTCCACATTATACAATAAACATATGAAAACAATATATAAATATTGTCAATAAGTAATCCATCTTCGAATGGGGTCCTTATCACTGAAACCTAAACCCGTCATTGTACGTTTCAAGTCACTAGCAAACACACTTGTAATTTATTAATGAGGAAAACATTCGGCAGCAATTCCCTTCAGTTCTCCAAATACACATCATTGTAGACATATACATATATTCGGAGAACATTAAGGGGATCGCCACCAAACTCGTTCCTCATTAATAAATCACAAGTACGTGTTTACTACCTCAATGACTTGAAACGTACAAAGACAGTCCCAAAATGGAGACTATTCAAGAATTACTCCTAATGAGTAATTCTTGAACGGGTACTAAGTCAACATCAAATCAAACTAACATTAATTTAAAGTTTAAAATAAACAACAACACTTGGTACTAAATTAATTAAGTCAATCAATAGCACAATTCAACAACATAATAAAGGTTTCTATCCTAGAGTCCGTAGCATAATTTGAACTAAAATTAGTAAATTTAAAAGGTAACTGGTAAGAGGAGGTTACCTAATCAAGTAAAAGCAAAAATGAATAGAAAACAAGAAGCAACAGCTATCGCGGACGGTGGTGCTCAGCAGCTCGGTGACAACCCTGGAAGGAGAACAGAAAAACAAAAAAAACAGGGTTATTCAACCTCAATTCATCAATAACATGAATTATCAAACTAAATTTATCAAAATCAAGTCCTAAAGAAGGTTTCACTTAGCTAATAGCTAATTTCTCTTAATCCAAAAGACGGTTCCACTTAACTAATTCCATTAATGCAAAAGACGGTTTCACTTAACTTAATATTAATAATAATAAGACGGTTTAATTAGTAATAACAATAATAATAATATTAAGACGGTTCCACTTAGCTTAATACTAATAATAATGAGACGGTTTCACCAAACACAACCCATGACCCACCCCACCCACGGCCCACCGCCACCCACGGCCGACCAAACCACCACCCATAACCCTAAACCTAAACACAAACCCCCTTAATCATTCCCTTTTAATTCAAACACAAATTAAACTAAATCTAACTACAAATTAATCTAACATACTAACTACAAATAAATCTAACAAACTAACCACAAATTAATCCACCTAACTACAAATTAATGTAACAAATTAAACTAATGAAACTGAAATTAAACCAAAAAAAACTAACCTAATTAAATAAAGTGATGGAGGCAGTGAGAACGGTGGCCACGGCGGTGGAAGTGGTGGTGTGGTTGTGTGGTTGTTAGTCGTCTCCTCGCCGTCGCTGTCGCCTGTCGCTTTTCTTCTTCTTTTTGCTATTTTTTGTTTCGAAAGAGTAAAGCAGGAGAGAGGGGAGCCGGTTTTCTATAAAGCAATTTGGCGACCGAACTTCAGTCGCCAAATCTGAAGGTCGGTCGCCAAATTAGATTCCCTTTTTAAAAAAAACCAGTCGCCAAATTAGCGACTGATTTCAGTCGCTAATTTGTAAATCAGTCGCCAATTTGGCGACTACCAATATCAGTCACCAAATTTCGGTCGCCTGTTTTAGTTTTTCTTGTAGTGCAACTCACTAACCAGATAAATAATCCTCATAAGATAAAGATAAAAGCATAGGAGTAAAACCGACTTTTTTCAATCTTTTTCAATTTTTCTCTTTCTTTTTTCTTTTCTTCTTTCTCGGTTTTTTTCTTTTCTTTCTTTTTTTTCATTTTTTTTTTTCGAATTCCTTGTTTTTCATCATTTCATCATCCTCCTTTCTCCATATATCACCAACTCCAAATCATCAAATACAAACCAAACTCGGCTCAATAAACAAATACCGCAAAAATTAATATAAACTAGCTTGACAAGGCAGGCTAAATTTGGATGTAGTTAAGGGTCACAAGGCAAATTTGGCTAAATGTGGAGTTTAATGGGTAAAAATGGAAGAAAAAGGGAATGTAAGTACCTCCCTGCTCGTGACACCAACCACTAACCCGAATGTACGTAGGCAAAAAGCAATTGAATTTCATATATGTGCAAATTAATGATACATGCTATGCAAGAAGTAACTACTCACAATCCTACATGAACTGGTCATAAACGACACCAGTTTTAAGGCTCTAAATCTTAGAAATTATAAGTAGGTTGCCAAAATTTCAGGTCAGTTCAGCTAAATTTTAACATTAACTCGTAGATATGCAGAAAGACAAAGCTAAAAAAATATCAGTTTTTCGCAAGGCTTAAGTAAAAAGGACCAAAATTAGTGCAATTTCATCATTGAAATCTACCGTTCCGACTCAACCTATATGCAAAAATAAATGTGAATATTTTTTGAATTTTTTGAATTTTGAATTTTTTGGATTTTTCATTTTTTTGAAAATAAAAGACAATGCAAACAGAAATGCAATAAACGTGAATGCAAAACAGATGCAAATGGAGACTCAAAGGATGCATTACCCTCCCCAAACCAAAACGGACAATGCCCCTCATTGTCCTCCAGCATACACCAGCAGAATAATAGGGGATGGGAAAATACAACCAAATGCAAACAAAATAATTAAACTAAAAGGAGATGAAAAGAAAGAAAAAGCAAAAATACTTACAAAACGAACTTCCCCAAACCAGACAGCAAACTGAGGAAGTGAGTATTCCAGCAGCTACTCATCAGCCTCCTCGTCAACCACCTCGTAGGTGGGTTCATCCTCCTCCTCTCCTCTCCTATGACGACCTCCAGCAGCAAGCTCAGCTCTAAACCTCTCCTCCCTCCCAGCAGTGTCCTCTTCGCTCGCAGGCTGTGGGTACCCCTCTGCCGGGTACTGGTAGAAGGAAGGGTGTGGTCAGTCAACTGGGATAGGACGTCCTCTCATCATGTGGTACTCGTAAAGAGGGAATAAGGCAAGTGCTTGATCTCGCTCCATACGAGCCACTCTACTGCACATGTCCAAAAGTAAATAATCGCGACGTCCTTGGTCCCTGACCTCAGGCGCCTCAAAAGTAGGAGGAGCAACAAAATTTGTCGGTAAAGCCAGCTGAGGGACAAAGGGTGTAGGGGTAGGGGTAGGGATAGGCGTGGGCGTGGGCGTGGACGCGGACGTATGCCCAGCCTGTGTCTGTGTAGACCCCTCTCCGACTTCCCTAACAGCAGGGGAAGTCCTCTTCCGCTTCCTAGAAGCGGTATGGGTGAGGTCAAGAAGGTAAGAAGGTGGAAGTCTACTCGTCACAGTAGTCAACGGTAAAAGACAGAGTAGAGAGGGTGAAGGTAAAGTCACGGACGTGGAATTTCCTATCTTCCATGTCCTCTTTTCAGCTACCAGCCAATGCATAAAAAGCATGACGGGAATGTCGATGACATAATCCTTATCTAAAAAACGAAGACCACGGGGAAAGTCGGGGAAGAGGCTGCGGGCGATGCGAGTCACTAACCCACCACAAGCTATCGTGCCCGTCACTTTCTGCCCGCCTGTGTTAAAATGTTGAGCAGTCAAGTAGGAAATGTTAAAAACAAAGGGGTTATCGCTGTCAATGTTCAGGTAACCCGCTAAAATGGACTGCTCGACATTGTTAACATTGTTGGGCTCGTGACGACCAAAAATGGTCTCTCCTAGCAGACGGAGAAAGTAACAGGCTGGGGGTAAGTGGACGTGAGCAACACGTTGCTGACTAAAGGGAGTGTGTGAAAGTGTAGGCCAAAGCTGAGCCAGGAGCTTCCTAGCAGGCTCCAGAAGACCGTCACTAACTAAGCCCAACCACCCCCCAAACTCAGCTAAAGTCCTGGTGAAAGTGGTGTTAAACAGTCTGAAAGTAATGCACTTACTCCCGTGGTCGGTCGCATAGGCCGCAGGGCAAAAGGTGAAAGAACTGAAAAATTCTAAGGTCGATTGTCGATATGTGAGCACTTTCTTTGTGGCAAAACCCGACATTCCCGTCCCGTTAAGCAGCTCAACAACGGGCTCAAAAATTCCCAATTTCTCTAAGGATGCTCGACACAAGAAACAGGTCGATGTCATGTCACATTCCATTAAATTTAAAAATCGAGTTCGGTGGGACGGGGAAATGAATCGTACCTGCGAAAAATCAGGTAAAGTCTCTGTGGAAGTGTCAATCTCGCGTCGGGAAGCAACCCGTAGAGCAGCGGCACGAAACCCCGTAGTTATCCCAGAGCGTGAACCCGAAGCAGCTGCAGCAGTGACCACAGTAGAAACAACAGTAGCAGGGACAAGGGTAATGGTCACTGGTGTGGGTGTCGACGCAGCAGGGGTCGACACCACTGCAGTGACAATGGCGGCAGCATAGTTGCTGCGGTGGTGGTGACAGTGGCGGTGGTAACAGCAGGGACCACCGCCCTTAAAAACGGATGGAGTAGTAGTGGAAGTAGAAGTAGAAACGGTTGACATACTAATATCCATCCTACAATCAAAAGACAAGTTCCTAATCAAAATACAATAAACCAAATTCGGATTTTCCCCAATTCGACTTTTCGAAACCCTAATTTCGAAATTAAAGCATAAAACGCAATTAAACATCAAAGAAAAGGGAAATGTAACTTACCTATGACGATTACCCAACAAAAGATCAATTAAAAACCGAAAGAAAGCTCAAAAATCGAATGATTTCGATTTTCGCAAACCCTAGCTTACAATTCTTCAAATTAAATCGAAAAATAACTTATAAATAAGGGGGAAACGGTTTAATTGATGATTAAAAACTATTTGGGTAATAAATTTGGTGATATATGGGGAAGAATTTGATGAATTAGGGTAGGGGATTAATGGTTTTCGAGGGAAAAGGGGGGAAATTGAAAAAACAAATGAAGGAAAGTGAAGCAGAAAAGACTCCCTCGTGTGCTTTAATTGCTTGAGTCACTCGATCGAGTGGTTTGAAACTACTATATCGATGATATTACTCCTCCATTTGCTCAATCGAAGGCTTTCAAAGAGCTCGATCGAAAACTTTTCCCTGTGTGTTGTATTCTGCTCGATCGATAACTCTTGGTTGTTCGATCGAGAACTTTTCCTCTTCAATTTTGATCGATCGAGGACTGGACCACTCGATCGGGAACCCCTGAAAAATGACCATTCGATCGAGTGACTGGAATTACTCGATCGAGAGCTTGTACCTAGGCAATTTTCTCGATCGAGCACATTAAGTGTTCGATCGAGGGCTTCTCTCTTGGCACGCTTCCCAATGGTCATCATCTTCCTAAAACCTGCAATTTATGCAAAAATACTTCCCGCAAAAAAACCAAAATAACGATATGTGGTCAAAATTCGTCCTAAGCAAGTTAAAACTAACTAAGCTATTACTATTGTCTAAAGGCAATAAAGAAGTCTAACAAATCCAAAATACAAATTGTTTTTACAAGCCGAATAGCACTACGGCTCATCTTCCAAAACACTTGAACAGCCCAAAAGAGGGCTTCTGACTGGAGGAGGTCCCTTCAGCATCACGGACCGTCCTTTTATGCCTCCATAAACTTCAATTGATCGAAAGAGAGTAGTCTGCATCGACATATGCCTTTACTCTCTGCTTTACTTTGTCAGGCCTGTCTTTCTCTTCTTTTTCCGCACCTTCCGCGCCTTTGTCACCGTCTTTAACAACGAGCTCAAATTCCAATGTACTCTTATCACCGGGATCTCAAGTGTCCATTCTCCCCAGACCTGTAACAACAAAAATGACAGAATGGTCCTCCATATTGCTCCTAATCTGGGGCAGGGGTGTTAATACAGCAGCACATGATTCAACATTAGCAGTTGGAGAATCCGTATCAGGGTCATTAGAGGGAATAGCATTGCACGGCTGGACTTGCATAGGAGCCTTGCGAACACTAGACTGATAGAAGGTCAACTCCTCATCACCTACCTGAAAAGTTAAAGTCTTCCCCCAACATCTATTACTGCGCGAGCTGTATATAGAAATGGTCGCCCTAAAATAATAGGAGTATACGAGTCTTCAGGGATATCTAAGACTATGAAATCAATGGGAATAAAGAACTTCCCGATCTTAACATGTACGTCCTCTAAGACACCTAAAGGCCGTGATACAGTACGGTCGGCCATCTGTGCGGTCATGTTAGTACAATGAAATTTTGTTAAACCAAGCCTCTTAGCAAGAGACAACGGTGAAACACTCACGCTAGCTCCCAAATCACACAAAGCATTATCAATTAAATGGGTCCCTATATGATATGGTATATAGAAACTACCCGGGTCAGACAACTTAGGTGGGGTCTTATTTTGAATAAGGTCAGTGCCTGCTTCAATTAAAGCCATTGTCTCATGGTCATTAATATGCCTCCTATGCGCTAAAATGTCTTTCATAAATTTCATATAGGAGGGTACCTGGGTTAGTAACTCAGCAAATGGTACAGAAACATGAAGACTTTTCAAAACTTCGGCAAACTTACCGAATTGTTGCTAAATCTTCTTGCTCTGCAATCTTCCTGGAATGGGACCGTAATTGGAATAGCTAGGCCTTATTTTTCTTTGACAACTAACTATCACATTCAGCATCAGATTCACTCGATCGAGCAACAATACCTCTCGATCGAGTACTTTTCTCAGCAATAGTGCTCGATCGAGCACTTCCAGTCACTCGATCGAGATCTCCTTTTTCCTCAGTGCTCGATCGAGCACTTTCATTCCCTCGATCGAGAACCTTTCCATCATAATCCCTCGATCAACCACCAGAAATTACTCGATCGAGGATATCTCGTGAATTCAGCACTTTTTCGTCAAAAGACGACTGTTCATGTACAGCAACTTCAGCTTCCGGGTCTGTAAATCCAGCATTTTCAGTAGGCATTTTGGGTCCCTCGTAAGAAAGACCACACCTCAAATTGATCAGATTCACCGTCTCATGTGGTTTCTTGTAAGGTTGTGACGGTAAATGACCCGGTTGTCTTGAAGCTTGATTAGTAGCCAGTTGAGCCATCTGGGATTCAAGAGTGACTTAATGGAAGCATCTTTTGCTTGGTCACTTTTATGCAGTTGAATAGTCAATGATTGCACCATGGACTTCAACTCAGCTATTTCACTTATTCCACTAGAAGAGGCACCTTGTTGCGGCGGTGGGAAAGAAGGAGGCTTTTGAAAGCCTTGTTGTTGATTACCATGCGGTGGTACATATATTTGTTGCTGTTGTGGTGGAGGTGTAGGATTCAACACATTTTGGCTAGTCCACCTCAAATTGGGATGAACTCCAGCTTGATTGTTATAGTAGGAGCCTCCTTGCCTGAATTGTTGAAAGGCATAGACTTGCTCCTTTTCTGCTGAACACTTCACTGCAGTATGATCATCATCACTACCACATCTCTCACATGAGACGATCTCTTGTTTAGTCAACAAGTGAACCGTCTGTTGATTTCCCGCGGCTTGCAACTCGAACTTATCAAATCTTGCATTCATGGCTTCCAGTTGAGCCACAAGTGCACTATTATCTGTAGAGACCGTTCTAGTACCGCTTCTAGGATTACCATATTGAGCACAATGGGTTGCCATCTCTTCGATAATACCCCAGCCCTTATCATCATCAATGTTCTCTGAAATTGACCATTGGCTGCAGCACCTAAAATAGCACGGTGGTCATCATACAACCCATTGTAGAACTGGTTGCACAAAAACCACTGGTTAAACCTGTGATGTGGGACAGACCGAACCAACTTTTTAAATCGACCCCATGCTTCGTATAAATTCTCGGTCGGAGTCTACTTGAAACTCGTAATCTGCCCTCTCAATGCGTTAGTTCTTTGCGGAGGGAAGTATCTTTTGTAAAAAGCAAGAGCCAAGATCTCCCAATCATTGATCCCAGCTGCAGTCCTATCCAAATCAGTTAACCACTCTTGGGCTCCATCAGTAAGAGAAAAAGGAAATAGGACTTCCTTTATCTTGTCTTGTGTTACTCCCTTAGTAGCGGGAATCGTAGAACAATAATCCGTGAAGATCTCCATGTGCTTCCTCGGATCCTCACCATCTGCTCCTCTGTATAGGTTTCTTTCCACCAAATTAATATAGGAGGGCCGAATACCAAAGGTATTCCCCTCATCATCAGTCGAAAGCTTGAAACCCTTAGGAATGGACTCAGCTGTAGGCTCAGAATGACTAGCAATATTAGGCATCTTCGCAGATTTGGTTGCAGAAATAGAAATGTCTTCCTCTAAAGACTGATCTTCTGCAAAAGTAAAGTTTTCTAGAACAGGCTCAAGAGTACTCAAAACTTCCTCTCGACGATTCTTTCTCTGCAAGTTCTATCTATGGCGAAAAGTCCGCTCCGGTTTAGGATCAGCTGGTACTAATTCCGACCTGTTGGACCTGGGCATAAACAAAACTAAGAAAGAAAAAGAAAGAGAACTGCATCAAGGAATTAAAAATCCCTTGAGACTAAAACGAACTAAAATAAACAAGCAAATAGGCTAATTGCCTCCCCGGCAACGGCGCCGAAATTTGACACGGCTGTCGCAACCCTATCAAAAATAAAACAACCGGCTCTAACTAATATAGTAGAGGTAAGTTGGGTATCGTACTCCACAGGGAGGCTATTATATCTACTTGTTATTCTAGTCTGTCACGGTAACAAATTGGGGTGTTTGATTTGTTTTGCTAAACTAATGAACTGAAAATAAAGCAGAGAGAGAGAACAATAAAAAGGAAAAGACGAAATAAGGATTAATCAAACAAAGAGAGAAATGCCAGAATGTCGGTTCACCATGATATCATACAATTCTGCTAAAGGTAAGGTCAGTCAGTCTAATGTGAGAAGGGTAAAGGAAAGGTCCTTCCGGCCCGCTATCCGCCCTAAAATACTACTAACTTAGCTTCCGCCCTCCTTAGTGTAGTCTATTGTTCATAACAGGTCTATTCATTCCAATCTTCCGATCTAGGTCTGAACTTAAACGGGTTAACTAGTTTAGAAGCGTGCACTCAACTAAACAATTACAATTAAATTGCTATGAATCAGTTCTCACAATCAAAACCATCTAATCTAGTTATAACATTATTGCTTTACTATCATGGCTTCCTTAATCCTAACAATAAGGGATTTAGCTATGTATATTCATAATGAAAATAACAACGATAGATAAAATAGAAGACATAATATAGTGATGATTAAGGAGAAATAACATAAACCAATAATAATACTAATTAAAACAGAAGTTAAGAACAAGAAATTAAGAGTACAAAAGAGAATTAAATTAAATGAAGAGTGTAAGAAAGATTACAAAAGTTCGAATCCGGAATGTAAAGAGCTAAGCAACGTCGCAAGGGAAAATGTCTACTCAGTAATTAAGATTAAAGTATGCAGAATCAAAGATCATTAAACCTAGTTTTGTCTTCCCTTTATATAGGAAATATATTTTATTAACCTAAAACGTAATGAAGATATTAAGTCTACGCGAGAAAATCTCACGTTAAATAACGAAATAATCGATCGAGCACTTACAAACTTCTCGATCAAGCAATCCTCTAACCAAACCTCTCGATCGAGAAAAACATCTACTCGATCGAGAACCACAGGAAGGCCACCTCTCGATCGAGAACAGCAGAGCCTCGATCGAGGTCTTCTCACCATCCATATGTATTCGATCGAACAGAATGGCCAACAAAAGGCTTCGATCGAGTCAATCACTACTGAACCAGCTCTTGTTTCGTTGGTTTAGCTTCCGAGATCACTTCACGCTTCCCGAGCCAGTAGTAATTCCGCTCCAATTCTTCCATCTCCATAAATTCAAGCTAAAAGGGCAATGAAAGGCATGATTCCGCTACTTTCGGGTCCGTTCCTGCAATTAAAGCCAAACAAACCAAAGTAGACTATTCGGGGCATTTCGTAATATAAAACTACGAGAATCGCATAGAAATACGTGTATAAAGACTTAAAAAGACTATATAAAATGCACGTATCAGTACCAATTTTTTGTTCATAAAAAGTTAGATCTACACTTGTTACTTTAAAACAATATAAAAAAAATCTGAGTTTTGTCACTTGCATGTGGAAATTTATTAAGTGAAATTCTATTTGTAGTTGGTAAAACCATGTATTTATAATTGTGAATTAAAAAGTTGAATTTTTTCGGGTTGAAATGCATAGATCTATGGTTTTAACATCAAAAAATATTAATTTTTATGATATTTGGATTTACATTTAAAATCATGTCGGAAATTCTTATATTTAATGGTGTTTTTATTTAAAACACCCTAGATCAATTGATTAAAATAACACACTGTGACATTAATCTTAATTTGTGACATATTTTAGTGTTACCAATGATTGAATCTGATGAATTGGTGATTTTTCCTGCATAAATCAATCATTCAATCTTATCTTAAGTTTAAAGTCTTTCTTTAACCATTTTTATTTAATTATTGGTCAAAGTTAATGATGGATTTTTTGCTATTTAAATTGCATGTTTAATTTTTTACTAACTTAATTAATAGATAATTCTGGAAAATGTTAACCGACCCGAATTAAAAACTGTTTACGATAAACCTGAAAACCATTTTAGTTTGACCTAACCCAAGTCTTATTTGACCTGACCCAAAATAATTACGTTTGACATGGCCCAATCAATTCCAATCTAACCTAACCCATCCTAAATTGGGGTTGACCTGAACAACCTAATTTGCTTATGACCTGACCCAAACTGAATCAACCCCAAATGGATTGTCATGACCCAACTCAACATGTATCACACCTAACCTGACCCAACCCCAAATAGGTTTACCTAACCCAACCTCACCTGACCCAACCCAACCCAACCCAACCTGGGTTGACCTGACCCAACCCAACCTGTCTTAACCTGACCCAACCCATGTCAGTTCAACCTGACCCAATTCAACTTGGATTGACCCAACCTAACTTGTACTAACGTGACCCAGCCCAACCTTGGTCCACCTACGCCAACCCAACCTGGGCCTGTATAGACACTATCACACTTGTATTTCACTTGAAATCAATCAAAATTTAACAACTAAAATTTTAAATTTATCAACTTATTCAACTCTAAATTGTTAGCACTAAGGTAAAAATAAGGAATTAGACTAACAATTGTTTTTCAATTATATGCAGATCGTTTATGGACATGTTCATATATTAAAAGTTAAGTATCCTTCGTGATTTACATTTTATAATATACCTTTCACTTGTGTATTTCCCCTTCCGCAAAGATAGTGTACTAACATTTCTTATTGTGACTAATTGCAGAAACATTATGCAATTGCTTCTATATTCTAAGTTAAGTTACGTTCCTCATTGTAACTTTTTTTTTATTTAATTTATTTTTTATAATCTTCCTCAAAATCTTTATAGTAACCTATTTGTTATGGTAACTTGCAGGCTATAGAATCAGCAATTGGATTTAAGGAAGCGCATATAGTAGATGAAACAACAATGAAGTTAAGTTAAGAAACATACTGTTTTCTGTGTGTCTTGCCTGCTGTCTTCTCCCTTTTTTTGTTCTTGATGAATTTCCGTTTTTCATGTTTATTCCACCACTCTT
Organism: Silene latifolia; assembly: GCF_048544455.1. Lineage (NCBI taxonomy): Eukaryota > Viridiplantae > Streptophyta > Magnoliopsida > Caryophyllales > Caryophyllaceae > Silene > Silene latifolia. Next base: position 409,794,503 of record NC_133538.1, read on the forward strand.
TTATTACTTCTCAACTGCATGATACAAAATTTACTAATGTATGAACTTGTTATATAGTCAATTAAGGTGTAGTATAGGAAATGCCCTTATTTCTTGGTTGTCTCTCTACTTCAACCTCAAATGCTTTCCAATTTCACCTATGTGCGCAAGTATTGTATATTTGTTTTAATGATTTGTAGTTAATGATAATAAAATTTTCTGAGATTTATTTGACAGAAAAATCAGTGTAACTATGAAAGACTATTGTGGAATTTCCTCTTACGCGGTGCTTTAAAAGTAACTACTTAGTTCAGTTAAGTGCACCATCTCTCACTACTTTTAAAACTGCATTTACAACCACATTTTTTATTCAAGTAACTGCAACAACTGTCATTTAGGATGAAAGAAACGGTCCTATTTTTGTAAAGACTTTTTAGTTTGTCAGAACTGATATTTACATAGAGCCTGCATAACTGCTTTTCGGATTACGTCACCAGTCGTTGATATTTTCTGATTTTTTTTTATTTTGGAATTTTTTTGATAGACTTATTTGCAGATTGCACAGGTGAAGCGTATTAATCATGACGATATTAATGTAGCCTTGAAAACTTGCTTGTGGAAGTAGAAATTACTCGGTAGCCTATCATTGTCACCGTCCGACTTCGGTGTGCGCGGCTGATAGTAAAGTTGCCGTAATTTTTGCTCCAAGTTTTTTTCGGTAATGAACGACATTCTGTATAGATCTGAGAGGATTATCTATTTTTAAAAAAAAATTATATTTTAAAAATTGTTTATTTATTGAGTTATATTTTTAAAACATAATATTTTAATCAATTGTGAAATATAATAATATAATTATTGTTGTATAGTTTAATTGTTGAAATATATAAATAAAGTTTTTTTACACCATAATTATTGTTGAAATATAAAACTAAAGTATTTTTGAAATATAATAATATAATTATTTTAATTATTTCAATGAATTTAAAAATTCTCTTGTTTTTTTAAGCAAAATACAAATTGATGTATTTTTTCCCCTAATAAGTAAATTAATTTTCTTAACTATTTTTCCAGAGAAAGTTGCAGCGTACAGTACATTTGTATTTATATTCTTAGTTCAGTTCAAAATTTAAAAATTGTTTTCATACTCAAATGATATGTTATAGCATACGGTCCATTTGTAAGATTATAAGTATATAAGTACTGTAATTAATTGCCTTAATACACTCCATTTAAAGAGACGATATATGTGAATGTAATTATAGACTTTTATAATTAATTATGTAATTCATTTCCTTAATGTAATTAATTTCATTAAATAAAAACTTACGAAGTTAAATTAGAATGCAATTAATTATCGACTTTTATCGAGTTAATTATCGAGTGTCTTTAATCACAGGACGTTTTTTCAAATAAATGCATTTGTATACCAGCGGGTCCCACTAACAACTCAATTTCCGAAGGAAAAAAAAAGCTGTACATTGATGACGTGGACGCACAGAATTGCGTTAAATGCTTCTGAATTAATAAAGATGAGATTTAAGGCATTATACACGTCAAAATCCAGTGGTTTAATACAATTCCTCTGTGGCTAAATGCCTACTCTAAACTTAGGGCCGGAGCTAGGGGTTAGCAAGGACCGGAGCGCTCACTTGAATTTGAGAGCTTTTAGTTGTAATTTAAAAAAAAAAGGGTTTATCTTATAGTTTTATATCATTACTAGAATAAATCCCGTGTATAAGTGCACGTTTTTTTTATCAGGATGTTAGAGAACTTAGTAAACAAATAAGATAAAATTTATAGCGAATTTAAATATTTACACACTATTTGATAAGAGACTCTAAGTTAAATATATATATATTCGTGAGTTTATAGTATTAGAAGTTAAAGCTCTCTTTGAATATCTTTTATAAACAATGTTACTTAAAATTACATAAAAACATTTAGCGGAGAATATATGAAGTTTCATATTTATAAAATTTAGATTAAATAAATTTTTCCCCGTTTCAGTCAATAGTTTACACTTACTTTATTTTCCCTTCACAAAATAAAGCAAATGTAAAATATTCACTGGAATAAGAGGAGTATTACAAAATGACATATACGAAATGTTATTAATTACGGAGTAGCGATTTGTTGTAGTGCAACCATGTTTCATCGGTAGACTAACAGATATAATAATAAGATCATATAATAAGATCTAAGGCCTAACTTTTACAGATTAATGGCAATTAATAGAAATTGGTTTGTAACCCATTATTCATACGTAATTTATAATCCAAAAGAGAGGCCTATTATGAGATATATTGCTTAGGCGCAAAAACTAAGAGAATCATTTATTCTCTTAGTAGTAAGGGGATTCGTTTTTTCCCCGTTGAAAATTTTCTCCTAATAAGTTCAGAACATGTCCCGCCTCATAGGTAGACTAACAGATATAATAATAAGATCATATAATAAGATCTAAGGCCTAACTTTTACAGATTAATGGCAATTAAGAGAAATTGGTTTGCAGCCCATTATTCATATGTAATTTATAATCCAAAAGAGAGCCCTATTATGAGAAATATTGCATAGGCGTAAAAACTAAGAGAATTATTTATTCTCTTAGTAATAAAGGGGATTCGTTTTTCCCCGTTAAAAATTTTCGCCTAATAAGTTCAGATCATGTCTCGGACACTCCAAGATACTATATTCATGGATAAGGCTGTTCATCGGTGCGGACCACCTCGGCCCAACCCGTTACTGTGGGCCAAATTTTGTTAGATGTGGACCGGGCACGACCCGCTCCTCCCTTCAGGCCTCACTATTGTCGAATTTTCCTTGGCCCGGCCTGGTCCCATCACTAGGAAAAAAACAAAGGTGGCCTAGCTGGCCCTCGCTAACTCGCTACTATGTGGGTCGGGCTCGGGTTGGAAGAAGTTGAAACGGCATTGGCTCGGCCCAGCCCGATCGCTTGTTTGAGCTGTGTATGGACTGCAACTTCCCAGCCTGTCTCAGCCCGGCCCAATAAACAACCCTGCTCATGGAGTGGAACAAGAGATAGTCCAAATTAGTTGAACTATGTTTTTCATGATCTTCCTAATTGTAATTTGTTATGGATTGAGTAATTGAAAATGTGAAACATTATTGGTTCCTTTAACGGTTAAGATAGCACAACTACAAGCACAAACCACCAAAACCCAATATTACACTGAAGTGGCCGTCAAGAAATGTAGCCGAACCCACTACTTTTATGTAATTATTTCCACTATTTAGAGTTTGCCATTCCTTAACAACCTATCTTTTTTATTATTCATATATATATATATATATATATATAATTAGGATCAGATGAGTCCACCCTATCTTTTTGAGTCCGTGAATTCATGATATAATATCACACGTTATATTAAATAATATCACAGCTTACAGTATCACACGTTATACTAAACAATATCACAGCTGGAAAAAAAACCTTTTTGAAAAAAAAAATTGAAAAAAAAATCGTGATATTGTTTTGTAATACAATATCACACGTTATGCTAAACAATATCACACGTTATACTAAACAATATCACAGCTTTCACAAAAAAAAATTGTTAAAAAAAAATTTCGAAAAAAAAAATTTTGAAAAAAAAAAATTCGTGATATTGTTTTGTAATACAATATCACAAGTTATGCTAAACAATATCACAGCTTACACGAAAAAAAAAATTGTTAAAAAAATTTTTGGAAAAAAAAATTCGAAAAAAAAAAATTTTTGAAAAAAAATTTTCGAAAAAAAAAAATTCGAAAAAAAATAATTTTTGAAAAAAACTTTTTATTTTGAAAAAAAAAAATTTCGTGATATTGTTTTGTATAGTGCGTGATATTGTTTTATGGACTCGTGACTCAAATATTTAGGTGGACTCACCTGGATCCCACTTATATATATATATATATATATATATATATATATATATATATATATATATATATATATATATATATATATATATATATATATATATATATATATATAGGCAAGATCCGGTGAGTTTGCCACTTTTGGTGAGTTACCCCCGCATTTATATACCATTGGATCTAACAAGATCAAGGACTGAGATTGGACCCAAAAAAAATACACACACTCATTTTTTTCTCTCTCTTCCCCTCATGCTAGGTTTTCCCTGCTTCTTCATTCTTCCCCTCTTGTTTCTTATTTTCTTCATATTCTTTTTTCACTATCCTATTTTCTTTATTCTTTCTCTCTTTTTCCTAATTTCTTCAATTTAATAACATTATTCAATCAAATCATCACAGAAACTGGAGTAACTCAAGTCGAAAACACAAATTAGTTCATTATTTTCGTTCTATTTGATTTACACATGCATCAAACGTCAATTTTTGCCCAAAATTTGCAGAAACCCTAGCTCGAATCGACAAAACGAAGGTAGGAGTAGATTATATAAGTCAATATATGTTATTTTGCGAGTTATTTCATTTTCTACACCGTTAGTATGCTTGTTTATCATACCGTTGACATTTGATTGATGATTTATTATCATAATGCTGAAAATTTGTTGGTAACCTAGATTAGCATACCAACTGTTTGTTAAAATGTCTAATTGAATTTAGAAACTCAATTATTGTAATGAAAAAACGTGGTTATTTAAATGCACAAACGCGGTTATTTTAATGTACAAAGTCGATTATTGTAATGTACAATCTCAGTTATTGTAATGTACAAACTCACTTATTGTGGTGTAGAAACACTGGTATTTGTAGTTATTGTAATGTAGAAACTCAGTTATTGTAATGAATAAATTGTGTTATTGTATTGAGATGAAACTCAAATATATTCAAATTTCTTGTTCACTCGTTAGTTGTTGTAACATTACATCTCGATTATTGTATTACTTAAACCCAGTTATTCCATTATTAAAACTCAGATATTGTATCTCGTAGTTATTTCTTGGATGTTATGGAAAGTAATATTCTGCTTTTTGGTGATTTGCAGGTTGAGTCACGATATACGCGGATAATTGACGTTTAATGGAAAAATTGATGTATATACTTGGTCATTTTTTGTTAGCTTTCATCTTGTTTAATTGATTAACTTAGTTATTCTAATATAGAGAAATTCAGTTATTGTAATGTAGAAACTTTGATATTTGTAGTTATTCAAATGTACAAACTCAATTATTGTAATGTAGAAACTCAGTTATTGCAATGTAAAACTTTGATATTTGTAATTATTGTAATGCAGAAACTCGGCTATTGTAATGAGTAAATCGTGTTATTGTATTGAGATGAAACTCAAATATAATCAAATTTCTATCTTGTGTTTGTTTTCATGTTGTTTAATTTAATAACTAGTTATTTTTATTCAATTAATAATTGAGATTGGTAATCTAGATTAGCACACCAACTGTTTGTTAAAATGTCTAGTTAAATTTAGAAACTCAGTTATTGTAATGAAGAAACGTGGTTATTTAATTGTTATTCAAATGCAGAAACTCAGTTATTGTAATGTAGAAACTCGATTATTGTAATATATAAACTCGGTTATTGTAATGGAGAATCTCTGGTATTTGTAATTATTGTAATGTAGAAACTCAGTTATTGTAATGAATAAATTGTGTTATTGTATTGAGATGAAACTCAAATATGTTCAAATTTCATGTTCACTCGTTAAGTGTCGTAGCAATACATCTCGATTATTGTATTACTTTAACCCAGTTATTGTATTATCAAAAATCATGTATTCTATTTTATAGTTGCTTCTTGGGTGTTCTGATAAGTTATAGTTTGCTTTTTGGTGATTTTCAGGTGGAATCACGATAGATGCGGATAATTGACGTTCAATGGAAAAATTGACGTATATACTTGGTCATTTTAATGAAGAAATGTAGTTATTTTAGAGTTAACTTAGTTGTTTACTGAAAATAATGTCATGGTATTTACAGTTATTATAATGTAGAAACTCAGTTATTATAATGTAAAACTTAGTATTTGTAGTTATTGTAATGTAGAAACTCAATTATTGTAATGAGTAAATCGTGTTATTGTATTGATATGAAAATCAAATATATTCAAATTTTTATCTTGTGTTTGTTTATCTTGTTTAATTGCATAACTAATCATTTTCATTCAATCAATAATTGAGATTGGTTAATGCAATAGCAAAATCTGAAATCTGAAATAATAATATATATAACAAGGTTGAAAAAAACACTTACTTTCATTATATAACTATTTTGTTTCCAACACATTACACTTAAACATCTCCAACAAATTATATCTAAGCATCTCATAATTACATCTATGCATTTCAAATAGTACATCTAACAATAGTAACTTCTCAAATATTACATATATTTATCTCCGATACAATGTCTAAAATAATTCTTCCAACGAGAACCATGTCTTGTTGTTGTTTCCACGTTTCTTCCACCAGTATTTCTTCCTAACGAGAACCATGTCTTGCCGATTGATGAGGGTTGAACCAGCAGACAACAAAAACTCACTGAAAGAAATAAAAACAAAAAGGGGGTAAGTTATAAATAACTATGCAACTGATATACAATAACCACCTATAAGTATTGAAATAACCATAAAACGACTATAAAATAACTGGATATTTTAGAGAAATAAAGCATATTATTATAACCGACTATAAGCATATTATATAAGACCACAATAATAACTCCAAATTGAAATAACTAAGTTAAAACAATACAATAATTGAGATGTAATATTATTAAAACCAACTTAAACAGATTATATAAGAAGACGTCATCTTATAACAACACTAATTTGAAACAACTAAGTTAAAACAATACAATAACTACGTTTGAATAATGCAATAACTCGGTTAAAGCAATACAATAACTATTATTACCATAACATATTCTAAAATAGCAAAACAAGTAACTACAAAATACAATAACTGAGTTTGAATAATACAATAACTCGGTTAAAGTAATACAATAACTGTTATTACCAGACTAACCACAAAATCCGAGAAATTATCAAAGCTATAGAAACAGAATTGAATAAAAAAAACCTACTCAAACACCTTACAATCAACATAAAAATGCACAAAATCATTTAGAATTCTCATCTCAAACTCAAACCTTATTTATTGGCAAAAAAAATGAGAAAACAAGTAATTTAATAACAAAAGACATAAGAACAAACGAATATATAAAAAATCAGCGAAAATGAAATGAATATTAGACAAGAACGATAATGAAAACGCACAAATTAGATCTAGAAAAACAAAATTAGTACTTACCTATAGTGAAATTGAAGAGAAATACGAAGATGAAGCGAAAGTGACGATGAAATCTCCATAATTGATGACGAATTTGGACGAGTATGATGTTTGTAGCCTAAAACTTGAATCAAATTGATGAAGATTGAATTTCATAACTTGCATCGATTCTTTTTTTTTTTGGTTCTGGTTTTTTAGAGGCGGAAGGAGGAGAGAGAGTGGTCTTTTCTAATAATGGGGGAGATTGAGGGAAAAGTGGGTATTTGTAGGTTGAGTAAGATCTAATCTCAGCCATCCATCTTAGATTAGATTAGTGGTTCAGATTTAGAGGGGTAACTCACCAAAAAAACCAAACTCATATGATCCTATTTCTATATATATATATATATATATATATATATATATATATATATATATAGAGAGAGAGAGAGAGAGAGAGAGAGATTGGATTTGGTAATTTTGGTTCTTATGGTGAGTTGTGAGTTGGAGGAATCTCAGCCATTAGATTAAATTAGAGATGAGTGGCCAAGATTAATCTTAGTTGTCATATAAAAGCATTGTTATTTAGTTTATTTTCTTTTTTTTTTCTAGTGCTACTCTTTTTTTTTTTTACTTTAATTTTTTTTATCTCTTTTTTTTTACGTCGTGTTATTATGTTTTTTTTTACAACTTTGATTTTTTTTTTCTCTTATGTTTTTCTCTAATTTTTTCATTATGTTACCTTTTTTTCTTTTTCTTTTTGTACCAAATTTTTTTTTACTTGAAATTTTTTTTACTCTTTTTTTTTTTACCTCGTGTTATTATGCTGTTCTTGTGCTTTTTTTTACGACTTTTATTTTTTTTTCTTTTTTTTTACCACATGTTATTGTGCTATTATTGTGTTGTTATTGTTATTCCGCTGTTATTGTGATGTTATTTTGCTGTCACTTTGATTTTTTTTACGACTTTGATTTTTTTTTTCTTTTTTTACCACGTGTTATTGTGTTGTTATTCTACTGTTATTCCGCTGTTATTGTGATGTTATTCTGCTGTCACTTTGATTTTTTTTACGACTTTGATTTTTTTTTACTACGCGTTATTGTGCTGTTATTCTACTGTTATTCTGCTGTTATTGTGATGTTATTTCGGTGTCACTTTGATTTTTTTACTACTTTGATTTTTTTTTACTACTTTGATTTTTTTACTCTCTTTTTTTACCGCATGTTATTGTGCTGTTATTCTGGTGTTATTGTGATGTTAATCCGGTGTCACTTTGATTTTTTTTACTACTTTAATTTTTTTACTCTTTTTTTTACCTCATGTTGTTGTGATGTTATTCTGGTGTTATTGTGACATTATTCCGGTGCCACTTTGATTTTTTTTTACGACTTTAATTTTTTTTTCTTTTTTTTTTACCACGTGTTATTGTGCTGTTATTCTACTGTTATTCTGCTGTTATTGTGATGTTATTCCGGTGTCACTTTGATTTTTTTACTACTTTGATTTTTTTACTCTTTTTATTACGTGTTATTGTGCTGTTATTCTGGTGGTATTGTTATTCTGGTGTTATTGTAATATTATTCTGGTGTTATTGTGAGTAGTGTGTCCCTGTGTTCAACATCTGAAGCCTTTACCACCTCTGATGTTAAATTTACTATATTACACCATTAATTACAGTATATATTATCTCAGTTGACTGCCAAACCATCATAGACATTTGTTTACCATTTTCGACACTTTGAGATATACAATTTGAAAGGAAAAGAACAAAGTTAGACACAATATTGAATAGAAGAGTTAGTTAATAGAGAGATGAATGCATCGACAACGAGGGAGGGCCCCCTTATTACTACTTTTGCTACACCAAATTCAGTTCACAGTTCTAATACTCATAAAGGCTCGACGACAAAATATGACCATTTAAAGCCGAGCTTACCAAATAAAGCTGATCCCGAGCTCAAGAAGGCTTCGACTGTAAACTCTTTGCGCCCTTTTTTTATTTGTTAGTCATAATTATGATGGTTTTTTATCAGTTGTTACTTTTATGTTTTGTAGTTATATTTGTTATCACAAATTTCAATTTTAATTTAAATTTTTAAAAAAGGATCTGAAATGCCTAGACTTATTGTTGGGGTTGAAGGTTGTGAGCGAAAAATGTATGTAGAAAGCGAAGAAGTCATTCATCAACTGCTAGTTCCTCTCATAATTGCATCATAAAAATCAAAAGAAGAAAATCATGTTTGAATATCATAGATTACAGAGCTTCAAAGCATGTACAGTAGAATCTAGTCTATGTCATTAACTACTAAGCACAGTATGTACATCCTAATTAGTACGTACGTAATTCCTACAAAATTCAATTCATTCATCATCTTACTTGTATGTATTAGGTAGCCCACTTTGATGCAGTATTTCCTTGTTATAGTCATCCAGTATGAGAACCTCAGATGTCTGTTATGCATCCGAGCATGACGCGTAATCTACTCCCACCGCCGCAAAAATCTACCGCCCAATTCAACCAAACACTAACTAAATCTAAATACAGTATATAACAAGTTCCTCCATCATACTGACAATGCACCCTTTATATCCTTCTCTTTAATACTCCATTTTTCCCAATCATAAAAAGGCAAACAAATGTTTGGATTGGAGAAATCACAAATTCACGGGTGAGAATGAATGTAACCACCTCTATCACGAATTACAAAGTGAATGCCAAAGTTATTTCAAAGGATAGACCCCAGACAGGCAACCAGAGAAAAGTGCGTTACCAAGGCCTGCTACTGCTGGATCAGAAGGCATGTTTGTTTATTTTACATGTTTCTATTGCTCTGCAGTCCCACACTATAACACACTTATAAACATAACTAACACCTTGAGCCGTTAACTAGAAAGCTATGATAGTTTAGATGCAGTTTAGTGTTCATCGCCACCAATCGTCATCGTCGCACAACAGCGGCGAACGTCTCCGACGAGCTCACCAATCAGCCACCAACCTGCAATTCCGAGTCCACTTCACCAATTTCATCTCAAACAACCACCATCACCTGTGCGTTCGCTAACCGCCGTCAAATTCCGACTGAAATCAGGCGAAATCCATCGTGTCAATCTCATTTCCAGCAGCCCAGAATTGCCATACATCAGTTACGACTCCAGCTGCCACCAATTCGACTACTACTGACCCTTGTCTCACATCGTCAATCACAACCTCAACACCGACTATCGAGCCAAGTCATGGTCAAAAGCGAGGCTCAATGGAGTAAACTGAAGGGCATAAATAAATACAGGAGCGAGATTGAAGGGACGAAGAAAAACCAGTAAAGGTTGCAAACCTAATTTATAATTGGATGATCGATTAAGGCATCATTTTTTAACTTCGAAAACGGTAATAGAATCGATTTAGGGAGATTTCAAAGACTTAACTTGATCCATGATTGTTCTGTATTGATTAATTTGCAGAATATTTAACGTTTGTGTTTTGCAAATTTGGGGTTTTCTTGTTGAGAAGTACGAGATTGAAAGTTAGAGAGAGGGAAAGAGTCGGTGTCTATTTCGGGAGCGAAGTTGGTTTTAGATAACGTAGGTGAGATAAAATCTAGATCATTGATCTTCGTTTAATCTAATGGTCCAAATTTGTGAGCACAAAACTCACAACTCACCATAAGAACCAAACTCACGAGATCCCGCCTATATATATATATATATATATATAGGGTCGGGATCCGGTGAGAACCACTAGTATAATGAGAACTGTGAGAACACAGCCATTAGATGTCTAATCACACGGACGACTGACATTAACTCAGCCACAATTAAAATCAAACTCACATCCAAATTACATCTTCTCTCCAATTTCTCCCTCTTTTCCCAGCATAAAAATGCTTCCTCAAATTGAAGAACAAGCTTCAATATTCTACTTTTTCCTTCATTAATTGAGTCGGGAATCGAATCATATTTCAGTGTACATAAAGTTCAATGAGGTTTGTTAATTTCTCTTTTAATTTCCCTTAATTTTGTCTTTATGAGTTTCGAATTTGTTAATTCGTGAACAAATTAGGGTTGACGAATTGTTGATTCGAGTTTATATACATGTAATTGGGGTTTTCAATTGAAATTAGGGTTGTGAGAAATTCATAAATTACCTTAATTGTTTCGAATTTGTTAATTCATCAACTTTTCACATATTGAAGCTCAAGAACTTATGCCAAAATTCTTAAACTGATTATTTTTTAACCTAAATTAATATGCAGAACTTGCTAAAAATTTAGCTCAGAATCATAATAAGACACAACGAGGACTAATAGTAACAAACAAAGATGGAATAACGCCTAATTTTCAGATTTTATTCTTTTTGAGAGGTGTTTTAATCAACGGTAAATTAATAAACGGGGTGGAGGGAGTATAATTTTATGTTTAGCTGCAAATTATTTAAATTGAGAATTAGCTTACTAGTGCTTGTTTTTTTGGTATGAAATGATGAGTTTGGATTATGTACATTATGAGAATGTGTATAAAGTTTTCAAAATTTCTGCTTGGTTTGTGAAGTGTGATTTAGTGAAGATTGGTGAAAATTATTCAACATGTATTATTGCAGATTGATTTAACTTCTCACATTATACGCAACACTGTGGTCATTAAGGTGGGACCTTGGTCTTTGTCCTTTGTTTCAATGTTGTGTATTACTAGTTAATTGTCTTTGTGAAACTAATTACAAAATTTGAAGGATTGGTGGTCTTTACTTTCATGAACTTTGTAAATTATAGGTGGGTTATAGTTAATATACTTTCGTGCTCTAGGAACACGTATATCCGATGTACTGGCACGTCAATTGGTTTTGTTTGAACTCTAGTGCTGTGAAGTAGAAGTCTTACTTTGGTAGTTTGGTTCCATGATGGGTGTTAACTTCGACATCTTTTAACTTTATGGTCTCAATTGCCAAGTGCAAAATTGCATTTTTCATTGTTCTTACACAACTTCGATGCGTCCATGTCCAGACCGTTGTCACAAAGGAAGACTAGGGCTTTTACCATGATTGATCCTACTAAGGGAATATTTACGTTTTACTGGACCTTCTCATCATCCCTTGGATAGGATACTCGACCTTGGTAAAGGAAAAATCAGCATTGTTTCACAACTCAGTGACCAGGGTGTGACACGAAACGTTTTTGGTCATTGTTTCAGTGCTCAGGGTGGAGGCTACATGTTCTTTGGCGACAAAATATACAATTCTTCTCATCTTAATTGGACACCTAGGTCACGTTAGCACTCCTAAGAACAAAACTTACTGCATCACATTTGGATTGGGTTTTTATTTCGATTGTTGATCATTTCATGTACCTCACTGATGGTTCTTCCATCGAGTCTGACAAGTACTCATATATTTTTTTTCTCTCATGAAACACTATTCTCCTTGATTTGCAGAGGTCATATATGGTCGGAAAACAACAGAAATTGAAAATATTTTCGTGGTCTTTGATAGAGGAAGTTCATACACCTACTTTGCCTCTGAGGCCTACCATACCCTCATCTCTCTAGTAAGCATTTGGGAAATGATAATTTGGTATGATGTTTCCCTGTAATTTATACCAGTCTCAGATCAATTTGTGCAAATTTGACAGTTCAGAACTTATTTTTTCTTTTGTTTTCAGATAACGAGAGATTTACATAGAATATTTACGTTTTACTTAGAATATTTACGTTCTTACACAACTTCGATGAGTCCACGTCCAGACCGTCCATGATCCTACATTATGAATATTTACGTTTTACTTATTTTCAAAGTCAATTAGCTCAAATGGGAGAGCATTGTGCAATGCACAAGATGTGGGTTCGACTCCCATATTGGCTATGAAATACCAAATATTTCTTTTACTCTAACAAATAAAAATAGTGTAATTAGTAATCTCATTTCAAGTATGGCATGTATAATAATATCTTTGGTATATATATGCCAATCTTTGAAATGCTTGAATTGAACTTCTGATCATTTCAAAGCTATTACACTGACTTATTGCCATTGTTGTTGCTCGATTGGGTCCAATCATGGTTTGCGCCATTGCCCGAATACGATTATGACCTCCTAAATATTTGTACTGTATTACTTGCATCATGACACGTTCCTATCATTGGATTTACGATTTAATAGGCTATATGGGATTCGAACCCATACCTTTGTGCAAAATTTGCACATTGCTCTTCCATTAAGCTAATAGCCTTTAAAATACGAGTATAAAATAACGGACATATCATAACACCAATTGCATCAAAGAGTTAAAACACAAACCACCCAGTAGATTTACTATGCAAGTGCCATTGTCAGCTTGAAAAAGACATTAGACCATCATATACTACTATTAAAAGCTCATATATAGAAATTACTTACTAGCACATTTACACTAAAGACCCATATACATACAGTAAAAACATTCATATGTGCGTAAAATAACATATATACAATAAGAAATAAACTGCAAGGAAGTCGAGCAGACATATCGATGTCAACGGTCATTAGTAGACTCTTGAAATTCAAAATCTCGTTGTCTCTGCTGTAACAGCCAGTACTGCTCTAGCATTAATGCTCCTTGCTGAAATCACAAGATATAACATTCAAAACTTCATTATCATTATCGTCATAAAGAGGTTTCACTCATAGAATTAACAACATTAACAAAGAGAAGCAGAAGGATTCATACACACATTATATTGACGGTCTTGATTGTTTCATACTTCAATAACCACCCCAGCACCACCAGTGCATTAAGCATTCCTCTTATACAACATACTAAAGAAAAGGAATGCTCTCATCCCTAAGATACAGAAATGCAAAAATAAAGGGTGATTATGCACATGCTTCAAATTTAAAAACCAAGCTAGCATTAAAGTCCAAATTCTTGGCAAGTAATAGAATTAATCGAGTAGATTTGCTCAATATCCTAAATTAGCAAGATGTGGATTTCATTGTGATGAGCTACCGACAAATCAGTTCTAAAGTTTAACTAAGCATGCATCAAAATTCACAAGACGCATTTTACACGCATTGACTTAACCTATGCAGCTCTTAAACCACTCATTTATTAACGAACATTATTCAAGGTTGTTTAATGCACGCATATTGCTTTTTCATGCATCTAAAAGGCTACTTCATGCATTGATTAGTATCATAAAATAACCAACTGATGCAACTGGAGATTTTTTTAATGCACATATAACCTTATTTCATGCTCATATGACACTTATTTCATGCATGTACATGGTTGTTTAATGCACATATATTGCTTTTTCATGCATCTACAAGGCTACTTCTGCACTGATAAGACTATTGCACCCAAAAATCTCGTCATTCTTTTAGGACGGGAAAAGGTTTAACTTAAAATTAATGTCTTTAACTAACAATAATTAGTAGTCATAATATAATCACCTGATGCTAATGAAGAACTTTTTAATGCACATATAACCTTATTTTATGCACATATACCCTTATTTAATGCACATATAATCTTATTTAACCAACAGGATCAAGTAAACATAATATAGCCAAACTGATGCAACTGAATAAATTTTTAATGCACATATAAGATTATTTCATGCATATATAACCTTATTTCATACACATATAATCTTATTTTAGATATTGCTAAGCATAAGTGTGGTTAGTGTGGACAACCAAATTAATATTGATGAACTACTCCACAATTCAGCAAAAAATGAAGATTAGCAACTCCAAATAAAATCCTAGCTTGAACAATAATAGAACAACAATCTATTTTAAACTCATTCAAAATAATATCATTCCCCTATCCAACAATTACTTCACAACTTTTTCCAAATAACTCAAGACACAACTCAAACAATTACTGATGGAAATTTTTATCAACTACTACATAGAAGTTCAGAATGACAAAATCAAATTTGAGTTAAGCGGTTAAATGAAATAAGTAGAAGAAGAGTCAAGAGACTTGTCAAAACTACACCACTATATAATTAGAATAATACAGTTATAACACTACAATAACACAACTACACCACTACAACTACACCACTGTTCTATTATCACAAATTTGTTGTAGAGAAATTTAATCAATTAAGTCTACCTTTGGAATAACATTAGTAAACCATTATAATAACACTCTTGTACCATTAGAGTAACATAATTATGGCTACTATTCCATTTATTACAATTGTTCAAGAGAAACAAGTTAATTAACTATACTATTAGAACAACACAATTAAACAATTAGAATAACACACTTGTACAAATAGAGTAACATAATTAAACATAGTTAATTAACTATACTATTAGACCAGTATCGTAACATGACTACACTTTAAATGTAACATGGTTGGACCATCACTTAAACACAGCTACATCGTTATCGTAACACAGATAGCTGTTTATCGTATCGTATAATGTAGCACAATAATATCATACCTAGAACAAATTCAACTACACTGTTATATAGTAGGGGAATTTTAATGTAGATTTTCATCTTTAAATAAAATCCCCAAGATTCAACTGAAAACTTCATTGGATCACTGGAGTTAACCACAATCGGCGTCCTCAAGGCAAATAGTTAAACTGTTATCCTCAAACAATTCCACCATTCAGCACGATTATTGTAACATCGTCAAATTGTTATTGTAACATTCTTATACCATTAGACTAACAAGTGAAACAAAAACAAAAGATTTAGTAGGTGGTTTTATGGCCATCCTAGCACAATCACACCTCAAATTAACCATAATTCCACCCTCGAAAGGCCACACAACTTCTATTTGAAGGAGTCACAGGAATCATATGAATCTCTAATAAGTGACAACAAGAAAAAACTTATAGCTAATCAAAACTGAATAAACATACAATTTGGCAGCATATGGCTTATTTAATTTGGAGAAATAACAAAAGAGATGATGAATCAATGCTTCATAGGAACTTAACAATGGCTAAGAGGACTTAACAATGGCTAAGCTCAAGCCTTATGGGATAAAGCAACCGGAATGACAAATAATGGCTACGATTGCGACAAATATGTATTTTTTTATTATACGAGACGAAATACAAAAAAATCGAAGTGAAATGATAGAAAAATTGAAATACCTCATACTGTACGCATATTTTTGTCGCTTTCCCCTTACTCAATTGCGCCATCACTCTGAATCGTGTTCCAGCTGAAAATTAAATAGGAGTAAGAAAAACTTGAGTAGAAACACAATAAGTTAATGTTAACATACACATAACTAATTAAGATAAACCTAGAATAGTAGAATATTGGCAATTGAAACTGCAATTAACAATAGATGCATTCGATTATATTTTTAAGAAATCTGCAATTGAAAATTGATGTATAACAAATCAAGAACTAAACTAACAAGTGACATACTATAACCATACATTTTGATTGTTTAAGAGTTTGATCAAAATGTTTGTGACGATCGAACGTGGACAAAAGAAGAAGCTAGAATGCGTCGGAGGATTTGAAGGTCGAAGACAGAGAGAGGGAAAAAAATATGAGAGAGAAAAGAAATTTGCAAAAATGAAAGAGACTTGAGGGTTCAGGGGTGCGGCGATTTTCAAAGTTAGAATTAGAATATGTTTAAATCACTGTTCATCTCACCGTCAGATTTTAGTTTGATCCAAGGGTTGTTAGTGGTTCTCATAGTTCTCATTATATTGATGGTTCTCATAGGATCCCGAATCTATATATATATATATATATATATATATATATATATATATATATATATATATAGAGGGAAGATCCGGTGAGTCTACCTAAATATTTGAGTCCATGAGTCCATAAAACAATATCACGCACTATACAAAACAATATCACGAAATTTTTTTTTTCAATTTTTTTTTTTCAAATTTTTTTTTTTAAAAAAAAAAAATTTCGAATTTTTTTTTCCGAAAAATTTTTTTTTTTTTTTTTTTTTTTTTTTTTATTTTATTTATTTATTTAAGATGCGATATTGTTTAGTATAACGTGTGATAAAATAATATCACGATTTTTTTTTCAAATTTTTTTTTTCGAAAAAGTTTTTTTTTTTTTCTTTTTTTTTTTAAAAAAAAAAAATTTAATATATGCTGTGATATTGTTTAGTATAACGTGTGATATTGTATTACAAAACAATATCACGATTTTTTTTTCGAATTTTTTTTTCAAAAACCTTTTTATTTCAGTTGTGATATTGTTTAGTATAACATGTGAAACTTTAAGTTTGTGATATTGTGTAGTATAACGTGTGATATTGTATCGTGACTTTCACTGACTTCAAAATAGATAGGGTGAACTCACGCGATCCTAATTACATATATATATATATATATATATATATATATATATATATATATATATATATATATATATATATATGGCGCGGGACCGCAATCTGGAAAACAGTCCGGCGACACAGGTAGTCAAAGATCGAATTGGCGTAGCAATATAGGAGCTTAATATATGTGGTGTTCAGGGTTATGTAAACAGGGTGGCTCGGTAGTTCTGAGCTAACTATAATGTATGTAATCCTTTATACAAACACATGTAATCCTTTATGCAATTACGGTTTTGTGTGTCCTCAACAGGTTTTAGTAGGTACGATGCTTTGGGTACGCCACAGTTAGAAACGCTTCAATATCTAACCTGCCTTACTTTTTGTTGTCATAAGATTAACAGCTCAGATCATGTTCTTGAAATACTTGGGTAATTAGAGTCTATTAGAAGTGACTCCTAAGGGAGTTAGACAGGGGCGTCTCAACAGAATCGTAGGCCCGGTGCGGTAAAATAAAATGAGGCCCTAAAAAGTGAACAAACTGTTTATTTTTCATATGCTTAACACATGAAATACATAAGAAAACATAGATTATATCATTTATCCATTCAAAACTCTTCAACCATAAATCAATCACTTGAAAAGTAGCTTCCTGTGAGATTTTCTTGACAATTTGATTCCAAAAGGCGAAAACCTTCAATAAAATACAAAGAATTAACCAAAAGTTAGGTGGCAGATCTTGGTCAGACAGTCATCCGGACCGTCATCAATAATTTTTTCAAACGGTCTGAATCAGACATTCAGGCTCATGTAAAGAAATAAAAAAATTAAACAAAATAATCATGAATTACAAACTAAAATTAGTGAAGAATTTCTACCTTGTCTTTAGATTACTTTGTCTTTGTAAGCTTTTCAACTTGAAGTTGATGAACAACTGCTGCTTTCGGTAAAAAATAGTGATAGATAGATCTTTAATCCGGTGGCTAATTCAATTGAAGGAGAAATAGGGAGATTAGAATTGATTGTAAATGTGTCATAATTTTGTGAAGATTCAAGTTATATATAACCAGAATTCAGAGATTTTATGAACGTTTAATTGATTATAACGTTTGATTAATTATTTGGGAATTAGGAGAGTTGAAATCGGGAAGGAGATAATTGGAATCGGGAAGGAAATAATTGGGAATGAGATAATTGGAAAGAGATTAATTAATGGAGGAAAATTAGGAGTGTGACTCTGTGACTCCGTCTATCTTCAATGCTCTGTAGGACTGAATTACTAACTTGGGCCTAAAATTTGGAGGCCCGGTTCGACCGCCCTGGGCTGCCCTGGGCCTTAGACGCCACTGGAGTTAGATGTTAAAGCTCATATTCTTGGTAGAAATTCTACAAAACGGGATTGGAAAGCTTGAAAGAGCTCATCTCCCACTGGAGTTGGCTATTCATAGAAACTGTCTAGATACATATAACGTTATAGGTTACTTCAAAACATTATACAAAAGTTTGGGAAGTGCACATCTCTTGGCAGAGATAGCCATACGTACTTGACCATATATGATCTAAGCTAGAGGTTGTTTGGGCTTGTTATCCGTGAGTTCCTTCTTTGCTGATACTTATTCACGGATCAAAAGTCATCCAAAATTTGACGGATCAAAAGTCATCCATAATTTGACCGCCCATCATTTTGCTCTTAAATTTAGATAAAGGGATACATCCCTGAGTACCCAACGCAGCACTTGGGTTAGAGAAAGGGACGTGGCTGGTGCGACCTGAATATAGAAAGTAGTCTCTTGCAATTTCTATATAATGTGGCGAAGACAGTCCTCTCTTTCCTGTAGAAATGTTATATGATTATATGGTTAGTTTCGTAATTCGTTAAAATAGCTCTTTAGAAGTTGTCAAGAACGAAGTAAATACTTCAGGGGTACAAGCGTCCTGTATACTATTAACAGGTTATTGAGAAATGGCCATTTGCTCTGCCAAGTGAGGAGCATGGCCTTTGCGTACAACATGCCTGTTGCTTCATACCGTTTTTGTTTCTTAATTAGCCAAAAAAACACGTATTTATTAGCACTGGATTGGTAGCAGACCTGTGCAGGCTTTATCAAAACCCTAAATAAGCAATCTAAAAACATATCAGAACCCTTACTAAGCAATCAAAAGCGGTAGATGAGTAAAAGTGGAGACCAAAACCCGGGAAACAAACACATAGATCACCATTGTTTTTTGTTAAGAGCGGTAAAAGATGAGTAATAGACTAATCAGTCTAGGCAAAAGTAGACAATAAAATCAAGAGCAGTTATTTGTTTTTGTTTACTCTTAACGTACAACGGAATAAATAAACTCAGACAAACTTTAGTAGAAAGCTTGATCAACAGTAAAAAGCACAACTGAAGACAAAAATAAAATTCAAAAATTTGAGAAAGACGAATGAATTGATGAAGTTTTATTGGAACTGAAAGGGGGAATGGGTATGAGGAAATGGAAATTGCTAAAGTGAAAGGAGTGGGGGAGAAGGAAATAAGAATCAAGCTTATATTGAACAAATAGAAAACAACTATAAGCCCCTGAATCAAAGGGATTTGAGCATTATAGGACGAAGGTATACACCAAAACTCTTTAAGCAGGGAAAAAACACAGCTTCTTTACAAAAATATTTGCGTAGTAAATTAAACTAAAACTAAACAGGTACATTTTAAAAACAAGAAATCAAGAAAAACAAAAAAATGGTCAGAACGATTAAAGGAAAAGGGGAAAGCGGAGAATCAGTTACCGGTGGAGAATAAAGAAGCTGGGAAAAAGCGCCGGCAACAGAGGAGTAAACCAAATGACGGAGAGGCAGGTTCCGCAAAGTACAGCTTTTAATATCACCCCTAGGAATTCCGAATAGTTAATAGGCAAAGTTGTGAGCACTTTGAGCAAAATAACACGAACAACACAACAAAAGAGCTAACAGGGCAGCTTTCATAGGACGCTAAATCAAACGATAAACTTACTCCGTACAAATTGTGGAGTACTTTAACTTCGGAAATAATAAGTATCTAAAATGCTATGATTAGGAACAATAATTATCAACAATCTTTAATTGTCGAACAAAATCACAACTTCACACTTCACTGACCTGAGATAGTGAAGACCAAACTTCAATTTTGGGAAAACATCTGTAATGCCACGATCTGTAACCTGAACTTTTTGGGGCAACTTCCACCATACTCAGCAACAACTGCAACCACCAACGGAAAATCTCAGGTATAATCATTAAATGGAGAAGGCTATTCAACAAAAAGAAAATTTAAGATGAAAATAAATTAACACAAATAAAGCAGATTAGTATACATACCACAACAGTACAATATTCTGCTTTTGCTCACCATCACTCTCACCACCATTAACTATCGTAATACAAGACATCAGCCCCGAACCACATGGCGAACCTAATCACCATCAACCAAGCTTTTTTTAGTTCATAGGTATCAAGGAGTTGATCAAAGTGCAAAAATAAGCAACTCAAGTCTAATAATTTTCATTATTTGCACCAACCCCAGGTAATCAATCGACCAAGTCAATTTATCGCCAGTTTTGACAATGGCAAAGTGAGAGGTTATCAGCTTGAGACAAATCAAACCATTACTTTAAGGTCTGATTAACAGTAAAGAAACAAAAGCACTAAGCAGTTAACGATTTTATTAAATGGTGGTGGGTTGAATAAGCCGGGACATAGGAGTCAATGAGAGACCATGGCATACAGAATGAAATAAGAACAAAATATATATATGTATATTTCCGCCTCCCGTCTCCAAGCCAATAGTAAAGGCTGTACAAACCCCATGCTATAGAATCAAAGTCACCACGCCAAAGTCACCACGCCAACAATCTCATCCTACCAAACACTCGTAAACTAAACTTCCATCACCTAAAAGAATACCAGTTTCTAAACCCGTTTTAGATCAAACCCGTATTTTAAGTGTGCCACTTCGTTGAGCAAGTAATGGGCAACAACAAAAGCTAAAAAATATCTCTATTTCTATAACCATGGGTAAGTAGGTGCCCGAGTAGGGCATTGCAGCTAATAATTGTCAGGCAAGTGTACATACCTAGATGACGGCCATGACGCTTCTATCTAAGCGCCAACAACAATTCCTCCCCCAATTTCCCTAATTTACCACAACCCCCCATTTTCCCAGATCGTGAAAAAAAATGATCTGCAAGAGCAAAGTTACTTGGAAACTAAACTGGGCCATTAACAAATCTAATGCTATTCCTAATATTCTTAAAAGATCCTGAAGGAACTTTTCATATAGTGCATTTCCCACCCATAGTTCATTAATCTGCCACCAAAGACGACTCGTATCCACACAAACAAGCAGTTGAGAAAACGAGAACAAAGAACTTCAAATAGAAGGCCACAATTCTGGCGATGTAGGCATGTGACTGTGAAGGTGGGAATTTTACAACGATCAAAACACCTACTGACCAACAAGGCCACAACTGTTCGATCTTGTCTCAATTGGACAACAAATATGGGACCAACTAATTAAGAAATATAAGGAGCAACTAATTAGCAAGGGCCATAAATTTAAGGACCAACTACTTCAGACCAACTAATTTCAATTCATGAGCTCCATCACAACTCAATAACCCAGATCTCTCATATATTGTGCTAAATTTCACATGAAATATAAAAGGTAACTAATTCACAAGCCACATAAAGCTTCAATTTATTAGCTCCAAGTATTACTATAGCAAATCACAAGCCCTATAAATCTTCAATCTATTAGCCCTATAAACATCACTAATTAAAAGTAACATAAATTGATAGAGTTTGACATACCTTAGTGATCCTGTGTTGATGTTGAAATTGGTCCCATCAATTAATGCCGCCCGGACCAACTCTAGCCTCGCAGCTGTAAATTAAAGTACTCAATAATCAACAAGGCACCAAACATTTGGTGTAAGTGGATTATCATCATAATGACCTATATTTATAATAATAAGGTAATAACCATTATTTGGAGTAAGTGGATTATCGGGTGTATGGGTAGAGTTCATAGTTACATATGTTGGTCTCATCTTATATCAACACGAGATCACCTTTCTAAATACTAAATGCAGATAAAAAGCTAAGTGTGATGGCGGTTATACAAGTGTAACTACCTACCTTGTATTGAGGAGTGAAAAAACTTGAAGTTGTCCTCTATGAACAACCCGAGAATGTGTATAGATAGTAGATACTGGTTTGAACTGGTTTTGTAAAAGACAACATTAGACTTCCATCATGAAGCATCTTTTCTTTCGAAACACCGAGATATAAAAGTTCACCGACTATGTCGCCCCTATTGAAGGCTGGATCAACCATGGGAGACCATCAAATGTTTCCAGTTTCGACTGTTATAAGAAAAGGTTACATATAAAATCAGCTCTTATTAATTATGAAGTCGGAGGATCAAAACGGGGAAAAAAAATACACTTTACATAGTTCAACATTAATGAGTACTCCAAGTTTAGCCAATCTCTAATGTGCTTATAACAGGCCGTTGAAAGCAGAGTAAGGAGAAGACACATGCCAGTAATTGCCAAACTTTAAAATGCCCCAGTCCAGGAGTAATACACAGAATTGTAATTACATATAATACTCGGGCGAAAAAAAAAAACAAAGGTAAACATGCAAGGCATCTAAGCTTATAGCCAAAGTAACAATTTCCACTACATTTTTCAGGAATTGAAAGAAAATGAAAAACATATAAGCATCCATTGTTCAAAATATTACAACACATAAATCTTGAAGGGAAGGGGTCTAAAGCACCCAGGGAAGACTTAAGATCTTGGAGATCCATTCAAGATATCAGACAAATGTTAAGTCTTCTTTGAAACTTTATTAGGTTTCTCATATTTGGCAGGATCTAAAACGACCATGTTCTTTGCAAAAGAGGAAGTGTAAGGGAGTAGTGGAGGAGAAATAGAATGAAATAACTCAACAAACTAAAAGAAATACCTTAAATAAAACAACTAACACTCCAGAAGGTCAAATAGCTACATCAAGCACCCCTAGATCAAGGGCACCCAACACAGTCAGAACCCTCAAAAAAAGTAAAACAAAAGGAACAATTGCAAGAGAGGAAAATGTAATACCAAACCCATGCTCCGCAAATCCCTAGCGTGCATCAACGAACCCGGTGCAGAGGCAACGAACTTGTTGCCAGGCAAGCACGAACCTCAGGGACACTGCTGCAAGTTGACACGAGGACTCGGCGAAAGTGTTAAAAAAGCTCCACATACATAAGGTTCTTAAAGTGATATATTAGAGAATATAGGCTAAATCATCAATTACTCCCTTTTATAGTACACTTTTTCAAAATTACTCCCTTTTATAAAAAAATTTAAAAATTACACCCAAAAAATTGCTGAAATTTTTAAATTGCTCCCAAATCCCTATTTTTGTACATTTACGACGAAAATGCCCTTGATTCGCAAAATTGGGTCATTTTGTTTGCTTCATATCTGGAGTTTTACATAGACAAAAATTACGTTCTTTATACGGATAGAATCTTGAAGAAGTCTACTTTCCAATGGCGTTGGAATCAATAAGTTTTACCGTGGTGAATTTTGCCCAACAAGCCTTCAAAGACTGATACGATATTCTATAGGATATTATTATGATCCCATAATAATATCTTTCCTAATATATCATATATTCTCTAATATGATAGATGAACCATCTCAACCAAAACCTTAAGGTGATGGTTGAGGCCCAACTATTATAAATATTCTTATTTCGCTCCCTCAGTCAAATGCCCATTGGGCTTGAAGAGTGGTTGGTTGTGCACCGGCTTCCCCGTACCGTGTGCTGGGTTTCCACTTCGAGTTTTTGAGGAGTTTTGAGGTTGCCAGGATTTGAACCCGTGACCTTCGGTCACACTGGCTCTGATACCATGATAGATGAACCATCTCAACCGAAACCTTAAGGTGATGATTGAGGCCCAACTATTATAAATATTCCTATTATAAAGTCCAGGGGAAACAAACAGAAAGTTAAAATACCTGGTTGTTACCGTCAGTCATCCCGCGCAGCAGTATCATCGCTGTCACATCAATTACTTATCATCATCGTCATTACACTAATAAGAACCACAAATAACAATAAAACAATGAGAACTTCAAATATATCAATAATAAAAAAAATCACATTAACAAAAGTGGGGATTTATACTGTCTTTAGAAAGTGGCGGCCATTATTCCTGCACTACCACTTAAAACAAAGGAGGCATAAAGAGTCTGCTTCACAAAGTTCAATCACATTAAAGTCAGTTAATAAAAAACTAAAGCACATTAACAATAAATTCAATTATAAGAACATAACCAGAAACAGTAAGAATGATCCAAAACTTCTCTTCACAAATTCGATATCAGCAGAAAGATGGAGTGATAGAACAACAAGGCAATGACTAAGAGATAATAGAGAACACAGGTAATCAAAAACAAACTAAAAACCACAATATAAAATAGCCAAAACCTAAATTTCCAAATCGCAAACAAATGAGAAAACACCATATTAAAAAAAAAACACAATTAAAAAGGACAAAAGAAAAAACCTAAGTTGATAAAAAAAGGCAAATAAACTGAACAAACAAATAAAGAACAAAATTAATTAATAAATAAAATGAGAAAGAGGAAGAAGTTGAAAATCTAGATATAAATATGCGCTTTTCAATTTGAAATACAGCGAACTGACACATCTATGCATAGGAATCTAATAAAATAATCAATATCCTCGGACTAAAATGCAACATTACAAATTCAGACAAATATAGTATCAAGATGGCAACAAATATTCACATGAGTACTCACCAAAGAAAAGGTAATTGTTGTCGAGGGGTTTAATAATGCAGCACAACTTCCATGCTTGTACTTTACTACCACCACATATGGTATTTTCCTGGTTATGGAAAAAGTGATGCAATTCATGAGCAAGCTGGCTGTGTTACGGAGCATATCTTATCAAATCTTCAACGAAACTAAGCAGGGAATTTGTATTTTGGGGTCTGAAATACAAATCTAAGAAAACAACAAAATGAAATAACAAAGGGTGAGTCTAGTATAGACTATCTTACAAGTGAGCCCAACCCAAATACTTTGAACTCCTTATTTACTTATATGATTTATGAGTTATTCTCCCATGTAAAACCGTCTCATATAATTCTTGCGAAATTCACAACATTAGAGCCAACAAGCAATTCTATAAGAAATCATACCCAGATCCATCTCTTTGCAGTCTGTCCGCACCCCATGCCAGCAATTCACGGATACAATCAAGGCATCCTCCTCAGGCAGCCAAATGAAGAGGTGTACTCGCATGATGTCTGCAAATAAAGATGTCAATTGAGAAAACACAAATGCATGAATCTCATGAAATTTACAGTAGTCTGATAATGTGATCCGAAAAACACTAACCCATATCTTTCTGTTGAGGCACACACTAAAGCTCCACAATCAAGTAATTGATGTGACCATAATTAGCGCATATTTAGCCTCCGAATTAGCCTTTTTCCCATGCTTTTTAGTGCATATTTGGGTCATTTCTTATCTTTAGTTCTTTGTTTTGCATATTCTTTGAGATTTTGATCCCTTGGTAGAAAAGGAGTAAGAATCTTGCATTTTCATGGCAAAACAAGACTAAATTGATCGAATTCAATGACCAAGCATCAAGGAGAGACAAGATTAGAAGGCCTTTGTACATATGATAGTAGATGAGCAATGTTGAGAAAGGATCCTTGAGTCCCCAAGGAAATCCCCAAGGAATTTATGAAGAAAAGGGAAGAAAAGAAGAAGAAGCCTTGCTGAGGCACAATCCGTGCGGATTGTCCCCAATCCGGCCGTCCTCCGGTGCGCGAAATCCGTGCGGCTTTCCACCAAGACGCTCGGATCCCACCTCCACAATCCGCCCGGATTCTCTTGAATCCGCTCGGATTCCATCGCGAAATCCGCCCGTCCCGACCTTAATCCGCCCGGATTCCAAAGACAACGCGATTTCCTCTTCTCCAAGCTACGAAGAAAGAAGCCCTTCCTTCGGAAAATACCGGCTCCTCCCTGCTCAATCTAAAAAGTGTAATTACTAGTTTAGCCCTTAGTTAACCCTAATGCATCCTCCCTAATTTCCACTATAAATACCCCATTAGTCTAAATTAGAGAAGCATGTTCTTCTTATCAACAATTAGAGTAGTTAATGCCAATCAAATCTCTCTTTAGTTTTGTAATCAACAATTAATCAAGTCCTAATACAAGTTTTATTTCCTTAATCTCTCTTTTGTTCATCCTTTATTTTGGGTAATTGAAGATTATTTGGGTTATTATTGGGAGATTGACAACCTCTTAATCAAGCATTCAAGTACTTCTTTTATCTTTGCTTTATTATTGGAATCATTAGTAGGTATAATTCTCTTAATCCCTTTTAATTATTGTTAATTACTTTCATTTACTCATCATGTTTCATTCTGTTGGTATGATTGACAACCTTGCTAGCATGATCAACATGATAATGAGTGAGTAGTCTATTAGCTAGGGTTAATGGGTGATTAGGGGAAACCAACATGGGGAATGATTCATGCTTAAATTAATATGCTTTCATGTTTTATTTGCTTGCTTGTTTTGATCTCAACTCATGCACATGTTATATTTGATGAAATGCTAAGCCTATGAATCCTTGCATTTACTACCATCTTCTATCTTTTCAATGAGACTTGTAAGACATAACCCAACTCGAGTCTCATTAGACCATGCATGTTGTTGAGTAGGGAAGATTAAGTCGACTTGTAGGTGTTGTACAATCTAATCGATTCGGCTCCGGGACCCAAACTTTCCTAGGATTGTAAGATATAACCCAACTCAATCCATCACAACAATAATCGCTTGCTTATAATTTGAGAACATGTTTGTATGATCAATTTCCATGATTCCCCTATGATCCCATGACACCCTAGTGCTTTTTAATCAATTGTTTACACCCCTTTTAATTCATCTTGCTAGTTTATTTTCATTGCTATTTTAGTTAGTGACCTTCTACATCAACCCAATTTGTGACACCCCAAGACACCACTAGTTTCAATAGAAATCTCATTTCAATACCCGTCCCTTGGGATCCGACCTTTACTTGCCTCTTTACTAATTGTAGAGTTGTTTGTGAAGCTATAAATTGTGTTTTGATTCGGACGTGACCCAACGACCACACCTTTAATTGTGAACACGAAACGGACCGACCAAAAATGGCGCCGTTGCTTGGACGGTGTTTGTTTGATTTAGATTTCCTTTTTATTGTTATTAGTTGTGTCTTTCTTCGCCTTGGGAAGTAAAACTCCTCAAGGTTTGTTCTAATTGTTTTCGAGTTGTTTGATATTTTGCATGTCTAGAAGGTCACAAGGTGATTTGTTACCTTTTGACCGTGAAATCGAAAGAACCTTGACGAACAATAGGAGACTTGTTAGGAGGAATTTAAGAGGTATTAGTGAAGTTGTTCAACCAGCTATTGAGTTCGTCAACCCTTTCGCAATAGAAGGAGAGGAGAACCCATTACACAATACCCCACAAAATCAACCTACAATGCCTAAATTCTCGTCACACTCCGTACCCACCGAGGAGAACCTACCAAATGGTACTCCTACACCGCAACATCTAACCGGAAATTTTATTGCCAAATCCGCCTTCATCCAATTAGTTGAAAGGAGCCAATTTTGGGGGATGCCTAGTGAAGACCCTCATTCTCATATGGAAACCTTTTGCGACTATTGTGATGCAATCTCTCAAACGGGTGTGACTCAAGACCAAATTAGATGGGTCTTATTTCCTTTTTCTCTAATCGGCACCGCGAAGCAATGGTTGAAGGGCCTTGACAAGGCAACCCTCGGAATAGATTCTTGGAAGAAGTTGGCTCTAGCTTTCTACAAAAAATTCTACCCACCGGAGAAGACTAACATGCTAAGAGCTCAAATTACGGGTTTTAAACAAAGGGATGAAGAATCTTTGTATGAAGCTTGGGAGCGGTTCAAGGGAATTTGTCGCTCATGTCCTCACCATGGACTTAGCGAATGGTTTTTGGTACAACAATTTTGGAATGGTCTATATGAGGATTCAAGGAACATTCTCAACATGGGATCAAATGGAATGTTCACCGAAGTTGATGACAATCAAACATGGAACAAGATTGAGGAAATGGCGGTCCATAACTCACAATATAGTAGACCTCGTAAGGCCACTAGAGGAGGAAATCATGAAGTGGACTCCGTTACTCAATTGGGTGCTCAACTTAGTGCTCATATCGACACAATCAATTTGAAGTTTGAAAAAGCTATGGCTAGACTTGAAGAAGTCTCAAAATCACCAAAGCATCATGTTAATGCCATGACGGCATCCTCATCAATCCCAAGTGGGATATGTGAGAATTGTGGAACTTTGGGACATGACCAAGGTGAATGTAGGGGAACAAATGAACAAGTGAATGCTTTCCAAGCATACAAGAGTGGTACCCCTTATTCCAACTATTACAATGAAAACACCAAATTCCATCCAAATCTCTCATACAAAAGCCAAAATGTTCAAAACCCTCAAACAACATACACTCCACCACCCATGAGAAACCAAAATCAAAGACCCTTCTACAATCAAAACCAAGGTTACCAAAATCAAAATCCATACAATCACCAAAATGACCAAGGTTTTGATGTCCAAAAAGCGGTCCTCCAAATGCAAAAGAATCAACAAGAATTTTTCACTCAAATGCAAAAGGATAGCCAAGCAAAGGAAACCACCATCAACAACATCCTTGCTCACACCAAGATGTTGGAAACATAATTGACTCAACTAGCATCTTCAAGCTCACAAAGACAAAAGGGGCAATTACCACCTCAAAGTAATCCCCCTAGACATGAAACGGTTAGTGCCATTCACTTGAGAAGTGGTACAAGGTATGAAGCACCAAGGAAGCAAGTTGAGGATGAAGTTGTGGAAGCTAGTGAAAAGGAAGAAATTGTGCAAAGCTCCAAAGATGGAGAATTATCAAAAGAAGAAAGTTCAAAGAAAAATGAAGACAAGGTCAAGGAGAAGGAGCCCATTGTGATTAGACTTCCTTTTCCAAGTCGTCAAGCCAAGCCCAAATTTGATGATCAACTTGGAAAGTTCATGGAAATTGTGAAGATTTTGGAAGTCTCAATTCCTTTCACGGAATTAATCAATCACGTGCCGGCCTATGCGAAGTACATGAAAGATATCCTCACAAAGAAGAAGTCGACCCGGAAGCTTGAGACTATCGCCTTCACTAAGGTGAGTAGTGCAATACTTCAAGGGAGTTCACCTCCAAAGCTAAAGGATCCGGGAAGCTTCTCAATACCGTGTACCATTGGCGACACAACGATCAACAAAGCCTTATGTGATCTAGGGGCTAGTGTGAGTGTCATGCCGTACTCGGTGAGTAAAAGGTTGGGGATGGGAGAGCTTAAATGCACCAACATCACACTCCAAATGGCCGATAGATCGACAAAGACACCATTAGGGATATGGGAAGATGTCCCCGTACGAATTGGGAAGTTTTTCATCCCGGTGGACTTTGTCATTGTTGATATGGAGGAAGATTCCAACATTCCAATCATTCTAGGAAGACCTTTCCTACACACCGCGGGGGCGGTGATTGATGTGAAACATGGTGAGCTCACTCTAGAAGTGGGAGATGAAAGCATAACCTTTAATCTTGACAAGACTATGAGAGCTCCTCATTTGCATGAACCATGTTTTATGATTGATCATTATAGCCGAAAGGATGAAAGGAAGAAATCGGAACTCCAATGGAAGGAAAAAATTGAAGATGCTCCATTCAAAGAGCAAGTGAATTGTGACAAGGAGAGCTTGCAAAGCTCGTCAAAATCAACCAAAGAAGAAGAGGATGGCCTCATTGGCCAAGAGAAAACTTTGGGAGAGTTGTTTTCATCAAATCAAGAGATTTTCAATGATCAACTTAATGAAGTTTGTGGTCTTTGGGACGGCGAATTTGAAGGGATTTTTAATCCCTACATTGGTAATGCCATCGATCAAGACCGACAACAAGGGCCAAGGTCTATTGAAGACCTCTACCATAATAATGAACAAGCTTTCGATTACTTTTTCAAGGTGTTGAGCAACATCAACAACACCTTGGACATGCCCCCTTGACATCTCATCAAGAATGAGAGTTTGGTGGAGTCCTCCCTAAACCACCATTTGTAAATATTTCTAACTCCCTAACTCGCATTTCAATTCTTGTATTGCATTTTTCTCATCTTTGGATTTTTATTTGCTTTGATCAAGATATTTGTCATGTTTGAGAGAAGTGAGGGAGGGACTAACAATCTCAAATTGATGTGTAGTGCTTTCGCTTAGTGTGGGGATGGCAATTGCCTAGGCTATCCATGCCTTAGTAGTGCCCCCACAATGAAGAAAACAAGATTTGAAGAAGAATAGGAGGTTGATAAGGGACATGCACTGTACACGGATGGAACTGAATCCGGGTACAAGGGGAAGAATCCGAACGGATTGGGGAGAAGACGCTCGTCTTCATGCAATCCGAGCGTACTGGGATGAAGACGCACGTCCCTATAAGCTGAAATTTTGAAAGATTTTTGACTGTAAGAGAATCCGGGCGTCCTGAACTGAAATACGCCCGTCTCTGATAATCCGTCCGTCTTGGACAGAAGACGCCCGTCTTCTCTGCTGAGGAAAACAAGGAAAATTTCCTGGACTCAAATCCGTCCGTCTTCAGGCAAATCCGCCCGTCCCGTTTCAAGAAAATCCGAGCATCTTCTTCTGAATCCGCCCGTCTTTAGGCGAGTTTTATCAAACCCAGAAAGTGCAGAATCCACCCGTATTGGGCAGAATCCGCACGGATTGCCCCTGCAGTTTGAATTTTTCGGTCTTTATAAAATCCCTCCCACCTTCATTCATTCATTCATAACACTACTTCAAAACATCAAAACCCTCATCCTCTCCATCATAAAAACAAAATCCCTCAACAACATTCACCAAAATCAAATCAAATCATCCTTCTAACAACAAATCAATCACTCCTTTTTCAATAAAAATCAAAACCAAGAGCAAAATCTTCAACCTTTGAGTCGATTTTTGAATTCCTAAAGGCAAAGCCTTTCACCTTTAAATCGATTTGGGTGCACTACAAATTGAAGATTTTTCATTCTTTTCTTGGTTAGTTCATCAATGGCAAGGACTAAGGGAGCAACAAAGGCAACAAAGGCACCAAAGACACTTTCGCAAAGGCAAAAGGCTCTTCAAGCAAAGAAAGCATTGGCTATGGTGGTAGCAACACCAAACTTGGAAGTGCAACAACAACAACAACCTTCTATGGGAGCAACAACATCTTCTACTCCGGAAATCGATCAACTTTTGCAATATCCGGAGGTAACTTTTATTTCCAAAACCCATAGAGATACTTTTGCCAAGTTTGCTAGGAAATCAATTCAATCCACCAAATTTATTTGTGAGGACACCTTGGGAAAGTTGGGTGTCCTTGAGCAAACTAGAGCCTTTTTCAAAGCCATGAGGTTAGAGAAATTGTTTGAATCAAAAGAATTGACATACCCCTCCCTTACCTTGGAGTTTTTGAGTTCTTTGAAAGTCACCAAAGTTGAGAGTAGGGAGAATCTCGAGTTTCGTCTAGCTAATGCTAGTAGAAGCATTTTCTTTAGGGAATTGAGTGCAATTTTGGGTCTTAGTGATGAACCGAGTTATTTTAAGAACTATGGAAAGTATGACCCCGACCCTCTTTGGGAGGCAATTTCCGGGAGGAAATTTGAGGACTTTCATGCGAGTCGTGCTCTTTTAGTCCACCATCCGGGCATAAGAGTATGGCACAAGGTCATAGGCAACACCATTATTGCAAGAAAAGATACCAACCATTTCACCAAACTTGATTTTATTCTTCTTGAATCGGCTTTGAACATTGGAAGAGTGCACACCAAGCCTTTCAACTCTTTAAGGCTTTTGGTAGATAGATGGCTCAACATTGATTGTGGGAAGAAGGGCACTACCGTTATTGTCAATGGCGGCCTAGTCACTATCCTAGCTAAGTACTTTGATCCTAACTTCAATAAGGATAACAAGTATAAAGCAAAGGAGGGTGGTCATCTTGTTGATTTGCATACTATGATACACAAGTACAAGTGGGTTGCTCATAACCCTCTTGATACCAAGTATGGATGGCTCACTAGTGAAGCTAGATCGTTCACCTTGCCTTCAAAGATTTGTCGTCTAAGCGTCCACCGGACCAATTATCTACTTCCCCTTTCTAAAGAGGCCGAGCATATTATTCAACAACAAAAGGGTGAACTTGAAATGCCCTCCTCTTCCATTATCATACCACCCTACCCCTTTGAGTATCAAGAGTTCAAGCCGGAAGGAGTTGAAGCTAGAAATGATTATTTGACTCTCCTCATGCAAGCAATGCACAAGAAAGCCTTTGAGGACCGGAAAAATGCTTACTTGGCTCAATATCCACCCCTCCTACACTTAGCTAGGCAAGGACTACTTGACCCATCATGTCCTTTGCCTAGTTGGGCGGATAGAGAAGTCCTATTTCCGGGTACACCTAGGGTCGTTTCGGGTGACAATGAGGTTGTTGGTAATGAAGAAGTTGATGATAACATTGATGAGGAAGCAAGTGAAGAAGGAGAAAAGGATGATGAGCAAGATGAAGAGGCAAATGAAGAGGGAAGTGGCATTGAGACCACTTCTAATGAGGAAAGTGATAATGGTGATGATATGATGGAAGATTAGCAAGCTTTGGAGGCTCCTACCCTCTCATGGTTTGTCTATTTCTCTCTTTGTTTTAATTATAATTTTGATCATTGTTGGAGTAGTCCTAGCACCATAGAGGACTCACATCTCGGTACCATTGAGGTGTTCTCATTTTATTGTTCCCATTTTCAAAATCCAAAATGACAAATTAGTTTCATACATTGCATAGTGTGTGCATGAACTACACCCATCCTTGGACATTAGCAATAGTGTCTAACTCGGTTTGGGGAAGTTAATGCATACACAACGGGAGGTAATCTAAATTATCCTCTCCGTCATAACAAAAACCATGCATCATGTAGTGTAGCTTAGTATAGATTGCATTTAGTATAGAAATCATGCATCATCTTTGCATAATTTCCATCACTTTGGCCATTGAGGACAATGCCCATACTAGTGTGGGGATGAGAATTCTAACATTTAACTCTTATTCAAAAAATCCAAAAAAATTGAAAAATTTCGAAAATCATAAAAATTTGAAAATTGAAAAACCCAAAAACATGTTTATTTCCCTTTGTATTCTTGTGTATATATTGTTTTGTATATATTGTGTTTGTTCTATCCTTGTTCACATTGATTGACTACGCCACATCCGAGACATGAGGATAATGAAGACCGCATGGTATGATCTTTCCAATCTCCTTTTTCCTCTTTATGTTAATGACTATGTGGCTTTATTTTGATTGATGCGGTATAACAATGTGAATTTAGGACTTGCATTTAGTTTATATGTCATATTAGTTGATAGAATCACTTGCATTAGGATGTTTATATTAGTTGCATCATGGCATGTAGTTGCATGTTAGAAATGTTTTGAAAAATTCTTAATTAGGAACTTTGACAAGAGCAACTAAGCCATTACAAATACTTGTTCAACTTAAGACTTTGCCTACTAGAATGGTTGTAAAACACCCTAGATAGTGTCATACTAGTGTCTTTTGACCCATGACCCAAGGCCTAGTCAAGGGTTTGCATGTGAGTCACCTATCCAACCCCGTGATGCGATGTGGACTTGGTTAACTTGTCTAAGTGACCTTGATTGACCTTGTGGTAAGGTAACCCAAAAATATTTTCTATCAATAAGCTTGAAGTGCTCATTTCAAAGAATTTTGTCATGTGGAAGTAATTTAATGCCAAGGAAACCTCAAATGTTATGAATTGTTGAATGTTGAGAGATTTAAGTTGTTTTGATGGAGGCGTACCACTTTGATGTGCTTTGGTGCTGGATCCATTGAATTGGGCCCCCACACGGTTGTGAATTCGGCCGCCCAGAGACAGAGTGACTATCACCCCGAAAAGCTATTGTCTAGAGGTTAACCGGTTGCCTAATAAGCGATTGGCGAAAGCAAAGGATACTAGCCCGGAAGGGACAAACCCCATCTTAAATTTTTGAAATGTGAAAGTGAAATGAGGACAATTTTGAATACTAGTCATATCCTCCCATTGTGAATAAAGATTTGAGCATTTCATTCCCAAAAAGCCTTTTGTCAAGCCACTTGGTCGAGCTTGGGACGATCCATGACCTTTACCTTTGTAGAGAATTCGAGACTTGTCATGTCATATGCTACTAGCATCATAGGGATCATCATTCCACCACCATCCGATCGCTCTTGACGAAAGCATTTGGAAATTGAGGACGTAAGTAGTCTAGTTTAAGACCATTTGGAGGTGATTTAGTGCCATCCTCTTAGCCTTAGTAATTTGTTGAACTAGTATTTGTGAAGGATTACATGCTCTTAAATTTGTTCCTCTTTAGTGCCTCCGCCACTTGATGAGGAAGTGGCTATTCCTTTTGTAGATGCATCCATTATGTGATTTTGTGTGCTTAATGTTTGGATGTGTCGCCATTTTGGCAAGACCCACCTTGCCTTGCAAGAAGACATCCTACCTCATGGTTGTCTTGTTGTGAGTTGAAGGGGCGGAGTGAGACCCGCTAATTGTCTCATATCGGCTATGTTATTAGGTTAGTTTAAATAATGATCCTAGTCTTTGTCACCTCTTTACTCGGGACGAGCAAAGGTTCGGTTTGGGGATATTTGATGTGACCATAATTAGCGCATATTTAGCCCCCGAATTAGCCTTGTTCCCATGCTTTTTAGTGCATATTTGGGTCATTTATTATCTTTAGTTCTTTGTTTTGCATATTCTTTGAGATTTTGATCCCTTGGTAGGAAAGGAGTAAGAATTTTGCATTTTCATGGCAAAACAAGACTAAATTGATCGAATTCAATGACCAAGCATCAAGGAGAGACAAGATTAGAAGGCCTTTGTACATATGATAGTAGATGAGCAATGTTGAGAAAGGATCCTTGAGTCCCCAAGGAAATCCCCAAGGAATTTATGAAGAAAAGGGAAGAAAAGAAGAAGAAGCCTTGCCGAGGCACAATCCGTGCGGATTGTCCCCAATCCGGCCGTCCTCCAGCTGCAGAATCCGTGCGGCTTTCCACCAAGACGCTCGGATCCCACCTCCACAATCCGCCCGGATTCTCTTGAATCCGCTCGGATTCCATCGCCAGAATCCGCCCGTCCCGACCTTAATCCGCCCGGATTCCAAAGACAACGCGATTTCCTCTTCTCCAAGCTACGAAGAAAGAAGCCCTTCCTTCGGAAAATACCGGCTCCTCCCTGCTCAATCTAAAAAGTGTAATTACTAGTTTAGCCCTTAGTTAACCCTAATGCATCCTCCCTAATTTCCACTATAAATACCCCATTAGTCTAAATTAGAGGAGCATGTTCTTCTTATCAACAATTAGAGTAGTTAATACCAATCAAATCTCTCTTTAGTTTTGTAATCAACAATTAA
This sequence comes from Silene latifolia, assembly GCF_048544455.1. NCBI lineage: Eukaryota > Viridiplantae > Streptophyta > Magnoliopsida > Caryophyllales > Caryophyllaceae > Silene > Silene latifolia. The sequence continues at coordinate 409,830,589 of NC_133538.1, forward strand.
TCAAGTCCTAATACAAGTTTTATTTCCTTAATCTCTCTTTTGTTCATCCTTTATTTTGGGTAATTGAAGATTATTTGGGTTATTATTGGGAGATTGACAACCTCTTAATCAAGCATCCAAGTACTTCTTTTATCTTTGCTTTATTATGGGAATCATTAGTAGGTATAATTCTCTTAATCCCTTTTAATTATTGTTAATTACTTTCATTTACTCATCATGTTTCATTTTGTTGGTATGATTGACAACCTTGCTAGCATGATCAACATGATAATGAGTGAGTAGTCTATTAGCTAGGGTTAATGGGTGATTAGGGGAAACCAACATGGGGAATGATTCATGCTTAAATTAATATGCTTTCATGTTTTATTTGCTTGCTTGTTTTGATCTCAACTCATGCACATGTTATATTTGATGAAATGCTAAGCCTATGAATCCTTGCATTTACTACCATCTTCTATCTTTTCAATGAGACTTGTAAGACATAACCCAACTCGAGTCTCATTAGACCATGCATGTTGTTGAGTAGGGAAGATTAAGTCGACTTGTAGGTGTTGTACAATCTAATCGATTCGGCTCCGGGACCCAAACTTTCCTAGGATTGTAAGATATAACCCAACTCAATCCATCACAACAATAATTGCTTGCTTATAATTTGAGAACATGTTTGTATGATCAATTCCCATGATTCCCCTATGATCCCATGACACCCTAGTGCTTTTTAATCAATTGTTTACACCCCTTTTAATTCATCTTGCTAGTTTATTTTCATTGCTATTTTAGTTAGTGACCTTCTACATCAACCCAATTTGTGACACCCCCAAGACACCACTAGTTTCAATAGAAATCTCATTTCAATACCCGTCCCTTGGGATCCGACCTTTACTTGCCTCTTTACTAATTGTAGAGTTGTTTGTGAAGCTATAAATTGTGTTTTGATTCGGACGTGACCCAACGACCACACCTTTAATTGTGAACACGAAACGGACCGACCAGTAATACAGAAACACAATCTGGTAGGCCTTTCCAATCTCTGATATTCACAAATTGAGCAAATCCCCTGACATCCATCATAGATTAGTTTACCATTCATTTTGTCACCAGATGGGCGTGACTTAAGAGACGAGACGGTCTTATATTTGAGATAGTTGACACTACCCCAAGTACTAATACAGTCCTCCTCAAATTCTATAATTAATGGGTCGGTCTCACATGCAATTAAGATCGTCTGATACGAGTTTGTGAGACAAACAAACAGATGAATAAAACTACTAAAATATAGCCACATGAGATGTCCTAGCAATTGAAAGAATGGCTTTTACACATTCAAAATGCCCATTATAAGCTGCATAATGTAGGCATGTTCGTCTTATCACTGACCAAGTTAGTAAAGGGTCAATCTTTGTCAAAACAATCAGCCAAATTCTAAACAAACACGATTACGAAATCGACCTATTGGATCCTTAAATGGACTCATTGTATTTTATCAACTACAACTCTCTTATAATGCCTCATCAAAACCCTAATTAGGCAGTCTAAAAACATATCAAAACCCTAATTAAGCAATCGAATTCGGCACATGATTAAAAGAGGAAATCAAAACCTGGAAACGAAGTTCACAGCTGAAAATATGAGGTAAGCACATAGACCAAATTGACAACCACAAAAAGGACATGCTAAAGGCAAACCCCATCACCATCACAAATTATAAAATAGTGTGAATTAACACCACATTCATGAAAGTTTATCAGTAATAAGAGGTAGAAATAGTGTTACCTTTGAGTATCGCCATAAGACAGGCGTTAGCCAGCAACTCCGACTGTTCCGAACGAAAACCCTAACAATTAAACAGTGCACAATCGAAAACCAAAATCAAATTAGAGAACGAATATTCAGAATCGCTTATAAGATAAGATCAGAAGGAAAAAAAGAACACATTAAAAAAGCAAAATAAAGTAAATAAACAAACCTAACAATAACGGATCCAAACCATGAAAAATTCCCCCAAAAATGGAACTAGACTTAATCGAAGATGAAGCTGCCATTGAAAGTGAAGGGGTGAAGTAGGCTAGAGAGTGAGCAGGAAGATGGGAAAAGGAGAGATGTAGAATGAGAGGAGGGGAACTAAAGGGGTGAAGTTAGGTTAGAGAGTGAGCAGAGAGATAGGAAAAGGAGAGATGTACTGGCGTAGAATGAAAGGAGGGGAATTAAATGGGTAAAGTTAGAATGAAGGAATAGGATTGTGAGGGGGAAATTAAGGGCTGATATTTAGAGAACACTATTCGTAGCTACAGTACAAGGCATTCCAAACTTTTATAAGTGTAAGGATATATATATATATATATATATATATATATATATATATTTGGGATCTTATGAGAACCCCTAATATAATGAGAACCGTGAGAACCATTTATAATCGTTAGATCTAAAAACAAATGTAGAGCTGAGATTAAATCAGCTAATTAAGTCCCAAAAATTTCCACCCCCAATCCTTTCTTATTCCGTCATTTTGTAAAAATATCATTCTCACTCCTCTTTTTCTTCCTCTCTCTTCAATTATCACAATCTTTCTAGAGCTTGAGACGATATTAATGGCGACTTACTCTTCTTTCATACCACCACCCTCCTCCTCAACAACAACAACAACAAGAACAACAAAAGCAGAAGAAATCAGTGAAGATCAATGAAGTTAACCTAGCATTTCTGATACTCCAATTCACCCCCAATTGTTCATCTCAAAAGCGATCTTAAACGCCACGCCCCAATCGTCTTTCTGGTTCTACTCCTAATTAATGATTCTTGTATGTTTTCTATACTTGTTTTAATTCTGTTATTACTTTTGATTTGTTTTAGTGTGTATAGTAGTTGAAAGTTAATTGGGATAAAATCTTGCTTATAATTAGGGTTTCTGGGTTGACTGAATTAGTTCCTGATTGTTAATTTGGTAAAAGAATGAGTTAGTTTGAAGCATTTTAGGTTGAAATTGAAATTGAAATTAAGAGAAGTAAATGGCAATAGAAAACGATATTTGTGTTTTTGAGCTTTCGTGTTTTAAACAACAGTGTTAGGTGATATTAATATTCTTAGCTTTGCGGGAAATATCTTGGAAGACAATACGAAAATTGATTACTTTAATTAGTATACTCTTCTATTATCAAAGTTTTGAAGAATTTTTAATTAGGATACTCTTTTATTATCAAAGTTTTGAAGAATTTTGATAATTAAGGATAATGAAATGCTTATAGTGGATGACCAATATGCTACTTTGTATAATTGAAAAACAAACTGCTACTCTATATTGTGCTTATAAATGGATTCATGTTCAATTTCTTAGCTATGTGGTTTGAAATACTGAGTAGTGCTTGTTGCTTATGTAAAAGAATGGCAAGAGTTTTGATGCAATAGCCTTATCAGTGTATGAAGTAGCCTTGTAAATGCATGAAAAACGAATATATGTGCATTAAACAACCTTCTACATTTATGGAAAAACAATATATGTGATCCTTTGTTATACTTTTCTGCTAATTCATGTAAGTGTTTTTCAATCTCGTAAGCTAATTAATTATTCTCAAACCTTATGCTAGTTTGTTTCCATAATGTTAACCCTAGTTTCATCATTTGTGATCCTTTTCTGTAAATTCTCGCTGGTTTGAATTTAAAACTCGTCTTTGTCTCTTTGACAATAGCCTTGTCGATATGCATAAATTTAGAAAAGTGTTGTGTTTTATATTCACGTGTTGTTCAATTTTATAATTACCTTGCAATTACAGTGAGGAGGTTACATTTTATAAGTGATATGCTAATATGGTACTTTACTAAATCTATTAGGTGCCTTTTTTTGACTCTTTGGAGAAATTGATGTGTTGTATGCCCCTTATATAATCTTTGTTTAGCGTAACTTAAAGGCTATTAGCTTAATGGTAGAGCGATGTGCAATTTTTGCACAAAGGTATGGGTTCGAGTCCCATATAGCCTATTAAATAGCAAATCACATGATTGGAACTTGTCAAAAAGCAAGCAATAGACTACAATTACGATTAAGCAAGCAACATTAGTTGGGACAGGATCGTTTTCATAGAAGGTTGTTGGATTCAAGTATAAATCACTTTGGCGACCTAGTTCTGTACGAACTCCGTTCCTGTAGGGTGTTTCAATTCGAGGATGGGCCAACTGAACGTGAATTGTACAACATGGAAGTTGATTAGTGTAGGTAGTACGATTTAGACAATGCTGTTGCATTTCCTGAAAACATGCAAATAGAACAAGGTAGCTTTATTAGGATATTAGGCCATTAGGGTCGAAGATTTGCAAAACCCTAAAGTTTGAAGGGTTAAGGATGTTAAGATGGTCGAAAAGAAACCTGCTGAATCTAGCGATTCTTCTGATGATGAGAGCTCAGACGAAGATGTGAAGACAGTCGTCAAAACTGCACCTGTTGCTGCCAATAAAAAGAAAGCTGCAAAGGTTGTTAAGGATGTTAAGATGGTCGAAAAGAAACCTGCTGAATCTAGCGATTCTTCTGATGATGAGAGCTCAGACGAAGATGTGAAGACAGTCGTCAAAACTGCACCTGTTGCTGCCACTAAAAACAAAGCTGAATCATCAAGTGACAGTTCTTCTGAGGAAGAAGATAGCTCTGATAGTGACGAGGATGAGCCAACAGCTAAAAAAGCAAATGGTACCCCTGCGGTAAAGCCGGTTGCAAAACAAGTGAAGGCTGACAGCAGCTCCTCTGAGGAGAGCTCTGATGACGACTCTGATGAGCCTGCTAAGGCTCAGCCTGTTAAAAAGGCAAATGATTCAAAGAAAAGCAGCAGTTCTGACGACTCATCTGATGAGGACGAGAGTGATGAAGAAGATGAAAAGAAGTCGCTCAAGGCTCCCATGAAAAGGACACTGATGTAGAAATGGTTGATGCTGAGAAATCAACTCCAGCTTTCAAGAAAACGCCAAAAACTCCAGCAACTCCAGCAACTACTGGGTCGAAAACGCTATTTATGGGGAATCTTTCTTACTCCATTCAAGAGTCACACGTGCGTGATTTCTTCAAACCAGTTGGTGAAGTTGTAGATGTTAGGTTTAGCTACACTCCCGAGGGCGACCTCAAGGGTTACGGCCATGTAGAATTTGCAACTGCTGAAGAAGCTCAAAAGGCGCTGGAAATGAGTGAGCAGCCATTGTTAGAACGCCCAATTAGACTTGACGATAGCCGGTGGCCCTAATGGGCCTAATATCCTAATAAGCTTGCAGCAAGACATACTCCGTAGCTTGTATGCTTCTTGGTAATTTTAAATAGTACAGTAAGCTCCTGTAATTCTTGGGTATGCCTTGATAGTTTGTGCACATAATTTGGTACTCTTGATGCAGCTCATATAATCGAGAAAGATGTATTAGTATGTGATGTTTCGACTTTCAAAGTCTAAGTTTCGCTTCATCTATGATCTATGATAATCTTGAAACTGTAATCAATTTTCGGATCTCAGTCTTCTACATCCGTGTACATGCATGAAATAAATGTTATATGTGCATGAAATAAGGTTCTATGTGCATGAAATAATGTTCTATGTGCATGAAAAGTTCTCATTATGATACTAATCACTGTTTGTTAAGGACATTAATTTTATATGGGCATGAAATAAGAGTCTATGTGCATGAAATAAAGTTCTATGTGCATGAAATAAGTGTTAAATGGGCATGAAATAAGGTTCTATGTGCAATAAAATAAGGTTCTATGTGCATGAAATAAGGTTCTATGTGCATGAAATAAGGTTCTATATGCATGAAATAAGGTTCTATGTACATAAAAGTTCTTCAGTTGCACTAGTTCGTTATATTATGTTACTAATTACTGTTGGTTAAGGACATTAATTTTCATAATATGTGCATGAAATAAAGTTCTTTGTGTATGAAATAAGGTTCTATGTGCATGAAATAAGGGAAATGACTGTGAAGGAGATTTAATGTATTTATCGGCCTTTTCAAGGCATTTTAGGCTTATACATAGAAACTACCAGTCCTTGGCAATCACAATGTAAAAGAATATAAAAGAAACACCGGTATTTCCTAGCCAATGTGGGAATTGAACCCACATCTTGTGCATTGCACAATGCTCTGCCGTTTGAGCTAATTGGCTTTCGAAATAAGTAAAACGTAGAAGAAAGAAGATCTCATGTATTTTACTTGAAAAGCAACGACATCAAGAAAGTGACAAATGAGCAAAATATTTTTGGATTCTTTTTTTACATATGAAGCAGACATGAGAGCCAAGTTAGAATTGCAAAGAACGATGGAATAAGAACGGAGGCCACCGCCAAAGATACACTGCAGTTAGAGTCATCACATATGAAACTTTCCCGGCATGAAAATTATCCATTTCTCCCAACAAACTACTCAACTGTCCACTCACAAGGAGCCCCGCGACAGAAGCTACATTAGCAACTATTGAAGAGTAGATTTGCATCTCTAGGACTACACCAAATGTTTCTTTCTTGAGTGCCTTTTCAAATGTAAGCTGGATTACTGAAAGCAACAACAAATATATAGCCGATGCCCCAAGAGTGCACATAAATCCTACAACGTACTGTGACTTAGTTACTCCTTCAGGTGCATCAGAATCCTCGAATACCCCGAGTATAGTAGCAGAAATTGAAAGAACAACCACATCAATAAGAATCAATGGAGTAAACTTGTGTGAATTGATAAAGAAAGCAAAGATGGCATTGAAAACCAATTGGGCAGCGCAAATGAGAGAATATGCAGAGGCTTAAAGATACAAGAGCCCCATTGAGTACAAATAGTTATCAACAACGAGAAGTATTCCTATTTCCTAGAGCAGTGTAGATTAAGCAAATGTACTTCCCAGATAATGTGTCTGAAGGGGTTAGAAAACCAGGGGAGGGTGGAAGTAGCAGAAGCGGAACAAAAAGGTTAGGAAAACCCACTGTCTGAACAAAGGTGGACATAAATGTGCTAGATCCACCCTGATCATAATAAAATCTTCCTAAAATTACAAAGAAGTTGCTTGTCTAGCAACTAGGAAAACAACATTTATCCCCACCAAAAGCCACCACTACCAACGATTTAGTTTGTAAAGTAGGGAGTATCTATGTTTCAGATTGCGCGCTATATTTCTCCAAGATTGGTTCACCAATTTCAATTTAAAACCCCAATTTTATGTGTACAAACTCGAATCAACAATTCGTTAACCCTAATTTGTTGACGAATTAACAAATTCAAAACGCAAAAATTCGAAATTAAGGGGAATTAAGAGAAATTAAACAAACCTCAGTGAATTTTGATGTACGGTGAAGTATAGTTCGATTTGCGTCTCAATTAAAGAAGAAAGCATCAGATTTTTGAAGTTTGTTCTTCTATTCTAGGAAGCAGGTTTGATGGTGGGAATATAGAGAGTAGCTGGAGAGAGAACGTAATTTGGTTAAATGACACAGGGTGGACGAAAATTTGTTAAATGACATTGGTAGGATCTCAGGCATTCATTTATCTAAGATCTAAGGGTTGTGAGTGGTTCTCATGGTTCTCATTATATGGATGGTTCTCACCGGATCTCGACCCTATATATATATATATATATATATATATAGAAGAAGGATTAAGTGAGTCCACCAAAAAGCATTGAGTCCCTAAGTCCTCTTAAGAGCCATTGAAAAGATAGGATAGAGGGTTGAGATTGAAGGGGAAAAGGGAGGAATTAATGCTAAATGGAGGGGATTGAAGCTAATTAATCACTTTCCCTCACTACCTCCACTAATCAACCACTAATTTTACTATATAACATTTATTTTTCACTCACTTCTCTCTCATCTCACACAATTATCATTCCTCTCATCTCTCTAAAAATCAAAAACATTCAATTCCTCTAAAAAATCCAACAAAAATAAAAAACCAAATAATTCAAAAAAATCAAAAAAAAAATTCCCCCTCATTCACTCACACGCCCGCCACCACCACGACACATCACCCACCACCCACACACCCGCTACCACCACCACGACACACCACTCACACAACCATGACACACCACTCACACACCACCATCTCAGTGGCTAATACCACCCGACACCACCTCACTCTCCTCACGCCCCCAAATCCGCCACCACCCGACACACCACCCAGCCAACCTCACCGCCCTCCTGTCCCGCCACGCCCCCTCTGCCACCACCACACCCTCACCTCCCTCCTCACTCCACCACCACCACCACGCACACCACCACCACAAATCAACCACCTCTGCCACAACCACCTACAACCACAATAAAAAAAAAACCCAGAAAGTCGGATCTCAGCGGCCCAATACCATCCGACACCACCTCCTCTCTTCCTCACTCTCCCTCACGCCCCCAGATCCGCCACACCCCACACCACCATGGCCAAGATCTTGAACCCAGGCCCGCGCCTCTTCCTCTATTTCCGTCACCCACAACCGTCACCCACAACCACCTACCTCCTCTTCCAGATCTGAGCACACATCAACACCACTCACACACGACCGTCACCGTCACCTCATATTTCTAAATCTGAGTATTTACTTCTTATAAAACTGATTTGTTCTTCAAAAAACGTGTGCAAAATGTTTTCTTTGCTTTTTTATGTTTTTTGTTCTTCTATTTGCAGTGTAGTCGTATTATTTTTCTTTCTTTTTTTTTTATTTAAAGGTTGGTGGTAGGTTGATGGGTTTGTTTGTGTTTATAATGGTTTGTGTTTGTTGTCGTGATGTCGTGACTTGGTTACTTTTTTTGTTTTTTTTTTTTTTTGAGAATGTGGTGTTTTAATAACATAAAAAGGTGGGTGTTTGTTTTATAAATTTTCAAATCTCGTCTTATAAAAAATCGTCTTGTTATATATTTTTTTCAGATCTGCTTTTGTTGGGTCCCTTTTTCATTTTTCAGATCTGGTCTTTCTTTAAATTTACACTCATATTTATTAGATTTACAATCTTATTTCTTTACATTTACACTCGTATTTCTTTACATTTACACTCGTATTTCTTTACATTTACACTTGTATTTGTTTACATTTACACTCACATTCTTTACATTTACACTTGTATTTGTTTACATTTACACTCACATTTCTTTACATTTACACTTGTATATCTGTACATTTACACTCGTTAAAATTATATAGATTTGCACTCTTATTTTGTGTGGATATGAGTTGGTGGTGGAGGACGACGGCGGTGGTGTTTTTTGGTAGTTGGACTAAAGTCTTACTCTTAAAGGACAAAAGTTACACTTATAAAGGACCAAAGGCACACTCAAAGGACTAAAGTTACACTCTAAAACCTTCAAATTTACACTTAAAATACTACATTTACACTCATAAAACACCACATTTACACTCGTAAAACATCAAATTTACACTTGTAAATTGTTAAAATTATATAAATTCAAAATTTCCGTCACAAAAAATCAAATTTACACTCTAAAAATGTTACATTTACACTCGTAAAACTTCACTTTTACACTTGTAAAATGTTAAAATTATATAAATTCAAAATTTCCGTCACAAAAAAATCAAATTTACACTCTTAAAATGTTACATTTACACTCGTAAAACTTCACATTTACACTTGTAAAATGTTAAAATTATATAAATTCAAATTTTCGTCACAAAAAATCAAATTTACACTCTTAAAATGTTACATTTACACTCGTAAAACTTCACATTTACACTTGTAAAATGTTAAAATTATATAAATTCAAAATTTCCGTCACAAAAAATCAAATTTACACTCTTAAAATGTTACATTTACACTCGTAAAACTTCACATTTACACTTGTAAAATATTAAAATTATATAAATTCAAAATTTCCGTCACAAAAAATCAAATTTACACATTCTAAAATGTTACATTTACACTCGTAAAACTTCACATTTACACTTGTAAAATGTTAAAATTATATAAATTCAAAATTTCCGTCACAAAAAATCAAATTTACACTCTAAAAATGTTACTTTTACACTCGTAAAACATCACATTTACACTTGTAAAATGTTAAAATTATATAAATTCAAAATTTCCGTCACAAAAACTCAAATTTACACTCTTAAAATGTTACATTTACACTCGTAAAACATCACATTTACACTTGTAAAACTCATACAACATTACATTTACACTTCTGAAATCTGAAACTCAAAACTGATTAATTAGGGGCTAGAGAGAGAAAGAAAAATTAATTAGTGTATAGAAATTTGATTAATGGTAATTTTTTTTAGTAATTTTCAATCTCAACCACCCATCTCAATCCAACCATCCACATTTTTTACCTTTTCTTTTTAATAGCCCTTAATCAAATTTATCTCAACCATCCATTGAGTCCATTCAATGGCCCTTAGAGGGACTTATGGACTCAATGACACATGTTGGACTCATTAGAACTCCTCTCTCTCTCTCTCTCTCTCTCTCTATCTATATATATATATATATATATATATATATATATATATATATATATATATATATATATATATATATATATATATATATATATATAGATTTATGATCCTGAAAACGATTACTCGGTGCAAACGGTGAGAACAAACTCTCATCTAATAAATAACTCACTGTCTCACGTGTGATCATCAAAAATCCAAAACCAACTCACTACCCTTAATCCTTATCCTTTTATTTCTTCTTCCCTGCTCCATTAAATCCCCCCGTCACCTATCATCACCTGTTATCCCTAACTACCATCTGCCATCGTCGCCGGCGACGAACACCAACAAAAAAATAAATATATACAAATACAAAAAGAAACCAAACACGCAAAACACTAATACACTCAAGTCTCTCCCATTAATACTCCACTTGAGATCCAACATCAGTTGACAATTTCGGCAATCTCCACCGGCACCAGTTTAGTCACCGTCTGTAACACCCCCATATTCAGAGGAGCCTTAACTAGGTCTTCCTTAGCATATAAGGGCGTTACCATCTCGGTTGCCCGAGGTTAGTAATAATCAAATGTCGATAAAAGAACTATTAAGTTATATTACAAGTGATTTAAACCAACAAACAGTATAAAAGATACAACTCAAAGACTACTCGTTATGACCATCATGTCTCGTGAAGACTCATCCCCGCCTTGGACTTGACTATCAACAATATCAATACCGCTAAGACCAACTCGCTCACCATAAGGGATCACGGCGGACACATAACAAACAAACAACCACACAAGGTCGATGCAGATAAGACACAATAACAAAGAACTACTAACATTAACTCGACACAATGCTATCAATCTCAAACACAGTCACGATAACCAACTCAACTCTATCACTGACTGTCCACTGGACCAGTCCTGCCAGTGGGGGACCGCAGCCGTTCCCACCAAATCCCCGCTCATCGTATCGAGCGACAACCCTGTCCTTTAATGTGCACATCCCCTTCCGTGGCGGGTTCCACGAAGGGCGAAACTAGGGCGTGAAGCCACTCCCGCAAGTGACTCCACTCAGCCGAGAACGCATCTCGAGAACCAGAGACAACAACCACAATCACAACCACAGCTGTCACAATACAATTACGATACTAAGCAATCACAATATAACCACAACAACCGACATACTAGACCATCTACAGAAACTGAGTAGGCGAACCTACCTTTAAGCAACTGCAACCAATCCATGCAAACACATGGCATATCCAGCAATCAAGCAAAGCCTATAAGCACAACACAATCATCTATTACTACCAAGCAAACCCTAATTGCAAAGAACAAGGACACGGATGATGATTATGACATACCTATAGGGAGAAAACTCAGCAAGAGACCGCTACCCGACACAAGTGACGCTCTCCTAAGGCACAAGGAACTTCACAAGGCTTCCATGGAGATTTTGAGGTGAAGGGAAGGGGAAGAGGCGACTGAAGTATAGGAGGAAAGTGGCGGAAGTGATTTGCGGATTTAACAAAACGCGATATAAAACCATCGCTGAAAACTCGGTACTCGATCGAGTACCCAACATACTCGATCGAGTGACCCCCTACTCGATCGAGTAACCAAGCTACTCGATCAAGTAGCCTGTACTCTATCGAGTACCACTCATGACACGCAACCCAAGATGGTTTTGGCACGCAATTCTAAGACTAATCCCGCTCCCAAGGTCAGTCAACGCTGGTCAAAGGGTCTCTAAAAAGGGCGGGTATTACAGTCTTCCCCCCTTAAAAAGAACTTCATCCCCGAAGTTCAACTCACCTATCTCCCGCTCAAGACACGGAAACAACACGACCTCACCCATCTTCCCGCTCAAACCATTACTCCTTGGAAATACCATCCCCCCCCATGTCATCATCATCACCGTCTACACTTTATACCTATCGACTCTTACCACTATCATGCAAGCATTATCACCGTTAATTGTCACTCTACATGTATGCATCAATTCTTACTAATGATTATGTATCAAACATCGACTTTTCCATATGAGCCAACACAAACAACCATCGTTCCTCATGTGACAACAATTTATCAACCCGAAACGTATCTCATATCAACCTCATACTGCACAATTAACACCACCGTGTTACTCAATTCATTCTATTACGACGCATCGCGCCGAGATAAGACTCTTTATGACGGTCCTTTATAATTCATTCTATCATTTTCACTTCAACGCATGAATTACTCCACAAACCGAGGTAACTAATTACACTTCATACAAGTAAAGTAACCGAGGTACTAGAAAATTTTGCAATTAAACAACAAAACCTTATAGGCAAACAAAACATAATTTCGAAATCAGCCTTTTATTTCGCGATAATTTTCGCGACATTACTCTTCCCCTCTAAAAAGGAACTTCGTCCCCGAAGTTCACCACCAAAATTACAACACATATTACCTATTATTTGCATCATAACATTAAAGAAAACCATGTTATTTGTTATGGACATTACTCACTAACTATATACTCGTTAAATTAGAATTCATACACAAACCTCCAAAATATATAGTCACCGTCGACAACGCATGTTAATATGGTATGCACAAGTGTACAAGAAGTTATAACTCCAATAAATAGCTCGTAATAGGTCGTATGCAACATTAAAGTAACAAGAAACTATTACCGCTTCACTAATTGTGACAAATACGCTTATAAAACTTCAAACACGACTTCCAACACATGAAACTAACGGTTCAAAGGTATTACTACGCACTAATAACCACATTAAACATCAAACTTACATTTATAAAACAATTGAACATTTTTAATTTTTTGAAAACCTCCTGTAACAGTGCTACTCGATCGAGTATGTAGCGGTACTCGATCGAGTGCCATGCTACTCGATCGAGTGCCTTGGCTACTCGATCGAGTAGCCTCAGTCGAATGCTTTTTATCCCACCTTCCTGCAGCTACTGATAGAGTACGGGTACTCTGTCGAGTACCTACAGGCCAAGTTCCTCTATACAACCTGTCATAAGGCAACATACATGCACATATTTGTCATATAAATCGAGTCGGGACGACTCCCCGACTTCTAACATCCTGCAACAAGTTAAAATATCAAATCCGGCCTTATGGCCAACGATACAAATCCCAAATTCAAAGTCGCAACAAAACAACTACTAAAGTCTAACAACACTACTAACCACTAACACCAACTACCATCAACAAAGATAAAACAAGGAGTATCACTCCTCCTGCTGCTGCTGCTGCTGCTCCTCCATCACCTCATCATCACCACCACCGCCAGAAGCACCTGCTCCCGATGACCCAATCCCCGCGTCCCCTCCTGCTCCCGGGCCCACGTACCATGGAGTCAAGCCACCGTAGGCAAAGGACTGAGGTGTCCCCCACGTCGACTGATCCACCTCGTAGGAATGGAAAACCCCTGTGTAGTCCCCAACTCCACTCCACCACACCGGATGCGGTCCCTCGATCCCTATCCCCTGAGCGTACGCCATCTCGTGCATGTTCCGGAGTATCAAGGTAGATGACACTCTCTCCGCTAGGTAACTGGATCGCGTCTCCGGGTGTCGAGGTAAGGGTAGCACGGAAAAGGCCGCTTCTTCTTTGTGGTGCCACCGGCCGTGGCCTAGTCTCTGAGGTCCTCTCCCTCACTCGACGGGGTCCTCTCCCCAACCTAGGTCTCTCCACCACCACGACCGACGCATTCTCGCCCTTTGTCGGCTCCGGCATCACCTCGAGAATGGTGTCGTCGATGAGGTAGGTCTGCAGATGGCGGGGTCTATCATGATCCTCCTCCTCCTCCTCATCATCGGAGTCCACCGTCACTACCGTCGGCTCCAAGGGCTCCGTGGGTGGGAGGTGCTCAGGAGCCGGAATCTTCATCCAAATCATGCCCCACACCCTCCAAGCTAGGCTACCGTCAGCCAAAATCCTCAACCATTTCAGGTCGAGATAGTAGTCACGGTCCATGGTAGGCACCGGGGTAACTAGAGGCACGTACTCCGAAGAAGCCTCGAAAGAGGTTAGCTTTTCAGCTAATCGAGTGGCGATGGCGCCACAACTCAAGTATCTGGAAGAGGCAGTAGCCATGAAGGCAAGGGCAGCACAAACCATAGAAGGAGCATTAAAGACCACTTTCCGGGTCCGCTCCGGGTTCAAGTAAGACATCAGAAGTAACACCTCATGGTTGTTCAGCTTACTGATATCCTTTCTGTCATAAAGAAGGTTCGAGAGAGAACGGAGAAAGATCCTCAATGTGACATGCTGAACGTCATTAATTAGCATGTTACTCGAGGTAGGAGCTGGTTTCCCGGTCAGACAAGGCATTAGGCGGCATACACCGCACTCAGCAGGGATGTCGGTGATGGAGTCCTTGGGAGGCTTGGCCAACCCAAGGTGAGAAGCAAATTGGTCCATAGAAAGCAAGAAACTAGTGTTCATCAACCGAAACTCAACGGTCTGGCCAACGGGGTCATAGATAAAGGAGCTCATAAACTCCAAGGTGAGAAAAGGATAAGTGTGTTTCCTCAGCCTATACAACCCAAGAAGACCCAAAGTCTCAAATATATGACGGACATCCGTCTCGATCTCCAACTCCTCCAACAAAGTAGTGTCTATACACCTTGTAGGTCTCATTTTGCGTTTTTGTAAAGCTACAAAACGCTCTCTTTGCTTGAAATCAACAAAAACAATAGAAGGGTACTATGGAACTGCGGGTACCACAGGTCCAGTCCCTTCCCCCATCTCAGGTGGATTACCCCTCCCCCATTTACTTTGGCGGGTTCCTATGTTCGATCTCGGATCTGCTTTTGAAGATATGACTTAAGCAACTTGCACAAACACGTAAAGCATATACTTCATGTAACTTGAACTTAACTTATTCAGTTAGGTACACCAATTCACTTAACAAATTTCAACATGTAAAGCGCATAAGTCATGCCATTAACCTTGAATATTAAGCTATGTACACACATTCACCAACAGTTTCCAAAATTTGACATACAAGCTCAGATTACTACTACTCATAGGCCATAGTTGTGAAAGAAATTATCATGGTGATTACATATGCTCAACAAATTCGAATATCCTAGCATGATTCTAAGGTTATTCCAAACACACTTCTAATCACATGTGAGGCATTCTTACTAGTTCATGGAAAAGAATAACTTGGAACATATCATTATCACCCTTCAATATTATGAACAACAATTCACTTAGAATTTTCAGACGGTCTTTACAGTTGTGATAATTTTGGCATATTTTCATCTATTATCGTTTCTATTATCATATTGAAGTTCAACTTATACTTATAATGTCATTCACAACACCAAATTCCAATTATAAATCGCGAATTCCCATTTGAGGCACTTTTAAGACGGAGTTTTAAGGCAACTTTTTAAGGTGGAAATCATCAAATCCATCCTTCAACATGATATAAACAACACATAGGGCTCAATTCTACCATCTAACCATTGTAAAACAACCAAAAATCGATTTCAATTTTGGAAACCCTAGAAATTTCGGGTTCAATCTTTGCAATTTCGAGTCTAATTTACAACAATTAATCGCCAACAAACATGGAAAGAAGGCATGTGAATCATATTTCAACAATTAAAAGCACCAAATTGATCATAATAATCGAAATTTCAGATTGTTGCACTTCTCTAACACATTCAAATCAATAAACCATGTACATTAGGAAGAATAGCATACCTTGATTGAGTAGCAAAGTAAAGAGACGAAATTAAGCAAGGAAATCAACCCCAAGAATCACCACTAACCAAAGAGTATGAGAGATTTAGAGAGGAAACAAGGCTCTAGGGTTCGAAATATAGAGGATGAATGGGGAGAAATAGAAAGAATAGGGGTTTTATGAAACCCGTAGGATTCACTGTACAGTAACCTACTCGATCGAGTGCCTAGGGTACTCGATTGACTACCACCCTACTCGATCGAGTAGGAGCTAATTCGTCGAGTATCTGCAGGAATTTTCCCACATCCCGACATCTTAACTTCCTAACTAGATCGAGTGAGGTCTACTCGGTCTAGTAAGCACTCGCACTCGGTCAAATATGGTTAAGTACTCGGTCAGAAATACTAAGTAACTTGAAAATTCCTGCAAAACAACATTGCGTGTCGATTCCAAACTAAGGTCGGAATTCGGCACGAATTATCACACTCCATCACGGATTACAACCACTACTCACACAAAACGTAACTCTTCAACGAATAAGGTGTACGTCACATTACGCTATACAAGTTACCCAACTCGGTTTACCTGCTACCTAATCTTCTATAAATATAATCACACCATCATATTACACTTAAACTTACGTTACTTGTTACTACTAAACTCGTGTTCACTTCAATTTGAAGCATATAATTAACATCAATTCTTTTTTTTTTCACTTATCACATAAATACATACTTTTTAAACAAATTACTCAATCATGTCTTACATTCTATCATAAGCAATTCATTTTGCACGAATCAAATACTACGCAGCGGAAAAATTTCAACCAACAAATAAGGCCTAAACGCATTACTATATGTTATGTCTCGAATTATAACTCAACTATACTATAACTATCATCATAGTAATTACTATAGGATTTATAAACTCGTATAAGACTCCCGTCATCATTAACTTATAGCAAACACCTACATGTTCACTCTTCATGTCACAACATTCAATTCCACATTTTCACGCATCTCTATTACATAAACTTCCGTCACATATCTCATAACCATCGTATAAACTCACTAATCATTCTAAAAACTCCACTAATTTCACCAACGATTACTATACGCGGCCCAAATACCACTATCACACCCCTATTAACTCTAACAAGGTCTTAACCGGAATTAGCTCCGGCACAATTAACATACATATTACACATAGACACACGGACTCCACATTCCCATACCAGGCGACTGGCTTAAGTGTCATGGGGCCAAGGTTTTGAAATGAGGGCGCCTACTCACCCAAAACCTAGCATCAGCTGGGGCTCCCATTATACATACACCAGGTTCATTTTATTAGACTCCCTACGTTCATTATGTTCATTTGTTACAGGTTCCAAAATCGTCGCTCTGATACCACTTTGTAACACCCCCATATTCAGAGGAGCCTTAACTAGGCCTTCCTTAGCATATAAGGGCGTTACCATCTCGGTTGCCCGAGGTTAGTAATAATCAAATGTCGATAAAAGAACTATTAAGTTATATTACAAGTGATTTAAACCAACAAACGGTATAAAAGATACAACTTAAAGACTACTCGTTATGACCATCATGTCTCGTGAAGACTCATCCCTACCCGGACTTCAGCTATCAACAATATCAATACCTGCTAAGACCAACTGCTCACCATAAGGGATCACGGCAGACACATAACAAACAAACAACCACACAAGGTCAGTACCGAGATAAGACACAATAACAACAACTACTAACATTAACTCGACACAATGCTATCAATCTCAAACACAGTCACGATAACCAACTCAACTCTATCATCGATCGTCCACTTTGGACCAGATCCTGCCGCTGGGGACCGCAGCCGTTCCCACCAAATCCCCGCTCATCGTATCGAGCGACAACCCTGTCCTTTAATGTGCACATCCCCTTCCGTGGCGGGTTCCACGAAGGGCGAAACTAGGGCGTGAAGCCACTCCCGCAAGTGACTCAACTCAGTCGAGAACGCATCTCGAGAACCAGAGACAACAACCACAATCACAACCACAGCCGTCGCAATACAATTAAGATACTAAGCAATCACAATATAACCACAACGACCGACATACTAGACCATCTACAGAAACTGAGTAGGCGAACCTACCTTTAAGCAACTGCAACCAATCCATGCAAACACATGGCATATCCAGCAATCAAGCAAAGCCTATAAGCACAACACAATCATCTATTACTACCAAGCAAACCCTAATTGCAGAGAACAAGGACACGGATGATGATTATGACATACCTATAGGCAGAAAACTCAGCAAGAGACCGCTACCCGACACAAGTGACGCTCTCCTAAGGCACAAGGATCTTCACAAGGCTTCCATGGAGGTTTTGAGGTGAAGGGAAGGGAAAGAGGCGACTGAAGGATAGGAGGAAAGTGGCGGAAGTGATTTGCGGATTTAACAAAACGCGATATAAAACCCTCGCTGAAAACTCGGTACTCGATCGAGTACCCAACATACTCGATCGAGTGACCCCCTACTCAATCGAGTAACCAAGCTACTCGATCGAGTAGCCTCTACTCTATCGAGTACCACTCATGACACGCAACCCAAGATGGTTTTGGCATGCAATTCTAAGACTAATCCCGCTCCCAAGGTCAGTCAACGCTGGTCAAAGGGTCTCTAAAAAGGGCAGGTATTACACCGTCATCCACCTACCACCTGTCGCCATCGTCGACACAAATCAGATTTCCTGTTTTTTTAACCTCGAATTCTTGATTCTCCTTCCTCCAATTTCGAGTACTACGTCCTCGACTACACTATCTTCACCATCTTCCCTGATTTAGACACAACTCCTTGAACTCCATTCAACAATCAAACTTCAGATCTCGATTATTCTTTACCAAATCTCGATTTTCCGGCAAAATGTCTGGCGTGGCAGAGATCAGAGGTCGACGAGGGACGGAATCCGCATAAAGTGTCACAACGAGAACGAGCGCACCACCATGACGCCACCTACAAGATTCCCATATTCACGCACCACCACCTGTAATACCCCGTATTTTATATTGTTTATTGAGCCGAGTAATTGTCTGGTCGTATTGATATCGTAGGATCGAGTTATTCGTAAGCTTGTCAAGACGGGTTTAACTGAATGAGATCACGTTAACTAATTCTTTTACCAACCACGCGGACCCATAACATTTACCCATTTACCCAGGAACGATTACCCATGACCCACCATGACCCATTTACCATATAACCTAAAATTTAACCTAATTCTACCCTAACATTACAAACCCTACTCCCTCACCCGCCTACCTCTTTTCAACGGTGCTTTTCCCCAACCTTCACACATATCGAGAGAGGGAAAGTGAGTGTGGGTGTTGACGGCGCAGCAGGGAAGATCTAGGGGTGGTTGTCGACGTCCGGTGGCAACCCTAGTGGCGGCTGGAAAGGTAAGAGCACAACCCTTCTCCTCTTTCTGTCGAGTTATTGGCTGTTGTTTCGTGTCTTATAGGGGCGTTTATGGTGGTTGTTGAAGGGGTATAGGAGTAGAGTGGTGTGAGACGAGTGACTTGGTGGTTGTTGGGGTGGTCTTAGGTGGTGGTATTGGCAGGGAGAGGTGGCAGCGACAAGGAGGTAGCAAACGGCGGCTCCATGTCGTCTGGATTCGTGGGCTGACGGCGAGCAGGTCAGTGGAGGGTTGGCAGGGAATAGGTGTTGGTTGCGGTGGTGGTAAGGAGAGAGCAGGGGGTGGTTGGTGAGGCACGACGTTGAACCAGGCCAAAAGACGGCCATGGTTTGACTCGCCGGCGGGAGTCGACCCCAGTGGGGGTGGTCGTTGGTGGCTGGGTCAGTGTGGGGGTTTGGGCTGGTGGCTGACACGACCTTGTGGTGGCGCGTGGGAGCGTGGGAATGCGGGTGAAGGGATGGTGGTTGATGACGGGTTATTCGAGTTGTTTTGAAACGGGTTTTCATAGCTTAATCGTTATAATTCGTTAATTTATCGTATTCTTAATTAATTAATTTAATTCTCGAGTCTCCTAAATAATTTATTTAATTTAATTCCCGAGTTATGTAAATAATTAAAGACGGGTTTTGAGTCGGGTTGTTAAAAGAGAAAAGTTACTATAACGGGGAAGTTTCCATTTTAAGAAATTCTATTTCTAGTAACTTCTATTTTGGGAACGGGAATAGTTAAGTGATTGTTTATCATTTAATTATCTTTCAGAGGGAGCATTGTTGTGGAATATTACTGGACACCCGACTATTTGATTGCGGTATTGAGGTAGGGAAATACACTTGACTTCTTATCGTGCTATTGAATTGTGTTGACTTGTTTGTGTTTCATATGACCAAGTTGTGAACGTGACTGTTTCGTGGTTGTTGATGACGCTATGATATGGTTGACTGAATTGTTCGTGTTGAGTGTGTTATCACGACATTTGATAGCTGGCATGATTTCATTCATTGTTATACATTTGTATTGCATTGTTTACTGTTGAGCATTCATATGCATTGGAGATGGAGGATGTTGTGGTGACGTGGTGTGGTGATGATGATGTTGTGATAAGGCCCAGGCGGGTTCTGCAGGACTTGCATTGGTGTCCTCAGCTGCGAGCTGGCAGATCGACTTCGGTCGATATATAGTCTACCGGGGATCGGTATGGCTGTGCGTTCCGGGGATGTGTGTGATGGATTTGAGATGGAGATGGAGGTGACGGAGGAACATGCATATCATATTACTTGTTGTTTCATTGTTTTCCCTACTCAACCTCGTGGTTGACCCTGTGTATTCGTGAACACCTGTGATGACCCAAATATTGGCGAGCAGACTTGACAGGTTTAAGAGATAGAACGGGAGCTTGGTGGGCGTGAGACACTGGATCAGAAGACTTAGTAGCTAGATCATCATCTAGAAGACTTTCATATTTATTTATGTTAATTTCTTTGTAATTTGACGTAGAGGAGGTTTCGTAATAATTAAGTTAAGGTATTTAAATAATTTTGCCTTGGAGTTTAATTTGTTATTCACTACCTCGGGAAACCGAGATGGTAACAGTCCGGTTTATTAGGGAATGTCTTGCTAAAGGCTCCTTCATAAACCAGGGTGTTACACCACCACCTCCAACAATTTGTGGTACACGAATTAATGTATCCGGTGTATATATTGATGTATCCCAAATCAATTATAATTTA
The DNA here is from genome assembly GCF_048544455.1 of Silene latifolia. Taxonomy (NCBI): domain Eukaryota; kingdom Viridiplantae; phylum Streptophyta; class Magnoliopsida; order Caryophyllales; family Caryophyllaceae; genus Silene; species Silene latifolia. The sequence continues at coordinate 409,851,912 of NC_133538.1, forward strand.
CCTGGTAAGTAAATTTGTGTATCTATATTTAGATACATTAAAATAGGGGTGAGATACATCAAAATTGATCTGAGATACATCAATATATAAAGCACATACACTATTTCGTTTAGCTTCAACAATGATGAATCTGACGATGGTGACGCCGCTGAAAGTCGTAACGTCAGTTGACAACGGTGGGAACGATGAGTTTAACTCCAACAATTGGTAAAGCTGACGAGTTTCATCGATTAGTTGTTTTAGAAATTGAATTTCAATCGACATTAGGCTAACAATAGTTCAGTTCAGGAATCGTGGAGATTTGAAAGAGAGTTGATGATCCAAAATTGATTAATTGAGTTGCGATGGAATTATGTGTTCTCGTGATATTCAGGGGATTGGTTTATTTCTGGGAAAATGGATGGGAGTAGAGGAGAATATGAACTTGGCAGCGTTTGTTTTATTATATATATATATATATATATATATATATATATATATATATATATATATATATATATATATATATATATATATATATATATATATATAGAGAGAGAGAGAGAGAGAGAGAGAGAGAGAGAGGCCGAATCCGGTGAGGCCGTTAATTATGGCGCGGCGGCCGGCCTTACCAAATTCCTTCAGTAATCCTTCATTTATGGACTAACTTCCTATTATTCATTGGGCTGAAAATTGAGGGGTCATTCCAAATCTTTTCATTTAGCCCAAAATACTTTCTCTCACTAAAATATTAAATCATACAATAGCCCAATTACAAACTATCTCTCTAAAATATACAAACAAAATTGTTTTCCTGAAAATTCTTCAACAAGCAAGCTCTCGTTCGTTCAACGGAAATTCTTCAGCAAAACTCATCAATTTGTTCATCGATTGTTCATGGATTTCATCAAAACAACATGATTCAAGTAATTTCAGAAGAAAAATCGATTAATTTTCAGGTAATTTCACAATTTTGATCAAAATTGAGTATATTCATACAATTATGTCAATTCACTCATAAATTCATGATATCAGGTTCGAATTTGATCAAATTGAACGATTTTGTAAATAGAACGTTCGAATTTGACCAATATTTTGAGCGATTTCCTTTTTCTCGCGATTTCGTACTACTTACTAAATTGTTTTTGACGATTTTGCAGCTCTAATTGCTATGGAGATTGTAGATATCACAATGACTGATGATAATAGTGTTATTGAATCAGGTATATCATTTTTTATGTAATTTTTGTAAAATCTCATGTTTTCTGATTCAATTTGCATTTGTCAAAATTTCTGCTCGATTATTATGGAATATATGGATCGATATTGTATTTCAGTTTTTTTGCAAGCTTTAGTTTATGAATTGAGTTGAATTTGTGAATCTTAGGACCTAATTGTGTGACTGTAAGAGTTGGTTGAATTGTTACTGTAAGAGTTTATGATTTGAGTGGATTTTGCTGTTTGGTGAATCTCAGACCTTATTTTGTGAATCTCAGACCTAGTTTAGTGAATCTTAGAGCTTGTTTTGTGAAACTTGATCATCATAAGTGGTTAGAATCACCTTTGTTGCTCTTTTACTTATTTTGTGAATCTTGGACCTTATTTTGTGAATCTCAGACCTTAATCAGTGAATCTTAGCAAATGTAATAGTGTGATAATTAAATAAAACTTAAAAATCTTCACCAAATTTTTTTTAAATTATTTGAACTAATAATCTGATACTTTATTTAGTGAATCTCGGACTTTATTTGGTGAATCTCAGCCTTTTTTTAGTGAATCTTGGGCCTTATTTTGTGAATCTCTGTTGTTAAACGTTACTGATGCAATTTATTTATTTCTTTTTGTGTGAAATAGAGACCGTAGTTTGTGAAACTAGAAGGTTATTTTGTGAAACTTAATAACTAATATATACAATCTGGGTAAGATTAAAAACTGAACTAATAATCTGAACCAAAAAGTGAACTTGTGAATCTCAGTCCTTGTGTTTGTGAATCCTAGAGCTCTTTTTGTGAACCCTTTAGGAATGACCTATTATGCTCTCTTCCTTGCTCAGATAATATCCTTAGACTTTATTTGTGAATCACAGACCTTATTTAGTAAATCTTAAGCCTTGTTTTGTGAATGTGAGATGTGACTTTGTGAACCTTTTATCTTCTTAGGTATTGATTCAAATGTCAACAACAACTTACAGTGTAGTGTGAAGCCTCGTGTCAGTTGTGGTGAGGTTCCTTGCTCTAATATTGGTTATGGTCATGATGGTGAGGGTTCTACTGCTGTCTTAACAACCCCTACAATGCCAACTATTTCCACACCTACTACTTTGGTAACTTACACACCGGGTGGCAATGAGCAATGGATAAGTAGGATTGAAGAGAAGTTTACACCCGTGGTTGGCAAAACATTTGTGGACTTAGAGTCAGCAATGTTGTTCTATAAAATTTATGCTATTGCTTGTGGGTTTGAAGCAAGGAAGTTTTCAACTAAGAGGTTTAAAGATGGTGTTATTCAAATAAAATGCATGGTTTATCATCGTCAAGGTTTTAATAACAGGAAAAATCGTCCTCCCAAAGCTGATGCAAAAACAACAACCGTTGAAACTGGTGACAAAACAAAAGCTGGTGCAATAAGTGCAAATAGAAAAATAAAAACTGCTAAAACCAATACGAAAAAGGGTGGAGGTGTAGGTGTAGGTGAAGCTGAGAGTTAGTTCCAATAAGCAAAGTGGTACAAGAATAACTAAAATTAAAAGGTGGGGTTGTGAAGCAATGATAAAATTCATGTTCCATGAAAAGATGTACAAGATTGAACAATTCCGTGAGGGGGGGTCACAATCACCCAGTGACGCCTGTCAAAAATAGGGAATTTGAGAAACTTGCTGTTAATATAAATCAACTGAACGAATATCATAAGCAATTGATTATCCAAAATTCGAGATTGAATGTCGGGGCTAGTTTAACATACAAATTATGCAAGGAACAAGCAGAGGGTTTCGAAAATGTTGGAGCTACCCTTACGCAGTTCAAGAATTTCCAAAGGAATGTAAAGTGTCTACTTAATGGCAAGGATGGACATATGTTCATCTCTCGTTTAGAAACCCTCCGAGAAACAAAAGGGTTGGTATTTTCATATGAAAAAGATGCTGACAGTGCTTTGACAAGAATTTTTTGGACAAATGCCAATAGCTATATCTCGTTCTTCACTCGGCATAGTTAAAACATGCAATGACTCATTAACTGCACTGCGTGCAACATCATCAAGAGCATTTAGATGAGTACTCTAAGATGGAATTTTTGCTTGGTGATAATGCAGTAAGAATTTGGCAATCATATCCTCCGTCATGAAACATTTGCAGGTTTGAAAGACTATTCTAGGACCCCTACGAATAGTCCAAACACCATTCATATCATTTATGTCTACAGAAAGCCAATATGCCAAGGTGACCCCAGGTGCACTTTTGTGTATCAGAAATAGTTGAGCCCAATTTCGACATACGAGCGCCATATGTGCTTTATCTTCGTAATGATTAATTTTAGAGAAGATTTTTTGCATAAGATCTTGATTTTTAAAAACAGAATGACATGCTTGATATTTAACGGCGAAAAAGAGAAATCCATAGCTGTTTGTTTTTCAGTGACATAAAGTGCGCGAAATGACACTTGATCTTCGTCAAGAAGATTAACAACACAACCATTGCACCAAGTTGTCATACTTGTCTATGAAACAAGTGAAATACAAATATTAGTTAAACAACAGAAATGTGAAAATACAAAACACAAATTCCTAGGTAGTTGGACTAACAAGCTGGGAAAATAAACAAAGGTGAATGAGGATCACAAAATTAGATCTAGGAAGCACAAAAGCCGGGAAAATAAAAAGGTTTAGATTCTCAGACCTTGTTTGGTGAATCTCAGACGTTGTTCAGTGAATCTAAAGGCTTGTTTTGTGAAACTTGGTCATTATAAGTGGTTAAAATCATCTGTTTTGCTCATTTCTTTATTTGGTGAATTTATAGACCCTATTTTGTGAATCTCAGACCTTATTCAGTGAATCTAAGAGCTTGTTTTGTGAAACTTGGTCATTATAAGTGGTTAAAATCATCTATTTTGCTCTTTTCTTCTTAATTTGTTTCTCTGCTTCTTTGTAATCGCAGACCTTATTCAATGAACACTCAAGCAACAACAACAGAAGATAAAAAGTAGCTAGTGTAATTTATGCAAACCTCTGTAATTTATGCAAACCTTTGAATAATCTCAGACCTTATTCAATGAGAACTCAAGCAACAACAACAACAGCAGAAGACAAAATGCAACACGCAGCCAAATTTACTGGTTTGAAGATAATATAACAATAAGCTACTGGTTTCACAAATTTACCTCCTAGATTCACAAAATAAGTTCTAGGTTTCACAAAAGCAGGTAAATGAAATCTTAACAAACAGATGACAAACATTAAGTCCAAGTTTGAAGATAATATAACAATAAGCTATTGGTTTCACAAATTTACCTCCTAGATTCACAAAATAAGTTCTCAGACCTTGTTCAGTGAATCTAAGGGCTTGTTTTGTGAAACTTGGTCATTATAAGTGGTTAAAATCATCTATTTTGCTCATACCTTTATTTGGTGAAGCAGAGAAACAAATTAATAAGTAATGAACACTCAAGCAACAACACATTTAACAAGACAAAGTAGCTACTGTAATTTATGCAAACCTCTGAAAATGCAACACGCATCAAAAGAATGAGAAGGTAATCACAAAATACCGTACTCAAGCAGGCGAAAACTGGCAAAATAGAGGCAAAACTACTAAAATTAACAATGAAGCAACAACAGCAGAAGTCAGATTAAGAGCTTGATCCTTATAAACCAAGGTATTATGAGGAGCATTTCCTAAGGAGAATTTCATCAAAAATATAGGATACATGAAATCGGCCATAACTAACAATGAACAATAACAATGAAACTTCAATTCAAAGAATAATTAAGCAGATAAGGAACGCATAAAAATCGATGGAAGTCGAGTGAAGGAAAATAGTAAAACAAGAGCAAAACTCCTTAATTAAACTAATTAATGAAGTTTATAACCTAAAATTTAACTAAATAAGCAAAAAAATCAAAATCTAATAAAGAAATAGAAAGGAACATACGAAAAAGCGGAGAAATCGACTGCAATTGATTTTATGCGTTCCTACTGTGTTCGATTATGCTCACAAAGCGATCAAAACCTGCATAATAACAACAATAATTTAGTAAAGAAACGGAAAATAGAAAAATAAGAGAAAGTTTCAATCAAATTGCGAGCATAATCGAGCAGAAACGAAATGCATAGAAATCAAACGAAGTCGAGTGAAGGAAAATAGAAAAAAAAGAAAAAACTGAGTAATTAAACTAATTAAATAAATTTAGTAAAGAAACGGAAAGGAACATACGAAGAAAAGGAGAAATCGACTTCAATGGCGGAACAAATGTGACGGAGTTCAGCGAATGGCGAAGACGGAGTGAATGGCGAAGCGGAGCTCACCTGAAGACGAGCTGAAGAGAGAGAGTTAACGGAGTAAATATGACGGAGTAAATGATTGAGGATGAAGGGAAATGGCGGAATAGATGAGCTTGTAGAAGCTCGATGGTAATGGTGATAATGGCGGAAAAGTAGCTGTGAAGGAAGAGAGAGAAATAAATGAGAGGAAGTGAGATTGTAAATGAGAGAAATGGCGTTAGTTGGGGAGTATATATGGGGGACACGTGTCACATATCTGGTGCATCTGTAAATTAGATCAAATGGTGAGTAAATGGTTCAGCCGCCTCACCCTAAGGAGGGTGCCTCACATGATTCAATTTATATATATATATATATATATATATATATATATATATATTCTTTTCTATCTACTTTCTCAAGTTTCGATTCATCCTCCTTTTGTTTCGTATTTTTCACCATAATTTTCAATCAACTTCTTTAATTCGTCAAATTATTGTTTTTATTATGTAGGTTTTTGTTATTGAGGGTTTAGGGTTTTTGTTTTTCATGGTTTAGGGTTTTTTTATCGTTCTTTTGGATGCATGTTCTTTGGATGCATGTTCTTTGCCAGTTTTTAAATGTATTGTTGGTTAAGTTTTCAGTAGCTACATCTCATTTGTATTTCGTGAATCTAGGACCTACTTGTGTGAATCTAGGACCTAATTGTGTGAATCTCAGACCTTGTTTTGTGAAACTGGAAGATAATATTGTTATACTTGTTAATAAGTGGATGAAATCACCTTCTTTGTTTTCATTATCTTATCCTTCTATATTGCCAGTTTTTAAATGTATTGTTGGTTAAGTTTTCAGTAGCTACATCTCATTTGCATTTCGTGAATCTAGGACCTACTTGTGTGAATCTAGGACCTAATTGTGTGAATATCAGACCTTGTTTTGTGAAACCGGAAGATAATATTGTTATACTTGTTAATAAGTGGATGAAATCACCTTATCTGTTTTCATTATCTTATCCTTCTATATTGCCAGTTTTTAAATGTATTGTTGGTTAAGTTTTCAGTAGCTACATCTCATTTGCATTTCGTGAATCTAGGACTTACTTGTGTGAATCTAGGACCTAATTGTGTGAATCTCAGACCCTGTTTTGTGAAACTGGAAGATAATATTGTTATACTTGTTAATAAGTGCATGAAATCACCTTCTCTGTTGTCAAACTTACTTAAAATGTTTACATTTTGGATTTTAGTTCTGATGTTATTTTGCCTTACTTGGTGCATAATAGGAAGCAAGTTAAAATGAAGCGACGTGTTGAACCAAATGCCGATTCTCTCAAAGCACCTCTCGAAGCTACTCTTGAACCACTCTCCCGAGCCACCTACAAAAAAGACAAGAATTTACAAAGACAGACTGCCTGTGTTGAGGACTCGGTTATCTCCTGCTGGGCTTTACAACTTTCTCAACAATAAGGAGAATCCACCATCAGATAAGCAGATTGAAGCTATACAAGAAATGGGATTTGGTTCTCTATTGCATCTTAAAACAAATGTTGTTCCGGGTCACTTGGCGTACTGGCTAGTTTTAAATTATGACCCCTTTACAGGATCGTTGTGTGATGGGAAACTCCTTGTTTTAGAGGAAGATATCCATCTGTGCCTGGGATTGCCAATGGGTCCAAACATTGTCGAAGAAGCAAAAATTGGAGATAAGTGTCCTTCTTATGTGTCTGTTTTGGAGGAGTTCAGAAGTCAATACAAAGGTAGTTTCATTGAGCTCAAACACATTATGGAAAAGCTCTCTACACAAAGAGATGGTGGAGATGATTTCAAACGCACTTTCATCATTTATATCTTCAATGCTCTTTTAGGCGGTGTTTTAGGCAATCGAGCAAGTTTGAGACTTCTTAAAATTTTGGTAAACACTGAGTTGATCTCCGAATTCAATTGGTGCAATTTTATCAAATGTAAATTGGCTTCCCAAGTTGAGTCTTGGCAAAAGGAGGAGTGGAAGACCAAAAATCTGAAAGAAAATTGGTTTGGTGGACCTATTATGGTCTTGGTTTTTATTTATCTAGACCGATGTGTCTTCAAAGCACGCCTTGTTAATCGGCAGTTTCCAACGCTCTCAACTTGGACTAAAGAAGCTATATCCCAGAGACTTAAGGAGGAAGTGAATGACAAAAATTCGGACAATAAAACTTTCGACAGGGGTTCTATTGAGCCTCCACTGGTCATCACTCAGCATAAGGCACATGCACTTTTGCCTACTATTAAGTTTAGGCAGTCTTCAAAGCCACCGAGTGCACCTTTGCCTACTATTGAGTTTAGGCAGTCTTCAAAGCCAACAAGTGAACAACAACATTCTGAAGATGAAGAACCTTCTGATCCTCGTACTGAGTTTATTAATAAACTTGCGCTTTCCGCAAATGTTGATCCTCTTCTACCTAATAATTCAGGTAGTACTACTGAGTTTGTTAATAAACTTGCGGTTTCCGCAAAGGTCATAGCTCAAGCTTTCGTGGAGTACAAATCTCTTGCTAGCCAAGCTCTGAGCAAACTATCTTCCTCAGCAACAGTTTCTAAACTAGTTGCAGATGTAGATGGTATGACATATGGTTTTAGGTTATCTCAAGAAGACAATAATGAGGAGGGTAATGTACAGGAGAGTGTGGAGGGTAATGTCCAGGAGAGTGTGGAGGGTAATAGTGGGGATAATCTAGCTGAATTGTTGGAGGCATTGGACGTGATGGGTGAAGCTTTGCAACCAATACAGTCACGTCGTTCACCACCAAAACCAAATGCTAAATCATACCACTTGGTGAACCTTCAATGTCTTGTATTCAAGCTGATGAACAACCTGATCATCTTTTATCTCCCTCTCATAATACTGCTATTGATGATTTCCCTCCCGTCAATGATGATGTCCCTCCCGTCAATGATGAACAACCTGACCATTCTGAGCCCACGGTGGTAGGGGATGATCATCATAATCAAGAACGGTGGGTTGAGTTTAATAGGAGGAGAACAAGTGAAAGAGATATGCAAACAAGTTCCAGTGCTACTGATGATGTCCCTTCCGTCAATGAGCCCACTCACCCCACTGTTACTGTTCTAGCTACTCCTGCGACTTCTACTCCTCCTCCTCCTCCTCCTGTGGTAGAGAATAGTGATCGTTCTTCTACACCATCTGCCAGTAAGGAGTAGAGGGCGTGCGATCAAATTATTACATGTTCTGAGAACAGTGAGCCCACTCACCCAACCGTTACTGTTCTAGCTACTCCTGCGACTTCTACTCCTCCTCCTGTGGTAGGGAACAGTGATCCTCCTTCTACACCAATTGTTTTCGGCCTCGATAAACCATCTGCCAGTAAGGAGTTGAGGGTGTGCGATCAAGAGAACCTATACAGAGAAATAGTAAAAAATGATGCACTAGAATGGCCTCGATACACTGACACGGAATTGCTGAATTTTGTTCGAAAAAGATCAAAGAAAACTCAACAGTAATGTCATATTTTTGCTTTGATTTTTTGATTTTTTTTATTGTAATAAATATATATACTAATTGAATTTTATCAATAATGAAGTGAGGTTATGGTGTCCAATCCGTGGATGGAAGTCACAGGAGATGCTTTGCATAGCCTTGGACCGAAAGGCCTTATTATGGATCAGGTAAGTAACCCCTGAGTATTATTTTCCTTTTCCTGCCCATGTTTTCATTTTGTTCACGTCACTCGATGTGTATGTTTCCTAACAAATTTAATTTTGTAGGTCATTGATATATTTGGAATTAAGTGCACACTCAGTAGAAGAAATTTACTCTACTTGCCAACAACAATATTTGTCAGTCTCAAATCCTTTATATGTTGATATTCAAGTATTTTGTGTTCTTAAAGTTGCTTTGTTTCTAAAATTGCCTTCTTATGACTTGTAGGGTCTTCATCGAGAAAACAACCCCGTTATTTGGGGTCCATACATAAAGGACAGTTACACTCCAGTTGATGGTAGCCATATCGACAAGGTCAGATATTTGTGATGTTTATTTTACTTATTTGTAGGTCATTGATATGTTTGGAACTTGTTTTGTGAATCTTGGAGCTTATTTTGTGAATCTTGGAGCTTATTTTGTGAATATTGGAACTTATTTTGTGAACTTATTTGTGAATCCCGAACCTTATTTCGTGAATCCTGGAACTTGTTTTGTGAATCCTGGACCTTATTTTGTGAACTTATTTTGTGAATCCTGGACCTTATTTTGTGAATCCTGGACCTTATTTTGTGAATCTTGGAGATTATTTTTTGAACTTATTTTGTGAACTTATTTGTGAACTTATTTTGTGAATCCTTGACGTTATTTTGTGAATCCTGGACCTTATTTTGTGAACTTATTTTATGTATCCGTGACCTTATTTGTGAACTTATTTTGTGAATCCTTGACATTATTTTGTGAATCTAGGAGCTTATTTTGTGAATCTTTGAGCTTATTTTGTGAATCCTGGAACTTATTTTGTGAACTTATTTTGTGAACTTATTTGTGAATCCTGGAACTTAATTCGTGAATCCTGGACCTTGTTTTGTGAATCCTGGACCTTATTTTGTGAACTCCTTGACCTTAGTTTGTGAACTTGTTTTGTGAATCCTTGACCTTATTTTGTGAATCCTGGACCTTATTTTCCTTATTATAGCATTAATCTCTTGGTTTGTCTTGTACATTTACTATCTCAGTTTTTTATCCGTTTCCATAGTAACACGCCGCCGCAGCATTGGTGGGCTTGTGTCTGTGATATAAAGCAGGAAAAAAATTTCATCCTTGACTCATGTGTGGCTGTTAATGTGGATCCTGACAACAAGCATGCCAAAGAGCTTGTATGATTTTTTTTTTTTCAAAATATTGTTATTGCCTTTTCTTTTAAAAGTATACTCCAAAATATATTTTGATCTTATTATTGCCTTTTCTTTTTCAGGTACATCATGTTTCATCTATTTTGGGAGAGTCATATAAATCTTTGGAGTTCATGCACACGAACGAATTTGTCAATCTTGAAGTCCCTCAACAAACAACAAGGTATGTAAGCATGTATCTTTTTCCTTTTGTTAATAGATCAATAGTTATTATTTTGAGCTTGTTGATTTTAAACCATTTACTGTTTTTTTTTTCTAGTTATGATTGTGGAGTTTTTCTGTTGAAGTGGTTGAGTGCCTTGGACGATGATAGTTTATGGATCAAAAGTGAATATTTTGAGGTAAGTTCATTAGTATACGAAAATAAAGGCTTATTTTGTGAATCTCAGACATTGTTCAGTGAATCTTAGAGCTTTTTTTGTGAAACTTGGTCATTATAAGTGGTTTAAAATCAACAAGCTCTGAGATTCACTAAACAAGCTCTGAGATTCACTGAACAAGGTTTGAGAATCACAAAACAAGGTTTGATATTCACCAAATAAAGATAGGTTGGTTGTCTATATACTTCATTAATATATGTCGCTCTTTGCAGAAATTGACACAATATCGAAAATCGATCATATTGGAACTACTTAGATGGGATAAAAATAGTAAAAAAGGTACACTTCATTGTCTTAAAAATTATGTGAAGTTTATTTCTTCATAACTTTGGCGAATATTTCGTAAATAAGTCGATTGTAGTTGTTTTTGGTTGTATAGGTGTTTAATTAAAGAAGACAATTGTCCGTGAAGTCATAATATGCAAAAGTGGGTCGAGACCCCTGTAAAGATTGTTGCCTTCATCAACTCTTGTAAAGATATTTGATAGTTGTAAAGTCGTAATAATTTTTCAGGGTCACTTATGTGACTTATGTAGCTAATTTGACATTGAGTTGAGCAATTTGAGCTAATTTGACATTGACATTGACATTGACATTGAGTTGAGCAAAAGTGGGTTGAGGCTCCTGTAAAGATTGTTGCCTTAATGGACTCTTGTAAAGATATTTGATAGTTGTAAAGTAGATGATTTTAAACCACTACCAAGTTTGACATTGACATTGACATTGAGTTGAGCAAAAGGTCTGAGATTCACAAGATAAGGCCTGAGATTCACAAAATTAAGAGCAAAATAGATGATTTTAAACCACAACCAAGTTTTACAGAACAAGCCCTAAGATTCACTGAACAAGGTCTGAGATTCACAAGATATGGTCAGAGATTCACAAAATTAAGAGCAAAATAGATGATTTTAAACCACGACCAAGTTTCACAGAACAAGCCCTAAGATTCACTGAACAAGGTCTGAGATTCACAAGATAAAGTCTGAGATTCACAAAATTAAGAGCAAAATAGATTATTTTAAACCACGACTAAGTTTCACAGAACAAGCCCTAAGATTCACTTAACAAGGTCTGAGATTCACAAGATTCACTGAACAAGGTCTGAAATGATAAAAACACTTGATGCTAGATTCAGAACCAAGTTTCACAATTTTACGTTCCAGTTTCACAAAATAAGGTCCAGGATTCACAGGATTCACAACATTGACAAAAATAAAATGAGCTTAAAACTTGTCTTCTTCAATCGTCATCTCTATTCTCGTTGCTTAAGAATACTCCATTACATTGACAAAAATAAAACGAGCTTAAAACTTGTCTTCTTCAATCGTCATCTCTATTCTCGTTGCTTAAGAATACTCCATTACATCATTCTTCATTCTTGACCTCTTCCCCTTCTTCCTTTTCTGCCGATGTGTCTCCCTATGTGAAGAATCAAACCTTTATTAGATACTTTTTTTTAGAAAAAAAAAAAAGAATTAGTAGACAATAGTAGTTACGTTTTCAAGCAATACTAAAATAGAAAGAGAAGAGTAGAATTATACATACTTGATTCTCATGAGGATGCTCTGCAAAATCATTTGGACAATTTCTTTTATCATGGTGTGACATGCGTTTACACTTAGCACACAACCTTTTCGGTTTTTTTGCCTTCAAAATTGCCTTATTTTTGCTGCTCACCATCCTTTTACCACTACCTTTGTTTCTAGAGACTTTAGGTGGTAAGATCTTAGCTTGATTTCTTTTGGAGCCTTGCAGTTGAGAAGGGCCTCCAATTCTTGTTCTTTGGTCAAAGGCTTTGGGTTTGGCTCCAACTTCTCTCGGAATTCTTTTATTAGCTTGGCAAACTCTCTCATATCTGACTCTTCTTCTTTTCTTTTGAGCATACCAACAGTTGCGTAAATCTTATACCACACCCGAGACATTCCAAATTTACTATTACCAGTAAGATCATTGTTTTCCAGTAGATTTCCATTCAAATCATAAACCGGGTTTCTGAGTGCATTCTTACTCCACCTACGCAAAATGTATTTCTCAAGAATTTCCTTAAACTTTCCCGAGCAAATCCAAATGACTTGGTTGCATAAGATACCTTTCCTTTAAAACAATTTACATGCACAACGGACATCAATTGTTCTCCTATTGTACTCAACTGCATATCTCTTTCGCTTGTTCGCGTCCTCAACAATTGAAACTTCAAAGTTAGTTACTAGATCTGATGGGGTGTATCCACAAGCACTACACGCATTTACCGAAAATTTAACCTCCTCTTATAAGTCAAAGAACACTTCATGTGTATAGACCTTCACTGCATGGGCCTCCCAGTTTGACCCGAATAGGGTTTCAGGCATTCAGTTGTGGCTCTGTGCTTCACGAAGCTTTAGATTGTGCCTTTGTTGGTCCATGACACTCTCAAATCTCATCCAAAATTCTACGAGAGTCCCATATTTATTTTCAAATCTCTTGAAGAAGCTATTCGAACTCTCTGATCTTTGTGTGGTTTTTAAAATGTTGCCCATCGGCACATTCCTGAAATAAGCGGGTATCCACTGATCTCGTTTCGCCAACTTGTCAGTCAACCATTTATTTTCTTCTAACGAAAACTCACTAATGACCTTAGCCCAATTCTCTTCAAATTCCTCAGGCTCCAAGTCTTCGCTCCAGACAACATTGTTCAGATGACTTAAGAAATCAGTCTCTTTGCAAATCGTGCTCCCAACCTTGTCTGTTACTTTCTTCATAATGTGCCACATGCAAAAGCGATGTCTTGCTTTTTTGAACACGGCTGCAAGTCACAAAATCCACATTATCTATTGTCAGAGATGTTTGGTCACAAATCAAGCTCTAAGATTCACTAAACAAGGTCTCAGATTCACAAGATAAGAGAAATAACAAAATAGCCAATTTCAACAACTTATGACCAAGTTTAAGAATATTAGCTTTGTGTTTCACATAACATGCCCAAAGATTCACTGAACAAGGTCTGAGATTCACAAAATTAAGAGCAAAAGAGATGATTTTAAACCACGACCAAGTTTCACATAACAAGCCCTGAGATTCACTAAACAAGGTCTGAGATTCACAAGATAACGTCTGAGATTCACAAAATTAAGAGCAAAATAGATGATTTTAAACCACGACCAAGTTTCACATAACAAGCCCTAAGATTCACTGAACAAGGTCTGACATTCACAAGATAAGGTCTGAGATTCACAAAATTAAGAGCAAAATAGATGATTTTAAACCACGACTAAGTTTCACATAACGAGCCCCAAGATTCACTGAACAAGGTCTGAGATCCACAAGATAAGGTATGAGATTCACAAAATTAAGAGCAAAGTAGATGATTTTAAACCACGGCCAAATTTCGCATAACAAGCCCAAAGATTTAGTGAACAAGGTCTGAGATTCACAAGATAAGGTCTGAAATTCACAAGATAAGGTCTGAGATTCACAAAACAAGGTCTCAGATTCACAAGATAAGAGAAATAACAAAATAGGCAATTTCAACAACTTATGACCAAGTTTAAGAATATTAGCTTTGTGTTTCACAAATCAAGATCTAAGTTTCACAAAACACGCTCTATGATTCACAAAATAAACTTCAAGATTCACGAATAATGTTCCTAGATTCACCAAATAAATAACCAGTTTCACAAAAGTAAGATATTCCAAACACACCTGGAACTGCATTTATTATTCCGGCATCTTGGTCATTGATGATGTAATTGGGTTCTTTGCCACCCATTGCTTTCAGGAACTGTTGAAATGCCCAAATAAATGAGTCATCGTCTTCAAGATCTAAAAGCACGCATCCAAATGTTATTGACTTTTTGTGATTGTCAATGCCAGTGAAAGGTGCAAATTTCATGTTATATTTGTTCGTTCCATAAGTTGGATCGAATGAAATAGCATCACCAAACAATGCGTAACATCTGATGGAATCCGCATTTGTCCAAAAAATTCTTGTCAAAGCACTGTCAGCATCTGTTTCATATGAAAATACCAACCCTTTTGTTTCTCGAAGGGTTTCTAAACGAGAGATGAACATATGTCCATCCTTGCCATTAAGTAGACACTTTACATTCCTTTGGAAATTCTTGAACTGCGTAAGGGTAGCTCCAACATTTTCGAAACCCTCAGCATGTTCCTTGCATAATTTGTATGTTAAACTAGCCCAGACATTCAATCTCGAATTTTGGATAATCAATTGCTTATGATATTCGTTCAGTTGATTTATATTAACAGCAAGTTTCTCAAATTCCCTATTTTTAACAGGCGTCACTGGGTGGTTGTGACCCTCACAGAATTGTTCAATCTTGTACATCTTTTCATGGAACATGAATTTTATCATTGCTTCACAACCCTACCTTTTAATTTTAGTTATTCTTGTACCACTTTGCTTATTGGAACTCTCAGCTTCACCTACACCTGCACCTCCACCCTTTTTCGTACTGGTTTTAACAGTTTTTGTTTTTCTATTTGCACCAGCTTTTGTTTTGTCACCAGTTTCAACGGTTGTTGTTTTTGCATCAGCTTTGGGAGGACGATTTTTCCTGTTATTAAAACCTTGACGATGACAAACCATGCATTTTGTTCGAATAACACCATCTTTAAACCTCTTAGTTGAAAACTTCCTTGCTTCAAACCCACAAGCAATAACATAAATTTTATAGAACAACATTGCTGACTCTAAGTCCACAAATGTTTTGCCAACCATGGGTGTAAATTTCTCTTCAATCCTACTTATCCATTACTCGGTGCCACCCGGTGTGTAAGTTACCAAAGTAGTAGGTGTGGAAATAGTTGGCATTGTAGGGGTTGTTAAGACAGCAGTAGAACCCTCACCATCCTGACCAGAACCAACATTAGAGCAAGGAACCTCACCACAACCGACACGAGGCGTCACACTACACTGTGAGTTGTTGTTGACATTTGAATTAATACCTAAGAAGATAAAAGGTTCACAAAGTCACATCTCACATTCACAAAACAAGGCTTAAGATTTACTAAATAAGGTCTGTGATTCACAAATAAAGTCTGAGGATATTATCTGAGCAAGGAAGAGAGCAGAATAGGTCATTCCTAAAGGGTTCACAAAAAGAGCTCTAGGATTCACAAACACAAGGACTGATATTCACAACTTCACTTTTTGGTTCAGATTATTAGTTCAGTTTTTAATCTTACCCAGGTTGTATATATTAGTTATTAAGTTTCACAAAATAACCTTCTAGTTTCACAAACTACGGTCTCTGCTTCACACAAAAAGAAATAAATAAATTGCATCAGTAACGTTTAACAACATATATTCACAAAATAAGGCCCAAGATTCACTAAATAAAGGCTGAGATTCACCAAATAAAGTCCGAGATTCACTAAATAAAGTATCATATTATTAGTTCAAATAATTTTTAAAAAATTTGGTGAAGATTTTTAAGTTTTATTTAATTATCACACTATCATCATTTGCTAAGATTCACCGATTAACGTTTGAGATTCACAAAATAAGGTCTAAGATTCACAAAATAAGTAAAAGAGCAACAAAGGTGATTCTAACCACTTATGATGACCAAGTTTCACAAAATAAGCTCTAAGATTCACTAAACTAGGTATGAGATTCACAAAATAAGGTCTGAGATTCACCAAACAGCAAAATCCACTCAATTCATAAACTCTTACAGTAACAATTCAACCAACTCTTACAGTCACACAATTAAGTCCTAAGATTCACAAATTCAACTCAATTCATAAACTAAACCTTGCAAAAAAACTGAAATACAATATCAATCCATATATTCCATAATAATCGAGCAGAAATTTTGACAAATGCAAATTGAATCAGAAAACATGAGATTTTATAAAAATTACATAAAGAACGATATACCTGATTCAATAACACTATTATCACCAGTCATTGTGATATCTATAATCTCCATAGCAATTAGAGCTGCAAAATCGTCAAAAACAATTTAGTAAGTAGTACGAAATCGCGAGAAAAAGGAAATTGCTCAAAATATTGGTCAAATTCGAACGTTCTATTTACAAAATCGTTCAATTTGATCAAATTCGAACCTGATATCATGAATTTATGAGTGAATTGAAAGAATTGTATGAATATACTCAATTTTGATCAAAATTATGAAATTACCTGAAAATTAATCGATTTTTCTTCTGAAATTACTTGAATCAACGTTGTTGAATGTTGTTTTGATGAAATCCACGAACAATCGATGAACAAATTGATGAGCTTTGCTGAAGAATTTCCGTTGAACGAACGAGAGCTTGCTTGTTGAAGAATTTTCAGGAAAACAATTTTGTTTGTATATTTTAGAGAGATAGTGTGTAATTGGGCTATTGTATGATTTAATATTTTAGTGAGAGAAAGTATTTTGGGCTAAATGAAAAGATTTGGAATGACCCCTCAATTTTCAGCCCAATGAATAATAGGAAGTTAGTCCATAAATGAAGGATTAATGAAGGAATTTGGTGAGGCCGTAGCCTACGCATCAAAATTAACGGCCTCGCCGGATTCTCTCTCTCTCTCTCTCTCTCTCTCTCTATATATATATATATATATATATATATATATATATATATATATATATATATATATATATATATATATATATATATATATATATGCCCGTGCAATTTTACACGAGTTCTAAGCTAGTTAATGTAAAACCTATATAATCATACAACTATTTAATTTAATGGATAGAATTGTAACTGGTTTTATACGGTTGTACTCACGTTTCTATTTTATTTGTTCATCTAGCTAGATTAGATTGTTTTCCTCATCATATTTTTTTTTCTACTGGTGATTCAACTGGATTGTTCTGTATGTATGTCGATTTCATCAACTCTTAGATCATATTGTGCATCTATGTGACAATATCTATTCATTGTATGTCAATATGTATTTACTTTTCCATAGACGCATAGGTTGTTTATAGTATGAATTTATTTAACCAATTTCTCTTATTATTGTCAGATTATTATGCAAGATGCAATAACAGTGATGGATAATTTATAGAATACAAATATAAAAGATATGCATTTTGAACTCATTTGAAACTATAAGAATTATTTCTAAGTGTAATAAGGATAGAACTTTGAAGCGAGTCCAGCAATACTAAAGCATTCGACTTATCTGAGACTTCTCGAATAATATTTGGAAATCAACTTATACGAAGTTAAACTACTGTAAAAAGCGGTCATTTTAGGAGTAATAGTGACCATTTTATCGTTCACCTCCTCGCCGGCGAGAGCGAAAATCAAAAAATTCCCCCAAAATAAAAAAACCCCCAATTATCGTTCACCTCCTCGCCGGCGGCTTCTACGGTCGCCTCATTGGGTCGCCGGCGATACTATTTCAACCTTTTATAATCCTTCCCCTCACTGTCATCCGGTGAGCTTTTCGCTTTAATCGTTTGTGTTCGTATTCAGCTATCAATCGCTAGGTCGCCCACCTGTAACATCCGGCAATCGCATATCCTCCGATCGCCTTCTGTGGTGTTTGTTTCTGGGTTCGGTCCGTTGCTCCCCTCTAGCTTGATTTTTGTCATTTTCGGGTCCGGGTTTGTTTCCTTTATCGCTTTTTTAATCGTCTGTTTTCTCGCTTTTGTTAGTTAATTCGTGGCTGTTAAGTCACCGGGGACTCCATCTTCTCCGTTCGTCTTCTTTGGTGTTTTGTTTTTTTGTCTATCAGCGTGTTTCTCTGGGCTTTTCATTCAGTCTGTTTCCTGGGCTCTCGTTCAGTCGGGTTACAATCGGCGGTAACAGTTTTTGTAACTAGATTGGAGCAAAAGGCTTTAGAAGGTCTTCATCTGTCGAGGGGTCTATCCCTTTCCCAGTCTTTTGAGTAGCTCGATGTTGTGGTGTAGTACTGGCCTGGTCTTATTTTTTCAGTTTTTATGAGTCGGGTCGGTGTTATGGTGTGTTGTATCCCTTCTTAGGAATTGTGTATCTATGTCTTCCGCTAACATTTATCAAAAGTTTCTTGAAACTTTTGCTAGTGCCCATGTCAGCGATGGGTTTATGGAGAATAATGGGGATAGGATGCTAGGCTACTTTATGAAATTGCAGGGGTCAGCTCCGTTAATTTTAGCTGAGGTGAAGGAGTTAAAAGATAAGGGGAACGGTCTTTTTAGGCAAAATGATTTTGATAATGCAGCGGAGTGTTACGATGAAGCTTGTAAATTACTTAGTCTCAGCTTGGGAGATTTAGGAGGTGAAGATATTCAATCGCTATCTGACCTTGCAGTTTCTCTTATGTCAAATATGGCTGCATGTGCCCTGAAACTTGAGGAATACAGAGCTGCCTCGGGTTTATGCTCCATGATTTTGAACACCTTCCCTCATAATGTTAAGGCACTTTTTCGTAGAGCGGTTGCTTATATGAAGTTGAAAAGGTTTTCGAAAGCTGAATTGGATCTGGTTCAGGCCTTAATGGTGGAACCAAGTAATAAGGATGTGTTAAGGGAATTAGAGGTGGTAAAAAGTCACCTTCTCATAAAGGAAAATGGAAAAAGAGTGCTGGAGGTTGCTAATGAAGATTGCGTGGAGAAGAACAACAAGAAATCTGTCCATGTTTTGGCGTCTGATGTGTGTATTAAGGATACTGGTGAAAGCGTGGTTACGGAGGTGATGGAAGAACAAAGTGTTATGAGTATAAGGGACACTGAGAGTGTGAATATGGAAGAGATGGAGGTTCAAAGTATTTGTGCTAATAAGTCAGTTCTTCAGTTCTCCAAAAAGGGAGGTGGTAGTTCTACTTTAAGGATCCCAGTCAATTCTTATCAAAAGTTGCTGGAAGGGAAAACGGTGAGTTTTTACCGTAAACGTGATTTGTCAACTTTAACAATTCGAATCCTTAAGGATAAGACTACTAAGGAGATAGACTCTATAAAGGAACAATGCTACCAGAAGAAGAAGAGGAAGAAGAAAAAGAGGAGAGGTTCTATTAAAGGAAATTCTAAAATGAGGGGGGCAATGAAGGAAGACATTCCCCTCTCCGATGTTATCAAGGTAGAACCTGATATTCCTAGCGTAAGTTTGAGCTCGTCTACTACTGGGGTCGGGACGTCTTGCGTATCTTCTTGCGCATCTTTAGTTTGTGACAATTTCACTCCTCCCGCTACTCATGTCCCCCAAGCTCATGATGATTCTAATGTCCATCAGCCTTTCGTCTTTGCAGCTCGCCCTAAGAAGTGTAAGATTCTCTCAGTTCCGAAGCCATCAGCCGCCCCTTTTACTCCTCTGTTTTGCAGGAACCCCTCTACTAATCATGTGCACGAGAGATGGAGAATCATCACGGCCAAGAGGAATTAAAGTAAAGGGGAGGAACCTCCAAGACACAATTTATCTACTTTCTCAAAAAGTAGACCTCTCTCCCATAAATTTCTACGTCCTCGTGGCGTAAGTGTGTCTTGGTACTCCTCTGAGGCTCCGTTGTTAAAGAAGAGAAAAGAATTGTTTGCTCAATTGGCCAGCTCTGATCGTCATGCTAAGAAACTTTTATTGGTTATCAACCCCATCTGTAATTTATTTGCTTCTCCTAATAATGTAGTATTAAATCCGACTCCGAGAGTCGGGTAGGTACTTTGTAAGAACACTTTCTTTACTGCTGTCAAAAAAAAAAAAAAAAAAAACGAAGTTAAACTACTGACTTGAAGCTTTCCCACAAAGGTAGGATCCTAATGTTTCTCAAATGCAACTTAGTGTCATCTAATCTTTTAACTGTAGTGCACTATATTTTACTTTGGTCGTAGGACTGTGATGATTGTTGAATTAGTATGACTCTTTCTCTCTCTATTTTTCTAGAGAGAGCTTTTCCTCTCTTCTGAGAGCACGTGTTTTCTTTAACTTCCTTTTGTTCTTCTCTCTCCAACACCTTCATCTTCAGCTTTTTATTTTCCCAATTTCTTGTCAGATTATTATCACTAATTACATTAAGGAGTAGGGTGGAATCAATTATATCTACTCTAATTTAGGTAGTTGGCGTCTTAATTTATGCCTACCTACCAACAATCATTGTTCTAGTAAAATTCTAATTGGGGCTTGAAACCCTAAAATCCTCTTTCTGCAGTTTTTGGGGATTTTTCCGTGTAAATCCCTCCATATTCCAATTAATCATCCCTACTCAGTTCATTTAATTGGTGGTCGGCCGTTTGTGTTGCTCAATAAAGTTTTCCCCAATTTCAATTACTTACTGCATTGATTTGATTGATGTGACTAAACAACTTCTAATCTTTTCTGCTTCTTTTCCCCACTATATAATCCATCAAATGGCGGTGGGTAGATCAACACAATCATCACAGTCCTCTCATTTTATAAATCTTAAAATCTCATAACAAAATAAATATAAATTTTATACAATCTCTCACAATCATCAGCTTTCTTCGAAAATGGAGTTTGAGAATCAGTTTGGTCGATATGAGAGGGGGGTGATTGAGGAAGGAGTTGCTGAACCACAAAACGGTCACTTGCACCATCACGTTCATCAAACTTTTGAGAATGCTGAGTTCAATCCTATGAACCCACTTCATGTCAATATTTGGAGATATCCTCGTTCTGGGAGAGTGATTAATGTAGACCCTGCTGAATTAGGACGATCACGAGAATTCTGGGGAAACTGCATCATAGGCTTCTTGGTTGATTATCGTTTGTTTGAGGCGGAGAAGGTGAATGATGTGATTGAAAGGAAATGGAGCTCGAATGGGAGGATCACTGTTTTTCGTATGGGGGAAGTGTATGTTTTCCATTGTGAAAATCAAGCTGACAAGGAGGGTCTCTTGGAAAGAACAACGGTGACAATTGATGGTGCAGTTATGGTCTTAGCAAAATGGTATTCTGACATTGTGCCACGGACAGTGAGATTCCCATATGCGGAAGTTTGGGTGCGTGTCTGTGGCCTGCCGTTTGAATACCTCAATATGCACGTGGCTCAGGTGGCGGGTAAGCTCCTTAGTCATTAGTTCTATATAGAACCTTTTGAGTTTCTGCCTGATAATAACTACCTTAGAATAAGGGTCTGTATTAAGCTGAATGAACCACTTATGCTTGGGTTCTTTTTGGCAATGGATATAGGATATTTACTCTGGGTTCAGTTCAAATATGAGGATATATTTAAGTACTATATTAGGTATGGAAAAATTGGGCATAAGGGGAGTCAGTGTAGGGAGAGTATGGTGATTGTTGTATCGAGCATTGAAGGAATGTTGGATAAAACTGTGGAAAAGGGTTTTGCTGTGTTTCAAGCACACGGTACACATACTATGTTTAAATTAGACTTAAGGGCAACACCATCCACTAAAAAGTTTTTATCTTCGAAAGTTCGTTTGGGTAATGTTAGGACAGGACCTAGGCAGAGGCGTAGGAGTGCCTCACCAGAAAGGGTCGTGGATTTTGATTTAGGGATTACCCCTGGGGACGTGTTACTCCTGGTATGAGGTTTGCAGTTACTGATGTGACCATAATTAGCGCATATTTAGCCCCCGAATTAGCCTTGTTCCCATGCTTTTTAGTGCATATTTGGATCATTTCTTATCTTTAGTTCTTTGTTTTGCATGTTCTTTGAGATTTTGATCCCTTGGTAGGAAAGGAGTAAGAATCTTGCATTTTCATGGCAAAACGAGACTAAATTGATCGAATCCAATGACCAAGCATCAAGGAGAGACAAGATTAGAAGGCCTTTATACATATTATAGTAGAAGAGCAATGTTGAGAAAGGATCCTTGAGTCCCCAAGGAAATCCCCAAGGAATTTATGAAGAAAAGGGAAGAAAAGAAGAAGATGTCTTGCTGAGTGACAATCCGTGCGGATTGTCACCAATCCGGCCGTCCCACAGCTGCACAATCCGTGCGGCTTTGCTCTAATCCGCTCGGATTCCACCTCCACGATCCGCCCGGATTCTCTCGAATCCGCTCGGACCCCATCGCGAGAATCCGCCCGTCCCGACCTTATTCCGCCCGGATTCCAGCACAGCGTGATTTCCTCTTCTCCAAGCTACGAAGAAAGAAGCCCTTCCTTCGAAAAATACCGGCTCCTCCTTGCTCAATCTAAAAAGTGTAATTACTAGTTTAGCCCTTAGTTAACCCTAATGCATCCTCCCTAATTTCCACTATAAATACCCCATTAGTCTAATTAGAGGAGCATGTTCTTCTTATCAATAATTAGAGTAGTTAATATCAATCAAATCTCTCTTTAGTATTGTAATCAACAATTAATCAAGTTCTAATACAAGTTTTATTTCCTTAATCTCTCTTTTGTTCATCCTTTATTTTGGGTAATTGAAGATTATTTGGGTTATTGTTGGGAGATTGACAACCTCTCAATCAAGCATTCAAGTACTTCTTTTATCTTTGCTTTATTATTGGAATCATTAGTAGGTATAATTCTCTTAATCCCTTTTTAATTATTGTTAATTACTTTCATTTATTCATCATGTTTCATATTGTTGGTATGATTGACAACCTTGCTAGCATGATCAACATGATAATGAGTGAGTAGTCTCTTAGCTAGGGTTAATGGGTGATTAGGGGAAACCAACATGGGGAATGATTCATGCTTAAATTAATATGCTTTCATGTTTTATTTGCTTGCTTGTTTTGATCTCAACTCATGCACATGTTATATTTGATGAAATGCTAAGCCTATGAATCCTTGCATTTACTATCATCTTTTATCTTTTCAATGAGACTTGTAAGACATAACCCAACTCGAGTCTCATTAGACCATGCATGTTGTTGAGTAGGGAAGATTAAGTCGACTTGTAGGTGTTGTACAATCTAATCGATTCGGCTCCGGGACCCAAACTTTCCTAGGATTGTAAGATATAACCCAACTCAATCCATCACAACAATAATTGCTTGCTTATAATTTGAGAACATGTTTGTACGATCAATTCCCATGATTCCCCTATGATCCCATGACACCCTAGTGCTTTTAATCAATTGTTTACACCCCTTTAATTCATCTTGCTTGTTTATTTTCATTGCTATTTTAGTTTAGTGACCTTCTACATCAACCCAATTTGTGACACCCCTTAGACACCACTAGTTGCAATAGAAATCTCATTTCAATACCCGTCCCTTCGGATCGGACCTTTAATTGCCTCTTTACTAATTGTAGAGTTGTTTGTGAAGTTATAAATTGTGTTTTGATTCGACCGTGACCCAACGACCACATCTTTAATTGTGAACACGAAACAGACCGATCAAAAATGGCGCCGTTGCCGGGGACGGTGATTACTTGATTTAGATTTCTTTTTATTAGTTGTGTCTTTCTTCGCCTTGGGGAAGTAAAACCCCTCAAGGTTTGCTCTAATCGTTTTCAAGTTGTTTGATATTTTGCGAGATGGATTTCATAGATTGTTTTGTAGAGGACCACTTGAGTATACCTTACTTCAAGGATCCCATGCAAGCATTGGAAGCCTTAGAAGCAAGTGAGGCTAAGAGCATGTATTGGGAGTTGGAGGTGGATCTCTTTGAGGCCGCTCTAGCTAACAAGGAACTTACTCGTGCACAATCCGAATTAGTGCATAATATTCTAGTGGAAGCATGTCAACCCATAGAGGATGAGCAATCCATCCTAGAGGATATTTTACAAGCTCAAGAGCAAGAGGAACCCATCATGGGATTTGAATATGATGAGGTTGATGAAAGTGAAGTTAAGTATGCTATGAGAATGGAATGTCTAATGGAGATGGAGCAAATTCTCAATGAAACTCCAAAGGAGGAAAGTAAGGTACAAACTCCTACTTTGAAACCCCTTCCTCCAAATTTGAAATATGCTTACCTTGATGAATCAAAGACCAAACCCGTGATTGTTAAGGATAGACTTGATAATGACCAATTAGGAAAGTTGCTTGATGTGTTGAAACAACATGAGAAGGCTATAGGTTATAGTCTAGATGACCTTAAGGGGATAAGTCCCAACTTTTGCATGCATAGAATTCATCTAGAGGAAGACCATAGACCTACCATTCAACCCCAAAGAAGATTGAACCCCCACATGCAAGAAGTTGTCAAAGGAGAAGTCATGAAATTACTTGATGCGGGAATCATATATCCCATATCGGATTCTTTGTGGGTTAGCCCCGTCCAAGTGGTACCTAAGAAAGGAGGTACTACGGTAGTGACAAATGAAAAGAATGAATTAATACCCACAAGAATGATCACCGGTTGGCGTATGTGCATTGACTATCGGAAATTAAACTCCGCAACAAGAAAAGATCACTTCCCCTTACCATTCATTGACCAAATGCTTGAGAGGTTAACCTCCAACAAATTGTTTTGTTACCTTGACGGGTATTCGGGATTCTTCCAAATCCCTATACACCCGGATGACCAACATAAGACCACCTTCACATGCCCTTATGGCACTTTTGCATATAGGAGGATGCCTTTTGGATTATGTAATGCCCTCGCCACTTTCCAAAGATGCATGATGAGTGTCTTCTCCGATTACTTAGAGACCATAATGGAAGTTTTTATGGATGATTTTAGTGTTTATGGAAAGGACTTTGACTCATGTTTGCATAATCTTTCTCTTGTGTTGCAAAAGTGTGAAGATGTTAGCCTTGTTTTAAATTGGGAAAAGTGTCACTTCATGGTCAATGAAGTAATTGTCTTAGACCATTTGATTTCGGAAAAGGGCATCGAGGTCGATAAAGCTAAAGTTGAGGTGATAGAGAAACTCCCACCTCCCTTGAATGTTAGAGGGGTGAGAAGTTTTCTCGGTCACGCGGGTTTTTATCGTCGTTTCATAAAAGATTTTTCAAAAATAGCAAAACCCCTCACTCAACTTTTGCTTAAAGATGCTCAATTCCAATTTAT
Source organism: Silene latifolia (assembly GCF_048544455.1). Classification (NCBI taxonomy): domain Eukaryota; kingdom Viridiplantae; phylum Streptophyta; class Magnoliopsida; order Caryophyllales; family Caryophyllaceae; genus Silene; species Silene latifolia. The sequence goes on from NC_133538.1 coordinate 409,877,476, forward strand.
TGACGAATGTGTTGAAGCTTTTAATAGAATCAAAGAAGCATTAATCTCGGCACCAATCATTCAACCCCCGAATTGGGAGTTACCTTTCGAGATTATGTGTAACGCTAGCAACTACGCCGTTGGAGCGGTTCTTGGCCAACGGGTAGGGAGAGCTCTTCACGCCATCTATTACATAAGCAAGACCCTCGACCCCTCCCAAGTGAATTATGATACAACCAAAAAGGAGCTTCTTGCCATTGTTTATGCTTTGGATAAATTCCGTTCCTACTTGCTTGGATCCAAGGTGATTGTATTTTCGGATCACCGTGCTCTCCGACATCTCTTGATAAAGAAGGAGGCAAAACCAAGATTGTTGAGATGGATTTTGCTTCTTCAGGAATTTGACTTGGAAATAAGAGACAAGAAAGGAGCCGAGAATGTAGTGGCGGATCACTTGTCAAGGATCCGGTTTCATGATGAAAATGGAGAAACCCCGATCAATGACTCATTTCCCGACGATATGTTGATGGCTATTCAAACACAACTTGAAAGGCATATCACCCCATGGTTTGCCGATTATGCTAACTATATTGTTGGAAAAGTGCTCCCTCCAAATTTGAACCACAACCAAAGGAAGAGATTCCTATTCGAAGTGAAGAGGTACTTTTGGGATGACCCAAACCTCTACAAGGAGTGTAGTGATGGGCTCTACCGGAGATGCATCCCTCAATGGGAAATCCAAGGAATCTTGGAAGGATGTCATTCATCACCCTACGGTGGGCACCATGGAGCAAGGAGAACCGTTGCAAAAATTCTCCAATCGGGCTTCTATTGGCCTACAATGTTTAAAGATACAAGAGAATTCATCATTCATTGCGATGCTTGTCAAAGAACGGGGAATATATCTTGGAGGAACGAAATGCCACAAAGGGGCATTCTAGAGGTAGAGATCTTCGATGTTTGGGGAATCGACTACCAAGGGCCCTTTGTGACATCCAATGGGAATAAGTACATCCTTGTGGCCGTAGATTATGTCTCAAAGTGGGTGGAGGCAATCGCCACCCCAAATGATGATGCAAAAACGGTCACCAAGCTTTTCAAGAAGATAATTTTCCCAAGATTTGGAGTTCCTAGAGCGATCATTAGTGATGGAGGAACGCATTTCCATGAGAAGAAGCTTGCATCCCTTTTGACCAAATATGGTGTTCAACATCGAACCGGCTTGGGATATCATCCTCAAACAAGCGGTCAAGTGGAAATTTCAAATAGAGAGATCAAGCAAATCCTTGAAAAAGTTGTGAACAAGACTCGGAAAGATTGGAGCACAAAGCTTGATGATGCTCTTTGGGCTTATAGGACGGCCTATAAGACTCCCATAGGAGCCTCCCCCTACAAGCTTGTCTATGGAAAAGCATGTCATTTGCCAATCGAATTGGAGTACAAAGCTTATTGGGCAATCCGAGCACTTAATCTTGATCTCAAATTGAGCGGTCAAAGGAGGATGATTCAAATCCAAGAGTTGGAAGAATTCCGACTACAATCCTATGAGAATGCAAAGATTTACAAAGAAAGAACAAAATTGCTTCATGATAAGAGAATTAGACAAAAGGCCTTGCACAAGGGAGACAAAGTCCTTCTATTCAATTCCCGCTACCGACTCTTTCCGGGAAAATTGAACTCTAAATGGATGGGTCCCTATGTGATAACCGAAGTTGGAAAATATGGAGATTTCGAACTCAAGGCGGAAGATGGAAGCAAGTTCAAGGTAAATGGTCAAATGTTGAAGCCATACTATGAAGGAGCGTTTGTTGGAGAGGTCGAGGCTACCTACCTCGGGCCTCCTCCCCCTTGAAAGGACCATCTAAGGGAGAGTTTGGTGGAGTCCTCCCTAAACCACCACTTGTAAATATACTAACCCTCTAACTTGTATTTATTGCATTTGTTTTAATAAATAGCATGAACTCTTTTCATGAGCGTAAGTAAGGGAGGGTTACTAATGAATTTTGAATGAAGGAAGGAACGAATTTTCAAGTGTGGGGACGCATCTAAGAGAGGAGGAGAAGTCAAAACTCGCAGCCTGAATCCGTGCGGATTCCCGGAATCCGGCCGTCTTCTTTGGAATCCGGGCGTTCGAGGAGAAACCGTCCGTCCGGCTACGCTGAAAATTTGAAGATTTTTGGGTGAGGTTGAATCCGAGCGTCCAAAGAGGAAAAACGCCGGTCTTGAAGAATCCGGCCGGATTTGAAGAAAGACGCCCGTCTTTCTACCTGTGCATTTCAAAGAAAATCTCTGTAGAAGAATCCGTCCGTCTTCAGAAGAAGACGCCCGTCCCATCGTAAAAGAATCCGAGCGTCTCATGCTCGGGACGCCCGTCTCTGAAGCGTCAAATTTTGGAAATTCTCGCCGTGATGAATCCGGGCGTATTACCTTAATCCGCCCGTCCCGAGGAGCACGAATCCGAGCGTCTTCAGCTCGAATCCGCTCGTCTTCTCACGGTGTTTTGACCCGACTTTTCCCTAATTAAAATACACCCCACCACACATACAGTGACACATCACTACTCCTTCCAATTGCACTATAAAACCCACCTCCTTATGACTCCCATACATATCCAAATCACCCTCTTTACCCACAAAATCAAAAAGCCCCAATTTTCTAGGGTTTCCAACACTCAATCAACAAGGAACATCCTTACCCTTTCACAAATCAAAAGAACCCAACAAAAGAATCAAGAATGGCACCAATGAGATCCTCTTTTAGGAGTGCAAGAAGACCAAGGATGATGGGAAGTTCTTCTACCTCCCATCTCAACACCATTAGAAGGGAACATGAAGAGATTGTAGATCTCACAAGGCTTGATGATTTCTCAAATGTGGAATTCCTCAACGATGTGCAGAGATTAGTCTTCCACCGGCTTCTAAGTAAGAATATTCTTCCTACTAAATTTTTATGTCATGCTACCTTGAGGAAACTTGGGATTTATCACCAAGTGGAAGCTCTCTTTGAGGTTTTTGGTCTTTCAACCCTTTTTCGCATGTATGAACCAACCTATCGGTCCCTTGTGCTTGAATTCTTGAGCTTTTTGAAGATTACAACCTTGAACAAAGTAATATGCATAGAGTTTAGGTTGGAGAATGTTTCTAGGATGATGACCCTTGTAGAATTCGCAAATGTGTTTGGACTTGATGTTTCGCCTACCCGAACATCGAAACCCAAAAAGTATAGTGTTTCACCTTTGTGGAGGGCCATGACGGGCCGGGATTTCATTATTACCAAGGAATGTCTTGCTTTTCATATCCAAAACCCGATCTTGAGGCTTACATATCGATTTCTTTCGGGCACTCTCTATGCCCGCCGAGATCCGGCCATCGTGAACCAATTAGACCTTGTGTTTATGGAATCATACCTCAACATTCAAGGGAGAGATGGGTATCACTTCAATGCACCTCTAGTTTTGCTAGAGAAATGGGCAAAGTTTAGAAATGGGGACGATGATGGAATGAATCACATAGTGAATGGAGGACTCATAACTAGACTTGCAAAGCACTTCAACCCAAGGTTCAATGAGAACAATGAGTACACTCCACTTACGGGGAGCACGAGAATTAATGAAGATCTCCTTCTCGTCCAACACCATTGGATAACCCTTGAGGGGGTCGATAAGCGGATAAAGTGGTTGACAAAAGGAAGCGATCCGATCTATCTCCCAATGACCGATCTACCACGGATCTCTCCAAGAAGAGGAAACTTATCCCTAATGCCCTCCTACCTCATCCTAAGTCAAACAAAGCAAGCACCACCACCCCAAAATCCACCACCACAACAACAAGAACAACAAACCCAAAATGAGAAGATAAAAGTGTCTCCCTACCCCTTTCCCTACCAACCGTATAACCATCCAAATCCCTTCATCCTCCCTCGTGACGACTTTGTCACGGGAATCTTACAAGATCTACACTACCGTCAATACGAGACCTCCGTGGACACTTACTATGCTCTTTACCCCCAATACCATGAGATGGTTCGAAAAGGACGGATTAGTGAGGAAGGAGCTTTCCCCTCATGGGCTCAAATGGATTTGCTCTTCCTCAACTCGGAGAAAGCTAATGAAGGGGCGAACGGTCGCCAAGAGGAGGAGAGTGGCAATTCTTGTGGAGGTGACACGGTGAAGCTTGAGAGTGAGGAAGACGAATTCATGGACCCAAGTTTGAGTGATGCTTCAAAGGATATTTGGGATAGCGTTATAGAGGGAGATGATGCCGATGTCTAGAAGACTACTTCATCACTAGGTGGAGCGGGCAAGAGGCACCCACCTAAGTTCAAGTGAAGTTTTCTCATCTCTCCTCTTTATTTTTCAATGTTTCATGAAAGGAAGTTTGTGTCTTGTTACCTTGTATTTTCATTAATTTTGATCATTGTTGGAGTAGTCCTAGCACCATAGAGGACTCACACCTCGGTACCATTGAGGTGTTCTCATTTTATTGTTCCCATTTTCAAAATCCAAAATGACAAATTAGTTTCATGCATTGCATAGTGTGTGCATGAACTACACCCATCCTTGGACATTAGCAATAGTGTCTCACTCGGTTTGGGGAAGTTAATGCATACACAACGGGAGGTAATCTAAATTATCCTCTCCGTCATAACAAAAACCATGCATCATGTAGTGTAGCTTAGTGTAGATTGCATTTAGTGTAGAAATCATGCATCATCTTTGCATAATTTCCATCATTTTGGCCATTGAGGACAATGCCCATATTAGTGTGGAGATGGGAATTCTAACATTAAACTCTTATTCAAAAATCCAAAAAAATTGAAAAATTTCAAAAATCATAAAAATTTGAAAATTGAAAACCCAAAAACATGTTTATTTCCTTTTGTAGTCTTGTATATATTGTCTTGTATATATTGTGTTTGTTCTATCCTTATTCACATTGATTGACTACGCCACATCCGAGACATGAGGATCATGAAGACCACATGGTATGATATTTCCAATCTCCTTTTTCCTCTTTATGTTGATGACTATGTGGCTCTATTTTGATTGATGTGGTATAACAATGTGAACTTAGGACTTGCATTTAGTTTATATGTCATATTAGTTAATAGAATCACTTGCATTAGGATGTTTATATTAGTTGCATCATGGCATGTAGTTGCATGTTAGAAATGTTTTGAAAAATGCCTATTTAGGAACTTTGACAAGAGAAACTAAGCCATTACAAATACTTGTTCAACTTAAAACTTTGCCTACTAGAATGGTTGTAAAACACCCTAGATAGTGTCATACTAGTGTCTTTTGACCCATGACCCAAAGCCTAGTCAAGGGTTTGCATGTGAGTCACCTATCCAACCCCGTGATGCGATGTGGACTTGGTTAACTCGTCTAGGTGACCTTGTTTGACCTTGTGGTAAGGCAACCCAAAAATATATTCTATCAATAAGCTTGAAGTGCTCATTTCAAAGAAATTTTGTCATGTGGAAGTAATCTAATGCCAAGGAACCTCAAATGTTGTGAATTGTTGAAAGTTGAGAAATTTAAGTTGTTTTGATGGAGGCGTACCACTTCGATGTGCTTTGGTGCGGGATCCATTGAATTGGGCCCCCATACGGTTGTGAATTCGGCCACCCAGAGACAGAGTGACTATCACCCCGAAAAGCTATTGTCTAGAGGTTAACCGGTTGCCTAATAAGCGATTGGCGAAAGCAAAGGACACTAGCCCTAAGGACAAACCCCATCTTAAATTTTTGAAATGTGAAAGTGAAATGAGGACAATTTTGAATACTAGTCATATCCACCCGTTGTGAATAAAGATTTGAGCATTTCATTCCCAAAAAGCCTTTTTGTCAAGCCACTTGGTCGAGCTTGGGACGATCCATGACCTTTACTTTTGTAGAGAATTCGAGACTTGTCATGTCATATGCTACTAGAATCATAGGGATCATCATTCCACCACCATCCGATCGCTCTTGACGAAAGCATTTGGAAATTGAGGACGAAAGTAGTCTAGTTTAACACCATTTGGAGGTGATTTAGTGCCATCCTCTTAGCCTTAGTAATTTGTTGAACTAGTATTTGTGAAGGATTACATGCTCTTAAATTTGTTCCTCTTTAGTGCCTCCGCCACTTGATGAGGAAGTGGCTATTCGTTTTGTAGATGCATCCATTATGTGATTTTGTGTGCTTAATGTTTGGATGTGTCGCCATTTTGGCAAGACCCACCTTGCCTTGCAAGAAGGCATCCTACCTCATGGTTGTCTTGTTGTGAGTTGAAGGGGCGGAGTGATACCCGCTAATTGTCTCATATCGGCTATTATTAAGATAGGTTAGTATTGGTCCTAGTCTTTGTCACCTCTTTACTCGGGACGAGCAAAGGTTCGGTTTGGGGATATTTGATGTGACCAAAATTAGCGCATATTTAGCCCCCGAATTAGCCTTGTTCCCATGCTTTTTAGTGCATATTTGGGTCATTTCTTATCTTTAGTTCTTTGTTTTGCATGTTCTTTGAGATTTTGATCCCTTGGTAGGAAAGGAGTAAGAATCTTGCATTTTCATGGCAAAACGAGACTAAATTGATCGAATCCAATGACCAAGTATCAAGGAGAGACAAGATTAGAAGGCCTTTATACATATTATAGTAGAAGAGCAATGTTGAGAAAGGATCCTTGAGTCCCCAAGGAAATCCCCAAGGAATTTATGAAGAAAAGGGAAGAAAAGAAGAAGATGTCTTGCTGAGTGACAATCCGTGCGGCTTTGCTCTAATCCGCTCGGATTCCACCTCCACGATCCGCCCGGATTCCCTCGAATCCGCTCGGACCCCATCGCGAGAATGTAATACTCCGTATTTATGAGTCTTTGGGTACTCTATCGAGTAGGCCTTACTCTGTCGAGTAAGGGTAAGTTGCGTTTTAGAATAGTTTCTGACCTGTTGGGTACTCGATCGAGTAGCTGGGGCACTCGATCGAGTAAGGGGGTACTCGATCGAGTACCTCGGGTACTCGATCGAGTGTCCGGTTTTACGGGGAGTTTTCTCGGGTTTTGTTAATTATGCGATTAAGGTATTTAAGTTTCGTCGTCATTGTTTTAAATCACTTTTACAAAACCTAAATCCCTGTTTAAGAGAGAAAGCAACAAGTTCATCTTCCTAATCGCATTCTCAGCAATTCCCGGAGTTCAGACGGTCGGTTCTTGTCGTTTTTTGTGTCGTTGGATTCCTTGCGTCGAGGGTAAGCTTTTAATATAGTTTTTATAATATTTTATTAAGATTGGTTAAACCCTAATTTAGGAATTGGGGGTTTTGGTGTGTAGTTTGTGATGTGTAGTCTTTATGTGCTGTATGATAGGAGGAGAATTCGTAGAGGAGCCGTTTTGATACAAATTGTAGATACCGTCTGCGTGTTGTGCTTTCCAGGTAGGATTTCCTACTCAGTATTAGTCCCATAATGGGATATTGGTGATGTGCTGTAGTTAGTTGTTTGATATGATGATTGTGATTGTGATTGTGATTGTGGTTGTGTTGTTGATGGTTCTCGAGATGCGTTCTCGGCTGAGTGGGGTCACTTGCGGGAGTGATCTCACGCCCTAGTTTCGCCCTTCGTGGAACCCGCCACGGAAGGGGATGTGCACATTAATGGACGGGGTTATCGCTCGGTATGATGAGCGGGGCTTAGGTGGGAACAGGCTGCGTCCCCCATCGGCGGGTGGTCCAGTGGACGATCGAGATTGAGATGATTGGAATTGGTTGGTTGTGTGTGTGTGACAGTTAAGTTGTCTGTTTATCTTATTGTTGATATATGTATTGAATTGTGTGATTAGTCTTGACCCGTTTAAACGTTTTAAAAACGTGGTGATCCATTCGGGGTGGTGAGCGATTATTGAGCAGTGTGATATGACGCGTATGGGATAGGCCGGATGAGTCATCACGTGGCGATTAGAAGTCTTCCATTTGTGTCCGACGAAGTCTAGTAGCTTTGATAGTTTTAGTCAGTAGACCGTATGAGAAGCTTGTAATTCCTTTTATTAGTTTTGGTTTGAACATGTAATCACTTAATCTATAATTACTTTAAAAGTACGTTTCTTTATTGTCTTATGATATTCGATTCCTCGGCAACCGAGATGGTAGTATCCTTATACCCGAGTGGTCCCGGTAAGAGGCACTTGGAGTATGGGGGTGTTACAAATGGTATCAGAGCGACGATTTTGGAACTGTAACAAATGAACATAATGAACATAGGGAGTCTAATAAAATGAACCTGGTGTATGTGTAATGGGAGCCCCGGCTGATGCTAGGTTTTGGGTGAGTAGGCGCCCTCACTTTAAAATCTTGGCCCCATGATACTTAAGCCAGTCACATGGTATGAGAACGTGGAGTCCGTGTGTATATGTGCGACGTGTATGTTAATTGTGCTGTATATGGTTTGTTGAAAGCATGTTGCATGATAGTTGGTTGACATGATGGTTGGAATCGTTGGAAAAGTATATGAGAATGATGAATGATATGGTAGAAAAAGAAAGTAGTTCGTATATGATGATGTGTGATGAAGTGGAATTGTAATGTTGTTGTATTAGCAACATAGAAATAGGATTTGTAGTGTATGGGTGTGGTTTGTGTTATGAAAAGTTATGAAAATTTAAAACATGCGGGTAATAGAAAGTTGAATGTTATATGAGCATGATAGATGGTAATGTTTGGCTTTTGGTAAGTAGTAACATGAAGAATAGAGGTTCAATGATATGTGTTTTATATAACGAATTGGATGAAAAGCATGATGGATGTTTATAACGTGGCACTTGATAACACGAAGTAGATTATTTTGTTAATTGTATGAGGAGTCGCGCAGATTTGAATGCGTAGTTGTAATCATAACGTTGAAATAATAATGAATGCATAGTACGTTGGGGTATGTGAGATAACATGCGGGTAGTATTCGCGAGTCTGCATAATTCGATCGAGTGGGTACTTGTCGTTATTTTGACCAGAATCGTGTTTTTGGGCACTCGATCGAGTACCTCGGGCACTCGATCGAGTAGGGGTCACTCGATCGAGTAGCCGAGCTACTCGGTCGAGTAAGTCGAGATCGAAGGTCTGTTTGGGTTAAGGAGCCGGGGCACTCGATCGAGCATGTTGGGCACTCGATCGAGTAGCCTCAACTCGATCAGTAGGTTCTGTACTCGATCGAGTGGGTCCGTCTCTTGGTCATATGCGTATTTCGGGTCATATGTCTATCTTTTTGACATTCGTTGCATATTATGTTTAATTCAAAGGTGTTGTATTATTTCTTTATGCATTGTTTTACGTATGTGTTGGTCCTGAAGCGTAAGTTACCCAATCTTATGATGTAAAGAGTGGCACTATGATGAGTATGAGTTCGGTGGGGAGGTCATGAGTTATATGTGATTACGATAGATGGTGGAAAAAGAAAAGGAAGATTGGTATAGTTTATTGAGGCATGGCGCACGTTGTGCGAGACGGGATGAGTGATATGATTGTGTGTTGAGCAATGTAAAAATAAGTGAATATAGGCAAGGGATGATGTGAGTATAATGAACGTGAGAATGAAAATATTGAAAGTAAGAATGTGGATAGTGGCAGCTTGAGATGTGTAAAGAGTTATGGAGGGAAATGGTTAGGAGTCGTGTGGGTTATGGATTTATGTAGTGAAAGTTCGTTTAAAGGGGTTGAGAAGGGTAATATATAGTGAACTTTGTGGAGACATGTCGCGAGGTGTATTTGTAGACAAAGGAGTGAGTTTGGGAGGTTTGGTTTATTAAAAGATGAAACTACTGTGTGATTTCCTTGGGTAATTAACGGTATTAAATGAATTCTGATTTCTAGAGATGTAAAAAGGGAGATGCAATTGATTGAACATTAAACGTTGGTTCTATGGATAGATTAGTGGCAAGTATGAGTGATAGCATAATAAGAGAAGATCCATGGTAAGAAAGAGTGAGATGATGTCGGTAGAAAATAATGGAATTAAGTTTTGGAGCAACGAAGGGGTAACCAGATTTCTAAAGAGTTAGCTAGAAGGAATAAGGAGTTGAACTATTAATTGGTATTATTGAGTGTAAAGAGAAAAGAAGGATAAAAAGTAAGGCGAGGAAAATGTTCACCGGAGCTATGTGATATAAAGATAAGAAATCATCGAAATATGTGATGGTATCACGAGGATGTTAGCTAAAGGTTATATAGGAGTTTCAGGACAACATGATTGGTAATGAGTTTCGAGGAATTAGGGGAGTAATAAGTTGGTGGAGTATTGGCACGATACGACATATTTGGTGGAGAGTTGGATGACAATACAAATAAGTTAGCTTTGGGAATAATGTTGAGGTAATTTTGTGGATGGGTTTGATGTTCGTTATTTGCAATATTAACCAAAAATAGGAGAAAAACCATGTTATTTTGATATGAGTGTAAGAGATTTGATATACGAGTAGCGGTGGCATTGTGGTGTTATCACTAATGGCTAAGAGTGATGGAATATTAGAAAGGTAGCAATTCTAAAGAGGTTGATTTGGTAGGGACCTGATTGTTGTGTATGATTGTGAGAGGGCATAAGATGTGGTTAGATGAGGCGGACGCTATTAGTTGAATAGTGAAGGTATGGTTATATTTGGCAGGAAGTGATGGTTGTGCGAATGGGGGAATATGTTATGAGGGGCATATGAGTTAAACTCGGGCAGCGTAAAACCTTTTTCGAGTGGTAACTTACGTGATCAGGATTGACTAGTTGGTTGTGATTACGGGTCTATGATATGTGTAAATGTTTGTGTGAGGTTCTGACTTCACAAGAAGTGGTATGGTGTGATAATTATAAAGTTGTTTTATGAATGTTCTGTAGTATATATGTTGGACACGGTAATTTAATTGAATGATATCCAAAAAGGTAATAATTTGATTGATTGGCCATGGCTAGTTATAATTTTATGTGTATTGATAACACATGTATATTCCGTGAAATGGTAGAGATGATGTTCATGAGATGCTTATCTGTTTATCCATATAATATGTTGCGTGGTGATTTAATAAAGTGGATTTGAGTAAGTTTTCTTGTCTGAGAAGTTATGCTGAGTCAGTATTTATGGGAATAGTATACAGTTGTGATGTCTATCGGTGTGATTGTGGTGCCTCGGGTGGTGATCCGGGCACGGTACATAGTGCTGTGATGCGGGTATTTTTGCACTACGGTGTGGCTGTTGGTGGCGGTGTTGTGATGCCGTCACCGGTTGTGGTGGAGTAGGCGGGATGATTATGATTCGAGTTTCGAAAGTACCTACCAGTTATATATAGATTGTTGTTTTGTTTGATGTTGCTCTCTGCGAGTTTCAGTTTGTGCTGATAGACAGTTGTCTTGTTTATTCATGTTTTCTTTACCAGGTTAAGTCGGGAATGAGGTAGAGTATGATATGAAATAGAGTTGTATATGTTTCGTTGTTGTCATGGGATAGTGATAATCTGTTGATGGGACACGGTTGTGAGAGGTTGTTACGGTAATTTTGATCTTGTTTTCAGATGAGACATCGGTAGACATGGTAATGGAAAATGATTCGTGGAACATGTGTTGTAATGATCTGGCGGCGATAGTTCATAATCTTTTGTTGAGACAGTGAGTGTAGGGTGTTGGGGAAATTAGTGTCATGTTAAGTTGTGTATGAATTTTGCGGTAATGAAAGAAAGAACTTGAGGATCTAGTGTGCGTGTACGTAACGAGTGCGGATCGTGAGTTATGCTTCTGGGAGATAAGTGCCTTACATAAAGAGGTATGTTGTTTGGCAGTAATAATGAAGAGTGGGTATGGTGATTTGCTATGAATTTATGGTATAGGTTAGGTGCTATGCCGAATGAGTTGAGGAATGAGAAATGTTTATGTATGGGAGCCTTGGATATAAGAATGGTGAGTGTTTGGTTTATAGACGGTTATCTTTGACATGTGGTGGTACAGAGGGTAATGAGGTATAGATATGGTTTGGTATTAGTGAGTCACGAGGACGTAACATTTGTCTTAAGAGGAGTAGGATGCGATAAAACAGATTTTGATGGTTGTACATATGGTAATATATTCGGAAGTTGAGTCTTGATGTAGAATAAAAGATCGATTCGTGTTGTGGGTGATTTTATTAAAGGTCATGACCGTGCTTGTAGTAGCGTGATGTTTAGGAGTGTGAGAATATTTCGCTAGTATTGACAGTTGGATGATGAGGTTACGAGTGTGAGTAAACTTCGAGGACGAAGTTCCTTTTAAGGGTGGTAGAATGTAACATCCCGTTTGATGTCTATGAGTGTCTTGGTATTGGATTTGATAGTTGATGATATTATGGAGCTAGCAGCATTAGAGGATGGTAGTTGGTTATGTATGGAGTTGGTATCGTGAGAGATATATATGTGGTAGATACGGTATAGTGAGTCATGTTGTGGAAGTAAACATAGTTGGTGGAGTGGGTGTTAAGAGTTCATGTTCTATGTTCGGTCGAGTTCTTGAGTCCTTAGCTAAGTTGTTGTGTCTTGGTCGAGTCAGCATGGTTGTTTTTTTATGTATGGGTTGAACTTCGGGGACGAAGTTCTTTTTAAGGAGGGAAGACTGTAATACTCCGTATTTGTGAGTCTTTGGGTACTCTATCGAGTAGGCCTTACTCTGTCGAGTAAGGGTAAGTTGCGTTTAGAATAGTTTCGACTGTTGGGTACTCGATCGAGTAGCTGGGGCACTCGATCGAGTAAGGGGGTACTCGATCGAGTACCTCGGGTACTCGATCGAGTGTCCGGTTTTACGGGGAGTTTTCTCGGGTTTTGTTAATTATGCGATTAAGGTATTTAAGTTTCGTCGTCATTGTTTTAAATCACTTTTACAAAACCTAAATCCCTGTTTAAGAGAGAAAACAACAAGTTCATCTTCCTAATCGCATTCTCAGCAATTCCCGGAGTTCAGACGGTCGGTTCTTGTCGTTTTTCGTGTCGTTGGATTCCTTGCGTCGAGGGTAAGCTTTTAATATAGTTTTTATAATGTTTTGTTAAGATTGGTTAAACCCTAATTTAGGAATTGGGGGTTTTGGTGTGTAGTTTGTGATGTGTAGTCTTTATGTGTTTGTATGATAGGAGGAGAATTCGTAGAGGAGCCGTTTTGATACATCTGTAGATACCGTCTGCGTGTTGTGCTTTCCAGGTAGGATTTCCTACTCGGTATTAGTCCCATAATGGGATATTGGTGATGTCTTTGTAGTTAGTTGTTTGATATGATGATTGTGATTGTGATTGTGATTGTGGTTGTGTTGTTGATGGTTCTCGAGATGCGTTCTCGGCTGAGTGGGGTCACTTGCGGGAGTGATCTCACGCCCTAGTTTCGCCCTTCGTGGAACCCGCCACGGAAGGGGATGTGCACATTAATGGACGGGGTTATCGCTCGGTATGATGAGCGGGGCTTAGGTGGGAACAGTGCGGTCCCCCATCGGCGGTAGTCCAGGTGGACGTCGAGGATTGAGATGATGGGAATTTGTTGGTTGTGTGTGTGTGTGTGTGATTAAAGGCACATCTTTTATCTTATTGTTGATATATGTATTGAATTGTGTGATTAGATCGACCCGTTTAAACGTTTTAAAAACTGGGTGATCCATTCGGGGTGTGGTGAGCGATTATTGAGCGGTGTGATATGACGCGTATGGGATAGCCGGGATGAGTCATCACGTGGCGGTTAGAAGTCTTCCATTGTGTCGGGGCGAAGTCTAGTAGCTTTGATAGTTTTAGTCAGTAGACCGTATGAGAAGCTTGTAATTCCTTTTATTAGTTTTGGTTTGAACATGTAATCACTTAATCTATAATTACTTTAAAAGTACGTTTCTTTATTGTCTTATGATATTCAGTACCTCGGGCAACCGAGATGGTAGTATCCTTATACCTGAGTGGTCCTGGTAAGGCACTTGGAGTATGGGGGTGTTACAGAGAATCCGCCCGTCCCGACCTTATTCCGCCCGGATTCCAGCACAGCGTGATTTCCTCTTCTCCAAGCTACGAAGAAAGAAGCCCTTCCTTCGAAAAATACCGGCTCCTCCTTGCTCAATCTAAAAAGTGTAATTACTAGTTTAGCCCTTAGTTAACCCTAATGCATCCTCCCTAATTTCCACTATAAATACCCCATTAGTCTAATTAGAGGAGCATGTTCTTCTTATCAATAATTAGAGTAGTTAATATCAATCAAATCTCTCTTTAGTATTGTAATCAACAATTAATCAAGTTCTAATACAAGTTTTATTTCCTTAATCTCTCTTTTGTTCATCCTTTATTTTGGGTAATTGAAGATTATTTGGGTTATTGTTGGGAGATTGACAACCTCTCAATCAAGCATTCAAGTACTTCTTTTATCTTTACTTTATTATTGGAATCATTAGTAGGTATAATTCTCTTAATCTCTTTTTAATTATTGTTAATTACTTTCATTTATTCATCATGTTTCATATTGTTGGTATGATTGACAACCTTGCTAGCATGATCAACATGATAATGAGTGAGTGGTCTCTTAGCTAGGGTTAATGGGTGATTAGGGGAAACCAATATGGGGAATGATTCATGCTTAAATTAATATGCTTTCATGTTTTATTTGCTTTCTTGTTTTGATCTCAACTCATGCACATGTTATATTTGATGAAATGGTAAGCCTATGAATCCTTGCATTTACTATCATCTTCTATCTTTTCAATGAGACTTGTAAGACATAACCCAACTCGAGTCTCATTAGACCATGCATGTTGTTGAGTAGGGAAGATTAAGTCGACTTGTAGGTGTTGTACAATCTAATCGATTCGGCTCCGGGACCCAAACTTTCCTAGGATTGTAAGATATAACCCAACTCAATCCATCACAACAATAATTGCTTGCTTATAATTTGAGAACATGTTTGTATGATCAATTCCCATGATTCCCCTATGATCCCATGACACCCTAGTGCTTTTAATCAATTGTTTACACCCCTTTAATTCATCTTGCTTGTTTATTTTCATTGCTATTTTAGTTTAGTGACCTTCTACATCAACCCAATTTGTGACACCCCTTAGACACCACTAGTTGCAATAGAAATCTCATTTCAATACCCGTCCCTTGGGATCGGACCTTTACTTGCCTCTTTACTAATTGTAGAGTTGTTTGTGAAGTTATAAATTGTGTTTTGATTCGACCGTGACCCAACGACCACATCTTTAATTGTGAACACGAAACGGACCGATCAGTTACTGCACAACCTTTTGCGGGTCCAGTTGTTTTCCAGGTTGGGAGGGGTTCGAATATGGATAGGGGGAATATAGCAGGTGCATCTGTTCATGAGGACGTGGTGATTAATGATGTTCAGGGGGACCTGAATGGGGATGCAGGAGTGCAAGGAGCTGGCCTTGTGGCTGAGGTCACTCAAGAGGTGGAGATAATGCAACCTGCTCGTAATCTTGGATTGGGTGTTACTGTACTGGGGGCTGGAGGGTGGATTGATGAGGATTAGGGGCAAAATGAAATGTATCTAAGTGCTGGTGAGGAGTTTGACATTACAGGAAACAATCAAAATGCAGGTCAGAATGAAGTTCTTGTGCAATTGCAAGAGAATGACCCATATGTGATCTATGCGGGTCATAGGAATCTGAGTGGGCTGCTGAACAGGGATCAACGAATACAAGAGGCTATTCTTAGCCGAATTGAAGGGGATGAACAATGGGCTCGCATTGATAATGATCATAGAGGATTTAACCACACTTTTGATCCTCCAAGGGGGATGCCTATTTTGTATCATTATCCTGATGGCTCTGTTCATCAGGTGGTTGAAGGGATAAATTTGCATGGTGTTGTGAATACAAATGGTGGTGTGAATGCTGAGAGGGATGTGCCTGGGGAGGGCAGATTGAATAAGGTGGTTATTATTAGTGATTCAAATTCTTATTCCTCTAACTCAGATGTGCCTTCCTAGCTATGGATGGTGACTGCTACTGCTTCTGCTGAGGACTCTGAAGAGTCATCTGAGGTCAGGATTATTGATGTTATTAACTTAGTCTCGTCTGAGGAATCTGGAGAGAGACACGAGGGTCTTCAGTTGGGGGAGGGAGGTGCTGCTGAGAATGCTTCTTTGGGGGATGAGAAGGGGGCTATGGACGAGAGTAATCCTGATGGCTCTCTGCCTTGTTCATTGAGGTCTGTTAGAATTGTTCAGAAAGATAAGGAACTGCAGGCAGGCTCCTCCACTCTAATGCCACTTGAAACATTGTTCAAGGACGCTGCTTTTAAGGAGGGGGCTTTGGCTGGTGGAGGGGAAGGCTGCTCCAAAGGGAAAGGGAAGAGGTTTGACATACAGGCTGTTGGAGCAATGTCCAAGCTTATTGGTGAGGTATCTACTGGGAATATTTCAGATAGATTTATGGGTTTGGCTGATGCCTACCATATTTCTGATTTACAAATCAGTCATAGGGAGGCAATTGGTAACGCTAAAAAGAGGAAGTGTTGTACTTATGTGGTGGATTATATTGTACCTGAAGCTGCAATAGAGTTTTGGATAATGCGAAGGAGTTTCTAAGGCTGCTGGCTAAGAGGAGCTGTAATGGTGAGGGCATACTGGGGAGTGTGGAGCAAAAGAGGGGATACGGGTTTAGAGTGAATGTGCAAGATGTGGTCATGATTAATTCAAGTGATTCATCCTCTTTCTCTATCAATGGAAATGCTGCTGCTGCTGACTCAGTTCTTGAGGGCTTTGCGGAGGTTGGGCCAACACAACCTCCTCACTCACCATGATTGGCCTAATATAGAATTGTAGGGGTCTCAATAACACACTAGCCCCTACAATTCCGAAGTTAAGAGCGTTATTAGGTAGTAAGTATTATGATTTTATGTTTTAAATTGAGACCAAATGTAATGCTAGTAGTGTTTTCCCTATGTTTAGAACACTAGGTTTTGTGAAACATTTTGGGGTTGATGCGGTGGGGGCATCGGGAGGCTTATGGGTAGGATGGAGAATAGAGACTAGAATGAGCCTCATAAAAGCGTGTAAGAATTTTATGATCCTTTTAGTCGAGAAATATAATGGTCTCTTTTGGTACCTTGTGCTTTTTTATGGAGAACCGGATGTGGCTAATCGTCCATTCGTTCTAAGGAAACTAGAAAAATGGATGGAAACATGTACACACCCTTATCTTATTGTGGGTGATTTCAACCAAGTCGATTGTGTTAGTGACAAGCTGAGTAGTAGTCAGCGAATCATTGGAGAAGCATGTTTTTTCAATAATTGGAAGCTAAGAAATGAGCTGATCGACATTCCCTTCAAGGGTCCCAGGTTCACATGGTGTAATAACCGAAAGGGTGACAATAGGGTCTATGAACGTATTGATAAAGCTTTGGCATCAAAGGACTGGCTATTTTTCTTTCCTAATACAGGTACTAAACATTATCCCATTCAATTGTCTGACCACGCACCGATTGAGGTGGATCTGCAACTCACCAGGAATGATCGGAGAAGACCGTATAAACTAGATGCTTGGGCGCTTGATTATGAGGATTGTGTACAGGGGATCCAAAAGGTTTGGGAGCCAATAGTTACGGGCTCACCGGCTTACACGGTAGCTCGCAAATTGGCCCGTGTAAGGTCTAGTGTGAAGAAATGGGCTTTGGATAAAAAAGGAGAATGGCGGAGAAAATGGGATGATTTTGACTTAAAGTTGGAAGAAGGAATGAATATTGCGATTACGGGAGGCGGTGATACCGAGTACTCTAAGGCACATGAAGAATTAATGGAATTTGCAGGTGCCGCTGCTTGTTTTTGGAAACAACGTGCAAAGGTGAAATGGATGGTTGATGGTGATACCTGCACAAAGTTTTTCTTCAATTGGGTGAAAGGCAGGGCTGGCAGAAACTATATCCATGGAATTAAAGGTGCGAATGGCGACTGGATTTATGACCCAGACCTTGTGGGTACGGAATTCCATAAGATGTTCAGGATTCTTTATGAAGCTGATGATCATATTTCTGAGGGCGCGGAACCTTGGCATGCATCAGCTTTTGACAGTATTCTTGCATCAATAACAAAGAAGGTTTCACCTGATCAGTTTGTGCTTCTCAACAAAGCTTTCACGGCAAAAGAGGTACGACGCGCGGTTTTTCAGATGGGGGCGTTTAAGTCGCCTGCGCCGGATGGTATTCCGGCTTGCTTCTTTCAAAAATGTTGGTCTCTAGTTAAGACTGATGTTACGAAGGCGGCTCTATCCATCCTTAATTCTAGAAGGGTCTTGCGAGAGTTCAACATAACTTTTATTACGCTGATACCAAAAGTGGATAACCCGGAAAAAATTTCGGATTACAGACCTATTAGTTTATGTAATGTCTTCATGCGCATAGTTTCCAAATGTATCACAAATAGGGTGGCTAGGGTGATGGGATCCTTGGTTAGTGAATCCCAAAATGCCTTTATACCAGGACGTCTTATAAGTGATAATATTTTACTGGCACATGAAGCTATTCATAAGATTAGCAATCATAAGGAAGGAAAGCATGGTCGTTGTGTGTTCAAAGCTGACATGAGTAAAGCTTATGACAGAATCAAATGGGACTTCTTGGAAGCAGTTCTCCGTAAGTTCGGATTCCCTGATAATTTAATAAAACTTATTATGAACTGTGTGTGTTCAGTTAGCTATGAGGTGTTGTTTAATGGAGCACCCCTACCTCGCTTCCCGCCAAGATGTGGTCTTCGACAGGGCGATCCACTATCCCCATTTCTCTTTATTCTTTGTATGGAAGTTTTAGGAAGCTTTATGGACCAGGCTAGAGATACTGGGATGATCAAGGGCATTGGACTATGTCAAGGGGAAAGGCCGATCACCCACCTATTTTTCGCTGACGATTCGGTCTTCTTTTTTGATGATAAAGGTGATTCTGCATCTCATCTTAAAAGGATAATTGACTCTTACTGTGAAGCGTCAGGACAAAAGCTGAACCATGATAAATCGGGCATTCTCTTTAGTCCGAGTACAACTTTGGCCAAGGCCCGGCACGTGATGCAAACTCTAAATATACGAAATAGTAAGGGCATTGGTAAATACTTGGGAATTCCCGCAGAGTTCCAAGCGTCTAAGACAGGGATTTTTAAATCCCTCGTTGAGGATGTGACGAAACGCATATCCTCGTGGAATGGGATTTTCTTATCACCAGCGGGTAGACTTACTCTCATTAACTCAGTCCTATCCAATCTATCCAATTATTTTCTATCGGTTTTCAAAATACCGGTAAGTGTTGCAGGTAAGATTAACTCGCTATTATCACAATTTTGGTGGACTGGGTGTAAAGCCGGTAACAATATCCATTGGTGTAGTAAGAACTTCTTAAGTTGCCTCAAGAGCTCAGGGGGTCTGGGTATTCGGAACGTTGAGTGCCTCAATAAGGCCCTGCTAGCCAAACATGGCTGGCGTTTGGTTTCGGGTGATAATTCCTTGTTTAGTAGAATATTTCGTCTAAAGCTGTTTGGAGAATCGACTTTTGCAGATGGCATGCCGCTAAGAAGCGGGCCATGCATTTCATGGGGGACAAGAAGTATTCGGTATGGCCTGGAGTTGATAATGGAAAGTTTAGGATGGAAGCCCGGATTGGAGTCCACACTGAATATCTGGAACACTAATTGGGTTGATGGTCTACGACCTGAACCAATAGATTGCCTTTTGGGACCAAATTTTACGCATCTGGGAGAGCTAACAGTTAGCCAACTCTGGCTTTCGGATCGAACATGGAATGTTCCGTTGGTGAAGTTTCTTTTTCAAGAGAAGTATGTTGATTGTATATTGGCAATGCCGCGCTATCGGTCAAGGAAAAAAGATGAAGTGTTCTGGCTGTATACAAAAGACGGGGAGTATTCTGACAAAATTGGGTATGGTATTTTGTTTCAGGAGTTCTTCCAGGTTAAATGATCCGTGACGGATAAGAAAAGGGTAAATGAAAAGGGTAAGGACTTCTGCAAAACAAGACTTTGGAATCTACCAGGACCAAGCAACTGGAAAGTCCTTCTTTGGAAGATACTTACAAATACTCTCCCTGTGGGCAAGGAATTTGAAAAAAAGACGGATTGGGGAGAATTTTGAGTGTAATATGTGCATCCATAGCACAATCATATTGAATCGACTGCACACGTGTTCAGAGATTGTAGTGTGGCCTCTAGGATATGGGCAGGATCAGACTTAGGCATCAGAACAGAGGGATCAGAAATGATAAAAATTGGAGATTGGATTATTAACTGGCTAAGGTTTTTACATAGTCTGCAAGAGGGTGAGCAGAGGGTTCTTAGTTTTCTGGCTACGCTTTGGGGCATTTGGACTCTACGTAATAATATGTTTTTTAGAGGGGGCCTAATCCCAACACATGTTCTCTTTCAGTCAGTGACCATGAACATTGAAAACAGTCTCAGGGGAATCCGGATGGAGGCAGAGAGAAAGGAAAGGACTCATCACCCTGCGGAGATGGGGACGGCGGTGCTTTCACAGGATACCGTAGCAGTTAAGAACGGCCACCCGGTATTCATTGTTGGAAATAGTAATCATTGTAGGGTAACACAGGTGAAGGTGGATGCTAGTTGGGAAAAAAGCTACAATGCGGGAGCGGGATGGGTAGGGTATGACTGTAATGGGATGGTTGTGGCTAAGGAAGGTAGGAAAATGCGAGCGGAATCACCTTTGCAGGCGGAGGCTCTGGGAATATTAGAGGTTTTAAAATGGGCTGAGGATAAGGCTATTCTGCACTTACAGGTGGTGTCTGACTGCCTCCAATTGATTTTGCAGATATCAGGCCTGGAGAGAGCAAGCCATACCATCAAGGATATCTTACGGGATATGAATTCCCACTATGCTTCTTTTCATTGTTTAGTTTTTGTTTTTATTCCTAGGCATCTTAATACCATTGCACATGGCTTGGCCCATCATGAAATGAAATTGTAGAACCTTTATTTACAGTTTTCAAAAAAAAAAAAAAAAAAAAAGTGAAGTGAGTCATATAATACGGATCTTTCACTTGATGAGTGTCCGTCATTAGGTTATTAACAAAAAAAATACTAAACTTGATTAAAGTTACAGCTATCCATAGTAAATTCTAGAGTTTATGTTAACCAAGGATAATTTCAATAAAGGAATGAGAATCTATTTAACATTAAATTGCGAGAACGGCTTGAAATTTTAAGATAAATCTCGGTAACTTCAAGCTAAGCATACATCGTGATCTCAATGAGTTATATTAGTCAAATGTCTCTCCCGTGAAGTTAAAGAAGTGTTTCGAGCCAAATTTATACATCAATATATTTCTATCTATTTATATCTATAAAGAGAGCTTTTTTTAAAGCGGTATTAGAGAGTCCAACTGAAGGATCTTTGGGCGACATTAGAGATCCAACTTTTACAAACTACTCGGAACAATATGAGATAAAATAATATGATAATATAATTATAAGAATCTATTTAGGAGATTATAATTGAGAAGAATCTAATCTAACATGTTAATACTCTGCGTCATTTAACGAAAGAGCCACAAAATAGTGAAATTGCATAATGAAAGCTAAATTGCTACGTACAAAATTATTAAAGTTTCATTTCATATAAGCTCAAAACACAACAAATTAATCTTTAGGCTAAACATTACATGAAGAAAAATACCAATACAACTACAACACTATGCATAATATATACTCCACATTACACAATTTTAGTGAAGAAATCTTAAAAATATTGCTTAAATGACTTATTATTATGCTTCCTTAGGACACATGTTAGGATAGCCGGATTAAACAATTATACCAAAATTTCTGTAGGTATTTGGTTTATGGAATGATACATGTTTGATTTTAGAATTTGATTATAAATAAAATAGAACACACTCTTATCCAATTCTCGAGATTTTTTGGTCGATTGAGCTATTGAGGTTATGCCTATATAGTAGGCTATAAATATATTGATTGATTATTCTTTGATTATCTAATTTGTACGTAGTTTATAGTTGATGCATATTACTATATTATTAGTAGTGATGATTATGGCATTAACTCTAACATGGTTAATTTTTGTTCTTTTGTCATTGGGACGATGAACCATCTACAAGCATTGCATCCGTTGATATGTTTAATTTGTCTATTTTCGGTGGTTTTCATGATCGGTATTGAAATATTCATATCGGCATACAATCAAGGAAAAAAAAATAGTTATGAATGGTACATAAAAAAAAATACAAAAAAGAGGTCTCTCACTAACTTATTGAGAAACCATTTCTCCAAAGTCTTTATGCTCATGTAAATCTGCGTGACTCTTATTTCATCTGTCTTATTCTTTTATTTACTCTTTTTTTTAATATTCTTTATGACAATATGTTACATAATACACGTGATAATTAAGCTAACAAACCGGATTATATTAACTCATTTGTGGGACAACCTCTAACGCCTCCACACGACAGCATACTAAGTTTCGAATCTTTCAAACATGAACACATTTTTTAGTTACTACTCCCTCCGACCTAGATCAAAGATAACAGTTACCTAAAACGGACGAACAATGCCAAAGGTAACATACTATAAATGACATGTTTTTTGACAATTTAATCCTTATACACTCCTCATATTTACACATATGCCATTATGTGGCCCACCCACCAACCCCTTATTTAACCCACCTAAACCTACTTAATTAATCTCACTACCCACCTAAACCCATTAAATTACCCACCTACCCACAACAACTACCCACCCGTTTCACAAACCTTTCCCTCCAAAAAAACTAATCCCCCAACTATAATCACAGTTTCTGGATTCTTCTCCCTCATTTTCTCTCTGACTAAAACTAAAACTTCATCTTCTACAATAATCTTCATCATCTTCTCCAAATCTGACTCTCACCTTCTCAATGTAACACCCCAAGAGTTTGAGAGAAAAAGTTGTCCCGCATCGGGAAAGTAGAAGGCTTGTGATATGTTTATAAAGGATTCCACCCACCACTTAGTAACAAGGCCTTGTGCTTTTAGGCTTAAGGGAGGACAAATATGGGCCCAAAGGTGCAAACCCATCTTATTGGGTTGTGTTACGACGGTGGTGGGTCAGGTTGTTATACTCTATCTTCGACTTCTGCATCATCCGTCATCATTAATTATCTTCTGAATCTCTCATTCTCACCCTCTTTATCTCTAATCATCCATTTTTTCTTCTCATTTGAAATGAACAGTCTTGGATCTTCATGTTCTTCGAGTTGCTTACATTGCTCAATCACCCACTTCAACCTTGGATCGTATTGTTGCGATTATTGCTCTTTTAATGATGATAGTTGTCTTCCATCTACTCCTCCGCCTAATTTGGTACTTGACACTCTAGATCCTCTTGATATGGGGACTGAAGTTGGGGAAACTGAAGAGGAAGAGACACCAACAACTCCTGGGTTTGAGATTTTGCCAGATTCATCAACAACTTCTGGTTTTTGTTCGTTGAACGATCTTGATACAGTGGAAATTTGTTCGCATTACTTGGGGCCAACAACCTTTGTTCCTAATTCATGTGTTGATGAACCAAAATTGGCTAGAACTGTTGATAAGTCAGTATATGTTGGTGAGTCAGTAGCTAAGGATGTTCCAACTACCCCTACACATGGATATCCTGATCTTTTTGCAGATGAGTCTCCAAGTTCAAAGAAATTCGGACTTTATTTAAAACGTTTCTTTGATAAGCACAGACTCTGTGAGGGTAACGCGGGTTAAATTACTTAACTTAACCTTTAAACTGTGTTGTGATTTGTTGTTGTGATATTGAATTGCATGTTGGGGTTGTAAAATTGATGCTTTAATTTCAATTGCATGTTGGGTTTTCCTGCTGTTGTTATTGAATTGTTTTCATGCAGTTGTTATATTCCTGCTGGGGATATTGCTGTAGTGATATTCATGATGGTTTTTTGATAAATGAATGCTTTAGTAATTGTCAATTCATTGATGATGAAGATGTAAACTAACCATATGTAAATTCATGTGTTTTTTAACATGTTAGAAATTATTAATCTCATTAATTTACATATTCATATATGAAACAATTTATTTAGTCATAAAATAAATTTTAGATCTTATGCATGTAAACATAAATAAGATAAGAGAAGAAATCATTGTTCTTACTATATGATTTCGGTTTTATGGGCACCAACAAGATCTCCTTCTTGTTAGTTCTTGAGTTTTCCAATAATGGATGAACATCCATGACTTCAAAATAGAAGCCCTCCAATAAGTAGCACCCAAGACTATCCCAAAATCTCACAAACTAACATGTACTAGATATTTGTAATGTAGTTTACCTTAAAATCGATTACTAATACTCATATACTACTACTAGTATTATTAGTGTTTGATTTGTACAAATTTGATTCATAAAACTTGATTTTATGAAGAACAAGAGAGAGAAGGTTGTTGGGTTTTCATAAAACATGAGAGAATGAATTATGGAGAAGAATCTCTCTATATTTCTCTCCAAAAACCGGTGGGATTAAGTGGTTATGGACAATTTTTCTTTTTCTATTTTGTCTTCACAAGACAAATTGTGTAAGCCTTTGTCCATAGTCATGTCACTATCAAGTGTCATAGACAAATGAATAAGACAAAACTTCTAAAATTTGCCCACCAATTTCGGTTTTGATGTGTAATATGGAGTCCATTTTATTTTTGTCAATTGTACAATTGTATGTCATGTGACATGTCTTATGTCATGTTTTAATTAAAATGCATATTTAACAAATTAAATATCATTTACAAATTAAATAAATCACATTTAACAAATTGACTAGTAATTCAAAAGAACTTTCTCATAAAATGGTCATTTAAATACTAGTTAGTATAATTCACAACATCTTGTAATTATAACTAACTTATCATTCTCATCTCGCGTGTTTCGCAAACACCGATTAATTTTAGTAATATAACTTATTAAATTACTAAATAAAATCTTATTTAATCACATTATAATAAGATGTCATTTTCTCTCTTATGATAATAATTTGTTCAATTTTAAGGAATTAATTAATCTGTATCGACATACAATTGATTAACCTTTTTCAATTAATGGAATCGTCCTTTAGGTGTGACCTCAAGGGATCAACTGATCACCACCGTCGCATGACAGTAATGTCAAACTCTAGCCAGCCAATCATTACCGATATGTGTGGACCAGTTGACTATATATGTTATGTATCATCCCTTTCGTATTCTTGACATGAGATTTAAATATGTGATCAATATGATCGACAATTGTGATCGCATTATTATCGGGGACACTTACTCCAACAATCTCCCACTTGTCCTTGACAAGTGTGCGTCACCAATTCTCTTGTCCTATTACTATCTCCCACTCAATTCAAGGTGTCTTTCGGGTCGTACTTGCAAGTGATCATATCGAGAGTGGTTTCCTCGATCTGGAGAATAACTGATTGACCGGAATTTTCTACCATAGAAACCTTCCGAGCGTGGCCACGCATTTCCAGTTTATTACTCCTCGAGTGGCCCTGAGATATTGTTTTAACCCTGACAAGGGGGTGGACAATTCCTATCGCACTATTCCCTTCGACTAGCCACAACCATCATAACCCAAAATATGCCCATTTGACCCTATTTACGAAGGTCGTAGTAACATAAATCAAAGCTAATCAAATCGTGCCATCTTAGGCGAAGTCTTCTTTAGTCAAAAGAATCGACTCATTAGAATACTATAGTAGCTCTCGCCACGACCAGGCTATATAAATTTGCGAACTCTATAAGCGGTCAGCACGCCTGACAAAGTGTTCCTAACATCTGCCTATGTGATCGACTAGTCATCTCACATGACTGTATGTCACTGAACTTGCCATCAATCGCATCACACTCTAGTCACTTCGAGACGTCACCTCATACAAGTGACTATGGGCGAATACTATGTTAATCCGGGTTCACTTTAACGGGGTTCAATATCGTCATACAACCTGTTTGGATGTAACAAAGTATAATAAAAGAGTTTTAAAATAAAACTCGAACGACAAATGCGATTATCACATATGAATAGTCAATGCTTGATTATTATTCCATATTCTATAATCTAATTTGATCTTGTATGTAGTTGTTTATTTCAATTCAATTGAAATGTCATGACTCATCATGTTAAGCCTATGAGAAGGCTTTGGTTAGTAGGTTTTATCAACTTCTTGTACCTTACTCAACCTTACTACATACTCGTTTTCCTTTGTAATGTATACATTTGCATTACAAAACTTTTTGAGTACGTGTCGAGATCCAATCAAGACATAGGCCCTCTAGCCTTAGAATAGCTCCCACTGTTTTCACAGTGTGCGGGACTCATCCTTCTTGCACATCTCATGATTGCAAGTGTACTCAATTTCCGTTGTAAATATTTCTCATTGTCCTTCATTGCCTAGAACGATTCTAGAAAATCTATTTCTTAGATAGCATAGCCACAATGGTATGTTAACCATCCTAATGTGTTTTGATTATGGTTTTGTCAGAAAGCATGCGCAATCTCAATTGTCAATTGTCATTTGTGTAACACCCTTACATAAAATTGCTTCAAAAACACTTTGCATTACATCCTTAATGCTTCTGCAAGCACTTAAGGGTAATCTTTATGCCTTACTTGGTAACTATTACTTAAATTCGATTTGAAACAATTCATCATACTCAAAGTATATGAAGTGTTATACATCATTTCCTATTTAATTGATTCGGCAGCGGAAGCAAATGGAATCAATCAAATATGTTCAATTCGATTGAACTAGTCATGAATATTATCAACATAAGACTCCTTATTTGAAGCTAATATCATGTGGATTTATCTCCATAAATCCGGATATTAAAGATGTACTATATTTCTCCAAAGTCTTAAATCATTCGCAATGATCAATATGTCATCCACATATAAGACTACTAAAATTTCCGTAACTCCCACTAAACTTCATGTATAAACACAACTTCTCGACTTATCGGGAAAATTTTCATACCATGATCAAATCATTGATTCCAACTCATTGATGTCCTACTCAAGACCCTCTCTTAAGTTTCACATTAACTTAGGATGGCAAGAATCTATAAAACTCAAGACATGTATTGAATACATTCCTTCTAATTGAAGAAGTGGGTTTTAGATTCACTCGCTATATATATATATCATCATAGTGAAACACAATCCCTAAAGGATCCAAATAGACTTAAGCATTTCAACTAGTGCAATACCCTTTGCCACCAATCAAGCTCTGATATCTAACAATTCACTTGGAATTAATTTCAGATTTTCATGGCTCTAAGCCTTGTATTGAGTTATGACTTAAACACTCTCATGTAAGTCATATGTTCATTACTTTCCAAAAGTAACTTGAATCAAACAATTTCTTTGTAAGTTGTAAGCTCTTTACTTTCTTAAAAGTAACATGGATTCATCATCTTCAACAAGTGATGAATTTAACCTCCTAGGTTTTGAAGAAACAACGTTTTACACAAAACGTCTCATGTAGCCAGGAAAGACCAGTTTCTTGCGACATAACATTTTTTGTGGCTCTTGAATAATTTCTCCCACTCTGTCTTCTAGAAATAAACTTGTATTTTAGAAAGATAGCTTCATGAGCCACAATCCCGTTGTACTCGTGATTATAGTAAGGAAAAATGAGCATTTATTTCTTTTGAAAACTTACAACCATGGTACCCTACCATTTCATATCTCATATGATTCGTTTTAGATTTAGTGGAAAAATAATTTAGACAAAATGATAAAACCCCAAAGAGGATCAAGTAACTCAAAGTAACTTGATTGAAGTCCAAACCATATTGAATAGCGTTTGATTTCTTTATCCAACCACACATTATCCCATAATGCGTGCTAAGAGAGATTAATTTGTGATACTATATCACATTTCCTTTGGCTTATATCAAAGTCTGCACTTTGATAATCACATCACGACTAAATCGTGATTCTTTGAACTCATTGAATTTCTTCAAGGATTTCTCTATTTACCTTATTAAGTAAACACATTAGCGTCAACTTAAATCGTTGGTAAAAAAAATGATCAACCTATTTTGGATCAATGATTTACAACCTCGACCTCCTTTTCAACCAAAAAAGGGCACGAGACATCTTGTTTTGAATACAAGATACGCATATACCATAAGATCTAATGGTTTCAAGAGTACTCGATAACTCTTTGCGTTCATCATTCCAGAATCTAAGGTTTAATCTTGGGTTACCAATTTGATTCTTGCATCATCTTCATGATGTATCATTCTAGTTTGGTTTAGAATATAATCACCTTGATAATGGGCTAGCCATACATCAAATCATGGTGTATAGGGTCATAAAAGTGAAACCTCTTTTGTATCTTAACAAGTTCATATTCTTATTTAGAGTTTATGCACTTAATAGTCATAATTAAGTATAACTATAAACCCTAAACTAGATTGAGTACACAATGACTCTATCTCTCGATATTATTTGATGCTAGTCGTCATATTCTAATCATCCTATGTATCGCATACAATGATGAAAACCACCATCGGTTTCTAATATTGACGAAATGGTACTAGCAAAACTTATGTTAATTGAATAAACATTTAAAGAAGAAGGTCCCATTAGATGTCCCACAACTAACTTGTTGATTCTTCAATAATTTGGGGTAGTTTCTTTTTTAGTGTCCAACATTTAAGACAATGGAAACTTTATCTGTCGGGATTCATAGGTTTAGTATTGTTATTCTCAATAACGTTACTTTTAACATTGCCTTGTATCAATTCCATTCTAATTTTACTTCTTAGAACCTTATCCTTTTCTTAACCGTTTAAGAGAATGCTCCCACTCATTTCAATGAGTCTTTGCTTAGAGAAGCAAAATTTGAATTTCATGAAGACTACTCTTCATTCGTTCGTTTAGTCTTAAAACTTTCATTGAAGTGGTTGCGGTATTTTGGTCAATTTTGATTTCCAACAAATCTAGTTACCAAAATGATATAGCATTTCAAAGTACTTAACTCAATTAAGCATATGAGAAACAATTCATTATAAGTAGATATGTTAGTCAAGAATCAAAAACCCTTTTGATCACGAATAACTTTTATCTATACTCTTCACAAGAGATCCTTACAATGGATAATACGAGGTTTTTAGAAGAAAATTCAAATTTGTCTTTAGTTACGATGTTTTAATGGAGATTTGAATCAAAAATCGAAATGATATCGTATATGAATTGCGGTAAAGAAATAGAACAATATCATAACGGAATAGTGGAAAACTTAACATTTATCGTTTTATTAATACTTGTAAATAACAAGTAAAGCATTTACATAGTGACCTCTACCCAACTATGATAAATGATTCCAAGATCCAAATTCATATTAACTTGGGCACGGTGTGGCGATGAATCCTTATCAATATAACTCGGTGGATTAACTCTTTAATCGATTCTACTTTTAGAACTCTTGGTCGATAAAATTACATTAATATTTATCTTTAGTCCGGAACACATGCGACTACGGCCACGAATACTTCCGTTGAGCTCAATCCAAATTTCGAATAAATGTGTCCATGATCCAAACCCACATTAACTTGGGCACAGTGTGGCCGATGAAACCCTCTTCAACATGAATTCGGTGGATAGACATTTATCACCCACTTCCCCTACGTAACAAGGTTTGTACCCCGGTGTGGCCGAGTGCACTCCCTCACGAAATAGGTTTTCATGGTTTCTACTTTTTGGTAAGGCTAAGTCTCAATTGTTTGTTTTAGCGAGAGGTCATGTCAATTTATTATCTATCACGTTTTAAGTGAACTAAAGCGGTGAACTACGATAACTGTTATTGACACGGTCGATAAACTCGATAAAAATGCATGTTTAGTTATGGCGATTTAGCGATGCATGCAACATATAAATAAAATGCAAAGCATAAATAAAATCCTAGTATGGCCTTCCTAGAATAGTAAATCTCATAAACTATTACAAATTCGGAAACCAACTCCTTTGGTCCCTTGAACTTCGATCTTGGCACACATTTCAAGTCAACACTTTCTATAATGGATCGCCTTCTCGAGTGGCACCGTCTTCAAGGAACTCCGGAATAAATAAATTACATAATAAATTACATAATTTCCTATTAAACATTTGTAATTAAAGTAAAATAAATCTATTAAATTACAAAACGGTGATACGAGATCACAAATAAATTACAACCGAATTGATATTCCCATACATTTCGGGTAATACCAATTAAAACTAAGGCCATATTAAGTAAAATTACATAATTCAAAAATTACATAAAATTAAAATTATGACAATCATAAATAAAATGCAGCATTATAATATGTATGAACATGCCCAATTTATGCTAAATCGCCTTAAGGAGCCAATATAGTATATTAATCGGCTTTTACGGATTTGCGTGATTTAACCTTTTATAATCACAATAATTACATAAATTCATATTTATGTACAAGTTAATTACCCGAACAAACTTAGGACTCAAAATTAGTCTCCACTAACATATTGACAATAATTAACTTATATTTCTTAATATTGTTCATAAATGGACTCAAAAATATAATATTATGTCATAAACTTCAAATAAATCATAAAAATTTCAAATAAATTCAAAATTTGAAAATTAAACTCATGAACATTCTGGAAAAATACCATGACACTCATAATGTTCAAAAACTTAGGTTAAAAATTTTGAAAATTTATCGAGAAAAACAATGTTGCGGTTTATCGGATTTATCAATAATTACAATAAGAATATGAGAAAAAATTATTTTCTTAAATTTTCACTTTTATTTCTGAAATATGTGATAAAATACAACATGTGACATTTTTCCTTAGTCATGAAGTATGTTTTAGCAATTTTTACTGATTAAAGTCACTATTTATCTGATTTTTCATCAAAAAGTCATAAATCATGCATAAAGACTTCATTATAGCCAACAATTTTACACAAATCTTTTAAAATTGCATTTGACAACATACTAAATTTCTATGACCAGATTCGAAATATAACTCATATTAACCTATTTTCTCATTTAAATACGATTTTATCTTGAAAAATCCATATTTCGAGCATAACAACTCATATTATTATGAAAATTTACAGACCATTATTAGATAATATATTTGAAAACATATCCAAAAACCACTGGAAAATTCAAAGTTTAGCTAATTTTCGTCCAAAAATGACATTTTTATCATAAAAATCACATTTTAATGCCAATAATATATAAAATGAACAATAAAAATCCATAAATAAACCAAAATATCCTAAATACATTTTAGGACCAGAAACTTTAAACATGCAAATTTATTTTAAGGTTTATCTTCATAAAACCAAATTAATTAGTTTTGTATGTTAATCATATAACTCGAAAAAACTATAAACCGATTTGCATGCAAATAACCTAAGGCTCTTGATACCGCTTGTTAGAAATTATTAATCTCATTAATTTACATATTCATATATAAAACAATTTATTTAATCATAAAATAAATTTTAGATCTTATGCATGCAAACATAAATAAGATAAGAGAAGAAATCATTGTTCTTACTATATGATTTCGGTTTTATGGGCACCAACAAGATCTCCTTCTTGTTAGTTCTTGAGCTTTCCAATAATGGATGAACATCCATGAATTCAAAATAGAAGCCCTCCAATAAGTAGCACCCAAAACTATCCCAAAATCCCACAAACTAACATGTACTAGATATTTGTAATGTGGTTTACCTTAAAATCGATTACTAATACTCATATACTACTACTAGTATTATTAGTGTTTGATTTGTAAAAATTTGATTCATAAAACTTGATTTTATGAAGAACAAGAGAGAGAAGGTTGTTGGGTTTTCATAAAACATGAGAGAATGAATTATGGAGAAGAATCTCTCTATATTTCTCTCCAAAAACCGGTGGGATTAAGTGGTTATGGACCATTTTTCTTTTTCCTTTTTGTCTTCACAAGACAAATTGTGTAAGCCTTTGTCCATAGTCATGTCACTATCAAGTGTCATAGACAAATGAATAAGACAAAACTTCTTAAATTTGCCCACCAATTTCGGTTTTGATGTGTAATATGGAGTCCATTTTATTTTTGTCAATTGTACAATTGTATGTCATGTGACATGTCTTATGTCATGTTTTAATTTAAAATGCATATTTAACAAATTAAATATCATTTACAAATTAAATAAATCACATTTAACAAATTGACTAGTAATTCAAAATTACTTTCTCATAAAATGGTCATTTAAATACTAGTTAGTATAATTCACAACATCTTGTAATTATAACTAACTTATCATTCTCATCTCGCGTGTTTCGCAAACACCGATTAATTTTAGTAATATAACTTATTAAATTACTAAATAAAATCTTATTTAATCACATTATAATAAGATGTCATTTTCTCTCTTATGATAATAATTTGTTCAATTTTAAGGAATTAATTAATCTCTATCGACATACAATTGATTAACCTTTTTCAATTAAGGGAATCGTCCTTTAGGTGTGACCTCAAGGGATCAACTTATCACCACCGTCGCACGACAGTAATGTCAAACTCTAGCCAGCCAATCATTACCGATATGTGTGGACCAGTTGACTATATATGTTATGTATCATCCCTTTCGTATTCTTAACATGAGATTTAAATATGTGATCAATATGATCGACAATTGTGATCGCATTATTGTCGGGGACACTTACTCCAACATAACCTGGTGTTGTAAATTCATCTGTTTTTTTAACCTAGTGTTGTAAATTCATTGTTGTTTTCTTCTTGTTGTATTCCTGTTTTTTCAGTTTGTAGTTATATTGGCGTGTTATAAATTCATCTGTTTTTTTAACTATACCTCCGTAAATCCATCTGATTATATCCTTATGTTGTAAATTCATCAGTTTTTTTTAACTATGCCTCGTACATTCATTTGATTTTATCCTGCTGGTGTATTCTTGTTGTTGTTACATTCCTGTAGCATTTTTATTACTGTCTGCTGTAGTGTTACCCAATGATGATGTCTTTGAGGGTAATTGTTGCTGATAATACTGTCATATCCCATAAGAAAATGAAGGTTTGATGGAACCATAACTTAGATTTATAACACCCGCCATTTTTGGTTATCTATAATCTATAATTATTATTATTATATAAATCAAATGAATTTTCATTTTATTTAAAATAAGATTTTATTTTATAAAAATAACGTATTTTGTCTTTATTTCTTAAAATAGTAAAAGTATGCCGGTATTGAAACTACTTTTATATTCTACTTCAAATCTCGACGTTTTAGCTCGAATAGCTCGAGCTGGATTTTAAAAAGCTTGTATTTTCATTTTGGACATTTTTCATTTTGAATCGAAACGAATCTTTGGACTCAGAAACGGGCCCGTTGATTGACTAAACCTAAAATACACGTAAAAGCTATTGTAACACTTTTGTTTTAATTTTATAAAGCCGACATCTCCTTCATTCGTGTAAACCAAGCTCTAATGGCTTCTGTGTTTTTTTGGTTCCGTTCGCCTTCTTTACTCCATCGTTTTGCGTGATTCTTGCACCGATGGATTGTACTCACTTCCTAATTTAAAACCATGCTTTGGGTTTCACCATAGCATCCCTTATTTTATATAAAACAGACCGCAATATCCCTCAGCACAAAAACAACGGCTGCAGTTGCGGTTTCGCATCATCAAGTTCGTGGGGTTAGTTCTCTTTACTCGGGACGACCCATTTGAAACCGAGACTTCCGGGTGATATCCCTTGATGTCTAG
Source organism: Silene latifolia (assembly GCF_048544455.1). NCBI lineage: Eukaryota > Viridiplantae > Streptophyta > Magnoliopsida > Caryophyllales > Caryophyllaceae > Silene > Silene latifolia. The sequence continues at coordinate 409,911,219 of NC_133538.1, forward strand.
AACTGTTCTATGATGGTAGTTTTTTAATATATGTCTGTTTGATCCATCGAAAACAAATACTTCGAGTTGTTCGCAGTTTTGATCCTTTTTCGAGTTGCCAGCTTAAAACCTTTATATCTCCCTCGTTTCTTAACGAAATGCAGTGATTCTCGCGTCATTTGCTTCGTCTCTCTGTCCTCGCCACAGTTTGGTGATCAAGAGGGCCATGAGGACGCTTTTGACATCCAGTCGGAGAGCGATTAGAGGTAACTCTTAAGGGCGTGACTCGATGTTTCATCAGTTTTATGAGTAGTTGTCTGATTATGCAGTTTTTAATATTGAATTTGTTATTTATGCAAAATTCTTTTTTATGGTGTATAAAAATTATGATAATATCTCTAAATATGAAAGGATGATTTATAAATTTTCAAGTATAAAATCGTTTGTTTGTTGTTTTAATTAAAAGAAATCGTCTTTTGGTCATAATAATGAGTTTTAACCAATTTTGGTGTATTAATTATTAAATAATGAAATAATTTTGTGAGATTGATTATTTTCAGTCCTATGATGTATATTGATATTTAAGAAATTTTAATATCCGGTTTATAGGTTTAATTTATAATTAAAAGTATTTAATCTTTCTTTTGGCAGAATTGATGTCTGATTTTTAATAGTTAGTTTTTGGAAATTTTAATTTTCGTGGCTTATTTCACTGGCTCAAGTAATGAATTTAAGAATGATAGAAATTTTTATATGAGCTGTTTTGGGTCGATTTATAATTCTAATAATTGAAACACAAATCTGGTTGTTTTAGAGATGTATTTATAATAAATGGAGTTCTTGACTTTTGGTTTCTAGAAAAATTATTTCTGGTCTTTCTATGTCATTCCAGAATGTTACAAATTTTCTTGGGGACCCATTTGATCAGAATCTATTTTTATTAAATAAATTGGTGTTTTTCGGTTTTATTGTCAATCTGGTTTTTAATTCGGTTAAAATACCAAATAAACATATCGTTTTACGAAATTTTACAGCCGGTCGGTGTTGGTATTAGTAGTAACCACGTCAAATTTCATGAGTATCGAAGTTAAACGCGATTTTATAAAAATAAAACACTGTTATGGTTAAACCGAGTAAATAATGGTTTTGATGTTAATTTATGGATAAGGGTATTATGGTTTTTTTCATATGATTTTAGAATGTGTTAAGAGCCTGTTTTATAAGAAGTATTTGAATAAAATTATTTTATCATTTTAAATAATGTATTAGTATTTAAATTGGATTACCCAATTTGGTAATAAGATAATAACTTTTATTTTCTAACTTTTCAAATGACATTAGTTATAACATCATACATTACTATTTTCATAAGATTTATACTTTGAGAAGGTATTTATTCTAAGTAATATTCTATTTATGGAAAGTTACTAATTTTGGAAGTTGGCTTCTTGGAAGGTTTTCTTTTAAAGAATTCGAATAATGAACACTTTTGAAGTGGTTTTGAATACTTATGGAACAGTTAGGTGTAAGGTATAGAATAATAAACTTAGGATATGCTTAGTTTTGCTATCAGCTAATAGAACTGATGTTATCCTGGAGTGATGCATCAGCGGTCGTACCCAGAGTCTTGGACCTCGGGAGATATGTACATACCTTAGACTAGGGCCTCGCACTACGTGGTAAGTCGCTGCACTATAGAACTGATGAATGTCGTCAGTGGTCGTCTGGAAGTGTTGCACCCTGGGAGTTATGTACATACACTTAGACTAGGGTCTCGCACTGCGGAGTAAGACGCCGCGCTATTATGGTTGAGTGGTATTACGGTACTTTAGCATGATCTGAGTGAAAATCTATACTAAGACACTAAGCTGATTTCCATAAGAAGAGTTGAGATTTTGATAACGTGGTAGTTTATCTTTCGAGCTATGGCTTGGTTTGAAAGGTTTTCTATTTAGTTATGTTTTAACATATGTTGATTTATTAATGTTTTCAGTTTTCAAGTATTTGGTTATTTTTAGCTTTTATTTGTTTTAAATTGATGAAATGTGGCTGGGAAAATGCCTGAGTTACTCCCCACTGATTGTGGCTATTATGTTTATAACATGACATATGTTGGTTGGTTGGGATCTGAGTGAGAGCTAGCGAGTGGTCAATTGGGACCTACTCTTTGTTTTGTTTTAAGCTATGTTTAGAACCCTTTTTTTTATGTTGGTTTTTATAAGTCCTTGTTTTTATACAAGTGATGAGTTGTAGCTACTATATTTAGTAACTGCTATTTTGAGACTTACCATTTCGGGAAACTTTTCTCCCGAGGGTTATTTATATTAATCCAAGTTTTTATTTCACATAGCATTTTCATTGTGTATTTAATCCCATTCGACAGTGTTTCCGCCACTGTTTTGCATTAGATTTTATAAGGGATTACAGTTGGTATCAGAGCATACTGCTCCCGACGCTCACACTTTGATCTCTAGGTAAAAAGACTAAAAAATGACTTGACAAGTTAAAAGTATATTAGTGAGAAATGAGTAGAAACAAATAAGGACTTTTTGCTAGCTTATGTGATTGTGTAACTCAATGACTAGCATTGAATTTATGTCTTGTTTCCCCGACGAAAAAGATGAAAAAACGAGAACTTGGTGCTGCAAGGAAGATATAATGGTGGTTTTGAGCCCAGATTCAGTTTTACTCAAGCTGTAGACCAGATGACCAAGAGTAGACTCAAGTCTCACAGTGTGTAGTAGAAAAAAATGGTTACACTATGGATTCGTCAGATGGAACGACCCAAGGTTAGAGTATTTGTTTCTCAGTAAAAAGATGGAGTAACACATTGAACCCCCTTGCAACTTTAGATACCTGAAGATTCCTTCTTTGTTCTCAAATCTTGATAGTTTGCGATCAAGGTTCTTCTTCTTTCACTCTTACAAATCTTCATTACCTATTCTGGTAAATGAATCCTTATCTGTGATTCTTCCATTCTTGCTATTTATTCTCTTGAGATTCATTTGTTGGACTAACCATTTCCTTGTGAACCGTGATGGAAGTCAAGTGCGTTTCAGGTTTAGTGGAGGTTTGTTCCTTTTGGTTTGAGGGTGATGAGTTTTCCCTTGAATGCCTAATCTTGAAAGAGTTTTTACTTATGGATTAACTTGAATGGTGACTAATGATTTATGAAGTTAGAGTTTTGGCTTAAATGTTGACTTTGGATTATAGGTATATTGCATATTTTGGACTAGATGTGATTAAGGCGTTAATAGCAACCATGTATAATTATTGGTTGACCTAGATTGATCTCAGTTTCAATTCTTATGCATTTAGATCGTTGTGTTCTGATGTAAGGTTGTAACCTTTGAACTTTAGGTGCTATCACTTAACTTTATTTGTGTTGATTAGTGGTAACCTTGTGAATAAGGAATGTTATTGCACAATCGCATTGTGGGTTGATTGTGTTTACTTGAGGAATGTAAGATCTTGAAGTTGAGGATTGGGTACCTTTCGTTCTTTGATGTCTTAACCATAGTATATGGAATACTTCGAGGAATATTTTGGTTTGAATTTCCTTAAAAGGAAATATTTATTTGAGGACCTTAGACCATCGAGTTTGTGGCTTAGTTGAGTTGATAACCACCTGGTGTTGCAATTTTATGATTGGAATTTTGGTAGGACTTCTATAAGACCTTGATGGAATGGTGTTGTTAGATGGTGGTTTTTGTTTGATGTTTCATAACTTGAGGAGTCTTATGAATTTAATAACCTTGTTGCTTTGGTTGAGATCTTAGAAGAGTAGATTCTTTGAGTGTGGTATGTCTTATTTTGACTATTCTGGGTTTAGAATTCTTCTCGAGTGCAAGCCTGATGTGTTTTGAACAGTTTTAGGAGCCATGAGTTAATTGGATTAGATGTGTTTTCATAACTTGTGAAATTTTGGTTAGTAACATTGGATTTTGAACTACTTGGATTCTTACCATGATTTTTTGAGAAGTGGATTAGTTAGGTAAGATAGTTGGGTGTAAGTTGTATCAATCGATAATCTTGAAAGATATAGACTAGATAGTTTGCCAACTGTGAGCTTCACAACTTAGTTGCCTATTTTTGACAGACTTGGTATGGTTACGATGGATATGGAAAACCTTGGGTTTACTACCAAGAATCTCGAGATGTTTAACCTCTTTTATAACCCTTGAGAGAGCTTTGTAAGGCTCTTGAGTCTTTCCTTCCCTCTTCTTCTCTAAATCATCTGATTGCTCCAGCTGCTCTCATGTTTTACGACCTTTGCGTAAGTTTGAAATTTTTTGTTTTGACTAATCACTAACCTTTTTATTTGTGTATGCCCATTTTATACAAGAGTTTTGCCCACTACAAAATTTGGGTTATTATGGAGATTTTACATTTTTGAGTTTTGACTTCTACAAAAAATTGGTAATCTTGGAAATTTTAACATTTTGGGTTATGATTTTACAACTTTAAACTTTATTTTAGTTTTACTCTTGGTTAGTATTTAAACTCGGTTTTGGTTTCAGAATGCCTCAAAGTTTGTTTGTAAATATTCCAGAATTGCTTTAAATAAAGTAGATGATGCCTCGAAAAACATTCAAAAATTGTATTGTTTTGTATTCACAAATTTGATTTGTCCTATGGTTTTAAGTAAAGTTTAAACATCTTCCTTTGGATTTCGACGTTGGTTGGTTGCTAGTACTTATCATTAAAAACGTCTAATGACCGGTTCGGTACTTGCTAACGTTTGGTTTGAGATTTGATTTTTCAAATGTTAACTTGCTTTAAGCTTGGACGACATGATTCTTGTTTGCGACAGGTATTCTCTCGTTCAGTGAGAAGAGACAAGTAATTTCTAATAGTTCGATTTTGAAAGCTGGTCAGATAGACCACAAAAAAAAGGCTTTTGGTTCGTTAGTCGAAAAGTTATAAAATAAAAAAAAATCTTTGTTCTTTAAATCTTGTTTTTCTCCTTTAAGTTTCGAGGACGAAACTTTTTCTTAGTGGGGGAGGTTGTAACACCCGCCATTTTTGGTTACCTATAATCTATAATTATTATTATTATTATATAAATCGAATGAATTTTCATTTTATTTAAAATAAGATTTTATTTAATAAAAATAACGTATTTTGTCTTTATTTCTTAAAATAGTAAAAGTATGCCGGTATTGTAACTACTTTTATATTCTACTTCAAATCTCGACGTTTTAGCTCGAATAGCTCGAGCTGGATTTTAAAAAGCTTGTACTCGGAAACGGGCCGTTGATTGACTAAACCTAAAATACACGTAAATTTATTTAATCTTAACCAAATTATTTCTACTTCAAAATTAAGTAAGCTTATCCAAATTATTTCTACTTCAAAATTAAGTCTAACAATTACAATTTAATCAAGTTAAAAAATAAAATACCTGTGTTCTAAAAAATTATTAACTAAAAAATGGAAAAAAAAAATTAATAGGTTTCACATAAAAAAAACTCCAACAATGACTACAATTTAATCAAGCTTCACCACCATCCATAGGATCATCATCTTCAATTTCCTCATCTCCCATTTGACTGAATAAATATGTCGCCCACATATTTCTTATCTCGTCAATTTCCTCTTGCGTATAAGTGCCACAAGATCCGGGAAAGTACTGCAAGAAAAAAAATTCAAACAATTATAGGACTGGTGAGCCAGTTTTGACTGTTACACAAGGTAATTAAGCATAATGGACAAGGGAGAACCCTTTACAGGGGTTTGCCTCATAAGGTTTTGTCTTAGCTTAAGGTACAGCTGAAGAAATCAAATGGACAATGCATCCACAACTGACCCCTCTTTGCCAGCCAGCCGCGCTTTAATTGTCTTAAGATGACAGTGTCCAAAACTCTTACGAATGCAAATAGAGAGACTGAGCAGAGTCGAATTGGTTGATTCTCGAATATGAAAGTATAAAATTGCTTAAAACACGTAAAGCTCTTCTTGAGGTTATCAGAGAAGAAGGGGTATTGAAACAGAAGAAAACATATCCAGTTGGGGACTCTAGTTTCCCCTGGGAAGAAGATCTCCCAAGGTCCTCAAACTATAATAAAACCAATCCAGTGAACAAATAAGAAACAAGATAATAACCATACAATCTCAGTGAACAAATAAGAAACAAGACAATAACCATACAATCTCATTTTTAGGACAACGGTAAAACGAAATGCATAGAAAGCTTAATGTGAGTTTGCTAGCTACCTGATCTGGAATCATCGGTCGTCTACTTGTGATAGTCTCGATTATGTAACGACACACAAAATATCCACAATCCTTCGAGACTTGAGATTAACGAGGACACTGTTATAATGAAGTACAAACAAATCCAATATTCACATGACATTAATATTATAATTGAAATATAGGCGAGTGCATATTTTTAGTGATTTTGTTATACGTACCTGTATGTTCATCCATCTCAACGGATTCTTCTTAATTTTCTTGATGTCCTTTCGGTGAAGAGTGCTAAATTTTATAATACCCCTAGTAACAAAAATGATCTCATAATTTGAACAACAAAACGTTATAACAGATACGAGTATTAATAAATTTTGTTAAGCATAGTAACAGGGTTGCATACTCATTTATAACTTGTTGAGCGAATTCACTGATATTATTTTATCCCGCTGGATCAAGCCAGAAAACAGTTCCGTTCCATGGACTTATAGCAGCTAATATCCAATGCCAATTGTACTTAACTTATTAGTGTGAATAAAATATACTTATAGATAATAAGCTAGAAATTAGAATTAGAATTAAATTATTACATATAGACTTACTTTTCATGGAAAGGAGCGAAAAAAAGTTGATTAATATTTCTGCCTCCATTGCAGCCAAAAACACGACATAAGTAGTCTGAGCGATCTTCTTCTACAATTGGATTCAAAGGAGAGAGATAATTGGAGTCAACAAATCCATACATCCCCGATACTCCATCTTTGTGACATGACTCGCTCACGTGCCTTGCATATTAAAATAATTTCCATAAAACTATTAATTAAATAATCATATTGAAAAATTAAACTACAAAACCGAAACATAGAACTGAGTACATACTTCATGAAAATTGACATATGAGATGATCCAATCTCTTTTTGGAAGCACGAATCAAATAGGTCTTCATAATCAAGTCTAACATCTTGCTGATGGTAAAAACCGTTTTCCGTAATAGATATAATGATGTTTCGATGGCTCTTTTTCATCCCCATAGCTTCTTTCTTTAAAGCCTTCAGCATATATACCAGAGTTCACCTTGGCACAATCTTCCTCGGTGATGTCGTATTTTTTAGTGGTTGATGATTGTGAGGATCGTGACTGTGAGACAACCACATCTGCTCGTTGCTTATAACACTTACAGACAGTATTAAAAAAAATCAATCAGAGAGTAGAAGTAACTTATCTTACTTCTATAACATAATTATCCAAGATCAAATTAGAAGTTATGGGAATGGTATCGTACGATCATACCTCTTTCTTTGGAAATATTAGGTGAGCTGGCCACGAAACAAAGGTGTACATTGCTTGACATACTACACTACACTCCTCATTAGGACATGGCAATTGTGTGGTTGGCACAATTTCTTCAGTAATAGAGACTCGGCAATAATCTTGTGACAAAGTTCTGAAATGCTTCAAAGTCACTTCTGTTTCCCCCGATATGTGCACTTCCCCAATTGCAACCATTTGAATCCCTTGTTCAACATCCTCAATCGCTAGGCAGCAATCATAAGTACCCTAGTCCACATGAATACAAAGATCGTTAAACTGTATATAAAATATAAGACATAAAACAAATATAATTCGTCATAAAACTATGACTCATGATCTTAAATAGAATCAAAGTCACTTAATAAAAGTAGAATGTGCACCCATCTTAATAACCAATAATCAGCATCTGTTATCACCCAAGATACTTACGATTAGACAATACGTGCTCATTAATAGGCGTGTTAAGTCAGAGTCCAAGTTCATACCTTAGGCAATACGTACTCACTAATAGGTAGTATGTCATAGTCTATATCATGCTGAGAGTGCCTGTCAGGTTGCTGAATAATTTCAACATCCTTATCCGGCCAAGCAACTTTGTAAGGATCAAGTTGTATATGTTGTTCTTTTTCCTGGTCTTCTTGTTGAGATTTCGACGTCTTGGAAGGATATTTCAAACCTTTAGACAGAAATTGTAATTAGCCATAAATCATAATAGTATAAATAATACATAAAAAACTTACTTTTGTTACCTTTTGTTAAAAGTTGGGTAAAGAAACCATTATTCTGCCCATTCATATCACAAAATTGATCGTCACTATGACCACCTAAATTACCAGGTTGCATTCTTTGTGTATCAAACATGTCTTTGCCATGACTAGCTGAATTACCAAGCTGACCACCATCTTTGCCACTTATATGACCATCAAAACTAGTAAATTGGGAAGCGTCTTGGCTACCAAAATTCCCTAAATGACTGAAACTAACCATAAATTGCTTCATCTGCTCTAGGTCCTGACACTTCATCAGAAAGGTCATCAAAAGTTGTATGTTGTTTTTCAGGAAAGCCATCTCTGACCTCAAACTAGTTAACTCAACACGCATTTGACTAGGTGGCGTTGGTTTAGAAAACCCAAAATATTCTGTGATGGTGATGCCTGATCCAATGCCTCTAACGCGTTCTCCATGCTCCGGCTTCTTCAATGCTCTTGCCAAAATATCATCTCGACCACCCTCTAATACAAGTTCCCCTCTTGCAAGATTTGTCTTCAATACATTCTTAAGATTAACATTGAAGAAACCAGTTAGGTTACATAAACTAATATTATTAATATTCTAATAAAGTCGGAAAAAATAGAATTTTACGATTTCTTCAGCGATTTCTTTGTCGACGGGGTTATCAGAAGCGAATTCTCTAGCTTTGGCACGTGAATGAGCTCTAATCCACAACTCATGTCGAGGTACTTGATCATCCTGGTTCTCATTTTTCAATTGTTCATTTGCCTAACAATAGTTGAAAATATATTATCGAAAGCAATAGTGAGTTGAATCAAGGCCATAAAGTAATAGATATTCACCAAACATACAATCTCTTCTTCAAAATGTTGGTAACCAAGGCAGCCTCCTCGATAGCTTGAGACTTTGAGATTTGATCGCTTTCGACTATCTTCGCTTAACTCCTTCAAATATTCAAACAAAATTTGGCTTAAAACACAAACATTTTATTTTCATGGAGAGATTAAATATAGAATTATAAAATATAAAGTATGCGAAACTAAAACCTGGAATTTCTCAGTAGTACACATTTGCTTAAATTTATCCCAAGCCAATTGATTTATCCAATCATATTTCCACGACGGTCTTTTTCGTAATTTTCCAGACTTCTTGTATAGCCACAACTTTCTCAATCTAGTCTTAAAAGCTCTCCATCGATTATCAGCTCGGGATAAGATCCATTTTTTACGGTGTGCTGGTACTGTGAAACCTTTCTATGGGATAATACAAAATCACTAGCATTGGTACAAATTCCAGAAATAAACATTTAAACTACTTACCCTGTCTGAACGAACACAAAACGGAGTAAGAAATAATAAACCACAAGCTTAAAGATGAAAATACATGGTACCCTTCATAAACCACAAACTTAAAAGATAAAAATCCGTTGGAAAAAACAGATTCCATCACGATCAAAGCACAATGTAAAAGAAAACATATCCATTAGAAAGACTTTTGCATGTTAAATATCACATGTGGAAAAACTCATTCCTACCGTGATTTGGTCATACAAGTCGTTAAGATCGGATTTGGAAATATCTTTTCAACTGCCGTAGGTGATGGGCATACGTTCTCGAACAACTACTCCAAGATAACGCCTGAAAGTTGGTCCGTTTCTACCGAATGGAGTTTGATTAACTGGATGCCAATCCAAAGGAAGTTTGACGTTATTTTGAATTGCTTCCCCCACTTTAGCAAGAATAGTACGGCCTCTCTCGTCTATATGATTACACTTTTCAACATCTGACTCATCAGAAGAAGTTGAACCACCGCGAGACGAGCATACTTGCTTTTTCTTTTTTTGCCATAATCTTACAAAAATGCAAATACAAAAATAAAGCCCGATTAACATCAGTTTACCATGTAAATCTATTTTTCCAACTACAATAAATGTACTATCAAACTTAAATAAATATTGTAAACATGCTACTCATTTTCATTATTACCGTCACTTTGTGTAAGAGAAACATAGAGATCCAAAAGCACAACCTGAGCGGCCGAGCCAATAACCTACCAGAACCCGAATTATGCAATTTGCAATCAATAAAATAAACAGATACACACACATAAAAAAAAAACAATCTGACTCATGCCGCATGCTCAATAACACTACACTTAAACAGATCTAAAATCTACCTCAATTATTTTGACGACGACGCTTTCTGCTTATTTTAATATTGTCAACCCATTCACCTTCCTCATGGTCGTCTCGTACATATGTCAATGAATCTTTACCCTCATCATTATGGGAATTGTCATTTTGAAAAACTTTAGTTGTTGGACTTTCTTCCAACTCTACTTCCTCATCATAATCATCAATATCATGGCGAGATCTCGGTGATATAACAACTGACCTCCTCTTATTCCCTGGATCAGTCACATAAAACACCTGTTTCACTTGACGCGCCAGTACATATGGATCTTCCTTGTGACTAAGCTTCTGAAGGTTAACCAAGGTGAACCCAAACTCGTCATATTCAACTCCAGCATGAGAATCAACCCAATTGCACCTAAAAACCGGCACCGAGAAGCCTAAATAATGTAACTCAATGATCTCTTAAATCACCCCATAATATAACATTTTACCACGCATGGGATGTTTATCTTTGGCACTAGCAAAATGCATAGCCTCAGCCTCTACTGTTACACCGCTATTCTGCATAGTACTAATTTCATCTCGTTCACTAGTGTAGAATGTGTAACCATTTATGACATATCCAGAATAAAAAGAGGCATTGAAATTAGGCCCAGAAGCTAAAGCCTTGAGTTGATCAGATATGCAATGGGATGAATCTTCAAATTCAAGCTCTCTCCTAACCGGGTCTTTCAACCAGCTATTGAATGACTTACTATGTTCGCTTAGTAATGATTTCTCACTTCCTCTTCGATTGTTTTCCCGTAAATAAGCAATGTGTTTGTCTATATAAGGTTCAACTTCATTCTCATTAAAAATAATATAAGTGTGAGCCTTGTGCCACTGCTCATGAGACAAGTCAATAGGCTTACAACCTATAGTCCCTTTTCCTCCGATTCTTCCACTATGTCGTGACATAGGAATCTCAAACATATTTGTATTTCCTAGGTATTCACTACTATAAGTTACAGCATCTTCACAAAGAATCCGCTCAGCAATACACCCTTCAGGCCTAAAGTGGTTCTTCACATATCCTTTGTAAGTCTTCATCTCTCTTTCAAAAGGATATTGGTTTCTCAAGTAAACAGGACCGCAAAAACTTACCTCCCTCACCAAATGAATAGTTAAATGAATCATGACATCAAAAAATGATGGAGGAAAGTACATCTCTAATTGGCAAAGAATGACTACAATTGAACTTTCCAAGGAATTCAAGTCTTTAGGATCTATGACTTTGCTATATGTAGCATTAAAGAAAGAACACAATTTAATAATAGTTGAACGAATATTCTTCGGCAAAACTGAACGAATAGCCATGGGTAGTAAATGTTGCATCAAATCATGACAATCATGAGACTTGAGACCTACAAGCTTCAAATTTCCCATCGACACAAGACTCTTGATATTAGAAGAATAACCCTCAGGGACTTTCACACCCGCTAAACACTCACAAAATTCTTTTTTTCTCTTTTCTGGACATTGTATAAGCGGCCGGGGGAAAAACGTTTTATTATTCCTGTCGACAATGTGTAGTTCTTTTCTAATCCCTAATGCTTTTAAGTCATCTCGAGCATTAACACCGTCTTTTGTTTTTCCCGGGACATTTAGTAGTGTACCAACTAAGCTATCACACACATTTTTCTCAATATGCATTACATCCAAAGAATGTCTAACAAACAAAAATTGCCAATAAGGTAAGCGCCAAGACATTTCTTATATCCTTGTTTAGGAAGGGTATATCCACTAGTTTTTCCAAAAATAGTCTGGATGTCTTTCACTTTTTCGAACACCTCTGTACCATTTAACACTTTTGGGCGTCTATTCAATTCTTGTTCCCCATTGAAAGCCTTTTTCAACTTTCTGTAAGAATGATCATCTGGCAAAAAACAACGATGCCCATCATAAATATTCTTTTTAGATGATTTAAGCCACTTTCCCATAGTATTGTCCTCACATATAGGACAAGGTGCTTTTCCTTTAACGGTATATCCAGACAAATTACCGTAAACAGGATAATCTTGGATAGTGCAAAACAACATTGCTCTAAGGTTAAATGACTCCTTTTGATATGCATCATAAACTTCTACACCCGTTTCCCATAATATCTTTAAATCATTTATAAGGGGGGCTAAGTACACGTCGATGTCGTTTCCTGGTTGTTTAGGGCCAGAAATTAACAAAGAAAGCATCATGAACTTTCTTTTCATGCATAGCCAAGGAGGAAGGTTGTAGGTAACCAAAATTACCGGCCAAGTACTATAGGTTGTACTAAGTGAACGAAATGGATTCATACCATCTGTAGACAATGCAAGGCGTAAATTTCGAATTTCTTTAGCAAACTCGGGATATTTTCCATCAATAAACCTCCATTGTGGGGAGTCAGCTGAGTGTCTAAGCTTACTATCTTTTTTGCATCAACTGCATTTGAATAAAGACGTTCAAATCTTGGTATAATAGGAAAGTACCACAAGACCTTAGCCGGCGTTCCTTCCTTCTTTTTGTACCGTGAGACATTACAAGTAGGGCAATTATTTAATGATTCATACTCATCATAATATAGTATACAATCGTTACGGCAAGCATGAATTTTTTCATAAGGTAAGCTCATTGAGCACAATATCTTTTTTGCCTCATATGTTTTACTCGGGAGAACATTATCACTTGGAAGCATATCTTTCACTATTTCAAGTAATGTTGTAAAACCAGTATCACTCAGACCATGACTTGCCTTCAGATTATATAACCTAAGTACACTTGACAGTCTAGTATATTTTTTGCAGCCTGTGTATAAGGGCTTTTCGGAATCAGTTCACGACTCGAATGCAGCCGGATTTTCATCAAACTTTTCTTGAACATCTCGTAACATATCCTCTATCCTATCACCCTCATTACTTGTGTGAATTTCGGGCATACATTTTCCTCCTTATCTTCCCCATGCCAATTCCAAATAGTATATGTTCTATCAAAAGCTGATTTGGTCAGATGATTAAGTATTTGATCAACTGTTTTATGCAGAAAATTATGACATTTAAAGCAAGGACAAGGCAACCTTGTACGACCTCTAGATTTCTTAACAACAAAAGCGATAAAGTCTTTTACACCAGCTATATACTCAGGGTCACCCGGTTTTGATGTTGATATCCAACTCCGATCCATATCTACACCAACACATACGATTAAATTTATTGAGCTTATTCAAACTTCTAAGTATTTCTGACAAGTTTAGATTAAATTTTCACGATATATAGCGCATTAATTAATTTACTAATTTTTAACTAAGGCTGATAGTTGAAGCTAACCAGAAAACTTCAAGATAGAGTTAAGGCAAACACAAGAACCCGAACTATCCCTTCTTTTCCAGTTAAAGACCTATACTATTAAATTTTCCAGTTAAGGAACTCACTAACCCATTCTGTTAACTTCTCCGTTAATTGTTTGCACATTTACTGCCTTACCCATCTGCATCTTTGGTTCTTTTTGATAATCAATCCCAAAAAAATTTTGTAACCAAAGCAGACCAAGGCCAATTAATACTCTGATGGATTTTAGATTTTTAGGTTTAATTTGTTTTTCTAATTTATTTTCTTGAAAATATAATTAATGAGAAAATTATGTTTATGAACTGGAAGTTACAGTAGTATTACATTATGCGCAATTGAAAAATCTAGCGGAAAGGAAAAAAATAAAACCAATGAGATAGCGAAATCGAAAAGTTAATCTATCTCTTAGAATATGAAGGAACAAGCAATTCAATAATCCATCAAGCAGCTAATATATCTCGAACACTTAATGAATCCGCTGCCATTGATATTTTGCTCAAAGAAAACTCTATATCCATGGTTCAGAACTAATAATTTATAAAACTCAAAACAAAAACAAAATCACCTAAATTACACTCATGATGTAATGTTTGTTTGATTTTGTTTAAGATGAGGGATTGATTATCGACATATCAATGGCAGTGGATTCATTAAAGTATCATGTTTTTGTTACAAAAAAATTATTTAAGATGAGGGATTGATTTTCAAGATGAACCAAACATGCAGATGAAGGCAGTAAGTGTGCAACGAAACAATTAACGAAAAATTTACAAAATAAGTAAGTGAGTTTCTTAACTGGAAAATTTAAAAGTATAGATCCTTAATTGGAAAAAAAAAGGATAGTTCAGGTCCTTATCTTAGCCTTAACTCCTACAAGATAGCATGAGGTCATACAACTGTACTATAAAGAGTAAAGTATATGCTGACGACTTGAACTATGTCAAACTTTAGCTTAAGGACCTAAAGTTCAGGTCAGAGTTGTATGGTTATCTGTATAGTTCAGGATCATCCATATAAGTAAGACGGTTTTATTTTATAATTCGAAAAAAAACACGAGATGATTTAGAACTCAAGCAAAGCAGCCACCGGCTAACTCATTTCCCAAAGGAGGAGCTAGTAATTGTCGGATAATTTGAACAAAAAGGCAGAGCTTCTTGTGTTTAAGGCATCAATGAAGGAAATGTCTGAGAGTTTGGTACTTTTAATGCTACTAATAGGTAATACATATGAAACAAAGCCTTTGAATCAGAAAAAAAAAACCCAACATAGTACGGTAGTATATATACTACCCAGAAATAGAAGAAATGCAACACATTACTGTTAACTATTGAAGAAATATCCTACACTTAAGGGATCATTCGACAAATTAAAATGGACCAAGATAGAAAACTGCATTAACTTCAAATTTCCCATCGACACAAAAGTGTTAATGAGGATACTGTTAGATACCAATATTCCTCCCTTATGCATGTTAATCCATATACTTAGATTTTTTTTTTCAATTTTGGTGTATTTTTATTCCAGGGAAACTAAACGGTACCATGATTATCAACATCAATAAAAGTAAGTGTTAAATGTTGTACTATGTGAAGTTTAGCCACTTAGTGAATGAAGGCAATAACTATGAAGTATATGTTTGTCTAAATAAACAATGTCTACGGAGTGTTAGAAGCCAGTTACAACGTGCTAATTGTAACCTTTGGCATACTACTGCTGTTAAGCTGCATTGTTTACATTTTATTCTTTCAAGTCATTTTATAGTTTATTCAAAATTTAACAATGATAAAAGAAATGGAAAGGGTGAATAATTTAATGGAACTAGTGACAAACGGTTTTAATTAGAGGCTATCGGATTAAAACTTTAAAACTATGTAGTATTTGCTAAGTGGAGACCATTGGATATCAATACAGTACCTTCCATAACTTGAACTCGTGTTCTTGTTTACGCCTCACATTCCTCCTCAACAGCCAATTTGTACAATTGAATCATTTTTAACAAGTTCTCTTTATCTGATAGAGTAGGATGAAGATCACGAAATTCTATTTTCGTTTCACGCAGCAAAATTGGTCCAATGGCTGCCGGTGTAATTTTACCCCAAAAAATATTACTGTCTATCTAATATCTCAATCTTAATACTTAACTTATCTCACACATCACAAAACATAGACCAAGTTATAACTCACCCCAAAACCTTAAACACCTGCAGTAATTTTACCCCAAAATATACAATTTGACTTCAAACGACTTGCAGTTAACTAGAAGATAATCAATTAACCTACTTAATCATATCATGACCAATTAAGAACAAAACATTAAATTTAAAGCAACATAAGAACTTGATACAGTAATCAATTAACCCAAATCTGTAATTTCACACACAAAATCAATGTCGCAAGCATAATTGCAATTCATGTAAAAAAAAAATATACCTGAAAGAGGTTGCTGCTGTGTGGCGTCAACTAGTGCTCCAATGGCCGCCGGTGATAAATTAAAGAGAAGATCGATACTACGATATTGAAAACTGAATTATTTGTGGGGGAAAAGTTTGGCACGATCGAAATAGATGGCGGCAAAGGTTTGGCAGGAAGCTTAATAGGTAGGAAACGTGAGATGTGAATGTTGGAATTTGTTTAATTAGGAAACTATTAGGATTTCTAGAGCCCATTAATAGTGAGTGATTGTTTATTTATTTTGATAAAAAGATAAGAGACCGGTTGTATTTAGAACACATTTGTTATCAAATTCTATGAAACCGGTTTGTAACATAAACGGTTTCTTATAATAAGAAACCGGTTTGAAAATCAAACCGGTGTGTTATTAGTGATTCCTTTGCCCATAATTGTAGTAGTGCACTCCAATCTAAGATTGAATTAGGACGCATTGATTGAGCATTTTTAAGCTCAATTATGAGGGGTATCTCCCTGAGAGGTTTAGTGTTGTTGCCAACAGTGATGAATTGGTCTATGAGTGTGAGTATTTTCAACCACCAAGTAGACATTTGAGCATTAATTGAGAAAGTGAAAATAGTTAATGTCATTAAGTAATGACATTTGGTGCATTTCATTACACATGATTACATTTCCTTTCATGTTGCAAAATTAAACATTCACATTTCATTACATTATGATGTTTAGGTACTAAACATGCAGAACAATTGTTGATTGTTATGATGATGTTTCCTACTTAAACATCCACCAAAAAAGTTTTGGATGCTTCAATGCCTCTGATATTTTATGTTGCATAGACATCCCATGGAATATCTGCATTTATAACAGCCACTTCACCTACATTTGCAACTGCACCTACAACAACCACTTCATCTGCATTTGCTACCTCAGCTATAACAACCACTTCATCTGCATTTGCATTTGCTACTTGAGCTGTAGCATTTTCTTCACCTGTAACCTCTGGTTGGACTGGAAGTAAATGTTGATTTGCCTCTCTTAGGTAATTCAATGCATTGCCCTCCCCTTTTTCATCCAAAAAATCCCTCACTAAAGCAACATCAACACTTAGGTTTGTTGAGAGGATTCCACGTCTAAGTAATGACTCCTTGTTCATATGAGGAATCTTGAAGTCATTGTGGCCTCTAGACTTTATTATTTCCACCATAACTGACTGTAAAGTTAGATAATTGAAGTTCAACTTCATATGGTCATGACCTATAAAAGCTGTATGTACATTACCAACTAGTTCATCAACTGTTGGGGCAACTTCATCATTTTGTAGTGTTGGTAAAGACCTAAAAACCCCTAAATCATTAATGTTTAAATCTGGACTATTAGGTGGTTGAAAAACAATGTGAATGTTAAATCCATCTGAGCTGGAAGCAGCCCTAAAATCTGGATCAAGGTCAGAAATATGAGGTCTTGCATTATCTTGTTGGATGAATATGTTCTTACTTGCATTTGCTGGCCATTTGGACTTGATTGCTGGAATAATCTGGTTGATAATGCAATCTTTTGTCACTTGTTTCGTAATTGAATCAACTGCCTTAGTCACTATTATGCCTGCCTCTCTATGCTTGCTTCTCCTTGCTGCTGGAACATGTTCTACGAAGGGAAAAACTCCTATTTTGCCATCAAAAAGCAACTCACCCCCTTCCCCATACAGAGGCCTGCCCACAGCACACATAAACATAACCTTGGTTATGTACCTTTTCGATTGACATGAACGATATGGTAAGTCTTCACCCGGGACAATGTAGTAGCAATCCGTTGTCGTTGTGAGATAAAACCACTTTTCATCAATATGAATTTGACATGGGATGTCTTTGAACTTTATTTCATTTAGTAAAGTGTCCAGTTAAATTGACAATAGTGAAAATAAAAGGCTTTATAATTTCTTGGATTCCGTTAAAGAAGGGTGAATTGGATTACTATGCCTTTTTAATTCACCCTTCTCAACCCAACGTTGAACCGTACCATATCCGACAACAAATTTTTTTTGCTATTTTGCGCATTGATGAACGTTTTTTGAAAGGCATACTCTTTATTGCCTCTATGTCGATATGCACTTTTGGTGCATTTGAGTTGCTCATACGAAGAGATGGTAAGTGGACTGGTAATTGTGCATCGATTTTCTCCTTTGCTCTACTCCACCATAACCATACCGTCTTTCGAGTAATGGACCATTTGGCAGCCGCTTCAAAAAAATTTTCCTTCATAGGGACGCCTTTTTTCGAGTTTGCCATTAAGAAGTGAACAAGGGAATCTTTTTGATCATTTGTTAAATTAGTTTTTCCCATTTCTGATTTTTTTTACTGTTTTTGGATTTTTTTGTTCAGCTAAAGCAGCTGAATTAGCTGAATTGAAGAACAAGGATTAGTGTTTTGAGAGATAAAGTTAGGGATAATATAATGGTGTAATTTATGTAATGGGGTGTAATTCATGTAATGGTGTAATGATGTAAGGGGGTGATGTAATCTTCATTTGTATTTGTAGTTAAGCGCTAAAATAAAATTTTTGGAAGTAAAAATTTTCCACGCTATTTTGGCTGGGTAACAATCTTGTTTTGTTTGCAAGTGGGGCCTAAATGATTAAGGAAACAATTAACCTCCTCCTATTTTTTAATTGTACTTTCATTATTTTATTCATTAAACCAATCTTTCCATATTTGCCCCTCCTTTTTACCCCATTCCTTAAATAACCCATTTTTCACCATGTTACCTTTGGTCTGGATCATAGGGAGCGTACATTATACCCGATAGAGGATTACAAATAGGCCCGTGTATCGCACGAGAATTAAATCTAGTATCTATATCTATATTAATAAAGGAATCTTTTTTCGAGCGATTACAAAGTCTCCAACTTCCGCGAAATACCTCAATCAATAAATAATGCTAAAAAATAATTATTATTGCTAAAAGATAATGATGAAAACAGATTCCGATCTTAAACATAGAGTTTGCAACTTTGCATCCGAATCAAATTGCACACGTGCATTGCTCATGTATAAAAGTATGCGTTCAATTCTTATTCTTCATTAAACTCTTAGTCAACTTAATTATTATGATTTCTCTCCTCTCCTCTTGATAACTGTTTGGGCCAAAATTCACTATTTGGCCTAATGGGTAATTAATTAAGCAAATGGACCTATGTCATACATAGGGGAGTCGGGCCCATGGACCGCAAATACAACTGTTCGGGTCAATTTCTACATATCGGGCCAACATAGGATTAGGTCCATCAGAGCCGATTTGGTGAATTGGGTCGAGGAGAGCAACAGCCAAGGGAGGCCCGCGTGTTGAAGATCATCAGGGAGATTTCAGGGAGAATTGAGGGAGACGGCCAAATATGGAAAGAGTTATTATGGAAGTTATATTCCCTTTCCATAATCGGAGTAGGACAAGGGCTAGGGTTTATTCACTATAAATACAAGGGAGCAAGGAAGAGAAGGGATCCATATTCATTCAACAACAAGCTACAGAGATAAAACCTACCATCCCAACCTACCATTGCTACATATAATACCAAAGAACTATCCTACCTACACCAATACACCATGAACAGAATCAAATATATCTCATAACCATTGGGTAATGATTACCAAATCATTACCATGTTTCCACAATATCATCCCACCATAATCATGTAATCGTTATTCAATGATTACCCAATTATTACCCTCATAAATACTACATTCCAATCTAACCTACGTACAATTGTACAAACAGTACGAACCCATAGATAGCCACTAACATCCGGTTAATATTCGTCTGTCTCGCTTACGCAAAAGACCGGTTATTTATCATCAGATCCGGACCGTTGTATATTATATTTGTAGTCTAATTATCAAATAGTGGAATATTGGTGGGATACCGACTCCCCATGCGGTCGTTTCCCACATCGGGTTTTCCGCGTCACCAAAATCTCTTGTGTCATTATTCCTTTATTTTGCCCTTTACATTATTTACATCATTATTTCGTCATAAGTCATATATAATTTAACCCCCCGATACGAGGCTAAACAGAGTAGGTCACTTTAACCCCTAACGAGATAGAATATCGTGTTTTGACAGTTTTTTACCAAAACAGTTTTGGCGCCCACCGTGGGGCATGGTGATCGATTTCTATAGCCAAGTTGTCATCAAGTCAATCTCCGGTGCCATGTCTGCTAGCGAGCGAGATCTCATCGCTATTTATGGAGTCAGCAGTAGATCTGCTCCCCAGAAGTTATCTGGAAGCCAGCAGCAGATCAGCTTCCTGGGATCCTCCAGAAGCCTCGCAGCAGATCCGCTCCCTGAAGCCCTACCAGAGACCTGCAGCAGATCTGGCCCCCGAAAATCCTTCTAACCCCTGAGTCTGGTAGCAGACCTGGCAGCAGAACTTCATTCAGACGCCTGAGTCTGGTAGCAGACCTGGCAGCAGAAATTCCTTCTGACGCCTGAGTCTGGCAGCAGATCTAGTTCCCAGAATTCCTTCAGACGCCTGAGTCTGGTAGCAGAACTTCCCTCTGACGCTTGAATCCGGCAGCAGATCTGGTCCCTGGAATTCATCCAGATGCTTGCAGCAGAACTACTCCCCAGAGTTCCTCTGAAGTCCTACAGCAAATCTGCTTCCTAGAGTTCCACCAGCCTCTGTTAGAGCAGGAATGATCAATCCACCAGAAGTCAACAACAGTGCACCAGCAGTTAGTGTACAGACATCAAGTGGACTAGCAGGCTGACAGGCAGATCAGGACCTCAAGAATCTATGGCCCAGATAGACAGATCCCTGAGGAGCTAGTCACCAGACTACAACCTGGAGGCCCAACATATAACCACCCTTCATACTGATCAGACTACAGGCTACGTCAGGTATCACCTTATCTTTTGATTCTGTTGAAGCTAAAATTATCCTCATTGCAGGACTTTCAGCCATCGGGAATCAGAATGACAATCTGGAGCCATTGTCACCCAACTCCAGTAATCAGTAACCCCAGAGAACATATCTCTACAGGAATGTCATCGTGGAGGTAACATCTTTGGTATTGTTCCATCTGTTCTTAATCCTCTTGCAGGACTTGTAAACCTGGTGGAGTGACGACTCCAAAAGCTAAGGAACATGACCAGCAGCACCATAAGACAAATAAATGCTGCTAGAGAGTTTTCAATACGAACAGGGTAACCTGGACCACCTGCTATCACGTGGAGGCAAGGTCCAGTAAAATAGGCTCCACAAATCAGGTCCTACCCTTTATACTTTCTATTTGTCCTAGAATAATATACGTGATAACAGGTGGATCAGTACTGTGCGGCCTAGCATACTAAGCAGCAAAAAAGGCATGACACAGAAACAAAAAAGAACTCCTAGGGTCCTCCTGCAGAGTCAGCCATGAGAATATGCCACATGTCACATTCGACGAGGTAGATGTTCATAACACTCAGAAGCACCACCACGATGCTCTGATCATAACATCATACATAGAAACTATACCATAAGAAAAATCCTAGTGGTCACAGTAAACTCAGTCGACATGGGTAAGATGGACCCAGAGCTAACATTGCTTGCAGGTTCAGAGTATACAGGTAATCTTCTTCAACAATTTAGTAAATTTCATAATGCTAACATGGATTGTTTCGTTTGGTCCTATGATGATATGATAGGAACCAGACAAAATATAGCCAGTAGGCTGGACCCAGCCAAGACAAAAATAATCAGAATGCTGACTCCGCCAACTCTAAGCAACCGTCACCCTCAGAGGGTCGGCAGCCAGCAGTAATCAGTTTGTACAACGAGTATCCTAGCCAGGCTAGAACTCGAGGAACATCACAAAATGAAAACAAAGCCAAACAGAAAGGGCCAGGCCCCAAAACTGACAAACAAAAATCCGAACAAGCTAGGGGAGAGATCTATCCAGCAAGATCCTTTTCTCAGCAGCTGTAAAATCAGCTCCACCACCCAGTTCTGTTTGATCTCTTCTTGTAGGATTTAGCTCTAGTTCGGAGACATCAGCAGCCTCAACAACATTTTATGGGAGCTGACCTCATCAGCATCCAGAATCAGGAAGTTGGAGGAGCCAGAATCAAAAATTTAGAAAGCAAGAAGTAGGATGCAGGATGCAGGAGGCAGGAAGGAGTCAGCAGAAAGCAGTCAGTAGACACCAGAACAGCAGACTGGAGTAGTTGTCGAAGCAGTCCTTTCAGCCAACGACCTAGGCAGCTAGAATCTAGCAACATCTTGGACATAGAGCGTCACCTAGGAGCTAGAAGCGAAAGGGGGCAGATGCACGTTATTTTATGGTATACTTGGGAGGCACCAAAAGTTCGATTGGGCAGAGAAGCACGAAAGACATTCACAAATTTGAAACACTATCTAAGCGCACCACCTCTGCTGTCCAAACGAGAACTAGAAGAATCCTGGTCCCCATATCTATCAGTGGATGAGACAATAGCCAATGTCATGCTGGAAGCCAGAATATTACTTATTTAAGTCTCTGCATCCTGTAGAGACCAGCAACTATGAGAGCCGGCCGCCTGAAAGTTTGACACCTGAAGTTAGCTACCTGAGTCTGACGTCTGCCAGCCAGACACCTGAAAGTTTGGACACCTGAAGTTAGCTACCTGAGTCTGACGTCTGCCAGCCAGACACCTGAAAGTTTGGACGCCTGAAAGTTTGACGCCTGCCAGTCAGATGCCTGAAAGTCTGACGTCTGCCAGTTAGGCACCTGAAAGTCTGACGCCTGAAAATACGACATTCGAAAAAGCTGGGCACCTGAGGATATCCGAAACCAGCTAGATCCCCGTTCAGGGACCAGAACTTGAAGGCAAACGCCCTCAGAACCGTGGGGGAATCACTCAACCCAAAAATATTTCTTGCAGGACCGTCATTAAATTCTTCTGCCAGCAGAAGTAGTCACGCGGGCTCCAGAACCTGCCACTCTCCCCCCAAATCAAAAGGAGCGTCCTCCTACGAAATGCAGGGCGCAGAACGAAGAGAGCAGAGCGCTGCATACAGCAAACTTTCTGCTTGCAGAAATAACCTTCTTGCGTGAAGATCAGGCCACCCAGCCAGCAAGACAGGTTGCTCCTCCAGCAGCTTGCAGATCACCTTGCTTGCAGGATACTCCGCCTCCTAATGAGTATCAGATCGCTCTGCCAGTAGGATCCCAACTTCTGGCGTCTGATCCCCAACATCTGGCTGACATCTAGCAGTACATAAAAAATCCCTAAGTACTCTGAATATGCAGGAGACAGGCAGCAGCCAGAATGCTGCAGAACACATTCTTACATTAGCTTCCTCAAGCGAAAAATACACATCAATACATGCTGTCATCAGCCAGGTCCCTTGGAAATTAGAACGTGAAATAATAAATGACAAGTAGAAGTGCATGTCCTCCACACCCAAGCTGTGAAAACCATGCAGGGGCAAAGAATACATATTCCGCATGACAGCCAGAAACAAGCAGTCCAATGGACAAGCTGACTCACTATTGAGAACCTAAAACGAAAGCTAAAAGAAACTGGGGGCAAAAACTAAAAGAACAGTTCAAACACCCTTCAGCCTGGTGTTCGGAGGAGAGGCGGTAATACCACCAGAAATAAGGACAACACAGTTACCTTGAAGGTGTACAACCACCTATACAGGCATACGATCCCTTGAAGGTGTTCAACCACCTATACAGGCATACGAATCCCTTGAAGGTGTTCAACCACCTATACAGGCATACGATCCCCTTGAAGGTGTTCAACCACCTATACAGGCATACAAGTCCTTGAAGGTGTACAACCACCTAAACAGGCGTAAGTCCTTGAAGGTGTACAACCACCTAGACAGGCATAGGGCCCCAGCATGCATGCAAAAACAAGCCCTCGAAGGTTTACAACCACCTAAACAGGCATACAAGCCCTTGAAGGTTTACAACCACCTAAACAGGCATAAGGAGCGCAGGGATTTCTAAGAAACCAGGATCCTGCAACGTTCCACTGGTTCTAGAATGA
This sequence comes from Silene latifolia, assembly GCF_048544455.1. NCBI lineage: Eukaryota > Viridiplantae > Streptophyta > Magnoliopsida > Caryophyllales > Caryophyllaceae > Silene > Silene latifolia. The sequence goes on from NC_133538.1 coordinate 409,935,347, forward strand.
CGATAAACTTGCCTAAGATACGCCCCTGTTGGGTTTAAACATGATGAACACACCTTGCGTCATGAACAAGGTTAAGTAGTCAAATTGCGGCATACGCCTGAATCAGTCATTGGACTGACACGACAGCTAGCTAAATCTAAATCAACCCTCTCAGGTTGACACGACAGGTCTAAATCAGCCCCTTGGGTTGACACGGCCACCTCCAGCCTAAATCTGCTTCTTGGGCAGACACGACAAACAATGTATTTGAAAACACTTACCAAGACTTGCATCTTACAAAGTCAAGTCCCCAAAACATTTCAACAGTCCTAGAACGACGATAAACTTACCTAAGGTACGTCCTACAGTGACCTAACACTTACTCCTACCCCCTGGCCAGGGGCAGGTATATTTATCATCCTTCAAAACATATAGGCATGATTGACATTGCATTCACAACATACTATAGCCCCTATCATACATTAGAGGGTCCTCGCATGCACATGCATTGCATTACTAACATTTTGCAGGTATCACCTACATGACAAGTGCACAATAAACTTGTGCCAACTACCAGACTCACCCTTGGTGACCAGATAACATAATGGTAAGGGCAGGTGGAAACTATTCCTCCTGATCACCGTCGACCAATTCTCTGTCAGCATCTACTCCCAAAGATCATCGCCAAGAAGATCTCAGCATCTCCCACCTGGTCCTTAATGTCGGGCATCAGCTCCCTGGCATCCGCCAGCAGGATTCCAGCGCCAGCCGTCTGGTTCCAAGAGTCAGTCGTCTGGTCCCCAGCACCAGCTGTCTGGTTCCAAGAGTCAGCCGTCTGGTCCCCAGCGCCAGCTGTCTGGTTCCTAAAGTCAGTCGCCTGGTTCCCAGAGTCAGCCGTCTGGTCCCCAGAGTCAACCATCTGGTGTCCAGCGTCAACCAGCAGGATCCTAATATCAGCCATCTGGTTCCTAGAGTCAGCCATCTGGCTCCCAACAGCAACCAACAGTGTCCGCCTTCAGGAACCCAGCGTTCATCATCAGATTCCTAGCATCCACCAAGTTGAAGCTGAGCAGCCTTTAGCAGAAATCCGCTTGATGGCGTAATATGCTAGCAGAAATCAACAAGTCGGCATCTTCAGAACATCAGCTTGCAGATTAGAAGAATTAAGGAGTGACAGAAATCGGTCTGCCAAAACAACAGAGTTTGATTCAGTAGAAACGAGTAGATTGGGGCACCAGAATTATTGGTACAAAACAGGGATGCAGAGTTATCTCAAGTGTCTCCATCAGGAGTCACACCTAGCAGGCTGGCAGCAGCTTGCTCCAGCGGAGTTTCATCATCCTTCTCCCGCAGACTTCTAATGCTATCTTCTAGCGGTATGACAACATCTTATTCCAACAGCGTTTCAGCAGCATGCTCCAGTACACTTTCAGCAGTCTTCTTCAGCAGAGAGTTTGCGGTATATCCTAGCAGAGTTCCAGCAGAGTTCTAGCATCCTTCTCTAGCAGAGTTCCAGTGCCATCTTCCAGCAGGATGACAGCATCTTGTCTAACAAACTATCAATGGTTGAATCCAGAAAGGTAGCAAAATGACAATGTATAGCAAGCAGAAATTGAAGAGTTAATTTCCCTCCTCAACGAAGCTGAGAAGCGAAATTAGGGGCAAACTGTTTGGGCCAAAATTCACTATTTGGCCTAATGGGTTGACACGTCTGTCGCGTACCTGTCAAAAATAAAACCTAACGGTCTCAACTAAAAAATGTAGTAGAGGCAGTCGAGTATCGAATCCACAGGGAGGAATGTAACTACAGCTATCTATTTCTAATTCTAAGGTAACAATTGGGGTTGATTAATTTTTGGTTTCTAACTACAGAGTTGAAGGAAGAGAAATAAGGAAAGAGCAGTGAAGCAAGAAATGAATTAAACTATCAATAAGAGAGAGGCATGTCGGGAACTCGGTTCACTACGGTAGTTTAACAACTCAGCAGTAAATGACTCAGACGAACTAATTGTGAGACGGATATTAGAAGGTCCTTTCGGTCCACTTCCCACCCTAAAGTACCACTAACTTAACTTTCGTCCTCATTAGGGTAGTCTACTGTTTATAGCAGGCCTATTTAGTCCAATCTTTCGATCCAGGATTAATTGTAGCCAGTTTAATAGGTGACATAGAAGCGTGCACTCAACTAGGTCGGTGATTACAGTTATATTGCTATAGTGCCAGAGTCTCTTAGTCAATTCGTCTAATTATTCACTACGTCGTCATTATTCTACCGCAGATCCCCTAATCCCAACATGAAGGGGAATTAGCTACTCATTTTCATAACTAATCTAACAGCACATAAAATTCCAGCAGAAGACATAACGAAATAATAATTATAAAGCGCAATAACAGAAATTAGGGCAAGAATTAATGATAACATAAACAAGAATTAAGGGCAACAAAGGGTTAATTATTATTAAGAGAAAGAGGAGATTACAATCTGAGCAATCCGGCGTAAAGAACGACGAAATCCGAGTGCAATAATCCCAAGGTGAAAGCAACGTAAAAGTAACAGTAGGTTTTTCTAATATCAATGATAGTAAAAGAGATAGTCTAAGAGTAAAAAGAGATATCTAATTAACCTAGTAATCCTCGGTTAAATAGGAAAAGTCTAAGTGTTTATGCGGAAATACTAAAACACGGACCGATTAAGCCCACGGTCAAAGCCTCTCGATCGAGTAGATTAGACTACTCGATCGACCATCACTCGGGGAAACTCCTCGATCGACCTTCGGGGGACTCGATCGAGGACTGGTCATGTGGGATCACTCGATCGAGTAAGCGGAGCTCGATCGAGTCTTGGGAAGCTTAGGAATCACTCGATAGACCACCAAACTGCTCGATAGACCACCTGGGTCTTCAATTCAGCTCACGTCTTCACCAAAATGCCTCGTAAAGCGTGCAACGACACTTCTAAGTGCAACATCTCACTGGGGATGGTCCCGTCTCCTCTAAATGCATGCAAAAGGGCGTAAAAGAGCATGGTTCCGCTACTTTCGCGATCATTCCTACAAAAAGGACAAAATACACCAAAGTAGCCAATTCGGGGCAAAATACCATAAAAACAAGATATAAATGCATAGAAATACGTCTTTGAAATAGGCCAAAAAGACTATACATTAGGCACGTATCAAATCTCCCCAAACCAAACCTTTACTCGCCCTCGAGTAAACTCAAAACTAAACTAATGGAACGGAAATGATAACTCAGAGCTAGCTTAACTTGTCTACTTGAACCATTTTAATGCAACATAAATCAACAGTTAAAGCTAGGCAACAATACGCAAACGAATTATAAGTCGTTCAAATAAAGTGACCTATCGACCTTGCAAGACCAACAAAACCGGACTCTCACGTGGTCACTCTTCTCTCATGAAGCAAAGGGCAAATGTTATATGTAAGAGAGAGAAGAACAGACAGTCACTCGCCTAACTGCGACCTACATAGCATGCATGCAACAAAAATGAAAGACAATTCAAGTACTAATGCACACACTCCAACCAATAATGTCCGTCACAAATGTTAGGGTTTGCAAATAGTATGGGAATAGTGAGGTTCAGGTGAGAAAAGGCAAAACAAGTTATGGAAATGTGGAGGTAAAAGCGCCAAGCTAGTTCCTAACAGACCATAATAAACCATCCGGATCTCAAACCGACCGAGAGACTAACACAGTGCCCTTCACTTGGCACAAAACTCACTAGACTGGAAGCACAATCTCCTCAAAAAATATGGAATAAGAGTGGAGGAGCTAGACGGTCACAAAGTTCCCTTTTTTAAACACCGTCTGAGACAACTAACTGAAACAACCAACCCTCTTGTCGATTGTACGTCTTCAAACATCTTCTCAACTCTGACAAGAGGGGACAACTTTTTCACAATTTCTCTCTTTTCTTTTGTTTCACGTGAATCTCATCATCTTTTCATTCATTTTTTTTTCTTTTTCCTCTTTTTTCTTCTTACTTCACGTTTTTTTCTTTTTTTTCTTTCAATACTTTTTTTTTCTTTTCACTTCCTCCTTCCTTAATACAAACACCAACTCCAACGGGAATTACGGACCAAACTGCAATGGAAAACATACCACAAAAGAACAGACTAACTAGCTTGACTAGGCAGGCTTAGTTTGGAATGTGGCTAATGGGTCAAAGGCAAGTTTTGGTCAATGTGGAGCTAAATGGGTGTAAGATGTAAAGAAAGGGGAATTGCAAGACCCTCCCTGCATGTGACACCAACCGCAAACCCGAATATGTGCATTTGACGAGAAATTGAATGTCATAAATGTGCAAATGAGACGAACATGCTATGCAAGGAGTACTACTCTCAAAATTCCTAATGAACTGGTCATGAATGGCACCAGATTATGGCTCTAAAACTCGAATTTTTAAGTAGTTTGCCGATTTATCGAGTCAAGTCTAAACAGTCGGCTATTATTTGAACAGAAATTCGTAGACTATGCGTATGACAGAGCTAAAAACCATCAACGGAAGTGCAAGGCTCAAGTAATATGACAAGCTATAGTGCAATTTCATCACGGGAATCTACCGTTCCGACTCAACCTAAATGCAAAAATAAACGTGAAATTTTTTGAATTTTTAACATTTTCTAATTTTTTTTTGATTTTTTGATAATAAATAACAAATGCAAACCGAGAAATGAAACGTGAATGCAAAACAAATGCAGATGCAGACTCAAAAGGATGCAATACCCTCCCCAAACCAAAACGGACAACGCCCTCGTTGTCCTCCAAAGATCACCAAAGAGAAAAATGGGGGATGGGAGTATACAACCAATAAAATAAAAATAAAAATAAAGGAGACGAAATAAAAAGGTGAGAGAACATACAAAACACGAACTTCCCCAAACCGACCAATCGGGAAGTGAGTAGACCAATAGGCTACTCGTCGTCGGCACCGCCTCTCTCGTGTACTCCGACTCAACAAAACAGTCTCCCCAAACTAGCAACAAACAAGGGGAGACTCGGTCGTCACCTCCAACCAGTCCTCCGGATCGGGTACGAACGGAGGGTCACTCGCTCCTCTCTCGGCGGCTCTCGTTCTTGATCGCTCGCCGTAGCCGCACCTCTCGTGCTACCGCATGTCTCCTCCGGCTCCTCCTCGAGTCGAAGAAGACGGAGGGTACCCGTCCGCTGGGTATCGGTAGAAGGAAGGATGCGGCCACCCCTCTGGAATCGGTCGCCGGGCTCGGATATGGAACTCGTAAAGCGGGAATACAGCTAAAGCCATATCCCGCCTCATCTCGAAAGGTACCCGCACATATCCTCGGGCGCCTCTAAAGCGGGAGGGCGGACAAAATTGGCCGGAAAAGCCGAACCCGGAAGGAGGGTCAAGTGGGGGTGGAGTGAGTGAAGGTGTAGGCTGAGGCGTGGGTGTCGGTCCAGCCTGGGCCTGAGTCGGGGCCTGGGAGCTAGAAGACGCTCCGGCCTCCCGCTTCCTCTTCTTAGTGGAAGAAGAGGGAGGGGTGAAGGTAAAGTGGTAGGTAGGTGGAGGTGGCCTCGCTCCTCGGCGGCGAGGGAGCGGTGAAAGTGGGGGAAGGGTAGAGCACGGCAAGGTAACAGACGTGGAACCACGGATCTTCCACGTCCTCGCACTCCCCTTCGCCTTTGGGAACCAGTCAAGACAGCCATGGCATCCAGGTCAAGTCGATCCACCTCGGCGGGTGCGGTGAGTGAAGGGTCGGTGGGGTAAAGGTCGCGGGCGATCCTAGTCACTAGCCCGCCGCAGACAATAGCGGTCTTGACCCGAGTCCCAATCCCGTTCCCAATGCTTTGAGCTACCGGATAGGCAATGTTTAGAACAAACGGTGCAAACCGTAGTCAATGTTGAGGTACCCCACGAGAATCGCTAGCTCGGTGTTGGTCAAGTTATTGGGCTCGGGGCGCCCAAAAATGGTCTCTCCTAATGCACGCAAGTAGTAACGGAGCGCAGGTAAGTGAATGTGAGCTCCCTTCCGTGAGTGGAAGGGAGTGTGAGTAAGCGCACCAGTGGTCAAGGAGATCTCGAGGTGGGGCGGTGGGACCGTCACTGACTAGGCCTAAAACCTGGCCAAACTTGGCCAAAGACCAGCTGTGCGACTCATTGCGGAGTCGAAAGTGAATGCAGGAGCTGGAGTGGTCAGTGGCGTAAGAGTCGGTGTCGAAGGAATAGGAGCTAAAGAACTCGTACGTAAGGGTACGAATGGTGGCCTCCTGCATGGTAATCAAACCCGACATACCCGTCCCGTTCAACAAACTACAGACCTCCTCGTAAATGCCTAAGGTCTCTAGGTCAGTCCGCGCAAGGAAACGGGTGGAGGAGAGGGGGCAACGAAGTAAAGAAACTAACCGTGTCCGGTGAGCCTCTGAAGTGAAACGTACCGTGGGCAGCTTCGGTACAGGTGTGAGAGCGCCCTCTCCCGTAGCAACAGCCTCAGACGGGCTGGAAGTGAGGGCTAGCTGGCTAGCCTGCTGGTGTGGTCTCGGTGGCAGCATACCAGGCTGCTGGAAACGGGGAGTCCGTCCACAGTCCAGTAAAGAGAAAGGCCCGGTGGAAGTGAGGGTGATGGCCTGTGAAGCCTGAACCGAGCTCCCGGCTGAGCTAGGTGCGTCGTACACTGTCCCTGCAGCTGAGATAAGTAAAACAGGTGCAGCAGTGGTGACCAAGGTAGAGCTAGTGGCAGCAGCAGGGGCCACTTGCTCGCTCGCAGAAGAGCTGGAGGACGTGCTAGTAGAAGACAGGGAACTCGCGTCCATCTTGATGATGATTGACCTACAAAAAGTAATTAAACTCCAAAAACAGGCAACAATGGCGGAATTTTGATCGACAAAACCGCAAACCCTAATCCCCTTTGAAAACCGTAAAAACGAGCACAAAAGAGGGGGAAATTAAGGGGTTATGGAAGATTAATTAGCTAGCAAGAGAATGTAGGTGTTTGATTTGATAAATTTGGGCAAGAAATTGGGGATTTGGGGGAAGAGGAAATCGCAATTAGGGGGGTGTTAGGAGAAATTAGGGGCAAAATTAGAAAATGAAATGGAAATAAGGAGTTAAGTAAAGAAAACTCCCGTGTCCCTGTTCATTTCACTCGATCGAGTGATTTTAAGTGACTCGATCGAGGTCTTTGCTGTTCCCCTTGCTCGATCGAATGAAACACCTCTCGATCGACTTGTTTCTTTTTGGTCATCCTCGATCGAGTAACCAGCAAGCTCGATCGACCCAATTTCCATTCGATCGAGTACAAAAGTACTCGATCGAGGACTTCCTCTTGTATATTTCTTTGAATTTCCATCTTTTCCTCCTCGAAATGCGTGACATTTCCCCAAACCTGCATAAAACATATCCCAAATACCAAGTATGCAGCAAAATAGTCTATAGTCTTAGTCTATGCTAAAAAGAATTGTCTAAGCTTATTGTCCTAATAAAAACGTAAATAAAGAAATTCAAAAGAAATTCCAAACTTGTCTATTACACTTTGTTACACGGGGCATTTCCCCGTTTAATTCCCATTGGCTTTCAGTAGCCCCTTCGTGGGCTTCTGACTGGAGGACGTCACTTCAGCGATACTGACTGTCCTCTTTGATTTCCAAGAGCTTGAATTACTGTTTGCAAGAGGAGGAGGAACATAGTTCAAATCTATGTAGGTTCGAATCGCCCCTTGTCCTCGTCGCTCCGTCGCCTTCCTTGGCCTTCTTGGCTCCGATTTGGTTGACAATGGTTCCACCCTGTCCTTTGATTGCTCCTTTCTTGCCTTCATCCTGCACTGCAGCAAGGACAATAGACGAATTTTCCTCCTTGTTGCTCTCAATCTGAGGCGGAGGGTTAGCAATAATAGCAATATTCTCCAAACTTTCATCTGGAGTGTCAATAATAGGGTCAACAGAAGAGAGGGCATTGCAAGGCTGAGCTTGCATGGGAGCCCTCCGGAATTGGGACTGACGAAAAGTCAACTCCTCATCCCCTACCTGGAAGGTCAAAGTCTTCCCCGACGTCTATCACCGCACGGCGGTGGACAAAAATGGTCTCCCTAAAATGATAGGGGTGTGCACATCTTCGGGGATATCTAGGACGACAAAGTCAACGGGAATAAAGAACTTCCCGATCCTAACAGGTACGTCTTCCGCTACACCTAGTGGCCGTGATAGACTACGGTCGGCCATCTGGACAGTCATATTGGTGCAACTCAGTTTTGTCACACCAAGTCTCTTAGCTAGAGACAAAGGTAGAACACTTACGCTAGCGCCTAAATCGCATAGCGCATTATCAATCAAATTCATTCCTATGTGACAAGGGATCGAAAAACTACCCGGGTCTGATTGCTTTAGAGGTAGCTTATTTTGAGATAAGGGTGACCCCATCTCAGTCAAAGCCACGGTCTCATTATCGTTAATGGTCCTCTTACGTGCTAAAATCTCTTTCATAAATTTCAAGTAAGAAGGTACCTTAGTCAGCAACTCAGTGAACGGCACGGAAACTTCCAAACTCTTCAACAGCTCAACAAATTTGCTAAACTGTTGATTAATCTTGGTATTCTGCAGCCGCCTCGGGAAGGGAACCGTAATTGGAATCTCGAGTCCCTTGTTTCTTGCCTCCAAAGTGTCTTCCGGAGCAAGTTCGGTATTCTTTGGGCGCTTCTTACCTCTCGAACGAGGTCTTTCTGGTAATTCATCGCTTAAACGAGCACTAGCAGGCTCTCGAATAAGCTTCCCGTCATCAATGTTACTCGATCGAGCAGTGTGGTCACTCGATCGAGCTCCTTCTTCAGCAACATCAGTCGATCGAGCAACATCCCTACTCGATCGACCAACCTCGTCTCCCTTTCCATTCGATCGAGCACTGTGCTCACTCGATCGACCAGCTTCCTCACCAATTCCACTCGATCGAGCACCAATCTTCAGTCGATCGAGTAATTCCTGTGTCGTAGGTCCTTTTCTCTGAACAGAACACTGTTCATCATCAGTAACAGCTTCCCCCGGGTCTGATTTCTTCATTTCTGGTCCTTCGTAAGAGAGACCGCTTCTCAACTCTATCAAATGCACCGTCTCATTTGGATTCTTGTCATTTTGAGTTGGCAAATGACCGGCTTCCCTGGAGGATTGATTCTCGGCTAATTGCGCAACTTGAGTCTCAAGGGCCTTGAATGCCGTGTCCTTTTGTTGTAATTGCTTAGCAATGGACTGCATCATGGACTTCAACTCACCTATCTCAGTCACCCCACTAGATGACGAGGCACCTTGGTTAGGAGGGTTGAAAGACGGAGGCTTCTGATAGCCTTGTTGCTTCTGGTGTGGAGGAATATAGGGCTGCTGCTGATTTGGAGGAGCGGTGGGATTGAGTACGTTGTTCTGGTTGCTCCACCTCAGATTGGGGTGGATATTCGGCTCATAATGAGTGTTGTTTTGCCTGTAATGTTGAAAGGCAGCACATTGCTCATAAGGACTAGGACAATAATCAGCGACATGTCCATCTACCCCACATCTCGCATGCACGAAAGGACCGTCTGTCATGGCATTAACCTGGTACATCCCTGGCTTTAGAGCTCCCCCTAGTTCGTACTTGTCGAACCTAGCAGTAAGGGCCTCTAACGCAGCCACTGAAGAGGACTCAGCAGCTCTCCTTTGGTTTCCCCTTGAATTCCCGTATTCAGCCCTATGAGTGGCTAAATCATCTATTATTTTCCATCCCTTCGTCGGCCCCAAGTTGTCAGAAAATCGACCGTTGGCCGCTGCATCTAATATAGCCCTCTGATCATCATATAAACCATTGTAAAAATGGTTGCATAGACTCCATTTCTCGAAACCGTGGTGTGGTATGGTACGCACTAGTTTCTTAAAACGAAGCCATGCCTCATGGAAGTTCTCGTCGGGTCCCCTCGCTTGAAACGGTTATCCCGAGCTCGATGGCTATGGTTCTCGAAGCAGAGAAATATTTCTTATAAAACGCCAATGCTAGCGAATTCCAATCTGTTATGCCGTGAGCGCTTTTGTCCAAATCCACTGTACCACTCCCGCGCAGCATCGCGGAGTGAGAAAATGAACATCGTTTCTTTGATCTGGTCAGCTGTCACGCCAGTGGGAGGTGGTATGGAGCAGCAGTAATCAATGAAAGTCTCCATATGTTGAGCTGCATCTTCCTTCGCAGCTCCCCCGAACTGATTTTTCTCGACCATGCTAATGTAGGAAGGCTTAGGCTCGAACTTCCTAGCATCTCCAGCAATTCAACCCTTTATAAAGATTGTCAGCGGTGGGCTCGGAGTGACTAGCAATGGTAGCTTCCTCGGCCATTTCGGGAAATTCTGGGAAAGTGATAGACTCAAGTGAATAGTCGGAAACTGGAGAAGACGGCGGGTTGTCTTCGAAAAGCTCGTTCTCGTAAAAGTTACCACGAGAACTAGGCTCTTCCTCGGCCTGTTGCTCTTGAAATAGTCTCCTTTTTACGCGCAGAGATCTCTCAATCTCGGGATCAAAAGGTAGTAGTGGACCACCTTGCGACCTGCGCATAAGACGAAACTACAAACAAGATATGAGAACAGTCTAAGGAACGATGTTCCTTAAACTAAAAAGGAGAATTAAAAATAAAACAGCTAGTAATTGGAACAATTGCCTCCCCGGCAACGGCGCCAAAATTTGACACGTCTGTCGCGTACCTGTCAAAAATAAAACCTAACGGTCTCAACTAAAAAATGTAGTAGAGGCAGTCGAGTATCGAATCCACAGGGAGGAATGTAACTACAGCTATCTATTTCTAATTCTAAGGTAACAATTGGGGTTGATTAATTTTTGGTTTCTAACTACAGAGTTGAAGGAAGAGAAATAAGGAAAGAGCAGTGAAGCAAGAAATGAATTAAACTATCAATAAGAGAGAGGCATGTCGGGAACTCGGTTCACTACGGTAGTTTAACAACTCAGCAGTAAATGACTCAGACGAACTAATTGTGAGACGGATATTAGAAGGTCCTTTCGGTCCACTTCCCACCCTAAAGTACCACTAACTTAACTTTCGTCCTCATTAGGGTAGTCTACTGTTTATAGCAGGCCTATTTAGTCCAATCTTTCGATCCAGGATTAATTGTAGCCAGTTTAATAGGTGACATAGAAGCGTGCACTCAACTAGGTCGGTGATTACAGTTATATTGCTATAGTGACAGAGTCTCTTAGTCAATTCGTCTAATTATTCACTACGTCGTCATTATTCTACCGCAGATCCCCTAATCCCAACATGAAGGGGAATTAGCTACTCATTTTCATAACTAATCTAACAGCACATAAAATTCCAGCAGAAGACATAACGAAATAATAATTATAAAGCGCAATAACAGAAATTAGGGCAAGAATTAATGATAACATAAACAAGAATTAAGGGCAACAAAGGGTTAATTATTATTAAGAGAAAGAGGAGATTACAATCTGAGCAATCCGGCGTAAAGAACGACGAAATCCGAGTGCAATAATCCCAAGGTGAAAGCAACGTAAAAGTAACAGTAGGTTTTTCTAATATCAATGATAGTAAAAGAGATAGTCTAAGAGTAAAAAGAGATATCTAATTAACCTAGTAATCCTCGGTTAAATAGGAAAAGTCTAAGTGTTTATGCGGAAATACTAAAACACGGACTGATTAAGCCCACGAAGTCAAAAGCCTCTCGATCGAGTAGATTAGACTACTCGATCGACCATCAGCTCAGGGGAAACTCCTCGATCGACCTTCAGGGGACTCGATCGAGGACTGGTCATGTGTGGATCACTCGATCGAGTAAGCAGCAGCTCGATCGAGTCTTGGGAAGCTTAGGGATCACTCGATAGACCACCAAACAGCTCGATAGACCACCTGGGTCTTCAATTCAGCTCACGTCTTCACCAAAATGCCTCGTAAAGCGTGCAACGACACTTCTAAGTGCAACATCTCACTCTGGGATGGTCCCGTCTCCTCTAAATGCATGCAAAAGGGCAGAAAAGAGCATGGTTCCGCTACTTTCGCGATCATTCCTACAAAAAGGACAAAATACACCAAAGTAGCCAATTCGGGGCAAAATACCATAAAAACAGTATATAAATGCATAGAAATACGTGCTGAAATAGGCCAAAAAGACTATACATTAGGCACGTATCATGGGTAATTAATTAAGCAAATGGACCCATGTCATACATAGGGGAGTCGGGCCCATGGACCGCAAATACAACTGTTCGGGTCAATTTCTACATATCGGGCCAACATAGGATTAGGTCCATCAGAGCCGATTTGGTGAATTGGGCCGAGGAGAGCAATGACCAAGGGAGGCCCGCGTGTTGAAGATCATCAGGGAGATTTCAGGGAGAATTGAGGGAGACGGCCAAATATGGAAAGAGTTATTGTGGAAGTTATATTCCCTTTCCATAATCGGAGTAGGACAAGGGCTAGGGTTTATTCACTATAAATACAAGGGAGCAAGGAAGAGAAGGGATCCATATTCATTCAACAACAAGCTACAGAGATAAAACCTATCATCCCAACCTACCATTGCTACGTATAATACCAAAGAACTATCCTACGTACACCAATACACCATGAACACAATCATATATATCTCATAACCATTGGGTAATGATTACCAAATCATTACCATGTTTCCACAATATCATCCCACCATAATCATGTAATCATTATTCAATGATTACCCAATTATTACCCTCATAGATACTACATTCCAATCTAACCTACGTACAATTGTATAAACAGTACGAACCCATAGATAGCCACTAACATCCGGTTAATATTCGTCTGTCTCGCGTACGCAAAAGACCGGTTATTTATCATCAGATCCGGACCGTTGTATATTATATTTGTACTCTAAGTATCAAATAGTGGAATATAATTGGTGGGATACCGACTCCCCCCACGGTCGTTTCCTACATCGGGTTTTCCGCGTCACCAAAATCTCTTGTGTCATTATTCCTTTATTTTGCCCTTTACATTATTTACATCATTATTTCGTCATAAGTCATATATAATTTAACCCCCCGATACGAGGCTAAACAGAGTAGGTCACTTTAACCCCTAACGAGATAGAATATCGTGTTTTGACAGTTTTTTACCAAAACAGTTTTGGCGCCCACCGTGGGGCATGGTGATCGATTTCTATAGCCAAGTTGTCATCAAGTCAATCTCCGGTGCCATGTCTGCTAGCGAGCGAGATCTCATCGCTATTTATGGAGTCAGCAGTAGATCTGCTCCCCAGAAGTGATCGATTTCTATAACCATGCTTATTTGCTTATTGGTATTGATATTGTTAATCTGATACATACACGTTTTTTTTTCTATAGTCAACTTATTTATGTATTTGTCACTAATTTTCTTTTGCTTTATACATTCTAATTGATTGATATTTGCTGTAATATTTTCAGGAACAGGTAGTCAGGTATACACAAGAATACTCATTTGATGAAGTCATGAAGTTATTAATGGCAACAATTTGTTTGGACATTTTGAGATTAACATATAAAGGTAATTCTAATTAAGATATGTAATACACAAATAAATTATAGAATAAAATCGTCTTACGGTGTAAAACGATCTTTTACTACAAAATTCATTCATTTATTGCTAATGACAAGAGAGTTGTTTTTATGTAAATGGATCGTCCTAGCATGTAGGATTATCTCACATAATAATTATGGTATGAAAATTTGCTTCTGCTTAATGGAAAATTTTAAAAACCACTTATATGTTGGTATTGATTTCTAATTTTTACTATGCAAGAATCTCTAGATATGTTGTAAATGTTATGTTATTTTGAAACTTGGTTATTATGCCATTAGCCAAAAAAAAAGTTGACAAATGGAGTACCGTGACGGGAATTTGTTAAAATAATTGGTCTTACGTCACTTTTGGTCTTCTTTTTCTCCGTTTTGGTCGGAATTTGGTACGAGTAGTAATATTCAATTTTGTGTAATTAATCAGGACTCATGTTACATAGTTACATGCGATCTTTATGAACGTATTTTTTTCTTTATGAACGTCTTTTTTTCGTCCTCCTTTTAATTATACAATCAAGATTTAAGATCACGAATAAAAGTTGCTATACTTATCCTAATGAACATCCACGTACAAAAGAAATAAAACCATGCATAGCATGCTGAAATAAAAAGGTATGCTGAAGGGTATAATTAAAGAAAGCTCACCCCACCAATTTACAAAAGTTAGAACAAAAATAGTTATCTGAGTTTGACTACTATAACGATCCATAATGATATTTATAGTTGATACTTGATAGAAGAAGCTCGGTCTTCATGGTACACGATATCAATGAGGACTAGACCTGTCAATCGGGTTGGGTGGGTCGAGTCCTAGGTCGGGTTATACGGGTTGGGTCTTAGGAGTCACGGGTTGGGTTAGGGTCAAAATACGGGTTAATTAGCTTGCTTATTTAAGGCAAATTTTACAAGTACTGCATATAAATTTGCTTCACTAATACCATGGCGGTTGCGACGATTTACATCCATTGTGAATAACCATGGGCGAGGTTTAAGTGTCGAACAATCAAGAATAAGAAGGAAAGTAGATCCACTGATGCACTTCTACTACCATCACAAGGATGAGGGTTCCATTTAAAAAAAGGCAGTGGATACATGAGTATCAACTATCAAGACGGGAGTAGAGATCAGAATTTATAACAATAGCATACTAATTTCACACAACAACTAATTATGCGTATATTTTTGATCATAAGTTTCAACTATCAATAAGGTAAAATAAATAAAGATTGATTGGGAAATAGAATCTAATCTACTTGAGGATGATTAGGTATCAAAGCGCAAATCAGTAGTAGTGTATTAACAGCATTAACAATAATTTATATTGATGGTAGATTTTTAAGTCATTCTATTTGAGGTATTTGAGGCAAGTATTGATAGCTCAAACGGTCAAACCTAATCTTTTTACGACTAATGACTATGTAAATTTTATAAATATCTTTATGAAGGTAATATAAATATAGCATCTATATGATGCTAATATAAATCTAAAGGTACATATGATTTGATTATTAGAAAACTAAATTAGAATTGAGAGAGTGTTCAACAAAATAGTCCGCCTCATCTTTAGTTAAATCCTATATGAATAAAATTGGAAAGCTATTGGTAAACAAATCAAAGAGTAGAAATTTTTTAGCACAAGTCAAGTACTCAAGTGTATATAAACAACACATGACTAGCGTATTACAAGTGTTAATACACTCCATTAATAAAGGTGAAGAGTTTATTTTAGCTATCTCGCTCAGTTAATGACAATATGACTTGATTAGTGATTGTTGATTGACATACCTTTACGTAATCACAAATATTAATTTCTAATAGAATTATCTATTACCAGTAAGTCTTATTTAAGACGATTTTAAGTTAAGACTATTTTAACTTAAGACTGTCTAAAAGTAGAATTTGAGGTGTATCAATACCATACTCAAATACCATACTCATTTAATTAAGACTGAAATAAACTTAAAAAAGCTGAACTGAACTGAAATGAGCTAAAATTAAGCCAGAAAGAACAAAGCTTACTTATACTCGGTTTAAACCAGTTATGCCCTGTTCCTTTTGACTTAATTCCAACTCTCATTTAGCCCACTTTAGTTCAACTCAGCTAAACTCAGCTCACTTCAGTTCAACCCAGCTCAATTCATTTTGTTGTCATTACTTCTATTTGAGACCGTTAGATCATTCCGGAAAATAATATGAGCCTTTGAAAAAAAATGAAGATTGAGAATGTTTAGGAGGATAGCCTCATAGAAGTCTTGTGTGAGTCAAATAATTATTTGTTAGTGGTAGGGAGGTAAATCCTAAAACAAAACAAAGACTAATTAGTAATCCCGTTTTAACTTAATTCAACTACTAGGTTAGTGGTTATACATTAAAACTTGCTAGATAGGGTATTATTTTTCTTGATTAACTAAATTTACTATAATGTAAATAAAATTAATGAAAATATCTACATGTGTGATTTTTTTTTAAAACTCCCATCATTTGTAGAATTTAAGTCTAAGTGAAAGTTATTGTCTAAAATTGTTAAATAAATACATTATTTCGCCACTAATGTTAGGTGATCATGACATTGTTTGGTAGAATTGCTTTATTTCACTTGCATGTTACATTGTTAATTCATATAATATGATTATCGATACATAGTCATATCACGTTTTATATGTAATTCGATTATCGTTAATTTGTTTTTTATATTTTCTTTCTAATGAATGATCTTTGTTATTTATGTAGGTTGTTATGGATATAGGTGATCGTTATTACTAAAAATAACTTTACTACCCAAATGCATTAGCTATATAAGAATCTGATTAACTCATATCTTCACAAATTAACTCTTACTTTTAGTTCCAGCCTTTGCTGTTTCAGCTCAGCTCCATTCAATTCAGTTCAACTCCTATCAGACGAAAAGAGCATGGCCTTATATTTGTTTTTTTTTATAATTTGCAATCGTAATTAACATAATTAACTTATTATATTATAGTAGAATCTTTAAAGATTCTACATTTAAGCCCGTGCATCGCACGTGCATTAAATCTAGTCAATATATATAACTAAAGGAGGCTTTTTTTTCTAATTATACTATTAGCATTAGAATTAGGAGATAATTAATTATTTACAATTTTTCTATTATAATTAGGAATATAATTTTCCTATTAGAAATGAGAATAAATTAATTATTTTACAATTTTCCTATTAGAAATAGGAAATAAATTAACAATTTATTAAGGTTTTTTTTCCCTAATTATACTATTAGAATTAGGAGATAATTAGGAATATGATTTTCCTATTAGAAATGAGAATTAATTAATTATTTTATAATTTTATTATTAGAAACAGGAAATAAATTAATTATCTACAATTTGCTAATATTAAAAAATTATTCATTAGTATTTGTTCACTTTTTAATAAATTAGAAGGAAAAAAGATCTTTGATATATTTATAATATCCAATTTTATAACAACTTTCGATTAAAAAAATGAGGTATTATGAGGCTAAAAGACCCTAGGCCGAACTGGGTTGTGACAAATATGCATGCATAATACGTATTACATGGAATTTACTCATGTAAAGAGTAAAATGAACGTTGAAATATGCCCCTACGTCTTTTGCTATTGCTAATGTCATATTTAATTATAGATAATACGATGTTTATTTTTCAAATGGCATATGTATTTCTCCTACCAATTTTAAAGTTATTTCCCTCACAATACACTTCAACTTCTATTGATAATTTATTATATATTATTTACATTCATTTGTCATTATATAAAAGTATATTAATCAAAATTTAAATAAGATATTCACAAATTATTGATAAGTACAAAGTCTGATATCTATTTTTCAAGGAGTATTAAAAGGTAAAGAAAGTTGCTGCTAATTTGCGAATCGAAATATCATATTATGACAAATGAGTAAATGTTTGAAAAACTTTATTGTGCGATTGTTTTACAATTTAAAGTAAAAATGGTACCACGAGTAATAAAATAGATTTGAATGAAGCTTGAAGGTAAATTAGATACACTTATTATAGAAATATGTATAAGGTTAAGATTCAATTCAAGCAACAATCAACATTAAAAAAAAGTCTTGCAAAACACATAAAAGGGTAAGAGTAGTCTTTCCCTAACATAGTGAAGACCGTCTCTCTCAAGTTTTTCTTCTGACAAATTTATATGCATAAAAAACGGTACTATTCAATTATATGGAGCAAACTAATTATTGGTTTTTTTGTGTGTAAATTGAGCACATCATCACTATAATTTTGGGAGAGATACGAATTGGGGAAGGGTGAGACATATTCGTCATGCATAATACGATGCTTTAACCACCGTTAGGCAAAAATATAAAAATAAATGAAAAAATTTAAACTTAAAAGGGGGTCACGTACTTCCCAACTCTTCTATAGTTCTCTACCGCATTAATATTCTCATGAAGTTTATGACATTTATTTCATATTAATAAAAAAAAGGATTATATTGCTTCGTACAATTTGTGAATTATAACTTTTAGCTAACTTATTTGAACTTGCTTAAATTTATATATTTTAAGTGAAGAATATTAATTATAAATATGATAAAGATAAAGTTTGATCTTTAATTTCCTCAAAGATAAAAAAAACTCAATTTTTATTTTCTTACAACATATTAATTAAAGGTCATAATGTAAAACAAGAAATTACACCACAATCTACTATTTCAATATGTCGATGATCAACACTGAAAATAGCACATTTGTTATTTAAATAGTGTAAAAACTTTCAAAATGCTAAAAAAAATGTTCAATCTGTCGTTATCAAACAAAATCCAAGTTTCAGCATTTTTTTCATCATGTTAAACTTAATCTTTACGGGATGTAAAAATGATGAAGTTCAGAAAGTACCGGTTAGTTTTCTGTTAGTTAGATGAACTTTTCAAGAGAGAGATGAAAGCTTTGCATTTTAGACCATTTTATGTGTGAACCGAAGGGATTAAATAGTGGGCTAAAGGTTGTTTCGAGTGGGAATGAGGTTGAGTGCGACGAGGTCGTTGACTAAAGTTTTTCCTTACTAGATCTAGAAAAGGAATAATAATTTTGAGATAATAAAATTTGAAGAAAAAAGGACAATAAAAATGAGATAGAAGTAGTAAGATTTATTTATGCAAAATGAAATAAATAGCAAAGTTCGTGTATATATATATAATATTCAAACTTATTCAGTTCACAAACATAGTACCCAAACACTTTGTTTGAGTATATGGAATGGAGATAGGGGAGTGGACGAGAAAAAGACTAGGAAGGGAAAGGGAGAGAGATAAGAGGGAAGATTGCTTCTTAAACTTTTCTTTGTTGAAGGAGAAATAAATTGTCTTCAATAAGGGAGACGAGGATCCATATCATCTGGAGTAAAGATTTGTGTTTCATGGAGGTGAACGTGATTTATGACTTTTTAGATGTAAAACGTGGCAGAAAGGCAGTGATAGTGGTAGTGGATTGGAGGTTGTTTCAAGTAGTAAGAATTAATCACAGTGGCTGATGTTTTATTTTGCGGTTAAATTAGTGGGGTGGAGGGAGGGTGCATTTGTGGAGGGTGATGAGTTTAACGAGGATAGTGAAAATAAATAAGGTTATTTATCAGCAAAATATCGCTTGCATTAAAACATATAGGTAACATGAATAATAACAAGAAACCTCAAAAGATCATACTGATAAACTTAATATTGACCTCGTCAATCCAAATTAAAGTAAAATCTTAATCTTATTAACATTGTCGAGAGCAAGGGTTAGTTTCCATTGGGTTGTGGATTCTTCTAGAAGTAGGGGTTTAGTTTTTCAATTGGTTGGAAAAATTTGAGAGAAGTTTCGAAGACAAGGATCGATGTTTCAAGGGATGAGATTGTTTTAGATCATGTGTGTGAATAGGGAAGAAAAATAGGGGTATGCGGGAAGGATTTTGTTTTAAATGAGAAGATGGGGAGCAAGACTGTTGTTATATGGCGGTGTCATAAGCAGCCTTAGCCATGTAATATTGCGTTGGAATTTGGTTCACATTCAAAGTTACGTCTATAGTTTAACCGGGAGGTATAACATTTAACTACCTGTAAATGTTTTTACGTAACAACTATTTGACCCAACAATGATTAAATTATGGTTGTTATTTTGAAGAAGGAGATTTGTTGCATCATTGAGTTGATTATGCAAAGTAGATATTATTGTTTTCCTTGACCAATTGAAAAACAAACAGGTATTAACGAACAAAAACTAAAAACTCTTAGTCCCAAATATCATATATATAAACTTCATATTGGTTTTATTTTCCAAAAAAAAACAATATTGTCGAGAGCAAGGGTCAGTTTCCATTGGATGGTGTACTTTTCTAGAAGTAGGGGTTTAGTTTTTCAATTGGTTGGATAAATTTGAAATAAGTTTCGGAGACAAGGATCAATCTTTCAAGGGATGAGATTGTTTTAGATCATGTGTGTGAATAGGGAAGAAAAATAGGGGTCTGCGTGAAAGATTTTGTTTCACATGAAAAGATGGGGCCAAGACTATTGCTATAGAGGAGGGGGGCATAAGCAGCCCTAGCCATGTAGTATTGTGTCGGAATTTGGTTCACATTCAAACGTACTTCTATAGTTTGACCGGGAGATATAACATTCTAACTACCTCTAAATGTTTTTACATAATTAAAATTTGATCCAACAATGATTAAATTATGGTTGTTATTCGAAAGAAGGAAATTTGTTGCATCATGAGTTGATTATGCAAAGTAGATATTATTGTTTTCCTTGACCAATTGAAAAACAAAAAGGTATTAAAGAACAAATTCTAAAAACTATCAGTACAAGTATCATATATATATATATATATATATATATATATATATATATATATATATATATATATATATATATATATAAACTTTATATTGGTTTTATTTTCCTAAAAAAAAGTATTTTATTATTCAACCATTATTTTATTCTTATGTCAATATTATGTTAACGAGAATTATTTGTTGGTCATGCGACATACATAAAATCTTAGACATGAACGATGTACTATATGTCTATATTATTCCATTTTACTGTGAAATTTATCACACATTATTTTAATATCCGTGCAACGCACGGGCAAGAAAACTAGTAAATATATATTTGAGGCTTTTTTCGAGCAACGTGTTAGTCTTCCGCTTTTTTAAACTACCTAAAATAAATTGAATTTATAAAATAATCAAATTTAATTAAAAATTATTGATTCTTCAATATCTATCTATTTTAAACTACCTAAAATAAACTGGATTTATAAAATAATTAAATTTAATTGAAAAATATTGATTCTTCAATATCTATCTATCTATCTATCTATATTAATAAAGGAATCTTTTTTCGAGCGATTACAGAGAGTCCAATTATTGAAAACTACCTAAAACAATTAAACTACCTAAGACGATTAAGATTAAGTTTAAAACTAGAAGATAAAGTTTTCTAATGGTAATCGTGAAAATTGAGAATGATATTAGGAGATCAGATCAGTTGCCTCAAGAAGCCTTTTGTGAGTCAACCACAGAAGCCTTTTGTGAGTCAACCACAGATGATCCTTACTACACGTAAACTCCTACTAATCTACTATATATATATAGATTTACATCATAATTATTCAAAGCTAGCTTCCTCAATTTCTATTGTTTCCATGTAATTTTATTTCTTTTATGATTTTAGTCATTATATTGCCATGTATATAAATGCTACTAACTAATTTATTTGTTATGATGTTTTCTGTAGGAGATCTATGAACTCGGTTGCTCAATACTACGATGCTGTCACCGAAATATTAAATAACTTGCGTTAATTTATTTTCTATTTTTGATATTTGTTTACATTTGATTGTTATTTATTTTCAGGATGGATATGTTCATTAGCCTTCCAAAAATCACAACACAGGTGACCGTTCTGAAAAAAATATAGGTATTTTGGAAGTTTTTATTTTTTTTCCTTAATATTATTGATATTGATCTGTTTATATTCCTTTGTACAACAATTAATATATGTAAAAACTTATTTCAATCATGAATTTAGTCAATAATTAATTAATTGTTTTCGATCATGAAATTAGTCATTCTATTGGTTTTAATGCTCAATTTCTTTGTTTTTTGTCGATACGAGATTGGTAAGAGTTTGATTGGCGCCAAATAATTTATGACACTCAACTCTATAGTGTTTCGTTGCGAGTCATAATGAAATTTACTATTTAGACCGAATGTATCAAAGTTTTCGAGCCGCACATCAAAAGTTGACGTTTATACCGACTATATACAAATATTATAATCAGTTTAGTATTTATTAGTATCAAATGTTATTGACGGTAATTAAATCGGTGAGTATCGTGTCTAGGATTACAGAATATGCCTAATGTTATTAATGAAGGAGAAAATTACACGAGTGATGGCGAAGAGTTTATGCTACAATCAAATATTTTTATACAAAAATCTACCCAATTCGCATATTACCTTTAGGCCTTTTTATATATGTTTAATTTTGTGATGTTCATAGGAGTAAAAAGGAACTTGCGAGACAATAATGTTAGTATAAATTTTGGTATAAAGTATATAAGAAAAAGGTCAAAGAGTTGTGAGGGCGGGAGTTTCATCACTACTATGCATTGTTAAAATCGTCATTAATTATGTTGATTTTGAGTTTCATCAAGTTTAAGTTTGTTCAACTTGAATTTAATAGTGGTCTGATTGTAGCATGGTGGTTAGCGTGGAAGACGTACAATATTTGTACATGTTACATTAATTAATGCCAGAAATCATTTCACGAATTCGTATTCATGTATTATTATTAATCTAATTTAAAAATCGACTTGTGTGTATATGGGTATTAAAAGGCGGGTAAATCTCCTGTCCCATTTTGTATTTCATCCTATATCTCATTGCTTATCCTTATGAAACGTAATTACTTTGGTATATATAATAATCAGGGTTTTTCTAACATGTGTCCTTAGGGCACATGATAATAAGTTAAACGATATTATATATTATATAAATTTGGTTTGGAGATTATAATTAAGAAAAATCTAATCTAATCTATATATTAATACGTCGTATAGTTATACAAGAGCTATAGCATTGTGAAATTGTCTATACGTTGTACAAGTTAACTACAACTACAGCCTAGAATAGAGTAAAGTATACTCTAAGGACCTAAAGTATATAATAATGTAGCTTTAAGGACCTGAAGTACAAAAGTTAATCGTTAAGGAATCGAAGTATTTTAAGTTAATCGTTAAGGATTCGAAGTATCAAAATTTAATCGTTAAGGACCTGAGAACAAACTTACATCAATTCAATACCCTTGTTTCAAACCATTAAATTAAAAAATAAAAAACAAAAATAATTTCAAATACAAAATCAAGATAAAATCGATATTTGAGTAATATTCCAACATGTTTCTTCATCGCTAGTTCCATCAATAGTTAAAAGAATCATTAGTATCTCCAGATCAAAACTCTTTTTGCATCAACAAGTTTCTTCGTCTTGTTTGTCCCATATTTTCTTTATCCTCTCTAGTTTTACTTCAACCTTTTGATGTGCCCCAAAACTTTCACTAATTCTTACGTGAAATGGTTTATTTATATAAAAATCACTCATTTAAATTAATAGTAAACTATTATGTCAAGTTCAAAACCCTATTATTCTAAAATTTGGGTAAAATAATTGCCAATTTGCAATAATAAAAGACAATTCACTACAATCAATTGCACTTGCTATTCCGTAAAAACCAAGAGGTAAAATTTATAGGATCAATTGCACTTGGTACTCCTAGCCTTACATGTCGTTCTCCCACATACTTTGAAGATCTACAAGCAAGCCTCACAAAATTTGGAATTGTATAATGGTCTGATGAAAAATATGAGAGAACGACCGGGAAGGCTAGGAGGGGGGTATATATATTTTTTTAGGATAAAAGTGGTGAGGAATATGTGGATAATTGGAGTGAAGATATGGAACAATAGGGTTATTTTCGTACTTTTGCCTAACTCTGTTAAATAATTGACGCCATCCATATCCTGGGTCCTTGGTGATTAACTTTCATACTTCGGTTCCTTAAAACTACATTATTGTATACTTTGGGTCCTTAGAGTATACTTTACTCGCCTAGAATACTAGATGAAGAACAATTTTGATATAATTAAAAGATCAATTCCAATACAATTACTCCGTACAACACTATAGGTACTATAAATATTTTAGTTTTCCATCTTGGTTGTCAATCGCTATTATTCCCTCGTTGGAAATTTTTCTTTTCACTATGTTTGTGTTTGTTCATTTGGATTCAATGTGAAATAAGTTTCTTTTTTCCATGAGTAATGATAAATTTTTCTACGGGAGTAATGATAAATTTTTCTACGGAGAACTTATTGAAGATCACATATGGTGTGTATTTTTTGCACCAAAAAAACATATGGTGTGTATTTTAACGTTAATAAAGGTGGTAGAGATATAAGAATAGAATACAAGTACTTGTGTAAGGCGATCTTACATAAATTAATTGTAAAACAAGTTTTTTAATTAGTATTTTACCCACTAATATTGTTATATACTCTGCATATGGATCCGTTTTACACCATCTTTAAGGTAAGTACTCCCTTCGTTTCAATCATTTATTTATTTTGAATAAAATATCTCTCACAAAGAACAAAAAAAAAAGACAAATGATCGGAACGGAGGGAATAATTTTTATATGGGTAAGTCGTTAACTTTTAAAGTTAGTTTAGTTAAATATGTTCATGTTTGTACTCAATTTTATTATTATTATTATTATTATTATTATTATTATTATTTGCTACAATACTCAATTTTATTATGATCATAGAAATTTCCTAACACCAGTTTATTACGTGAAATTTGCAGCTGAAGAGCTCTGTGTAGTTCAAAACTTCAATCTACTC
This sequence comes from Silene latifolia, assembly GCF_048544455.1. Lineage (NCBI taxonomy): Eukaryota > Viridiplantae > Streptophyta > Magnoliopsida > Caryophyllales > Caryophyllaceae > Silene > Silene latifolia. The sequence goes on from NC_133538.1 coordinate 409,959,792, forward strand.
CACAATATATATAGTCTTGCCTCATGCGATTGCGTGTCTTGTGGAAAAGATGAATACGGAGAGTGTTAGGCCCAAAATCTGGATATGGGCTGACTTGGGGCAGCAGGCCTGGAAGCGTTATGGGATGCAGGATATCAGGGAGTCAGGGGGCCAGCGGCAGCAAGCAGCGTAGAATATGAGCTTTGGTCCACGCGGGAGAAGCTTATGAGAGTCCAACATCTTGCGGGATCCGAAGAGGGAAAGTCCTACTCAATGTCAAATTAGGGATAACTTGGGGGGAAAGCAAGAAACCCTAGCCCAACGAGCTTCCCTATATAAAGAGCCTCGATGCAAAGAAGAAGGAGGATCAGAAAACACAAGAACTACACCCTAGCATTCATAGCAAGCATACGAACTGTACTTTCATCTCGAATTATAGTGAAAATATTGGTGGGATTCCGTCTCCCCCCGCGGTTGTTTCCCACATCGGGTTTTCCGCGTCACCAAAATTGCTTGTGTTCCTTGTTTACATTGCTCATACAGGATAACACACGACCATCATTCAAATCATAACATAGACCTAACTTTAAGACCGCTTTAACCCTAAATTGGTAGAAATTTACCAAAACAGTTTGGCGCCCACCGTGGGGCATAGTGGTCGTCTTCGTTAGTCAGTCTACTCAACAGTCAAAACATGTCTGGACAAAAAGAAACAACCTCAGGCAACGTCGGTGGTGCACCAACAACACAAAGCCGCCCCCTTCAAAGAAGAACACGTATACCATCTCCTCGCGCAAAATGGCAGCTAAACTTCGGGTAAAATCATCATCACTCGGATACCAAAGACCAAACAAAGTCAGAGTTCCCAGGTAGCAGCAAACCCATCTTCGGGAAGGGCTCAGACTAGAGATCCAGGAGTCGCTCAGGGACAGCAGGGAGTCATTCAGTCAGAAAAAGGAGCACAACCCAAGCAACAGATTCAGACTCCTCCGAGTCCCACCAGCATCATGATAAGCGGGTTGGACACGTTAGCCAGGACCATCAGGACTATGCAGAGCGAAAATAGAAGCATGAGATCCCAGATGGAACAGGACAACAATCTCCTTTGAGCGCAGATCAACGAGTTAAGGAACCAGGCCGCTAATTCGACCCCTTGGATGCATGAAGATAGATCCGGAGGGCCGCCAGAAGAAAGCGGGGATCGAAGGCAGACACGGGTATTACCACGCGAAGTAGCACTCAGGCTAGACATGGATGGAACACCACAGCCAAGAGGAGGCCTAATCCCGACAGGACTGGGGGCATTAACACCAGACGAGGAACCAGCACGCCAAGAGCCTACACCCACATCAGGTGCGGTGGGACAGCAGAGAAGCAGGGCTACAGTTGCAGTCCCAATAACCAGGATACCAATTACGAATCAAGTTGAATATACCTAGGAAGGCACTCCGGCGGCGGCGACATCACAGGCGCGTCAAACAGAAGCCCCGGAACAGGAGAACTTCGCACGAGGAGCAGAACGTCAGTCACAGGGGCATCTGCGACCCACCGGGAGAGAGACATACATAGAACAGCAGTACCAGAAACTACGGAGCCTCCTCCGGAGGGTCCCAGGAATGCCTCTGCCTATGGAGATGGCTGCGCCAGAAAGCTATGCTGACTCACCATTCACTGACGATATAGCTACAGTGGCCTTACCAAAAGGATTTAGCGTCCCAACGATGACCCTCTTCGATGGAACCACAGATCCCTGTGATCATATCAGTCAATTCAAGCAGAAGATGATGGTTACTACCGCCACGGGAGCCTCAAAGGAGGCATGTATGTGTAAAGGATTCGGTTCAACCTTAACCGGAGCAGCATTACAATGGTTCGTTGGCTTGCCTAACGGGACCATAAGTTCATTCGTTGATCTGGTCAACGCTTTCAACCAACAGTTCTCCAGCAGTCGGAGAACGCCCAAGCAGCCAAGTGATCTATACAGGATCGTGCAGGAGATAGGTGAGTCAATCAAAGACTACGTCACTAGGTTCAATGCGGAAAAAGTCTCAATACGAGGCTGTGATATGTCCACTGCCATCAACGCCTTCAGGCAGGGCTTGGATAAGGAATCAAACCTCTACAAAGAATTAATGATGTATCCTTATGAGAGATTCGAGGAAGTCCAGCAGAGAGCTACTGCAGCGTTAAGGTTGGAAGAAGATATACAAGCTAGAAAGGGTATAGCAAACTTCGACAAGACAAGCAGGAAATTCGCACCAGAAAAGAAAGACGACAGAGCTAAGCCGTACAGTAGACCCAATGTCGTGAGAATAGCGAAAAAACTCAAAGAAATTGACGATTCTCCGCATCCTCCTAAGCTATCCGAATACGGATTCAACACCGGAATGGAAGGATCGCCAAAGCACCGAGGAACCCGGTGATCGGGTAAGGTGGCCGAAACCTCCCACTCAGACCGACCCAACCAACGACGGCAGAGACAGAGAGCAAAAGATGCGAATGGCACCAGGACATAGGTCACGAACGTAAAGATTGCTACAAGTTGCGGAGGGAGGTGAAGTTCCAGGTACGCAAGGGAAACTTGGACCACCTGTTATCACGTGGGGGCAAGCAGGATAGAAGAGAAGCAGCAAATCAGGTGCTTCCTTCTGCTCCACCCATATGCACGAAGATTATTAATGTGATAACAGGTGGATCTGAGCTAGCAGGTTTGACATATTCCGCTGCCAAGAGGAAAGCCACCGGGAGCAAAGGGGGTCATCCAGAAACTTCGTACAGAGTAAGTCAGAGCAATTTACCCCCGGTAACTTTCGATAAAACTGACATGGAAAGCGGCGCAGAGCGGCATGATGACGATGCCCTAACTATAACGTTATCCATTGGCAATTGCACCGTACGGAAAGCATTGGTAGATACAGGGAGCTCTGTGAACCTTATCATGCTCGAAACCCTCAAAACCATGGGCTTCGATAAAGAAAACCTGATAAAGAAATCTGTGCCCCTGGTGGGATTCAGTGGGGAGACCGCACATTCAGTAGGTGAGATAACCATCCCAACGTATATTGAAGGAGTTAATAAACTAGTGAGATACCTAGTCATCGAAGGTCCAACCACCTACAATGTGATACTAGGAAGACCGTGGCTGCATCCGATGAAGGCAGTGCCTTCAACATATCATCAGTGTCTCAAGTTCCCAACACCATGGGGCACGGTTACGGTAAAAGGAGATAAAGAGGAATCCAGAAACTGCTATACCCAAGCCCTCAAAGCTACAACCAAGCTCCCCTCATAGCAATTACAGGACCGGGGCACCTCGACAGAATACAAGGAGCCTCCTCGGAGGAGCCGGACCGTATATACACACAGACGAGGAACACCCGATAAGACAAAGTGTTGATTGGGGCAACTTGCGAGTGAGGAGTCACGAACCGGCGATTCAATTTCTCAAGAACAACATGGACTGCTTCGCCTGGTCCCACAATGATATGGTGGGTATAGACCCATCCGTTATTTCGCATAAATTAAGCGTAAACCCAAGCTGCACCCCAGTACAGCAGAAGAGAAGAAAATTCGCGGCAGAAAGAAATGAGGTCATTAACAAAGAAGTAGATCTCTCCTCCAGCAGATAAAATTAGAGAAGTCAGTTACCCTGAGTGGCTCTCTAACGTAGTAGTGGTGCCCAAGAAGAATGGCAAATGGAGGGTGTGCGTAGACTTCACAAATCTAAACAAAGCTTGTCCTAAAGATCCCTTCCCACTGCCACATATCGATGCAATAGTGGACGCTACTGCAGGACACGAGGTACTCACTTTCCTCGATGCCTGGAGCGGTTACAATCAAATCAAGATGCATCCACAAGATTAAGAGAAAACAGCATTCATGTCGGAAAGAGGCATATATTGTTACAAGGTCATGCCCTTTGGTCTAAAGAACGCCGGCTCCACCTATCAACGGTTGGTAAATAAAATGTTCAAGCAACAAATAGGAAAGACCATGGAAGTATACATTGACGACATGGTGGTGAAATCTAAAAAAGCAGAAATGCACTTGGAGCACTTGGCAGATACCTTCCAGACGTTAAGGGAATTTAAAATGAAACTTAATCCATCCAAGTGCTTGTTTGGGGTATCTTCAGGAAAATTCCTATGGTATATGGTGACCCAGAGGGGAATTGAGGCAAACAAAGAGCAGATAAGAGCAATACTCCAGCTGGAATCACCCCAGAAGCCAAAAGATGTGCAGAGGCTAGCAGGGAAGGTGGCGGCCCTAAATAGGTTCATATCAAGGGCCCCGGATAGGTGCAAACTGTTCTATGATATATTGAGGAAGAGTCAGAAATTCGAATGGACTGAAGAGCATGAAAAAGCATTCGCAGAACTCAAAAGCTACCTAAGCACGCCACCACTACTCGCGAAACCTGAGCAAAGGGAACCACTATTTTTGTATCTCATCGATCACGGAAGCGGTAAAAGAAGCGCGATCTGGTCAAAGAACAGAAGGAGTGCGAGATCCCGTGTATTACATTAGCAAGTCTCTGCTCCCTGCAGAGACCAGGTACACTTCCTTTGAAAAACTAGCATTGGCTTTGGTTACCGCTTCTTATAAACTGCGGCCGTACTTTGAATCCCACACCATCCACGTCATAACCAATTATCCGCTAAAGACTATCATGAGGAAGCCTGAACTTTCAGGTAGAATGACTAAATGGTCAGTACATCTTAGTGGCTATGACTTACAATTCGAACCCAGAACGGCGATAAAATCCCAAGCCCTAGCAGATTTCGTCTCTGACTTCTACCCCGCCACCCGTAGGGAGGCAGAAGAAGGAATGTTGGCAATAACAGGGAATCAGGATGGTGAAATCTGGACCTTGTACATTGATGGAGCCTCAAATGCAAGAGGGGCTGGCGTAGGTCCGGTCCTTCGATCTCCTAAAGGAGACATGATAGTGCAAGCCATTAGATGTGAGTTCAAGGCAACCAACAACGAAGCCGAGTATGAAGCTCTTATACTTGGGATGCAGATGGCGTCAGGTCTCAAGGTGAGGAACCTGAGGGTATACAGTGACTCCTTACTTGTGGTAAATCATGTAAACAACGAGTATGTAGCGCGTGATCCAAAGATGATAGCTTACTTGAAAATAGCCACAGAGCGAAAGTCAAAATTCAGAATATTCAAGATAACTCAGGTGCCGCGGGAGCAGAACGTGGAGGCAGATGCTCTGGCCATGTTGGGATCCACCTTCTAGCCTGCAGAATTATCAAACATACCGATTACTCATGTGTTGACCCCAGCCATCCAGGGAGAGCCAGATCAGAAACCGACGAAAGAGGATGTACACATGCAGTGTGCACAAGGAGCCAGGATGCTTTGGTTTCGCAGAGGGGATCGGGATGCAGATTGGAGGGTTCCATACCTAAATTGGCTAAGGTATGGGACACTCCCTGAAGACAGAAAGGAAGCGCAAAGTTTCAGGATAAAAGCTTCCAGATACATCATGATTTATAATATTCTCTTCAGGAAATCATTGGCAGGACCATGCCTCAGGTGCTTAGACAAAGAGGAAGCTGAAACGGTACTAAAAGATGTGCACAGCGGAGAGTGCGGGAATCACGCTGGAGGACGAAGTCTGTCAAACAAAATTTTAAGACAAGGGTATTTCTGGCCCACCATGCGCGCAGACGCAGTGAATCATGCTAAACGCTGCGAGTCGTGTCAAAAGGCGGCTCCAGCAATCCACCAACCAGCAGAACCAATGCATCTGATTATCTCTCCATGGCCATTTATGATGTGGGGCATGGACATAGTGGGTAAGCTGCCCATGGCTCCAGGAAACAGAGTGTATATGCTAGCTATGACCGATTACTTCTCAAAATGGATTGAAGCAGAAGCAATGACAGAGGTAAAGGAGCAACAGGTGACCTCTTTCATCAAGCGCAACATCATAAGCAGATTTGGGATACCATCTGAGATCATATGCGATAATGGGTCCCAGTTCATATCAGACAACACCGAGGGCTTCTGTGCAAGATGGAACATAACGCTGAGAAAATCAACCCCCAGATATCCACAAACCAACGGCCAAGCCGAGTCCAGCAATAAAATCATTGTGGAGAACCTCGAAAACGGCCGGAAGGGTTGGGGGAAAATGGGCGAGATGAACTACCACTGGTACTCTGGTCGGATAGAACAACACCTAAAATGGCAACTGGCCAAACTCCGTTTAGCCTTGTATACGGAGCGGAGGCAGTGATACCTTCAGAAGTTCTGGTACCCACGCACAGATACGGCTGTCAGACGGCATAGCAGAACAAAGTCGAAATGGCCAGAAGTCTGGATACAGTTGATGAGCTACGAGAAAGTGCCTACATACGTATGGCATCGTATAAGCAATCTGTCGCAAGGACGTACAACAAAAATGTCAAGATAAGGACCCTTGAAGTGGGGGACCTTGTACTCAGAAGGGTATTCGAAAATACCAAGAACCACAAAGCAGGCAAATTTGCCTACAAATGGGAAGGGCCATATCAGGTCGAAAGCATTGTCAAGAATGGGGCATACAGGTTGATGACCATGCACGGTCAAATCCTGGATAAACCCTGGAACATCCGTCACTTGAAACGGTACTTTGTCTGACAAAGTGCCAAAGTTTTAGTGTACAAAGGACCTTTCGAAAGTCCGTGAAGCAAAAAAAAAAAAAAAAAAAAAAAAAAAAAAGGGGAGGGGAGGGGGTGGGGGTTAGTGTATGCTTTAGGTGTTAGTATTTTACACAAACTTTTTTCTTTTAGTTTTTCTTTTTAGTCGAAAAGAGTCGTTTTTAAACCAAGTAGTACAGTGCTGGCTTCACGGATCCAGTGTTGCCCTGGAACACCATGAGACAAAGACCGGGTAATTTGCACTACTTTGGACTTTATAACGCTTCTACGAAGAAAGGCTTTGGTACTAATGTTGGTTACTTATCGATGAGGCACACTTTGAGGATCCATTTTTGCCATGTGAGGCTACGAAGACGTTTATCTTAAGTCAAGCCACATGGAGAGCATACGCTGAGGTAGCGCGCAGGGTTCGGCATACTAAGACCACCCATACCTTAACGTTAACTCAGTAATTCCTTAGCTAGCTATGTCGTAGATCAATGAGTGCACGCACAGATTTCAAACGTCTGGAACCACAAGGAACGCAACATTCCTTGTTAGTCAGAAACATTCAATGGAGGTAAGCTTTAAATCAGCTAACCCTAGTGATAAGATATTTTACGTCATGGGTAAAATATGTTATCAAAAGCTTCTTGAAGAAACGGAGGCTGCGCACCTGGAGCCAGGTCAGCTTCCTGGGTATATCTATGTGGAAACAAAACTCCAGAAATCAATGGCAAAACGCAAGTATAACAAAAGTAGGGCCTAGAAACCAGGGCCCAGAACTACTTTAAGTTAGAGCACCTGCTACCTTTAGCAGCGCCATCAAAAGTTCAAAACACCACACCTGGGCACAAAACGGACCAAAACAAGAAAGAAAATAGTTTTTTACAAAACTTGCGCCACACAGGGCCAAGTCCCCAGATAATTTGAAATAAAATTTAAGAGAGGTCAATCCTCTCGATAACTGCTTCCTGACCATTGCTCTGCTCCTCATGCTCTGTTTGCTTCTCCATTGCAGGTGCCTGAACAGCCTCAGGAGTTGCAGAGGCACCGTCACCAGCCTCCCCAGCCAGGATCTCCTCGACAGTCCCAGATATGGCTCCCGAAATGTCCATAGCTGTGTACTCAGGCTCCGGATTGGCAGCTTCAGCTTCAGGAGGGAACAGGGCGCTCAGGTCCATGCCATTGGGAAATGCACGAGCAAACTCTGCCAGCTCCTCCTCTAGGATCCAGGACGTGTGCCTCCCCTCAGTATAAGCACGAATGCAGTCGATCCGCCCCTCAAAAGCAGTGTAGGCACCCACATTTTTGGCTAGCTCAGCCATCTCTTCAGCACGGGCCTCTGCCTTAGTCAACCCGGCGGTCAGAACACAGTTGGCCTCCTGGGTCCTCGCCAGCTGATCTTTAGCTACCTCCTTCTCTTTTAGAGCCGCCTGGAGCTGCTGTAATACCCCGTATTTTATATAATAAATTAAATGGATATTATATAATAAATTAAACGGATATCATTATATATTAATTATTATCAATTTTATATTGCCAAGTAAGCCGGGTAAATTATTGAGTCGATAATTTCATTAAGTTATTTTATTTAACTCGCGTCGTATCGAGCTAAGTTAATTGAGTCGGTTTTATATAGAATTCGAATTGTGAGCTGACCCATTGAGCTGGCCCATTATCTGTCCAGCCCATCTAACCCTAACCCTAACCCTAAACCTAATAGTACCCCTAATCCCTCAACAGTCAACCCGCCTCCCTCCTACACTCCCTCAAACCGCCTCCCTCTTTTCTTCAGATCCCATCTCGGCTTTCACACAAAACGAGAGAGAGAGAGAGTGCCTGGGTTGTTGACGCGCGAGGGGAAGGGGTAGGGGCTTTGTCGACGTCGAGGGTGGCCGTGGTGGCTGTTGTGGTGGCGGAAAGGTAAGCACGTCACATTTCTTTTCTGTTTTCATTGTTTATGTCGTGGGTTTTGGGTGTTGTTCGTGTCTTAGAGTGGGGATGCTTTGGTGGTTGGTGTCCGGTATAGGTAATGGGTGGTAAGGGGCGAGTGTATTGGTGGTGTTTAGGGTGGTTGTTGGTGGTGATAATGGCGGAAAAAGGCGAAATGACATGGGTGGTAGAAACGGGTTATTACACGGGTTTTCAGGGGAGTTTAGACAGGTGGGTTTTGGGTGGCACCACCGTGGACTAGGGGAAGGTCGAAACGGTGGTGCTAAGTGGTCGGTGTTCGTGGGTTGACGGCGAGTAGGGCGGTGGTTGTTTGGCAGAGTCTAGGTAATAGTTGCGGTGGTTGCAGGAGGAGAAACACGGGCGTTTGGTGAGGTTTGGCGGTGAACCAGGCCAAATGACGGCCGTGGTTCACCTCGCCGGCGGGAGTCGACCCTCGTGGGGGTGGTCCTGGGTGGTTGGGTCAGTGTGGGGGATCGGGTGGTGGGTCGTCATCGGCCCTGTGGTGGCGCGTGGTGGCTGGTGAGTGCGTGGGAAGGGGGTGATGTTGTTAACGGGTTGTTTTAGTGTTTAAAAACGGGTTTTCATAAGTTAATCGTTATATTTCGTAATGGGTCGTGTTCTTAATTAATTAATATAATTCCCGTGTCATTAAATAATTGAGTTAAGTTAATTCCCGAGTTATTTAATATAATTTGAGTCGGGATTGTTCGAGTTGTTCAAGTGTTGATTCGTTTCATCACATAATTCGTTTAAACCTCTAATTATCGTTTTGGTTTGAGTTCCGAGTTATTTAAAATAAAATAATAATTAATAATGACTAATTAATTAAAGACGGGTCTTTGAGTCGGGTTTGTTAAAAGAGAAAAGTTACTATATCGGGAAAGTTTCCACTTTGGGAGATTTCTATATTTAGTAGTTAATAATTATAAATATTATAATTGTTTTAGGTGACGGATTCGTGAAGGATCGATAATCAAATTCATTGCTTTATTTCTGGACTGCTTAACTGCTTAATTAGATTTGCTGGCACTTAAGGTAGGGAAATACACTTGTCCTATTAACGTTGTTGTTGAATTGTGTTGACTTGATTCGTGATTGTTGATTTACGTTATGATTCATATACGGGAAGGTGATTGACTGTGTTGATCGTGTTGAGTTTGTTATCACAACATTCGGTAGCTGGCATGATTTCATTCATTAATATACATATTGTGTTGCATTATTACTGTTGAGCATTTCATATGCATTAAAGTTGGAGGATGGTGTAGGAGTGGCGATGTTGAGATACGATGTGGATTGTGATAAGGCCCAGGCGGGTTCTGCAGGACTTGCCCTGGTGTCCTCACCGCGAAAGCTGCGATCGGCTACGGTCGATATATATAGTCTACCGGGGATCGGTATGGCTGGGTTGTCCGGGTTATGAGATATGAGAAATGAGATATGAGATATGAGTTGAGATGGAGATGGAGGTGACGGAGGATCATGCATATCATATTTTGTTGTTTAATTGTTTTCCCTACTCAGCTTCGCGGTGACCCTGTGTATTCGTGTACGCCTGTGATGATCCAATTATTGGGGAGCAGTTGACGGTATTTCGAGATCGATGGGAGCTGGCGGGAAGAGAGCTTGGATGACGGACTTAGTGCCTAGCCCACCTTAGTCTTATTAGTAGTTTTATCATAGTTTATCTTTTGGTCATATTTTTGGAGGCTTGTTTTAATTTCGGTTGTAATCTCACTATAAACATTTTAATAAAGTCTTGTGTTTCTTTCCTTTGTATCTACCGCCTCGGGTTTCGAGATGATAACACCGTCATTTATCTGAGGAGTCCTAGTTCAGGCCCTTAAATAAATGGGGGTGTTACAAAGTGGTATCAGAGCGAACGATCCTCAGGCCTAAACCAATGAACCCAATGAACATAGGAAGAGTCTAAATAAAATGAACCCCGGGATAGAACTGTTAGGAGCACACTAAGGTAAGGTATGAGTTAGGGGCCCCCTCACACCGAACCAGCGCCCTCTCGGTTTGACCCGAACCACGAGTGTATATGAGAGAAAGGGTAGCAAAGTTGCTTGAGGTTGAACATGAAATTCCAATATCGTTGCCTAAGTGTTAACTGATTGATACATTGATTATTGCATAACCGAGTGATGTATACCTTGCGACCCATATATTCTAACCATTCTCAGACAACGCTACGGTAAGTATTTTGTATGAATGATGACGTGAGCATATGATGTTGTAGAAATGAGAAATAAAATTTTCGAGTTCAGGTTAATAATCAATGAAGTGTTGTGGTAGCCGTGAGTATGAAAATAATTGCGAGTCAATGATAGTTACCTAGTTGGATGTTGAATGATGTGTTGATTGTACTATTATGCCTAGTAATATGCGATTATGTGATCCCGAAGCCATGCTAGTATAGTATTGTGATAGTAATTAGAAACACTGTTGAATTGCATGTTTTAGTCATAGCAATCGTGATTTAGATGTAAGGAGTGGATCGAGATGCGAAGGGATTCTACGGGATAGATGTTTGCAAAAGTACAGTGTGAGATTTAAGTTAGGATGAGTTAGTATCGATAGTATGGTTGTAAGAGTTTGAAACGTAGAAAATGAATGACACGTTGTATGATTTTACTCTCAACTTGATCTTACTGCCATTTCTTTTCTGTTTATTGCCTAGGGATGAAAATTTTATGAGAGATAGCCTCGTGAGTTAGTGTTCATTTGGCATTGGTTTCATGCTTATATGATATACGGATTAGGAGTTATAAATATTTTAGTGGGCTGTGGTCAGGAAGTTCCTGCGCAGTGATGTTTTGACCAACGATTTTGTAAAAATCCTCATTTAAATTGTGTTAATAATTTTTGCATAATTCCAACTCCATCGATCAGAAGTTTCGCATATGTTTTCAAATTAACAAACCACGAAAATTCTTGATGTCTTTATATTAAACGGTAGGTTTTGCAAACTGACCCAAGTCTTGGACCAATTGCTGTCACATGTTTGTTTGGACCAACTGAGTTGTAAAATTCCTTAAAAATGAAATTTTTGTGTTTTGTACCTACTTCTTTTTCCCCTGTGTTTTAACTCTCCGTGTTTTATAAAAGTAATATGAATCAAGTTTTAATCGAGCAGTTATTTATTCGTGATTTTTGGAAGTTACAACGTAAACCAAAACATTTAAAATGTGCGTTCTATGTTAGGTTTTCATACGATTGTTTGATTAATCCACGAGCCTTAGTAATGTAGATTTATAATGTTTTATATGACAATAGTAGCACGCATGTTCAGTAGTTAGGTATCTTAATCAGTGATAAAATTAAAGTTTAGTCGATAACATTATTGGCATGATAATATGAGTAAAATTGAATAAGCTTATTTAAATTGATTTCTAATCAAGGGTGAAATATGTTATACGAGTCCAGTTGTTTGCATATTTTATATACATTTGGCATGTTGTAATATTTTATATCATATTTGCATAGTGGTCGGATATATATGAATAATAAAACTATATCGTCGTACCTAAGTAAAATTGATGGCGTTAAAAGCTAAGGTGATTGTCCTAATATACTCGCATGAATGATTATAATAATTATGTTTAAATGTTTACACATGGATGGTAGTAATGATCGTGTCTAAATGTCCACCCATATAGGATGTCATCTGAGTTTAAAGACTTTCATGTGAGTCGGTGTGCCTATAGTATATTTATTACTTACATTGCATTAAATTATTTCAGTTAAACCTAAAACCTATAACATGAAAATAAACAGTGTTGTTAATTCTTAGTGGATATGTTCATCATTATATCGTCATAAAATACTAAAGGGATTCTTGCAATTGTAGGAGCATGATATAAAGGAAATTGTTTGATATAATACGACGATTGGTATAACTAGATTCTCGAGTCATCACTATCAATTATACTTTAATAAAGATTGTTTATGATAAATATATTAGCAATTATAATGGGATAACCCTTCTATGACTCACATGATATGCGTTGGTTTAAATGATAGTCATTATAGTTACGTTTAGTTGAGCCGTGAATATAACTGAGTAAAGAAGTGCAATTAAAATCCACGATGATTGAGGTAATAGTCGTGCATTAATAAAGATAGGACTGAAATGAATAAGATGAACCATGTAAATTACGATATATGAGTCGACACCTAAGTGGTTTTGTTTAAAGGAATTAAATTAAGTCTATCGACTTTGAGTTCGTAGTAAGTCTGTAAATGGATTCTATGGACGACTACTTTATAAGATCTATAATTAGGAAAGTTATTCACCGTCCAAAGATGAAAGTAAAGGTTTTGAAAATGAAGTTAAATGTTGTCGTTGTCATAGATCATATGTTGTTACTTTTATCGGGAAACATGTTTTCAGAGGTGATATCGTGCAAACAATTTTGATAATTTAAAATATGAATTATGAGTATGTTGGTGATTGCTTAAATTCATCGGCCTAATTCGTGACCTAAACCAGTGAGTGAGTAAAATGGTTGTACGGACATGTCAATGAGATCCTGTGATTGGGAGGGATAGCAGTGGTAGATCTGTTTCTGTGATATGTTTACAAATGTGAGAAGTTTTAAATTGTTTTGTTGATTCTGCTCTCGCTCGTTCAAAGTCTATAATTGATCATCAAATTCGTTTAGTTGTGAAACCGTGTAAACCTTGGTCCCTTTCTTGTTGTTCTTTTAGTCTGATGTTGTGTTTTAAGTTAAGCATGAGCTAAGTAATAAATGTTACTTGTTGACAATCAGTTAATTCCATAATAAAACCTTGTTTCGACTTTAATGTTAATGCGCAATATCTTATCGTGTGTTCTTTCCTGTTACATGTGGTTGATAGTGATTTTGTTGCATATGTATATGAAAGTGAAAAGAGGTTACGAGGACGTAACCATATTTCTAGTCGGGTAGGATTGTAAAATCTTAATGCTTAATTTGCACTTGTTTGTAGGTTATAGTTGACCAAGTTGATGTTAGTTGTGGGGTACCTATGCAAATGAGTTTTATACGTTTTATTCCTACCTCTGTTAGTTGGTTGATGTGTAAAAGGAGAGTGTGATTAAACTACTGGTAATGTGTTATGAGTTAGCCTATGAGCTGAGTTATGGTTACGGGAGATACGTTGCGGTCGGTGCGACCATGGTTAATGAGTTTATGTTGAGTTTGAGATCGGAAATTGAGATGGAAAGAAGATGGTGTTCTCAGATGATTATATAGTGTTATACATTTGTGTTCGCAGGTAATTATTAGTTGTAGTTAATTGGATTAAGAAATGATGAGTTAAACTTCGGGACGAAGTTTATTTTTAGGAGGCGAAATGTAACATTCCGTATTTGTTACGTTTAATTGATGAGTCAAAGTGTGTTAACCGTGTTAGAATTGCGTGACGTCCGTAAGTACGATATACAATACCATTTTGAGGTTTGGGTATGGGAGCGAACTTCGGGACGAAGTTCATTTTAAGGGGGAAGACTCGTAATACCCGTATTTTATATAATAAATTAAATGGATATTATATAATAAATTAAACGGATATCATTATATATTAATTATTATCAATTTTATATTGCCAAGTAAGCCGGGTAAATTATTGAGTCGATAATTTCATTAAGTTATTTTATTTAACTCGCGTCGTATCGAGCTAAGTTAATTGAGTCGGTTTTATATAGAATTCGAATTGTGAGCTGACCCATTGAGCTGGCCCATTATCTGTCCAGCCCATCTAACCCTAACCCTAACCCTAAACCTAATAGTACCCCTAATCCCTCAACAGTCAACCCGCCTCCCTCCTACACTCCCTCAAACCGCCTCCCTCTTTTCTTCAGATCCCATCTCGGCTTTCACACAAAACGAGAGAGAGAGAGAGTGCCTGGGTTGTTGACGGCGCAGCAGGGAAGGGGTAGGGGCTTTTGTCGACGTCTGAGGGTGGCCGTGGTGGCTGTTGTGGTGGCGGAAAGGTAAGCACGTCACATTTCTTTTCTGTTTTCATTGTTTATGTCGTGGGTTTTGGGTGTTGTTCGTGTCTTAGGGTGGGGATGCTGGTGGTTGGTGTCTGGGTATAGGTAATGGGTGGTAAGGGGCGAGTGTATTGGTGGTGTTTAGGGTGGTTGTTGGTGGTGATAATGGCGGAAAAAGGCAGCAGCGACATGGGTGGTAGAAACGGGTTATTACACGGTTTTCGGGGAGTTTAGACAGGTGGGTTTTGGGTGGCACCACCGTGGACTAGGGGAGGTCGAAACGGTGGTGCTAAGTGGTAAGTGGTCGTGTTCGTGGGTTGACGGCGAGTAGGGCGGTGGTTGTTTGGCAGAGTCTAGGTAATAGTTGCGGTGGTTGCAGGAGGAGAAACACGGGCGTTTGGTGAGGTTTGGCGGTGAACCAGGCCAAATGACGGCCGTGGTTCACCTCGCCGGCGGGAGTCGACCCTCGTGGGGGTGGTCCTGGGTGGTTGGGTCAGTGTGGGGGATCGGGCTGGTGGCTGTCACGGCCCTGTGGTGGCGCGTGGTGGCTGGTGAGTGCGTGGGAAGGGGGTGATGTTGTTAACGGGTTGTTTTAGTGTTTAAAAACGGGTTTTCATAAGTTAATCGTTATATTTCGTAATGGGTCGTGTTCTTAATTAATTAATATAATTCCCGTGTCATTAAATAATTGAGTTAAGTTAATTCCCGAGTTATTTAATATAATTTGAGTCGGGATTGTTCGAGTTGTTCAAGTGTTGATTCGTTTCATCACATAATTCGTTTAAACCTCTAATTATCGTTTTGGTTTGAGTTCCGAGTTATTTAAAATAAAATAATAATTAATAATGACTAATTAATTAAAGACGGGTCTTTGAGTCGGGTTTGTTAAAAGAGAAAAGTTACTATATCGGGAAAGTTTCCACTTTGGGAGATTTCTATATTTAGTAGTTAATAATTATAAATATTATAATTGTTTTAGGTGACGGATTCGTGAAGGATCGATAATCAAATTCATTGCTTTATTTCTGGACTGCTTAACTGCTTAATTGGATTTGCTGGCACTTGAGGTAGGGAAATACACTTGTCCTATTATCGTTGTTGTTGAATTGTGTTGACTTGATTCGTGATTGTTGATTTACGTTATGATTCATATACGGGAAGGTGATTGATTTGTGTTGATCGTGTTGAGTTTGTTATCACAACATTCGGTAGCTGGCATGATTTCATTCATTAATATACATATTGTGTTGCATTATTACTGTTGAGCATTTCATATGCATTGGAGTTGGAGGATGGTGTAGGAGTGGCGATGTTGAGATACGATGTGGATTGTGATAAGGCCCAGGGCGGGTTCTGCAGACTTGCCCTGGTGTCCTCAGTGCGAGTGCGGATCGGCTACGGTCGATATATATAGTCTACCAGGGATCGGTATGGCTGGGTTGTCCGGGTTATGAGATATGAGAAATGAGATATGAGATATGAGTTGAGATGGAGATGGAGGTGACGGAGGATCATGCATATCATATTTTGTTGTTTAATTTTTTCCCTACTCGGCTTCAAGGTGACCACCCCGTGTATTCGTGTACGCCTGTGATGATCCAATTATTGGGGAGCAGATTGACAGGTATTTCAGAGACTGATGGGAGCTGGCCGGGAAGAGAGCTTGGATGACGGACTTAGTGCCTAGCCCACCTTAGTCTTATTAGTAGTTTTATCAGACTTTATCTTTTGGTCATATTTTTGGAGGCTTGTTTTAATTTCGATTTGTAATCTCACTATAAACATTTTAATAAAGTACTGTGTTTCTTTCGTTTGTATCTACTGCCTCGGGTTTCCGAGATGATAACACCGTCATTTATCGAGGAGTCCTAGTTCGAGCCCTTAAATAAATGGGGGTGTTACAAATTGCTCCCTTAACTTAGCACGGTAGTCAGAGCTCCTTGTTCTTCCCCACGGAGACCGGACATTCAACCTTGGCTCTCTGCGGCATCTTACGAAGGTAGAGGGAGGATTGGAGAGCTGCGATAAAAGCGCGTTAGTCATGAAAGCACGGGGGCAAAGGAAGAAGAGAAGCGGTAAAAGGAGGCTCACCAGAAGCGGTGTTTTGCGGCCCGGGTCGGTCATTTCTGGGGGCGATCGAGTCAAACGCCTTTGAGCAAGTCGGGGTCGAAGCCTTTCTAGTGCGGGCCGATGGTGGCACGGTCGGCGTCCCCAAACTCAGCAGGGAGGCATAGAAGCAGCTCGTCAGTATGAACGGGGGACCCAGGTGCGCGTGATATTGGGGTGACTTCAATGGGTTCTGGAGCAGGCCTGGAGGAGGACCTTCTTCTTGAGGAGGCAGGGGAGTGAGAGGAATCAACAGTTCTCTTCCTGGCATGGCGCATCAGGATCTCGGAGGCAGACGGTCTAGCACTTCCTACAGGGGCACAAAAACGCAGGGGATCATAATAGAGAATCAGTGGGGGCAGGGAATTCTAAGAGATTGAAGGGTGTTTACCAGAAGACATAGTTTCCTCGGTAGCAGAGTCGGCTAGGCCAGAGAGCAAAAGGGGAAACAGCCTGCGGTCCTCGGGGATGGAAAAGAGCTTGGCAACAGAAATATCCTCGTCCTCGGATTTCTCGGGGTTCGTGAGTTCTGCATCAGATCAAAGAGTAAGAACAGTAAGTGACAAGGACGATCAAAAATGGATATGGAAAGTATACTTACTCTTGGCAAAAATCCAGCGCTCGAACAAATAATCAGCATGAATGGGGAGAGAATCAAGCTTGACATAGAAAAAGTCCTCGTACCACCCGTCGTCCTTCCCTTTAGCGGCCGATTGGAGGAAGTTTTCAGTCTTCTCCACGGCCCTGAAAGTATATTGGCCGTGCCCCAGTGATCGACACTCAAACCTATGGGCCAGATCTGATAACCCTATCTCAGTGCCCAGGCTGTTGTTCAGGGCCACGGTGGACAAAAGGATCCTCCATGCATAAGGGGTGATTTGGGCCATGGGTAGGGAGTTCAAGCGAATGAACTCCTGAATCATCAGGGGAAAAGGGAATCTAAGGCCAAGGGCGAAGGGATAAGTGTACAGACAGATCCACCCAGCATGGAAGGCATCTGCTTTCTGACCAGGTTTGGGGATGAGGATCACCACGTCATCACCCAGCCCCAGCAGAGCTTTGATCCTAGGTATATCCTCTTGGGTTAGGTGGGAGTCGCCAGAATGTGGTCTTTTGAGGACTCCCTGTGAAGGGAAGTCATCGTTTTCGAGGTCGATAGTGGTGGAAGAGGATGATGTTAATCGAGTCTTAGCCATGGTAAACGAGGAGAGAGAAGCGAAAGTACCTGAGAGGACAGATGAAGGCGGCGCTGGCAGTGAAAGGACGTTGACGAAGAAGGGATTTGGGGAGACGGAAAGTTGAAGGTTTTGAGGAGGCGAAATGATGATGAAAGAGAAAATGGTGGGCGGATGAGATTAAATAGGAGGGGTAGTTGGGGTTTTCAGAAATGCAAATTGAAATGGAGTATGCGAGAAGTCATTCAACGATACACTGTAATTTCCCGCTCAAATAATTAGGGTTGCACTTTTCGCAGAAAATTAGGGGCAAACTGTTAGGCCCAAAATCTGGATATGGGCTGACTTGGGGCAGCAGGCCTGGAAGCGTTATGGGATGCAGGATATCAGGGAGCCAGGGTGCCAGCGTCAGCAAGCAGCGTAGAATATGGGCTTTGGTCCACGCGGGAGAAGCTTATGAGAGTCCAACATCTTGAGGGATCCGAAGAGGGAAAGTCCTACTCAATGTCAAATTAGGGATAACTTGGGGGGAAAGCGAGAAACCCTAGCCCAACGAGCTTCCCTATATAAAGAGCCTCGATGCAAAGAAGAAGGAGGATCAGAAAACACAAGAACTACACCCTAGCATTCATAGCAAGCATACGAACTGTACTTTCCTCTCGAATTATAGTGAAAATATTGGTGGGATTCCATCTCCCCCCGCGGTTGTTTCCTACATCGGGTTTTCCGCGTCACCAAAATTGCTTGTGTTCCTTGTTTACATTGCTCATACAGGATAACACACGACCATCATTCAAATCATAACATAGACCTAACTCTAAGACCGCTTTAACCCTAAATTGGTAGAAATTTACCAAAACAAAGAGTATGATATTAAGCAGTTTAAGGCTCCGTTTAGCACGACACTTCAGGTAGCTTATTTGACCAAAGTAACTTATTTGACCAAAATTTCAGCTACCTGATTTTTTTGCAAGTGTTTGGTAAGTAGCTTATTTGGTAAAATAAGGTACCTGAAATGAAATGCTACCTCAGGTAGCATTTGAGAAATCAGGTACCTGAAAGGACTTATTTTCCATTTTTTACCCCTTTATTCTATAATATTAAATAATTTTCATATCCTTTTACGTCATTTTACCAAAATCATCTATCTTTTCAGCTAGTTTGCCAAACACATTTTTATATAATCAGTTACCTTATCAGCTCCTAATTTTCAGCTACCTTATCAGTTACCTTTTCAGGTTTCAGTTAACTTTTCAGTTTTCAGCTACCGTTTCAGGTTTCAGCTACCTTTTCAGGTAGTTTTGCCAAACAGAGCCTAACTTTTTAAAAATTCTTTTTAAGTAATTAACGACTCCAGAGAAAAAATGTACTGTTCTCAAAAGATAATAATAAAAGATTATTACTCCAAAATTGTTTCATTAGTATTCTCATCCTTACGACATGCATGGACTACATTCTTGATTCTATAAGTTTGCATTGGAGGAATGGTCAGATCAAATTCACTACAATCATAGAAGAATTTCAATCCAACTCGGAAAAGTATACTTAACCTTCGGTACTATGAGTATATGATCAGTGGCGAATCTAGGATTTGTGATATGTGGGTGTTTAATAAAATCTTTAGCATAAAAAAAACCCAAAATATAATGACTCAAATAGCTCGTATTGCAATTACGCTAAGGGCGTGGGGGCAATAAAATACTTATGGAGTTCATCATCAGTTTCAACTATATGGAAAACATATTTCTCTATAAATGTGACTAAGTACTCATTCAATATTTGATGTATTTTTTATATAAATAATCACCTTAAATATTACTTAAATCCAAAAAGCACCACTTAATAGTGACTACGCTTACAGTTTTTATAAAACCCGCTCTAATTCCAACATTACGACTTTAACTTAACAAATATACCCAAACTACCCTTGATGAAAAACACAGCTCTAACACCCCTCTTATTCCTTTACTCCATCATTCAATTCAACCATTCCCAAATCCCAATTAAACATTGAATCCCCAAACTCAGAAAACCTAATTTGAAATCCCCAATTAAACATCCCCAAACCCAGAAAACCCTAATTCGAATTCCCAATTAAACACATCCCTAAATTAAAGATTGAATTCCCAATTAAAAATTTAAAATCATCCCCAATTAAGCATCCCCAAACCTAGAAAACTCTAACTCGAATTCCCAATTAAACACATCCCTAAATAATTATCATTATATAGCATATCTTTCGAAGACGAAAAATTACAGTTGGGCATAAGGAATTTTAAGAAGATTGAAAGAGTGAAAGATATGAGGTTGTAATTTGGTTATTCTCTAGTTCGTATGTGGGTATCTGTGTGATTTGCAAAGTCTTTTTTTTTTTAAACTATTCATTTTTTTTTACTGAAAATTAATGGGGGTGAGGGTTCACCCCCATCACCCCCTGTAAATCTGCCCTTGTATATGATAGAGGATCTTTTCATCCATTTAAATGTGTTTTAATTATGGATAAGTCCACATAAGAAACACTTTAGTTGTACTAATTTTTGACTATGTCAATTTTGTTTTAAAATGGGGGACAACAATTAAGATAATTAAAGAAAGATTTAATATATGTATGATATCAATTTTTTACGAGCATAGATATTATATCATATAGGAATCATTATCTCATTATATTTATCTAAAATGAGTTTTTTTCAAACGATTACAGGTAGTCTAACTTTTTCAAAATACTTTTGAGCAAATGTCGATTGGTAATATAATATCATGAAATACATCTTTACAAATTAGTGTTTTACAAGTTCACATAAACGAGTCCACAATCAATGATAAAAGGATGCCTAAAGAGTTTGACTTTTAACACTCATGTCTTATTGTTATTTAATTTGTAAACTATGAATCTTGATTTCATTTAAGTCATGTCATAGAATTAACATTTACCTAATCATCTCGCTCAAAAAAAGTGTTAGGACGCGTGGTTCAATAAACACATAGTTGAATCGAGTCATTACTAGCCTGAAGATTGTAAATGGAAGTATTCTATAACGTTTTAAAACATGATATTACAAGTGGCACATGCTTCGCACGGGTATTAAATCTAGTCGATATATATTTGAGTCTTTTTTCAAGAGACGTGTTAATCTCCAACTTTTTTAAACTACCTAAAATAAATTGGATTTATAGAATAATCAAATTGAATTAAAAAAATATTGATTCTTCTAACAATAGTAGAAGTTATTTTCTATCTCTTTTATGGTCCTTTATCTTTTGAACATATTATATTCCAAATTATGCGCTTAATTGCTTTGTAAAATTAACTATGTCATAAACTTCATACGGTAAGAGACCAAGAAGATCAATTAAAATGAGTAGAACGAGGAAAGTCATTGCAGGTCAAAGAGGTCTAACACTACATACGTTGACCAAACCTACCAATTGATTAAAGGGAAAAGATCATAGTAAATCAAGGCGAGTTCAAATTATTGAGGTTTTGAAAAAATCTAGGCTGAATGCCAAACTAAAGGAATAGAAGGCTAAATAGGCAAACCCCCAGCGAATAGGGTAACATTATGTAGGAGTATATTCAACCAAGCAAGTCACAAGAAAAGAGAAATACGTTGTTGGATACAAGTAGAGCATAACTGATGAATCTATTTATATGTACTTTTATGACTCCCTTTGAGTTGTTTTTGATGCGGTTTTCGTGTGAATTACGTTATTTATATGCCTTATACATTAGAATGTCGATAATGCCGCTAATTTGTGTTTAAATGCATGAATGACGCATTTATGAGGTAAAACGAGTAAAGTTGAGCACCGCGGATTAGGCACGAAGGAATACACGAAGCATGGCACGGAAAACTAGAAGACTAGAAGATAAGAAGTGAAGATTGCACAAAAGAAGTTGGAGAAGAGTGTGTACTTAATTGATTTGACCTGTACTCAATCGAGTGGTATGTACTCAATCGAGTATGAGCAGAGTCGATCGAGTATCCTAGCTCCTATAGACTTTTCCGATATTTTCTAAAAGTCGTCTTATTTTTATTATATATTCTAAACTCGTATTAGGTTATTTGGTTACACTTTTAATTACTTTCAGAACTCCTAAAACTCTAAGCATTAGTCAGCTAGCATTACTTTGGATCTACAATTCGTTCTTCATTAATTTGTTAAGGTACTTTAATCTTTCTTCATTAATTATTCAATCTAGTTTATGTTATTGCTTCTTTGTTCTATTTGCATGTCTCTAATTATATCTTCTACCAATATTGTTGTTGTTAATTCTCATAACATGAGTAGATAAATGCTTTATCTAGCGTAAAGGGGATCTAGGTTGATTAGAAGGGGGTTAATGATTTAATTGTTAGTACATCGCATGAATTATCGTTTGATTATTGTTCTTATTCTAATTATTTGATTTAGGCCTGAATTGATAATTAGTCTAGCGAATTAATACTTTCACCGACCGGGTTAGAATTAATATAAGCTAAGATAATCAGATAGGTGAAGTTTAATTATAGCGATCGCATGTTAAACTGAATCTAAAGGGCATAATTTAATCGACCGATCTTGTGACCTTAGGTAATTCGATTAACCTTACAATTGATTAAAATACACCCCCGGCTATTTGACCTAGTGAACCCGCTTACTAGTTCTTAATATTATTGTTCACAACTTTTACTTCATTGCAATTAGTCATAGCAAACAAATCAAATCAAATCTTCAAGAAAAAATTATTACTTTAAGACACTTTAAATCTTAGCAAACTGAATATTATCACCTCCCTGTGGATTCGATATTATTCTTACCACTAGCTATTTGTTAGTATTGAGATATAATTACTTTGATAAGGGTGACACGACTTTAGCCTTATCAAATTTGGCGTCGTTGCCGAGGAGGCAACAATTTTTCTATTTGTTTTTGTTTATTTTGTCTTTTGTCTCAGGGAACTTTAGTCCCTTGAGACCGTACTCACACTTTTCTTGTTAGTTTCGTGTATGCCCAGGTCGACTAGGTCCGAGATTTTACCATTAGATCCCGAGCCAGAGAAAACTTTTCACAACAGACGAAAGTTTCAGAAAGAAGTGAGTCAAGTAGAATACTTAAGTATACTTGACGTTGAGACAGAGTAATCAACTACTTCAGAAAATCCGTCATGTGAAGAGGACAATATTCTTTCTGCCACTGATATTCCAATTTCTACAGTTAACAATATGCATACATTAGCAAGCCATTCCACGCCTACTTTGGATTCCATCCCTAAAGGATTCAAGCTACCTACCACTGATAATGGTACTTTTGAAATTCGTCCGTCTTACATCAACTTGGCAGAACGAAATTTATTTGGAGGGGGAGCTAATGAAGACCCTGCTAAACGCGTAGAGAAATTCACTGACTATTGTTGTTCAATCCCTTTAAGTACTGTGGTGACTCAAGATAAGGTTAAACATGTGCTTTTTCCTTTATCCTTAAGAGATGGTGCTGCGGAGTGGTTGCGAGATTTAGATATCGAGGATCATGGGTTACTGACTGGAATACTTTAACTCTTGCATTCAACAAGAGATACTTTCCGCCGCAGAAGACCAATGCATTAAGAAGTCAAATCACCAGCTTTAAACAAGGATCCACTAAAGATTTGAATGAGGCATGGGTTCGCTTCAATAGACTAGTCCGTTCGGTCCCCCATCACGGCTTTCAAAAGTGGTTTCTTTGCAGCCAGTTTTACAACGGGTTGTATGATTATCATAAAGCTCTACTTGATTCTTCAGCTAATGGGAGATTCCAGGACAATACCAATGATAATAATGCATGGAAATTGATTGATCAGATAGCTACCCATACTGCTAAGTATAGTAACCCCAGAGGTAGTAAAAGAGGGGGTGGATCAGATAATGGCGTTGCGGCGCAGTTGGAAGCATTAACTGCCCAAATTGCTGAGATAAAGACTACCCAATCTTTGGGTAATAAGCAGGTGGTTCATGTAATACTACGGTTTTCCTAAGCTGGTACTCGGCCGAGTATGGCCTACTCGGTCGAGTAAGGGGTGTCGTGTTTTCTGGAAAGTTTACAGCCCAAGAATACTCGGCCGAGTATGTGGCATACTCGACCGAGTAGAGGGTACTCGGCCGAGTATACTCTATACTCGACCGAGTATCCGGTCTGACGGGTGTTATTTACGCGGTTTGATTTAGAGATGATTAGAGTTATATAAAATGCGTTAATCAGTTTCTAATTACATTTTACAAAACCTAAACACTCAACGACGCTCTAATCATCTCCAAATCTCTCCCTTGTGTGTGTGATTGTTAGCAAGTCTCTTCATCTTTCATTCTATCATCGGTAAGTCCTTGATTTCCTTAGTTCTTTGATTAATCTTTTAGGTTTTGGCTTGAATTGTGAATTGGGGAAAAAAGAGGTTTTTGCATATAGTGATTGTTGTTATGTAATTGTTGTTAGGTGAAGACTTCGTAGAAGAACCGTTCTAGATTGCCTTGCTTGTGTCTCTTACAGTTGTGCTAAGGTAGGGTTTCCTACTCAGTTTTACTATTTAATTGAATTGATATTTATGTGGTAATTGATGTACGATTGGTATTGTGATCATCTGCTGGTGTTGGTGTTGGTGTTGGTGTTGGTGCTGGTGTTGGTGTTGGTGTTGGTGCTGGTGTTGGTGTTGGTGTTGGTGTTGGTGTTGGTGTTGGTGTTGGTGTTGGTGTTGTGATGATTGTGGTTGAGTCACTTGCGGGAGTGGCTTCACACCCTAGTTCGCCCTCCGTGGAACCCGCCACGGGAGGGGATGTGCACATTAAGGGATATGGATTATTGCTCGTTGATGAGCGGGACCATGGTGGGTGTGGCTGCGGTCCCCCACCGCTGATTGTTGTGATTGGGAGTTGGATATGGCTGATGATCAATATTTATCTTTCGTACTTGTCTTGCTTTGATTATTCAGTAACTGACCCCGTTGTTGTTTTATAAATTATGTGGTGATGCATTCGGGGATGGTAAGCAAATTATGACAGGTGATGCAGTTCTTTAGCTAGGGGCAGTCATGGGGAGTCAACACTCGAGTCTAGCTTTCCCCGTCAAGAGACTTAGCTTTCATTTATAGTTGTTTAGCTTTCACAGTTGTACTTTGGTTTTGATTTTGGAAACATGTAATCGTTAAACTCAGTTACACTTTAATAAATGCGTTTTGGATTGTTAACTTTGATATACTAACCTCGGGCAACCAAGATTGTAATAGTCTCTCATGTTAGGGTAGTCCTTGGTAAGGTACCTTGGTATGAGGGGGTGTTACAAAGTGGTATCAGAGAGACGATTCTGGCATCTAAAACTAATGAACCCAATGAACTTAGGGAGTCTAAATAAAATGAACCCGGGGAGAGTTGTTTGGAGCTACCACAAAGACTTGGGAGATGTCCCGAAGTCGCATTACGACCCCTACAATCTCAAGCCGGTCACATGGGGAGACTGTTGTGTGTCGAGTCATGTGTGTGTAGTACTTGTGGCATGAATCTTGTGCATGATTGAATGAAATGATGAAGGAAGTGAAACATGATAGTAGTTGAAAGATGTATCGAAATTGGTTGGTGTTGAACTTTGAGTATGGAATATGTTGACATGTCAAGTGTTTATTATGTGGCTTTTAAAAGGGTAGTGACATATTGTATACATATCTTGGTAGAAAAGCATGTATAAGCACGTTTATGTTAGTAGTAGCTCAGTTTTGGCATGACTCGGCCGAGCAGGGCGGGTACTCGACCGAAGAGGGAGTACTCGGCCGAGTAACCAAGCACTCGACCGAGTGTTGTTTGGGGTGTGAGTAGCAGTAGCTACTGGTTGTGTCAGCTCGATCGAGTAGTAGAGCATACTCGACCGAGTGGAGCATACTCGACCGAGTATACCCATACTCGACCGAGTATGTTTTCTGGGTTTTTGACGTTGGCTTCTAGAGTGGAAAACTCGACCGAGTACTGGAAGTACTCAACCGAGTGGTCCATACTCGACCGAGTATGTCACCATATTCGGCCGACCGAGTATGTCACCATACTCGGCCGAGTGCTTCTTTGGCGGAGGGTCATGTTTATTTTGACCCATATGCTTTTGTGCTTACGTTTCCTTGCTTCTTATCAGCTCAAAATGCCACCAAAGAGGTCTGACGCATATGTTCAAGCATCTGAGATGTCCACAGATGAGGTAGCGCGTATGATCGAGGAGCAGGATGCACTCCTTGAAGCTCTTAAGAATGTGGGTAAGGGGGCTGAGAAACCGGTGGATGCTACCCATCTGAGCACTATCATCGCCCGCTTCAACCCATCGACCTACGAGGGCGTTGGGGAACCTAAGCTGCTCGATAACTGGCACCATGAGATGGAGAGTCTCCTTGAAGTAGTGAAGTGTCTGCCAGAGTTACCTGTTGAGCAGGTAGTGTACTACCTGAGAGGTGAAGCTGTAGTGTGGTTGTAGAATGTAAAAGAAGATGCCAGAGCTTACTACAAGGATGAGGGGCACGGTGCTATACCGCGGTCGTGTTTGAAGAGCGCTATGAGGGAACATTTTGTGCCGGAACACATCCGTCACAAGATGAGATCTAAGTTCGATTCCTTTACTATGACTGATGACATGACAGTCACAGAGTACTATCACCGCTTCCTTGAGTTATCTCGTTATGCGGAAGACATGCAGTTAGGGCAAAGGGGTTTGGCTCTTCGTTTTGAAAGGGGGTTGGCACCCAAGATCATGAACCGGTTACCAGCTAGGGTTATCACTGATCTGAAGGATGTGTATCTTAGGGCTGGGCAAGTAGAGAGGTTGGTGGATCTATCCAGGAAGCTACGGAGAGAACCACTACAGAGAAGAGGAAAGCAGAGAGTGGGAGTGGCAACCAGTCGGGTCACAAGAAGGGCAACTTTGGCCAGGCAAGGACTTTTTCAGGAAGAGTTGGGTTCTCTGGAGAAACGCGAGCATGGGGTAGGGGTGGTGGACGGAGTGTTAGTGACAACTCCAACCTTAGATGCTTCATCTGTGGAGGAATGGGCCACAAGAAGTACGACTGTACCAATGCCAGAGTTGGAGGAACGTCGGGGGCTTACCAGGGAAGTTTCTCACAGGGTCCAAGTCAGAGTTTTGCTAGCAACAGGCCATCTGGGTCGTGGGGTAACCGTGGAGGGCAGAATAATAATGGCGGTGCTAACCGCAATAGTGGAGGATCTTATTAGCGCCCGAACAACAGTGCAACTTAGGCCTCGGCAGCTTAGCCGAGTACTTCTAACACCTCGGTCCAGGGTGGAGATCAGAAAAGCAGCGGGAAGCTCTTTATGATGAGCAAGTAGGAAGCTGAGAATGATACCCATGTATTTACCGGTACCTTTCTTGTTCAAAATACACCGTCTTTTGTTTTATTTGACTCTGGGGCAACACACTCTTTTGTGTCTAGAGTTCATGCTTTGTCTATGGGTCTGGGGAAGTTTGAGCTTGTAAAAGATAATGTGTTTATACCTTCGGGGGAGTCAGTGTCATGTGTCAAGTTGTATAGGGATGTGTCCATGTTGGTTGGAGGGGTAGACTTACCGGTTAACTTGCTAGAGTTTCCTTTGGATGGGTTTGAGGTCATCGTCGGGATGGACTGGTTGGGTAAGTATGATGCTAAAATAGATTACCGACAAAAGAAAGTGTCTTTAAAGGGTCCTAAGGGTAAGTTCATCGCGGTCATGACCTTAAAGTCATGTTTGAGGAAAAAGTGCCCCTTGATTCTTTGCCAAGTGAGAGATCAATGCGTGGAACAGCTGTCAGCTTCTGATATACATGTGGTGGGAGAGTTTAGTGATGTCTTTCCAGATGAGATACCGGGGTTACCACCAAAGAGGGATATCGACTTCAATATGGAAATTAAACCGGGAACATGCCCTATATCTAAAGCACCATACCGTATGGCACCTAAGGAACAGGAAGAGTTGAAGAAATAGTTACATGATCTGTTAGACAAGGGGTATATCCGGCCTAGTGTGTCACCATGGGGAGCACCAGTGTTGTTTGGGAAGAAGAAAGACGGGAGCATGAGGCTATACATCGTTTATAGGGAGTTGAATCGTGTCACGGTGAAGAACAAGTATCCTTTGCCTAGGATTGATGATATGTTTGACCAGCAAAGTGGCGCAGGGGTGTTCTCTAAGATCGATCTGAGGTCAGGTTATCACCAGTTGAGGATAGCAGATGAGGATATTCCGAAGACAGCTTTTCGGTCCCATTATGGTCACTATGAGTATGTGGTGATGCCCTTTGGTTTGACAAATGCACCAACAACTTTCATGGATCTGATGAACCGGATTTTTAGTCCATTCTTGGACAGGTTTGTGGTTGTCTTCATTGATGACATCTTAGTCTATTCAAAGACTAAGGAAGAACATGAGGAGCACTTGAGGTTTGTTTTGCAGACCTTGCGAGACAATCAACTTTATGCCAAGCTATCCAAGTGTGAGTTCCGGTTAGAAGAGGTGGCTTTTCTGGGTCATGTGATATCCAAAAAGGGTGTGTCCGTGGATCCTAGCAAGATTGAGGCAGTGACCAAGTGGGAATCACCGAAGAATGTTGCTGAGATTCGGAGTTTCTTGGGTCTAGCTGGTTACTACAGGAGGTTCGTGAAAGAATTTTCTAAGATAGCACGACCTATGACCGCTTTGATGAGAAAAGAGACCAGTTTTCGATGGGATGAGAGTTGTGAGATGGCGTTCCAGACCTTAAAGGAGCGTTTGACCACAACTCCTACCCTAGATTTACCAGAGGGTTGTGAGAACTTTGAAGTATATACTGATGCTTTAAAGAATGGATTGGGTTATGTTTTGATGCAGAATGGGAAAGTTATAGCTTATGCGTCGAGGCAGTTGAAACCATATGAGGAGAACTACCTTACTCATGATTTGGAACTGGGTGCAGTTGTCTTTGCTCTTAAGATTTGGAGGCACTACCTTTACGGGGCAACCTTTAAGGTGTTTTCAGATCATAAGAGTCTGAAATATATCTACACTGAGAGAGAGCTCAACATGCGACAGAGACGATGGGTGGAGCTGATCGGGGACTATGACATAGAGTTCATCTATCACGAGGGTAAGGCTAATGTCGTTGCAGATGCTTTGAGTAGGAAGAGTGTTCATTCTCTGTGTACAGCTACGTCTTTGCTGAAGCTGAGGGATGAGATGTCCAAGATGGGGATCCATATGATTCGGAAAGGGGATATCGTCGGGGATTTGTCGATCGAGCCAGATTTGTATGAGAATATCAAGAGAAAACAAGAGCTTGATTCTAAGATCCAAGAATGAAAGTCTAGGGCGGAGAGTGGCACTGTTTCCAGGTTTTCTATCCACACATATGAGAGTGTTCATTTTGATAAGAGATGGTGTGTTCCGGATGATGCAGACTTAAGGAGAGTTATCATGACAGAGGCTCATTGCACTCCTTATTCGGTTCACCCAGGAGGTGATAAACTTTATAAAGACCTCCGAAAGACTTTTTGGTGGCCTAATATGAAGAGGGATGTGGCTGAGTTCATGGCTAGATGTTTGACCTGCCAGAGGGTCAAGGGTGAGCAGCGGAGACCATAGGGTAAGATCCAATCTCTCGAGGTACCTGAGTGGAAATGGGAGTCGATCTCTTTGGACTTCAACGTGGGGTTACCAAGGACACAGCAAGGTAACAATATGATTTGGGTGATCGTCGATCGGTTTACAAAGTCAGCTCACTTCATTCTAATGAAGGATACCTGGACTAAGATGTAGCTAGCTTTGAGTTACAAGAAACACGTGGTCCGATTTCATGGTATACCTAAGGATATAGTGTCATATCGAGATGCGAGGTTTATATCGAAGTTTTGGCAGGAGTTGCAGGAATTGATGGGTACGACCTTAAAGATGAGTATAGCTTTTCATCCTGCAATAGATGGTCAGACTGAGAGGACTATCAAGACCTTGGAGGACATGTTGAGAGCGTGTGCCATGGAGTTCGGGGGAAGTTGGGAGGATAGGCTGGATTTGATCGAGTTTTCGTATAACAACAGTTACCATACTAGCATCGGAATGACACCTTTCGAGGCTTTGTATGGTAGGAAGTGCCGTAGTCCAGTTTGTTGGGATGATAGTTCAGAGGCGGTGGTTTTAGGGCCACAAATGGTGCAGGATATGGTAGAACAAGTTCGGCTAATTCGTCAAAAGATAAACGCAGCTCAGGATCGTCAGAAGAGTTATGCCGATTTGCACCACAGAGACATTGAGTTCGCAGTAGATGACAAAGTCCTTTTGAAAGTGTCACCAATGTGAGGAGTGATGAGGTTTGGAAAGAAGGGTAAGTTGAGCTAGAAGTTTATCGGTCCATATGATATTTTGGATCGTGTAGGTGAGGTAGCCTACAGGTTAGCTTTACCACCTGCTTTGGATCGAGTTCACAACGTCTTTCATGTTTCACAGCTCCAGAAGTATGTGAGTGACCCGTCACATGTGGGTTAGGTTGAGAACATCGAACTTGATGAGTCCTTATCTTATGCCGAGGTTCCTAAAGAGATCTTAGACCGCAAGGTATGCAAGACAAGGAATGGTGAAACCGTCTTACTCAAGGTGCTTTGGTCTAATCATAATGTGGAAGAGGCCACATGGGAACCCCAGGAGGCTATGCGAGAACGTTTTCCCAACCTTTTTGATCAGGTATGTTTGGTTATAGGGACGTAACTGTTGTCTTTTTAGGGGGGTAGCAGATGGTCGCATGTTTGTTTTTGAGTTAGTCTGAGTTGGTTTAGTAATGTTTTGTGGTGTTTAGTGTTAGTTTAGCTAGGCCAGGTCGTTTGCTGGGTTGTGTTGATTAGTCTTGTTTTGTGTGTAGAGTGTGAACTTCGGGGACGAAGTTCTTTTTAAGGAGGAAAGACTGTAATAGTACGGTCTTCCTAAGCTGGTACTCGGCCGAGTATCGCCTAAGGGGTGTCGTGTTTTCTGGAAAGTTTACTGCCCAGGAATACTCGGCCGAGTATGTGTCATACTCGACCGAGTAGAGGGTACTCGGCCGAGTATCCGGTCTGACGGGTGTTATTTTCGCGGTTTGATTTAGAGATGATTGGAGTTATATAAAACGCGTTAATCAGTTTCTAATTACATTTTACAAAACCTAAACACACAACGACGCTCTAATCCTCTCCAAATATCTCCCTTGTGTGTGTGATTGTTAGCAAGTCTCTTCATCTTTCGTTCTATCGTCGGTAAGTCCTTGATTTCCTTAGTTCTTTAATTAAAATTTTAGGGTTTGGCTTGAATTGTGAATTGGGGAAAAAAAGGTGTTTTTGCATATAGTGATTGTTGTTATGTAATTGTTGTTAGGTGAGGACTTCGTAGAAGAATCGTTCTAGATTGCCTTGCTTGTGTCTCTTGCAGTTGTGCTAAGGTAGGGTTTTCTACTCAGTTTTACTATTTAATTGAATTGAGATTTATGTGGTAATTGATGTACGATTTGTATTCTGATCATCTGTTGGTGTTGGTGTTGGTGATGGTGTTGGTGTTGGTGTGGTGTTGGTGTTGGTGTTGTGATGATTGTGGTGGAGTCACTTGCGGGAGTGGCTTCACACCCTAGTTCGCCCTCCGTGGAACCCGCCACGGGAGGGGATGTGCACATTAAGGGACAGGGATTATTGATCGTTGATGAGCGGGACCATGGTGGATGTGGCTACGGTCCCCCACCGCTGATTGTTGTGATTGGGAGTTAAAGGTGGCTGATGATCAGTGTTTATCTTTCATACTTGTCTTGCTTTGATTATTCAGTAACTGACCCCGTTGTTGTTTTATAAAATCTGTGGTGATCCATTCGGGGATAGTGAGAAGATTGTGATAGGTGATACAATTCTTTAGCTATGGGGCAGTCATGGGGAGTCATCACTTGAGTTTAGCTTCCGCCGTCAAGAACTTAGCTTTCATTTCTAGTTGTTTAGCGTTCACAGTTGTACTTTAGTTTTGATTTTGGAAACATGTAATCGTTAAACTCATTTACACTTTAATAAATGCATTTTGGATTTTTAACTTCGATATACTAACCTCGGGCAACCGAGATGGTAATAGTCTCTCATGCTATGATAGTTCTTGGTAAGGTACCTTGGTATGAGGGGGTGTTACAGTTCATGCTATGGTTCAATAGGAGGAGTCTTTTGCACGATGTGGTATGGATGGTCATAGTGCAGCTGAGTGTTTGAGCACAATAGAGCAGGTTAATGCCTTTCAGTCTTTCAGGCAAGGTACACCTTTCTCTAATTTTTACAACGAAAGGATAAAGGAGCATCCTTTCTTTCAGCGGTCTAGTCAGAATGTGCAAAATCCACAGCCACAACAACCATAGAAAAATACATATGTGGTTCCCCAGAATCGTGGTAATCAACCACAAGGAGGCTACCAAAGGCAAAATCAAGGAAGTCAACAATACAATAATCAATTTCAACAAGCTCCTCAACAAGCTCATGAACAAGCTCCAAGTAATGATATGGCAGAGATGAAGGGTTTGTTGTAACAAACTTTGATAATACAATAAAAGCAGACGGCTCAAATTTCTGAACTTATAGCTCATAATAAGATGTTGGATAAGCAGGTTGCTCAATTGGCCGTCCAAAATCCTTCAAAACAGCCCGAAAATCTTCCTCCTCAAGGTAAACAAGCTCATGAGCAAGCTAATGTAATTCAGTTGAGGAGCGGTACCACGTATCAAAATCTGAATATAAAAACTAATGAAGATGAGGTACCCTACATGGATCGTAAAGCATTGGGTAATTAGGAGCTAAGTGATGACGAGAAAGAGTCTAACGAAACTCAAACACGAGGCAAGAAGAGAAGCGAGAAAAGCGAGAAAGTAACAACTATTGAAAATACTCGATCGAGTACACCCATGCTCGATCGAGTATCTCCTGTACTCGATCGAGTACACCCTGAACTCGATTGAGTACACCCCGTTGCTGATGACGTTGTTTTCAAAAGTGTTTCAAAAGAAAAGGAACCCGAGCCCATTACTATTGCACTACCCTTTCCGCACCGACAACAAAAATCTAAGTTGGACAAGCAGTTCAGACAGTTCATAGAGGTAGTCAAGAATTTAGAAGTGAGTGTTCCATTTACTGAGTTGATCACTCAAGTGTCGGCATATGCGAAATTCATGAAAGAGATATTGACGAGGAAGAGGTCCTTTGATAAAGTGGAGACGGTTGCATTTACTCAAAAGTGCAGCACTATGTTACAATCTAATTCACCACCTGAGCTAAAGGATCCAGGGAGTTTTTCTATTCCTTGTCATATCGGTCATCTTGCTATTAGTAAAGCTCTTTGTGATTTAGGAGCTAGTGTTAGTGTCATGCCTTATTCTATATGTAAAAAGTTAAATATGGGTCGAATGAGTGTTACTAATATGACCTTGCAGATGGCTGACCGATCTATTAAACATCCATTGGGTGTGTTGGAGGATGTTCCCGTCAGAGGGGGGAAATTTTTCATTCCAGTTGACTTTGTTGTTTTAGATATGGCTGAGGACACCCAAATTCCTATCTTCTTGGGTAGACCATTCCTACACACAGCGGGGGCGATTATAGATGTTAGGAGAGGGAGACTGACATTGACTGTGGGGCATGACACAATTGTTTTCAACTTAGAAAAAGCTTTTATGAAACACCCCATGATAGAAAAAACTTGTCATAGTATTGATGTTGTTCATTTTACTATCGATGAGTGTCTTGCTATGTGTTTGAGTAGGGATCCTCTAGAGATTGCCCTAATTTCTGATTCAGCTGCTGAGACAGGTTCATGGAGTCAGGAAGTTGATGAGATTGAGAAGCTGCTAACTGGAGAGGAATGCCCAAAACAAAAGGTATACAGCTTAGGTAGCCCATCTAAAGCTACCGAGGTAAAGAAACCTGAACTTAAACCCCTTCCCTCTCATCTTAAGTATGAATTTTTGGATTACTGTGAGATGAAACCGGTAATTATCAATGCTAGCCTAACTGAAGGCCAACTATCTGCTTTGTTGGTTGTTTTAAAAACTCATAAAAAGGCTATTGGGTATAGCATTGACGATTTACAAGGTATTAGTCCTGATTTTTGTATGCACCATATTCATCTAGAAGAAGGTCACAAGCCTAGTGTTCAAGGTCAGAGACGGTTAAATCCTCCAATGCAGGAGGTGGTAAGAAAAGAGGTACAGAAATTACTTGATGCTGACATTATTTATTCTATTTCTGATTCTAAGTGGGTCAGTCCTGTCCAGGTTGTACCTAAGAACAGAGGTACCACAGTAGTAACTAATGATAAAAACGAATTAATTACTACTAGACTTGTTATAGGATGGAGAATATGCATAGATTATAGGAAGCTGAACTCAGCTACCAAGAAAGACCACTTCCCACTTCCCTATATTGATCAGATGTTGGAAAGACTAGCATGCCATAGTTATTTTTATTACCTAGGCGGCTACTCCGATTCTTTCAGATACCCATTCATCCTGACGATCAGAAAAAGACAACTTTCACATGTCCATATGGTGTATTTGCTTATATGAGGATGCCTTTTGGTTTGTGTAATGCCCTAGCTACTTTTTAGCGTTGTATGATGGCCATATTTCCTGATTACATAGAGTCTATTATGGAAGTCTCTATAGATGATTTTAGTGTTTATGGTACTAACTTTGATGTTTGCTTGAGAAAATTGACTAAGGTTTTGCAGCGTTGTGAGGAGAGTAATCTTGTGCTAAACTGGGAAAAGTGCCACTTCATGGTTACTGAAGGGGTGGTACTTGGTCATTTGGTGTCAAGTAAAGGAATCCAAGTGGATAAAGCTAAGGTTAAAGTGATTGAACGACTACTGTACCCGGTTAATGTTAAAAGTGTGCGTAGTTTTCTTAGTCATGCAGGATTCTATCGCCGGTTTATTAAAGATTTTTCAAAAAGTGCTCAACCTCTAACCCAGCTTCTCCATAAAGATCCCCCTTTTATGTTTACTGATGAGTTTTATCTCAAATCCAATAATCCAGTCTCCAGATTAGAATTTACCTTTTGAGAAAATGTGTGACGCCAGTGATTATGCAGTTGGAGCCGTTTTGGGTCAGAGAAAAGATCGTGTTGCATGCTATTTACTATGAAAGTAAGACTCTAGAGGATGCGTAAATTAATTATACTACCACAGAGAAGGAGTTTCTTGCAGTTGTGTATTCTTTAGACAAGTTTAGAGCCTATCTTGTGGGTTCTAAGGTGATTGTCCATACTGACCATGCAGCATTGAATTATTTATTGGCTAAGAAAGAGGCCAAACCGCGACTTATTTGTTGGATTTTATTGTTACAAGAATATGATTTGGAAATTCGCGATAAGTCGGGTGCAGAGAATATAGTTGCAGATCATTTATCTCATCTGAGATTTGCAGAAAATGATCTATTGCCTATTGATGATTCTTTTTCAGATGACCATCTACTTGATATTACTACGGTCACTCCATGGTTCGCAGATTA
The DNA here is from genome assembly GCF_048544455.1 of Silene latifolia. Lineage (NCBI taxonomy): Eukaryota > Viridiplantae > Streptophyta > Magnoliopsida > Caryophyllales > Caryophyllaceae > Silene > Silene latifolia. The sequence goes on from NC_133538.1 coordinate 409,995,119, forward strand.
TGCTAATTATTTGGTTGGAGGTATTCTTCCTCCTGACTTATCTTATCAGCAGGAGAAGAGATTTATGCATGATGTGAAGCGGTATTTCTGGGATGATCCATATTTATTCCAGGAGTGCGCAGACGGTATTTATAGACGGTGTATTCCAGAGGGTTAGGTACATGTCGTTCTTCCTCACTGACACTCTTCTTCTTATGGTGGTCATCAAGGTCCATATAAGACCTATGCTAAGGTGATGCAGTTGGGCTTCTTTTGATCAACTATCTTGAAGGATGCTACTAGTTTTGTCCGTTCTTGTGATGCATATCAAAGGACGGGCAATATTTCGCAAAGGCACGAGATGCCTCAAACTGGGATCTTGGAGGTGGAGATTTTTTATGTTTGGGGTATTGACTACCAAGGGCCATTCCCTACATCTCATGGGAATCAGTATATTTTTGTAGCTGTTGATTATGTCTCTAAGTGGGTGGAAGCCATTGCCACTCCTACTTGTGATGCTAATGCAGTTCTCAAGCTGTTTCAGAAGATTATCTTTCCGCGGTTTGGAGTTCCTTGCGCAGTCATTAGTGATGGGGGCAAGCACTTTGATGAGCGTCATATTAATTCCTTGTTGAAGAAATATGGTGTTACGCACCGTAGAGGATTGCGCTATCATCCACAAACTAGTGGGCAAGTGGAGGTTTCTAATAAAGAATTGAAGTCAATCTTGGAGAAGGTAGTGAGCAAGAACAGAAAAGCTTGGAGTCGTAAGCTTGATGACACCTAATGGGCTTACTGTACTGCATTCAAAACCCCGATTGGAGCATCACTATACCGTCTAGTCTATAGCAAAGCTTACCATCTACCTGTGGAGCTCGAGTAAAGGCTATATGGGCCATAAAGGAGCTAAATATGGATCCCTCATTGGCGGGTGAGAAAATATTGATGAAGTTGAATGAGCTTGATGAGTTTCGACTGCATTCCTAAGATAGTGCTCGAGTATACAAGTAGCGAACAAAGAAGTGGTATGACAAGCACATCTTGCAACGAGAATTCCATGTAGGTGAAAAGGTATTGTTATTTAACTCTTGTTTGCGTTTGTTTCTAGGTAAGCTAAGGATTAGATGGTCAGGACCGTTCACTGTTGCTGAAGTGAACAAATTTGGGTTAGTTACACTGCAAACTGACAAAGGTGAGACTTTAAAGTGAATGGGCAAAGTTTGAAGGTATATTATGACGGTGCCTATGTTGGGATGATAGAGGTCATTGACCTCTTCACCATTGATTCCTCTTACTAATAAGGTAATAAGGTTGTGTGGGACTGCTTAAACCAGCGCTACCGGGAGGCAGCCCGGAGTTTTACTTGTAATAATTTTGTAATTTAGGAATTTAGTCGCATTTAATTTCATTTAAATTGCTATTATATTGCGTATTTTGAGCGGAGTGAGGGAGAGAATTTAACGTGTTTGTGAATTATTTTTGCAGAAGAGACGGAATATAGGCGAAACAAATTGACGTGTTGAGAAAAAGACGGGAAAGCCTTGAGTATGACACGTCTGTCGCGTACCTGTCAAAAGTACCAACTGGCTCTAACTAATATAGCTAGGGAAGTCGGGTTGAATCCACAGAGAGGTAGGAAATTGTCAGCTTAATCTAAGTTCGTCAAGGTAACCAAAATGGGGGGTTTTTAATTGTGATGTTCTAGACTAATAAGAGGGTAAGGGAGAGAGAAAAAGAGAAGAAAGATTAACCAAGGAGAGAAAAACAGCTAAGACAGACGGTTCACCATAATCATCCGGTCTAGTAATTTAGGTCTCAAGTCAATGCAAATACGATCTAAGGAGCAGTGAATATCTCCTTTCGGTCTCAATTCGCCCTAAAGCGTAAATAGCTTAGCTTTCGCCCTAACTACAATACTCTATTATTCGCTACTAGTCTCGCCTTTTCCAACCTTTCGGTCCAGGTCAAGGATCACTAAGATATAAATGTCTAATTGCGTCGACTCAATTAGACAGATACAGTTAATTGCAGCATTTAAACAACAAAGACCAAACCAGCATCAACCCAATAAATCGATTACTATCCCTTCATAATTATGGATCCCCTTTAGTCTTAGCAGAGGGGAATTAGCTACTCATCATCATCGAATTAACAATAACAACAAATAGATAATTAAAACTAAACATGATAATAAAACTAACAAGAATCGAATTAAAGTAATTATGATAACAGTAAAGGGAAGAAGGAATTAAAGCAAACGATTAAGAATTAAGAGATTAAAGTAGAACAAGAGTACCAATCGTATCCAAATTTCAGTAGCAAAGTATAAAAGAAGAGCAAAATCCAAAGAACAATAACCAGTGATAGAGTAAAGAGTAAACGAACGAAGAGAAGAGAGAGCCAGTTACGTTGTTCACTCCTCAGTCTTATACGATAAACATACTCTAACCTAATCTATGGACATTACAAAAGCCCATAAGATAGTTTGGCGGAAAATAAACTAAAGCAGGACAAACTATTCGATCGAGTAGAAATAAACTACTCGATCGAGCAAACTAACATCAAACCACTCGATCGAGTAGAAATAAACTACTCGATCGAGGACTTCTTGCTTTGTCTCCTCTTGTGTATACTCGAAAGTGGTCGATCGAGCATCCTTAGGCATATAAAGCATTCGATCGAGCATACAATCTACTCGATCGAGCTGTTTGAGCACGTTAAATCTTGAAACACTTCCCGAATCTAGCTCACGCGTCTCCCAAGCGTTAGATTTCCAAGCTCCGGCTCCTCATTCTCCATAAATGCATGCAAATGGGACGGATTAAGGCTCGGTTTAGCTCCTCTTTGGTCAATTCCTGCAAATTACATAAAACTAACCAAAGTAGAATATTCGGGGGCATTTGTAGCTAGATGCTACATAAAAAGTACAGAAATGCGTGTAAAAATGAGGTAAAAACCTTATATAAAAGACACGCATCAAATCTCCCCAAACCAAACCTTTGCTTGTCCCCAAGCAAATATGAATGCAACTAAGAAGGAACAGTGGAACGGGACCAACGCATCAGCTACAAATCACCTACTAAAACCAATTTAATGTAACGGCTGACAAAGTGGTAAAAGATGTTGAGTTTATGGATTCAAGTACCTAAGAGGGGGAGGGGGTGTAGGTACTATTTAAAAAATTTAACTTCAACTTTATTGAATTAAAGTGAGTTAAGAGAACAAAAGAGATGAGAAGATACTTCGAATAATATTGAACGACTAAACGAGTATCAAGATGAATGTTTGTTGAAGTATGAAAGTAACAACTGTTCTGACTGTAGCTATTTGTCTCAGTTTATGGAATACGGACTGCAGACCAAATGTGACAGTATGATGAACTGTTACTTCGAAGGTTTAAGCAAAGCAAAATAAACAAAATAAAAGAACAGCGGAAATAAAAGAAAGATCAAACACGGGATTTCGAATTGGTTCGGCAAATACTCAAGTGCCTACGTCCAATCTACTTTTTTATTGATTTCTTTTAGTGATCTACTCCGACTACTAAAAGACCCGTACAATAAAAGACACCAACCTACTCTGGTTGTAAAGCTAGTACAAGAACTACTCTGCTCTTATGACAAGCCAACTCGCAACCTACTCCGGTTGCCAAGAGTTAAAGACTACTCCGTCCTAAACTCTACTAACACACTTAGAATGTTATAGGATCAAGTTTCCACTAACATATTCTTAGCAAAGAATAGAGATGGACAACTTTTACAAGATCAATAATTCTTAAGCAAGAGAGTTTAGTATGTTAAAGTAACAGTAGCCACGACTGTAACAACTTGAAGACTCTTTAAAAGATTTGCAAAGGACTCACGGTTTTTAAGCTTTGAAAAACAAATTTGCAAACTTGAAAATAATTTCAGAAAGAAGTCTTGAGATTTTATGAAGGAGATGGCTCGCCTTTTATAGAGAGAAAGGGTGAGGAGGTTGCTAGGGTTTTGAAGGGTCAAAGACCACACATGTGAAGAGCTTTAGCAACCACTCAAAACTTTCACCAAAGAAGGTTCTTTTGCAAAGGCAAGAATAGAGAAAGAGTGTTTGAAAGATATCCTTAAAAGCTCATGTAAATTCAGAAAACAAAGAGAGAAAAGACAAGTCACATGATGACAAGTTAACACTAAAATGGCAAAAAGCATTTCTTGTTTTCTTAAAGGACCAAAGGGTCAAATTTGCATAAAGAGAAAATATTTTGAAATTAATAATAATTCAAACCACTCTTTATTGAAGGCCAACTCCTATTAAAAATCTGAAGTTTATCTTTGAAAAATGAGAGACACGTGAAGGTTTTTCGAAAGATAAAAGGGCTTCAAGTGTTACGAATTGTTGCAACAATCCAAACAGATGTTTACTAATGAAAGTAATAGTCGTCTTGACTGTTTCTATTACTCTAAGATACTCTACTTTCTCACTTGTACATTAGATGACACTAAGACTCAATACAATGGGATGATTAACAACTTCAACACTTCTTAATCCATGCTTGATTACATCATTAATCCTGAAAAGGTAAACTAAGATGACACAAATCAAATGGGCATGTTATCATCAATATAAGGAACCCAACAAATTCCCCCTTTGATGATGACAAGCCCCAAACGAATGTATAACCAATGTAAACACCTTAATTCAAGATTTTAAACAAGCAAGATCAAATGAGAGAAGGGACACTATTACCTTACCTAAGGCAAGAGCTAAAACCAAACTAGCCAAGACAATTTTACATTGCCCCAAAACAAGATTCAAAACTAAGAAGGTTAGACAAGACATTAGTTAATCAATATGCAAAGAGATTAAGAGCATGAGTTTACCTTTTCCCCCTCTTGACATCATCAAAAAGGATAGGGATGTCAAAGGCATTAGAGTGCAGATAACCACAAGAAAACGCAAAAAGACACATGTAACCGTGACAAGGTAACAAAGTCAACATAAACATACGGATTAAACATAAGTTCACCATAGTTCACCACGGCTAAATAAAGTTTAAAATACACCACCAAGCATCAAAAGAACAAGTAAAGAAAATAGTCTTAGGAGGGCACAACAAGATGGGACAAAAGAAAAAGGCACGGGTAAAGACAATGGGGCCGAGAAGGAAGGGATAGGCTAAGGGGAGGAAGCTTGTTCACCATCCGAGCCACTACCCAAGGGATCATCATCCAATGGAGCATCATCACCATGTTCCTTTGTTGATACAAGAGTGGATATAATGTCCACTTCTCCACGAATGAGGTCCACGGTGGAAGCAAGGGCCGAGATCGCCAAATCCTTTTGATGAGCATCGTACTTAATCCAAGCACTCAATTCAGCCACGGCTTGAAGAACTTCCCGCATACTACCCGTATTCACTTGACTAGATGACCCACCCTCCGGATCCGTCTTAATTGTCACATAAATCAATTCATCATTTTCCACTTTGATAAGCATTTTCCCCATTTGACCATTACTCATAATGTCACACATGTCTAATGACCCCAAGCTAGTACTCACTAATACCCCTTGTGCCTTGAGCACAATCGACAACCACATTCCATAAGGTAAGTGTAGCATGCTAGAAGAGGGTCTACGGAGTTTGGTCGAAATAAGGTGAAAACGCTTAAACATTAACCCAATTAAATTCACCTTCTTATGAGTTGCAATGTGATAAATAAGGTATTGTTGGGCTATGGTGAGTTTTCCCCGATCACCCGAGGGATAAATTGACCGACACAACATGTTAAAGACAATTCGAAGAGGAGGGGGTATTTGGGTGTTGCTAACTGGACCACAAGTGACTGCTTTAGGACAAACAACTTGAGCGACACTAAGGGGTGAGGCGTAAGGTAAAGCAACCCAGGTTTCGGAGGGGAGTTTCTCATAACCTCCGGTTGGGATATCAAGGGCGGTAGCAAAATCAGATTGAGTAAGTTTCAGAGGCTTACCATTCACCTTAGCCGTGAGGAATTCACCCGATTTGTCAACTCGGACGGATGCAAAGAATTGAATCACCTCACTCACAAAGACCGGTTCACGCATTCCCAACAATTTTTCCCAACCTTGAGCCAAAATCATGTCACGGACAGTGTGAAAGGCGGGAGGCTCGATGTGACACCCTCATTTATTGCGGAAAAGTAAACACGTAATTCTAGAATAAAACTGCATGGATATGTTTGTAATAGGTTCAATTGGGTAAAAACCTGTAATTTTAAAACCTGAACCTGTTATAAAGATATCCAAATTGGAAGGTGTCAAACATACAAGGTCTAACTAGAAGTTTCATAACATAACCATCGCTAAAGTCGCGAATAGCAAATTATACAACCAATGTTAAGAGGGAGACATATGTCCCTAAAATGTATGTGACATAAAAAGTTTTTAAGGGTCACCATAAAATAAAGCCAATCTAGGTCCCAAGGTTACTTTGCTCGCTAGCTCGTCCATGTACCCCATATATGCATCACCTACCTGTCATTCGCATTTTATACAAATACGAAAGCCACAGTCAGTGGGGAGTAACTCCGAGTTCTCCCAGCCACGAAATGTCATAATTAATATAACATGTAAACATAAGAATATGAATACGAATCACACACTGCCTTAGCATATAGATGCTAGAAAATCGTGCTTATCATGTGAACAACAATATAACGCCACATAGTCCTGGCATGTGAATAGTCACTCTGTAACTCGACATGCATAAGTTCTTAGTCCCGTCAATAGTCACTCTGTAACTCGAGTCTATACCACGAGGTAGGGAAGGTAATCGAACCGATATCTTGGCTCAGAGGTTCTATCAAAACATGGCCAAGACACAACACAACCCTAGCCTAAAATCTGCGCAGACCTAGACATGCGGATACACACCACCGCACCCAAGACCCATAATTTTTCTAAAACAAAGTGAGTACCCTAAGGAGTCCACCAAAGGGTTGGCTAGTACTTAAGCTGACCACTTACTCTCAAAATAAGTAACGAGGTCATGCCCCAACTTGGATAAAAACCCACCAAGTCAGGAACACAGAGGCTATTAAGCAGTGAGCATACACTCGTCAAAGACTATAATGACCTATCTATGATGAAGGCCGAAATACTCACCTAGGACCTAGTCCCAGCTAGTCCCAGCTTGAATACTTTAGCCCACACCACACAAGACAAGTAGGATACCCAATTCAGCTGACAATCCAACAATATCTCCATTATCAATAATAATCCAAATTCCAGCTAACCGTTAATTTCATAATTCATGAGAACAAGCTAAAATGGCAAAGAGGCAACAAGATCAAAGTATAAGGCACCAATTCATCCAACAACCAACATGTGAAATGATAATTACAAATATCAAGACATAACATAAAATTTCCAATAACAACCAATCTCACCTCAAAGACAAACCCTCGACCCGAGTCCCGCGACGGGTCATCGGTCAAATCGAGGCTGACTGGTTTAAACCTAGTTTGACCAAACTCGTTCGGTCAATCTGGCCCAGCTCGGAGTCTTGGCCTGCTTTGGCCCAAATTACAAATTTTATCGCCATATTATTCTCATGCTATTTCCAATTTCTATCATGTGAAAAATGAAAGTAAAACATTATCAACCACCTAAACACTTAACAAACAACCAGCACAACATTAACTACTAATGTGACATTAATTCGTCGAGTAACTCGGAATAGTTACCTTAAGCTAGCAAAGAGACAAGCAATAACTTGAGAAAGCTTCTAAAACCCAAAATTACTCTTCATCTTCAACCACATATGAGTCACCTAAAATAATTATGTGAAAGGACGATATTAACGAATTATCTTTATATAAAATATGAGACGGAAATTAATTTAATTATATTTTAAATAAACCAAACTAGCGTCAAAACAAATTATAGACACGGCTCTAAAATTATTATGACAACCTCAAACTCGGCCTAACCACCAACTACACATGGCCTCAAACTCGTGACTTAGCTAGGCCACTGCCTATGCCCTCAGACTCGCCTAAAAGCAAACCACAAGGAGTCCGACACGACCACCACCCGACTACCCATAGCCACCCTTCACCCTACTTCATAACCTGACCCAAAAATCAGTCCAAAACAGAACCCAAAAGATGCCTAAGTTCGACCCCAACTCCAGTCCTCAAATGCAAAGTGAAAACCCACGATGACAGCTCTCGTCCCTGCCCAAAACAGAGTACCAATCGTCCCTTTAAGACTCCATTCTCGCGCCTAAAAACAGTCCTAGCTGAGCCAACTAAGTCACCATTTAAAACGGTTTTAGAGCGGAAATCCACAAGTATAAAGCAACTCAAAAACAGACCCTAAAGACTACAAAAATCGCCCCAACACAGAGTCCAAATTAGTCCAAAACAATCCCTACATGTCAGTATACACCGTCTCAACTATAAAACACACCAATTATCACTCAAAACAATCCATACATGTCAGCATACACCGTCTTAAATATACCACTTACTAGCTAGCATCCCAAATGATCCCTAGAGGTCAGTATACACCGTCTCAATCATCTGCACATATCAGTATACAACGTCTCAACTATACAACTGACTAATTAACATCCATAAGGATCCCTATATATAATTATACACCGTCTTAATTATAAAACAGACTAACCAAAGATTCGAAATAAACATATTTTACAAGTAATATTGAGTAATCTATAATTGTTACCTTTTTCCGATTGAACTAATCATTTATGACTAACAAATCTTCTACAAGACCGTCTATCTTAGCATCTACAACCGTCTTATAATAAATAAAGCTGAAAATATAAATGGGTTTGTAAAAATACATGACGAAAATGAATTTTACTTACAACGGATTGACGAGAACGACGAAAGGAGCGCTATGGAACAAAAATAGTTGAAAACGGATGACAAACGGAGCATCAGTATCAATTTTGAAGATCAAAATTAAAACGAAGGAAAAGAAGAACAAAGAAGGGAGGAAGAAGACGTGAAGGGATGAAGAAATGAGGCAGCAGCCTGCCAGCCTGCTATTTATTATACGTACGTTTCTTCGTTGTTAAGAAACTTCGATAGTTATTAAAACCGTTTTGAGTTAAATTTAACCGGTTTTAGTAAAAGTTTCAGTAATAAAACGGAATCAATAATAAATAAATTTAATGAGTGAAAATAAAATAAACTCAGCTAGTTAACGTAAATAATAAGAAATCGGCTTGAAACGGAATTATTAGCCATTTTTACGAAACTAACGGATATTAATAAAAAATTGCTAATTTAGTGAAATAAGCTCAAAATAGCTAATTGGACGGTTTTGTTCCCAAAATCCATCTCGGGTTCACTTAAAACAACTTTCATAACGACTCGTAAAGAAACGGAAATTATTAAATAAATAAACTCGAACTAACTTCAATAAACTCGAACTAATTTTAAATAAACTTATTAATGATTATTAAAATTAACGTATCGAATTATGATGAAATTAATTAATTAGCTAAGCATATATATATAAATCGTTAAATGATGTAATTAAATTCAAAATAGCAATTAAAAGAATTTTATCCAACTTAATAAAATACGGGGTGTTACAATCACCCCATCTTTTAAAAAGTTTCGTCCTCGAAACTTGAAAGTAGAAAATGAAAGGTTATAAAGGTAAAACTGGACTTTTGAAATTGGTAACCCAAAATATTAAAAGGTTGCAAATAGTAAGAATTAAAATTCTTTCAAAGTTTCAAATAAAATTTTCTGTCAGAACCAGATTCTCATCAAAGGAACGGAAGGGTTCTCGTTGCGCATTCAAGAATATCACATTCCAAATCAAAGATAAGGTCAAAAGGCAAATCATTTGTATAAATCAAAAATCAAAATGCTTTCAAAATCATTTATAGAGAGTTTTCAAAAATATAAGTCTCATTCATGGAACGGAATTGCTCTTGTCGTGCACACAAGAACGCTAACTTTCCAAGTCAGAGACAAATTAAAACAAAAACTATTCACCGACAAGCGTAGAACAAGTTATTAAACGTTTCTAATAACGAGTTCTAACATCCGATCAACGTTAAAATCAAAAGACAAGGAAATCCATTCAAATTTTCTTTTGCAAAAGCCAAAATGGAAATGAAGGTTTCACCTTTAAACTAAAAGGGGAGTTAAATTCCTGAAATATAATATTAAACTTTGACAAAGGCATCATGATTAGATCAAAGTGAATAGAAATTGGATAAAATTTACAAAAATCTCAGGTTTAGCAACTCAAAACCATGATAAAGAAGTCTATACTCAAAGAACAATTAGAGAATTAAATCGAATTTTCATTTTCAAATCTTTAAAATAGGTTAGGTTTGCAGAAGTGACATAAACTTTTAAAAATGAATCGAAACTGGTAGCTTGAAAGTTTAGAAGTTGTACAAAAAGAAAAGTAACTTAGATAGCATAAAAACAAAGTATGTTAAGAGAGCTCAAACTTAAGCCTCAAGAGAGCTATAATGAATTTCATAGGGTAGAAATTGAAGTCAAAATTATAAGGATGTCAAAGATAGAGTTTCACAAGATACGAGTGTCAAACTTAAAGGAGGAGCAAGATGAAGCGAGGAAAGGAGGTATTCAAGACAAGGAAATAACGAGTAAACTTCTATACTTAAGAATCAAATCCAACCAAGGTATGAACGAAAGGGAGGAAAACGATTAAAGGTATGAAAGAGGATTTTAAGGCTTAAACCATACGCTTCCCAAAACTTAAGGTTCTCTCTAAAGGTCACGCCTATTAGCGTATTGTACCTTCATAACAAAACGACCAAATCCCAAACAAGGGTCAAGGTAAAATAAACGCTCGCTTTAAGGGGTGATAAATCGGTTAGATACTTCTTCCACCTATTTTATCACATATTAGGATTTCCCTAAATCAAACCTACCACTCAAGTATAAAAGCATCTCTTTATCTCAATCACTCGACACAACCTCAATGTTTTAAAAACCAAAGAATGAATTGATAAAGACTTCTCAACAAAGTTCTCAAGGAACAACTAACACCAAATCCCATTCCCAATCTATACGGGATTGTTAACATCTAAGAATGGGTTTTCTTCCAAATTCAAATTCTAAACTTATCTCATGTTTACTCCTAAGGTGACGACGCTCAACCTACTAAGCTTTCAAATCCCAAACATAAACAACAAAGCCAAGTTCTATAACTTTAATCACATAGGCAACTCATTCCTAACACAAAGAATCCACCAATCGATTATACTTACTTTGTCAAGGAACTAGGTATAAGAATCACTAAGTATGTCTCATCACCTTACCTAAGTCTTTCTAACATCACATCCTCTCAAAATCAGGGTTAAGGGTCAGACACAAACAATCTCCTCAAAAGTCGAATTTTCCAACCAAGGTCAACATTCCTTACAAGAAAGAGTACTATCTAATGGCGTTAAGGGAGGATAAGCAAAGAACAAAGGACAAGTTAGGAGTACAAGCGTAGCTTTTAAAATAAAACAGAAGGGAGTTTAGAAGGAGGATAAGCACCAAGAGATTAAGAATAAGGCGAGATACAAAAAGAACGAGAAACATCTTCAAGGAAGTAGAAGCATTCTTCAAAGGTTGAACAAATCTTCAATCCTCAGCAATAGGCACTAAATCTTAATCTTCTTAAAATATAAGTGTCCTTTCAATGGAACGGAGATACTCTTGGCGATCACTCAAGAACATCAATATTCCAATTCAAAGACATAAAAATACATTTTTACGCCAACAAATGATAAAACTAATTATCAGACGTCTCCAATAACAAGCTTTAACACTAATTGACGTTAAAACCAGTGAAAAACATTAAAATATTTTCAAAACCTTTAGTTCAAAATTTTTTTTTTTATAATAAGGGTAATAACTCCATTAGCTATAGATAAGCTCACGGTCATTGATCCAAGAACGCAACAATTATTAAATGACAATAAACAAACAGGTTAGTACCTAACAAAGAGCAAACACAAAGAGACTACAACATAAGGTTCTAAGTCTACCCATCTTACACATCTCTCAAGTTTATTATTTTAAGGTCAAGTTATTTATATTGGGGTGCACAAACGTGCGTCGGGAGCAAATATGCTCTGATACCAACTGCGACACCCTCATTTATTGCGGAAAAGTAAACACGTAATTCTAGAATAAAACTGCATGGATATGTTTGTAATAGGTTCAATTGGGTAAAAACCTGTAATTTTAAAACCTGAAGCTGTTATAAAGATATCCAAATTGGAAGGTGTCAAACATACAAGGTCTAACTAGAAGTTTCATAACATAACCATCGCTAAAGTCGCGAATAGCAAATTATACAACCAATGTAAAGAGGGAGACATATGTCCCTAAAATGTATGTGACATAAAAAGTTTTTAAGGGTCACCATAAAATAAAGCCAATCTAGGTCCCAAGGTTACTTTGCTCGCTAGCTCGTCCATGTACCCCATATATGCATCACCTACATCATTCGCATTTTATACAAATACGAAAGCCACGGTCGGGGGGAGTAACTCCGAGTTCTCCCACCCACGAAATGTCATAATTAATATAACATGTAAACATAAGAATATGAATACGAATCACACACTGCCTTAGCATATAGATGCTAGACAATCGTGCTTATCATGTGAACAACAATATAACGCCACATAGTCCTAGCATGTGAATACTAGACCGACTCATACTACACTATCATGTGAATCACATAACATCCAGGAATCCAAACTCTATCAACCATAGCCGGCTTGCATCTCACCTTCTATGATTCATAGAATCATCAAACAAGAAAGGACAATATATCAAAGACAGGCATAAGTTCTTAGTCCCGTCAATAGTCACTCTCAGAATCTCGAGTCTATACCACGAGGTAGGGAAGGTAATCGAACCGGTATCTTGGCTCGGAGGTTCTATCAAAACATGGCCAAGACACAACACAACCCTAGCTTAAAATCTGCGCAGACCTAGACATGCGGATACACACCACCGCACCCAAGACCCACAATTTTTCTAAAACAAAGTGAGTACCCTAAGGAGTCCACCAAAGGGTTGCCTAGTACTTAAGCTGACCACTTACTCTCAAAATAAGTAACGAGGTCATGCCCCAACTTGGATATAAACCCACCAAGTCGGGAACACAAAGGCTATTAAGCGGTGAACATACACTCGTCAAAGACTATAATGACCTATCTATGATGAAGGCCGAAATACTCACCTAGGACCTAGTCCCACTAGTCCCGACTTGAATACTTTAGCCCACACCACACAAGACAAGTAGGATACCCAATTCAAATTTGACAATCCAACAATATCTCCATTATTAATAATAATCCAAATTCCAGCTAACCGTTAATTTCATAATTCATGAGAACAAGCTAAAATGGCAAAGAGGCAACAAGACTGAAGTATAAGGTAGCCAATTCATCCAACAACCAACATGTGAAATGATAATTACAAATATCAAGACATAACATAAAATTTCCAATAACAACCAATCTCACCTCAAAGACAAACCCTCGACCCGAGTCCCGACGGTCATCGGTCAAATCGAGGTGACCGGTTTAAACCTAGTTTGACCAAACTCGTTCGGTCAATCCGCCCACTCGAGTCTTGGCCTGCTTTGGCCCAAATTACAAATTTTATCGCCATATTATTCTCATGCTATTTCCAATTTCTATCATGTGAAAAATGAAAGTAAAACATTATCAACCACCTAAACACTTAACAAACAACCAGCACAACATTAACTACTAATGTGACATTAATTCGTCGAGTAACTCGGAATAGTTACCTTAAGCTAGCAAAGAGACAAGCAATAACTTGAGAAAGCTTCTAAAACCCAAAATTACTCTTCATCTTCAACCACATATGAGTCACCTAAAATAATTATGTGAAAGGACGATATTAACGAATTATCTTTATATAAAATATGAGACGGAAATTAATTTAATTGTATTTTAAATAAACCAAACTAGCGTCAAAACAAATTATAGACACGGCTCTAAAATTATTATGACAACCTCAAACTCGGCCTAACCACCAACTACACATGGCCTCAAACTCGTGACTTAGCTAGGCCACCGCCTATGCCCTCGAGACTCGCCTAAAAGCAAACCACAAGGAGTCCGACACGACCACCACCCGACTACCCATAGCCACCCTTCACACTACTTCATAACCCGACCCAAAAATCAGTCCAAAACAGAACCCAAAAGATGCCTAAGTTCGACCCCAACTCCAGTCCTCAAATGCAAAGTGAAAACCCACGATGACAGCTCTCGTCCCTGCCCAAAACAGAGTACCAATCGTCCCCTTAAGACTCCATTCTCGCGCCTAAAAACAGTCCTAGCTGAGCCAACTAAGTCAGCATTTAAAACGGTTTTAGAGCGGAAATCCACAAGTATAAAGCAACTCAAAAACAGACCCTAAAGACTACAAAAATCGCCCCAACACAGAGTCCAAATTAGTCCAAAACAATCCCTACATGTCAGTATACACCGTCTCAACTATAAAACACACCAATTATCACTCAAAACAATCCATACATGTCAGCATACACCGTCTTAAATATACCACTTACTAGCTAGCATCCCAAATGATCCCTAGAGGTCAGTATACACCGTCTCAATCATCTCCACATATCGATATTGCGTCTCAACTATACAACTGACTAATTAACATCCATAAGGATCCCTATATATAATTATACACCGTCTTAATTATAAAACAGACTAACCAGCATTCGAAATAAACATATTTTACAAGTAATATTGAGTAATCTATAATTGTTACCTTTTTCCGATTGAACTAATCATTTATGACTAACAAATCTTCTACAAGGTCGTCTATCTTAGCATCTACAACCGTCTTATAATAAATAAAGCTGAAAATATAAATGGGTTTGTAAAAATACATGACGAAAATGAATTTTACTTACAACGGATTGACGAGAACGACGAAAGGAGCGCTATGGAACAAAAATAGTTGAAAACGGATGACAAACGGAGATCGGTATCAATTTTGAAGATCAAAATTAAAACGAAGGAAAAGAAGAACAAAGAAGGGAGGAAGAAGACGTGAAGGGATGAAGAAATGAGGCAGCAGCCTGCCAGCCTGCTATTTATTATACGTACGTTTCTTCGTTGTTAAGAAACTTCGATAGTTATTAAAACCGTTTCGAGTTAAATTTAACCGGTTTTAGTAAAAGTTTCAGTAATAAAACGGAATCAATAATAAATAAATTTAATGAGTGAAAATAAAATAAACTCAGCTAGTTAACGTAAATAATAAGAAATCGGCTTGAAACGGAATTATTAGCGATTTTTACGAAACTAACGGATATTAATAAAAAATTGCTAATTTAGTGAAATAAGCTCAAAATAGCTAATTGGACGGTTTTGTTCCTAAAATCCATCTCGGGTTCACTTAAAACAACTTTCATAAGGACTCGTAAAGAAACGGAAATTATTAAATAAATAAACTCGAACTAACTTCAATAAACTCGAACTAACTTTAAATAAACTTATTAATGATTATTAAAATTAACGTATCGAATTATGATGAAATTAATTAATTAGCTAAGCATATATATATATAAATCGTTAAATGATGTAAATAAATTCAAAATAGCAATTAAAAGAATTTTATCCAACTTAATAAAATACGGGGTGTTACACTCGAACCAAGATTGGTTGTAAACCCGAGGAGAATGGATGGCTTTGGGATTCATCAACCTCTCACAGTTTTTTTAGATGGAGGTAGGAAGATCTAGACTTTCAAGGTGATCCCAAACAAGAGCCAAATCCCATTTAGAGGTTAGGGAAACCGAATCTGTGGGAGAAAGGTACACTAATTTCTTCTTTGAAGGTTTCGATTTTTTCAATGGTGGTTCACTGGGTGTTTCAACAGGAGGATTAACAGTAGGGTTTTCGATGTTGCTTTGCTCGACACTTTCAGAAACGGGGGGTAATTGGGATGAAGAAGCTTTATCTTTCCTTTTGTTGTTCTTCTTTGCCGGAATAAGATCAGATTCGGCGGACTTGGTTGGATTTTCATTCAAATCGAATTCAGTTTCTTCAATATCCTCAACATTCACCGTAACCGGTTCAGAGGAAGAGCTTGGGACAACGGTACTTTTCTTCCGACCTCCTCGAGTACGACGCCCTACCATGGTGGAGATGGGCATGTCGTCGGATGGGACTGATGATGGTGGAGCAGTGGAGAGAGGAGTTGGATGAGGGTTTGGTGGTTCTGGGTTCGGTGATGGGGTTGGAGTTGTGGTTGAGGTTTGTGGAGGAAAGGCATGGGAAATTTTTTGTGAGGGCATGGTTTGAGTTGTTGTTGTCGGTGGGTTAGATGTGACAGGTGGGGATGTCATGTTTACTGGTTTGACGGGTATAGGGATATTGAAAGAGGTCTTGACCATGGTGGGTTAAGGGTAGGTGAGATTTGAGGGAGTTTGTGGATTTGGAAGATGAAGGGATAAGTGGACAGTGGGAGTTCGGTGGGTTGTTTGAAGAAAGTGGCCCAAATAATAAATGTGGTAAGTGAGGTAGTTGGCCCAACTATTTAATTTCAATCCCTCGAAATAAAAACGCAAGCTAGTATATTATAAACGTAAATTTAGATATGAGGTTGAGTGATTACCGACTCACGAATACAGTGTCAATTTTGGTCTAAAAATGATGTCAATGCACTTAGAATACTTAATAACATATATCCAATTTTAATTTAATTAATTAAGGAAATTTGTAAAACTCATACTAAAAATCACAAGCAATTAATTAACCCAATTTCTAGTCTAAATTTCTCAAAATGTTCTCTTGCAAGTGGCTTAGTGAAAATATCGGCAATTTGATTCTCGGTTTTGCAAAAGATAAGTTTAATATGTCCTTTTTCCACATGATCACGAATAAAGTGGTGACGAATATCAATATGTTTGGTTTTAGAGTGTTGAATAGGATTTTTGGAAATATTTATTGCACTCGTATTATCACACATTAAAGGAATGGAGTCAAAAATAATACCAAAATCCAAGAGTTGTTGTTTTACCCAAAGGAGTTGAGAACAACAATGTGCCGCACTAACATACTCACTTCGGCCGTAGAAAGAGCTACCGTGTTTTGTTTCTTTGATCCCCAAGAAGTCAAGCAAGGACCCAAGAACGTTGCAATTCCGGAGGTACTCTTTCTATCCACCGTGCACCCCGCATAGTCCGCATCCGAAAAGCCTATGAGATCAAAAGGACAATGTAAGGGGTACCATATGTAAAGATTTTGTGTTCCAATCAAATACCGAAGAATTCGTTTAACGGCTTTAAAATGTGATTCTTTCGGATTTGCTTGGAACCTAGCACATAAACAAACACTAAAGAGAATGTCGGGACGACTTGCGGTCAAGTAGAGAAGTGAGTCTATCATACCTCTATACACCTTATCACTAACATTCTTACCGAGTTCATCTTTGTCCAATTTGGACCCGGCTACCATAGGTGTATCATGAGGCTTACCATTAGTCATCCCAAATTTCTTAAGCATTTCCTTAATATACTTTTGTTGATGGATCATGATTCCATCCTTTGGTTGCTTAATTTGGAGCCCAAGGAAAAATCCTAGCTCACCCATCATGCTCATTTCAAACTCCGATTTCATTAGTTCTGAAAAATATAAGTAAAGGAGTTCATTTGTTGCACCAAATATAATGTCATCAACATATACTTGTACAACCAACAGTTAAATCATTTGTGACTTTAAGAACAATGTTTTGTCAACGGAGCCTCTTTTAAAACCATTTTCAATAAGAAACTTAGACAATCTATCATACCAACACCTTGGTGCTTGTTTTAAACCATAAAGAGCTTTGTCTAATTTGAAAACATGGTTAGGCAAGTCATTGTTCTCAAAACCCGGTGGTTTCTCTACAAAGACATCTTCTTCCAAATATCCATTTAAGAAAGCGGTTTTAACATCCATTTGGAAGAGTTTAATGCATTTGTGAGCCGCAAAAGCTATAAGCAATCGTATGGCCTCAAGTCTAGCTACCGGTGCATAGGTTTCATCGTAATCAATACCCTCTTGTTGGTTATAACCTTGCACCACTAGTCTAGCCTTGTTCCTTACAATTTCTCCCGAGTCATCAAGCTTATTGCGAAAGACCCACCTAGTACCAATGACGGTACGATTAGGCGGTCTAGGGACTAAGTGCCATACCTCGTTTCTTTTGAATTGATTGAGTTCTTCTTGCATGGCAAGCAACCAGTCTGCATCAGTCAAGGCGACTGTTACATTTGAAGGTTCAATTTGAGAAAGGAAGGCATTGTGGGCACAATACTCATTGAGATGAGCGAGATTGTTGAGGGATGATCTTGTTCGAATTCCCGAGTTGAGATCACTTGTGAGATTGGTAAGTGGATGAGAGCTTTGATGTTTCCACTTCTTTGGAACAATGGTTTCTTGTTCCCCCTCAGCAAGACATCGATCCGATGTGATCTGTTTCTTTTGGCCTGGAGTGATCTTCATCATCACTTTGTTTTGGGTTACTTCATTACGGAGGTGGAGGCAACGATCGTTGGTCTCATTGCTTCCGAGAAGAAACAAGATGTGAGATGTACTACGTGTTCCCCCTGAGTTGATGTTATCCTTTGAAGGTGACAGTCCCTGTGTCTGTTGCAATTCAGCGTTGGGAGTTTCTTCATCCTCGAACACGAAGTCCTTTCGAACAAGACCAGTCTCAAACTCATCATCCTCATCCTCATCATCATTATCCACGTTTTGTACCTGTCCAAGTAAACTAGATTCATCAAAAATGACATGGATGCTTTCTTCAATTAACAAGGTTCGTTTATTGTAAACTTTGTAGGCCTTGCTATGATCGGAGTAACCAATAAATACTCCTTCATCACTACGTGGATCGAACTTACCCAAGTTGTTTTTACCGTTGTTATGAACAAAACATTTGCTTCCGAAACATCTAAAATATGAAATGTTGGGTTTTCTTCCACGTAGCGATTCATAGGGAGTTTTATTCAATATACTCCTTATCATGACACGATTATGAATGTAGCAAGCGGTATTTACCGCTTCGGCCCAAAAGTTCTTAGGCAACTTACTAGATAACAACATTGTTCTAGTCATTCCTTCAAGGGTTCTATCCATCCTTTCAACCACACCATTTTGTTGTGGTGTTCTAGGAGCCGAGAAGTTATGGTCTACACCATTGTCATCACAATAAGCACCAAATGATGAGTTTTTGAATTCGGTTCCGTGATCGGTTCTCATTGAAACAAGTTTTAAGCCAAGTTTATTTTGAATCTTTCTTAACCAAATTAGAAACTCATCAAATGTCTCATCCTTAGAGCTTAGGAAGAGTGCCCAAACAAACCTAGAGTAATCATAAACAATGACACACACATAACGACTACCACCTCTACTTCTAGTTCTCATTGATTCACACAAGTCGATATGTAAAAGTTGCAAAGGTTGAGATGTACTCATAATTCTTTTGGATTTAAAGGAACTTCTAACATGTTTACCTCTAGCACATTCATCACATACTTTATCAAAATCAAACTTTATATTAGGAATGCCTTCAACTAAGTCAAGTATTTTAAGGGTATTAAGAGTTTTTGTACTAACATGACCAAACCTTTTATGCCATAACCAAGGATCATTGTTCATTACACTCATGCAAGACATGGTGTGACCGGATAGAGAGTTCAAATTAGTTAAGTAAACATCTTTGATGCGTCTTCCTTCGAGTATTAGTTCATTAGTAGTGGCATCAAATATTCGACACATATTAGCACTAAATTCTACAAAATTACCCTTATCACAAAGTTGAGAAATGCTAAGAAGATTATGTTTCAAACCTTTGACAAACCGCACATTGTCGACACAAAGTAATGGTGACTTACCAACTTTTCCAATGCTAATTACTTCACCTTTCTTGTTGTCTCCAAACCTTACCATGCCACCATTGTATGCTTTAAGTGAGAGGAATTGGCTTCTATCACCCATCATGTGACGAGAGCATCCACTATCCAAGTACCAATTGCGGCCGCCTCTCACCAAGCCCTCCTTGTCGGAATCGGAGTCGGAGTCGTCGGGGTTAGCCATGAGGCATCTTAAGTGTTCAAGTTTTGAGGTTTTTGAGACCTTTTCTTTACCATGATTTGTAAGACACATTTTAGCCTCAAGTTCCTCCTCGATGAGTTCCTCATCTTCCTCGGAGTCGGACATTCCCCAAATAGCACTCATGACTCTATGTTTATAGTCCTTTTTAACCTTTTCTCTTATTTCCTTTGATTTGATTTCTTCCCACTTGGGACATTCTTTAATTTGGTGAGTTTTATCACCACATTTAAAGCATCCCACGGTGGAGTTAGGTCGTTTCTTAGGAAAGCGTTTTTTCGAGTAATTATTAGTGAATTTTTTGTTTCCTTATCCATTGACCAACCCGGCTAGATTCCTTGTGAACATAGCAAACTCGTCTTCCTCCTCATCTTCTCCATCACTTGGAGAGGATGTGAGCGCGAGACTCTTTCCCTTTGAGGACTCACTAGAATGCTTATCGAGGTTAAACTCGTGAGCCATTAGGGATCCCATTAGTTCAAGAAGAGATAGGGTTGACAAGTCTTTAGCTTCCTCTATGGCGGTGACTTTAGGTTGCCATTTAGGGGTTAGACTACGAAGGATTTTTCGAATGATGTCCTTGGACTCGAAATTCCTTCCTAGACTTTTAAGCTCATTAATAATACAAGAAAAACGTGAAGAGAAACTATTTAAGGACTCGTCTTTTGACATTCTAAACATCTCATATTGTTGCATGAGAAGGTCAATACGGTGTTTTCTTACTTGGGACGTCCCTTCATAGGCAAGTACAAGGGAATCCCAAATAGATTTTACCGTAGGACATCCGGAAATACGACTAACTTCCCCCTCACCAACACAACGTTGAAGAATCGACATTGCTTTGGAATTCTTTTCGGCAAGTTTGAAGTCATTTTCATTGTAATTTCTTTCCTCTTTTGTCTTGGTGAAACCGTTTAAGATATCGGTTTCCTCAATAGCAAGAGGTCCATTTTGGATGATGTTCCAACATTGATAATCAATACTTTTGATGTAATGTTCCATTTTGAGTTTCCACCATCCAAAATTCGAACCGGTAAAGACCGGGATCTTGGAGTGTATCTCGGAATCCATTACCCACGAATCAAACTCTAAGGCGATTAGCCTCGATCAAGAGCACGAGGCTCTGATACCAATTGTTGAGTTTATGGATTCAAGTACCTAAGAGGGGGAGGGGGTGAATTAGGTACTATTTAAAAAATTTAACTTCAACTTTATTGAATTAAAGTGAGTTAAGAGAACAAAAGAGATGAGAAGATACTTCGAATAATATTGAAAGACTAAACGAGTATCAAGATAAATGTTTGCTGAAGTATGAAAGTAACAACTGTTCTGACTGTAGCTATTTGTCTCAGTTTATGGAATACGGACTGCAGACCAAATGTGACAGTATGATGAACTGTTACTTCGAAGGTTTAAGCAAAGCAAAACAAACAAAATAAAAGAGCAGCAGAAATAAAAGAAAGATCAAACACGGGATTTTGAATTGGTTCGGCAAATACTCAAGTGCCTACGTCCAATCTACTTTTTTATTGATTTCTTTTAGTGATCTACTCCGACTACTAAAAGACCCGTACAATAAAAGACACCAACCTACTCCGGTTGTAAAGCTAGTACAAGAACTACTCTGTTCTTATGACAAGCCAACTCGCAACCTACTCCGGTTGCCAAGAGTTAAAGACTACTCCGTCCTAAACTCTACTAACACACTTAGAATGTTATAGGATCAAGTTTCCACTAACATATTCTTAGCAAAGAATAGAGATGGACAACTTTTACAAGATCAACAATTCTTAAGCAAGAGAGTTTAGTATGTTAAAGTAACAGTAGCCACGACTGTAACAAATTGAAGACTCTTTAAAAGATTTGCAAAGGACTCACGGTTTTTAAGCTTTGAAAAACAAATTTGCAAACTTGAAAATAATTTCAGAAAGAAGTCTTGAGATTTTATGAAGGAGATGGCTCGCCTTTTATAGAGAGAAAGGGTGAGGAGGTTGCTAGGGTTTTGAAGGGTCAAAGACCACACATGTGAAGAGCTTTAGCAACCACTCAAAACTTTCACCAAAGAAGGTTCTTCTGCAAAGGCAAGAATAGAGAAAGAGTGTTTGAAAGATATCCTTAAAAGCTCATGTAAATTCAGAAAACAAAGAGAGAAAAGACAAGTCACATGATGACAAGTTAACACTAAAATGGCAAAAAGCATTTCTTGTTTTCTTAAAGGACCAAAGGGTCAAATTTGCATAAAGAGGAAATATTTTGAAATTAATAATAATTCAAACCACTCTTTATTGAAGGCCAACTCCTATTAAAAATCTGAAGTTTATCTTTGAAAAATGAGAGACACGTGAAGGTTTTTCGAAAGATAAAAGGGCTTCAAGTGTTACGAATTGTGGCAACAATCCAAGCAGCTGTTTACTAATGAAAGTAACAGTCGTCTTGACTGTTTCTATTACTCTAAGATACTCTACTTTCTCACTTGTACATTAGATGACACTAAGACTCAATACAATGGGATGATTAACAACTTCAACACTTCTTAATCCATGCTTGATTACATCATTAATCCTGAAAAGGTAAACTAAGATGACAAAAATCAAATGGGCATGTTATCATAAATATAAGGAACCCAACAAAAGAAGAGTGCAAACGAGTTGAATCAATGTTCAAACTTACTGAACCGTCGACCTTGCAAGATTCAAAAGATATCGGACTCTCAATGGCCGCTCGTCACTCAAAATCAGGCACAAGGTGAGTATACATGTGAAAGATAGACAGAAGTAAAGACACTCACCTAACTCGACCTATAAGAACATGTATGTAGTTACATGAATAAAGTCTCTACAACCATACATATGCATTCCAACCATACTAGTGACCAAGACACATGTCGAGGAATTACATTTGGGTAAGTGAGGTAATGGGTAAGAAGGGGCTAAAATGAATTTGGATATGTGGGGTTAATAGCCAGTCTAGCAACAACGAATCCAAATATAACTGTTGTTGGGGCTGGTGTCCTTTACAGGTAGTGCAAGGACTTATAAATCTCTAAAAGGATCAAAGGGTATACTTTTGTATTATAATCAGTTGGTCCACGTTTATCAACAACGGTTGGCTTGCTAGATAAGTTTGACGTTATTGTCATACAGATGGCGGTGATCAACTGGTCCCTAAAAGTCACACCTATAGGATACGTTTGAGAGATGTGACGGTATGAAAATACAGTCATGTTGATGCCAAATTTGACTAACCAGTTAGTCCGAGTTATTTGACTAATAATTAGTCAAAATGTGATGTTGAGATATTTTATTTAATACGGATTAAATAATAATGGCTAAGGCGAATTAAGCAATTAATTCGTAAATTGAATATAAACGATTTATATTTGATTAATGTATATTGAATAAATTAATTATACGATATTGTTTTTGTCGGACATGTATTAACATTTCAACTAATCCGTGTTATTAGTTGATGTTTTAATTACCGATAACCGATGACAATTTATAATTAAAAACCCGTCGTATACGTTTTAGCAATTCAAGTCGGATCACGAGTTTAATAAGGAGGAAGCGGAAAGCCCACTCCCTCCCTAATGAAACCCACGGACCGAGCATGGGTAGAACAAAAGGAGAGTTTCTCCTCATTTCTAACCTAATTGTCATTTTGCAAAAATAATTAGGATTTTGAGAACATTGCCTCTCAAAATTCAGATCTCACATCGGAAAAACTCACATAACAACTCTCTCAATATCGCAAGTCAATTAGAGAGTAATTCTAGCACAAGGGCATAGTCTCAGACGGTCTTGGGTGCAACGATTAGGAGGAAGTCTCTGTTGATTTACTTCTTTACGCCGCACTACAAAGGACCCGAGGTTGATTTCTAATGCTTTATCGTTTTTCTCATGTATTTCGTTTTATGACAATTATCACATATAAAATTTGCGTTATAGTCCTAATTTTATAGGGTATTATACGGATATTACCCCACAAGTGGTATCAGAGCGAGGCCACGTAAATTTTTCTATGTGTTTTTCATCAAACGGATTTGAATCGATAAATTGTTTGCATAAAATTTCGTGCGGCACAATTTTTTTGTCTCGGCCAATTTTTTTTTTTGGAAAACCGTGCGGCCTTTCTCGGCCCGTTTTTCTGTTTTTTTTTGCCTAGATTTGCGTGCCACACGTTTTTGCTAGATCAGACGATCTTTTGTTTTCTTTTATTCTTTGCATATTGTAATTTTATTCGATCATTATTGCAATATGTTAAAGATGTATCAATTGTAGTTTCAATTCTATACGGATTAGATTGAATTGCAATTGGGTTTTAACAAATCGTTTTGTTTTGTTAATTGATGCTCACGTTTTTAGCCGAAATTTTTTTTGTTCTTTATTGCTCTCGGCAATGCAAAGAATAATAATAAAAAAAAAATTTGATATCTTTTCACGTTCAGTAGTGAAAGAAAAAAAAAAAAAAAAAAAATTGTTTTGTTTTTTTTCGGCCAATTTTTGCATAATACGGATTTATGCATTCGCTTGATAGTGAAACGGTTCACCCACGTACAATTTAATTACTTTAAAACGATTTAAAGTAACGGATTATCACGGATTAAAATTAAGTTGATGAAGCGGTTTTGTCACATAATTTTAATTGTTAAAAGGTGGTTTGGATAAATTTAACATAATTACGGAATTATGTCACGAATGAATTTGTTTTTAGTTGATGCATTTTATTTATCATTATTTTGAATGTCTTGAATGCTTTTGATTACGTATTTATTTATTTATTTATTTTACAATCGGTTGTAACTTAGTGTGGCCTTAGTAGAACGTGTTACCGTAATGATGGAACACGGTCTTGGTTGTATTTTGAGATCTCGCATCTCCATTTTGTTTTCTTTTATAATTACAGTTTTTATTTAGAATGTAAATAGGTTTATATTTTGTAAATTTTAATTGTAATTTTGAGAAGACCAAAGATGGAGACCGGATGCTCACTCCCGCTGCATGAAAAAGATGGAACATCAAGACAAGCTTCTCGGGTCCAACGGTGGATTCCAAAGTTGTATTATGTTCTTTTTACTAGGATAGGCCACACTAGGAATTTTTATTTACGTATTGCATTCTTTTATTTATTTTATCGTAACGATAGATTGCATCATTTTCCGCCTAAAAACCAAACCACCTAATAATTGCATGAAAACTGACTCATATAGAGGTCACGCGTTAGTTTTCTATGACATTCATATGTCACACGATTTAAGCCATCATCTAAATTAATTCATTCACGCAGTTGCTAGTTATTCGTTCACTTAAAATGAATTTAAACTTAGTTGATGGGATCTTCCTCGTATAAACCAAAATTGAGAATGGTCTTTATAGGTCAAACTCCAATGAATCCCTTCTTCGTCGGTAGGCATAATATGACCCCTTCTACGTCGGGTAAGTTGGAACCGATTGACCTATTTTATCTCAACGCTATGGTCACTCGTACGATCCTGTGATTATGGTGGACTATAGATAGGATTTACGAAAATCTATCGACCAAGAGTTTTTACGGAAGAACTAGCTAAACAGTTGGCTTATCAATTTACAGAAATTGAGTCTTGGGATCACTTGTATTATTCTTGAAGGAGATCAATTATGCAAGTGCAATGAGTCTACACGATTAAAATGAATTTTAATAGACTTAAATCACCTCGATGAGTTGCTTATTTCGTTTTTGTTTTTCTTTCTTTTTCAGCGTAGATCACGTTTTTAAACTGCTAATAACATAATGGCTGGCATCCTCGATGACCCAATGCCAAGTGCCACATTGGACCGTGAGTCCTGGCTTCGGATCTTTATGAATCGGATGAATCGGTCTACTAGATCGAAGAATGATGGATCAAACTTCGCGGAATGGGAGGCGGCATTACGGAATGCCGCCACCGGCCGACGGAAGCTCAAGTATCCGATCGAGCCCCTCCCGCCTACCCCAGGCCCCACGGCTCGAGTTAACGAGGTCTCCACGTATAGCGACTTCGTCATGGAAGCGGGTGCGATTAAAAACGTACTCATTTTTGCAATGGAATCCAATTTGCAGAAACGCTTCATAGCCCAAGGTGCAAACAAGATTTTCACCACGCTCACTAAGGAATTCTCGAAAGCACCGAGAATCGTGACCTATGAGCATACCACTCGCTTCTTTGATGCAAGACTCCAGAAGGGCCAACCGGTTAGCCCACACATTCTCGGATGATTGAGAAAGTCGAAAAAGCGGAGGCGCTTGATTGTAAGATCAGCGAGAACATTGTGATTGATCGCATGCTTCATTCACTCCACGATGGTTTTGCGCTCTTTAGAGCCAATTACTATATGAATGATTTGAAGAAAAGTCCCCATGAACTGCACTCCCTTCTCGTACAGACCGAGAAGGACATGAAGTTCAGTGGGAGCATGAAACAAGATGTTCTCGTTGTGACAAACAAGGGCAAGGGTAAGGGCAAAGCTCAGCGGACCTAGCGAGAGGCAAACCGAAGTTCAAGAAGTCGGGTCGGGTAAGAGTGGGCCTGGTGAGGCAAGTAACTCATCGGGCGCGACAAAGAGCAAAACCGAAAACATGGAATGCCATCAACGCCACAAGATCGGGCATTGGAGGCGCACATGTCCTGTTTATCATGAGGACATAAAAGCGGTCGCGTTAAACTCGTTGGTATGTCTTCTTCTTCTACTTTTATTCATATGATTGAGATTAACCACGCAAGTTACTGGAACTTGGGTACTAGATACTTGGTTGTGGTTCTCATCTCTGTAATCATGTGCGGGGCTCAAAACATCGAACCCCTCGTAAAGGGTGACGTGGACCTGCGTGTTGGGAATGGAGCACGAGTGGCTGCAGTCTCAAGGGGAACATACGTGATCCAGCTTCCTAGCGGATTTGAGTTATTTTTATATAATCGCTATTATGTACCCATCTATCCAAAAACATTATTTCGGTTTACGCACTTGACAAACTTGGTTTTTCATTTGTAATAGAGAATAATTCTTGCATTTTCTCATTGCACGATATGATTTATGGCAAGGCAGTCTCCATGAACGGAATTTATGTTTTAGATCAGACCACCGAAATATTACACGTAATGAATAAAAAGTTAAAGGTTGGTGACAAAGATCAAACGTATCTATGGCACTGCCGTATGGGACACATTAATGAGAAACGCGTAAAGCATTCATAAAGAATGGAGCTATCTCGGCCTTTGATTTTCAATCATTTGGCACGTGTGAATCATGTCTCATCGGTAAGATGACTCGAATTTCCTTCAAAGGTGTTGGAATGCGCGCTGCTGACCTATTAGGACTCATACATACGGATGTATGTGGGCCTATGTCAATCACCGCACGAGAAGGTGTAGATACCCATATCCGTCGATATTGGAATTTATAGAGAACCCGACAAACACCCGATGATGATAGGACACATGTATTTTTTAGTTGTCATTGTCATTTATTTGGGTTCGTTTTACGATGTAGAATGAGCGTTGTCGACGGAGTATTTTAATTTAAATGATATTTAAATTAAAGTCTTTTTTAAGGTGATTTCAATTTATTTTATTTTATTTTGAATTTATTTTCTTAAGTTTATTTTATTGAAAATAAAATAAATATTTGATTTGAAAAACCATTTTATGAGTATATTTGATTTGAAAAGTCATTTATTTTAATGGGTTAGTTGATTTGAAAAATCGATTTTAAAAGCGAAGAAAACTCGTTTTTAAAACATGTTTTTTGAGCTCGATTTTAGCTCGGTTTTTGAGCCCGTTTTCTTTACGAATTGGCACGAATGTCGAGTACACTAACCAACCTAAGCCAATACCCATACACCCTAGTTCAAACCCCCTATCCACGGCCCAAAATTCCATCCCAAATCATCCCCAACAGCCCGCATACAAACAGCCCCCCCCCCTGTTTTGCGTGCCAATTCCCGAGCCCAAAACCCGCTCCAAATACCACCAAAACCCGTACCCATTAACCCTAACCCATACCCTAGTATCCTACCCATATTACCCTAGCTTAATCACCAAGAAAACCCCTCTCAAACCCTCACAAAAGCTGCTGGACAGCAGCTATGCGTGAGCAGGCCCGACTGCCTCTCCCTCTCTTTTGCCCTACTTTAACTCCTTATAAATACCACCCCTTCACCATACATTCATTCCTCTAAGTTCTCCCCACATCCTACCATCACTCACAAGCTTTAAACCTCAGAAACATACCCTAATTGCCTCTCAAAATCCCTCCACAAAACCGACATACAAACTGAAACTGTTTGTGTGTCTTCCTCGAAAAACAATTCGTTCCTCCCTCAAACCTCCATCAAAACTCGATTTTCTTGTTCCTAATTAACCACATAACATCCATCTACACATTAGACAAAGATTTACGAGCCAAATTGCCCTTGAGAGTACACGAAATCCCTCGAAAAACAGAGTGTTATACACTCTGTTTTCGCGGTTTGTTCTTGTCTGTCCAGTTCTGTTTGTGCTCGTCTTTCGTGCCCAATAACTCAAAACGAGCAGGGGTTGCTTTAAGATCTCTGTTCTACTCTCTTTCTAGTTTTCAAAACATCTTTTAAATCGAATTTTCGTCGTGAAACGAGGGAGAAATCATCGTTTGAAAGTTGCTGTCCAGATTTGTCAAAAAACGCGTGTTTGCTTTGTTTCTTCGTCGACGACGGCCTCTCGAGATAAAATCTACCATCGATTACGACCCAAGACGGTGTCAACGATACATGTAGGTTGAGGGTGCATCAAATCCTCCTCTTTCTCCCTTTTTATTTCGTTTTTTATGCTTGTTCTTTTATAGTTTGTTTTATTCGTTTATCGTTTTTGTTTATCGATTGTTTAATTAACTATGAAACTAGTTTAGTCCGAGTATGAGTTAAAGTACCACCATGAACACCCGCGTTGACTTGAGATGGGAAAATAAACCGCTACTTCAGTCGGTCGTACACCCCCGTCTCATTTACATATCCTCGTGTTCAAGGTAGGGCATAAATAAAACGAATTTCTAACTTCGCTCTTCGCTTTTGACCCCTTTGTTATTTCGGCCAACTCGACACACCCTAGGATCCGTTGTATGTTAGTTTAACCTCTGATTGTTAACATATGACGTATTTAGATGACATTCGATCATTTTAATAACCTAATTAGACATGTTAGGTGGCATCGACATAGCTTTTAAAATCGATTAACAATTCTATAACCTAATTGAATACATCTTTCTTATCACTTGATTTCTCGCTAGCATAGGAGTGCGTGATTAGCACCTTCCTATTAACACTCGACGAGTAAGCATTAATCTTATGATATTGTGACCTAATTGGACCCTTTAGGCCGTGTAGAATACACACTCGCGCGTTTCTTCTCAATCGATCAACCTGTTTTATAACTTGTTTTCTAACTCGTTTTCTAATCCGTTTCGCAATCATTCGATCTAACCAATGAACCTAACCTAGGAACTAGGATGGCCTTGTCTTGGCCGTGAGGGTGGTCGTGGTTTGGGCCGTGAGCTTGGCCGTCTTCTTTGTCTTTCTTGCTTTGTTTTTTTATACCTTTGGTTCCTCGTTGTTTCGTTGCTTGTAATTTGTAATTTGTTTATCGAGTTGTAATTTTCGAGCTTGTTTTACTTTTATTGAGTCAAAACCTTTTCAAAAACCTTTGTCTTGTTTGGTTAGACGGTTGTTCCCCAATGCTTGTAGGAGCGTAGTAAACCGCATGTTGTTTAAAGCAACATGGCCCGGTTTATGCTAATGCATGCTTTGGTGCGTAGCCTTATGCCTAATTCGATGAGATTAAGTGAAAGCACGCATTACGAGGAGTGACCCAAGGCCGTGTGTCATGTAGGCCGTGATTCACCCCTTTGTGCACGGTTTTCTAGGCCGAATGGCCGTGTATTGCGTCGTGTGTATAGCGTTGTATTTAGATCGAGTTGTATCTTTAATTTATCGTTGCGTCGGCATGAAATGCCTGGTTTGTAATAGGTAGATCCCAACGGCTCCCCCATTCCCCCTTAAGCCTTGCTTGCTTTGTCTTGTATGTTGTTAGATCAATCAACCCACATGCTAAATTACAACTTTGACAAAGTTAGTTTAGTTGCATCTAAAACGACATAGAAATTGTTGTCACATGATAGGGTTAAAACAACGTTTGCATATCATACATCGTAGTAGCTATGACCTTGTTTGAAATCCGACACTTGACTTAGTAGAGGCCGTTATCGACGGGCGGGGTTAGGTGTCCTTATGGGCTTCCTAACACGTACCCTCACCCCTTACTCAAGATCTATGGTTTGTGGATCCGTCTAAATACCATTGGATTACGAGAGTCATTCAAATCGAGTGATATAGGGTACAAGTCTTTATCTTTAATCACTCGTAGTCGATTGGCTTTATGCTTTTCGATGAAAGGTGTAAAGTTGACTTGAACGGTTCCAAGTTCCCAAAAAACTTGGTGGCTACTCTAATATGTCTTAATTCGATTCGAAAGAACCTCGAGTCGATTATGCCTAGTGTGGATCCCGCGGACGCAGCCTTCCGAGGGCCTTGTCCACGATTTGGCGACTCACTGGGGAAAAGAGGGCTAGTTACACTTTGTTTCTAGGGTCTTTTCCTCCGAGGTGAAACTTGAAAAGAAAGTGCTGGAAAGTAAAACATTACTCATAGTGCTACGATTCATGCATAAACCCTTAAGGACTTGTCCGGGCCGTCCCAGCGTTTCTTCGTGATGCGTGGGGGGCGACGTCCCACTATGCTAGGAAGCTGCACATTGCTCGCTTCCACTTCGCCTCGCGTGGTTCTTGATGGTGGGGACGATCTTCTAGGTACTTTACCTTAAGACACCTTGCTCTATAAGACCGCAAAAGGAGGGAGGGCATAGACCTTCTTATAGAAGACTTGCCGAGACTTAGAGATGTCTAGGAGCATACATCCTTACAACATGAGAATGACAATGTGCAATTTGTTTTCCCGAGTCTTTTTCGAAATTTCCCATGTCCTTTTCAAAACCGAACTTTTGAACAACTTACTTTCAAAATAGCATGGTTTTAAAAACGCGGAATGCTGCCCAAATAGGACTAGAATTTTCAACCCAAAATGAGCTTTTATAGCCGGCATGCTGCCCTTTTCAAATCTCATTTTCGAATCAATCTTTCGTTTTTTTCAAAACCAATCCAAAATGCCTCTCGAACCTCAACCAAGCATGAAATGCGTCGAGTCGTGTCCGGGTCATGGCCGTGTTAGGCCGGGTGTGTTTCGTTCTAAGAGTCTAGAACACGACCTTGTTGGGTCACCCAAGCTCACCTCTTGGGCTTTGAGTCATGTTGGTCGACTATTTGGTCTAGGATAGTCCACAGAAGCGTCCAAGCTAGGCCATTATGGACGTTTCATATGAACCCATGGGCTATGTTAGACCAATCACGGGTTTAGTCACACCAAGTCCAATTTAGAATCGAGTTATGACAGTTTGAGTCATGTCGTTTTGTCGAGTCTAAAATGAACCGGTGTCTAGATCCAACCGTGAGTCGAACCATTATTTAGTCAATCTCAAGTCGAGTCTTTGTTTGAGTCAAGTAGGGGTCGTGTCCTTAAGTGTGCAGGGGCTCTTACTTTAAATATTGACTCAGTACGGGGTTTTCTTGTAGAAAGGCCGCCAAAAACCCGACGTCAAGCAATGGAAGATGCTGTTAACAAGCTCACTGAGGCCGTGAACCTCATGATGACCCGAATGGACGCAATCGAATCTAAGCTGGGGGAAGATTCCCCTCCACCTCTGACCGATCTGGAGAAACGGTTCAAGTTCATCGAAGACCGTTTGAAACTCTCCCAGGGGAAGAACATTCACTATGAGAATGCTAGGGCCTATGCCCCAGTTCAGGATAAGTTGCCCACGAACATGGTACTCACTGACATCCCAAAGTTCAAAGGCACCGAAGATCCAGTCCACCATGTTAAGGCCTATAAAGGGTACTTAGCACTGAAGGGAGTACCTGCTGATATGCTCTCTGAAATTTTCGCCCAATCTCTGGGTGAACACCCAAAGGCGTGGTTCTATAATCTTGACCTCAAGAACTTCCCCACTTTCGAAGATATTACGGTGGAGTTCTCAGTAAGTACTATCTTGACAATGTTGAGATTCAAACCAACATAAGGACTTTGGAAGTGATGACACGAAGGAAAAAGAGGGCTTTACCGAATTCCTCGCAAGGTGGCGCGGCGAAAGCGTAAAACTAGCTAAGAAGCCTGATGAAGTCGAAATGGTAGATAAGTTCGTGAAGAATTTACGACCTGTTTACCGTAATGCTCTGAAATACCAAAATTTTGGTTCTTTCAAAGAATTGATAAGGATCGGGATAAAGGTAGAGGACGATGTCCGAATTGTTGAAGCTGAGAAGCCAAAGGGATACCAAGGGGCTTCGTCATCTAAAGCAAAAGCACCCGCAGCGACCCACTTTGTTGAAACTGTCAATCTCTTAGATGGACAGTCAAAAGGCCTCCGCGCCAAGCTCCGAGGGTATTCACCGATATCGGGTGCACTTACGCCTATGCTCTCCAAAGGCTCATGGCCCAAGGAAAGTTGAAGCCCATTGGTCCAACTCCGGATCCACTGGCCGAACAACAAGGCAAATGGTACAAACCGAATGCCTCATGTGCCTTTCATCAAGGGAAGGGACACGATCTTCGAAAGGTGCTTTAGACTAAAGCACGAAATTCAAGATATGATTGAGAACAGAACGCTCCCAATCCCGGCCATAAAGCCCAATAACGTCACCAATCCGTTTGGCGACCACACTAACTTTGTCTCTACCGAAGATAGTGTCGATTACTCTCACTTGATTCGCCCATGTCGTCTAAAAGGGGTTTTCGTCGGAAGAATATTCGTAGATTGCTCCGAATTCCTACCAAGCTCGAGAAACGAGATTACATTCGGGGATTTTGTTGTCGATTGTACTCCTTACATACTCCGATGCGGCAATGAAATCAATGGCGTTTGGGCTGATGACGAGGATGATGTTTACCTCGTCAAAGGTGCGACAATTCCTCACACCCAAGAAGAAATCTTAAAGGTGAGGCAAGATGCCCTAGAGTCAAACCATTTGACTAGATCCGGACGCCCGTATCGTGTGGAGAAAGCTAAAGATACCCCGAACAAGACACCTCTCAAAGAGCCTGGTGGGTCGAAGTTCTTGGTGAAGGGTCGACCTCCGAGGCTTCCCTCATCAAGCAACTCCAAAAGACTAAGGCCGACGTGTCTATCTGGCAACTTATCCTAAGCTCTTTCGAACATCGTCAAGCTTTGTTACAAGCTTTGATGAACATGACCGTGTCATCGAATACTACTCCTGCGGACATGGTCACTCACATCGCCCGAATCGGCCTCGGATTACCAACGCCGTGACATTCTCCGACGAAGATCTGCCACCATTCGGGCCTCGACATAACCTGGCCCTCTATATTGCTACCGTGTGTCTCAACAAGCACATCCCTATGACTTTGGTTGACGACGGATCGGCGTCAACGTACTCCCTCCGAAAACGCGCGCATATTCTCGGGCTTGAGAAGAATGACTTCATCCCCACTCACGCGACATTCGGGCATTCGATGGCACTGTGCGTCGAGTGAATGGACTTGTCGACACTGGTAGTACAGATCGGGCAAGTGGAAAAGAAAATAAGTTTCCAAGTAATTGACATATGCTCATCCTTCAACTTATTGTTGGGAAGGCCCCGGATCCATGCTTTGCAAGGGCCGTAACGTCAACGCCGCATCGAAAAATCAAGGTCCCACTCAATGGCAAAACCGTCACCATTGACGCCACGCCAATTACGGTGGCAGGAGGAGACATTACTTCCGAAGTAAGGGTCGAAGCTACCAATGACGCAAGTGGTTTCGAGATTGTCAATATGATCGAGCTCAACTCCGGCGAGAGAATATGGATCTATACACGGAAGCCATGCCTGCGAAGTGATTCTCAAGACTGAAATACTTCCGGTTTCTCTCTATACCCTAGAAAGGAGGGTACATTCGAGTTGAAACAACCAATAGCCAAAGGAGTAACGTTCGGGCTTGGATATGAGCCCACCGGAAAGATCTGTGAAAAGAGGGGAAGAACGATCGAAGATCGAGATATTAAAATGGGACCGTATCACCTAACTCTAAACGGTCACTTCGTGAGAGCTGGGGAAGAACTCCCTTGCATGGACTTCCCGAACCTATCTTTGACCCAAAGAAGAACCTTATGGTCCCAGAATCGAAGTATTCCAAGACTCGCTACTACATCCCCAAGACATTCTCGACCGTGATGCCAATAGAAACCAAACCGGATCCAATGAATGACGAGAAAGCCATGGGTCTCCTTTTCGGTGAAGAGAAGAAATCACCAATACCAAACGAAGATTTGGTAAGCATGATCC
Source organism: Silene latifolia (assembly GCF_048544455.1). Classification (NCBI taxonomy): domain Eukaryota; kingdom Viridiplantae; phylum Streptophyta; class Magnoliopsida; order Caryophyllales; family Caryophyllaceae; genus Silene; species Silene latifolia. Next base: position 410,029,673 of record NC_133538.1, read on the forward strand.
TGAGAAGCGAGCGGTTCAACCCATCTACCCTCATCACCGATGTGGATCCTCTTAGGACCAACACGGGATGGCGGAAAACAATCAAGTGGACTGACAACAAAGGACTTCTTTTCAAGTTGACAACGGGAGAAGGAGAGATGTTCAAGCCGGATGATGTTACCGATTCCGAGTCCGAGCCGGAGTCCGAGTCCGAGTCCGAGTTAGGTCCTAAGATTGAGTCTAAGGAGTCAGGTGTTTAAAATACCCCTCCCCTAGCTTTCCCTTCCTATGCACCTTTTCCTAATGGTGGTATTCCGGGGCCTGTCCCGAATACCCCTATCTCGCCACTGAGCTCTGATCAGTTGGCTCAAATGTTAGCGCATTTCACGCAATTTCAAATCAATAATAATATGAACCAGTTTGCTTACGACTTGTCTTACTTACATTGCAATTCAAACTTTGAAAATGATTGTTTTAATAATGACATTGAGACTGAGGTCGAGGATGAACAGTTGGTCGAAGAAGAAGAAGAAGAAGAAATGGAACCACCTCTACAATTGATAAAAGGGTTGGAAGAGTACGAACAGAAAACTTCGATCATCGAAGATACCGAAACCATCAATGTAGGTACAACCTTAGAACCACAGGAGCTTAAAATAGGAACTACTTTAAGTCCCACCGAGAGACAAGGGTTCATTGGGTTGTTACATGAGTTCAAAGATGTTTTCGCATGGTCCTACAAAGACATGCCGGGCATTGATAGGGAAATTGCGAGCACAGATCCCAATCAAGCCGGGATATAAGCCGGTCAAGCAGAAACTACGCAAAATGCATACAGATTGGTCTCTGAAAGTCAAAGAAGAAATCGACAAACAACTCAAAGTCAGGTTCATCAAGGTGTCAGAGTACTCGGACTGGGTGGCTAACGTCGTACCAGTGCCCAAGAAAGATGGTAAAGTTCGGGTTTGTGTCGACTTCCGGGATTTAAACAAGGCAAGTCCGAAGGACGATTTCCCATTACCTCACATCGACATCCTGGTTGACAACACAGCAAAACACGCGTTATTGTCCTTTATGGATGGATACGCTGCTTATAATCGATCAAGATGGCGATAGAAGATATGCATAAGACTGCGTTCAGAACGCAATGGGGAACCTATTGCTACACAGTAATGCCTTTTGGGTTGATAAACGCAGGGGCTACATACCAGAGGACCGCGACAACATTGCTACATGATATGATGCACAAGGAAGTCGAAGTTTATGTCGACGACATGATTGTCAAGTCAAAGGAGCGTGATGGCCACCTTGGTACGTTACGCAAATTCTTCGAGCGACTGCGCAAGTATAACATGAGGTTGAATCCACAAAAATGCGCATTCGGAGTCACATCCGCAAAAAACTTGTTGGGTCACATCGTTAGCCACCGTGGCATCGAGGTGGACCCATCGAAAATAAAGGCCATAATGGAAATGCCTCACCCGAAAACCGAGAAGGAAATTCGAGGTTTCCTGGGAAGAATCCAATATATAAGCCGGTTCGTGGCAAGGCTAACTATGATATGCGAGCCAATTTTCAAGAAATTGAAGGTCGGGAACACGTCGTATGGGATGATCACCGCTAAGTCGCGTTCGATAAGATCAAAGAAATACTATCTTCCCCCCGTGCTACTCGACCCCACCAACGGTCGGGTTACCACTTTTATTGTATCTTACGATCACGGATCTTATGTAATGGGGGCAATCTTTGGCGCAGACAATCGATAAAGAGGAAAGAGCGATTTACTACATTAGTAAAAAGTTCTTGGAGTATGAAATCAAGTATACTCCACTCGAAAAGACATGTTTGGCTTTAGTATGGGCGACAAAGAAGTTACGGCACTACATGCTCGGTCATAGTGTCTCGCATCCACTCGAAGATGGACCCAATCAAATACTTGTTTGAAAAACCAGATTCGAACGCAGCAGGTGTCAAGATGGACTTTAATGCTTTCCGAGTTCGACCTGAAATATGTACCGCTAAAAATGATAAAGGGAAGGGCGGTTGCAGACTTCCTGGCGGATAACCCGATAGAAGAAACTGAGGTTGTGGATACATGGTCGTTTCCCGACGAAGATATCGTTCACATAGACAATGATACGTGGGACCTCTATTTCGATGGAGCATCGAACTATAGGGGATACGGGATAGGAGTTCTACTCATTTCACCAGAAGGTGAACATGTTCCCATCTCGATCAAATTGGACTTTAACGTCACTAATAACGCGGCCGAATATGAAGCATGCCTACTCGGTTTGCACAGTGCTCTCGAGTTAGGCATCAAAAAGCTTGTAGTACATGGGGACTCGTCATTAGTGATCAATCAAGTGGCCGGGACGTGGAAAACCCGAAGTGATAGTTTGGCTCCGTACAAAGCAAAAATCGAAGAACTAGAAAAGTTGTTCGCCGAGGTCAAGTACGTGCACCTCCCCAGAGACGAAAACCAGTTTGTTGATGCACTATCAAAACTAGCTGCTCTGATCAACATACCTGATCATATGGATACTATGCCGATATGTGTCGAACGAAGATCATCACCTGCTTACGTTAACGTAATCGGAGACACAGAAGAAACCGAGGCCGAACCTTGGTATCATGCTATTCTGAAATTCAAAGAATCAGGAGAGTATCCACCCGACATGGATAACCGCGGAAAGCGCGCCATTCGAATGCTAGCCGCCCAGTTCGTTAGAACCAATGACGGACAATTGTACAAAAAGACCGCGCAAAATATCCTTCTGCGATGCATAGACTCACCAACTGCGAAGAGAGTCATGGAAGAAGTCCATGACGGAGAGTGTGGCCCACACATGAATGCCCATATGCTGGTTCGTAAAATCATGAGATTAGGGTATTATTGGACCACGATGGAGACAGATTGTCGCCAATATGTCAAACATTGCCATAATTGCCAAATCTTCGCAAACGTACGATGTGCCGCCATCATTGTTATATACTTTGACATCACCATGGCCTTTCTCAACATGGGGAATCGACATTATTGGAAAGGTCAACCCATCCGGAACAATGGGCATTGTTTCATCTTTGGTCGCCATCGATTACTTCACGAAGTGGGTGGAAGTGAAATCATACAAAGTTCTACAAGCAAAGCGATTAGCAAAGTTCATTCGAAATGAAATCATTTGCATATATGGGGTGCCGCATGAGCTCATTAGCGACCATGGCACTCACTTCCAGGCTGAAACTGTCGTAATACTTGAAAAGTATAAAATCAAACACCACAAGTCGTCACCGTATCGACCTCAAACGAATGGTGCGAAAGGAAGCCGCCAACAAGACAATCACTGTGATTCTCAGGAAAATGACCGACAATTATCGCGAATGGCCGGAGAAGATACCGTTCGCACTATGGGGATACAGGACGTCTATTCGCACAACCACTGGAGCAACTCCGTTCTATTTAACATATGGGATGGAAGCGATCCGCCTATCGAACTAGAGGTACCTTCTTTAAGGATTCTCATTAGAAAGTCGGGTCCTCGAAGCCGATCGGCGCAAGCCGTATGATTCCTTGGTCATGCTCGACGAGCGACGGTTAAATGCGTTGCACCATGTTCAACTCTATCGAGAAAAGGATACAAAGAGCGTTTAACAAAAGGTGAAACCTCGAGGAATAAAGGATGGGGATTTGGTCCTAAAGTCCGTGCGCTTTACTACCAATCGACCCGAGGGAAAATTCAAGCCGACCGGGGCCGGTCTTTACCAGTAAAGAAAATATTATCGGGAGGCGCAATCGATCGACGATCTAGATGGAAATGACTTTGCGAATCCGACGAATTTGGATCAATCAAGAAATACTATCCGTAGAACTCATTCTCAATGTCGTAAAATAAAATTTTGAATTGCAGTGCTCGTGAGCGAGTCTAGGCCGCGGCACTTTTGCTTCGTTGCTTTTTGTGCGTTATAAATCGATGATTGTAGCGCGTTTGTTTTGTGGAACTACGAGCTCGGTTTGATTCTGTTGATAACGATACGTAGGCGACTCTTTAAAATAGTACAACCGACCCTTCCTTTAAATAAAATGAAATTTTATGCAGAAACTGGGAATTTTAATAGATAGTAAGTCTTATTAAAGATCGGGCGATGCCCATTACATCCTTCAAAAGAAAAAGGAAAACAGCTAACAACAAATAATAAGTAGTAGTATTAAATAATAGATTGGAGTCGAAGGCTCCTACATCTTCTTTTTCCCTTTGCCTTTTGGGTCACGTGACCGAGGCTCTGCGCAGGAGGGGTAGTTGCGTTCTGTCTAGCGCGCTGCTTAGGAGGAATCATCATTTCCTCCCGAGGGCCCAGCCTATCTTTTACACTCAAGCGAGGACCAAGCCTCCCTTCTAAGGCTGAGCCCGAGTGTGCCTTTGAACCCAACCGTTCCCACACACCTGTCGCTGTGAGTCGGTCTTAGGAGTCTCCTCGCCTTAGTTTCAGTCCGGATGCGGACGAAAGATCGTTAACAAAGAAGTCGCGACTGCTTCTGCTTTTGTCATAATATTTGATGTCGACAAGCTCATCCTTCCGACACAAGTCCTTACCTGATTCGGTCTTCTCTTTAAGCCATTTAGTATAAGACGGGGATACCCAGGTAGTCTGAGGGCGCGCAGATACGTACCAAAGACGCCTTTGGTGCCACCTCCCGAGCCAATCATCACATATAGAGGAATTCGCTCTCTTGCTCGTCCCTGCAACGACCTCACACTTGGGAATTATTTGTCTACGGCCCATCCGGCGCAGGACGCGGTCGGGGTAAATGTGAATAGACCTCTCTAAACCCGGTGGTTGCAAACGTCCTGGTCTTGTCATCTTCCGGAAGGATAGTAAAAGATTTGAGGCGAAGCCAAGGCATGAACCAAAACAAAGAGGGCGACCTTCCCCTTCGTCGCTTTGTTTCGCCAATAGGCAAGGTCATTTTGATGTTCGTCTTCATACCGCTTGGCACGCATAGTCAGCATACGAGCGAGATATGAGCTGGGCTCACGCGGCGGGGCGAAGAGCCAAAATCTCTCGCAAAGCCACACCTGAAAAAAAAAGAGAAAAAAAAAACATGAAAAAAAAAAGAAAAAAAAAAAAGAAAAAAGAAAAAAAAACGCGAAAAAAAGAGACGAAAGAAAAAAAAGAGAAGAAAAAAAAAACGTGACAAAAAAAAAAAGAAAAAAGAAAAAAGAAGGAAAAAACGGAATTATGGCAGGAATCGTGGCAGAATACAGCAAAATCGTGGCAGAATACAGCAAAATCGTGGCAGAATGCAACAAAATCGTGACAAAATCGTGGCAGAATGCAACAAAAACGTGGCAACAACACAAGAATTGTGATAAAAGGAAAATTAATCAAGGATGCGAAATCAGGAGAATAGATTTTGTTACCTGCAATAGACGGGAGCATCCCGACCAATCGGCACCAGGGTTCATTTTCTTAGCATCCAAACCCCGGAGGGTTTCAGCAAGAATAATCCAGGAAGGATTATGTCCCGTCTCCATCTGAGACACAATAGACAAAAGCTTCGCTTGTCCTACACAAGTTGTCTTGTTCATCCTACTTTCGAAGACATAGAGGTGTAACATGATCAATCCAAAGGCCCTGCGGCAGTACGCTGGCAGTAAAGTACTGTTTCGCAAGATACAAAATTTCCGATGAATACCAAGAAGATTGACTTCGTCACCAGTAACTATCCCCTCGGACTCCGTCTGGAAAGGCCAAGGCGATCTAGATATGTTCCACGCTACCCCGAATGAAATTTTGGTATAGCCGGTATGGCCTCGATCCCATCCTCCCGGGGCGTAAAACTTTTCGGGTAGAGGGCAGATCTCCCCCTCAGGAAAAGCAAAAACATGGTTACAAGGATCCCAATAGCTAAGGCAGTGTTCCAACAACGCAGGCTGAAGGGGGATCTGGCGTAAGGGAAGTAATTGCGCCAGTTGAGCGGTCTTTAATTCTTGTCTCTCTGCGCCAGTGAAGTCTGTCTCCCATGCTCGCATAGCACTCGCTAGATTATTCATAATGATTTATGTTATTTGCACCAGTTTGGGGGAAAGCAGAATAAATTTGGCAATACAGCTCTTCCTTATATATAGAAAGAATAAGGGAAGGAAGCATCTAGGATGACACCCCTAGGGTGCCGTTTTTTTGAGCCGTGTGGGCCTTGGGTCGCGCGCCTCTTAGGCCCGCCCCAGTTCACACCAGTCTTTGGCACGACGCATCGGGTTTTCGCACATCCATCGCGTTTTGGGGAGCGCCGGAACGGCCGATTTACATTTCTGCCCTCGACAAGTCCATATTGAATTAAAGCCCGTGCACACTTACGGTTTTATTTTCCTTTTTTGTTTTACGGTAGCGGGCTACGCCCACGTTGTTTACGGATCATACGGAGTATTTGAGTCGTATTTCATGCTCACCCGTCAAGGTTCGATTTCAAAAATTTCAAAATTTCAAAATTTCAAAAATTCAAAAACTTTTTGCGAATTGTGGATAGATGATACAAGTAGTAGAATCTTTTTGGGTCAATGGCCCAATTATCCAAAATTTCAAATTCAAACTTCGGGTCGATGGCCCAATCATTCAAAATTTCAAATTCAAACTTCGGGTCGATGGCCCAATCACACAAAATTTTCAAATTAAATTTTCGGGTCGATGGCCCAATCATTCAAAATTTTCAAATTCAATTTTCGGGTCGATGACCCAATCTTTCAAAATAATCCAATTTCAAGATCGATGATCCAAATGTGCTTATGTGATGATTATTGCTAGTACGTTTTTGTGTTCCAATTTTAGCAGGATATGCTTCAACTGGGGGCTCTAAAGTCTTCGACTTTAGAGCCATTGCAAACTAGGGGCTCTGAAGCCGTTGGCTCCAGAGACCATTATCAAGATGTAAAGGATGACATCCACCAACGATTCAATTCAATACAAGAGTATGAGATGGAAGAATTCCATAGCTGAAAGCAGATGAGGAAAGCGGCGGCAACCTCCTTGGAAAGTCCCGTCCCGTTCAGACAAGTGCCAAGAGATGATAAATTTCGGGCAAATGTCGTGAGACGATGAATTTTGGACAAACGCCAAAGCAGATGATAAACTTTGGGCAAGTGTCGCGATTGCCGAACTACGACGCTGGTTTGATTCCGTCAGAAACGGATACGTAGGCGCCTAAGGATAAGGCTCAACCCACCATTTATGCAATTTATGGGTCGATGACCAACGATGATATTTCGACGCAAAATGTAAGCAAGAGTCAATCCTCAACGGAGTTTCGTGTATGATCTCTTCCTATGGTCGAGCTTATATACGCAAGTCTAATGGACTATAAACGACCCGAAGAATCCTCAGGTCGAGAGGGACCTGGGGTATACTTTGACTTTCGTCTTGTCCAAGCCTCAGTCAAAGTGGGGGCTCTGTAGATACCCATATCCGTCGATATTGGAATTTATAGAGAACCCGACAAACACCCGATGATGATAGGACACATGTATTTTTTAGTTGTCATTGTCATTTATTTGGGTTCGTTTTACGATGTAGAATGAGCGTTGTCGACGGAGTATTTTAATTTAAATGATATTTAAATTAAAGTCTTTTTTAAGGTGATTTCAATTTATTTTATTTTATTTTGAATTTATTTTCTTAAGTTTATTTTATTGAAAATAAAATAAATATTTGATTTGAAAAACCATTTTATGAGTATATTTGATTTGAAAAGTCATTTATTTTAATGGGTTAATTGATTTGAAAAATCGATTTTAAAAGCGAAGAAAACTCGTTTTTAAAACATGTTTTTTGAGCTCGATTTTAGCTCGGTTTTTGAGCCCGTTTTCTTTACGAATTGGCACGAATCTCGAGTACACTAACCAACCTAAGCCAATACCCATCCACCCTAGTTCAAACCCCCTATCCACGGCCCAAAATTCCATCCCAAATCATCCCCAACAGCCCGCATACAAACAGCCCCCCCCCCCTGTTTTGCGTGCCAATTCCCGAGCCCAAAACCCGCTCCAAATACCACCAAAACCCGTACCCATTAACCCTAACCCATACCCTAGTATCCTACCCATATTACCCTAGCTTAATCACCAAGAAAACCCCTCTCAAACCCTCACAAAAGCTGCTGGACAGCAGCTATGCGTGAGCAGGCCCGACTGCCTCTCCCTCTCTTTTGCCCTACTTTAACTCCTTATAAATACCACCCCTTCACCATACATTCATTCCTCTAAGTTCTCCCCACATCCTACCATCACTCACAAGCTTTAAACCTCAGAAACAAACCCTAATTGCCTCTCAAAATCCCTCCACAAAACCGACATACAAACTGAAACTGTTTGTGTGTCTTCCTCGAAAAACAATTCGTTCCTCCCTCAAACCTCCATCAAAACTCGATTTTCTTGTTCCTAATTAACCACATAACATCCATCTACACATTAGACAAAGATTTACGAGCCAAATTGCCCTTGAGAGTACACGAAATCCCTCGAAAAACAGAGTGTTATACACTCTGTTTTCGCGGTTTGTTCTTGTCTGTCCAGTTCTGTTTGTGCTCGTCTTTCGTGCCCAATAACTCAAAACGATCAGGGGTTGCTTTAAGATCTCTGTTCTCCTCTCTTTCTAGTTTTCAAAACATCTTTTAAATCGAATTTTCGTCGTGAAACGAGGGAGAAATCATCGTTTGAAAGTTGCTGTCCAGATTTGTCAAAAAACGCGTGTTTGCTTTGTTTCTTCGTCGGCGACGGCCTCTCGAGATAAAATCTACCATCGATTACGACCCAAGATGGTGTCAACGATACATGCAGGTTGAGGGTGCATCAAATCCTCCTCTTTCTCCCTTTTTATTTCGTTTTTTATGCTTGTTCTTTTATAGTTTGTTTTATTCGTTTATCGTTTTTGTTTATCGATTGTTTAATTAACTATGAAACTAGTTTAGTCCGAGTATGAGTTAAAGTACCACCATGAACACCCGCGTTGACTTGAGATGGGAAAATAAACCGCTACTTCAGTCGGTCGTACACCCCCGTCTCATTTACATATCCTCGTGTTCAAGGTAGGGCATAAATAAAACGAATTTCTAACTTCGCTCTTCGCTTTTGACCCCTTTGTTATTTCGGCCAACTCGACACACCCTAGGATCCGTTGTATGTTAGTTTAACCTCTGATTGTTAACATATGACGTATTTAGACGACATTCGATCATTTTAATAACCTAATTAGACATGTTAGGTGGCATCGACATAGCTTTTAAAATCGATTAACAATTCTATAACCTAATTGAATACATCTTTCTTATCACTTGATTTCTCGCTAGCATAGGAGTGCGTGATTAGCACCTTCCTATTAACACTCGACGAGTAAGCATTAATCTTATGATATTGTGACCTAATTGGACCCTTTAGGCCGTGTAGAATACACACTCGCGCGTTTCTTCTCAATCGATCAATTTGTTTTATAACTTGTTTTCTAACTCGTTTTCTAATCCGTTTCGCAATCATTCGATCTAACCAATGAACCTAACCTAGGAACTAGGATGGCCTTGTCTTGGCCGTGAGGGTGGTCGTGGTTTGGGCCGTGAGCTTGGCCGTCTTCTTTGTCTTTCTTGCTTCGTTTTTTATACCTTTGGTTCCTCGTTGTTTCGTTGCTTGTAATTTGTAATTTGTTTATCGAGTTGTAATTTTCGAGCTTGTTTTACTTTTATTGAGTCAAAACCTCTTCAAAAAACCTTTGTCTTGTTTGGTTAGACGGTTGTTCCCCAATGCTTGTAGGAGCGTAGTAAAACGCATGTTGTTTAAAGCAACATGGCCCGGTTTATGCTAATGCATGCTTTGGTGCGTAGCCTTATGCCTAATTCGATGAGATTAAGTGAAAGCACGCATTACGAGGAGTGACCCAAGGCCGTGTGTCATATAGGCCGTGAGTCACCCCTTTGTGCACGGTTTTCTAGGCCGAATGGCCGTGTATTGCGTCGTGTGTATAGCGTTGTATTTAGATCGAGTTGTATCTTTAATTTATCGTTGCGTCGGCATGAAATGCCTGGTTTGTAATAGGTAGATCCCAACGGCTCCCCCATTCCCCCTTAAGCCTTGCTTGCTTTGTTTTGTATGTTGTTAGATCAATCAACCCACATGCTAAATTACAACTTTGACAAAATTAGTTTAGTTGCATCTAAAACGACATAGAAATTGTTGTCACATGATAGGGTTAAAACAACGTTTGCATATCATACATCGTAGTAGCTATGACCTTGTTTGAAATCCGACACTTGACTTAGTAGAGGCCGTTATCGACGGGGCGGGGTTAGGTGTCCTTATGGGCTTCCTAACACGTACCCTCACCCCTTACTCAAGATCTATGGTTTGTGGATCCGTCTAAATACCATTGGATTACGAGAGTCATTCAAATCGAGTGATATAGGGTACAAGTCTTTATCTTTAATCACTCGTAGTCGATTGGCTTTATGCTTTTCGATGAAAGGTGTAAAGTTGACTTGAACGGTTCCAAGTTCCCAAAAAACTTGGTGGCGACTCTAATATGTCTTAATTCGATTCGAAAGAACCTCGAGTCGATTATGCCTAGTGTGGATCCCGCGGACGCAGTTCCTGAGGGCCTTGTCCACAGAAGGCTATAGGTATTTCATCACTTTCACGGATGATTTGAGTAGATATGGCTATGTCTACTTAATGAAACACAAAAGTGAATCCTTTGAGAAATTCAAGGAATACCAGAATAGGGTACAGAACCTCATCAAGGCGAAAGATTAAAACACTGCGCTCAGACCGTGGTGGCGAGTATCTTTCTCACGAGTTTGATCAACACCTTAAGGACTGTGGGATTGCCTTACAGTTAACTCCACCTGGAACACCTCAGTTGAATGGTGTGTCCGAACGGAGAAATCGAACACTACTTGACATGGTTCGATCCATGATGAGTCACCGTGTTGCCTGACTCATTGTGGGGTTATGCTCTTTCACTGCTCTAATACTTAACCGAAGTCCGTCTAAATCTGTTGACAAGACTCCATATGAACTATGGAAGGGAACGGTCCCTAACTTGTCCTTTATACGGGTTTGGGGCTGCGAGGCTTATGTCAAGTGGAGACACGAGGATAAGCTCGGCCCGCGATCGGTCAAGACATACTTTATAGGTTATCCTAAAGGAACACTTGGTCATTACTTCTATTCGCCAACCGAACAACGTGTTTTTGTTGCGGCTAGTGCGACATTCTTAGAGAAGGAATTTCTCGAGAATGCAAAGAGTGATAGAACCTTCGACCTGTCGGAGATTCCAGAACCAAATACCGAGCAACCATTGGAGGAACCAATTCCTTCAATCCCGGCTGCGGTGAATATTCCTGAGGAACCTAGGAGGTCGGGAAGAGTCTCTATTCCTCCGGACAGATACATTGGTATGGTCGAGGAACATGACATAGATGACATTCTACTCTTAACGAGTAGTGAACCCGCAACCTATAAAGGTGCCATGACTAGTTCTGACTCAAAGCTATGGCTTGAGGCCATGCAATCCGAGATGGACTCTATGTATGAGAACAACGTATGGGATCTTGTTGACTTACCTGCTAAGGTTCGTCCCCTTCAATGCAAATGGCTTTACAAGATAAAGCATTCTGTGGAAGGTCAACAAGATAGCTATAAAGCACGACTAGTTGCTAAAGGTTTCACCCAAGTGCCAGGTTTGCACTACGATGAAATTTTTGCACCCGTAGTCATGCTGCGTTCCATTCGGATTATCTTAGTGATCACCGCTTTTCATGACTATGAAATTTGGCAGATGGATGTGAAAACCGCCTTCTTAAACGGTTATTTGGAGGAAGAGTTGTACATGGTACAACCCGAAGGTTTCATCGATCCAGAACATCCTAAGAAAGTATGCAAGCTTAAGCGTTCCATTTATGGACTTAAGCAAGCATCTCGGAGTTGGAATCATCGCTTCGACCAAGTGATTAAAGAAAATGGATTTACTCGATCGGTCGAGGAACCATGTCTATATATCAAGTCGAGTGGGAGCAAGATTGTCTTCCTAATATTGTATGTTGACGACATACTCCTGATTGGGAATGACATACCTCTCTTAACTTCGGTGAAAGTATGGTTGAAAAACCATTTCCAGATGAAAGATCTGGGTGAGGCACAAAGAATTCTGGGCATCCGTATCTATCGAGATAGATCACGTTGGATGTTATCTCTCAGTCAGGAGTCTTACATAGATAAAATCCTAGAGAGATTCAGCATGACTAACTCAAAAAAGGGGTTTCTTCCTATGGCTCCAGGGGTGCATTTGAGCAAGTCTCAGGCACCAGAGACACCAGAAGAGAAAGAGCGCATGACACGGATTCCTTATGCCTCGGCTATAGGATCAATCATGTATGCCATGATATGCACACGTCCGGACGTGGCATATGCATTGAGTATGACAATTCGATTCCAACAAAGATCCAGGTGAACCACATTGGCTGGCTGTCAAGAACATTCTTAAATACCTACGGAGGACTAAAGATTGGGCATTGACTTATGGAGGCCCTCAAAAGCTATGCGCAACCGGATTCTGCAGATGCTAGCTTCCAAACGGATCGAGATGACTCGAAATCTCGGTCTGGATTCGTTTTTACTCTTAATGGCGCTGCAGTCACCGGAAGAGTTCCAAACAAACTGTTACTGAGAGATTCTACGACTGAGTCCGAGTACTATGCCGCGTCTGAAGCTACAAAGGAAGCGATATGGATGCGTCAATTCTTACATGGACTATCCGTAGTGCCTAGTTCGAATGACCCGTTAACCATCTATTGCGACAATAGTGGTGCCATCTTCCAAGCTAAGGAGCCTAAGTCTAGCAACAAGTCTAGACATGTACAACGGAAAGCTCATCTAATCCGAGATTACGTGGAGCAAAAGGAAGTAGTGATAGAAAAGATTGCTACTGATGATAACATAGCAGATCCTCTCACTAAACCATTACGACAAGATAAGCATGAAGGGCACGTTAATTCCATGGGAATTAAACGTGTTCCTAAGTTGTAGTACTCTTTTATGGATTAGATTCATTCTCTTTTGTACTCTATACAACATCATCGTTTTGATATTTATATATTTTGTTTTTCATGTGGATTTGTACGACAAATTTTGAACACCACAAAGTGAACTGAACAAACATTATATTTTTGGTCCTTAATTGCCCACGTGAGCTGATAACTCAAGGTAATTATTTTGTGACGTTGGTTGATGGTGGGTTCAACGAGCCATAAGTCAAAAGGTTGACTGACCAATCACAGAGGCGATTTATACGGATATTTCGTAGGACACAATTGTGACATCGACGTGGAGTCCTAAATGTTTTATAACATTCGGTGCCCGGTCGTGGATAGGACCTCCATGGTGATCCTAAGAGTCGATTCTTTTGACTATCGACTGTCTCTTGAGACCAAGGCAGATTTTGGGTGACTTTGGTTTCTTTCTCACGGTCATCCGTAACAGAGGGCCAAGTAGATTTTTTCTGGGTCATTTCATGTTGTGCTTAGATCGGAAGGAGTCGAGTTGAAGGAAATATTCAGCCTTTATCAGGTACTCGATATTTCTCAGGGCCACTCGAGGAGTCAGAATCGAAATGCATGGTCATGCTCGGATACGGATTCGTTTTATCAGTTAAGTTACTCTCTAGTCGGGGAAACCACTCTTGATACAGATCGATTGTAAAATACGACCTTTGCGGATCCGGATCTGCAAATTGTTTTACATTGAGTGGGAGAAATTTTAAATGAGTATGAGAATCGGTTATCGCACATACACTTGTACGGACAAGTGGGAGTTTGTTGGAGCTGTGTCCTCTAGTTAGTGCGGATAACGTCATTGCACATACACTTGTACGGACAAGTGGGAGCTTGTTGGGGCTGGTGTCCTTTACAGGTAGTGCAAGGACTTATAAATCTCTAAAAGGATCAAAGGGTATACTTTTGTATTATAATCAGTTGGTCCACGTTTATCAATAACGGTTGGCTTGCTAGATAAGTTTGACGTTATTGTCATACAGATGGCGGTGATCAACTGGTCCCTAAAAGTCACACCTATAGGATACGTTTGAGAGATGTGACGGTATAAAAATACAATCATGTTGATGCCAAATTTGACTAACCAGTTAGTCCGAGTTATTTGACTAATAATTAGTCAAAATGTGATGTTGAGATATTTTATTTAATACGGATTAAATAATAATGGCTAAGGCGAATTAAGCAATTAATTCGTAAATTGAATATAAACGATTTATATTTGATTAATGTATATTGAATAAATTAATTATACGATATTGTTTTTGTCGGACATGTATTAACATTTCAACTAATCCGTGTTATTAGTTGATGTTTTAATTACCGATAACCGATGACAATTTATAATTAAAAACCCGTCGTATACGTTTTAGCAATTCAAGTCGGATCACGAGTTTAATAAGGAGGAAGCGGAAAGCCCACTCCCTCCCTAATGAAACCCACGGACCGAGCATGGGTAGAACAAAAGGAGAGTTTCTCCTCATTTCTAACCTAATTGTCATTTTGCAAAAATAATTAGGGTTTTGAGAACATTGCCTCTCAAAATTCAGATCTCACATCGGAAAAACTCACATAACAACTCTCTCAATATTGCAAGTCAATTAGAGAGTAATTCTAGCACAAGGGCATAGTCTCAGACGGTCTTGGGTGCAACGATTAGGAGGAAGTCTCTGTTGATGTCTGTTCTTTACGCCGCACTACAAAGGACCCGAGGTTGATTTCTAATGCTTTATCGTTTTTCTCATGTATTTCGTTTTATGACAATTATCACATATAAAATTTGCGTTATAGTCCTAATTTTATAGGGTATTATACGGATATTACCCCACAAGTGGTATCAGAGCGAGGCCACGTAAATTTTTCTATGTGTTTTTCATCAAACGGATTTGAATCGATAAATTGTTTGCATAAAATTTCGTGCGGCACAATTTTTTTGTCTCGGCCAATTTTTTTTTTGGAAAACCGTGCGGCCTTTCTCGGCCTGTTTTTCTGTTTTTTTTTTTTTGCCTAGATTTGCGTGCCACACGTTTTTGCTAGATCAGACGATCTTTTGTTTTCTTTTATTCTTTGCATATTGTAATTTTATTCGATCATTATTGCAATATGTTAAAGATGTATCAATTGTTGTTTCAATTCTATACGGATTAGATTGAATTGCAATTGGGTTTTAACAAATCGTTTTGTTTTGTTAATTGATGCTCACGTTTTTAGCCGAAATTTTTTTTGTTCTTTATTGCTCTCGGCAATGCAGCACAATAATAAAAAAAAAAAAAAAAATTTGGTAATCTTTTCACGTTCAGCCGTGAAAGAAAAAAAAAAAAAAAAAATTGTTTTGTTTTTTTTCGGCCAATTTTTGCATAATACGGATTTATGCATTCGCTTGATAGTGAAACGGTTCAC
The DNA here is from genome assembly GCF_048544455.1 of Silene latifolia. Taxonomy (NCBI): domain Eukaryota; kingdom Viridiplantae; phylum Streptophyta; class Magnoliopsida; order Caryophyllales; family Caryophyllaceae; genus Silene; species Silene latifolia. The sequence goes on from NC_133538.1 coordinate 410,045,133, forward strand.
CCACGTACAATTTAATTACTTTAAAACGATTTAAAGTAACGGATTATCACGGATTAAAATTAAGTTGATGAAGCGGTTTTGTTACATAATTTTAATTGTTAAAAGGTGGTTTGGATAAATTTAACATAATTACGGAATTATGTCACGAATGAATTTGTTTTTAGTTGATGCATTTTATTTATCGTTATTTTGAATGTCTTGAATGCTTTTGATTACGTATTTATTTATTTATTTTACAATCGGTTGTAACTTAGTGTGGCCTTAGTAGAACGTATTACCGTAATGATGGAACACGGTCTTGGTTGTATTTTGAGATCTTGCATCTCCATTTTGTTTTCTTTTATAATTACAGTTTTTATTTAGAAGGTAAATAGGTTTATATTTTGTAAATTTTAATTGTAATTTTGAGAAGACCAAAGATGGAGACCGGATGCTCACTCCCGCTGCATGAAAAAGATGGAACATCAAGACAAGCTTCTCGGGTCCAACGGTGGATTCCAAAGTTGTATTATGTTCTTTTTACTAGGATAGGCCACACTAGGAATTTTTATTTACGTATTGCATTCTTTTATTTATTTTATCGTAACGATAGATTGCATCATTTTCCGCCTAAAAACCAAACCACCTAATAATTGCATGAAAACTGACTCATATAGAGGTCACGCGTTAGTTTTCTATGACATTCATATGTCACACGATTTAAGCCATCATCTAAATTAATTCATTCACGCAGTTGCTAGTTATTCGTTCACTTAAAATGAATTTAAACTTAGTTGATGGGATCTTCCTCGTATAAACCAAAATTGAGAATGGTCTTTATGGGTCAAACTCCAATGAATCCCTTCTTCGTCGGTAGGCATAATATGACCCCTTCTACGTCGGGTAAGTTGGAACCGATTGACCTATTTTATCTCAACGCTATGGTCACTCGTACGATCCTGTGATTATGGTGGACTATAGATAGGATTTACGGAAATCTATCGACCAAGAGTTTTTACGGAAGAACTAGCTAAACAGTTGGCTTATCAATTTACAGAAATTGAGTCTTGGGATCACTTGTATTATTCTTGAAGGAGATCAATTATGCAAGTGCAATGAGTCTACACGATTAAAATGAATTTTAATAGACTTAAATCACCTCGATGAGTTGCTTATTTCGTTTTTGTTTTTCTTTCTTTTTCAGCGTAGATCACGTTTTTAAACTGCTAATAACATTATGGCTGGCATCCTCGATGACCCAATGCCAAGTGCCACATTGGACCGTGAGTCCTCGGCCGGATCTTTATGAATCGGATGAATCGGTCTACTAGATCAAGAATGATGGATCAAACTTCGCGGAATGGGAGGCGGCATTACGGAATGCTTGCCACCGCTGACGGGGAAGCTCAAGTATCTGATCGAGCCCCTCCCGCCACCCCGGGCCCCACTCGAGTTAACGAGGTCTCCACGTATAGCGACTTCGTCATGGAAGCGGGTGCGATTAAAAACGTACTCATTTTTGCAATGGAATCCAATTTGCAGAAACGCTTCATAGCCCAAGGTGCAAACAAGATTTTCACCACGCTCACTAAGGAATTCTCGAAAGCACCGAGAATCGTGACCTATGAGCATACCACTCGCTTCTTTGATGCGAGACTCCAGAAGGGCCAACCGGTTAGCCCACACATTCTCAGCATGATTGAGAATGTCGAAAAACTGGAGGCGCTTGATTGTAAGATCAGCGAGAACATTGTGATTGATCGCATGCTTCATTCACTCCACGATGGTTTTGCGCTCTTTAGAGCCAATTACTATATGAATGATTTGAAGAAAAGTCCCCATGAACTGCACTCCCTTCTCGTACAGACCGAGAAGGACATGAAGTTCAGTGGGAGCATGAAACAAGATGTTCTCGTTGTGACAAACAAGGGCAAGGGTAAGGGCAAAGCTCAAGCAGACCTAGCAGTAGGCAAACCGAAGTTCAAGAAGTCAGGGTCAGGTAAGAGTGGGCCTGGTGAGGCAAGTAACTCATCAGGCGCGACAAAGAGCAAAACCGAAAACATGGAATGCCATCACTGCCACAAGACTGGGCATTGGAGGCGCACATGTCCTGTTTATCATGAGGACATAAAAGCAGGTCGCGTTAAACCTGTTGGTATGTCTTCTTCTTCTACTTTTATTCATATGATTGAGATTAACCACGCAAGTTACGGAACTTGGGTACTAGATACTGGTTGTGGTTCTCATCTGTGTAATCATGTGCAGGGGCTCCGAAACATCGAACCCCTCGTAAAGAGTGACGTGGACCTGCGTGTTGGGAATGGAGCACGAGTGGCTGCAGTCTCAAGGGGAACATACGTGATCCAGCTTCCTAGCGGATTTGAGTTATTTTTATATAACTGCTATTATGTACCCAGTCTATCCAAAAACATTATTTCAGTTTCTGCACTTGACAAACTTGGTTTTTCATTTGTAATAGAGAATAATTCTTGCATTTTCTCATTACACGATATGATTTATGGCAAGGCAGTCTCCATGAACGGAATTTATGTTTTAGATCAGACCACCGAAATATTACACGTAATGAATAAAAAGTTAAAGGTTGGTGACAAAGATCAAACGTATCTATGGCACTGCCGTATGGGACACATTAATGAGAAACGCGTAAAACAGCTCATAAAGAATGGAGCTATCTCGGCCTTTGATTTTCAATCATTTGGCACGTGTGAATCATGTCTCATCGGTAAGATGACTCGAATTTCCTTCAAAGGTGTTGGAATGCGCGCTGCTGACCTATTAGGACTCATACATACGGATGTATGTGGGCCTATGTCAATCACCGCACGAGAAGGCTATAGGTATTTCATCACTTTCACGGATGATTTGAGTAGATATGGCTATGTCTACTTAATGAAACACAAAAGTGAATCCTTTGAGAAATTCAAGGAATACCAGAATAGGGTACAGAACCTACTGGGCAGAAAGATTAAAACACTGCGCTCAGACCGTGGTGGCGAGTATCTTTCTCACGAGTTTGATCAACACCTTAAGGACTGTGGGATTGCCTTACAGTTAACTCCACCTGGAACACCTCAGTTGAATGGTGTGTCCGAACGGAGAAATCGAACACTACTTGACATGGTTCGATCCATGATGAGTCACACCGTGTTGCCTGACTCATTGTGGGGTTATGCTCTTTTGTCAGCTGCTCTAATACTTAACCGAAGTCCGTCTAAAGCTGTTGACAAGACTCCATATGAACTATGGAAGGGAACGGTCCCTAACTTGTCCTTTATACGGGTTTGGGGCTTCGAGGCTTATGTCAAGTGGAGACACGAGGATAAGCTCGGCCCGCGATCGGTCAAGACATACTTTATAGGTTATCCTAAAGGAACACTTGGTCATTACTTCTATTCGCCAACCGAACAACGTGTTTTTGTTGCGGCTAGTGCGACATTCTTAGAGAAGGAATTTCTCGAGAATGCAAAGAGTGATAGAACCTTCGACCTGTCGGAGATTCCAGAACCAAATACCGAGCAACCATTGGAGGAACCAATTCCTTCAATCCCGGCTGCGGTGAATATTCCTGAGGAACCTAGGAGGTCGGGAAGAGTCTCTATTCCTCCGGACAGATACATTGGTATGGTCGAGGAACATGACATAGATGACATTCTACTCTTAACGAGTAGTGAACCCGCAACCTATAAAGGTGCCATGACTAGTTCTGACTCAAAGCTATGGCTTGAGGCCATGCAATCCGAGATGGACTCTATGTATGAGAACAACGTATGGGATCTTGTTGACTTACCTGCTAAGGTTCGTCCCCTTCAATGCAAATGGCTTTACAAGATAAAGCATTCTGTGGAAGGTCAACAAGATATCTATAAAGCACGACTAGTTGCTAAAGGTTTCACCCAAGTGCCAGGTTTGCACTACGATGAAATTTTTGCACTCGTAGTCATGCTGCGTTCCATTCGGATTATCTTAGTGATCGCCGCTTTTCATGACTATAAAATTTGGCAGATGGATGTGAAAACCGCCTTCTTAAACGGTTATTTGGAGGAAGAGTTGTACATGGTACAACCCGAAGGTTTCATCGATCCTGAACATCCTAAGAAAGTATGCAAGCTTAAGCGTTCCATTTATGGACTTAAGCAAGCATCTCGGAGTTGGAATCATCGCTTCGACCAAGTGATTAAAGAAAATGGATTTACTCGATCGGTCGAGGAACCATGTCTATATATCAAGTCGAGTGGGAGCAAGATTGTCTTCCTAATATTGTATGTTGACGACATACTCCTGATTGGGAATGACATACCTCTCTTAACTTCGGTGAAAGTATGGTTGAAAAACCATTTCCAGATGAAAGATCTGGGTGAGGCACAAAGAATTCTGGGCATCCGTATCTATCGAGATAGATCACGTCGGATGTTATCTCTCAGTCAGGAGTCTTACATAGACAAAATCCTAGAGAGATTCAGCATGACTAACTCCAAAAAGGGGTTTCTTCCTATGGCTCCAGGGGTGCATTTGAGCAAGTCTCAGGCACCAGAGACACCGGAAGATAAAGAGCGCATGACACGGATTCCTTATGCCTCGGCTATAGGATCAATCATGTATGCCATGATATGCACACGTCCGGACGTGGCATATGCATTGAGTATGACAAGTCGATTCCAACAGCATCCAGGTGAACCACATTGGCTGGCTGTCAAGAAAATTCTTAAGTACCTACGGAGGACTAAAGATTGGGCATTGACTTATGGAGGCCCTCAAAAGCTATGCGCAACCGGTTACGCAGATGCTAGCTTCCAAACGGATCGAGATGACTCGAAATCTCAGTCTGGATTCGTTTTTACTCTTAATGGCGCTGCAGTTAGCTGGAAGAGTTCCAAACAAACTGTTACAGCAGATTCTACGACTGAGTCCGAGTACTATGCCGCGTCTGAAGCTACAAAGGAAGCGATATGGATGCGTCAATTCTTACATGGACTATCCGTAGTGCCTAGTTCGAATGACCCGATAACCATCTATTGCGACAATAGTGGTGCCATCTTCCAAGCTAAGGAGCCTAAGTCTAGCAACAAGTCTAGACATGTACAACGGAAAGCTCATCTAATCCGTGATTACGTGGAGCAAAAGGAAGTAGTGATAGAAAAGATTGCTACAGATGATAACATAGCAGATCCTCTCACTAAACCATTACGACAAGATAAGCATGAAGGGCACGTTAATTCCATGGGAATTAAACGTGTTCCTAAGTTGTAGTACTCTTTTATGGATTAGATTCATTCTCTTTTGTACTCTATACAACATCATCATTTTGATATTTATATATTTTGTTTTTCATGTGGATTTGTACGACAAATTTTGAACACCACAAAGTGAACTGAACAAACATTATATTTTTGGTCCTTAATTGCCCACGTGAGCTGATAACTCAAGGTAATTATTTTGTGACGTTGGTTGATGGTGGGTTCAACGAGCCATAAGTCAAAAGGTTGACTGACCAATCACAGAGGCGATTTATACGGATATTTCGTAGGACACTTTTGTGACATCGACGTGGAGTCCTAAATGTTTTATAACATTTGGTACCCGGTCGTGGATAGGACCTCCATGGTGATCCTAAGAGTCGATTCTTTTGACTATCGACTGTCTCTTGAGACCAAGGCAGATTTTGGGTGACTTTGGTTTCTTTCTCACGGTCATCCGTAACAGGGGGCCAAGTAGATTTTTTCTGGGTCATTTCATGCTGTGCTTAGATCGGAAGGAGTCGAGTTGAAGGAAATATTCAGCCTTTATCAGGTACTCGATATTTCTCAGGGCCACTCGAGGAGTCAGAATCGAAATGCATGGCCATGCTCGGATACGGATTCGTTTTATCAGTTAAGTTACTCTCTAGTCGGGGAAACCACTCTTGATACAGATCGATTGTAAAATACGACCTTTGCGGATCCGGATCTGCAAATTGTTTTACATTGAGTGGGAGAAATTTTAAATGAGTATGAGAATCGGTTATCGCACATACACTTGTACGGACAAGTGGGAGTTTGTTGGAGCTGTGTCCTCTAGTTAGTGCGGATAACGTCATTGCACATACACTTGTACGGACAAGTGGGAGCTTGTTGGGGCTGGTGTCCTTTACAGGTAGTGCAAGGACTTATAAATCTCTAAAAGGATCAAAGGGTATACTTTTGTATTATAATCAGTTGGTCCACGTTTATCAATAACGGTTGGCTTGCTAGATAAGTTTGACGTTATTGTCATACAGATGGCGGTGATCAACTGGTCCCTAAAAGTCACACCTATAGGATACGTTTGAGAGATGTGACGGTATGAAAATACAGTCATGTTGATGCCAAATTTGACTAACCGATTAGTCCGAGTTATTTGACTAATAATTAGTCAAAATGTGATGTTGAGATATTTTATTTAATACGGATTAAATAATAATGGCTAAGGCGAATTAAGCAATTAATTCGTAAATTGAATATAAACGATTTATATTTGATTAATGTATATTGAATAAATTAATTATACGATATTGTTTTTGTCGGACATGTATTAACATTTCAACTAATCCGTGTTATTAGTTGATGTTTTAATTACCGATAACCGATGACAATTTATAATTAAAAACCCGTCGTATACGTTTTAGCAATTCAAGTCGGATCACGAGTTTAATAAGGAGGAAGCGGAAAGCCCACTCCCTCCCTAATGAAACCCACGGACCGAGCATGGGTAGAACAAAAGGAGAGTTTCTCCTCATTTCTGACCTAATTGTCATTTTGCAAAAATAATTAGGGTTTTGAGAACATTGCCTCTCAAAATTCAGATCTCACATCGGAAAAACTCACATAACAACTCTCTCAATATTGCAAGTCAATTAGAGAGTAATTCTAGCACAAGGGCATAGTCTCAGACGGTCTTGGGTGCAACGATTAGGAGGAAGTCTCTGTTGATTTCTGTTCTTTACGCCGCACTACAAAGGACCCGAGGTTGATTTCTAATGCTTTATCGTTTTTCTCATGTATTTCGTTTTATGACAATTATCACATATAAAATTTGCGTTATAGTCCTAATTTTATAGGGTATTATACAGATATTACCCCACAACTGTATCCCATCTTCATACTCAATATAACCAAATAAAACAGTGCAAATTCCATGCACTATACTCACTAAACACCAATACTTGTCAACTCCCCATAAAGTATAGATAGAACATGGGAGTGAAAATCATTATACAATTTTTTCTTATCCATATGATTTTTCTTTCTTTTTCTTCTTTTCTTATTTCGCTTTTTTTTTCTTTTTCATTCTCTTTTTTTTTTTTCGTTCCATTTTTTTTCAACAATTCTTTTTCTTTCATTCCTTTTTTTTTCTTCCACTATCTTCTGAAAATCAGACAAAATAACCATATTGCAATAAAACATTCCAACAGCTGCTCGTCGCTAGCTCGGGTAGGGTAGGAGTATTATAGAAAGTAGCTGATAGGACGAAAAGGCAATTTGGCTATGTGGGGCTCATGGGTAGAATGAAATAAAGGGAACTTTTTCTCCTAACATGTGTCACCATCCACAGACTGAATGCATACATGTATTAAGAAGATTAGACTCATGCTTATGCAAATTGATGTTACATGTCTTAAAGAGAGTACTACTCACATCCTAAATGAAACCGGTCATGAATGTCACCAGTTAATAAAGCTCTAACCTCAGAATGTAATGTAGCTTGCCGATATGATGAATCAAGTCTATTCGTTCAGATAAGAGAGAAACAAAAACTCATAGATCATGCACATAATCATGCCAACTAAATGTCAAGAATATGCAAGGCTCAAGTAAAGACTCAATGTAGCGTCAAAGTTCAAACGTTCCGACTCAAATTAAACGTGAATTTTTTTGAATTTTTGAAATTTTCCTAAATTTTTTGAATTTTTTATGATTTTTGAATTAAATAAGACAACAATGCATGCGAAAATAATTAAACGTGCAAGCGAAAATGCAAGAAAACATGCAGACAGACATAGATATGGATGCATACCTCCCCAAACCAAACCGTACAATGCCCCCATTGTACCAAAAATAGGGAAAGAAATGCAAACTGAAAAGAAAAGGAGGAGTGGAGTCGGAAAGCTTACAAAACGTCATAAGGAGGGACCTCCCCTAACCGACCATGAACATGGAAGGTCAAAGAGAGTCAAGCAGTAACTCAATAGACGTAAAACAGCCGCTGGAAGACGAAACTTGCTCGATCGAGCAACTTGGAACAGCTCGATCGAGTAACTGGCAAATGGAAGGACTCGATCGAGTAGAAAACTACTCGATCGAGTAAATGTGATAACTGCTTCGGTCGATCGAGTAAGAATATCACTCGATTGAGTGATAATTACCCCAAAAAGCGCTCGATCGAGTAGAAAACTGCTCGATCGAGTGAAGTAACCTGAAAAAAATGCATTTCAAAGCAAGAGAGGCATAAAGAGTTCGTAAAACAGCGTCTGAAGTTCAACAAAAAGCTAAAGAAAAATAAAAGGTTCAACAAAAGTACAATAAAACAGTCCGGGCTGCCTCCCGGAGAGCGCTGGTTTATGAGGTCCCGCACGACCTTTCTGGCATCAATTAACTGGTGCGTCTAGCTCGTCAAAGTGCAAGACTTCAACACGATTGTCTGCTTCATTCGCCTCGTGGTAATGCTTCACATATTGGCCATTTACTTTAAACCTACGACCTTCGGAATTTTCGAGCTTCACGGATCCAAATTTGGTAATAGCTGTCACCGTATAAGGACCACTCCACCTGGACTTCAGCTTGCCAGGAAATAATCTCAGTCGGGCATTAAACAGCAGCACCTTTTGCCCAACATGAAACTCCCGAGGTAGAATTCGCTTGTCATGCCATCTCTTCGTCTTTTCCTTGTAAATGCGCGAGCTATCATAGGCATTAAGCCTAAACTCTTCCAGCTCATCCAGCTGCAAAAGACGATTCTGACCACACAACTTAGGATCATAGTTAAGCTCACGAATTGCCCACCAAGCCTTACATTCTAATTCAACAGGTAAGTGACACGATTTCCCATAAACTAGCCTATAAGGTGATGCACCAATTGGTGTCTTAAAGGCAGTTCTATAAGCCCATAATGTGTCATCTAACTTAAGACTCCAGTCTTTCCGTGATTTAGAAACTACCTTAGACAAGATCTCTTTCAGCTCACGATTAGAGACTTCAACCTGACCACTAGTTTGGGGATGATACCCCAAACCACGCCGGTGTTGGACACCAACTTTAGACAGAATAGAAGTGAGTTTCTTTTCTTTAAAATGCATTCCCCCATCACTAATGACGACCCTAGGGACATCAAATCGGGGGAATATGATCTTTTTAAACATCTTTATCACGGTCTTAGCATCACAATGAGGTGAGGCAATTGCCTCAACCCATTTTGACACATAGTCTACAGCCACTAAGATATACCTCTTACCTTTATTGGATGGGAACGGTCCGTGGAAATCAATGCCCCAGACATCGAAGACCTCAACCTCTAAGATGCCGTTTTGTGGCATCTCATGTCTCTTTGAAATGTTCCCTGATCGTTGGCAAGCATCACAAGCTGAAACAAAAGACTTAGCGTCAGCAAACAAAGAAGGCCAGTAAAAACAAGACTGAAGTACCTTAGCCACGATGGGCGATGGACCTTGGTGACCACCATATGAAGAGGAGTGACAGCCTTCCAGGACTACTTTGGCCTCCCACTGCGGAATACACCGTCTGTAGAGACCGTCTGCACATTACTTAAACAAGTAAGGATCATCCCGAAATCTTTGCTTAGCGTTATACAAAAACGCTTCCTCTGGGATGAGAAAGGTCGGTGGCTTGCTTGCCACGACAACGAAGTTAGCTATATCTGCATACCAAGGTTCTTGGTTAACAATAGACGATATAACAGCAATTAAAGTATCGTCTGGAAAAGAATCATCTATAGGTAGAGAATCTTCCCCTTCTTGTCGCACCGATCGCGACAAGTGATCGCCTCAACGTTCTCGGCTCCTTTCTTATCCTTAATCTGCAAATCAAACTCCTGAAGAAGGAGTATCCATCTCAATAGCTGTGGTTTAGCCTCCTTCTTAGCAAGGAGATGCCTCAAAGCTGCATGGTCGATAAAACAGAACTTCCGACCCAACTAAATAAGAACGAAACTTCTCTAAGGCATAAACTACAGCTAGCGGCTCTTTCTCGATGGTAGTGTACTTCACTTGAGCCTCATCCGCAGTTCGGCTCACATAGTAAATCGCGTTCAAAGCTTTGTCTTTCCTCCGGCCTAGCACCGCTCCTAGTGCATAGTCACCGGCATCACACATTATCTCAAACGGCAAGTCCCGATCGGAGGGGCCGTATGATCGGCGCAGAGACTAAAGCCTCGCTTTAACCTGTTAAAAGCGAAAGACAATCATCGATAAAAACAAAAGGGGCATCCTTAAGTAGCAACTGTGTAAGTGGTTTAGCAATTTTTGAGAAAGTCCTTGATAAACCGGCGATAAAAGCCGGCGTGACCAAGGAAACTCCTCACCCCCTTAGCATTAACAGGAGGCGGTAATTGCTGAATCACTTCCACCTTTGCTTTATCAACCTCTATTCCCCTATCAGAAACTAAGTGCCCTAAGACAACTCCCTCGTTGACCATAAAGTGGCACTTCTCCCGGTTCAAAGACAAGATTGACCTCAATACAAAACCGCAACACTTTCTCAAGGTTAGACAGACAGTTAGAAAAATCACTTCCATAAACACTGAAATCGTCCATGAAAACTTCCATAATAGACTCAATATACTCTGAAAATATCCCCATCATGCACCTTTGAAAGGTGGCAGGGGCATTACACAAACCAAAAGGCATCCTGCGATAAGCAAAAACGCCCTGAGGATAAGTAAATGTAGTCTTTGCTTGATCGTCTGGGTGGATAGGGATCTAAAAGAACCCTGAATACCCGTCTAAATAGCAGAAAAATTTATGAGAAGCTAACCTTTCTACCATTTGATCAATAAAAGAAAGGGGAAAGTGATCTTTCTTGGTGGCAGCATTCAGCTGTCTGTAATCTATGCACATCCGCCAACCAGTCACTACTCGAGTAGGTATTAGTTCATCCTTATCATTCTTAACAACAGTTGTCCCTCCTTTCTTCGAGACCACCTGTACTGGACTCACCCATTTAGAATTACCGACAGAATAAATAATACCTGCATCTAGCAGCTTCATTACCTCAGCCATCACAACATCCTGCATCTTCTGGTTCAGCCGGCGCTGACCCTGTCTGCAAGGTTTGTGATCTTCCTCCAACTCTATCCCGTGCATACAGATATCGGGACTAATCCCCTTGATATCGTCCAGTGAATAACCCAGTGCTTTCCTGTTTTTCTTAAGTACAGCTAACAAAGAAGTCAGCTGATCATCATTAAGCTTAGCACTAACAATGACTGGATATTGCTCAGTATCGTCTAAGAAGACATATTTAAGATGAGAAGGGAGAGGCTTACGTTCCGGTACCTTTACCTCAATGGAGTAAAGAGTGCTAATCATTTGTTCCACTTGCTCTCCCTCATGCTCATCTAAATCATCAACAAGCAAATCCAACGCAGCGTCATCGTCGTCTGGGCTATCTGCACACTCATAAAAAAGCATAAGGGCTTCTAGTGGGTCCTTCATAAAAGAACCCGACCAGAAGTCATAGATAGACTCGTCAATAATATCTACCGAATAACAAGTATCCTCTATCATTGGGCGAGCCAAAGTACTAGACAGACTGAAAGTGATCGCGTCATTCCCAACTGCAAGAGTCAAACGCCCTTGTCTGACATCAATAACGGCCCCAGCTGTACAAAGGAAAGGTCTTCCTAAGATAATTGGGGTCCGGGTGTCCTCAGCTATATCTAAAATAATGAAATCCACTGGGATAAAGAGCTTGCCTATTTTCACAGGCACGTCATCTAAGACACTAAAGGCTTCCTAACAGATCTATCAGCCATCTGTAGGGTAATGTTAGTCACTTTAAAATGACTCATGTTCAGTTTCTTGCAGACAGGAAGGGGCATGACGCTAACACTGGCTCCTAAATCACAAAGAGCCTGATCAATGACCAAGTTGCCTATAATACAGGTAATAGAAAAGCTGCCTGGGTCTTTCATTTTAGGTGGACCTTTATTTAAAAGCAAATTACTAGACTCTTCCATAAATAAAATCGTCTCAAATTCACTTAAATTTCTCTTACGCGTCACAATATCTTTCATAAACTTAGCGTAGGTAGGTACCTGAGTAACAAGTTCGGAAAAAGGGACAGTTACCTGGAGGTTCTTCACAACGTCCACGAACTTACCGTACTGTCGCTCGATCTTTGCGTCCTTTAGACGACCTGGGAAGGGCACTCTGGTAGCAATGAGTAGAGCCGCAACTTTCTCTTTACCTTAATCGATGCGTGACACCTCCACAGCAGGGGAAGATGACACGATAGCAGAATTAGATAGTAAAATAGGATCTCCGCCACTTCTTGTACTCGATCGAGCACAATTACCACTCGATCGAGTGGTTTCACATTGCAATATACTCGATCGACCATCTTTATCACTCGATCGAGTGATTTCTTCAGCAAATTCAGTCGATCGAGCAAGAATATCACTCGATCGACCATCTTCAATTTTTGCACTACTCGACCGACCAGTATTTTCACTCGATTGAGTGATGGGATAAATTGATTCACTCGATCGAGTGTCTTGATTACACGCAGCAAGTATTTCGGCTAAAAACTCATCCATATCATCCATATCATCCTCCGGGGCATCTTCAGCTATCAGAACCCCGTCTTCCGGTTCTTTTGGCTCTTCATGAGTAATGCCAACTTGGAGGTTCGTCACTTTAACTGGATTGCATGTAGATAGAAGCTTGGCCTGGTCACTCGCGAGTGTCAACTGCGCGACTTGTTCCCACAATTCCGCTATGACCGTTTCTTTCCTACTGCACTTCTCATCAAACTGTTGTGATATGCTCATCACAAAGGATTTTAATTCAGCAATTTATTCATTTGCAGAAGGAGAAACCGGTTGCGGCGCAGGCGTAGAAGGAGTAGAGACATTCTTTATTTCTTCATACAGCTGAGAAAAAGGAACTCCTTGCTTGTACTTCTGATAAGCAAGGACGCGCTCTACACTTTCCATGCACCTAATAGGGTCATGCCCTTCCGTGCCACATCTACCACATGGCTGTGAATTAGTCATTCTGGCAAATAGACTTACAAAGTAACCGAATAACCTGCAAAACTGTCAAAAACTTTGCAGAAATAAGATCAGCCTCAAGAAATAAATTCCCTGAGACGAGAAACAAACTTAATTAAAGCAACAAAATTGCGCCACCTCCCCGGCAACGGCGCCAAAATTTGACACGTCATCGCGTACACATCAAAAAATACCAACTGGCTCTAACTAATATAGCTAGGGAAGTCGGGTCGAATCCACAGAGAGGTAGGAAATTGTCAGCTTAATCTAAGTTCGTCAAGGTAACCAAATTGGGGGGTTTTTAATTGTGATGTTCTAGACTAATAAGAGGGTAAGGGAGAGAGAAAAAGAGAAGAAAGATTAACCAAGGAGAGAAAAACAGCTAAGACAAACGGTTCACCATAATCATCCGGTCTAGTAATCTAGGTCTCAAGTCAATTCAAATACGATCTAAGGAGCAGTGAATATCTCCTTTCGGTCTCAATTCGCCCTAAAGCGTAAATAGCTTAGCTTTCGCCCTAACTACAATACCCTATTGTTCGCTACTAGTCTCGCCTTTTCCAACCTTTCGGTCCAGGTCAAGGATCACTAAGATATAAATGTCTAATTGCATCGACTCAATTAGACAGATACAGTTAATTGCAGCATTTAAACAACAAAGACCAAACCAGCATCAACCCAATAAATCGATTACTATCCCTTCATAATTATGGATCCCCTTTAGTCTTAGCAGAGGGGAATTAGCTACTCATCATCATCGAATTAACAATAACAACAAATAGATAATTAAAACTAAACATGATAATAAAACTAACAAGAATTGAATTAAAGTAATTATGATAACAGTAAAGGGAAGAAGGAATTAAAGCAAACGATTAAGAATTAAGAGATTTAAGTAGAACAAGAGTACCAATCGTATCCAAATTTCAGTAGCAAAGTATAAAAGAAGAGCAAAATCCAAAGAACAATAACCAGTGATAGAGTAAAGAGTAAACGAACGAAGAGAAGAGAGAGCCAGTTACGTTGTTCACTCCTCAGTCTTATACGAAAAACATACTCTAACCTAATCTATGGACTAATTACAAAAGCCCATAAGATAGTTAGGCGGAAAATAAACTAAAGCAGGACAAACTATTCGATCGAGTAGAAATAAACTACTCGATCGAGCAAACTAACATCAAACCACTCGATCGAGTAGAAATAAACTACTCGATCGAGGACTTCTTGCTTTGTCTCCTCTTGTGTATACTCGAAAGTGGTCGATCGAGCATCCTTAGGCATATAAAGCATTCGATCGAGCATAAAATCTACTCGATCGAGCTGTTTGAGCACGTTAGATCTTGAAACACTTCCCGAATCCAGCTCACGCGTCTCCCAAGCGTTAGATTTCCAAGCTCCGGCTCCTCATTCTCCATAAATGCATGCAAATGGGACGGATTAAGGCTCGGTTTAGCTCCTCTTTGGTCAATTCCTGTAAATTACATAAAACGAACCAAAGTAGAATATTCGGGGGCATTTGTAGCTAGATGCTACATAAAAAGTACAGAAATGCGTGTAAAAATGAGGTAAAAACCTTATATAAAAGACACGCATCAGAGTACTCGATCGAATCTACTGGAACTCGATCGAGGAACCCGGACAATATTAATTAACATGCAAATGTCGAGAGTTTGACTTTCTGGGATTTGGTACTCGATCGAGTACACCCAGGCTCGATCGAGTATCCCTGCTGAACCGGGTTCCGCATTTCATATACACCTTTCTTCTCCTATTTTCTCAATTTCTATTCTTACTCATTGGTTATTCCGTCACTACACTCTATCTTTTCTGCCTTAGATCTCCACCCAAATTCCTTCATATCATCATCAAATCTCATTCTAATTTGTTGTAAGTTGATTTCTTGCAAATTCATTCACTCCTTTGTGCGTATTTGTGTGATTAATTG
Source organism: Silene latifolia (assembly GCF_048544455.1). Taxonomy (NCBI): domain Eukaryota; kingdom Viridiplantae; phylum Streptophyta; class Magnoliopsida; order Caryophyllales; family Caryophyllaceae; genus Silene; species Silene latifolia. Next base: position 410,060,317 of record NC_133538.1, read on the forward strand.
TTCCAATTTCTTCAAGTGTCTCAAATTACTCTTTATATGGTCCAAAATTTCCCTTATTGTTGCTTGTTTTTTTGTGTTTCTTGCCTTGAATATTCCATTTCTCATATGTAATTGCCATTTCCTTGCTATTTAACCCATTATTTGATGAATTAAAGGCCTAAATTCGAAATTTTCAGATTTAGGGTTCATAATTTCGGGATTAATATTAGCATTAAATTGGTTGGTAATTGTGTTTATTTTCTTGGAATCTTTATTATTTGTCATATAGTTACAATTTCCTTGCCATTTACATAGTTTATGTGTGATTTTCGATCCCAAAATTGAATTTTCCGACTCACTTTGTCTTAAAAACGTGAGCTATTTTGGCATTAAAATTGGTTTGTAATTGTATGAATGTCTTTTGTAGGTATGTCTAACCAAGAACAAGGCAACAAAATAGAGAGGGAAAGGAGTACACTCGTCCGACAACCGGTAGTGGAGTCTTTCGAGGAGGAAGAGGTGGAGCTTGGACCGATTTCCGAATATCCATTCATTGAGTTTCGGGATAGCGCACAAAGGGAATGATTTGTGGAATTGATGGAGGAGCGTCGTATGGCTCCAACTCGGTGTGTTGACCGCTCAATTAATCTTACACACTTATAAGATTGAAACTACTATGCAGGATATGTTCTTTCAAATCGGGTTGTTAGGTTTGTTTGACCTACATGAGCTCTCTTATCGACCATTGACCCTTGAGTTTTTGAGTTCCTATGTCTATGAGCCATAAAACATAGAATTTGGTTTAGATTGTTCAATGTTGAGCGTACTTTGACTTTTGCCCAAATCGCTGAGTATTTAGGTATCGACCCTCACACTAGTGGTGATTTTTTTTCTGCTACGGGCTTGTCTGTTGTTCATTACTTTCCCCTATTTACCGGTTATGCCGACGCGGATGTTAGTGCTATGGCTTTAAATGATGTTCAGCATGTTTGTTTGAGACTGTTTCTGAGGATGCTGAGTTATCTTTTGTATGGCGAAAAAGACAGGAGCAAGGTTCATTCCATAGAAGTTTTATTGCTTGCTACTTATTTGAACCCTTTTTAGGAGGCCCCGTTCCAATTTAGCCCTCCTGCTTTTATTGGGAGCGCTCTTGACCGTATGATAGAGAAGCATGCTGATTTAGATTGTGGAGCTATCATTACTAGATTTGCTCGTCGATTGTGTAACTTTGAGGATGTGGTTCCTTATGAGCCAATGCTTGACTCTGAGCCATTGATAGACGATAGAGTATTTGAGATATGAAGTTCGCTATATCACCATTATGGGTGGTACAGATCACTACTTCAGGGTGAGGGGTGATTTATGGATGAAGCTGCCAAATGCTGGGCTACCACCTATTTTTGCTCTTGAGAAGGATGATTCTGCTATTCGTCCTCGACCCCGTACTTACTTGATCCCAGAGAAATTTAAAGTTGCTCTTCCTTCTTCTAGCATTACCACCACCACCACAGGCGGACGCCGTAGACCACGCCGAGCACCACCTACTCTCCTACCTGGCTCTTTCTAGCCAGAGCTTGCTGCTCCTTATTTTGCATCTCCCTCACATTATGGTTACCATTTTGACCCAGTTGTTGAGAGGGAGGTGTGGATCCATGAGGGAATTAACACTGCCTTGACTAACAGGCGGTTGTGGGAGCAGCTGGAGCACTACTAAAATAATACGCAATAGAGACGAGAAATTTGACGGAAAAACAAAGCCATCAGATAATACGGGAAACTGACGGAATTATACTGTAAGTTGTCATGATAAATTGGTTTCTCGTATGATTTCTCATTGTTTTTTCTATATATTTGTCTTAATTTTGTATTTTAATTATCATCTTACTTTTATTTGTTCGTTTTCCATTCAAAATCTGGGGTTTCTCTAATTTCGACATAAAGTTAGGGTTTCTTAATTTTTTTTTATCTTAGATCTGATCGGCTTAACGATATTGCTTTTACATATGTTAAAAATGGAAGATTGGTATCACTGGCAGCTTTGCTTCCTGTGGCTTAAGAAAAGATTGATATAATGTGTGGGTGTCCCTCAACTAACCAACTCCACTCAAATAGGTGTTTTACAGATTGAATGGTCACTGATCTCTATTAATTATACCTTTCTTCTATTTTTTGTCGAATAGGCAATGCCCCGAGGTAAAAAAAAGCTGCCAGGTAAAGTAATAACCAATTTACTTAATGCTCTCAGTTTGTGTGATTTAGTGATGAGATTTACTTACACATACCGGATACTTGTCAAACAGATCCAGAAAGCTCAGACTACAGATACCTGTTACCTTCATCTTTTGCTCCGGCCCAAGGTTTTGGTGCAAAATTTCGCAGTTATCCTTGTGTAAGTATTAAAATTGGACTTGAAAAGATTTGAAAATTTTATGTTGTTCACTAATTGATTCAGTTATAAATTTTATTGTTCTAGTCATTGTTCTACTCATACTACTGAAAGTTGTTGTTTCACATTTATATGTATATTTTGAGTGTCTTTGTTGAAAGTTGCCTACTTTTAATTTTGCTGAAAGTTGCCTACTTTTAATCTGCTACTTTCTCCATCTCAATCATTTGTTTACTTTTGATTAAAATACTCCTCACAAATGATTGGGATGGAGGGAGTACTTTCTTTGTCTACAAGCATCAACTTCTTCGTTTTATTCATTTTATCCTCTCACGTCTACATTAGTTGGACAATTCTTTTGAGGCATAGTTTCTTCTCTTTTCAACTTATTGTGAATTACATAACTCTGATTCAAGTAATTGAGCAATGCTAGTCTACTTCGGCCACTGTTAATGCATGATATTAAAAGCCCCTTTCTTTGTTCAGTTTATGATAATTGGGTGCTTTTGTTCAGTTTGACAATGAAGGGATTTTGGCTTGCCCGTTCCTTTTCAAGTGATCATAATGGGAATCTCACCAACCGTGTCATTACGCTTTGGTATAGGTATGTAATTATGTACTTGATCTTATGAATGATGTTGTAGACCTGGGAAGTTTCTAATTGAGTATCTTGCTTATCTTCTACCACTTTCATTTGACTACATTTTTTATTTGGATAATGAATATATAGTTCACTCAAATTATACTGTATATTTATTTGTGTAAGCTTTTGTTATGTTATTATCATCTCTGTTACTCCGAAACTTCACTTAAGTGCCGTGTCGCGTGTCAGACACGTGTCGGTGTCCGACACGACACGACACTTCGACACTTCAATTTAGACCACAAAACAGGAAAATTCACCCCAAATAGCCGTGTCTGACACGCCGACACGTGTCGGCGTGTCTGAGTAACACAGATTATCATGAATAAATACTCACAGATTAGTAATGTGTATACAGAATTGGCTAACTTAGTTGTGATGGTGCACAAATGAATAAGCGAGGTTGTATAGATATTGAAGTTTTAACTTTAGAAGAATTAGCTGCATGAGGACTTTGTTTTTTAAAAAGTTCCAGGCATCGCCTCAACTAAATCGGTGCAATTGTTCATCAGTTGGTAAAATAGGAAGGAATAAAAGCGGTATAGGTAAATGTGTGTATATGTATATATGTATGTGAACACATGAAGTCTAAGTTAAATATATGTATACATGGAAATTGTGTTCTAAAAAAAGTTACAAGCATGAAATGCTTCCACTTAAAAGTCTCTTTGCACAGTACCTCAATTTATGGTTTTGCTGAATGAAACGACTTCCATATTGATGCATAATGAAAGCGAAACTGGTCATAATGAATGTGAAACTGATCATATTTTATGCTTGCCCATATTTTATAGCAGGTCTACAGAAGACAAGGGCATGGCTGTAGATAAATATTCCATGTACTGTTGCTCTAGTGTGGTGTTCAAGTAGGTGAAATTGGACTGAATTGAAAAGGAAGTGTGTTGGTGGTGCTTTGTTTCGGTCACAGAAGTGAGCTATTTGGCATATGACAAATATGGCAAGACTTGAAAACATGCTTTTAAGTCCTCAAAGTCTGCTTACAAAGTTGAAGACTTGAGATAATGCTTCCTTCGCTACTCTGAAGACTCGGTTGCATGATCATGATTTGGACTTTGCTAAATATTAGGCATTTAGCTTAAGTTATAGTGTTATGTTTTGCTAGCGCTGATATTAGTTTTAGTAGGCTGACATTTGATGATGTTATAATTTTAAACAATGTGATGTATTTGGTATCCAAGTTTTACCATCCAAGTTTTTGAATTGTAATTTCTTTTTTTTTTTAAAAAAAAAGAAGTCAAATTCTGACGGAAATTCGAAATTCTGACCGTTAGGAAAGTCAAAGTTACGTTGACTTTCTGCAAAATCCAAGGCGTGTGACGGATTAGCCGTCAGCAGTCCGTCAGAAATGCGCATTACTGATGGAAAATCCGTCAGGACTGCATTTTTCGTGACGAATCGTAGTTACGCGCGTTCTAGATGGATTTTTCGTCAGGAATCCGCATTTCTAACGGATAAGAGCTGTTATTGACGGATTTTGTCCGTCAGGTCTTTCATCTTTATGGTGTTACTCCAGTAGAGTTTGGCCAGTTTAGTCGGGATTATGGTGCTCTTGGTCGTCCTTTCTACACTCCTATCCGGTCTGATATGCCTGTTGGTGGTTTTGGGGATCATATTGGGGATTCTATTTCTCAGAGAGGTCAGTTTTTTCATCTTTATGGTGTTACTCCAGTAGAGTTTGGTCAGTTTAGTCGGGATTATGGTGCTCTTGGTCTTCCTTTCTACACTCCTATCCGGTCTGATATGCCTGTTGGTGGTTTTGGGGATCATATTGGGGATTCTATTTCTCAGAGAGGTCAGTTTGGTGCTGGGACCTCAGGTTTTGGTGGTCAGTTTGGAGCTTCTACTTCTGGGATGGCTGGTGGATCTAGAGGTGGCCGTACTAGAGGTTATGGTCGACGTAGAGGTCATGCTGTCCGTGTTGCTGATCCAGGGTTGGATACTTTGATGAGGGAGGTTGATGAGTTTGATGAGGCCATCCATGGTGGTGGCAATGATGATGATGATGGAGATGAGGAGTCGTGACAACTGGTCGCTATATTCCCCTACTTTGCAGCTGGTTTGGGGGAGCTTCTGCTTTACAGCTGGTACTATCCTTCTTTATACTTTCTTTTATTATATTATCTTTAGGTTGTTAATTGTCTCCCTATTCCCTTTGTTAGTAGTGTCCTTTAGGTTGCTGTTGATTTGTTGTGTGATTGCTATGCTCTAGGCGTCACAATGAGGACACTGTGACATTTAGGTTTTGGGGAGTATTTATTTATGTTGTGTGATTTATTTTATTTGTGTGCTTTTAATTATGTTGTGTGTTAAAAAAAAATGCATAAAAATAAAAAAATTTCAAAAAATCCAAAAACATGTTTTACTTTGTTTTAGGTCGAGTCTTGGTGAATTGAGTAGCACTGATGATAATTTGCATTGTTTTTGCATTTGAATCCCAATATAGTTATCCATGTATATTGTTTTGACCCTTATTTATGAAAACAAAGCTCATAACTCAAGTCTTGACCGTAATAATATGCCTTATGCTAAATAAATTTGACAATATTATGTTGGTAAACCACTTAAATTTCTAAGGTCTATAGAGCTTCCTAGGCCAGGAACATCAATAAACTGGTCTCATTGTCAATTAGGCTTGAGAGTGTGGTTCTCCTTGTGGAATGTGTAATATCAAACTGCATAAGTGTGACATTAGTTTCTTAATTTTTGCGCGTTCATATGATTAAGTACATGAGGAAAGGCGGTTCTTACCGTTCAAATAAGCCATACATTACTCTTTCTGTTAGCTTGTTTGAACTCTTGTAGCTGTTTTATATCCCATCTAATAGCTACAATCCAAGAATTTGCCTACCTTTTCGGGACAGTCGTAGTTGTTTGAATTTCATGTCTATTTTTGCTACTTTGGTTGGAATTGGGACTTTTATTGTCATGTGGGTAGTAGCTTAACTTTTGGTAGCAATTGTGTTAATCTCTTATGGTGGAAAAAGAAGAAAAAAAAAATAAGAAGCAGAAAAAAAAAAAAAACCAAAAATGTCGAAAAGAAAAAAGAGAAAAGAAAGAAAAGAAAAAAAAGGGATTGCTTCATTTGATTATCAGGAATTACAAAGAGCTTGTAACCGTTTTCTCTTGCAAAAGTCTAAAGCTATTTGGCTGAAGGGGGGATATACTAACTCCAGTTATTTTCATAGTTATATTAAAGGGAGGCAAGCAGGGAACAAAGTCCTAAGAATTGCTAATGGGCAGGGTGTATGGGTTACTGAACCTGAGCAGATTCAACAGACTTTCTTACGATTTTATCAAAATTTACTGGGTAAGGAGGATACTCTACATCAAGCGAATACTCAGGTAGTGCAAAAAGGGCATGTCTGTAGTCCTAAACATTCGGATATTTTACTGGCACCTGTGACTGATTCTGAGAAAAAGAATGTCGTCTTTTCAATACCTAATCATAAAGCACCTGGCCCAGATGGGTATTCAAGTGGTTTTTTTAAAGATGCATGGAGTGTTGTGGGATCTTATGTATGTGTAGTGGTCAAGGAGTTTTTCAAGAATGGGAAGCTACTCAAACAAGCTAACCATACCTTTGTTACTCTTATTGTAATACCCGGCCTTTGTGGGACCCATACTTAGACCTTGGGACGCGTGAGAGGACCGTTAGACCGATTAGAGATCACTCGGGAGGGAAGGATAGCCTTACACTAGACCTAGCCTAGACCAAGGGGTGTTGCGGCGGATCGAGTGGGTCCACTCGGTCGAGTGAAGAGTATACTCGACCGAGTGAGTCCACTCGACCGAGTAGAGTGCTACTCGGCCGAGGGAGTCCACTCGACCGAGTGGACTCGGCACTCGGTTGAGTGACGCTGTTTCAAAATACGGGATTTAAACCCTCTTCTTCCCTAACCCTAAAATCATTTCAACCTTCCTCCTTATCTCTTCAAACTATCCCCCTTCTCTCTAAACCCTCACAAACACCTACTACTTGAAATTCAAGCTTGGATTAGAAGACTTCCAACCTTCCTCATCATCTCTTTCATCTAGTAAGTAAAAATCTACCCTTTTCTAGTCTTTTAAACCTTAACTTTTGGGAGAACTCGTTATGGGTAATTAATTAGTAATTAGTATGTGTAATAGGGGTAATTAAGGGGTAATAATAAGAGGCTTTGTAGTGTATATTAGTATAGGATGTATTGTGATAGTTATTATGTAATTTGTATAGGATGAGACGGTTCCTTGAGACGGTTTCGGTCCGGATTCGAGTAGCTTGAGGCGATTGCTAAAATGTAGGTTAATCCTACTCGATTTCAATAATGTGATATTTATATTGATGTTATAGTTAGTCTCGCATAATTAGGGCATTTGCATTATAACATGCTTAGTGATAATCACATCATTAAGAGGATGATTATGATATGTTGGGTGTGGTTCATGTATTGGCTATTATCATATATGTCGGAGGATTTGTTGTTGTTGTTGTTGTTGTTGCTGTTGTTTTAGAGACGTAAGACGGTTGGGAGACCATCTTACACTTAAGTCGCCTCTTGGAGCTTCCCACTCCAAGAGGGATGTGCACATTAATGGCTTGAGTTACGGAGGGACTCGTGTGGTTGAGACACGACGTCTGGCAGGGGATCCGGTTAGCTTCCGAACCCGGTACGTCTAGGCGTGTCCCGGTGCCTATTTGTGATGTTGGTATGTATGGGCTTGTGTAATACTCCGTATTTTAATAATAAATTGTGAAGATAATTTATGTAATTTAATAATTAATTATAAGACATTTCTAATAGTAATTATAATAAGATGTTAATTACATAATAAATTAATAATGTAAGTCGGGAATTGAGTTTAGCTAATATTTAGCATTGGGCCGTGTGCCATTGTTGTTTGGACCGAAATCTATTTAGTTGGTACGAGTGTAATCGGGAATTAATAATGAATAATATGGGAATAATATTATATAAAGGTAATTATAATTATGATAATAATAATAAAATAGTAAATATTATATGAGGAAATTATAGTTGTGATAGGATTAATAGTATATAATAAATAATAATGATTTAATTATAATGACAATTCCTACTACTAATTAGAATAAGGAAAGTTACATGGTTTCCTAATTGGTCTCCTATTCTCTAAATCTTACACTATAAATAACACCTCAAATCTGAGAAATAATTCACAAATTAAAAAGAACAAGCTTTAGGAGACGGAAGAGGAAGGAATTAACATAAACCAATTAATCAACTCGAGGTAATTATCCGTCTTAAATCAATTTATATTCGTTTCATGTGAGCATCTTTAAGACAACCGTATGACTTGTATAGACCGCCATAGGACACGAGATTTGGACCTAGAGCGACCTTGCACTGCAAATTTTCTGACTTGACCATAGTTGACCGTCGTTGACCTTGTTACGGTGGCTTTTGGGGCGGTTGAAAGACGGCCGGGCAGAAGGGTTATACGGGTTGGTTGTGGGTATTTGGGATGGTTATTTGACCCACTAATTGGACACGCCTTGACCTGGGGTTTGGGTGGTTGATGTTGGCGGCAGGGGGCGGTTGTGCTGGTGGTGGTTGGGTGGTCAGGTATGGTGGTTTGTGCGGTGGTGACGGAAAACAGGGGAAGTGACTCGTGTTTGGGCAGGCTGTTTCGAGGGGGTTTTTAATGGTTGTAGGAGGTCTAGGTTGGGGTGGTTTTGGGTGGCTTTTGTCGAGGGAGGATAGGGGAGTTGATTGGTGGTTGTAGGTGGCGGTGAAGGTGGTGTTAGGTGGTGGTTTTGGGACGGGTTTGATGGGGTGTCAGGTGGTGTTGCGGTTGGTGTCGTGTGATAGGGCGTGGGATTGTGGGTTGTTGGTGGTGGTGTAGCTGGCGGTTAAGGGTGAGTTGGGTGCGTGGGGTTGCAGGCTGATGGTGTCGGGCTTGGGTGGTGGCTGTGGTGGCTTGTGGTGTCGGGTTTGGTGAGTTTTGTGAGGGGTGTTGGTCACGGTTTATAAACCGTGTATGGGGTGATGTGTGGTTGTTTTGTGACGGGTTTTTAATTAATTATTTTGGGTAGCTCGGGTTATAATTGAATCGGGTTTTTAAGTACCGTAGACCTTTAATCATAATAATAAATAATAAATTTGAATAATAAGTATAAATTTATAAATAGTAATTTGAAGTAATAAATAATTGAATTGAATTATAATATTTTGATTAGGTGACGGTTGTGAAGAATTATAATCGAATCGGATTGCTTTATTTATTGGATTGCTTGAGCTGCGTAATTGGAATAGCTTGCTAGGTAGGATAATCTACTCAACTATATTTGGTTTGCGTGTTTAATACGTGAATGTATTGAAAGGATGATTGGTGTATGATTGCTTATTTAATTAAGCTAATTGAGTGATTAACTTTGTTAATTGTTGGAGTTATGCATATGATATACGATTATATTGTGGAACGGTTTATGAGAATTGGACTGCCCCAGGCTTAGTCTCGGCGGATAACGTGAGTGGTGATTGGACCGCCCCAGGCTTAGTCTCCGTGGATAACGTGTATGAATATTTGGAAGGCCCCAGGCTTAGTCTCTGGTGGATAACGTGGACAGTGATGTCGAGATGTGACATGTGAATAATTGAGATTGGATGTTGACAGTTGTGAGAGATTGGTTGTTTTAATATATTTTATCCTACTCAACCATTGGTTGATGTGTTTGCTTCTGTGTCAAAATAAAATTGATGCCTGCTTTAATTGATGGCATCCTGTGGTGAACCATTTAATATTTCCGGTTAAATGGGGAGCAGATTTAAATAGCAGGTTTGGAGCTAGCTGACTTGGGAGCATTGGGAAGAGAGCTCGACTGGGAACCTTAGAAGAAGTCTAGATCACATATATAGTTATATCACTTTATTTATTTCCGCTGCGAGATGTATTTATTTTATAATAAGTTTTAGTTGAATAAAATTGTAAAACACATGTAATCATTAAAGTTTTAATTTAAAGTACTTTGGTTTGTTGTACTTTGTTATACACTACCTCGGGAAACCGAGATGGTAACAGTCCTATTTATTTGGAAATGTCTAGCTAAAGGCTCCTGAATAAATGGGGGTGTGACAAAGTGGTATCAGAGAAAAACGATCCTCAGGCCTAACCAATGAATAATAATGAATTTAGGATGTGTCTAAATAAAATGAACCCCGGGTAGAAACTGTTAGGAGCCCCTCTTAGTGCGGTTAAGAAGCGCGCCTTAATTCGTACCATGGCCCTCTCAGCTTTGAACCGGGAACCTTGAGAGACATTTCAGAGTGGGGTAATTTAAAATAAATATAGTATATTTCCTTTAGGAATTTGTTTGTCTTGTTTGAATGACTGTTTTCGTTAATGATTGCGGATGATTTCTTTTAAATATTGTTATGAGCATGTTGAGATGAGGAAGGTATGTTGGCATGTATGTGGGAGGTGTGAGTATGGTTAATATGTGAAGTGTTGAAAGAATTGCATGAAATTGTGAAGAACGCGATTTTGGTTGATTTCTCGAAATTTTACCCTTGATTGTTTTGGCTGCCATTTACTACCTGTTTAAAATTCTCGTATGCAAATTTTATGAGTAATATCTTTATGAGTTAGCTTTCGTATGCCACTGGTCTCATGTTCAAATAATATACGGTTTAGGAGAAATAAATATTTTGGTGGACAGTAGTCGAAATGTTCCTGTACAGTGACGTTTTCGCGCCATGTTTTTGTAAAATTTGCCATTTAAAAACTACTTAATTATTTGTTATAATTCCAACGCCACTGGTTAGTAGACTCATGTATGTTTCTAAATTGGTAAGCCACGTTTTAAGAAAATATATTGACAATTTATGGTGATTTTTACAAGTTGACCTAAGTTTCTGACAAGTTGCTGTAAAATTTCTGTTTCGACCAAGTAACTTGTAAAATGCATTATAAATTAGTCATTTGGAATTTTGATCTGATTCTTTTCTCATGGTTCATATACTTTCTATATTTTGATGTCATCAACTATGTGGAGTAGAAGAATATGTCTAGTGATATGCGGAACGTGTTGCCCTAAGCCAATTATGCCTATGTTTAAGTTAGATGATGTTGATAGAGATTTGAATGAATGATAGAAACTAAAATGAACAAATAATAAATCAATGGTGAAGGAAGGGTGGGTAGTACCTCAATAGACTAGGTGACCATCATACCAAACCAATAGTTAACATATTTATAGCATCTCCATGCATACCAAGCAAGCATCTAGTACCCATATGCATTCCATATAGCACAACACTAGCATATGAATTCCGTAACCTAACTTGATTCCCTTATATTTCTTAGGATGGATCCTTATTTGCACCCAGAGAACATATTCATGTACCCAAACTCAGATTTGAACGAGCATTGCAAAGCCTTAGAATCTCAAATGGATGTTTATGGAGCTTTAGTGGATTCGAAGTACCTAAATGACACTCATCTTAGAGCCTACACTTTGGTTAACACTTTACCTTTCTCTGGACCTTATGATGATGATAATGATAGACTTCAACCTCGACAGCAGAGAGCCTCAGACTATGAGATGGAAGATGATGTGATTTTTGTTAAACAAAAGTATACACCTGATCCTAAACCTAGGAAGCACAAATGGGCTCGTCTTGGGAATAGACTTAGAAGGGTCATTTGAATTAAGAAAAGTAACTAAACACTTATGCTTAGCTTTTGTGCTAGTGTAATATTTATTTGGCAATGTATTCGCCAGGAGTTTAAGTAAAGTTAGTTTACGTTGTGGTTTTGCTACTTGGAAGTAAATCAAATATTTTGTTTTGTAATCAGTTAACCATTAGTTAGTGTTGGAAATAAAAGTTGTTTTATATTACAATGTGTGTTTCATGTTTTATATTATAATAATGATTTGGTTATTCCATTGTTTGATATTTCGAACTTCGAGGACGAAGTTAAATTTTAGGGGGAAGGAATGTAATACTACGAATGTTTTGAGTTGTTGTTGTGATACATTGTGATGCGATTGGTATGGATGATAATCGTAAAAGGATGATGGTGTTGAATGATAATGTTGGATGATGGGAGTTGTGGGCGAACTTCGGGACGAAGTTCATTTTAAGGGGGGGAAGACTGTAATACTCCGTATTTTAATAATAAATTGTGAAGATAATTTATGTAATTTAATAATTAATTATAAGACATTTCTAATAGTAATTATAATAAGATGTTAATTACATAATAAATTAATAATGCAAGTCGGGAATTGAGTTTAGCTAATATTTAGCATTGGGCCGTGTGCCATTGTTGTTTGGACCGAAATCTATTTAGTTGGTACGAGTGTAATTGGGAATTAATAATGAATAATATGGGAATAATATTATATAAAGGTAATTATAATTATGATAATAATAATAAAATAGTAAATATTATATGAGGAAATTATAGTTGTGATAGGATTAATAGTATATAATAAATAATAATGATTTAATTATAATGACAATTCCTACTACTAATTAGAATAAGGAAAGTTACATGGTTTCCTAATTGGTCTCCTATTCTCTAAATCTTACACTATAAATAACACCTCAAATCTGAGAAATAATTCACAAATTAAAAAGAACAAGCTTTAGGAGACGGAAGAGGAAGGAATTAACATAAACCAATTAATCAACTCGAGGTAATTATCCGTCTTAAATCAATTTATATTCGTTTCATGTGAGCATCTTTAAGACAACCGTATGACTTGTATAGACCGCCATAGGACACGAGATTTGGACCTAGAGCGACCTTGCACTGCAAATTTTCTGACTTGACCATAGTTGACCGTCGTTGACCTTGTTACGGTGGCTTTTGGGGCGGTTGAAAGACGGTCGGGCAGAAGGGTTATACGGGTTGGTTGTGGGTATTTGGGATGGTTATTTGACCCACTAATTGGACACGCCTTGACCTGGGGTTTGGGTGGTTGATGTTGGCGGCAGGGGGCGGTTGTCTTTGGTGGTGGTTGGGTGGTCAGGTATGGTGGTTTGTGCGGTGGTGACGGAAAACAGGGGAAGTGACTCGTGTTTGGGCAGGCTGTTTCGAGGAGGTTTTTAATGGTTGTAGGAGGTCTAGGTTGGGGTGGTTTTGGGTGGCTTTTGTCTAGGGAGGATAGGGGAGTTGATTGGTGGTTGTAGGTGGCGGTGAAGGTGGTGTTAGGTGGTGGTTTTGGGACGGGTTTGATGGGGTGTCAGGTGGTGTTGCGGTTGGTGTCGTGTGATAGGGCGTGGGATTGTGGGTTGTTGGTGGTGGTGTAGCTGGCGGTTAAGGGTGAGTTGGGTGCGTGGGGTTGCAGGCTGATGGTGTCGGGCTTGGGTGGTGGCTGTGGTGGCTTGTGGTGTCGGGTTTGGTGAGTTTTGTGAGGGGTGTTGGTCACGGTTTATAAACCGTGTATGGGGTGATGTGTGGTTGTTTTGTGACGGGTTTTTAATTAATTATTTTGGGTAGCTCGGGTTATAATTGAATCGGGTTTTTAAGTACCGTAGACCTTTAATCATAATAATAAATAATAAATTTGAATAATAAGTATAAATTTATAAATAGTAATTTGAAGTAATAAATAATTGAATTGAATTATAATATTTTGATTAGGTGACGGTTGTGAAGAATTATAATCGAATCGGATTGCTTTATTTATTGGATTGCTTGAGCTGCGTAATTGGAATAGCTTGCCAGGTAGGATAATCTACTCAACTATATTTGGTTTGCGTGTTTAATACGTGAATGTATTGAAAGGATGATTGGTGTATGATTGCTTATTTAATTAAGCTAATTGAGTGATTAACTTTGTTAATTGTTGGAGTTATGCATATGATATACGATTATATTGTGGAACGGTTTATGAGAATTGACCGCCCCAGCTTAGTCTCGGCGGATAACGTGAGTGGTGATTGGACTGCCCCAGGCTTAGTCTCTGGTGGATAACGTGTATGAATATTTGGAAGGCCCCAGGCTTAGTCTCTGGTGGATAACGTGGACAGTGATGTCGAGATGTGACATGTGAATAATTGAGATTGGATGTTGACAGTTGTGAGAGATTGGTTGTTTTAATATATTTTATCCTACTCAACCATTGGTTGACGTGTTTGCTTCTGTGTCAAAATAAAATTGATGCCTGCTTTAATTGATGGCATCCTGTGGTGAACCATTTAATATTTCCGGTTAAATGGGGAGCAGATTTAAATAGCAGGTTTGGAGCTAGCTGACTTGGGAGCATTGGGAAGAGAGCTCGACTGGGAACCTTAGAAGAAGTCTTGATCACATATATAGTTATATCACTTTATTTATTTCCGCTGCGAGATGTATTTATTTTATAATAAGTTTTAGTTGAATAAAATTGTAAAACACATGTAATCATTAAAGTTTTAATTTAAAGTACTTTGGTTTGTTGTACTTTGTTATACACTACCTCGGGAAACCGAGATGGTAACAGTCCTATTTATTTGGAAATGTCTAGCTAAAGGCTCCTGAATAAATGGGGGTGTTACAGCTTGTCCCGGTACCAGTGTGGTTGTCGGTATGTCTCGGCGTATCCTGGTACCGTGGTAGTGGAGGTTGGTTGTTAGTGCGTCATTCATATTAGGAGTCATGTTGCATATTCACACATTTGAGTCGTGTCGCACCTTATTGGTTTATCGAAACTGGCATTTGTCTGTCTGTGTAATTGTCACCTATTTCCGGGGTAGCCTGTGTTAATCCATATGATATTTCCGATCATATGGGGAGTAGGTTGAGTACAAGTTGTTTGCATAGCACGCGGGAGACGGGACGAGCTTGATGAGTCGCGAGACGAGTATAGTTAGATTAGTATTGTAGTCATGAGTTGTATTTCATTCATTAATTAATGGTTTGTAATCACTAAACTTGTCATTTATAATAAATGTTTCTTTATTGTATCTCCGATTTACCGCCTCGGGAAACCGAGAAGGTAACATCTCCCAATTACCTTAGCCGGGTAAGAAGGGGGTGTTACAAAGTGGTATCAGAGCGACGATTTTGGAACCTAAACCAATGAACCAAAATGAACTAGATGTGTCTAATAAAATGAACCCGACTTGAGTACAGTGGGAGATTGGCTTTGGATGAGTGGGCGCCCTCATATCAAAACTAGTGCCCATTATCTTGGTTGGTCATTACGTGGGTGGTTAGGAGTACGGGCGAACGTTATGTGAAAAGTTGTATAGTGGCATGATTGCATGAATATGTGATTTAGATTATGCTCTTTTATGATATAGTACTTGCCATTATGCATGAAGGTGTATGGAAGTTGAATGCTAGGTTGTTAGGAGTAGTATGCCTAGAAATAGTTGGTATATGTTCGTATGCAAATGATGACATTGCTCTTTAAAATTTTACGCCGTGTGTTAAATGAATGCATGTTAGTGTATTTGTTGTATATGATTGGTGAATTATGTTGGTAGAGTAGTTATTGGCACTACGATAATGTACCAAACACGGTAAAATAGGATGACTTATGAGCTAACTCGGGTGAGTCACTGAGAGTCGGTGGACTCCCGAACCTTCTCTTTGTGTTGCAGGGATTTCATCGTTCTAATTCGACTCGAAATTTCAAACCATAAGCAATCACTCTACCGAGTACGAGTTCGCACCAGACCGAGTAACCTCTCACTCGACCGACTGGGCCCTGACACTCGACCGAGTGGACCATTTTCAACATCCTGCAAAATAGGGCACTCGACCGAGTGAACTCGGCCACTCGATCGAGTGAAAAATTTACTCGACCGAGT
Source organism: Silene latifolia (assembly GCF_048544455.1). Lineage (NCBI taxonomy): Eukaryota > Viridiplantae > Streptophyta > Magnoliopsida > Caryophyllales > Caryophyllaceae > Silene > Silene latifolia. The sequence continues at coordinate 410,076,113 of NC_133538.1, forward strand.
GAAAAATTTACTCGACCGAGTGGAGCTTGGATGGGATATACACGGGTTTAATTCCCTTTTCTTCATTCCTTATCTTCTTCATACCTCATTTTCACCCAAATCAAACAACACCAAAATCTCTCTAAAAATAATTCCAAAACTCCATTTTTGTGATTTGGTACTTGTACTAGGTTTCCCACACAAAATTTCCGTTTCAAATCTCTCCTAATTAGCAATGTAAGTAGATCGTTCCTCTTCTTGTTTCTCCATCTTGAATTAGTTAGATCTACCCTAATGTGTTTGAGGTTTGCTAATTAATTTCATGCTTTTACTTAATTCATAGTAACAAATAGCTTTCTACATCATTATTATTGCTAAAAATCAAATTTTGTGTCAAAATTTTTGGGTCATCATCGAGGAACACGAAATTTTGATGATGAATTTATTTGTGGATTTCGATGTTTGTGGTTGTGTCTAATTGGACAATAAGTGCTTAACCTTTGTTGTTATATATGGATTTTGTTCAAATATGTGAAAACTTCGTCTTAAAACTCTGTCTTAAAATTTCAAATTCTAGACAAGTCATGCCCAGATTTTTATTTTCATGAGTAAAAAGTTGATTTAATTGCCTTATGAGACTACCACTCTAATTGGTAATACGGTATGTAGCGTCAAAACGAAATATTTCCATCTTGAAAATTGGGTGAAACTCTTGAAAACCTCCTAAGTAGCCATATGAACAACTTTGATTTTGTCTTAAAAATGGTTTGAGAAGTGTTGAAATGTTAGAAATTTGATGGTTATTATTTCACTATGAGGTAAATCAAGAAAGTTTCATCTTACAAATGTAAATTAATTTCTCAGAATTTAACACTCATTATGTCAAAAACTCCATTTTTAAGCTCACTACATGGTTAATTATTAAGTTGGGGAATTGGGAGATAATTTCATCCATTTACAAATTTAGTCCCAAGTCTCATCTTTCCCTTCTATGTCATGTGTGTGATTTCTCTTGTAGCAAGTCAAGGAACACGAGGAGCAACCGTGGGAGAAACAACCGTCAACCCCAACCCGAACCGGCTGCACCACCCGCCATTACCCATCCAGGATACCCGGGGTTAGAATTTGAGAGTGAACCCCATAGGAATACCTTCTTGGCCCTCACCGAGAGGCGTATTAACGTGTCGTTGTACGCCCTCAAACACATTTATACCCAATTACTAGCATAGCAAGCAAGTCGATGTCGATCCACGGGACGGGGGTACTCAAATTATTCAATCTAATTATGGTTGCACTTAGGGTTGTCACAATTGAAATGGGTTGATGATTCTAAACTAAGAAAAGCAATGGAAGGTAAACAAGCAATAAAACAAAAATGATTAAAAGCACTAGGATGTCAGGTTTCATAGGGGATTTATGGTGGTGATCATACAAACATGTTTCCATAGTTGCAAGCAATTAATGTTGTAGAGGAACCAAGTTAGTTTATGTCTTACGGTTCATAGGAAGATTTGGGTCTCAGAGCCGAGTCTTCTAGACTGTACAACACCTACAAGTCGACCTACTTTCTTCCTATTCACTTCTATGCATGGTCTAACAAGACTCGAGTTGGTTTATATCTTACAAATCTTGTTGAAAAGATAAGAGATGGGTAAAAAATGCAAGGTTTCATAGTCTAGCATTTCATCAAACATAACATATGCATAGGTTGACATTACAACAAGCAAGAAATTATAGGATAACATATTAGATCAAGTATGGATCTATCCCCATGTTATTGTTCCCCTAATCCCCCATTAATCCTCGTTAAGTAACTACTCACTTATTATCATGGAAAACATGTTATCAATAGTGTCAATCATCACAACAAGTATAAACATGATAAAAGAGTGAAGAAATAAGCAATAAAGAGAAAAGAGTAAAGGAATTATACCAAACTTAAGATGAACAATTGGAAAGGAAAGAATAAATAGAAGAAAATTTGATTGATTGATGAAGAGTTGTCAATTCTCCAATAATAACCTAAATAATCTTCAATTACCCAATAATAAACTTGAACAATAATTAAGGAAAGATTAATGTATAATTTTGTGGAATGATTGAGATTAATCTATTCTAATCTACTCATATTGAAAGCTTTGCCTCTACTAAGAGGGCTCTGCTCTTGATTATTACAAATGGAGTATATATAGTGGTACATCATTAGGTTAAGCAAGGGTAGATTAGTAAATAACATGCTTAAGTGTTGAATAGAGCTTTGCAAGTCCCGAGGGACATGCATGGATTGAGTAGAAACTCCCAAGGAAATCCGCGCGTCCTGGTTAGTCTTCTTTATTTTTTTATAAATAGTTAAGCTTCATCACTATTGTTTTATATTCTCACAAAGGTTGAGAGTGAAGGCATGAGGCCTGGTTCACGGTTTAATCAACTTCCTTCGAGTCTTCATTATTTTTCTGATTGTTTAGAGAAAGCGCTTTCACGTTTGGAATGAACAGAAGGGCACCATACTAATGAAGGTTCACATGGAGCACAACAGTCGCACAAGTCAAGAGAGCTAACTTAATCTGAATCTAATTGGTTACGGGCTTCCTATGGTATTGACTCTCCCGTAAGAAGATTATAGCACAAGACTGGTATTCCAATAGGGCAGCTGGGAAAGAGAGGTCCAAAGCTGATGAGTTAGGGGAGGAAGAAAGGTCAGTCAAAAGCCGAGTTAGGTCTCGTGAGGAAAAAGCCGACTTTGCTGTCTTTGGTTCGAGCAGTTCGGTTTCTTCGCTTAGACTGAAGCACGCTTGGCCCTGTAAGGGGATCCGCTCGTCCCGAGTAAAAGACGCGCGGACTGAGTATCAACCTGTGTGGTTTGTTCTTGATCCGAGCGGATTGAGCTGCAGAATTATCTTTCTTGCCTTTATGCCTATGATGCTTCTATATGCTCCTTATTTCTAACATCTTTGGTCACCATTCTTGCCTTCCCTTCATACTAGTCCATCCAAGATCGTCAACAAGCGTCTGAAAATGCACGAGAAATGGGGATTCCGCCTCAATATCTTCTTTTCTACAAGATATATAAAATGCAATAGGAAAGCAAAATAGGCAGGAATTGACGGATAAAATGGCCATGAAATGCTATATTAGTATGCAAAATAGGTTCAATTAGGGGACTAAATGTGCGCAATTAAGAGTCACATCAGAACGTCATTAGGTGTTTATCGGAGAATGCCTTAGAAGCCTTGGGGATAGAGGTGCAAGTGTATGATATCTTTAGCGTACTTGGAATGGAAGGATTGTATAACTTAGCAGAAATAAGCTACCGGAACCTTACCTTAGAATTTTTGAGCTCCTTCCTCTACAATCCAAAAGACCACACCGTGAGCTTCCGACTCAAGAACACCTCCTTTCACCTATCTAGTGATGTCTTTGCGGAACGGTTAGATGTGAGAAAAAGGACCACCCTTACTTTTGACAAGGTGGGGAAGGAAATGAAAGCCACAAAATGCATCGATCTTTACACGGGTAACCGAAGTACCGACATTAGTGCCCTGAAAAAAAACTATGTGGAACACCCCGTTTTAAAAAATTTCCTTCGCCTTATGACCAACCTCTCTTAAGGAAGAAGGGACCCTAGCAAACTCAACTCCTTGGAGGTACTACTTCTAAGCTCCTACCGCAATCCATACTATGAGAGACGTTTTTACTTTAGCCTCGTGACCATGGTATGCTTAGCATTGGAGAGGATGACCAAGTACGACAAGTGCTCCTTTGATTGTGGCGCCCTAGTGACTAGACTAGCCAATAACCTCTTGGGTTATGAACCGGGGGTTATTGATAGACCCATGAGTACAGAGGTGTCATACTTCGACATTGCCTACATGAGGGGCATGTTTTAGGTTGTGGACAGGAAAGACAAAAAGGGATACTCGTGGAAGGTGAACACGGACCTATATATTAAACTACCCGCAAACGGGAGGTTGCCCGAAACCTCCCACTTACCTGAACTGGCCCCACCTCGCGCTCCGGCACGATCCTACCTTATTCCCGAAAATCTTACTTACACTCTTGATGGTGAAGCGGTACAAGGGGAACCAATACCGCAACTCCTTTCCGACCCTCCTAGGACTTCTCCACATGCCCCATCGTCCTCCTATATACCCATACCCTCGATGCCCTTTGATCGCCCTAGACACTCCACTTACGCCCCGTCCTCTTCTTTCATGCACGAACCTTCACCACACCATGACCATCCCCGACAATCCATGCACATGCCGTCTTTCACCAGAGGATATAACAAACCACCGCTGGCTTATGGTCACCAATATCCCATGGAGGACCTAATTGAGAGAGTGAACAACTCCTTGGTCCTACGGGAGATGCACGAGTTCACATATAACCAAGGGGTAAGGCCGACCGAACGCCCTAGCTTTTGGTCCGGGGATGGGAACATTTCCGGGGTATTCAAGGCTTATGGCATTCAACCCTCGGATTGGGGTCATAGGATTCCTCACGGTGACGGACACTTGCTTGGTCCTTCGGGGGAACCGTACTATACCACCGGGAGTTTCTTTAATTATGCGCATCAAGGTGGAGGCTAACAAGAGAATGTCGGTGGTGATTACCAAGGTAATGTAGATTATTTGTACCAAGAGGAGGTGGGAGGTGTCTCTCACGAGGGTGGGGGCAATGTTTTCTATGGAAACGGGAGTGGAGGAGTAGCATCGAGTTGGGCACCGGGACTTATGGAGTATCATGGCCGCTACGTCAACGCAATAGTTGAAGACACGACGATGGACACCTCGGGCGATACAAGGAGTGAAGAGCTTAGCACGCAGAAGGAGGAGTCACCGGTAAACAACCAAGGAGCCCTGGTTCGGTGGGTGAAGACGCTTGGCAAGAGGAGGAAGTCCTCTTCTTAGTTTTGTTTGCTTGTATGGAAACTTGTGTGACCTTGTGTCGGTTGGATCTCGAACAATTTGTTTTCTTGTGTTTTAAACTCTGCCATAAGGCCAAAACCTAGTAGATGTTGTGTGGTAGAATGGTGCTATGATCACCATTGAGACCCCTTTGTAAGAATACTTGACCATCGGTAAGCTTAAAATACCATAAATGGTCAGATTTTAGATTATCAAGTAACACTCGACTGGGTGTCATTTTCACTAGACCGAGTGGAGTTCCACTCGACCGAGTGCCCCATTTCACTCGATCGAGTGAGCCAAAAATAGACCCTGGAAACTTCCTGTCAAAACCCGCACTCGATCGAGTTACACTCCCCACTTGACCGAGTAAGTCCCCACTCGACCGAGTGGACTGTTTTGATCTTGTTTTGATGGTTTTGAACCGACAGGGATTGAGTACTTTCGTTTTATGACCCTACCGACCTCCAAATAGTTGTGTAAACGTAGAAATCCTTAATGAATAAATTTGAATGAGTTGTTTACATTGTTATGTGCCGCTTTGTACGTTGTAACTTGAAATATGTTTAGTCGATAGATGAGATTTAACATGCTTAGTAAGGATAATAATGATGCAGTAATTGGTAAGCATAAGTGAGAATTCTATGAGTCTTACACATGATCAAGTCTTGTGGCGACTAGAGTGAGATGATATGATACGAGGATAGATAAGAATGCATGCGCGATCACGTGGTTTATGCACAACATGAATTAGTCGGGAATAAGGAATATGGAAGAAAGTGAATCATAGTAAATGAGGTACTCGACCATGTTACGATTGTTATGTACGGAGTCAAGAGTTATACATGTATACCTAGAGTCACAAACTATGCACGATACGACCGGACCTTAGCCATGATAGTGGGAATTAATGTTGAGCTTGACTAGTACTTGGACCCATGAGGCTAGATCGAGTGAATAAGAGAATCTTTCTTGCGAGAGATCGAGTGGCGAACTTCGGGACGAAGTTCTCTTTTAGGGGGAGTAAATGTAACATTTAGGAATAAGAAAGGGCATGAGAACATAAAATAGCATGTACAGTAAAACACTAGCGCTAGAGAAGAGTGAATGCTTGAGGAAGAGATTGAGAATGAGGCATGACACGAATGAGACGTAAGAAAGTGTTAAAGAAAAGTGAGGGTGGGGCAAACTTCGAGGACGAAGTTCATTTTTAAGGAGGGAATATTGTAATAGCCGGCCGTTGTGGGACCCGTACTTAGACCTTGGGACGCGTGAGAGGACCTTTAGACCGATAAGAGATCACTCGAGAGAGAAGGATAACCTTACACTAGACCTAGCCTAGACCAAGGGTTGTTGCGGCGGATCGAGTGGGTCCACTCGGTCGAGTGAAGAGTATACTCGACCGAGTGACTCCCCTCGACCGAGTAGAGTGCTACTCGGCTGAGTGAGTCCACTCGACCGAATGGACTCGGCACTCGGTCGAGTGATGCTGTTTCAAAATACGGGATTTAAACCCTCTTCTTCTCTAACCCTAAAATCATTTCAACCTTCCTCCTTATCTCTCCAAACTCTCTCCCTTCTCTCTAAACCCGTACAAACACCTACTACTTGAGATTTAAGCTTGGATTAGAAGACTTCCAATCTTCCTCATCATCTCCTTCATCTAGTAATAAAGATCTACCCTTTTCTAGTCTTTTAAACCCTAACTTTTGGGGGAATTCGTTATGGGTAACTAATTAGTAATTAACATGTGTAATAGGGGTAATTAAGGGTTAATAAAAAGGGGCTTTGTAGTGTATATTAGTATAGGATGTATTGTGATAGTTATTATGTAATTTGTATAGGATGAGACGGTTTCGGTCCGGATTCGAGTAGCTTGAGCAGATTGCTAAAAGGTAGGTTAATCCTACTCGGTTTCAATAATGTGATGTTTATGTTGATGTTGTAGTTAGTCTTGCATAATTAGGGAATTTGCATTATAACATGTTTAGTGGTAATCATATCATTTAGAGGATGATTATGATATGTTGGGTGTGGTTCATGTATTGGCTATTATCATATATGTTGGAGGATTTGTTGTTGTTGTAGTTTTTGTTGTTTTGGAGACATAAGACGGTTGGGAGACCGTCTTACGCTTAATTCGCCTCTTGGAGGTTCCCACTCCAAGAGAGATGTACACATTAATGGCTTGAGTTACGGAGGGACTCGTGTGGTTGAGAGAAGACGTCTGGCAGGGGATCCGATTGGCTTCCGGACCCGGTACATCTGGGCGTGTTCCGGTACCTATTTGTGATGTTGGTATGTCTGGGCGTGTAACACCCCCATACTCCAAGTTTCTTACCAGGACCACTTAAGGCATGGGAATGCTACCATCTCGGTTACCCGAGAAAATGTATATCAAATACACAATAAAGAAACATACTTTATTAAAAATTCTTAAGATGATACAAGTCCAAAACCAAAACTGATAAAGTAAATACAACTGTTTCCCAAAAATACTAATCCAAATAATGTAAAAGAATGTTTAAGACACAGCGGAAGACTTCTAGACATCTCGTGGCAACTCAACCTAGTTATCCCATGCGCATCATCTCATACCTGCTCAATAACTGCTCACCATCCCCGAATGGATCACCACAGTTTTCAAAAAATTTAACCGGGGTCAGTTACTATTTACATAAAACAACACAACAAAAGCAATACAACGATCATCCAATCTCCATAATACTCCACACACCTGACTACACACTAAAGTGTGTAGTCCTGCCAGAATACCCATCGCAACAAGTATTCCACACAGCCAGGGGGGAACGGCCCCAAATCTACCCAATTAAGGTTTTAAACAAACTCAACGAGACATTATCAAAATTATACAAGAATCTTACCCTTGACGCGACGAACTCAATGGTGTAAAGAACAAGACAATTCGACGATCCTAGCCTTTAGGATTTGCTAATAACGCGATGAATGAAAGCTACGTAACTTCTTTTTCTCTTTGAAAGGTTTTAGAAAAGTGAAAAGGGATTAAGAAAGATGACGGAATCCTTTTATACTAGTCACGCGTTATTAACAAAACCCGGCTAAAATAACCCGTAAGACTCACTTAGTCGATCGAGTAAGTCACTTACTCAATTGAGTGATCCTTACTCGATCGAGTGCCCAACATACTCGATCGAGTACCCATCAGATAGCCTACTATTTCATATAAAAACATACTTACTCAATAGAGTAAGCCCCACTCGATAGAGTACCCATAGACATAGAAAATCGTAGTATTACAGTCTTCCCTCCTTAAAAAGAACTTCGTCCCCGAAGTTCAACCTATACATAAAAACAAAACACACTATCTCAACTCCGACACAACAACATAACCAAAAACTCAAAACAAAAACTCCCAACCAAACTCAAACCAACTCAAAGCAACTACTAACTGTACTAAAGCCAACATAAACCATACCAAAACCTTATGCGACCATCTCCCACCTCCCTAAAAGAAACATGGTTACGTCCCTGTAACCACACATACCTGATCAAAAATAGATGGATACCGCTCCCTCGTAGCCTCTTCCGCCTCCCAAGTAGCTTCCTCAACCTCATGGTTAGACCAAAGAACCTTATGCAACACTGTTTCCCCATTCCTAGTTTTCCGAACCTTGTGATCAAGAATTTGTTTTGGCACCTCAAGATAAGACAAGGACTCATCCAACTCTATGTTCTCCACCTCTAACACATGTGAAGGATCGCTCATATACTTCCATAACTGAGACACATGAAACACATTATGCACCCTATCCAAAGCCGCTGGTAACGCTAACCGATAAGCCACCTCACCCACACAATCCAAAATCTCATATGGTCCGATAAACTTCTAGCTCAGCTTCCCTTTCTTACCAAACCTCATAACCCCACGCATAGGAGACACTTTCAACAGAACCTTATCCCCAACCTGAAACTCTATGTCACGATGATGTAAGTCTGCATAACTCTTTATTTTGTCGATCCTGGGCCGCTTTCATCTTTTGCCTGATCAGCTTAACCTGTTCTATCATCTCCTATACCATCTATGCTCCTAAAACCACGGCCTCAGCTCTATCATCCCAGCAAATCGAACTCCTATACCTCCTCCCATACAAAGTCTCGAACGGTGCCATCCCAATACTTGTGTGATAGCTGTTGTTATAAGAAAACTCAATCAGATCCAACCTGTCTTCCCAGCTACCACCAAACTCCATCACACACGCCCTCAACATATCCTCCAAAGTCTTGATAGTCCTCTATGTCTGCCCATCTATCGCATGATGAAAAGAAGTACTCATATTTAAAGTAGTTCCCATCAGCTCCTACAACTCTTGCCAAAACCGTGATATGAATCTCGCATCTCTATCTGGCACTATATCCTTAGGCACCCCGTGCAAATAAACCACATGCTTCCTATAAGCCAAAGCTAACGGTATCTTTGTCCAAGTATCTTTCATCGGCACAAAGTGAGCTGGTCAAACGGTCAACTATTACCCATATCATGTTGTTACCCTGTTGACTCCTCGGCAAACCCACTATAAAATCCATTGAGATAGACTCCCATTTCCACTCAGGCACCTCGAGAGACTGAGTTTTACCTTATGGTCATTGCTGGTCTCCCTTAACCCTCTGACATGTCAAACATCGAGCCACAAACTCAGCTATTTCCTTTTTCATCCCAGGCTACCAGAAAGTCTTCTTCAAATCTTTATATAGCTTGTCACCACCCGGATGTACTGAAGATGGTGCGCAATGAGCCTCTGTCATGATCATATTTTTGAATCCCTCATCATTAGGAATACACCACCTGTCATCAAATCTCACACTGCCATCTGTATAAATAGAGAACCGAGACACTGTCCCTTTCTCTACTCCAGCTCTCCACTCCTCAATCTTAGGATCCAAAGCCTGTTTCATGCGAATGTCATCATAAAGATCTGGCTCCACTATCAAGTCCCCTCTAGCATCCCCTTTCTGTATCATATGTATCCCCATCTTCTCCACCTCATCTCTCAACCTCATCAAAGATATATATGTTCATAGAGAATGCACACTCTTCCTGCTCAGCGCATCTGCAACCACGTTTGCCTTCCCTTCATGGTATATAATATCCATGTCATAATCCCCTATCAGCTCCATCCACCTCCTCTGTCTCATGTTCAACTCCTTTTGAGTGAAGATGTACTTGAGACTCTTGTGATCTGAAAACACCTTAAAGGTCGCCCCATAAAGATAGTGCTTCCAAATCTTGAGAGCAAACACAACTGCACCCAACTCCAGATCATGTGTCGGGTAGTTCTCCTCATAAGGCTTTAACTGCCTAGAAGCATAGACAATTACTTTCCCGTTCTGCATTAACACACATCCCAAACCATTCTTTGAAGCATCTGTATATACCTCAAAGTTCTCACACCCTTCAGGTAATGCTAAGACTGGAGCTGTGGTCAAACGCTCCTTTAATGTTTGGAATGCCGTCTCACAACTTTCATCCCAACGAAACCTGTTCTCTTTCCTCATCAACGTTGTCATAGGTCTGACTATCTTGGAAAAGTCTTTCACAAACCGACGATAGTACCCTGCCAAACCCAAGAAACTCCTGATCTCTGCCACATTATTCGGTGCCACCGAGTGACTGCCTTAAATCTTTGCCGGATCCACAGCTACACCCTTCTTTGAAATCACATGTCCCAGAAAGGCAACTTCCTCGAGCCAGAACTCACACTTTGAAAACTTTGCATATAGGTGATTATCACGCAAAGTCTGCAACACTAACCTAAAGTGCTCCTCATGCTCCTCCTTAGTCTTAGAACAGACTAAGGTATCATCGATAAAGACCACCACAAACCGATCCAAAAACTGACTGAAGACCCAGTTCATCAAATCCATAAACACTGTAGGTGCATTAGATAACCTAAATGGCATAAGAACATACTCATAGTGACCATACCTTCATGTAAAAGTTGTCTTCGGTATGTCCTCATTCCGAATCTTCACCTGATGGTAACTTGACCTCAAATCAGTCTTAGAAAAGATTGCTGCCCCATTCAACTGATCAAACAAATCATCTATCCTTGGCAAAAGATACTTATTCTTCATTGTAACCCTGTTTAGCTCTCTGTAGTCGATACACAACCTCAAACTCCCATCTTTCTTCTTCACAAACAGAACTGGTGCTCCCCACGGTTATGCACTAGGTCTAATGTATCCCTTATCAATCAAATCGTCTAGCTGTTTCTTCAGCTCCTCCAACTCCTTAGCTCCCATGCGGTACGGGGCCTTAGAGATTGGTCCCGTCCCTGGTTTCAGCTCCACACTGAATTCTATCTCCCTCTTTGGTGGTAAACCTGGTATCTCCTCCGGAAAAACATCTGGAAACTCTCCCACCACTGTTATCTGATCAACTGTCGAACTCACCATACTATGGTCTTTCACATGGCATAGTATCAAAGGACACCCTTTCCTCACCGCTGCAATCAATTTAACTTTGGGTTTGACAACAAACCCACGATAAGACACACTAACTCCCTTAGGACCCCTCAAAGAAACTCTCTTTTGGTGATAGTCTATTCTAGCTTTGTACTTACCCAACCAATCCATGCCAACTATCATCTCAAGACCATCCATGGGAAACTCTAACAAATCTACCGGAAGGTCAACCTGCCTAACTATCATAGACACACCCTTATACAACCTCCCACAAGTTACAGACTCACCCGACGGTATAAAAACCTCCTCTTTTATAGACTCAAACTTCCTCAAACCCAAAAGCTTAGCATGACTCGACGATACAAAACATTGCGCAGCCCCCGAATCAAACAAAACAAAGGTAAAGACACCATTAACAAGAAAAGTACCCGTGCTCACGTGAGCATCATATTCAGCCGCTTTCTTCTCCATCATGAAAAGCTTGCCACTGGTCTTTTCTCCACCTCCCTAGACAGTACTAGTAGAAATAGAAGGCTTGGCAGCCGACCCCTGGTTGTTATTTGTTGTTGGTTTCTGATATGAATTACCGCCATTGCGGTTAGCCCCACCGTTGTTGTTATTCTGACCACCCTGATTGTTCAATGACCCAGCCGGCCTATTACTAGCATAACTCTGACACGGACCCTGAGAGAAACTCCCCTGTGATGGTCTCTGGAAACTCCTGTCCACAACACTGGTGCACTCATGTCTCTTGTGGCCCATACCGCCACAGTTAAAGAAAGATATCCCCCAGCTGCTACTACTGTAACACCCTCTCATACCAAGGAGCCTTACCAGGACCACCCTACCATGAAAGTGTGTTACCCGAGGTTAGTATATATCAAAAGCGTCTGAACTGAGCACATTTATTAAAATATCATAAAGTGTAAAAGCTTACATCAACCAAATCCAAACTGATTCAATAAAACAACTGCAATGTCTGACAACTAAAGAAATCAAAACTAAGACTCGGACGGTGATGCTACGACTGGTGATGACGACACTCCCAGGACTGCCCCAAGCTCACCACTAGCAATACCTGTCAAGCCTGCTCACCATCCCCGAATGGATCACAACAGATTCCACAAACAACAACGGGGTCAGTATTACTCAAACAATATAAGACAAACAAACCAGCTGATCATCCTCCAACCCCAGTCTCCCGATCTCACAGAGTAACCGACTACACACCGAAGTGTGTAGCCCTGCCAAATTACCCATCGCAACAGGTAATCCTCGTCGCCAGTGGGTGACCGCAGCCGATCCCACCTAGTCCAGCTCATCAACGAGCGACTAACAATCCCTGTCCCTTAATGTGCACATCCCCTCCCGTGGCGGGTTCCACGGAGGGCGAACTAGGGTGTGAAGCCACTCCCGCAAGCCACTCCACCACAAACACAACACACACAGCCTCACAGCTGTCACAACATCTCCACACAACACCATCACAACAACGGTCGTACACCGATGATAAACAGATAACAATAATCACAACACAATTACGTCTTAATCAATGAACAGTAAACTGAGTAGGGAAAACCCTACCTTAGCAATCAACAGCAGACAGAAACCGAACAATCAGAAAGGCTCTTCTATGAAGTCTTCTCCTATACAATAACCACATAGCACAATTACATATAGTACAATCCCCCATATCCCCAATTCAATACATACAGTAACCCTAAAAGAACATAAATGACATGGGGAATAAACTTACCAACCGTAGAATGAGAGATTACACGCAAGGACCACGACGAATGCACACACAAGGAGATTAGGGAATAATTTGGGGAGTGATTAGAGTGTGATTAGGGAAATCGTAAAGTGATTAGGGTAGAAATGACGTTTTAGAAACTGACTTTGAATATAAAATAACCCTAAACACTACCGCCTCAAACCGCTGAATTACTACTCGCTAGACCGGATACTCGGTCGAGTAAAGTGTATACTCGACCGAGTATCCTCTACTCGGTCGAGTATTCACTATACTCGGCCGAGTATTCCTCGGCAGAACCCAAACAGACTACACTCTTGACACTACTCGGCCGAGTTGGCTCTACTCGGTCGAGTATTCAACTTAAGAAAATCCGTAGTATTACAGTCTTCCCCCCTTAAAAAGAACTTCGTCCCGAAGTTCACACACCACCCTAAAACAAGACACCAAAAAACAGAACAAGACACCACAAACACAAAAAGACTTCCCAAATAAGCATTTATCAATGCCAAAGAATCACACAAGGCACCACAAGACTCAATAATCGACTCAAAATAAAACCAACACACACGCGACCATCTCCTACCCCCCTAAAAAGACAATGGTTACGTCCCCGTAACCAAACATACCTGATAAAAAAGACTAGGAAAACGTTCTCGCATGGCTTCCTCGAGTTCCCATGTGGCTTCTTCCACATTCTGATTAGACCAAAGTACTTTGAGTAAGACCGTCTCACCATTCCTTGTCTTACGAACCTTGCGATCAAGAATCTCTTTAGGAACTTCGGCGTAGGACAAGGACTCATCAAGCTCGATGTTCTCCATCTCAAGGATATGCGTTGGATCACTGATATACTTCCGAAGCTGGGAAACATGGAAAACATTGTGGACTCTATCCAAAGCTGGCGGCAAAGCTAATCTGTAGGCTACCTCGCCTATCCGGTCCAAAATCACATAAGGACCTATAAACTTCTGACTTAGCTTACCTTTATTTCCAAACCTCATTACACCTCGCATAGGTGACACTTTCAAAAGGACCTTATCACCTACCGTGAAGTCAATATCTCTGCAGTGCAAATCGGCATAACTCTTCTGACGGTCTTGAGCTGCTCTCATCTTTTGCCGAATCATCTGGACCTGCTCAACCATATCCTGGACCAACTGTGGCCCTAAAACCACTGTCTCAGAACTATCATCCCAACAAACTTGACTTCGGCACTTCCGACCATACAAACCCTCAAAAGGTGTCATCCCGATACTCGTATGATAACTGTTGTTGTATGAAAACTCAATCAGGTCAAGCCTGTCTTCCCAGTTGCCCCCAAACTCCATGACACATGCCCTCAACATGTCCTCTAAGGTCTTAATGGTTCATTGTGTCTGACCATCAGTTGCCGGATGAAAAGTTATACTCATGTTCAAGGTTGTACCCATCAACTCCTGTAGTTCTTGCCAAAACTTGGATATGAACCTCGCATCACGATCAGAAACGATATCCTTGGGTATACCATGTAACCGTACCACATGCCTCCTGTAATCCAACGCCAGCTGCATCTTAGACCAGGTATCTTTCATAGGAACAAAGTGAGCTGACTTGGTTAACCGATCCACAATCACCCATATCATGTTATTACCTTGCTGTGACCTAGGAAATCCCACAATGAAGTCCATGGAGATGGACTCCCACTTCCACTCGGGTATCTCCAAGGACTGAATCTTACCTTGTGGTCTCCTCTGCTCACCTTTGACCCTCTGGCAGGTCAAACATCTAGCCACAAACTCAGCTACCTCCCTCTTCATGTTTGGCCACCAGAAAGTCTTCTTAAGGTCTTTATAAAGCTTGTCACCACCCGGGTGAACCGAATAAGGAGTGCAATGAGCCTCCGTCAAAATCACTCTCCTCAACTCTGCATCCTCAGGAACACACCATCTCCCATCAAAACGGACACTCCCATCTGTATAGATAGAAAACCTGGAAACCGTCCCACTCTCTATTATTGACTTCCATTCCTGGATCCTAGGATCAAGCTCCTGTTTACTCTTGATGTTCTCATATAACTCTGGCTCGATTGTCAAATCCCCGATGGTATCTCCCTTCCTTAACATAAAGATCCCCATCCTAGACACCTCATCCCTCAGCTTCAGCAAGGACATGGCCATACATAGCGAATGAACGCTCTTCCTACTCAGAGCATCTGCAACAACATTAGCCTTACTCTAGTGATAGATGATATCCATGTCATAATCTCCGATCAGCTCCATCCACCGTCTCTGTCGCATGTTAAGCTCCTTCTGAGTGTAGATATATTTTAAGCTCTTATGATCAGAAAACACCTTAAAGGTTGCTCCATAAAGGTAGTGCCTCCAAATCTTAATAGCGAAAACAACTACACCCAGCTCCAGATCATGAGTAGGGTAATTCTCCTCATATGGCTTAAGCTGTCTCGAAGCATAATCTACGACTTTCACTGCCTGCATCAAAACAAAACCAAGACCATTCTTTGAAGCATTGGTATACACCTCAAAGTTCTCACATCCCTCTGGCAAAGCTAGAATAGGAGCTGTGGTCAAGCGTTCCTTTAAGGTCTGAAATGCCGTCTCACAACTCTCATCCCAAACAAATCTGGTCTCTTTCCTCATCAAAGATGTCATAGGCCGTGCTATTGTAGATAAGTCTTTCACAAATCTCCTGTAGTAGCCAGCAAGGCCTAAGAAACTCCGAATCTCAGCAACATTCTTCGGTGATTCCCACTTGGTGACGGCCTCAATCTTGCTAGGATCCACAGACACCCCCTTCTTAGATATCACAAGACCCACAAAATCCACCTCCTCCAACCAGAACTCGCACTTAGATAGCTTGGCATAAAGTTGATTCTCCCTCAGAGTCTGCAAGACTATCCTCAAATGCTCCTCATGCTCTTCCTTAGTCTTAGAATATACTAAGATGTCGTCGATGAAAACAACCACAAACCTGTCCAAGAACAGTGTAAGGATCCGGTTCATCAAGTCCATGAAAGCTGCTGGTGCATTGGTCAACCCAAAAGGCATCACCACGTACTCATAATGACCATATCGAGATCGAAACGTTGTCTTAGGAATATCCTCTTCTGCTATCCTCAGCTGGTGATAGCCCGACCTCAGATCAATCTTAGAAAACACACCCGCTCCACTTAGCTGATCAAACACGTCATCAATCCTAGGCAAAGGGTACTTGTTCTTCACTGTGACACGATTGAGCTCTCTGTAATCAATGCACAGTCTCATTCTCCCATCTTTCTTCTTCACAAAAAGAACTGGGGCTCCCCACGGTGACACACTAGGCCTGATATAACCCTTGCTTAGCAACTCATGTATCTGTTTCTTCAACTCTGCTAACTCTTTCGGTGCCATACGGTAGGGTGCTTTGGATATCAGACATGTTCCCGGTTTAAGCTCCACACTGAAATCAACGTCCCTCTTGGGTGGCAAACTCGGTATCTCCTCAGGAAAGACATCATCAAACTCTCCCACCACAGGTATCTCAGCAGCTGTCTGCGGCTCTACACGGCGATCTCTCACATGACAAAGAATCAAGGGGCACTTCTTCCTCAAGCATGACTTTAAAGTCATCGCATCTATGAACTTACACTTAGGTTTTACCACAAACCCTCTATAGTAACACCCTTAGGACCTTTTAAGGACACTCTCTTTTGTCGACAATCTATCTTGGCATCGTACTTACCCAGCCAATCCATCCCGACAATCACCTCAAACCCATCCATAGGAAACTCTAACATGTCTACCAGTAAATCTACCCCTCCAACCACCATCGACACTCCCTTATACAACTTGAGACATGACACAGACTCCCCTGAAGGTATAAACACATCATCTTTTACAACCTCAAACTTCCCCAAACCCATGGACAAGGCATGACTCTTAGACACAAAAGAATGTGTAGCCCCCGAATCAAACAAAACAAAGGATGGTAAATTATGAACGAGAAAGGTACCGGTAACTACATGAGCATCATTCTGTGCTTCCTGTTTGTCCATCATGAAAAACTTCCCACTGTTTTTCTGTCCTCCACCCTGAACCGAAGCATTGGAGGTACTTGGCTTGGCTGTTGAATCTTGGGTGGTGCTGTTGTTCTGACGCTTATATGACCCACCACCACTGCGGTTATAACTGCCCTGGTTGCCCTGTCCACCTCTGTTGCCCCATGATCCACCCGGTCGGTTACTAGCAAAACTCTGAGTTGGCCCCTGAGAGAAATTTGAGCTCCTGAACCAGTGCCGGGCCTGTAACTCGTGCATTCCCGTCTCCTGTGGCCTACTCCACCACAGTTGAAGCATGTGATGCTGAAGTTGTCACTCAGACTCCGACCTCCAGTCTTTCCCCAACCACGAGATCCCCCCGAGAAACCAGCTCCACCAGAAAAAGCCTTAGCATGGTTGAAGCTTCCCTTCTTGTTGCCCGACTGACTGTTGCTTCCACTGTCAGCCTTCCTCTTTTCAGCAGCAGTCCTCTCATTGATCTCCCTTGAGAGATCTACCATTCTCTCAGCTTGGCCCGCTCTTAGGTACACTTCCTTAAGGTCAGTAGCAACCCCAGCTGGTATACGGCTCACGATCTTGGCAGATAAACCCCTCTCAAAACGGAGAGCCAAACCCCTATGTCCCAGCTGCATGTCCTCAACATAGCGATATAGCTCTAGGAACTGATGATAGTACTCAGTGACTGTCATCTCTTCTGACATGGTGAAGGAATCAAACTCGAATCTCATCTTGTGTCGGATATGCTCCGGCACAAACTGCTCTCTCATAGCGCTCTTCAGCCCCGACCACGGGATAGCTCCCAAACCCTCAGCCTGGTAATAGGCTCTAGCATCTTCCTTAACGTTTTGCCACCACACAGCGGCTTCACCTCTCAGGTAGTATACTACCTGCTCAACGATCATATCTTCGAGGCACTTAACCATTTCCATGAGACTTTCAATCTCACGATGCCACTTCTCGAGAAGCTTTGGTTCCCCCACCCCTTCATACGTGGGAGGGTTGAAGCGAGCAATGATGATGCTGAGCTGAGTAGCATCCACCAGCTTCTCATTCCCCTTTCCCAAATTTATAAGAGCTTCAAGGAGAGCCTCTTGTTGCTCAATCATACGAGCAACCTGATCAAGGGACATCTCAGAAGCTTGGATCTGTGCGAGGGTTCTTTTGGGCGGCATTTTGAGCTGATAAGAAACAAGGAAACGTAAGCACAAAAGCCTACGGCTCAAAATGTAACAATCCTCCACAAAAGAAACTCGGCCGAGTATAAGACAATACTCGGTCGAGTAAGGACTACTCGGTTGAGTATCCCAGATACTCGGTCGAGTAGTCGACTCCAGTAGCCAACGTAAAAAACGCAGAATGCATACTCGGTCGAGTACAAACATCACTCGGCCGAGTAGGCACTACTCGGTCGAGTACACATACTTACTCGGTCAAGTAAACACATACAGTAGCCATTGCTACTCACTGTCAAACAAAACTCGGTCGAGTGCTTGGTTACTCGGCCGAGTACCCCCTACTCGGTCGAGTGCCTGCCCTGCTCGGCCGAGCCATACCAAAGACGGGTTAAAACAATGTACCGTCCCCTATCATGCTTTCTATTCCCTCATCAAACATATAACAACAGGAACTTTAATGCCACGTTATAAACACACAATCATGCCAATCCAATTCACCAGATTCACATGCCCGTCCCTTCTACTACTTTTCCATTCACCATACTTACGAATTTCCACATATAAAATTCCAATCATCACTTATTAGCACCATGAATCTTCACATGCATGGACATATATGACACAACTCTCAACACACTTCCCCATGTGACCGGCTCGAGTTAATGAGGGCCAAGTTGCGACTCCGGGACGTCTCCCGAGTCTTTGCGGTAGCACCAAACAACTCTCCCCGGGTTCATTTTATTTAGACTCCCTAAGTTCATTAGATTCATTTGTTTAGGTGCCGGAATCTTCGGCTCTGATACCACTTTGTAACACCTCTCATACCAAGGTGCCTTACCAGGACCACCCTACCATGAAAGTGTGTTACCATCTCAGTTACCCGAGGTTAGTATATATCAAAAGCGTCTGAACTGAGCACATTTATTAAAATATCATAAAGTGTAAAAGCTTACATCAACCAAATCCAAACTGATTCAATAAAACAAATCCAATGTCTGACAACTAAAGAAATCAAAACTAAGACTCGGACGGTGATGCTACGACTGGTGATGACGACACTCCCATGACTGCCCCAAGCTCACCACTAGCAATACCTGTCAAGCCTGCTCACCATCCCCGAATGGATCATAGCAGATTCCACAAACAACAACGGGGTCAGTATTTCTCAAACAATATAAGACAAACAAACCAGTTGATCATCCTCCACCCCCAGTCTCCCGATCTCACACAGTAACCGACTACACACCGAAGTGTGTAGCCCTGCCAGATTACCCATCGCAACAGGTAATCCTCGCCGCTAGTGGGTGACTGCAGCCGATCCCACCTAGTCCAGCTCATCAACGAGCGACTAACAATCCCTGTCCCTTAATGTGCACATCCCCTCCCGTGGCGGGTTCCACGGAGGGCGAACTAGGGTGTGAAGCCACTCCCGCAAGTGACTCCACCACAAACACAACACACACAGCCTCACAGCTGTCACAACATCTTCACACCAATACCATCACGACAACGCCCGTACACCGATGATCAGCAGATAACAATAATCACAACACAATTATGTCTTAATCAATAAACAGTAAACTGAGTAGGCAAAACCCTACCTTAACAATCAACAGCAGACGGAAACCGAACAATCCGAAAGGCTCTTCTATGAAGTCTTCCCCTATATAATAACCACATAGCACAATTACATATTGTAAAATCCCCCATATATCCAATACAATACATACATTAACCCTAAAAGAACATAAATGACATGGGGAATAAACTTACCAACCGTAGAATGAGAGATTGCACGCAAGGACCACGACGAATGCACACACAAGGAGATTAGGGAATAATTTGGGGAGTGATTAGAGTGTGATTAGGGAAATCGTAAAGTGATTAGGGTAGAAATGACATTTTAGAAACTGACTTTGAATATAAAATAACCCTAAACACTCCCGCCTCAAACCGCTGAATTACTACTCGCCAGACCAAATACTCGGTCGAGTAAAGTGTATACTCGGCCGAGTATCCTCTACTCGGTCGAGTATTCACTATACTCGGTCGAGTATTCCTCGGCAGAACCCAAACAGACTACACTCTTGACACTACTCGGCCGAGTAGGCTCTACTCGGTCGAGTATTCAACTTAAGAAAATCCGTAGTATTACAACTACTACCACCATGGCCACGCCCATAGGAAGCTCCACCACTGAACCCCGACCCCGAAGAGTAAACCCTCGCCTGGCTATGGTTGCCCCTCTTGTAATTAGACTGACCACCACCCTCGGTCTCAGCCTTCCTCTTCTCAGAACCTCTCTCCTTATTCTCCTTGGCCATCTCGACCAACCTCTCAGCTCTCCCGGCTCGCTCATACACTTCCTTAACATCAGTAAGGACTCCTACAGGCAACTTCTCCATGATCTTAGGTGTCAAATCCTTCTCAAACCTCAATACTAAGTTCTCCTGGTTCAACCCCATATCCTCGGCATATCTAGACTTCTCATTGAACTTATGGTAATACTCAGCCACAGTCATCTCCGGAGTCATTTTGAAATCATCAAACTCCTCTCTCAGCCTACTACGGACATGCTCAGGTACGAACTCTCGGCGCATAGCTCTCTTGAACTCACTCCAAGGTATAGCCGACATCCCCTGTTTCACATATAGGTCTAAGGCACTCTCCCTAACCTTATCCCACCATTCTCCGGCCGCATCTCTCAAGTAGAACGCAGCTTGTTCCACTCTAAAGTCCTCAGGGCAATGAACCACATTAAGTATATTCTCCATCTCCCTATGGCAATTGTCGAGCAAATTTGGCGCTTCGGTACCCATGTATTCTTTTGGGTTGAAACGGGCTATGGTAGTACTCATCTTAGCAAAATCTAGCCCAGCCTCTTTATCTTTCCCAAACTTCTTTAAGGCCTCTGTCAGCGCCTCTTGATGCTTAAGCATCTTGGCAATCTTATCAATACTCATCATCTCGGCCCTAGCATACAACGTAGATCTCTTTGGCGGCATCTTTGAACTATATAAGAGAAGAGTTAAATATAAACACACATCCCACAACTTAAACACGTATATGACTTGTGTAAAACCTGCTCGATCGAGCAACACAACCTACTCGATCGAGTTGAGGCCACTCGATCGAGTTGCCCACTTACTCGATCGAGTGCCTCGACTCCAGAACCATATCAGAAAGCATCAAAAACCTTACTCGATCAAGCCCCTTACTTACTCGATCGAGTAGACCTCGCTCGATCGAGTCCCCCTACTTACTCGATCGAGTTCCCAGAAATTGTACACTGTCCAGAAACGACACACACCCCACTCGATCGAGTCACACCCACTCGATCGAGTCCCTCACCTACTCGATCGAGTGCCCCCCACTCGATCTAGTCATGCTGACTCGTATACTACCCGGGTGCTCAACTCAACTACTTTCCAATTAACTATATATATAACTCGATATACATATGCATATATATATAACAAACAACATCCTATTTCACATGTTTCTAATAGGCCACATTAGAAATCAATTATCATGCAATTCCGTTATTCAATCAACACATATACTCATGTTACTTATCACCTTTCACCACAACATTGCCCATCCTCCACATGCATTCATCCACTAATTCACACAACATATTTCCATATAGATATGCAACATACTTAGATAAATACATAACGATCCCATGACACACCCCATAGTGACCGGTTCAAAGTTGTAGGGCGAGATCGCGAGATCCCAAGACACACCCCATTAGCTCCTAGCAACTCCTACCCGGGTTCATTTTATTTTGACTCCCTAAGTTCATTGGGTTCATTAGTTACAGGTTCCAAAATCGTCGCTCTGATACCACTTTGTAACACCCCTATACTCCAAGTGCCTTACCAGGACCACTTAGGGCATGTGTATGCTACAATCTCTGTTACCCGAGGCAATGTATATCAAATACACAATAAAGAAACATACTTTATTAAAAATGCTTAAAGTGATACAAGTCCAAAACCAAAACTGATAAAGTAAATACAACTGTTTCCCAAAAATACTAATCCAAATAATGTAAAAGAATGTTTAAGACACAGCGGAAGACTTCTAGACATCTCGTGGCAACTCAACCCAGCTATCCCATGCGCATCATCTTATACCTGCTCAATAACTGCTCACCATCCCCGAATGGATCACCACAGTTTTTAAAACATTTAACCGGGGTCAGTTGCTATTTACATAAAATAAAACAACAAAACCAATACAATGTTCATCCAATCTACATCATACTCCACACACCTGACTACACACTAAACTGTGTAGTCCTGCCAGAATACCCATCGCAACAAGTATTCCACACCGCCAGTGGGGGACCGCAGCCGTTCCCACCTAAGCCTTGCTCATCTCATCTGAGCGATAACCCATGTTCTTAAATGTGCACATCCCCTCTGTGGCGGGTTCCACAGAGGGCAAATTAAGGGCGTGAAGCCACTCCCACAAGTGACTCCACTCAGCCGAGGGCACACCTCGCGAACCACAAACAACCAATCACAACCAACCACATTATACAACAATAATTACCAATTACCAATTACTAATTCCAATATGATACAAATCAACAACAATGATCAACCATCAACAAAACTATGTAAACAATAACCGAGTAGGGAAACCCTACCTGAAATAAGCAACCACAAGACTGTCACACGCGGCTACTCAGTAATGTTCCTCTATGAATCCTCCTCCTATAACACATATTCGTATAATTATCACCTAATCAACATAATACTCCCAAAACCCCCAAATCTACCCAATTAGGGTTTTAAACAAACTCAACGAAACATTATAAAAATTATACAAGAATCTTACCCTTGACGTGACGAACTCAATAGTGTAAAGAACAAGACAATCCAAAGATCCTAGCCTTTGGGATTTGCTAATAATGCGATGAATGAAAGCTACATAACTTCTTTTTCTCTTTGAAAGGTTTTAAAAAAGTGAAAAGTGATTAAGAAAGATGACTGAATCCTTTTTTACTAGTCACGCGTTATTAACAAAACCCGGCTAAATCAACCCGTAAGACTCACTTACTCGATCGAGTAAGTCACTTACTCGATCGACTGACCCTTACTCGATCGAGTGCCTAACATGCTCGATCGAATACCCATAAGATAGCCTACTGTTTCGTATAAAAACATACTTACTCGACAGAGTAAGCCCCACTCGATAGAGTACCCATAGACATAGAAAATCGTAATGTTGGACCATAAAGCTTATATGTTTATGTTTTGATGATGTCAAGGTGTTTTACATTCTATATACTTGTTGCCTGTAATCGTTTGTTGAGTATCTTAGAACTAACCTATTACGAGCAACAAAGAGGATTGTGACAATTGCATGAGAAGTTCAAGCCTTCGTTCAAGATCAAACAATTCAAGATTCATTCAAGTATTATGTGAAGACGAAGTTCGTCTAAAGATTAATCAAGCTTGGATGATGACGTAGCCTATACTCGAAGATCTCCTTGAAGATTAGAATAGTATAGGTGATTATCTTGTAATGGTAATCAAGAGTGAGTTTCTTGATTTAGTAAAGTTATAGCTTTGCAGCTATAACATTACTAGTAAAAGAGCTCAATGTTATAGCTCTTCTACTATAACATTGAAATGCTGAGTTTTTATACACGACTTATAAATGTTTCGAAAATTGTTTTATAATTGTTTAAAATTTATTTTAAATGTTTTAATGAAAGTATTTATTTAAGAAAGCCCGGTTTTGTGAGGAGTCCGGTTTTAAAGTAAAACGTTAATTGGTAGTTATGATGGATCAACTTATGAGTTGGACTTTACTACTAATTAGGGTTTCTATATAGCCTCTCCTAAAACCTAAATTCTAATTATATATTAAGACTAGGGTTTGCACGATTCATGAGCTTATGGGCCGTGATATCTCGTGTTGCCTAGGAGATATTAGGTAAAGATTTTGTTCTATAATAATATCTTTACATATCTTATATATCTTACTTAATATATTCATTTATGATTAAAGATATTCTTGTTTTAGGAAATCTTATCATAATCTTAGAATTTATAGTAAAGATAATATCGGGAAAGATTATATTCTATCTTTTAGAATATTCTTTATTATCTTTTAAGGCTTTTAGGAAAGAGATAATGAGAAGATATAATTTGTAATTATATCTTATTATTTCGGCTATTAGGGTTTGTGCAAAAACCGTGTAGCCTACTTCTTCCTTGCCTATAAATACTTTGCTATTAACAACATCTAAAATAGAGACCTTAAGCATAAAAATTATTTTCATCTTTAAAAAGCAAACCGTGTGTTTTAAGCAGAAAAACCGATTTGCAATTTTGAAAGGTCGTGTGTCACAAAACTCGCATACTCGTTCTTCATTTATCGTTATAAGATAATAGTGCTTAGTTGAATTCTTAAATTGTTCATTAACGTGAACCTTTGATAGAATCATTAGTGCTTTCTTATTAGCGTAAGTTAGTCACTCGAGTATTTAACGGTACTCATTGAGTTACAGCTAGAGTTAGTTGTACGAGTTGGGTTAGTAAATTTGTAATCCGTAGAAAGGTACTAAATTTATTAATCGAGAATAGTGGACGTAGGTTTCGACTTGTGAAACTGAACCACTTCAAAAATCAGTGTGTCTCTTCTTCTTTCGTTTGTTTCGTTCATTACGTTTCTCTCCATTAGTTGATTAGTTAAAGTTTAATCAATAAACTTTAAATAATCAATTACATTAGCTTAATTGAAAAAGCTTTCAAAAAGTTTTAAATCCTCAATTCACCCCCCCCCCCCCTCCTTGAGTATTTTGGATCAATAGACTCTTCAATTGGTATCAGAGCCTCGTGCTCTTGATTGCCTAACCGCAAAGAGGCTGATCTATCTTGTTTTTCATTTATCGTATTGTTTTATATTCCGCTGCCTATCACGTGATAAATGGATTCCAAATATCTCAAGTGTCCCGTCTTTGATGGGAAGAATTACGGATTGTGGAAAAACATGATGACTCACTATGTGAAAGGACACGATTGGGAGTGCTGGAGGATTATTCAAAACGGACCGCACAAAATTCTTGTTGCATCCGAGGAAGGCACTACCTATGAAAAGAAAGAAGAGGACTATGTCGAGGCCGACTACAAGAAGGCCGAAATGAACTCCAAAGCAATAAGTCTTCTGTAAAACGGAATGACTTCTACTGAGTTTGATCGGTTCTCTTCATGTTCCACGGCCAAGGAGATATGGGATGGGCTTGAATTAGCTTATGAAGGTACTTCCATTGTTAGGAAGCACCGAATTGATTTGCTTATGCAAAAATATGAGTTATTCATCATGGAGCCTAATGAGTCCCTAGATAGAATGTCCGCAAGGTTTTTAAAAAAAATAAATGAACTGAAAAACCTACGTAGGAAATTCTGTACTGAGGACATTGCTAGAAAGGTTCCTAGGAGCCTGACTAAGAAGTGGCGTGCTAAGGTCACTACAATGGAGTAATCACGAGATCTTGAAACCTTATCCTATCAAGAACTCATTGGTGCTCTCATGGCCCATGAAATTACTCTTAACAAAGACGACGCTGAACCAAGTCGCAATAAGAGTATGGCCTTAAAGAGCGAAGAAGTGGACTCTGACCTAGAGGATGAAACTATCTTGTTTGCACGACGTTTTAAAAATAAGATTATTCAAAATAAACAAACAAAATCATCCTATAACAACAATAACAGCAAGTCATTCAACAAAAAGGTTAATGACTCAAAGTCATCTTTCGCAAATAGAGGTTGCTTCAAGTGTGGAGAATCTGGTCATATGATCAAAGATTGTCCAACATGGGAGAAGATAAAGTACAAGACGAAACGTGAGAAGACAAAGAGAGAATTCAAGCAAGTTATGATGGCTTCGTGTTGGGGAGACCTTGACTCAGAAGATGACGAGGCATCTGAAGACGACGAAGTTGCAAACCTTTGTCTCAGCAGTGTGAGTCTTGACCTAATCTTCGACAGTGACGATGAAAGCACAAATTCTCATTCAAACTATTGCTTTCTTGGAGAATCAGACGAAGACGACGATGAAGAGGTAAGTTATCTTGAGCTTAAGAAACGTGTTAGGAAATTTTCTAAAAGTGCTTTAATTGAATTCTTTGAACAATATCTTGATAAATGTCACGAACAGGATTTGGAATTGAAAGATCTAAAGGAACAGATTCTCGAAATCGCGGAAGAGAATCATACTCTCAAGACTAAAGCTAAGAAGTTGAAATCTAAAGTTATAGCTGAGAAAGCCACAACATTAGATTCTACTATGACTGAAAAGAAGGAATTAGAGTCCAAAGTTATAGCTAATGAAGCTATAACTTCCGACCTAAAGCTTAACATCAAGCACCTTCAAGCCAAAGTTATAGCTAATGAAGCTATAACTTTAGAACTTAGAAAAGTCAAAGAACTCTTGGAAACTAAGGTCACATCAAATGAAGAAGTGATCTTGGATCAAAAGAAAGAGATAGATTCTCTTTCAAAGCAATTGAAAGAATCTAAGACCGATATGATCAATGTTAAAAAACACCACACCGATGTTGTGTTCATTCTTAACAAACGATTCCAAGACTTTCGTGACAACTTTAAAAAGGACAATGATATAGATCACACGAAATGTCAAGAGGAAATTAAAACCCTAAAAGACCTACTTCTACACGCCAGAAAGGTCCATGACAAGTGGGAAGGTAGCACAAAAGTCCTAAACTTCCTAACCGAACAATCTGACAATAATATGAAGATGGGGTTAGGACATGAGTGCTACAGCCGTAGAGATCACTCTAAATGCAAATCAATACCTTCGGATTTTGATTTTAGAAAAAGGAAGTATGCTGATCTTCCTGAATACTTGATTTGCAATTACTGTGGGCATACGGGTCATATCCAAATCAATTGTGTCAAAAAGGCTCATGATTTACGAAAAAATGCCGAACATGCCAAAATCGTGACACAGGTTGTCGAGGATAAGGAAATCCCCACTAACGAACCTAACGAAGAAAGGAACAATAAATTTCGTTGGTTCTATAACATGGCCTTTGACTACTCTAAGAAGCGTAGCACTTCACAAAGCCCTTGTAGATCTCAACCTAGTAAACCTACTGACAAGGGAAATAGTCGTGAAAGACCTAGAGAAATTCCTAGACCTAGAGAAAACCCTAACCCTAGAACTCCTCCAAAGCCAAACAAACCTAAAGTTAGAAAAATGGTCATTAGACGTGTTTGGGTTCGAAAGGATTTAGTATTTAGAGTAACTAATCATAAGGGACCCAACTTAGCTTGGGTACCTAAAAACTGTATCTAATCCTTTCTGCAGGAAGAAGTGAAAGAAAACAATCAATGTTACCTTGACAGTGGATGTTCAAGACACATGACCGGAGATAAGAATCTGTTTCTTTCACTCAAGCCCTTCAACGGAGGAAAAGTGACGTTCGGGGATAACAAAAAGGGAAAGGTTATTGGCGTTGGCAAAATCGGAATTTCTAAGTCTCACGCAATAAGTGACGTTTATCTCGTAGATGGCCTAAAACACAACTTGCTAAGCATATCTCAATTATGCGACAAAGGTAACAAGGTATTTTTTCATACTGATAGTTGTCGCATCATTATTGAAGGAACTAGCAATGTTATTCTTGAAGGCCACAGAAAAAGGAACGTGTATATGGTGGATTTAAATGCTGTGCCTACTAACTCTTTTTCATGCATGAAAGTTACACTTGATGATCCTTGTTTATGGCATAAACGGTTTGGTCACATTAGCTCACTAACCTTGAACAAACTCAAGAAGTGGGACTTAGTTGAGGGGATACCTAAGATCAAGTTCGACCAAGAAAAGATGTATAACACATGTGCAAGGTGCAAACAAGTAAGATCATCGTTCAAACCAAAAAGAGTAGTAAGCACAAATCAAGCCTTGGAATTAGTGCACATGGATTTATGTGGACCAATGAAGGTAAGGAGTAGAGGAGGATCCAGGTACGTCTTCGTTCTTATAGATGACTACTCAAGGTATGTATGGCCTATCTTTCTTCATTCAAAAGACGCGACTTTTGATGAACTTGATTGTCTTATGAAACGTGTTCAAAACAAATATAAGACTAATCTTGTATCTATTCGTACGGATCATGGCACTGAATTTGACAATCAAACTTTTATAGAATATTGTAGAGTTAATGGTGTAGGGCATAACTTTTCTGCACCAAGAACTCCTCAACAAAACGGTGTCGTTGAACGTATGAATAGAACCTTAGAAGATATGGCACATACAATGCTCTTGTGTAGTGGTTTACCTCGTAACTTTTGGGCTGAAGCCATTAGTACTTCTTGCTACATCCATAATCGCGCTATGATACGACCTATCCTTAAGAAAACCCCCTACGAACTCCTTAGAGGTCAAAAACCTAATATCTCCCATCTTCGCTGTTTTGGGAGTAAATGTTTTGTACATAATAACGGTAAAAACCGTTTAAGTAAATTCGACCCTAGAAGTGATGAGGCGGTCTTCATAGGATACTCAGATCATAGCAAGGCTTACAAAGTCTTCAATAAAAGAACTCTTTGTATTGAAGAAAGTGTCCACGTTATTTTTGATGAAGATAACGTGTTTGATAAGCCATTACAGGATGAGGAAGAAGACTTGGATGAACCCGACTTTCATCTCTGAAGAGACGATCCCCCAGATTTGGAATTAGAGGATAATGAGATTGAGGGAATAAACGATGAACTTGATCGTTCCTCAAAAGATAAAAAGGAGAAAGACAAAGTTATAGTTGATGATACTATAACATTGACTCAAGATAAGAACTCCCAAACCAATGTTATAGATGATGTTACTG
Organism: Silene latifolia; assembly: GCF_048544455.1. Taxonomy (NCBI): domain Eukaryota; kingdom Viridiplantae; phylum Streptophyta; class Magnoliopsida; order Caryophyllales; family Caryophyllaceae; genus Silene; species Silene latifolia. Next base: position 410,105,280 of record NC_133538.1, read on the forward strand.
TAACATTGAATCCAAATCAAGGTGTAGAGTCCGAGGTTATAATCGGCTCAAATACAACACCTGGATTGGATTCAGGGGGGAACTTCCTCTAATTCCGAACCAAATGAAGTCGGGACAAGCTCAAATAACGATGAAGAACCAAGCACTTCAACGAAGTGGAAATACAAGAACTCACACCCCATGGAATATATTCTTGGGAATATTAAGAAGGGTGTTCAAACAAGACGCTCCTTAAACAACTTCTGTTCTTTTTACTCTTTTCTATCCATGATCGAACCAAAGAATATCAATGAAGCTCTCGCTGAATCAGATTGGATTATAGCTATGCAAGAAGAGCTTCAACAGTTCGAAAGAAACAAGGTTTGTCATTTAGTTCCTAGACCTAAAGATCGTTCAGTCATTGGAACTCGGTGGGTCTTCAGCAACAAATTAGATGATGCCGGAGTCATTGTCAGAAACAAAGCAAGATTGGTGGTCCAAGGGTATAATCAACAAGAAGGAATAGACTATGACGAGACTTTCGCACCTGTTGCTCGTCTTGAAGCTATTAGACTTCTGATAGCATTCGCCGCACACAAGGGAGTGAAGCTCTTCCAGATGGACGTCAAGATGGCATTCTTGAACGGTTATTTACAAGAGGAAGTCTTCGTTGAACAGCCCCCTGGTTTTAAGAATATCAAATTTGAGGATCACGTTTTCAAATTAGATAAAGCCCTATACGGATTGAAGCAAGAACCTAGGGCTTGGTACGACAGATTATCCAAATTTCTACTTGACAATGGATTTAGTAGAGGATCCATCGACAAAACCCTATTTCTGAAAACGGAGGGTTCAGACCTTTTGGTTGTTCAAATATACGTCGATGATATCATCTTTGGATCGACCAACCGAAGCTTATGCAAATATTTTTCTGAGTTGATGACTTCCGAGTTCGAGATGAGTATGATGGGAGAATTGAAAATCTTCCTAGGTCTGCAAATACAACAAACAGATGAAGGCATTAAGATCCATCAACAGAAATATATCAAAGAGTTGATTCGGAAATTCGGAATGGAAAATTCACACGCTATGCCTACTCCAATGGTCGAGAACAAGAAATTGACATTGGATGAAAACGGTAAATCAGTTGATGAAACTACTTACCGTGGGATGATTGGGTCACTGTTATATTTGACCGCAAGTAGACCCGATATTATGTTTAGCGTATGCGTTTGTGCGAGATCAATCATCTCCCAAATAATCGCATATGACGGCCGTAAAAAGAATTTTACGTTATTTAATTGGAACGGCCAACTTATACCTATGGTATCCATTGGAGTGCAATTTTGATCTAGTCGGTTATTCACATGCCGACTACGCAGGATGTTCTCTAGACAGAAAAAGCACGTCGGGTGTCGCCATGTTTGTCGGACCGTGTATCATCACGTTGGGTTCGAAGAAACAAAATTCGGTTGCTCTCTCAACTGCTGAAGCCGAATATATTGCCGCAGGACTGGTATGTACTCAACTTTTTTGGCTTAAGCAATAATTACGTGATTATGGTGTTGACGTAGGATGTATTCCTATTTTATGTGATAATACTAGTGCGATAATTATTTCTAAAAATCCCGCACAACATTCACGTACCAAATATATTGAAATAAGACACCATTTTATACGAGACCATGTTGAGAAGGGGAATATAAAACTTGAATTTTGTAGTACTGAAAAACAATGGGCAGACATTTTGACAAAATCATTAGCTAGAGAACGATTTGAGACATTACGGTTGTAAATTGGTTTAATCAGTGGTACCTAAGCTTCTATATTTGTTCAATCTTTTTATGACTGACTAGTTAAGTTAAGATTGTATGACTGTGTCCGTATATTGCGTTGCATGAATAATTTCGTTTATGGAATTATTTTTATCATAAGATTATTTGCTATTTAGAATTTAATTAATATACAAACTTATTCTCTATCACAATAAACAAAACACACCATATTTTTATCTTTCCAAATCACAACAAAATCTTCCAAATAGCTCACATATACACGGCTCATATTTCCTACATCAAATCAACTTCCTAATTCTTGTCTTATCACCATAAATTCCTATACTTATCACAATACCTATTCCTAATTAAAGACACTTACCATAATTGACCTCCACTTGTTAACCCTAAGCCTACACCTATATCTACCCTTTGCGTGTTACCCGTCCACCCATCCCCACTTGCATACCTTTCTTTCTTCCAAATTTTTACCATCATCACAATTCTTCTCCTTTACTCAAACCATCACCATCACCTCCTTTTTCAACAAATCACCATCATCATGAATCCTTCTCATGCAAAAAATACCCGATCCTCAACCCGTCACCACCAAAACCGCCCCTTTCCTAACCAAACATCACCTTTACCACCACATGATCCTCATTCCATGAATTGTCCTTCACCACAACCAAACCCAAACTCGCCCCTATTTCGTAGTCGGGACGAATCGGTGTCCGAAGGCAAGAGACGCCGTCTTTTCAAGGGTAAAAATAAAGTAGTTGTTGATGATAGTGAAGCTGTGGAGGAACCCGAGGTGATATTCGGAATGGTGTTGCTCGTACTTTGCTTAGGGATGCTTCGAAAGCCGCGACCAAGGAAGGGTTAAATCGTGTTCGGCTTACTCATGATGAAAGCATCTTAGTTAATCTAGTTTTGAGGTATTCCATTCATGGTGGTAGGTACTATCCGAAATCTTGGTTGGTTAGTGTTCCCGCTCTTGCTTTCTTTGTTAATTTTCTTGATTTTCAAGGGTGGAGTCACATTAGTCAGTATTCGGGTCCTATTTACCCAGTTGAGGTGGTAAAATTCTTTGCTAGTGTCTCAATCAAGAAAGGTATCTTGAATGCGGTTGTTAATGGAGTCGATGTTACTGTCTCTGTTTCGGATTTTTGCTCTGCTTTTTCGGTTCCCGATGAAGGAATCGAATTAAATCCGAGTCTTGAATGGTCTAATGTTGTGAGTGAAAAGGAGTTGTTAGTGAAGAAGTATTTTGAGGAGATGACGGAGGGAGTTAATATCGTGGTTCGTCCTCTCACGGCAAAAATCAAGTTCCTCTTGAACGTTTTGTGGAACACAGTGGTGCTGAGGAGAGGAGGTCGTGATAAGGTGTCGAGTTATGAAGCTATAATGGTTTATTCTTGGTTGGAAGGTCAGAAGGTGAATTTGGGTAGTGTTGTCTTGCACCGTATAATTCAGACAAGTCTTACGGTAACTAAGGATAAGTTGAGCACCACAATTGATTTGCCATACGGTATGTGGATATATAGTTTGTTGGAAATAAAGCGAGTGGTAGGGCCTGACAGTTACGGTGTTAGTTCTCGGGATTGTATGTGTGACAAGTTAATCAAGCTAATGGGTCTTGTTGTTGATGGACCCGAGTTGCTTCTTGCAAAAAGATATTGAGAAAGCCCCGGTTGATTCGGGTTTAGGAGCTGTCGAGTCAAAGTTGGAGGGGTTTATGAGTGGTTTAATGGAAAAATTCGAGGAGCATTCGACTAATTTGGCTACGGTGTTGTCACGGGTTGGACCATCTCGGTCTTTAGACTCGGGTTTGGATGCTACTCGGGTGTACTCATGGATTGAGGAAGTGGACAAGAGGTTAGCGGGTTTTGAGAGGGAGTTGAAGGCAATTCGTGGGGAAGTGTTCCCACACGGTGATCATCTCACTTTCCTTACGAGTCAGGGTGGAGCTTTGGTGATGCACGGGAAAGCAATGGCGGGTGATCAAGCTCTCACGTTGGAGGCCACAAAGGCTCTTTCTTTGAAAGTGCTTAATTTTGAAAGGAGCATTGGTACTCTTTCGCAGCTTGGTTCGGAGCTCGTTTGACCGTCCGGGATGCTTTGGAGCACCGCACTAGACCCGACTACGTGAACCCGTATAAGACCCGCAACATTTGATTTCCTCTCGTCCTACCCTCTCTAGCCTTACCTTAATTAGCTTTTCTTTTTATTTTTCTTAATGGTGTGTTAAACAAACTCTTATTCGGCCCATTTTGGCAATGCACTTGTGGTTATGACCCAAGTGTTCTATTAGACATGTGTTCATTCGGCCCACTTTAGCTTTAACATGTTTAATTCTTAGTTTGTATGCTAATTATCTTTTGGATGCTTCTAGTCTTGCGTGTTATTATTATTTCTTATGGCGTTTTTATCTCTTGTCTCGTCTTATATTATTCTAGTCATTTTTGATTTGTTCTTAGCTTTTCGATGATGTCAAGAGGGGGAAAGAACGTCTATAGTAAGCATCTACCTAAGCTTGCTCCTTGTCAAGACCAATTGTCTCTTAAAGTCCTTAAATTTTCGGTTTTTGAAAAATTGTCTTGATCTTGCGTTAATCTTTATTATCAAGATAAACGGTATTATATTGAGGGGGAACTTTTTAATTAGTCACAATTTTAGGAGACTTGCCATCATCAAAAAGGGGGAATTTGTTGGACCATATAGCTTATATGTTTATGTTTTGATGATGTCAAGGTGTTTTACATTCTATATACTTGTTGCGTGTAATCGTTTGTTGAGTATCTTAGAACTAACCTATTACGAGCAACAAAGAGGATTGTGACAATTGCATGAGAAGTTCAAACCTTCGTTCAAGATCAAACAATTCAAGATTCATTCAAGTATTATGTGAAGACGAAGTTCGTCTAAAGATTAATCAAGCTTGGATGATGACGTAGCCTATACTCGAAGATCTCCTTGAAGATTAGAATAGTATAGGTGATTATCTTGTAATGGTAATCAAGAGTGAGTTTCTTGATTTAGTAAAGTTATAGCTTTGCAGCCATAACATTACTAGTAAAAGAGCTCAATGTTATAGCTCTTCTACTATAACATTGAAATGCTGAGTTTTTATACACGACTTATAAATGTTTCGAAAATTGTTTTATAATTGTTTAAAATTTATTTTAAATGTTTTAATGAAAGTATTTATTTAAGAAAGCCCGGTTTTGTGAGGAGTCCGGTTTTATAGTAAAACATTAATTGGTAGTTATGATGGATCAACTTATGAGTTGGACTTTACTACTAATTAGGGTTTCTATATAGCCTCTCCTAAAACCTAAATTCTAATTATATATTAAGACTAGGGTTTGCACGATTCACGAGCTTATGGGCCGTGATATCTCGTGTTGCCTAGGAGATATTAGGTAAAGATTTTGTTCTATAATAATATCTTTACATATCTTATATATCTTACTTAATATATTCATTTATGATTAAAGATATTCTTGTTTTAGGAAATCTTATCATAATCTTAGAATTTATAGTAAAGATAATATTTGGAAAGATTATATTCTATCTTTTAGAATATTCTTTATTATCTTTTAAGGCTTTTAGGAAAGAGATAATGAGAAGATATAATTTGTAATTATATCTTATTATTTCGGCTATTAGGGTTTGTGCAAAAACCGTGTAGCCTACTTCTTCCTTGCCTATAAATACTTTGCTATTAACAACATCTAAAATAGAGACCTTAAGCATAAAAATTATTTTCATCTTTAAAAAGCAAACCGTGTGTTTTAAGCAGAAAAACCGATTTGCAGTTTTGAAAGGTCGTGTGTCACAAAACTCGCATACTCGTTCTTCATTTATCGTTATAAGATAATAGTGCTTAGTAGAATTCTTAACTTGTTCATTAACGTGAACCTTTGTTAGAATCATTAGTGCTTTCTTATTAGCGTAATTTAGTCACTCGAGTATTTAACGGTACTCATTGAGTTACAGCTAGAGTTAGTTGTACGAGTTGGGTTAGTATCCGTAGAAAGGTACTAAATTTATTAATCGAGAATAGTGGACGTAGGTTTCGACTTGTGAAACTGAACCACTTCAAAAATCCGTGTGTCTCTTCTTCTTTCGTTTGTTTCGTTCATTACGTTTATCTCCATTAGTTGATTAGTTAAAGTTTAATCAATAAACTTTAAATAATCAATTACATTAGCTTAATCGAAAAAGCTTTCAAAAAGTTTTAAATCCTCAATTCACCCCCCCCCCCCTCTTGAGTATTTTGGATCAATAGACTCTTCACGTAGTATTACAGGGCGTGTCCCGGTACCAGTGTGGTTGTCGGTATGTCTGGGCGTGTCTCGGTACCGTGGTAGTGGAGGTTGGTTGTTAGTGTGTCATTCATATTAGGAGTCATGTTGCATATTCACACACTTGAGTCGTGTCGCACCTTATTGGTTTATCAAAACTGACGTTTGTCTGCCTGTGTAATTATCACCTATTTCCGGTGTGGCCTATGTCGATCCATTTGATATTTCCGATCATATGAGGAGAAGGTTTAGTACATGTTGTTTGGATAGCATGCGGGAGACGGGACGAGCTTGATGAGTCGCGAGACGAGTATAGTTAGTTAGATTAGTATTGTAGTCATGAGTTGTATTTCATTCATTAATTAATGGTTTATAATCACTAAACTTGTCATTTATAAAAAAAATTTCTTTATTGTATCTCCGATTTACTGCCTCGGGAAACCGAGAAGGTATTATCTCCCAATTACCTTGGCCGGGTAAGAAGGGGGTGTTACACTTATCCCCAAAATTGAGATGCCAGAGTATGTCACACAGTTTAGACCAATATCTTGATGTAATGTGATCTATAAGGTCATATCCAAACTGTTGTGTACTAGACTAGCCAATGTCCTTCCCAGCATTATTAGCCCCAATCAAGGGGGCTTTATTAAAGGAAGGAGCATTATTGAGAATATCTTGGTGTGCCAAGATATAATGAGGTTATACAAGAGAGCCTCAATTTCACCTAGGTGCCTGATCAAGGTGGACCTCAAAAAGGCTTATGATTCTGTCAATTGGGGGTTTATTCATCAGATGATGACAACTCTGAACTTTCCACCCCATTTGGTGCTGCTGATTATGGAGTGTATATCCACTGCTTCATATTCCTTGGTACTAAATGGTGAGCCATTTGGGTTCTTTGAAGGGCAAAAAGGACTGAGGCAAGGACACTCCTTATCTCCTCTATTGTTTACAATAGCAATGGAATATCTTAGTAGAATACTACAATTTACAACTGCCAACTTGGATTTCAGGTTTCATCCTTTGTGTGGTAGACTGAGGTTACATCATTTATTGTTTGATGATGACTTGTTGTTATTTTCAAGAGGGGATACCAAGTCTGCTGATACCGTCGTTTCAGTACCAAAAATAATACCCTAAGTACTACTAACAGAAGTCAGCGGTAAGTAGGGTCGATCTCCACAGGGAGGCGGTCACTATCTACTTGTCAATTTAGTCTGTCTGAGGTCACAAGATGGGGGTTTTAATTGTTTGAACTAAACTAAATAAGATTAAAGGAAGAGAATTAAGGATAAGAGGAATTAGCAAAAGAGAGGGAACTAGGATTGTCAGGTCATCAATGAATGTCAGTTAATTGCAGCTGAGGTCGTAGATCGGTCGCATGTGTCAGTCTAAGGGGCAACAAATATCTCCTTCCGGTCTCAATTCGCTGTAAAATACTATTAGCTTAGCTTCCGTCCTTACTAAAGCATCCTATCGTTCACTGCGGGTCTCACCCCTTCCAACCTTCCGGTCTAGGTCAAGGCTTACCAAGATTAATTAAGCTAAATGCATCGATTCAAGTAGCTAGTCACAGATAACTACAGTAATTAACAGCATAGACATAACAACAACGAAAGATCTGTACCCTAATTAACAACTAACAATAATTCATCGAATCCTCTAAATCCTAGCAGGGGAATTAGCTAAACATAATAAATAAAACAGAAGCATAAGATAAAGAAATAAAGAACATTGCAAATTAAAGAGAGAATAAAGAGAGAATTACTAAATAAGTTCCGGAAGAATAGAGAAAGGCAGTGTTCAGCAGTAACAGGAAAAAAGTAACGTATGAAGTGATGTATCAAGTGGTGTAAAAACCTAATGTCGTCTTTCCTATTTTTAGGAAAGACAATTATTAAAATCTAGAAAACGAAATAAAACTAAAACAGCCCTAACCCATTAGCAAATCACTCGGTCGAGCAATTTAGAACTACTCCATCGAACAGATTCATAGCAAAACCTCTCAATCGAGTAGAAAACCAACTCGATCGAGGAACTCCAATTATGCGCAATTCGAGCGACACTAAAAGCATTCGATCGAGGTCTTCTCTTCACCAAAAGTGCTCGATCGACCAATAAGGGCTTCGATCGAGTGACTTTGACTAAGCCAACAACGTTAGTCATTAGTTTCAACCTTGACTTGGTGATTTAGCTTCCGAAATGACTCCACGCATCCCGTAACAGCAGTATTTTCGCTCCAAATCCACTCCTCCTCCAAATGCATGCAAAACAGACGATAAAAGGCTTGATTCAACTACTTTCAGGTCCATTCCTGCAAATAAAGCAAAACAAACCAAAATAGAATATTCGGGGTATTTCGTAGCACAAAACTACGAGGATAGCATAGAAATACGTGCATAAAGAGGATTAAAAAGACTATATAAAATGCACGTATCAAATCTCCCCAAACCAAACCTTTACTCATCCTCGAGTAAACTAAATGCAAACTAATGGAATGGAAAAGAAAGCTCAGAACTAGCTACAAATGCCCACTTAAACCAATTTAATGCAAGCAAACTAACACTTATAGCTAAAACTTTCAAATGCAAACGAGTTGTAGGATGTTTATGATAAAGCTGAACCTTCGACCTTTAAAGGCATTTAAAATTGGACTCTCACGGGTCACTTTTCACTCATGAAGTAAAGGGTAAGCATATGAATATAAGAGAGAAATAAAATAGTCGCTCACCTAAACTACGACCCATATAAACATACATGCAGCTGATATGATAGAAAATTCTAATCACCATACATACATTCCAACCAAACAAGGTCTGTCATAGCCGAGGGCTTACAAAAGTATAAAGTGAGGTAATGGGTAAGAAAAGGCAAAACATTTTTGGGAATGTGGAGGTATAGGCGGCCAAGCTAGTACCTGAACAAAACCAAATGGAACATATCCATCTCTAATCCATCAAAATTAAGCACAAGTGCCTTTGAATTGGCATTCAAACTCACCAAACCGAACCAAACATACTCCTCAATAGATATAAATAAAGCATAGGAGTGAAACCGTCAACAAACATTTTTTCATTTTTTTTCAAATTTTTTTCTTCCTTCTTTTTTTTCATTTTCTTTTTTTCTTTTTTTTTTTTCTTTTTTCAACCTTTTTTTTTCATAATTATCATCCTCCTTCCTCCATAAATTACCAACTCCAAGTAATGCAATACAAACCAACTTGGCACAACAAAATATATACCGCAAAAACATACACTAAACTAGCTTGACAAGGCAGGCTAAATTTGGATGTAGTTAAGGGTCAACAGGCAAAGTTGGCTATGTGGAGTTAAATGGGTAAAAATGGAAGAAAAGGGGAATGTAGGCACCTCCCTGCATGTGACACCAACATCTAACCCGAATGTATGTAAGCAAACAGTAATTGAATTTTATATACGTACAAATTAATGAACATGTTATGCAAGGAGTAACTACTCACAATCCTACATGAAACTGGTCATAAATGACACCAGTTTATAAGGCTCTAAATCTTAGAATATATAAGTAGCTTGCCAAAAGTATCAGGTCAAGTCTATTCGTTCAGCTTTAACATTAACTCGTAGATATGCAGAAGACAAAGCTAAAGATATTAATATATGCAAGGCTTAAGCAAAAAGACAATCGTGGTGCAATTTTATCATTGAAATCTACCATTCCGACTCAACCTATATGCTAAAATAAACGTGAATTTTTTTATTTTTATGAAATTTTTAATTTTTATGAGATTTTGATTTTTATAAAAATAAACAGCAATGCATACAGAAATTAAACATGATAACAGAAATGCAATAAAAACATAAACGCAGACACACATATGGATGCATAACCTCCCCAAACCAAACCGTACAATGCCCTCATTGTACTCAAAAATAGGGAAAGGAAATGCAAACTAAAAAGGAGAGAGAAGATACGGAAAACTTACAAGATAACGCGAAGTAGGGACCTCCCCAAACCAGCTAGCAACATGGGAGGTCGCTAATAGCTGCATAACAGCATCACAAGAAGCGAATCCCAACAAAAGCACTTGATCGAGATGACAGAATGATCGATCGAGTGACTTGCGCATCTAAACAGCTCGATCGAGGAAGTAGGGCCCCTCGATCAAAAGATCCTCTTTGGCAGGCACTCGATCGAGAAGAATATCTGCTCGATCAAGTGAAATCAGCAGCAAAAGGGTTCGAACGAGTATATAAAGTACTCGAGCGAGCCATCCACAATAGACTCCTGAAAGGACGCAACATAAACAACCCGCAAAACTAACAAAATGAGCTAACTGTTCCAGGTCTATGGTTTAAAAACCAATTATTACACACACAACTAAAATGTTTGAAAAGCAACTAAAAATTAAAACTTCGGGTTGCCTCCCGGATAGCGCTAGTTTTAGACAGTCCCCCAAACCTTCTTTTCTTTCAACAAGAAATCCAATTGAGCCCAAATCAAAAAAATTTCCAAGGCACGCAGGAATCAATCAAATAACTATGCATGTGCTACACAAAAATGTAAGTAGCACCATAATATAAAAATAAAATAGGAAATTAAAACATGCAACCATTTGAGCCTAACGAATTTCCTATGACAGGTCCCAAATTTATCCACAAAGTAATCCTGCCCTCCAGCTACGGGCGGAATATAAAAGCTCAAATTATCCGTCAGTGGAAAATAAGTGAGTTTGGGAGCATTTAAAGGTAATCTATGGTACCGTCTTAGTTTAACGAATTTCTGGTGACAAGTATGGTGAAAAATCGTTAACTTATTCATCTCACCAGGAGGGGGTAGAGCATCAAAACAGAAAACATAAGTCAAATGAGATATTTTACTATCAAACATAATAAAATTATCATTAACTACCTCAGGTCGGTCACCCCTAACGTTGGAATCATTGACAAAAGAGTATTTTACCTCTTCCGTGCTAGGAACAATCGTTGACTCATCTACCTTCTCGTTACCCTCTTTGGTGGGTTCTGTCCCGTATATCGCAGCCTCTAGCGCGTCTAGCTTGGCTTTGAAAAGGGGAGATTCACCGTAACCATTGTCTTCATCAAAATCGTCATCCAAAACGGACCAAAGTGACAAATTATTGCTCTCCATGACCAAAGTAGTCGATCGAGTAAAGACAGAACTCGATCAAGAGCTTTTCTCTTGATTTTTACTCAATCGAAAACAAGAACATGCTCGATCGAGATCTTCCCTATAGTTTTTGTTCGATCGAGTGAAATTTTCTGTTCGATCAAACACTTCCTCAGATATTTCACTCGATCGAACACTATTACTAGCTCGATCGAGTGGTTATTCTAGTGCAGCGCAAATCTTCGTAGCTTGCTTCATTTTCAGATAGATAATCGCATTCCGAGTCATACAAATCATCAGCGTCGATAGGCAACTCGGGTCCTTCATGGGTAAAACCACTCTCTCCGTGCCTAAAGGTCGTCTCAGCGGCTAAGTGAGCTATTTGAGACTCAAGTTCATCGATTTGAGCGTACGTATATCTATCATACTCTTGCATTTTAAATGCAAGTGTCTTGATCAAACATTTCAGTTCTGCAATCTCTTATTTCTGTCTATCAGGAGGAGGAGCTTGTTGTTGCGGTGGCCAAATGAAAGGAGGGTTTTGATAGCCCCGTTGATAAAGCGGATGTGGCGGCATAATTGCAAAAGGTTGATCGGCTTTTCTACGCTTAAAACACGCAAACTTCATCGTTCACTGTCAAACAAACAAAGGTGGCATTGTGCCCAAAACACCACATCTCTTACAAGAAACCACTGCTGCGCCATAGGATGGAACATAGGTGGAGGTCAAAGGTACTCAAGCCTTCCCTTTGACGGTCTTTTACCTAGAACTGTCTAGGTAGGACCTGTGGGGCCTATCAAAACAACACTATAGAAAAAGATAAGAACGCCTCAAGGAACAAATCCCTTGAGGCTAAAGACAGAACAAAAATAAACAAGTAAATAAAATAGTTTCCTCCCCAAGAATCGGCGCCAAAATTTGATACCGCCGTTTCAGTACCAAAAATAAATATCTAAGTACTACTAACATAAGTCAGCGGTAAGTAGCGTCGATATCCACAGGGAGGCGGTCACTATCTACTTGTCAATTTAGTCCGTCTGAGGTCACAAGATGGGGGTTTTAATTGTTTGAACTAAACTATATAAGATTAAAGGAAGAGAATTAAGGATAAGAGGAATTAGCAAAAGCGAGGGAACTAGGATTGTCGGGTCATCAACGAATGTCAGTTAATTGCAGCTGAGGTCGCAGATCGGTCGCATGTGTCAGTCTAAGGGGCAACGAATATCTCTTTCCGGTCTCAATTCGCCCTAAAATACTATTAGCTTAGCTTCCGCCCTCACTAAAGCATCATATCGTTCACTGCGGGTCTCACCCCTTCCAACCCTCCGGTCTAGGTCAAGGCTTACCAAGATTAATTAAGCTAAATGCATCGATTCAAGTAGCTAGTTATAGTTAACTGCAGTGATTAACAACATAGACATAACAACAACGAAAGATCTGTACCCTAATTAGCAACTAACAATAATTCATCAAATCCCCTAAATCCTAGCAGGGGAATTAGCTAAACATAATAAATAAAACGGAAGCAGAAGATAAAGAAATAAAGAACATTGCAAATTAAAGAGAGAATAAAGAGAGAATTACTAAATAAGTTCCAGAAGAATAGGGAAAGGCAGTGTTCAGCAGTAACAGGAAAAAAGTAACGTATGAAGTGATGTATCAAGTGGTGTCAAAACCTAATGTCGTCTTTCCTATTTATAGGAAAGACAATTATTAAAACCTAGAAAACGAAATAAAACTAAAACAAATTTGACCCATTAGCAAATCACTCGATCGAGAAATTTAGAACTACTCCATCGAACAGATTCATAGCAAAAACCTCTCAATCGAGTAGAAAACCTACTCGATCGAGGAACTCCAATTATGCGCAATTCGATCGAACACTAAAAACATTCGATCGAGGTCTTCTCTTCTCCAAAAGTGCTCGATCGACCAATAAGGGCTTCGATCGAGTGACTTTGACTCGGCCAGCAACGTTAGTCGTTAGTTTCAGCCTTGAGTTGGTGATTTAGCTTCCGAAATGACTCCACGCATCTCGTAACAGCAGTATTTTCGCTCCAAATCCACTCATCCTCCAAATGCATGCAAAATAGACGATAAAAGGCTTGATTCCACTACTTTCTGGTCCATTCCTGCAAATAAAGCAAAATAAACCAAAGTAGAATATTCGGGGTATTTCTTAGCACAAAACTACGAGGATAGCATAGAAATACATGCATAAAGAGGCTTTAAAAGACTATATAAAATGCACGTATCATCTGTGATGGTGCTACTGCGATCTTTTGCCACTTTTTCTAATTCCTCTGGATTGCATATGAATAAGTTGAAGTCTAACATATATTTCAATGGAGTCCAGAAGGGTGATAGGGATCATATCATTCATGTATCTGGCTGTGTTGAGGGTAAGATACCATTTAAGTATTTAGGCATTCCCATTGCTGCAGGGAAATTGAGAAAAAAGGAATGCAAAGTTCTGGTGGAGAAAATTGTTGAGAAGATCAGATCGTTTGGTACAAGAAAGTTGTCTTATGCTGGGAGGTTGGTGATGGTCAAAGTTGTGCTTACATCACTTTATACTTAGTGGGCTAATATTTTTCTAATTCCCAAAGGTGTACTGAGGAAGATAGATAGCATTTGCAGGAACTATCTCTGGGATGGAACAAGCACCTATGTGAGAACCCCTTTAGTTAGTTGGGATCAGGTCTGTACCCCTAAAAATGAAGGTGGGCTAGGGTATCAAATATAGTCTTACCTGGAATACAGCTACAATGGGGAAGTTAGTGTGGTGGATTTACAGCAAGCCAGACATTTTGTGGGTTAAATGGATTCACCAAATTTATTTGAAGGGTGATGCTTGGTCATGTTCCTAAGGCTCACATGGGTGGGAACTGGAAGACCATTTGTATGATTAGAGATACTTTTAATTCTGAGTACACTAATGGATGTTGGCTTGCTAATCTGAAGGGCTACACTGTCAGTTCAGGTTATGAATAGTTGAGACATAAGGAACAACAGGTAGGATGGGCAAAGCTAATATGGAAGAGTTGGATGTTGCCTAAACACAGCTTCTTCTGCTGGCTTATGCTCAGGAATGCCTTGAATGTGAAAGGTAAATTATTCAGGTATGGAGTGAGTGACAATGCAAACTATTGTATCTGTGGTATAGAGAAGGAGGATATCTGTCATTTATTTCAACAGTGCAGGTACACCAGACTAGTTTTGGAAGGAGTCTGCTTGTCTTTGCATATTTCAGTCCCAGTTGGAAATGGTATAATATGGATAGGCAGAAGGAAATGGCCAGCATACAAGAAGAACGTCTGCCTGCTTGCTATAATGGTGGTGTATTACTCAGTTTGGCAGCAGCGTAATAATGCCAGACTAGAAGGAGTGTTGTAGAGACCATCAGTTTTAATTGTTCAGATTCCCAGGCTGTTGAGAAGCAATAGGGGGTTGAAGATGGATCCTGTTAAACATGTCCAGGAAATGAATTGGATCAACTCAATTACCAATTTGTAATCTTTGTAATTTTGGATTTAATCTTCAAAACTGATATGTAGTATATAATAGTTATTGTGCTTAATGAGATTTATTACATTCCACCAAAAAAAACTTACCCCTTATGAGTGAATCCGTGAGAATCCAACTAATTTGTCTTGCAAGATTGAAAGGTATTTGGCTGAGTTACGGTATCATCTTACATCTTGAGTTGAGTTGCGTTCTTCTATTACCCGTGCCTTTGAATTTGTTTTATTGGTATAATTTTGGTCACTACTTTGTTATAAATATGGATAGCTTGGGATTTGTATGTGCATCGACATTAGCTCTGAGTTATTCATTCACCATTTGTATGATTGCTATTTTGTATGGTGTGTTGCTTTGCTTAGGGACAAGCAAAGAGTTGGTTTGGGAGAGTTTGATGAATCATATTTATATATACTTTTATGACTCCCTTTGAGTTGTTTTTTATGCGGTTTTTGTGCAAATTACGTTATTTATATGCCTTATACACTAGAATGTCGATAATGTCGCTGCTTTGTGTTTAAATGCAGGAATGACGCATTTAGGAGGTAAAACGAGTAAAGTTGAGCACCTCGGATTAGGCATGATGGAATACACGAAGCATGGTACGGAAAACTAGAAGACTAGAAGATAAGAAGTGAAGATTGCACGAAAGAAGGTGGAGAAGAGTGTGTACTCGATTGAGTTGGCCTGTACTCGATCGAGTGGTGTGTACTCGATCGAGTATGAGCAGAGTCGATTGAGTATCCTAGCTGCTATAGACTTTTCCGATATTTCCTAAAAGTCATCTTATTTTTATTATATATTCTAAACTCGTATTAGGTTATTGGGTTACGCTTTTAATTACTTTCAGAAATCCTAAAATTCTAAGCATTAGTCGGCTAGCATTACTTTGGATCTACAATTCGTTCTTCATTAATTTGTTAAGGTACTTTAATCTCTCTTCATTAATTATTCAATCTAGTTTATGTTATTGCTTCTTTGTTCTATTTGCATGTCTCTAATTATGTCCCCTACCATTATTGTTGTTGTTAATTCTAGTAACATGAGTAGCTAAATCCTTTATCTAGGGTAAAGGGGATCTAGGTTGATTAGAAGGGGGTTAATGATTTAATTGTTAGTACATCGCATGAATTATCGTTTGATTATTGTTCTTATTCTAATTATTTGATTTAGGCCTGAATTGATAACTAGTCTAGCGAATTAATACTTTCACCGACCGGGTTAGAATTAATATAGGCTATGATAATCAGATAGGTGAAGTTTAATTATAGCGATCGCATGTTAAACTGAATCTAAAGGGCATTATTGAATCAACCGATCTTGTGACCTTAGGTTCGATTAACCTTACAACTGATTAAAATAAAACCCCGGATAACTAACCTAGTGAACCCGCTCCCTAGACTTCTTAATATTATTGTTCACAACTTTTACTTTATTTCAATTAGTCATAGCAAACAAATCAAATCAAATTTTCAAGAAAAACGGTTATTTTAAGACACTTTAAATATTAGCGAACTGAATATTACCACCTCCTTGTGGATTCAATACTTGTCTTACCACTAGCTATTTGTTAGTACTGAGATAGGATTACTTTGATGTAGGTGACACGACTTTAGCCTTATCAATAACCATTTAAGGTTGGACCAAGAAAAGAAGGATAAGGTTAGTAAACCTAACAAACGGGTCAGTCGGGTCATGTTCGACTCAAGACAATTTGGGTTCGAGTATGCAAGGGGTCGAGTCGAGTCGTGTCATTTTGGGTCCAGGTCATTTCTGGGTAGATAGGCTATTTTAAAGTTTTGGGTATACGTAGAGGTGGCAATCAGATCATTCAGGTCGGTTACGGGTCGGGTCAAAGCAGGTCGGTTCATATCGGGTTCGGGTTGTGTCGGGTCAATTTGTTCTTCAGTTCGGGTTCAGGTTGGGTCGGGTCGTTATCGGGTCGGGTCAACAGTAAGCTCAGATCGGGTCGGGTCGAGTTATGTCGGGTCATTATATGGGTCAGGTCATGTCGGGTCAAAGTATTTAATTGAGTCGAGATTGGTTCGTTTCGGGGTTTTGTGGGTCGGGTCATGTCGGTTAAGCTATTTAATCGGGTCGAGTTCGGTTAATTTCGGATTTTTTGTGGGTTAGGTAACAAAAATAAGTGGGTCGAGTTCGGCTTAATTCAGGTTGGTTATGTGGTGCCGTGTCGGGTCAATTATTAAGTCGGGTCGAAACTCCCGATCGATTGTGAATCGGATCGGTATGACTTTTGACATTCAGGGTTCGACCGATTTGAAAATCTTTGTAAGACTTAAATATATACAAATAGCTTATATGAGATATAATTTGACATAATTTTGGGTAATATTTAATAAATGTGTGTGTTAAAAATAGCAATTACGTAAATTATATGTTAGCTTGAATAAGTAAATCAATCATCGATCTGTGGCACTTGACTTGCTGGTTTATAACTTTATCTAGCACCACAAATCCACAATACTACACTTACTAGAGTTAGGAAAAGATGACTAGGCCTGAGAAACCCGACCCGAACCTTAAATCAAATAAGACGACATAATTGAAATGAGGTGGTTTATTTTAAAGTGTACAAGATTTGTCGAGATTATGAGTACCTCGGCAAAATCCAATATCTCAACAAATCTTGTATACTTTAAATTAGACTAGTTTCATTTCAATTATGTCGTATATATTATTTGACTTAAGGTGAGCAATTTGACAAATGATAATATAATGTCACTAGCCTTTAAGAAAGGTTGAACTAAAATGAAACAATGAGCGATTTATAGGATCGAGATTTTCGAAACTAGTCATGATTTAGCCAACCCTCGAGTATTAATATGATGAAATATCATAACTACAATAGTCATAACTGTTCAAGTTATAATATTAGATAAATCTTACTCCCTCCTAATCTACATAAGTGTCTCATTGTCCATTTCTGTCTATTCACACTAATGTCCCATTGTCTATTTTTGGTAAACTTTTATACTTATTTTAATCACTTCAACCCATAACAATACCCCACCTCACCCCACAACAATACTTATTTTAATCACTCCACTCACAATAATACCCCACAATACTTTCCCTCTCTCCAATTACTTCACTTCACCATAATACTTTACATTATTTAAATCCTCTCCTTAATTCTTGTGCCTTCTACATAATGGGACACTTATCTAGAATAGGAGGGAGTATGATTTTTCTATACATATTACATTTGATATTAACATTTTAACGGTATTAATGTATATGATAAAAACAATCAAGCAAACGTATCGAGTCATTAACGAGCAAACATTACTATGGATATGTTAACTCCATTAACGTAGTCGTGTTTATTTATTTCATATATACACACATTTATAAAAAGTAAATTAAGAACTTCATTGTATTACTTATTCTTTAGTTGGTGTTTTGTAAGTTGGATTTAGACTGATATAGTATAAAACAGGTCCAAATATAACACTTCACTACTTTTTCCGAGTATTATTACTTGAACAGTTAGAGTTACTGACGAGTATAACGTTAAAAATATTACTACTGATCAAATTTATATAATTTTTTATGTAAGAACGACTTACATAAATAAAAGTTGAAAACAAAAAACGAAATTGAAAATGAAAATTGAAAACGAAAAGTTTAAACTTTAAAGTACATATATTTCAATATTTCAGTTTAGCGCAAATTGAAAACGAAAAACGAAAAATGGAAATTTGAAAAATTAAAAAACGAAAATAATTGAAAAGGGAAAGTGAAATGTGAAACCAAAGACAGTAAAACCTAAATTACACAAACACAATCGCACATAATTTCTCTTCCTTCTCTTCCTTCATGCGATCTCGTAAACCTAAGGTACCTTCTAATTTTTCATCTTACTTTTTAATTTTGTTGTTAATAATTCAAACTTAATTAAAAATTATTGTATCTTAATAATAATTAGCTACATTGATTTAAAAGTTTAAAAACACACCCGTGAATTTCACCGGTTTAAAACTAGTTAAAATACAAATGAACTATCATTTTTGTTTTGTTTTACCAATAAAATCTCTTAAAACTACTATCTAAAGGGAAAAAAACAATGTGTTATCCAAGTGCAATTAGTATAGCTAATAGAATCACATGTTAAAGTAATAATGAACGTTATTCAAATTATAAAGCATTAAAATTGTTCTACGCTTCCCTTTAGTCCTTTACACAATAAAAGCTAAAATATTTTCACACATTATACATTTAGCCAATTATGAAAATTAAATGATAAAAATAATTGAACCGAAAATTATACACAAATAAAAAAGATTAAGTAGAAGGTAAACTAACCCTATACATTAAGAAACGAGGGATAGTCCCACATAATATGGATGTATGTTGCTCTTAGAATGATGGTGACACATGTCACAAGAAAGCAAAATAGGCAAACCCTGAGTGAAAAGGGTAACAATATGTCAGAGTATACCACACTAAGCAAGTCACAAGAAAAGAGAAATACGGTGTGGTTATTCTAGTGGAAAATAAGTGAGTTTGGGAGCATTTAAAGGTAATCTATGGTACCGTCTTAGTTTAACGAATTTCTGGTGACAAGTATGGTGAAAAATCGTTAACTTATTCATCTCACCAGGAGGGGGTAGAGCATCAAAACAGAAAACATAAGTCAAATGAGATATTTTACTATCAAACATAATAAAATTATCATTAACTACCTCAGGTCGGTCACCCCTAACGTTGGAATCATTGACAAAAGAGTATTTTACCTCTTCCGTGCTAGGAACAATCGTTGACTCATCTACCTTCTCGTTACCCTCTTTGGTGGGTTCTGTCCCGTATATCGCAGCCTCTAGCGCGTCTAGCTTGGCTTTGAAAAGGGGAGATTCACCGTAACCATTGTCTTCATCAAAATCGTCATCCAAAACGGACCAAAGTGACAAATTATTGCTCTCCATGACCAAAGTAGTCGATCGAGTAAAGACAGAACTCGATCAAGAGCTTTTCTCTTGATTTTTACTCAATCGAAAACAAGAACATGCTCGATCGAGATCTTCCCTATAGTTTTTGTTCGATCGAGTGAAATTTTCTGTTCGATCAAACACTTCCTCAGATATTTCACTCGATCGAACACTATTACTAGCTCGATCGAGTGGTTATTCTAGTGCAGCGCAGAAATCTTCGTAGCTTGCTTCATTTTCAGATAGATAATCGCATTCCGAGTCATACAAATCATCAGCGTCGATAGGCAACTCGGGTCCTTCATGGGTAAAACCACTCTCTCCGTGCCTAAAGGTCGTCTCAGCGGCTAAGTGAGCTATTTGAGACTCAAGTTCATCGATTTGAGCGTACGTATATCTATCATACTCTTGCATTTTAAATGCAAGTGTCTTGATCAAACATTTCAGTTCTGCAATCTCTTATTTCTGTCTATCAGGAGGAGGAGCTTGTTGTTGCGGTGGCCAAATGAAAGGAGGGTTTTGATAGCCCCGTTGATAAAGCGGATGTGGCGGCATAATTGCAAAAGGTTGACTGGCTTTTCTACGCTGCTTAAACACGCAAACTTCATCGTTCCCTGTCAAACAAACAGTGGCATTGTGCCCAGCAACACCACATCTCTTACAGTAAACCACCTGCTGCGCCATAGGATGGAACATAGGTGGAGGTCAAAGGTACTCAAGCCTTCCCTTTGACGGTCTTTTACCTAGAACTGTCTAGGTAGGACCTGTGGGGCCTATCAAAACAACACTATAGAAAAAGATAAGAACTGCCTCAAGGAACAAATCCCTTGAGGCTAAAGACAGACAAAAATAAACAAGTAAATAAAATAGTTTCCTCCCCGGCAACGGCGCCAAAATTTGATACCGCCGTTTCAGTACCAAAAATAAATATCTAAGTACTACTAACATAAGTCAGCGGTAAGTAGCGTCGATATCCACAGGGAGGCGGTCACTATCTACTTGTCAATTTAGTCCGTCTGAGGTCACAAGATGGGGGTTTTAATTGTTTGAACTAAACTATATAAGATTAAAGGAAGAGAATTAAGGATAAGAGGAATTAGCAAAAGCGAGGGAACTAAGATTGTCGGGTCATCAACGAATGTCAGTTAATTGCAGCTGAGGTCGCAGATCGGTCGCATGTGTCAGTCTAAGGGGCAACGAATATCTCTTTCCGGTCTCAATTCGCCCTAAAATACTATTAGCTTAGCTTCCGCCCTCACTAAAGCATCATATCGTTCACTGCGGGTCTCACCCCTTCCAACCCTCCGGTCTAGGTCAAGGCTTACCAAGATTAATTAAGCTAAATGCATCGATTCAAGTAGCTAGTTATAGTTAACTGCAGTGATTAACAACATAGACATAACAACAACGAAAGATCTGTACCCTAATTAGCAACTAACAATAATTCATCAAATCCCCTAAATCCTAGCAGGGGAATTAGCTAAACATAATAAATAAAACGGAAGCAGAAGATAAAGAAATAAAGAACATTGCAAATTAAAGAGAGAATAAAGAGAGAATTACTAAATAAGTTCCAGAAGAATAGGGAAAGGCAGTGTTCAGCAGTAACAGGAAAAAAGTAACGTATGAAGTGATGTATCAAGTGGTGTCAAAACCTAATGTCGTCTTTCCTATTTATAGGAAAGACAATTATTAAAACCTAGAAAACGAAATAAAACTAAAACAGCCCCAGCCCATTAGCAAATCACTCGATCGAGAAATTTAGAACTACTCCATCGAACAGATTCATAGCAAAAACCTCTCAATCGAGTAGAAAACCTACTCGATCGAGGAACTCCAATTATGCGCAATTCGATCGAACACTAAAAACATTCGATCGAGGTCTTCTCTTCTCCAAAAGTGCTCGATCGACCAATAAGGGCTTCGATCGAGTGACTTTGACTCGGCCAGCAACGTTAGTCGTTAGTTTCAGCCTTGAGTTGGTGATTTAGCTTCCGAAATGACTCCACGCATCTCGTAACAGCAGTATTTTCGCTCCAAATCCACTCATCCTCCAAATGCATGCAAAATAGACGATAAAAGGCTTGATTCCACTACTTTCTGGTCCATTCCTGCAAATAAAGCAAAATAAACCAAAGTAGAATATTCGGGGTATTTCTTAGCACAAAACTACGAGGATAGCATAGAAATACATGCATAAAGAGGCTTTAAAAGACTATATAAAATGCACGTATCATCTGTGATGGTGCTACTGCGATCTTTTGCCACTTTTTCTAATTCCTCTGGATTGCATATGAATAAGTTGAAGTCTAACATATATTTCAATGGAGTCCAGAAGGGTGATAGGGATCATATCATTCATGTATCTGGCTGTGTTGAGGGTAAGATACCATTTAAGTATTTAGGCATTCCCATTGCTGCAGGGAAATTGAGAAAAAAGGAATGCAAAGTTCTGGTGGAGAAAATTGTTGAGAAGATCAGATCGTTTGGTACAAGAAAGTTGTCTTATGCTGGGAGGTTGGTGATGGTCAAAGTTGTGCTTACATCACTTTATACTTAGTGGGCTAATATTTTTCTAATTCCCAAAGGTGTACTTGAGGAAGATAGATAGCATTTGCGGGAACTATCTCCTGGATGGAACAAGCACCTATGTGAGAACCCCTTTAGTTAGTTGGGATCAGTCCACCCCTAAAAATGAAGGTGGGCTAGGGTATCAAATATAGTCTTACCTGGAATACAGACTACAATGGGGAAGTTAGTGTGGTGGATTTACTGACAAGCGGACATTTTGTGGGTTAAATGGATTCACCAAATTTATTTGAAGGGTGATGCTTGGTCATGTTCCTAAGGCTCACATGGGTGGGAACTGGAAGACCATTTGTATGATTAGAGATACTTTTAATTCTGAGTACACTAATGGATGTTGGCTTGCTAATCTGAAGGGCTACACTGTCAGTTCAGGTTATGAATAGTTGAGACATAAGGAACAACAGGTAGGATGGGCAAAGCTAATATGGAAGAGTTGGATGTTGCCTAAACACGGCTTCTGGCGGCTTATGCTCGGGAATGCCTTGAATGTGAAAGGTAAATTATTCAGGTATGGAGTGAGTGACAATGCAAACTATTGTATCTGTGGTATAGAGAAGGAGGATATCTGTCATTTATTTCAACATGCGGTACACAGACTAGTTTTGGAAGGAGTCCGCTTGTCTTTGCATATTTCGGTCCCAGTTGGAAATGGTATAATATGGATAGGCGAAAGAAAATGGCCAAAGATACAAGAAGAACGTCTGCACTTGCTATAATGGTGGTGTATTACTCAGTTTGGCAGCAGCGTAATAATGCCAGACTAGAAGGAGTGTTGTAGAGACCATCAGTTTTAATTGTTCAGATTCCCAGGCTGTTGAGAAGCAATAGGGGGTTGAAGATGGATCCTGTTAAACATGTCCAGGAAATGAATTGGATCAACTCAATTACCAATTTGTAATCTTTGTAATTTTGGATTTAATCTTCAAAACTGATATGTAGTATATAATAGTTATTGTGCTTAATGAGATTTATTACATTCCACCAAAAAAAACTTACCCCTTATGAGTGAATCCGTGAGAATCCAACTAATTTGTCTTGCAAGATTGAAAGGTATTTGGCTGAGTTACGGTATCATCTTACATCTTGAGTTGAGTTGCGTTCTTCTATTACCCGTGCCTTTGAATTTGTTTTATTGGTATAATTTTGGTCACTACTTTGTTATAAATATGGATAGCTTGGGATTTGTATGTGCATCGACATTAGCTCTGAGTTATTCATTCACCATTTGTATGATTGCTATTTTGTATGGTGTGTTGCTTTGCTTAGGGACAAGCAAAGAGTTGGTTTGGGAGAGTTTGATGAATCATATTTATATATACTTTTATGACTCCCTTTGAGTTGTTTTTTATGCGGTTTTTGTGCAAATTACGTTATTTATATGCCTTATACACTAGAATGTCGATAATGTCGCTGCTTTGTGTTTAAATGCAGGAATGACGCATTTAGGAGGTAAAACGAGTAAAGTTGAGCACCTCGGATTAGGCATGATGGAATACACGAAGCATGGTACGGAAAACTAGAAGACTAGAAGATAAGAAGTGAAGATTGCACGAAAGAAGGTGGAGAAGAGTGTGTACTCGATTGAGTTGGCCTGTACTCGATCGAGTGGTGTGTACTCGATCGAGTATGAGCAGAGTCGATTGAGTATCCTAGCTGCTATAGACTTTTCCGATATTTCCTAAAAGTCATCTTATTTTTATTATATATTCTAAACTCGTATTAGGTTATTGGGTTACGCTTTTAATTACTTTCAGAAATCCTAAAATTCTAAGCATTAGTCGGCTAGCATTACTTTGGATCTACAATTCGTTCTTCATTAATTTGTTAAGGTACTTTAATCTCTCTTCATTAATTATTCAATCTAGTTTATGTTATTGCTTCTTTGTTCTATTTGCATGTCTCTAATTATGTCCCCTACCATTATTGTTGTTGTTAATTCTAGTAACATGAGTAGCTAAATCCTTTATCTAGGGTAAAGGGGATCTAGGTTGATTAGAAGGGGGTTAATGATTTAATTGTTAGTACATCGCATGAATTATCGTTTGATTATTGTTCTTATTCTAATTATTTGATTTAGGCCTGAATTGATAACTAGTCTAGCGAATTAATACTTTCACCGACCGGGTTAGAATTAATATAGGCTATGATAATCAGATAGGTGAAGTTTAATTATAGCGATCGCATGTTAAACTGAATCTAAAGGGCATTATTGAATCAACCGATCTTGTGACCTTAGGTTCGATTAACCTTACAACTGATTAAAATAAAACCCCGGATAACTAACCTAGTGAACCCGCTCCCTAGACTTCTTAATATTATTGTTCACAACTTTTACTTTATTTCAATTAGTCATAGCAAACAAATCAAATCAAATTTTCAAGAAAAACGGTTATTTTAAGACACTTTAAATATTAGCGAACTGAATATTACCACCTCCTTGTGGATTCAATACTTGTCTTACCACTAGCTATTTGTTAGTACTGAGATAGGATTACTTTGATGTAGGTGACACGACTTTAGCCTTATCAATAACCATTTAAGGTTGGACCAAGAAAAGAAGGATAAGGTTAGTAAACCTAACAAACGGGTCAGTCGGGTCATGTTCGACTCAAGACAATTTGGGTTCGAGTATGCAAGGGGTCGAGTCGAGTCGTGTCATTTTGGGTCCAGGTCATTTCTGGGTAGATAGGCTATTTTAAAGTTTTGGGTATACGTAGAGGTGGCAATCAGATCATTCAGGTCGGTTACGGGTCGGGTCAAAGCAGGTCGGTTCATATCGGGTTCGGGTTGTGTCGGGTCAATTTGTTCTTCAGTTCGGGTTCAGGTTGGGTCGGGTCGTTATCGGGTCGGGTCAACAGTAAGCTCAGATCGGGTCGGGTCGAGTTATGTCGGGTCATTATATGGGTCAGGTCATGTCGGGTCAAAGTATTTAATTGAGTCGAGATTGGTTCGTTTCGGGGTTTTGTGGGTCGGGTCATGTCGGTTAAGCTATTTAATCGGGTCGAGTTCGGTTAATTTCGGATTTTTTGTGGGTTAGGTAAAAAAAATAAGTGGGTCGAGTTCGGCTTAATTCAGGTTGGTTATGTGGTGCCGTGTCGGGTCAATTATTAAGTCGGGTCGAAACTCCTGATCAGTTGTGAATCGGATCGGTATGACTTTTGACATTCAGGGTTCGACCGATTTGAAAATCTTTGTAAGACTTAAATATATACAAATAGCTTATATGAGATATAATTTGACATAATTTTGGGTAATATTTAATAAATGTGTGTGTTAAAAATAGCAATTACGTAAATTATATGTTAGCTTGAATAAGTAAATCAATCATCGATCTGTGGCACTTGACTTGCTGGTTTATAACTTTATCTAGCACCACAAATCCACAATACTACACTTACTAGAGTTAGGAAAAGATGACTAGGCCTGAGAAACCCGACCCGAACCTTAAATCAAATAAGACGACATAATTGAAATGAGGTGGTTTATTTTAAAGTGTACAAGATTTGTCGAGATTATGAGTACCTCGGCAAAATCCAATATCTCAACAAATCTTGTATACTTTAAATTAGACTAGTTTCATTTCAATTATGTCGTATATATTATTTGACTTAAGGTGAGCAATTTGACAAATGATAATATAATGTCACTAGCCTTTAAGAAAGGTTGAACTAAAATGAAACAATGAGCGATTTATAGGATCGAGATTTTCGAAACTAGTCATGATTTAGCCAACCCTCGAGTATTAATATGATGAAATATCATAACTACAATAGTCATAACTGTTCAAGTTATAATATTAGATAAATCTTACTCCCTCCTAATCTACATAAGTGTCTCATTGTCCATTTCTGTCTATTCACACTAATGTCCCATTGTCTATTTTTGGTAAACTTTTATACTTATTTTAATCACTTCAACCCATAACAATACCCCACCTCACCCCACAACAATACTTATTTTAATCACTCCACTCACAATAATACCCCACAATACTTTCCCTCTCTCCAATTACTTCACTTCACCATAATACTTTACATTATTTAAATCCTCTCCTTAATTCTTGTGCCTTCTACATAATGGGACACTTATCTAGAATAGGAGGGAGTATGATTTTTCTATACATATTACATTTGATATTAACATTTTAACGGTATTAATGTATATGATAAAAACAATCAAGCAAACGTATCGAGTCATTAACGAGCAAACATTACTATGGATATGTTAACTCCATTAACGTAGTCGTGTTTATTTATTTCATATATACACACATTTATAAAAAGTAAATTAAGAACTTCATTGTATTACTTATTCTTTAGTTGGTGTTTTGTAAGTTGGATTTAGACTGATATAGTATAAAACAGGTCCAAATATAACACTTCACTACTTTTTCCGAGTATTATTACTTGAACAGTTAGAGTTACTGACGAGTATAACGTTAAAAATATTACTACTGATCAAATTTATATAATTTTTTATGTAAGAACGACTTACATAAATAAAAGTTGAAAACAAAAAACGAAATTGAAAATGAAAATTGAAAACGAAAAGTTTAAACTTTAAAGTACATATATTTCAATATTTCAGTTTAGCGCAAATTGAAAACGAAAAACGAAAAATGGAAATTTGAAAAATTAAAAAACGAAAATAATTGAAAAGGGAAAGTGAAATGTGAAACCAAAGACAGTAAAACCTAAATTACACAAACACAACTGCCGCGAATTTCTCTTCCTTCTCTTCCTTCATGCGATCTCGTAAACCTAAGGTACCTTCTAATTTTTCATCTTACTTTTTAATTTTGTTGTTAATAATTCAAACTTAATTAAAAATTATTGTATCTTAATAATAATTAGCTACATTGATTTAAAAGTTTAAAAACACACCCGTGAATTTCACCGGTTTAAAACTAGTTAAAATACAAATGAACTATCATTTTTGTTTTGTTTTACCAATAAAATCTCTTAAAACTACTATCTAAAGGGAAAAAAACAATGTGTTATCCAAGTGCAATTAGTATAGCTAATAGAATCACATGTTAAAGTAATAATGAACGTTATTCAAATTATAAAGCATTAAAATTGTTCTACGCTTCCCTTTAGTCCTTTACACAATAAAAGCTAAAATATTTTCACACATTATACATTTAGCCAATTATGAAAATTAAATGATAAAAATAATTGAACCGAAAATTATACACAAATAAAAAAGATTAAGTAGAAGGTAAACTAACCCTATACATTAAGAAACGAGGGATAGTCCCACATAATATGGATGTATGTTGCTCTTAGAATGATGGTGACACATGTCACAAGAAAGCAAAATAGGCAAACCCTGAGTGAAAAGGGTAACAATATGTCAGAGTATACCACACTAAGCAAGTCACAAGAAAAGAGAAATACGGTGTTGGGTACGAGTAGAACCATTTAAGGTTGGGCTAATAAAAGAAGGTAAGGTGAGGGTAATAACACTCTTTAGAATATGAGAGGCTTAAGAAGAAACTTTTAAAGGAGCACCAAGAGCTGATATCATAGTTAGAACGAAGTTAAAGGGAAAATGCGTAACAAGAATATTTTGATACGTAAAAAACAATACAATTTAAACTCATTATTAGAATTTCAAGAGTCATTGACAATAATAAAGGGCATCAAACGCGTGGTTGAAGTGAGTAGGAGAGGTCCAAAAACAAAGGATAGGCCTAAAGGTGTGCTGCATCTATATTGGATATACTTTAGATAGAAAGATCGAAAATGAGAAGACATGTACATATTATATGTAAAGTAATGTTAAGTGAATTAAATATAAATAGATTGTCATTTATATTTTTTTTAGCAATTAAATTTCTCAAGACTACTATCTAAAGAAAAAAAATGTGTCAACCAAGTGTCAATCAGTTTAGCTTATAAAATCAAAAGTTGAATTAATAATGATCATCAAGCAAATTATGTTAGCATTAAAATTGTCCTACAATCCTCTTTACACAATAAAGGCAACATCCTTACACATTATTCATTTAGCCATGTATTTTAGAGTCCGTGCAACACACGACCCTAAATGATCACGGACAACCCAACCAACAACTACTAAAAGAGAAGTAGCGCAAAAGTAGGCGGCTACATTAATTTTGTGCCAAAGGGATCATGAGGGACCTAATAGATTGGGTTAACAAGTGTTTAAGGGCGGGATTCAATAATGTTGGCATGAGAACAAGAAAGCAATGAAAATGATTAGAAGAAAGTCATTGTCGGTCCAAGGGATCTAACATTATGTTAGCATTAAAATTGTCTTACAACCTCTTTACACAATAAAGGCTAAAATGTCATTAACCATTATATTTTTAGCCAATTATTTTAGAATCGGTGCAACACACGGGCATTCCACTAGTATAAATATATATTTGAGGTTTTTTTCGAGCGACGTGGTAGTTTTCAGCTTTTTTAAACTACCTAAAATAAATTGGATTTATAAAATAATCAAATTTAATTAAAAAATATTGATTCTTCTAATAATAGTAGTAGTTATCTTCTATGTCCTTTATGATCCTTTATCTTTTGAACATATTATATTCCAAATTATACGCTTAAATGCTTTGTCAAATTAAATATGTCGTAATAAACTTCATACGGTTTCATCATTGTCATGAACAAAAATACCGCTATACATCTTGCTGCTATTTGTAGATCAATAGGTCTTGATATAGACGGGTGGGGCGAACAGACGGGTAAAGACCTCTAATAAAATGGATAGGGGGGACAACGTGGGGCACCCCCATGTGCTTTCCACTTTATGGCAAATAGGTATTTTGTGAGGGAAAATGGTATCCGTCTATTCATATAGACGGATAGTGTCCGTCTATAATGAGAATTTGTGTTTGTAGATAGCCGAAAAGTAAATATAAAGTAGTCATATGGTCAAGAAATCCAGTGCTAAGTACATGTTGCCGGCAAATTTGTCTAGATGAGTTTTATATGAGGAGGATTTTACATTACATTACGAAAAAATTATTGTAAATACGAGGGGTAATGACGGGCCACTTATGTAAACATAAATTTAGAGGATCTTGATTGCAGTGATAATTACAGATGAGTACTTACGTGGAGTAGTCATTAGATCTGATAAGGAGATTCCTTGAAATCAACAAGAAGATAAACTCCAATCTTTTGCCTTCTCCTACCTTCCTTATACTCTAATTCTCTTCTTGTGTGTTTCTCTTAATGAATATGAATTAGGTTAAAACCACAAACAGGTGTAGCTTTTATTATATAGGTGGCAGGAGGGGCATAATTAGATAAGTGGGCCTAATATGTTAATGGCCTGTAAACATTAACCGTAATCCACTTAGTCTATTACTCCGACTAAAAACCCGAAACATCATATTTAGCTATTATCTATTAAAGTGACTGACGTTAGTAATTAGGTCCACATAATAGAGAATTAATATGATAATTCTTACATTCTCCCACTTGGACCATATTACTGACCTAAACATAATGTCACGTGCAAATAGAGTCATAAGTCGCGCAGAAAACTAAATGAATACATAATGGGTTTATCTTAATTACCCTGATCATTCCGAACAACTGGTTGAGTCATGGCGGAAACACTACTATACAAGAGAAGTGGTCCTTCCATGTACTACGGACTAATCAAGTAGAATAATCAGTCTGTACAAGGAGCAAACATAATCCCCGATAATGTCCTTGAGGAAAAGAACTGATTCTGTTAATCGTGCAATAATAATGTATACAATAACAATAATACGATACAGAAAATCGTTCGGAAATCATCATCATAAGAAAATATAAGTTGATTAATCAAAACATAAGTGGCATCATTACAAAACACCAGCATGATCCAAACACAAACGAAAAGCCTTAATGATTATCCTCCAGACCCATATCAGTAGCATGCTTTAAAAATGTCTTTGGAGGTAACCCCTTAGTTAAAGGATCTGCTATATTGGCACTAGTCGTGATGTGCTCAATTGACACAGTGTTTTTCCGAACTTCCTCCTTAACTGATAGGTATTTCATTTCCATGTGTTTTATACCTTTAGAATACCTATCATTCTTCGAAAAGAAGACAGCTGCGGCATTATCACAGTAAATTTTCAGCGGCCTTGCAACATAATTCATAATGCTAATCCCTGAAAGAAAGTTCCGCAACCATAAAGTTTGAATAGTAGCCTCAAAGCACGCTACAAATTCAGCTTCCATAGTGGATGAGGCAATAATTGTCTGTTTAGCACTCTTCCAGGAGATTGCCCCCCAGCTAAAGCAAACACATAACCAAAGGTGCTTTTCCTTGAGTCCACACATCCTCCAAAATCTGAGTCAGCATATCCAATAACCTCAAGATGATCAGTATGTCTATAAGTGAGCATTTTGTCCCTTGTTCCCTTTAAGTACCTTAAAACTTTCTTAGCCGCACTCCAATGACCAATTTCAGGATTGGACTGATATCGACCCAACATACCCACTGCAAAACTTATGTCAGGTCTTGTACAGACCTGCGCATACATTAAGCTTCCAACTAGAGATGCATAAGGAAAGTTTTTCATGGCATTTCGTTCTAGTTCAATCTTAGGACACATACTTAAGCTGAACTTATCCCCTTTCTGAATAGGAACATCATTGGGATTACATTTTACCATGTTAAATCTTTCTAAGACCTTCATGATATAGGCTTTCTGAGACAACCCTAATGTCCTTTGTGATCTGTCTCGAGATATTTCCACCCCGATCACATAGGACGCCTCTCCCATATCTTTCATCTCAAAGTTGCTTGATAGGAAATCTTTAGTTTGATGTAATAGTCCCAAATCACTGCTTGCGATGAGTATATCATCGACATATAAGACCAAAAATGCAAACTTACTCCCACTGATCTTCAGGTATATACACTGATCAACAGTGTTTTCTTGAAACCCAAAGGAGGTGATGGTATTATGGAACTTAATATACCATTGCTGAGAAGCTTGCTTAAGCCCATAAATGATCCGTAAAGAATCCTTCTTAGAAACTGGAGAGAAGGTTTCATTATAATCAATGCCTTCTTTCAGATTAAATCCTTTAGCTACCAATCTGGCTTTATGTCGTTCAACATTACCTAAGGAGTCGCGCTTGGTCTTAAGGACCCACTTGCTTGGTAAACTGACCTTATGACCTCTTGGTAAATTGACCAACTCCCAGACCTCATTCTTAGCCATAGACTCCATCTCTTCTTTCATGGCATTAATCCATTTATCGGAATCATCACTATTCATACCTTGTGAAAACGTAACCGGATCATTATCCACACTAATGTCAAATTCACATTGATATACTTCATAGTCATCTGAAATAGCTGGCCTTCTAGGTCTTGTGGACCTTCTTAATGTTATTTCAAAGTCTTTTGTATCAACAACCTCGGTGGCGATGTTATCATTCGGGAGTGGAGGATCATCAACATTAGGTTCCACAATATTGACTGAGTCAACATTATCATTATGTGGAACTTCATCAATAGAAATTGGGGGCAAAGGAACTGGAATTGCCACCCTAACCTCATTGACGACGACATCCATTACCTGATCACTCCCACTAACTTCGCCATTCTCAAGGAATTTGGCATTTCTGGTTTCAACAATTCTTGTCTTGTGTGTAGGACAGTAAAACCTATACCCTTTGGACTTTTCTGGATAGCCGGTAAAGAAACCACCACTACAAAAAGAATTAAAACAGGCGACTGATTTTGGCGACTGAAATCAGTCGCCAAAATCAATTTGGCGATCAAATCGGCGCCAAACGCGTCGATCGCGGACCTTAGTCGCCTTTTTTAGCTTTGGCGACTAAAGTCGGTCGCCAAATTTAGCGACTGACAAATCAGTCGCCAAATACCAAAAATGGCGACTGAATGGGTAGTCGCCAATTTGGCGACTGATGCCAAGGTAGTCGCCAAAATGGCGACTGAAATGCAGTCGCCAAATGCAAATTCAGTCGCCATTTTTGGGTGACGTAGCCAATTTGACTGAGGCAATTTGGCGACTGATTCCTGATTTGGCGACTACAAATCAGTCGCCATTTTGGCGACTACCTTAACATCAGTCGCCAATTTGGCGGCGACTCGACTCGATCGCCAAATCGAGAATCGATCGCCAAAGCTCATGTAAGTTTTGGTGGATTTTTTCGTTTTCATTGCTAGCCAAAAATTTACAACCTGCATACAAACCGATGTTCCACAACACCATACATCCCATTTCAACACACACAACACCATACATTTCAACCCAACACCTCCCAATTTCTCAAACTTCATTTCATATATTGAAAATGAAAGTTTTACAAGCTAAACTATTCTAAATGTTCAAGTCTAAATGTTCAAGTCTAAATGTTCAAGTCTTACAAGCTAAGCTAACCTCCCAATCATCTTACTTGGAAGCCAACACCGGCTCCACTCCCCCCATGTGGACCATGCGGATCATTTGGATCGTAATTGGATCTAGGTCCGGGGTTACAACCTTGCCACCAAGTCTCAAACATTTCCATTCTTTCCTTCATTTTCCGGAATTCTTCATCACGTTTGGCAAGTTCTTCATCACGTTTGGCATCACGTTCATCACGCTCTCTTATTTGACTTTGAAGTTGACTAATAATTCCCGGTTGATACGTGTTGCTGGGAATTGTTGAAGTCGATCTTCTACGCGTTTTCTCATAGAAAGCCGGTGTTGAACTTCCGGTACCATACACGTGCCCTTTCTTGAAGCCATCCACCAACTCATACCATATGTCATTGTCCGGTTTTTCTGGATTGGCGGCTTTTTCTCGTTCAAATGCTTCCTACAATATTAAACAAATGGTAGTAAGTTAATATGGTAACCACCTTATATACGACATTTTAAAAGAGAATAAATTAACAAAAATTTAAGGTTACGGAAAACTTACATATAATTGCTTGTCTTTTGGCTTAGTCCAAGTTCTAACCCCTTTCCGTCAACTCGGAATGCGTGTCCGAAACAGATTCGATCGACGCAATCGGGTCACGTGACTTCTTCTTTCCTCTCTGAATGAAAAAAAAAACATACATGTTATAAAATCAACAAAAAATCTAACATAAAATAAACATGTTGCATTGAAAACAAAAAAAAAAGTGTAAAATAATAGACAAAGTACTTACACCCAACATACGATTCCAGAACGATCGTGAACCCGCGTAATGAGTAGGCTCGTTCACGGCGTCTTCCTTTCCTCCTCTTTTGTTGAGGGATGCTTGCTTAGACTTCTTCTGAAAAGCGGGAGTTTTGGTATGCTTTATTAAGCCTTCATACTTGTCACCTGCAATTACACATATGAAATCATAACTAATAAGTTACTGATATTATTTATAATAAAAGAGAGTATATACTAATTAATTAATACAAATAACAAAACAAGTTAATTAAATACCTTTCATGTGGTCCGTTCCTTTGGGCGCCTAACTACCTTCCAAATCACGTCCCGATATCGTCGAGTACCGACTTCCTCGTACCTGATACGGACATTCCGTTCTTGAGACGGTGACCAAGCATATGCTTGCTACAAAAAAAAAAGCGACAAAATTTCATATTAGTATTTATAAAAGTATAACCTTGGTTATTAAAACAAAGAATTACGGAAAATATATACCCGAAAGTTATTGAACCACGCATCTCTTTGTGCTTGAGAAGCTTGTGTCCACGATGTAGGAATTGGACCCACGAAATTAGTCTTCGTGCTTTTCGTGACACCTCGTACCACGCAATCGTCCATAAACCTGCATTTATTTTGAACATGTAAAATTACAAACAATTATTATTTTAAAAAAAAAAATACAAAAAAAACAAAATAGTAGACTAATAAAGAATAAAACTTACCATAATCCCGCAGGCTCAAGAATCATCTTATGATCCGAAGTGTACCGTATCGGCACCCGTGGTGGCTCGTCGGTAGCGCGGTCTCCTCACCGTCACCGTCTCGCATCCGCATCGGATCCTCCCGCACAAACTCCTCCTCCGCTCCCGGACGCGTACTCTGTCCTCCTCCCGAGCCGCCTCCACGCTTCCTACCTCGACCGCTCCACCATCTGCAGAATACAAATATAAATTAACACAAATAATGATAAATGAAAATTATACAGACTTCTAAATTTTAATAATTTACTCTTGAGTAATACAAAATTATACCAATTTAATCATCTTCATCTTCAAACCCCTCGTCCTCATCCTCATCCTCATCCTCTTCCTCATCGTCATCATCATCATCATAATCATCTTCATCTCCAAACCCCTCGTCCTTCCTCCTTTTCTCCTCCTCCCTTCTCCTCCTCACCTCATCTTCCCCCCTCCTCTCCTCCTCTTCTTCCCTTCTCTCCTCCTCCTCCTCCGCCTCATCCTCCCCGTGAGTCTCTCTTCCACATCATAAAATTCTTCCTCTTCCATGTCTTCACCATCTTTATTCTCATGCTCATAGTTGATTTCATCGGGTGGAGACAAAAGCGTTTCATTTGAAACGTTTTCTTCTTGGAAAAAAGTTGTATCAACTTGTGACCGTGCCTTCGTCTTAAAGATTGCACACCACGCATTTTGATTTCTATCATTTGTTGTGCTTGGATAAGTAGCAAAATACACTTGATGAGCCTGATGTGCAAGTATAAATGGATCATACTTAGAGTATGTTCTAGTACGATTCACTTCTACAAGCTTGTATTGTTCATGTACTCTCATTCCAAATACAAATTATCCTTCCAATCAACCTTGAATAAGACAGTTTTATAAGCTCGGTCACGTCCACTATAACTAATTTCAAAGATATCTTCAACTATACCATAGTATTCGTTGTCATCAAGAGAAGAAATAGTAACCCCCAATTGCACCTAGCCTTACCTTTACCGTGGTTGAATGTTTGAAAATTAAACCCATTAACCGAGTATCGATTCCACGTTCTTACCATTTTTGAAGGACCAAAAGCCAAACTTCTTATCAAATCATCTTGAATATTCAACTCAATTACATGTTTCTGAAACCATGATGGAAATTGGTCCTCATGTTTGTCCCAAACATCATCCTTACTTATATTAGGATTCCTCTGAATGAAATCATTAACAAACTGTGTTTCGTATGGCTCCAAGAGGTCACAATTAGATAGCACGTAAAGGTGGGCACGATTATACTCTTTATCATCCAAATATCGTGTTTGCCCCTTTGATGAACACCCTTCATCATCTTGAGTTTGAAAAAATTCGGGTAAACTTCCGTCTACTTCATCCGGTTTCTCAACATTCAAGTTTTTTGCTTTGGTTTCTATATGTTTTTCAAAGTAAAGAGAACAAAAGTTTGCAATCTCTTCCGTTAAATAAGCATTGCATATAG
Organism: Silene latifolia; assembly: GCF_048544455.1. NCBI lineage: Eukaryota > Viridiplantae > Streptophyta > Magnoliopsida > Caryophyllales > Caryophyllaceae > Silene > Silene latifolia. Next base: position 410,140,871 of record NC_133538.1, read on the forward strand.
AACCTTCCACCCTAGCTTTATTACCAATTTTTTTCTTCAAATGATTAAGAAACCTATAAAAGTTAATGATGAGTTTTATTAATAATAAAGTTAACATATAATAAATAGATTAGTTATTATTATTAATTTTAATTTAAAAGTAGCTAGATTATCTTAATTACCTTTCTAGGATCAAGCTTCCTTTCAAGTGGATTATAAATGCGTGCCTCTGCTGGGCATCCCCATACATGTAAGTGTTGAAGACTCGGTTTTCATCCTTTCCATAGTTCAAATGGTGTCTTTGAAACTGCTTTACTGGGAACCCGATTTCCGACATACACAGCAGTCATAAGGGCATGCATCCACAACTTCATGGGTAGATTGGTATTACTCATCATTGTCCTCACAGCCTCTAATAGGATTCGATTACGCCTCTCAGCAACACCATTCATCCATGGAGAACCGTGGAGTTGTGTCTTGAGGACAATACCCAAACTTTCAAGGAGTTTTGCAAAAGGACCAGGATGTTGTCCTGATTCATCATATTTGCCATAATATTCTCCACCCTTATCTGACCTTACGATTTTCACTGTAAACCTCTAAAGCGTTTACTGATTGAGATTTTTCATGCAAAAGGTAAAGATAACAATAACGTGAATAATCATCAATAAAGGTGATGAAATATTTCTCTCCGCTCATGGAGGGAACATCAAATGGACCACATATGTTTGTATGTATAATTTCTAAAAGAGCAGTGCTTCTTGTGGACCCTTTCTTAGTGTGTTTGGTTTGCTTACCCTTAATGCATTCCACACACGTCCCAAAATCCGTAAAATCAAGAGAAGGTAGTATATTGTCTTTAACCAATATGCTCATTCTTTCTCTTGAAATATGGGCCAAACGTTTATGCCACAAGAAAATGAACTTTCATTAGACCTTCCACGTTTCGAACTAACATTATTATGCAGGGAAACATTATGAGAAACACAAAGAGATTCTGAAAACAATTTATCTAAATTAATTCGATACAATCCGTTTTCCAAAATTCCAGAACCAACAAAAATATTGTCTCGAAACATACTGAAACAACCTTGTCCAAAACTTAATTTAAAACCATCATTATCTAACTTAGAAACTGAAATTAAATTGCGTCCGAAAGAGGGAACATAAAGGGTATCCTCCAACTTCAACTTAAATCCAGTGCTTAATTCCAAGCTAAAACTTCCAACGGCTTCTACGGAGGCTTTATCTTTATTCCCCATGTATAAGGAGGCCTCATTTGGGTTTATGGTTCTTGTCGTAAGGAATCCCTGCAAGGAATTCGAAACATGTACATTAGAGCCTGAATCTAGCCACCATGTATTAGAAGGAACTTCAACATAATTAGATTCGAAACATACTAAAGTCAAAGGCTTACCCTTCTTTTCGAACCAATTCTTACGATTTATGCGGTCATTCGAAAGTGCCTGGTTTCTTACGGAAAAAACAACTTTCCGCTTCTTAATATCCTTCTTTATGCCGATCCGACAGCTTATCGGAAGGGCCGGACTTTATGCCCTTTCTGTTTCCAAACTTACCCTAGATTTCCCGCTTACATGATGCACATGATGTGCCTGGGATAAGCCAAGATTTTACTTAAGGCATCGGCCTCATCTTTCTTTGATTCTTCGCTTCCTTCAACCAGTTTATTGGTCAATTCATTAACACTCCAAATTTCCTTAACAGTGTTGTTGTAATGAAGATGGAAAGCATCAAACTTATCGTGCAAAGAGTTGATAATAAATCAAGCGAGGAATGGATCCTCAACTTTCATGCCCAGCTTTTCCAACTTAGTCGCCAGATTCGTCATGTGTAACACATGCTTTTTGCATGGTGGTTACACTCTCATTATACTTAGCAGTGGTAAGTTCGGACATAAGCCTTCCAACTACCGCTTTATCGGTAGTCGAAAGTGTTCCTTAATGATTTCCATGTACTTGCTTTGGTCGTGTTACACTGTCTCCGAAATGGAGGACTTAATGTTTGGTGCGGTGGTAAGACGCAAAAACTTTAGGCAAAGACTATCAGATTTCTTCCACCAGTTATACTCCTCAAGTACTTCTTTACTCGCATCGTGTGGTTCGGTGAGCCGACCCAATAAGCACTTGATCGAGTTCAAGGATCCCTAAATAGAACTCGAGATGCTCTTTCCAATCTGAGTAATTAGTACCATCAAGTTGTGGAACAGCTTGGACACAGTTATTGAGAAAGCTTTGCAACGGTACTGCATTATGAACAATGCTCAAAACATTAGGCTTTGAGTTTAACACACAATAGCAATTATGACTAAGACTTGAAACTTAAATGAGTAACTCATAAACATTTATCAAGCAAGTATAGTATCTGTGGACAACCTACACATGCTTGATTACATAATAGAGTATACCCTCCTTAATGAGTGTTTCACTTTAATGTCAGGTTACCTGTGGGTAAAACCTTAATACAAGTTACTTTACTCTCCTTAATGGGTGTTTTACTTTAATGTCAGGTTACCTGTGGGTAAAACCTTAATACAAGTTACTTTACCCCATTAGATGCTTAGTCGGAAATTCACTACATAATTTGAGTCCACTGTGGCGAACCTCAACCTAATGTGAATGTTCAATATGATTCCATTATGAGATTTGATCGCGTATGAGATGAAATCACTGTGGTGAATTTCAACTTGTCATAATGCGAAAGTCTCTTACATTCGATATCAAATGATATATTTACACAATAATATGTAGGCTTACAACAACAATATGATAATTATATTAACTTATGTACTTAATAACATAAATATCACACGAGCATACATAATCAAACATAAGGTATCGTAAACTATAATGCGATAAGGAACTTATTCATGCTTAAGAGCTTCGATCGAGTGAAACAATAGCTCGATCGATAACTATTATGAATAAACAAAAAATCATAATTTTTAACCAAAAACGTCCTGAAACTCAATGAAGACGTCAGAATTAGGCTTAAAACGCTAACCCTGCTACGCAGTCTGGTTTAGAACGCCGTTTACACTCGAAAAACATTATTATAACATCAAAATCCGACACTCAAAACTGATGAACAGTAACTTTCTGCGTGAACAGTGCTCGTGAATAGTGCTGTCGGTGAATAGTGTAGATGTGCGATAAAGAACCATAAACAATAAAATACAAACATCATACAAATTGAAATAATTCGATTAGGACACATAAGAATTGAAATAATTCAATTAGGGCATCATAAGAATTGAAATAATTCAATTAGGGCAGCGGAAACAATCATAATTAAACATTAATTTCATTCAAAAGACATAATTGAAACATTAATCAGAACTATAACTGCAATCACAATCCTGCTCTGATACCACATGTAAACATAAATTTAGAGGATCTTGATTGCAGTGATAATTACAGATGAGTACTTACGTGGAGTAGTCATTAGATCTGATAAGGAGATTCCTTGAAATCAACAAGAAGATAAACTCCAATCTTTTGCCTTCTCCTACCTTCCTTATACTCTAATTCTCTTCTTGTGTGTTTCTCTTAATGAATATGAATTAGGTTAAAACCACAAACAGGTGTAGCTTTTATTATATAGGTGGCAGGAGGGGCATAATTAGATAAGTGGGCCTAATATGTTAATGCCTGTAAACATTAACCGTAATCCACTTAGTCTATTACTCCGACTAAAAACCCGAAACATCATATTTAGCTATTTTCTATTAGAGTGACTGACGTCAGTAATTAGGTCCACATAATAGAGAATTAATATAAAATTCTTACAACTTAATGTTGGGTATATGCCAATTTATCAAATATTTTAATTTACTATATAGTTTCAAAAGGTTGGACATCAACATATATTGACACTATATTATTATCTACACAAAAGGTAAACCAAATACTAGCTCCGTTCCGATCATTTGTTTTAGTTCAATGTCCGCAATTGTTATTGTATAAGAAAGTGACATGATGTACCATGTACTATGGATAATCTATACATATCAAATACGCATGCAAAATAGACAATCAATGTGACTTATGTGAGAGATTTGAAGTATGATTCAAATTATAATTGTGATTCAATTTGTAATTGTGAATCAATATGTACAACGAATTAAGAAGTAAAAATAAAGAGCATTGTATGAAGCTAATTGGTAGTTCCAACATTTTAAAAATACTGTATTTAATTGGATAATAATTTTTCATTTCAGTTTTGTCGTTCTACTTTCTATATTTGGAAAGACTTAAGATATAAATATAAAATTACCACTTCACCTTTTAATTTGGAAGAATGGGGACAATATCATTTTGATAGAGTGAGTGATAGTTAAAAGATTAAGATAATAGTGGTAGTCCACCCAATTTAGCTTACCAAATTTAGAGATGGAACAATTAATTTGGAATAAATTTTGGAAAAAAAAAATATCAATAAAAGTGAAATGGAGGGAGTAGCAAGAAAGACATCGACTTCGGCCTCCTTGTTCATCAATGGAACAACACACGCGATTGTACCGGAAATAAGGCTAACCTGAATGGCAAGTAGTTCGCTGCAAAGGTGAAAATGCGCTACACTAGAGAGTTTATCCTTCTAACCACTACCCTAAATGATCACGAGTAATCCAACCAATACCCACCAAAAGAAAAGTAGCGTAAAAGGAGATGACTACATTAATTTTGTGTTAAGCGGAAGCAGGAGGAGCCTAATTGATAGATTGGGTTGACATAAGTTTGAAGGCGGGTTTCATGAGTGTTGGTAAGAGACCAAGAAGAGGAATGAAAATGAGTAGAACAAGGAAAGTCATTGCGGGTCAAAGAGGTCTAACACTACATACATTGACCAAAGCTACCAATTGATTAAGGGGAAAAGATCATAGTAAATCAAGACGAGTTCAAGTTATTGAGGTTTTGAAAAAATCTAGGCTGAATGCCAAACTAAAGGAATACAAGGCTAAATAGGCAAACCCCCAGCGAATAGGGTAACATTATGTGGGAGTAATTCAACCAAGCAAGTCACAAGAAAAGAGAAATACGGTGCTTGGTACAAGTAGAGCATAACCATTTAAGGTTGAACCAAGAAAAGAAGGATAAGGTTAGTAAACTTGACAAACGGGTCAATCGGGTCATGTCCGAGTTAATACAATTTGGGTTCGAGTATGCAAGAATTTGGGCCAGGGCGGGTCGAGTCGAGTCAAGTCATTTTGGGTCCAGGTCATTTTCGGGTAGATAGGTTGTTTTAAAGTTTTGGGTATACGGTCAGTTTGTGATAAGAAACATTCGGGTCGGGTTAAATAGGTCGGGGCAATTCGGATTTCGGGATAGATTTGGGTCATTAATTAGGGTGGGGTAGGGTTCGGGTCGGATTATTCGGTGCGAGACATTCGGGTTGGGATAGTTTTGACAGGTCTAAAGGTGAGGGTAAGAGCACTGTTTAGAATAAAAGAGGCATAAGGAGAAACTTCTAAACGAGCACCGGCACCTGATATAACAATAAAAACGGCGTTAAAAGTAAAATGGGTAACAAAAATTTTGATGAAGAAAAAATATCTCAAATTAAACTATGTCAGAAACATTCCAAGAGTTGTTGAAAATAACGGAAGACGTCAAACACGTGGTTGAGGTGGGGAGGAGAGGTCCAAGAAGAAGGAATCTAAGAGGCCTAAGGGTGTACCGCATCTATATACATTTATCATACTTTAGAATTTTAGATGCAAAAATCAAAAGAGAAAAGACGTGTACATATTGTATGTAACACATTCAATCTTAAGTGAATTCAAATACAATGAACTATCATTTTTGTTTTGTTTTACCAATAAAATCTCTTAAAACTACTATCTAAAGGAAAAAAAACAATGTGTTATCCAAGTGCAATTAGTATAGCTAATAGTATTACATGTTAAAGTAATAATGAACGTTATTCAAATTATAAAGCATTAAAATTGTTCTACGGTTCCCTTTAGTCCTTTACACAATAAAAGCTAAAATGTTTTCACACATGATACATTTAGCCAATTATGAAAATTAAAAGATAAAAAATAATTGAACAAAAAATTTTACACAAATAAAAGGATTAAGTAGAAGGTAAACTAACCCTATACATTAAGAAACGAGGGATAGTCCATATAATATGGATGTATGTTGCTCTTAGAGTGATGGTGACACATGTCATAACAAGGCAAAATAGGCAAACCCTGAGAGAAAAGGGTAACAATATGTGAGAGTATACCGCACTAAGCAAGTCACAAGAAAAGAGAAATACGGTATTGGGTAAGAGTAGAACCATTTAAGGTTGGGCTAATAAAAGAAGGGTAAGGTGAGAATAATAACACTCTTTAGAATATGAGAGGCTTAAGAAGAAACTTTTAAAGGAGCACCAAGAGCTGATATAATAGTTAGAACGAAGTTAAAAGGGAAAATGAGTAACAAGAATATTTTGATAAGGAAAAAAAAAACCACAATTTAAACTCATTATTAGAATTTCAAGAGTCATTGACAATAATAGAGGACATCAAACGCGTGGTTGAAGTGGGGAGGAGAGGTCTATAAAAAAATCAGAGGCCTAAGGGTGTACCACATCTATACTAGTCATACTTTAGATAGAAAGATCGAAAAAGAGAAGACGTGTACATATTATATGTAAAGCGATGTTAATTAAATTAAAATATAACACTACTACAGATACAGGCTATAACAACGGCCAAAAACCGTTGTTATATAAAAAAGCGGACGTTGTTAAAGCGTCCGTTGTTAAAGATTGTAACAACGGTTGGTTTATCTAAGAAACCCGTTGTGAAAACTATTAACAACGGTTAAAAACCGTTGTCGTTACAAGACATACGTTGTGGAAAGTGTGACTAATTTTTGGTGGGAAAGTATAGAAAAAACCGTTGTTATAACTAAAGACAACGGGGTTTTTTTTTTAAATAACCGTTGTTGTTGATTTTTTAAAAAAAAAAATATATATTACTAGATGCATGCATTATTACTGCCCCTTTATGCTTCCGATGCATAATATGCATTATTACTGCCAAATCCCTGCATATGAAAGGAGACAATATATGGAATGAAAAGGGTTATAATATTTGGCACAACTTCTTAAACATATTAATTAAAAAACAACTCAAACGACACATTACTAAGTATAAATTCATGCATTATCTCAATAACCATTCCATTATATCACTATCTCCACCCTAAACTCCAAACCCTAAATCTTTAAAACCTAATAAATTCCAAACTTCCTTCAACAATGAATGATACCATTCGTAATACATGCATTATGACCGAGTACAACAAGAGTTTCATCCGCCGGTTGCTAGAAATCGAGAGGAGGTACAGGAGCTACCTTGAGGAAGCTCGGATCGCACTCAAGGACGCCAAAAAAAATGGCTTGTTAGAGCCGCAGATAATGCAGCTATATGACGATATAACATCTGCGGAACGAAACCTCCAAATAGCAAAGGAGGAGAGGATGAATATCATAGAAGAGAATGCATCCCTATATGAACATCTAAGAATTGTACTTTTAGCAATGAAATAAGTTTATATGTGTGTATATATATATATATATATATATATATATATATATATATATATCAATTAATTAAGTTTATGCATTCCTCTCCATCATCTTCTTCTTTGTTTTATTTTATTTAATTTGTTTTACTAATAAACGCAGAAAAACTAATTAAGCGAATAATAATTAGAGAAAGAACAATAATGATCGAGAAAAACACATGCAAATAAAATAATTAGAGAAAGAACAATAATGACGGAGATGACAAAACCTAAAACCATAAAGCGATAGATATTTACCTGATAATTAGAGAAAGAAAGAGACGATGACAACAACAGTGACGGAGATGATAAAGCGACGATGAGAAAGAGACGATGAGAAAGAGTGTGGTTGTGTGTTTGTGTTTGTGTTTGTGGTTGTAGTTGATCTGTGTTTGTGTGGTATATATTGTGGAAAGTATTGACAACGGTTTTTACACATAAACCCGTTGTCATTAGAGAATATATTAACAACGGTTCCTTAGAAAAGCGTTGTTAAAAAGTATTAACAACGGGTTTTAATATAACCGTTGTAATTACTTTTCACTAATTTTGCGTCAAATTATTAACAACGGTTATAATGTATTACAGAGTAAACTGTTGTTATTAGTTTTTATAATTACAACGGTTGTGCAAGTTTGACCCGTTGTTAAAACCAATAACAACGGTTAACAACACATAACCGTTGTAATTAGGTTTAGTAAAATTCACGCCATCCATTCTACAACGTCTTATGGTGATTTTCGTGAATAAGCGTTGTTAAAGGGCCGTTGTGGTTGCCTAGATTTGTAGTAGAGTAAATAGATTGTCATTTATATTTTTTTTTAGAAATTAAATTTCTCAAAACTATTATCTAAAGAAAAAAATGTGTCATCCAAGTGTCCATCAGTTTAGCTTATAAAATCACAAGTTGAATTAATAATGATCATCAAGCAAATTATGTTAGCATTAAAATTGTCCTACAATCCTCTTTACACAATAAAGGCTAAAACATCCTTACACATTATACATACACCAGGTTCATTTTATTAGACTCACTACGTTCATTAGGTTCATTTGTTACAGGTTCCAAAATCGTCGCTCTGATACCACTTTGTAACACCCCCATATTCAGAGGAGCCTTAACTAGGCCTTCCTTAGCATATAAGGGCGTTACCATCTCGGTTGCCCGAGGAAGTAATAATCAAATGTCGATAAAAGAACTATTACGTTACTTTACAAGTGATTTAAAACCAACTGACGATATAAAGATACAACTCAAAGACTACTCGCTATAACTATCAAATCTCGTGAAGACTCATCCCTGCCCGAACTCCAGCTATCAACCATATCAACACCTGCCAAGACAGACTGCTCACCATAAGGGATCACGGCAGACACATAAACAAACAAGACAACCACACAAGGTCAGTACTGAGATAAGATACAACAATATCAATAACAACTATCAATACAACTCAACACAAACAGCCACACACACAATCGCACCCACTCCAAACAACCTCCATCACCGACTGTCCACTGGACCAGCCCTGCCAGTGGGGGACCGCAGCCGTTCCCACCTAAGCCCCGCTCATCATACCGAGCGATAACCTTGTCCCATTAATGTGCACATCCCCTCCCGTGGCGGGTTCCACGGAGGGCGAAACTAGGGCGTGAAGCCACTCCCGCAAGTGACTCCACTCAGCCGAAAACGCATCTCGAGAACCAGAGACAAACAATCACAATCACAATCACAATCAGAACCATCACACTACGAATGCGATAAAATACAACAACCACAACACAACCACAACATCCGACACACTAGACCATCTACAGAAACTGAGTAGGCGAACCTACCTTTAAGCAACTGCCACCAATCCATGCCAACACATGCCATAACCAGCAACCAAGCAAAGCCTATAAGCACAACACGATCATCTATTACTACCAAGCAAACCCTAATTGCAAAGATGAGGATAGTGATGATGATTATGACATACCTATAAGGAGAAACCCGGCAAAAGACCGCTACCCGACTCAAGCTACGCTCTCCTAAGGCACAAGGACCTTCAAAGGGCTTCCATGGAGGTTTTGTGGTGAAGGGAAGGGAAAGAGGCGACTGATGGATGGGAAGAAAGGGGCGGAAATGAATTGCGGATTTAACAAAACGCGATTAAAAACCCTCGCTGAAAACTCGATACTCGATCGAGTACCCAACATACTCGATCGAGTGACCCCCTACTCGATCGAGTAACCTAGCTACTCGATCGAGTAGCCTCTACTCTATCGAGTACCACTCCTAACACGTAACTCAAGATAGTTTTGGCACGCATTTCTAAGACTATTCCCGCACCCAAGGTCAGTCAACGCTGGTCAAAGGGTCTCTAAAAGGGCGGGTATTACAGTCATCCCCCCTTAAAAGAACTTCGTCCCCGAAGTTCCATTCACTCATCTTAACGCTCAAGACACGGGAAAACACGCCATCACCATTCCTCCTACTCAAGTCATTACTCCCCGGAAATACCATCCCCCATGTCATCATCATCACTATCTAACGCTCTATTCGTAACGACTCTTACTCTTATCATACACACATTATCATCCTCAACTGTTACTCTATATGTTATATAAAACATCAACCTCGTAATGCGAAGCCCAAACAACGCTTACTCATCGTATGATAACAACTACCAACTCGAAACATGTCTCATATCAACTTCATATTGCACAACTAATACCACCACGTTACTTAGACACGCGTTCAATTATGGTCCATTGCACCATAACTATATATTCATGACCGTCCTTTAAAACATACCATCACATTTACTTTAATGAACTAAAGTAACCACTTACACTTCATTTAAGCAATGTGATCAAAGTACCAGAAAATTTTGTAATGAAGCAAGAAAACATTATAGACAAACAAACATAATTTCAAAATAAGTCTTTTTATTTTGCGACATTACTCTTCCCCTCTAAAAAGGAACTTCGTCCCCGAAGTTCACCACCAACAATTACAACACATATTACCTATTACTTGCTTCATAACATGAATTAGAAACATATTATTTGTCATGGACATTACTCGCTAAGCACATCCTTGTTAAATTCGAAATCTTACACAAACCACCGGAATAACTAGCCGCCGTTGATAAAGCATGTTAATAGGGTATGCACGAATGTACGAGAAGATGTCACTCTGATAATTAGGTAGTAATAGGGCGGATGCAACATTTAAGTGACAAGAAACTATCACCGCTTCACTAATTGTGACCGATATGCATATAAAACTCAAGCACGATTTCCAACATATGAAATTAACGGTTCAAAGATGTCACTAAGTACTAACAACTACGTTAAACATCGAACTTGCAATTATAAAACAATTGCACACTTTTAATTTTTTGAAAACTTCCTGTAACAGTGCTACTCGATCGAGTATGTAAGGGTACTCGATCGAGTGACATGCTACTCGATCGAGTGTCTTGGCTACTCGATCGAGTAGCCCGAGATCAGAATGCGTCAAATCTGCCATACCTGTAGCTACTCGATCGAGTAAGGGGGTACTCTGTCGAGTACCTACAGGTCAAATGCCTTATAAAACCTGTCATAACCCAACATACATATACATAGTCGTCACATACTTGGGTCGAGATGATTTCCCGACCCCAAAATCAATCCTGCAATAAAGTTAAGTAACAAATCCGGCCTTATGGCCAACAATACATATCCATACCACAGTTTCAACGAAAAGAACTACCGAAATCTAACGGCACTACCAACAGCTACTACCAACGACCATGCATCAAGATGAAACAAGGAGTATCACTCCTCCTGCTGCTGCTGCTGCTCAACCATCACCTCATCATCACCACCACCTCCAGAAGTACCCGCTCCCGATGACCCAATCCCCGCATCTACTCCTACTCCGGCTCCTGGACTCACGTACCACGGGGTCAAGCCACCGTAGGCAAAGGACTGAGGTGTCCCCCACGTCGACTGATCCACCCCGTAGGAGTGGAAAACCCCTGTGTAGTCCCCAACTTCGCTCCACCAAACCGGATGCGGTCCCTCGGTCCCTATCCCCTGAGTGTACGCCATCTCATGCATGTTCCTGAGTGTCAAGGTAGATGACACTCTCTCTTCTAAGTAGTTGGATCGCGTCTCCGGGGTGTCAAGGTAAGGGTAGCACGGAAAAGGACGTTGCTGCTGTTGAGGTGCTACCGGCTGTGGCCTAGTCTCCGAGGCCCTCTCCCTCACTCGACGGGGTCCTCTCCCCAACCTGGGTCTCTCCACCACAACCGCCGCGTTCTCCCCCTTCGTCGGCTCTGGCATCACCTCAAGAATCGTGTCGTCGATGAGGTAGGTCTGCAGCTGGCGGGGTCTATCAACATCCTCCTCATCACCAGAGTCCACAACTACAACTGCCGGCTCCAAAGGCTCCGTCAGTGGGAGGTGCTCAGGAGCTGGAATCTTCATCCAACTCATGCCCCACACCCTCCAAGCTAGGCTACCGTCAGCCAAAGTTTTCAACCATTTCAGGTCGAGGTAGTAGTCACGATCCATAGTTGGCACTGGGGTAGCTAGAGGCACATACTCTGAAGAAGCCTCAAAGGAGGTTAGCTTTTCAGCTAACCGAGTGGCGATAGCGCCACAGCTCAAGTACCGGGAAGAAGCAGTAGCCATCAAGGCAAGGGCAAAGAGACGATGGAAGGAGCATTAAAGACCACTTTCCTGGCCCGCTCCGGGTTGAGGTAGGACATCAGAAGCAACACCTCATGATTATTCAGTTTACTGATATCTTTTCTGTCATAAAGGAGGTTTGAAAGAGAACGGAGAAAGACCCTCAAGGTAACATGCTGAACAACATTAATCAGCATGTTGCTTGAGGTGGTAGCTGGCTTTCCGGTCAAGCAAGGCATTAGGCGGCAGACACCGCACTCAGCAGGAATATCAGTGATAGAATCCTTGGGAGGCTTGGTCAACCCAAGGTGAGACGCAAACAGATCCATAGTCAACAGAAAACTGGTGTTCATCAACCGAAATTCAACGGTCTGGGCAGCTGGGTCATAACTAAAGAAGCTCATAAACTCCAAGGTAAGAAAAGGATAAGAGTGTTTCCTCAGCCTGTACAAACCCGTAAAACCCAAAGTCTCGAATATGTGACAGACATCCGTCTCTATTCCCAAATCCTCCAACAATGTAATGTCTATACACCTCGTTGGTCTCATTTTGCGGTTTTGCAAATCTACAAAACGCTCTCTCTGTTTGAAATCGACAAAAACAACATAAGGGTACTCCGGAACTGCGGGTACCACGGGTCCACTCCCCTCCCCAGTCTCAGGCTGTGTAACCCTCCCCCGTTTACTCTGACGGGTCCCTACGTTCGGTCTTGGCATCTGTTTCGGCATATGATTTAAACAAACTTGTATAAACACATGTAAACATATACTTCACGAAATTTTGGATTTCATATACACTCAGCTAGGTTCACCAATTCATCAACCAATTTGTCATGTGAAGCACACAATTCATGCCATTAAACTTTGAATATTCAGCTAAGTACACACATTCACCAACAGTTTCCTTAATTTGATATATAAACTCAGTTTACAGCTACTCATAAACCATATTTGTGAGAAATTTATCTTGGTGATTACACATTCTCAACAATTCTACTATCCTAGCACGATTCAAATGTCGCTCTACATACACACTTAACAACATGTGAGGCACTTGAACAAGCTCATGGAAAGCAATTTAGAACATATTATCATCAACCTTCAATATTAGGAACTAATAACTCAGTTAAACTTTTTCAGATTTATCTCTACAAATTTGTAACAATTTTGACATATTCTTCATGAATCAACACCACTACTATCATATTGAAGTTTAACCTTTATTTAAACAGTCATATACAACACCAAAGTCCACATATAAATCACGAATTTCCATTTGAGGCACTTTTAAGACGGAGTTTTGAGGCAACTTTTTAAGGTGAAAATCATCAAAATTCATCCTTCAACATGTTATATACAAGGTATAGTACTCAATTTCATCATCTAATCAATGTGGAACACCCAAAAATCAATTTCAATTTTTGTAACCCTAAAATTTTCCGGCCCCCAAATTGCAAATTTCTAGTCTATATTACAGCAATTAATCGCTAACAATCAAGAAAAGAAGACATGTGAATCATATTTCAACAATTAAAAGCAACAAATTGATTATATGAGTCGAAATTTTCAGATTATATAATCATCCTCAACAAGTTTAAAGCATAAAAACATGTAAATAGGGTACAAAAGCATACCTTGATTGAGTAGTAAAGTGAAGAAACGAAATCAAACAAGGAAAATAACCCCAAATTAACCACCACTAACACAAGAATATGAGAGATTATGAGGGTTTGAGAGCTTAGGTATCGAAATATAGAAGGAGAATGAGAAGAAATAGAAAGAATAGGGGTTTTAAGAAACCCGTAGGATTCACTGTACAGTAACCTACTCGATCGAGTGTCTAGGGTACTCGATCGAGTACTAGCCTACTCGATCGAGTAGGAGCTATTTCATCGAGTATCTGCAGAACATTTCCACATCCCGACATCATAGCTTCCTAACTAGATCGAGTAAGGTCTACTCGGTCTAGTAAGCACTCGCACTCGGTCAAGTATAGCTAAGTACTCGGCCAGAGATACGAAATAAATCGAAAATTCCTGCAAAAACAACATCGCGTGTCGATTCCAAACTAAGTTCGGAACTCGACACTAATTATCGCACTTGTTCACGCATTACCACAATTGTTCAAGCATAACATATCGTCTCAACTAATAAGGTGTATGTCACATTATGCTACTCAAGTTACCCAACTCGGGTCACCTGCTACCGAATCTTCCATAAACATAATCACGTCATCATATTACACTTAACTTACTTTATACATTACTACCAAATTTGTGTTCATTCAACTTAGAACATGTAAATTAGCATTAGTTCATTCTTTCATATAACATATAATTGCATATTCGTCATATCAAATAATCTATCATGTTCCACATTCAATCAAAAGTAAATCATTTTACACAAATCAATTATTACGCAGCGAAAATTTTTCAACTAATAAACAAGGCATATGAGCATTATTATAAGCTATGTTTCATATTATAACTCAACAATTCCATAATTAGCATCATCGTAATCACGGTAGAGTTTGTAAACTCGTATATGACTACCGTCATCATCACTTATAGCAAATACTGACATGTTCACTCTTCAAGTCACGACATACACTTCCACATTTTCACGCATCTCAATCACGTAAACCTTTATCACATATATCATAACCATCATGTAAGCTCACTAACTACGCCAAAAACTTTACTAATTCCACTAAAGATTACTACACACGGCCCAAATACCACTATCACATCCCTTAAGACTTAGCCAGAGTTAGCTCCGGCACAATTAACATACACATCACACATAGACACACGGACTCCACATTCCCGTACCATGTGACTGGCTTAAGTATCATGGGGCCAAGACTTTGAAATGAGGGCGCCTACTCACCCAAAATCTAGCATCAACGGGGCTCCCATTATACATACACCAGGTTCATTTTATTAGACTCACTACGTTCATTAGGTTCATTTGTTACAGGTTCCAAAATCGTCGCTCTGATACCACTTTGTAACACCCCCATATTCAGAGGAGCCTTAACTAGGCCTTCCTTAGCATATAAGGGCGTTACCATCTCGGTTGCCCGAGGAAGTAATAATCAAATGTCGATAAAAGAACTATTACGTTACTTTACAAGTGATTTAAAACCAACTGACGATATAAAGATACAACTTAAAGACTACTCGCTATAACTATCAAATCTCGTGAAGACTCATCCCTGCCCGAACTCCAGCTATCAACCATATCAACACCTGCCAAGACAGACTGCTCACCATAAGGGATCACGGCAGACACATAAACAAACAAGACAACCACACAAGGTCAGTACTGAGATAAGATACAACAATATCAATAACAACTATCAATACAACTCAACACAAACAGCCACACACACAATCGCACCCACTCCAAACAACCTCCGTCACCGATCGTCCACCGGACTACCGCCACGCGGGGGGACCGCACCGTTCCCACCTAAGCCCCGCTCATCATACCGAGCGATAACCCTGTCCCATTAATGTGCACATCCCCTCCCGTGGCGGGTTCCACGGAGGGCGAAACTAGGGCGTGAAGCCACTCCCGCAAGTGACTCCACTCAGCCGAAAACGCATCTCGAGAACCAGAGACAAACAATCACAATCACAATCAGAACCATCACACTACGAATGCGATAAAATACAACAACCACAACACAACCACAACATCCGACACACTAGACCATCTACAGAAACTGAGTAGGCGAACCTACCTTTAAGCAACTGCCACCAATCCATGCCAACACATGCCATAACCAGCAACCAAGCAAAGCCTATAAGCACAACACGATCATCTATTACTACCAAGCAAACCCTAATTGCAAAGATGAGGATAGTGATGATGATTATGACATACCTATAAGGAGAAACCCTAAAAAGACCGCTACCCGACTCAAGCTACGCTCTCCTAAGGCACAAGGACCTTCAAAGGGCTTCCATGGAGGTTTTGTGGTGAAGGGAAGGAAAGAGGCGATCGATGGATGGGAAGAAAGGGGCGGAAATGAATTGCGGATTTAACAAAACGCGATTAAAAACCCTCGCTGAAAACTCGATACTCGATCGAGTACCCAACATACTCGATCGAGTGACCCCCTACTCGATCGAGTAACCTAGCTACTCGATCGAGTAGCCTCTACTCTATCGAGTACCACTCCTAACACGTAACTCAAGATAGTTTTGGCACGCATTTCTAAGACTATTCTCGCACCCAAGGTCAGTCAACGCTGGTCAAAGGGTCTCTAAAAGGGCGGGTATTACATAGTGTACTTTGGATTCGCGAGAGTAATCCAGTATGTCTTGTGAGTGCAATTCGGAATTGTGACTATGTCCGGATTATGGTGGATGCAGGTTGGAAAGGTATAGAGAATGCAGGTGTTGGTTGGGTCGCCTTATCAGGAAGTGGAGAAAGATGTTTTTACATGGATAAAAATATTAGAGCTGAGTCACCTTTACAAGCGGAAGGATTGGAGGTGCGAATGGTCCTTTTGTCGGCTAGGGAGCAGGGAATACGACATTTGGAGGTATCTACGGATTGCATCTCTATTGTTTGTCAACTGGCTGGCATCGAGCGACCTCACCACCTTCTTAAGGCGATCCTTGAGGACATCCATTCTTATCTTTTTTCCTTTCATTGTTTAGCTATTAGTTATATTCCTAGGTCATTTAATAATGTGGCCCATAGTCTTGCGTGTAAGGCTATGGATAGATAGGTAAACCTTATTTTACAGCTGCCAAAATAAAAAGGGTGACATTCAATAATGTTGGCAAGAGACCAAGAAAAGCAATGAAAATGATTAGAAGAAAGTTATTGTCGGTCCAAGGGGTCTAACACTATATTAGCATTAAAG
Source organism: Silene latifolia (assembly GCF_048544455.1). Lineage (NCBI taxonomy): Eukaryota > Viridiplantae > Streptophyta > Magnoliopsida > Caryophyllales > Caryophyllaceae > Silene > Silene latifolia. Next base: position 410,157,979 of record NC_133538.1, read on the forward strand.
TTGTCTTACAACCTCTTTACACAATAAATGCTAAAATGTTATTAACCATTATATTTTTAGCCAATTATTGTAGAATCCACAACGCACGGCATCCCACTAGTGTTCAATATAAGAGGGAATTTAACCATTGATCTAACGTTCACATATGCCTCGAGTCTCGACTCATTCAAGATCGTTACTCAAAATATGTAACTACAAGTTTACAGAAGCTCGCAACACATAAAACCAAATCCAACTTAGTAACCATATGTCGAGTTATATTATACCACAATAACCACTATCACCAGAGATTGTTTCCGGTGCTTTGAATTAACTTATTACACTATAATTATGTGAGCCCGAGCCCGACTTCTATACATATACTCTAAGCGAGTCATACCAGATTTCTAGTTCGACAATGATATCCGTATCCTATTTCCGGGTCTCTTCAACATAATTCTGTTAGTTTAGTATGAGACGGAGATATACGCATACAAGCAATCTATTAACCCTTATTATTAAATTAGGTATGCACCACGAATAGCTTGGTGGTGTGCATAGAACCGCCTCATACAAGTTTTTGCTGTCAATTTACAAGCAATTATCATTCTTCTCTTCCCCAATGGTAGCCGCAAGAGACAGGAAAATAACTTCATCACAAGGAATGGTGATACCACTAGCATGTCGAAAGCCATACTCCTCTGCGGCCAACTGAAGTGGATACTGAAATTTAGGGTGAAACAACCATGATATAGGGATTACATATCTCGTCCTGTTTTCTCCAACATATACAACAAAGTGACCTTTGGTTACATGCACATCTTCTGAAGCTGTTTTCTCATCGTCTTTTTGAAAGCTTGAACACTTTCGGAATATCTCCTTCACTGGACCCACGGGAGTTGACGGTAATTTCCGGGATCGTTTTGAAGGAAGTTTTTCTTCCTGCATGAGATTTGTTCTCAACATATTATGACAACTCTAGTATAAGAAAGAAAACCAAGTTGTTAGCCAAAAGATGATGGTAGCAAGAAGTAGAACACGTCCATATGGATACATACATATTTATACATATGTCGAGGGACGGAGGGAACATACTAGGGATGGTACAAAGAGGAAAGGGTTTAAAGCCATGTGAGATGTGGGATCAAATAACATAAAAATGAGTTGTCATTCATCGTTAGCTTGGATAATGACACAAGACACAAGTAGCTACAAAGGATATTCAAACAACTAAACCTAACTTTGTGTTGCATCTCTGGAGGATATCCAGCAGAAATTCTCCTTTCGAAATTTTGAAGCTTTGTACTCATCCACATATTTAAAGAGCTTCTTATCTTATACAATTAGTATTTTCGAGCCCTAACTTTCTAATACGCAAGTCTTCCAACAGATATCACATCCCTAAATATCATAGGGACTATACTACTAAATATCTCAATTCAGTCTCTTATCTCCCAAGCGCCCAAGACCACGTGTCTAAGGTTCATCATACAACTCCTTTGTCATTAATGGTCAAATGTATTACTTGTCTTTTAGGAATATGTCAGATGCATAGAACACTGACATCATTACGGCTATCAAATTTCATCAATTCATGGATAGGAAAAAGGACAAAACACATAAACTCCAACACACAGTAGAGAATTAATGACATCACATCTGAAGATATATACTTTAGTAAGACAATTACGTTTCACAATTTCCACAGTAAACGTTTGCTGGTAGGAGTTACAAGGTGAAAACTGAGATTTAGAATATTCAATATAGTAACTCGAATACGTCTTCTTATACAATTCCCACAGTAAAACGTTTGCTGGTAGGAGTTACAAGGTGAAAACTGAGATTGTCATTTAGAATATTCAATATAATAACTAGAAGACGTCTTCTTATACACCTGGTTTTTATTTTTTAGTAAAACGCACAACAGATACATAATAACCTCCATCCAAAATATATTGTTCCCATTGATGCTGAATATCACCCAAGTTAATATGTTCGAATGTGGAGCGATACAATGTAACATTTGTCATGCTTGATGTACCAAAACCAACCATGTACGAAGTATATTATATTATCATCTTTAGAATGATGTAACTATTGCATGTTTTGAGAAAAAACCAGTCAGTTAACCAATAAAGTCACATGGAGACAACAAATAAAAATGGAGGGAGTAATATCTTATTAAGTAATCGAAACAAAACATTCTTCAGAAACGTCAAAACTCCATATCCGATACTCCACAAATTCATAAGTGAGCATTGTAGATTCAAAGTTAAATACTCCATACCTTATTATTATTAACGTAAAAATTCCACGCACCGCCAAGTTCCCATAGCCCATCTTTACCAGGGAATTTAAGCAAACTCGTTAACCAGGTCATTCCTTTTGTCATTTAGCTCCTACAAACAAAAGACACAACTGACTTTTATCGATGTGGACGAGACACTCTCAAGTCGAAAGATTATACTTTAATTGTGTCAAATCACAAATTTGGCTGCTTCAAAAACAGAAATTTTATAATAGAAAGACCATATACAATGAAAGTCTCTTACGCTATACATAAGGATTTCCTAGGTTACACTCTAATTCTCTAAACATGGGTGGTTCAGATTCAAGGTTTTAATCAAGCCAACCCTAGCAAATATATAGGCCTTGAGTTAACTACTAAATTCAAGAACAATAAGAAGCACACATTGAGCCAAAACCGTGCCTGATGTACAATAGGTATATTTTAAACGTACAAGGAGGTTTGGCAAGATCATTGCACATGATTAACAGATTTTTTTACCCTCCATTCATTTGGATCACTAAATATTTCTTTTTGGATATTCAACTCAATTCACTACATTCCATTCTCGAATAAATTTACATTGAACACAAAATCACCCTCTAAAGTATTCGGTTTCCAATATTTACCTACTTGTCCCTCCATTCATTGGACATATATACCTTGTCACTCGCTCTTATCTCCTTTTACTTGTTACATATGTACATGTAGTGAGTAAATACTGATGAACAGAGGGAGTGAGTATTAAAAACAATCCTACAGCTCAAATGCTCTAGAAAGATGATAGAGTCAAATAGTGTCGGCCTAATTAGGTAATTTTAGTTGAATAAACTTGTCACAACGCCGGTTTTGAGTGTTAATCGTAATATTTTCCGGTGAATCTACTTTGGTTGTAATTTGGATCATTTGAACTTGTTGTTGGTATTTACATCTCAAGGTAATTCAAGTACTTCATATGAGTAAGTTGAGATGAATGGATCATTTTGTACAAGCCGACTCACAAGTTAAACCCGAGCCACGGTCAACCAAAGTGAAGAAGGAGAGCCAAGAGTAAGCCAAGAGAATAAGTGAAAAGTCAAGAGAAGCAAACAAAAGGAAGATGAAGCCTTGGAATGCGCAAACAAGAGCCAAAATGAAGAATTCAAAACTCGATTTCACAAGGGTCAACTTCAAACAAGCATATCTCGAGTTCTAGACCTCGTATCGACGCAAGGCCAAGTGAAGGTTAAAGCTTGTGATTTTAGCTTTCCAACGGTAGGTCGCATGCCTTATTTGACCAAGAAACGAGAGAGATATGGCTTTCGCAAGATTGTGGTGCAGGCTGAAACCGGAGACTGCGGCCCACACCTCCGGCCCCCACCGGAGCCTGCGGTTTTCCCCTGATCATTACGACGGGTTTTCCTTTTTTTCTATTTCCGAAAGCCCATTTGTTTGTGACCTAAAAAGGAAGAGCCAAGGGTATAAATACCCACATTATGAGATCTTAGAAGGAGGCTCCTTATCATCATCTAATCATCTAATCTTCTTTGAAGGCAATAATCTCAAAAAGCTTGTGTGTTAAGAAAACTTGATATTTTAGGAAGAAAGGTGTAATCTTTGACATTGAATGTTAATCTTTCTTCAATTTGTGGGTTGTAACAAGATTATGGAAGGCTAAATCCTTCTTTGCTTGGTGTAATTCATCCAAAGTTTCCAACTTTGGTATTGTAAGACTCTTTTAATCTCTCTTTATTTATCCATTGATCTTTCCTTGTGCTTATATTCTTATGTTGAGTAGATGAATGTATGAATTGATCACTCTTGCATCTTATTTACCCAACTATTGCAAATTCTAGAGAAATGGTTTAATCTATCTAGGATTAATTGGAGCAAGCTTGTTGTATGTTGATTTTGTTTAAAGGATTCATGCAATAAGTAGGAAATTTCATGTCTTTTCTCATTTGTATAGTTTAATCTTGTGAGAATTGATCCTAGCTTCTTATCTTGGCATCACTCTTAATGCTCATGTTTAATTTGCACTCATGGTTTAATGAATTGTTGGTTAAACTTGAAGGACATACATGGATGGTTTAATTTGTGTATGTTAACATCTTGATTTGATAGTATTGGGTGGATAATAAGAAGAGAGTTACAAAAGAGTCAAACTTTATCTTTGTTGGTTACTAAAGGAGGATTACACCAAGTCATCTTTAATATTGAATTTTCTTGCTCATGAAGTGTTTGTCATATTGCTTGTTAGAAAAAGATTGCAACTTTACATTGCATTTATGTTACCAATCAACTCAAAACCCCCCTTTTTGTCCATGTTCATCTATTGTTTTTCAATGTTAATAACCATTGTTTGTTTATAAACTTGTCATTAGAGCCTAAATTTGTAGTAGAGTCTTGTTTAGAAGTCAATAGTTTACAATTCAAGTTGTTAGTTGTTAGACCTTCTCTTGGGTTCGACCCTTACTTATGCTATACTACTATTCTTAATTGCATAGTGTAGAGTTGAGTTTGGCTTTATAAATTGTTAATTTGATAGTTTAATTATAGTATTTAGCGACCTAGTATTTTACCTATCAAAAGACTTTAAGGTACAAAAGGTGAAAAAAAAAACAATTGAAAGAAACTATACCTCGAGCTATTTGTGCAACGGTAGCATTTACGGCTCCAAACCAAGAGCCACTGGCTTCTTACTGAAGGACTTCCTGGAAAGCAGTGTAGTAACGGCTTGCGGGATAATGGGTGATGACAGAAAGTCACTAAGTCGAGCTTGAATTATGTCCCCTCTAACATAGTAAGATCCCGTCAAAAAGGCAAATACTTCTATGTATATAGAGAACTAAAAAACGAACAGGGAAAGAATATTTTGACAAATGCGCATATATAAAGCCCTGAAAATGTACTAGAAACCAAAGGAAGCTTGAGATGACAAAGCCCAATAGTCTGATATATACATTGCATCATAACAAAATAAATTTCTTGTGCTCGACAACAGTAGGTCTTTAAATATCTAGGGAAAAAAGGATTTCAATATATAGGATACACAATGCTATGATAAGTTGGGCTTCTGCTTATCAACAACATAAAATATGCGCAAAATAAACCTCGTTGACATGTCTGTTAATTTTTCTAAAGCAGGCAATGCCAGAGAACCTAACCTCAATTCAGTGGTTGAGGACAAAGCTATACATGAGCCCTCACATTTAACCCAAAAAAAAAGAGAAACAAGGGATATATTTATGCAAATCTTTTAGTCTTATACGGAGTACCACACACAAGCTCAGTATTTAAGACTGTCACAAGAAACAATGATTAGATTGGCAACCAATCATTCATAAAATACATTATTACCCTAATGCGTCAAAGCCTATCACTAATGATGGTGTAAGTGGATCGAATGTATGTACCTTTAGCCAGTGAAAACATATAGAGTTTGTTTCCAATGAGCGTTAATTAAAATCGTATTGAGAACTGCATCTATTAATTGAAACATCTAAATACAGTTTAGAGATCCATTTTTACTTCCAAGAGAGGCCAACCAGTAATAGAACATTGTATCACACTGTTACCTGTAGACAGCCAGCAGCGAGCTTGAGAAATCCATCTGCCTCGGAGAAATTCAGGTACCAATGGCACAAGTGATGATCTTTGGTATTGGTTCTCTTATCATCTAAATCATCGCGAGGGACTGCATGGTGGTGAAAAGTGACACACAACTATTTAATCCCATAACGGTATTCCCACAACAACCTAGTACACATGAACTGATAGAACAGTTAACAACATCATACCAAAGGGTGGCAACTCGAACCCAGTGGACAACCGAGGCATGACAAGAGCAGTATAATTCTGCGCACGAGCAGGGAAACTCTTTGTAGAATCAGGAAAAACAATCTCATCATACGATTCCACTTCAACCCGGCCTCTTAATGAACTCCGGTCCAGCTTACTTTGGAGGGTAGAGCTTCAATTGATGAAACCTATTTACAAAAGTCAAGTCCCAAATAGTCTACAACCTACGTCTACTTTTTAACCGGCTTTTTATGTAAACAAGTGAAATGAGCCATTTAGCATCTTATTCATTCCCTATCACACAAAACACGCCTAAAAGGCTAGAAGGAAACATAATCTATTGACTAGAATGGACCAAAAAGGAATGCGTAAACAATTGAAGGGGACCGAGCATCAGTGTAAAAATGAAACGAACTCACAATCTCGAATTCGAACTCGCCCTAACCAAATACAGACAGATCAAAAGGAGAAGATTCAACAACTATATAGGGTTATCTATCTAAACTTGGGTGGAACTTGGAAACCGCCTTCTTAAACAGCACAGTTAAATCCTCAATGTTATCCCACAAACATAAACAGTCCATTTACGTGACTGACACCTTGATATACATCAACCCAGAAAAAGAAAAGAATAAAACTTCGTTCAGGCATTTTGTCGAACAGGTGGATATGCATAACTTGAACACAATCAGAAAATCTACCCTCCGCATAAACTCTCAAATCAAAACAAGCTATCTATTAGTCTATTACAAAATTCAAGATCATGGATTTAAAAGTAATAATTCTATGTCAAAAATTTACAAAAATATGTAAAATAAAAGGGAAATGATAAATACAGTAAAAGGTAGAGTTGAAGATTACCTTACTATGGTAAAAATGGATTTATTACGGAGGGCCGGGGTGTTTGTTTTTGCAAATTTAAATGCCGATTTTTTACGACTCCCGCTAAATTTGACATAAAAATATTTCAATGTTTTTATTATTTTTTTGGCAGCGGTAAAAAAAGTATCTTACATAGAGCACATTGACTTTTAAGTTAGGTGCAAAAACTACATTATTATTACAAAAAAAAATGCGCGCGTCTTGTGAACTTTGATGTTTTTGAAAATACCCAATTTTTTGATCCTAAATCTTTAAGAGGCTATAACTCGTGTTTACAAGCTCAGAAAGTAACGATTTTTTTTTTTCAAATTGATTATCTTTTCGAGACCTACGACTTGAAAAAAAATTGTCGTGTTTGGAATTCGTGACAAAGAGATATGGTCACTCAAAGTTTGTACGGTAAAAAAAACTTTGACGTACACAAACTCCTAGCCACGGGATCCAAATACGACAAATTTTTTTTTCAAATCGTAGTTCTCGGAAAGATGATCGATTTGAAAAAAAATTATCACTTTCTGAATTCGTAGACACGAGCTATAGCCGCTTAAAGTTTTCCGGAACAAAAAATTGGGTATTTCGGGCAAAATTCGAAACTTCAAAGGCACCGCGTGCATTTTCCCTTACAAAAATAAACTAGGGATGGGGTACTTAAAAAACAGGGTTTCTTCAGAGAGCTTTGGGAGTAGCACATTGAGGATGTCATTCCTTTTCTTTTCTTCGGTAGTTGAGCTTTAGGAGAGTAGCTGCAACAAGACACACTCACGTCACGAGAACGTGAGAATTTACCTGGATAAAAATAAACATTGCATCTTGGAGATTCATCTCTTCGGCTTTTTCTTGATGAATGTCTTTTAGCACTAAAGGCTTTAGGAATCGTCCTCTTGGTAGCAGTGAATACGAAAGATGAAGATGATGAGTGGAATCCACTGAATCACATAAGACATTGTTAACTAACTGACATGAGAAGCTTAGAGTATCATGTTAGATTTTCATAATTAATTCAGTAAATATTATTAACCATAATATTAATTTCAGTTTTATGAAAATTCTATTTATGGCCCATTTAATCTAACAGTCAAAACCATGAACAAAACTGCCCTATTTTGTCTCCCCATTTCCACAGTTGACCACCCACCAGGCCACCACTCACTCCTCCATGTTTGCAACTGATTTTTTGATGGCAAAATCAGTATAAATACAACACATTATCTGATTAATAAGGTCACCAAACTTACTCTCTCTTAAGTACAATAAACCATCTAAATCAGTGAGAAGGAGGGTTTGGAACCGAAATCAGAGTAAAAACAAGAGTCAGACGTGCATACACAGACGAGTTATCGGAAAGACGAAAACGGATTTATTTCTTTATTCGGGATTTAAAAGCTGTTCAGGAATTCCGAAAAGCAATGGTTGGAGGTTTAATTCTCAATCTTTATTTATCGCTTCCGCTATTTAGTTATTTGTATGTTTATTTCAGTAATTAAACATGCATATAGAAGATTAAATATCTTACATTTGGTATCAGAGCGAGTATATCGCCTCTGTCTTGCTTGTTGATTTCCGACTTAAGTTTTTCGTCTTTGATACAATTAATCTGCTAATTTCGTTTTTTCATCGGAATCTGGGATTTCTTTTGACATTCGGTTTATTGGCTTGATTAGAATCTGTTTCCGTCTTTGTCTTTAAAAACTGAAATTTTTTTTTGTTCATATCTGTTCTGGGTTTTTTGTTTTAATGGAGGAAGACGGAGGTAGGGGATGAAGTTTTTGCCCTTTTATGTCGTCTGATTTGTTTTGAAAAAAGAGATTGCAGAACAAAGTTGGCTTCTGTTTTGGTGTATGGAAAGTCGTTGGTTTTATTGTCCTTGTGACAAGTTGTCTTTTATACTTTTCTTTGTTTTTTGTTTGCTGGCATTCATATGGATGTATGATGCTTTTATCATATAAAATGAATACACGTTTTCCTAGGCTACTTTATGAAACTTCTAGTTTTATGTGTACTGCATATGTTCATATAGTTACATACGGAGTATTGTTTTTTGCTAGTGTGGTTTTGCTAGTACGGTGACCCTGATAATGTTGGTTTTGCTATATGGTTTCTCTTTTGAGCTGTATAATTGACCATTTGCCTTTTATGTGGCACATGTTTATTTATGAAGAGTATTGTTTCTGTTTGAGACTGATAGGAGTACTTGTACTTTTACCTTTTGGAGTGTATTATGTATTCCGTATATGTTTCATATGCTTTGCTGGTGAACTTTATATATACATTAAGTTAGTATATAATTAAAATTAAGTAAATGTCAAGTGATTTTAAATTTATTAGTTAGGGAGTAGGCACAGCATCTCTAATTGATTAAATTTTATTCGAAATCACATGTGGAAACTAGACATTTTATTGTAATTAATTATACGTAATGTGACGAGACTTACCCACAGGAATCTTATTATATTTGTGTGATTAATTAGGATGTTATATTGAATTATGTTTCTTAATATACCCACAGGAGTTGAGAAATGAATATAATTTGATAGTTTCATCATAAAGTTTAATTTTTATGCATCTAATTTGAGTAGACTTTAGCCCACAGGCAAGTTTATGTCACTAGATTCATATGAGCATAATTTACATTGGTAAGTTGTGATAAAGTTAAGTCTCAAATTTTTGTTACTAAGCATGTATATTTAAAATTTGCAGCAAGTTTACCTGGAAGTTCCTTTGATATCAAAATTGACGTTCCTGAGTTAACTGGTGATAATTTTAAGGTGTGGAAAGAGAGGGTTCTATTGCATTTAGGATTCACGCGTTTCGATTATGCTATACAAAACGATGAACCGGCTGAGGTAAAGGAAACTAGCACACCAGATGAAGTGGATCATCGTGAAAAGTGGGAGAAATCAAACTATATTTGCACGATGTTCATAAAGACAAAATTGTTTGCTAGTATCCGAGGTTCCGTCGAGCAGCATACTAAAGTTTGAGACCTTCTTAAAGCAATAGATGAGCAGTTCGAAACTTCTAATAAGGCTTTGGCGAGCACCTTAATAATGAAATTTACATCTTTGAAGCTCAATGCCACTAAAGGAGTGTGTGATTTCATCATGCGCATGAGAGATATTGTAGCCCAACTTAAGGTATTGAAAGTTACTATGTCTGACTCTTTCCTGGTACATTTCATTTTGTGTTCTCTCCCAGCACAATATGCCCCCTTTAAGATCTCTTACAATACACATAAGGATAAATGGTTTGTTAATGAATTAATGACCATATGTGTTCAAGAGGAGGGGAGGTTGTTGTTGGAGGAGGGCGAAAAGGTGAACCTAACTACTAGTACTAATAAAGAATCATCTAGAACTAAGAAGGGTCACCATAAGGATAAGGGAAAGGGTAATATATCTGTTGAGCCGACCATTAAGAAGGAGTCTTCATGTTTCTTCTGTAAAAAGAAGGGACATATGAAGAAATACTGCATAAAGTTCAAGGCTTGACTTAAAAAGAAAGGTAATTTTCACGCGTTTGTTTGTTATGAATCTAATATGGTTAATGTTATTCATAATACTTGGTGGATTGACTCTAGTACTACAATATATGTTTTGAATACCTTGCAGGGTATGGCAAACCTGCGGAAACCAGCGGCAAGTGAAAGCTCTATCTATTCAGGAAACCAGATAGGCTCGAACGTGGAGGCCGTAGGGACATGCAGTTTAGTTTTGAGTAGTGGTTTTGTTTTGGTTTTGGATAAGACATTTTATGTTCCGAATTTTGCTCGGAATTAAATTTCAATTTGTTGAACCATATAGCTTATATGTTTATGTTTTGATTATGTCAAGGTGCTTTATAATTTATATACTTGTTGCGCGTAATCGTTTGTTTAAGTGTTTTAGAATCAACTTATCTAATACAAGCAACAAAGGAGATTGTGATGAAAGTATAAAATGTTCAAGCCTCTATTCAAGATCAAACGATATGAAGATTCATTCAAGATTTATGTGAAGACGAAGTCCGTCTAAAGATTAATCAAGCTTGGATGATGACGTAGCCTATACTCGAAGATCTCCCTGAAGATTAGAATAGTATAGGTGATTATCTCGTAATGATAACCAAGAATGAGTTTCTTGAATTGGTAAAGTTATAGCTTTGCAGCTATAACATTACTAGTAAAAGAGCTTAATGTTATAGCTCTCCTACTATAACATTGAGATGCTGAGTTTATTATACACGACTTATAATGTTTCAAAATTGTTTTGAAAATTGTTTAAAGTTTATTTTAAATGTTTTGATAAAAGTATTTATATAATTAAACCCGGTTTAGTGCGGAGTTCGGTTTTATGTTGAACGTTGCCTAGTAGTTGTTTTGGGCCAACTTATGAGTTGGACCTTGCTACTAATTAGGGTTTCAACAAAACCTCTCTTAAAACCTAAATTCAAACCCATATATTGAGCTAGGGTTTGCACGAGTCACGAGGCTTATGAGTCGTGACATCTCGTGTTACCTAGAGTATATTTGGTAAAGATTTTATTCTATAATAATATCTTTACATATCTTATATATCTTACTTAATATATTTGTTTATGATAAAAGATATTCTTGTTTTAGGAAATCTTATCATATTTAGAATTTATAGTAAAGATAATATTTGAATAGATTATATTCTATCTTTTGGAATATTCTTTATTATCTTTTAAGACTTTTAGGAAAGAGATAATAGAAGATATGATTTGTTAACATATCTCTTTTATTCGGCCAATTAAGGTACTTGTAAACCGAGTTGCCCTACTCTTTCCTTCCTATAAATACTTTACTCTTTACAACATCTAAAGTAGAGACCTTAAGCATAAAAATTGATTTTAATTTTACAAAGCAAACCGTGTGTTTTCAAGCAGAAAAACCGATTTGTTATCTTTTGAAAGGTCGTGTGTTTTAAACTTGTATACTCGTTCTTATTGTTATCATTATAAGATAATAGTGCTTAGTTGATTTCTTACTTGTTCATTAACATGAACCTTTGTAAGAATCATTAGTGCTTTCTTATTAGCGTAAGTTAGTCACTAGAGTATTTAACGGTACTCATTGAGTTACAACTAGAGTTAGTTGTACGAGTTGGGTTAGTAAATTTGTAATCCGTAGAAAGGTACTAAATTTATTAATCGAGAATAGTGGACGTAGGTTTCGACTTGTGAAACTGAACCACTTCAAAAACCATGTGTCTCCTCGTTCTTTCGTTTGTTTGTTTATTTCGTTTTACATTCACTAGTTGATTAGTTAAAGTTTAATCAATAAACTTTAAATAATCTATTGCATATACATAATCAAAAAAGCTTTGAAAAGTTTTAAATCCTCAATTCACCCCCCCCCCCCCCCTCTTGAGTATTTTGGATCAATAGACTCTTCAAATGGTATCAGAGCCTCGTGCTCTTGATTGCCTAACCGCAAAGAGGCTGATTTATCTTGTTTTTCATTTATCTTATCGTTTTATATTCCGCTGCCTTTCACGTGATAAATGGATTCCAAATATCTTAAGTGTCCCATCTTTGATGGGAAGAATTATGGATTATGGAAAAACATGATGACTCACTATGTGAAGGGTCACGATTGGGAGTGCTGGAGGATTATCCAAAACGAACCGCACAAAATTCTTGTTGTATCCGAGGAAGGCGCTACCTATGAAAAGAAAGAAGAGGACTATGTCGAGGCCGACTATAAGAAGGTCGAAAAGAACTCCAAAGAAATAAGTCTCCTGCAAAACGGAATGACTTCTACAGAGTTTGATCGGTTTTCTTCGTGCTCTACGGCCAAGGAGATATGAGATGGGCTTGAATTAGCTTATGAAGGTACTTCCATTGTTAGGAAGCACCGAATGATTTGCTTATGCAAAAATATGAGCTATTCATTATGGAGCCTAATGAGTTCCTAGATAGTATGTCCGCAAGGTTTTCAAGCATCATAACCGAACTGAAAAACCTAGGTAGGAAATTCAGTACTGAGGACATTGCTAGAAAGGTTCTTAGGAGCCTTACTAAGAAGTGGCGTGCTAAAGTCACTGCAATGGAGGAATCACGAGATCTTGAAAACCTATCCTATCAAGAACTCATCGGTGCTCTCATGGCCCATGAAATTACTCTTAACAAAGATGACGCTGAACCAAGCCGTAATAAGAGTATGGCCTTAAAAAGCGAAGAAGTTGACTCTGAACTAGAGGATGAAACTGTTCTGTTTGCACGCCGTTTCAAAAATAAGATATTTCGAAACAAACAAACAAAATCATCCTACAACAACAACAACAACAACAAGTCATCCAACAAAAAGGTTACTGAATCAAAGTCGTCCTTTGCAAATAGAGGTTGCTTCAAGTGTGGAGAATCTGGTCACATGATCAAGGATTGTCCAACATGGGAGAAGATCAAGGACAAGACAAAACGTGAGAAGATAAAGAGAGAATTTAAACAGGTTATGATGGCTTCGTGTTGGGGAGACCTTGACTCAGAAGATGATGAGGAATCTGAAAACGACGAAGTGGCCAACCTTTGTTTCAGCAGCGTTAGTCTTGACCTAATCTCTGATAGCGACGATGAAAGCACAAACTCTCACTCAAATTATTGCTTTCTCGAAGAATCAGACGAAGATGACGATGAAGATGTATATATTGAGCTTAAAAAACGCGTTAAGAAATTATCTAAAAGTGCTTTAATTGAATTCTTTTAACAATCTCTTGATAAGTGTCACGAACAGGACTTGGAATTAAAAGATCTAAAGGAACAGATTCTCAAAATTGCAGAAGAGAATCATACTCTGAAGGCCAAAGCTAAGAAGTTAAAATCTAAAGTTATAGCTGAGAAAGCAACAACGTTAGATTCTACTATGGCTGAAAAGAAGGAATTAGAGTCCAAAGTTATAGCTAATGAAGCTATAACTTCAGACCTAAAGCTTAACATCAAGCACCTTCAAGCCAAAGTTATAGCTAATGAAGCTATAACTTTAGAACTTAGAAAAGCCAAAGAACTTTTGGAAACTAAGGTCACATCTGATGAAGCCGTGATCTTAGAACAAAAGAAAGAGATAGATTCCCTTTCAAAGCAATTAAAGGAATCTAAGACCGACATGATCAATGTTAAGAAACAACACTCCGATGTTGTGTTCCTTCTTAACAAACGATTCTAAGACTTTCGTGATAACTTTAAAAAGGATAATGATGTAGATCACACGAAATGTCAAGAGGAAATTAAAACCCTAAAAGATCTACTTCTACATGCTAGAAAGGTCCATGATAAGTGGGAAGGTAGCACAAAAGTCCTAAACTTCCTAACCGAACAATCTAACAATAATATGAAGATGGGGTTAGGACATGAGTGCTACAGCCGTAGATATCACTCTAAATACAAATCAACACCTTCGGATTTTGATTTCATAAAAAGGAAGTATGCTGATCTTCCTGAATACCTAATTTGCAATTACCGTGGTCATACGGGTCACATTCAAATCAATTGTGTCAAAAAGGCTCATGATATATGAAAAAATGCCGACCATGCTAAAACTGTTGACACGGTTGACGAGAATGATGAAACCCCCCATTAAGGAACCTAACGTAGAAAGGAACAATAAATTTCGTTGGTTCTATGATATGGACTTCGACTACAGCAGGAAACCTAGCACCTTGATGCGTGTATTTTACATAAAGTTTTTACCTCATTTTTACACGCATTTCTGTACTATTTATGTAGCATCTAGCTACAAATGCCCCCGAATATCCTACTTTGGTTCTTTTTATGTAATTTGCAGGAATTAATCAAAGAGGAGCTAAATAGAGCCTTATTTCATCCCATTTGCATGCATTTATGGAGAACGAGGAGCCAGAGCTTGGAGATCTAACACTTGGAAGACGCGTGAGCTGGTTTCGGGAAGAAATTCAAGGTCTAACGTGCTTAAACAGCTCGATCGAGTGATTTATTACTCGATCGAATGCTTTATATACTCCAAGTTGCTCGATCGAGCAATTCAAGGAGCCAATCGAGAAGACTTTGCAAGGAATGCTCGATCAAGTGGTTTATTTCCACTCGATCGAGTGGTTTGGTGCTAGTTTGCTCGATCGAGTGGTTTATTTCCACTCGATCGAGTAGTTTGTCCTGCTTTAGTTTATTTTTCGCCTAATTTCGTATGGGCTTTTGTAATTAGTCCATGGGTTAGGTTTAGGGAGTAATTTCATATATGACTGAAAGGGGGAACAACGTAAATCCTCTCTTCCTCTCTCTGGATTCTCTCATTCACTTTTTACTGTAGACCTTGCTACTGTTGATTGGATTTTGGTTCTTGCTACACTTTTGCTACTCGAATTCGGATTGTATTGGTACTATTATTCATCTTTAATCCCTTAATCTTAATCATTGCTTTAATCCTTTCTCTCCTTATTGTTATAATAATTGCTTCAAGTCAATCTTTATTAATTGTTATAATGTTTAGTTTCAATTATCTATTTGTTATGATTGTTAGTTCAATGGTGATGAGTAGCTAATTCCCCTCTGCTAAGACTATAGGGGATCCATAATTATGAAGGGATAGTAATCATTTATTGGGTTAATGCTGGTATAATCTTTGTTGTTAACTACTGCAATTAATTGTATCTGTTTAATTGAGTCGACGCAATTAGGCATTTAAATCATAGTGACCCTTGACCTAGACCGAAAGGTTGGAATAGGCGAGACTAGTAGCGAACAATAGAGCATTATAGTTAGGGCGCAAGCTAAGCTATTTGTGCTTTAGGGCGAATTGAGACCGAAAGGAGATATTCACTGCCCCTCAGACCGTATCTGCATTGACCTGAGACCTAGATTACTTGACCGAATGATTATTGTGAACCGTCTGTCTTAGCTGTTTCCTCTATCTGTTTAACTCCTTTTCTCTGTTTTACTTCTCTTCCTTACTCTCATTAGTTTAGAATCAATCAATTAAAACCCCCTAATTTGGTTACCTTGACGGACTTAGATAAAGCTGACAATTTCCCATCTCTCTGTGGATTCGACCTGACTTCCCTAGCTATATTAGTTAGAGCCAGTTGGTTATTTTTGATAGATATACGACTGCCCTGTCAAATTTTGGCGCCGTTGCCTGGGAGGTGGTGCAATTTTGTTGTTTTATTTAAGTTCGTTCCTCGTCTCAAGGAATTTATTCCTTGAGACTGATCTCATTTTTTGCAAAGTTTTTGATTAGCTTTGCAGGTTAGTAGTTGCTTTGTGAAATCTATTTGCCAGAATGCCCAAGCTAGCTAGCCATTCAGAGCCTACTGTGGATTCACTTCCAAAAGGTTTCCTATTACCCATTACTGATCAGGGAAACTTTGGAATCCACTCATCTTATATACAGCTGGTAGAGAGAAATCTCTTTAGAGGGGTGCCTGAAGAAGATCCATGCAGGCATATAGAGCTTTTTACGGAGTATTGCTCTACCATTCCCTTCTCTGCTGGGGTGACACAGGATAAAGTGAAAGGAGCCCTCTTTCCCTTTTCTTTAGCTGATGATGCCCGGGAGTGGTTGAGAGATCTTGATAGGGAGGCAGCCGGTGTAACCGACTGGAATTCCCTTGCCTTAGCCTTTTACAGGCGATATTTCCCACCGCAGCGTACCAATGCGTTGAGAGCTCAGATTAGTTCTTTTGAGCAGCTGTCTACTGAATATTTGAATGGGGCTTGGACTAGGTTCAAGAAGCTTGTCCGCTCTGTGCCTTATCACGGGTTCAAACGATGGTTCCTTTGTACTCTGTTTTATAACGGATTATATCGGAGCGAGAGAGCTATTCTTGACAGCATAGCAAAAGGAAGATTCACGAAGAATGTTGAAGATGACCAAGGTTGGCGTCTCATTGAGGAGATGGCTATTCATGTCTCTGAATATGGGAACCCCCGAGGTAATGAGCCAGTTAATGAATTGGTAGTAGCTGCAGTGGAAGGTCCTAGCAAAAGTCTAGGTAATGTGGAGATTACAGAAGCTATAAGCGAGAGTGCTCAGGTTTGTTCGACATCGAGTATGTGGAGCTATGTGGTAGATGTGGTATGGAAGGGCATGACCCTATTGGATGCCTGGCGAGTACGGAGCGTGTCCTTGCTTACCAGAAATACAAGCAAGGAGTTCCTTTTTCTCAACTGTACGAAGAAATAAAGAATGCTCCTACTCTTTCTACGCCAGCAATGCAACCAGTTCCCCCTTCTACTAATGAGGAAATTGCCGAACTGAAATCCTTTATGTTTAGCATAACACAACAGTTTCAGGAGAAGTGCAATAAGAAAGAAACTGTCATAGCGGAATTGAGAGAACAAGTCGCGTAATTAACAATCGCGAAAGACTAAGCCAAGCTTCTACCGACATGCGACCCAGTTAGTGCAATGAATCTCCAAGTTAGCTTTACTCATGAAGAGCCAAAGGTGCCAGAAGACGGGGTCTTTATAGCTGAAGATACCCCGGAGGATGACATAGACGAGTTTCTGGACGAAATTGTTGCTGCGTGTAGTCCAGACACTCGATCGAGTGAAAAATCTACTCGATCGAGTGAATTCATTCATCCCATCACTCGATCGAGTAAAAATAGTAGTCGATCGAGAAGTGCAGAAATTGAAGATAGTCGATCGAGTGATATTCTTACTCGATCGACCAAGTTTGCTGAGGAAATCACCCGATCGAGTGATAAAAATGCTCGATCGAGTAAAGCAGAAAAAGACAATGGTCGATCGAGTAAGGAAAGTGGTCGATTGAGTATTTCTCAACTTGAAATCACTCGATCGAGTGATAAAAGTACTCGATCGAGTACCATAAGCGGCGGAGATCCTATTTTACTATCTAATTCCGCTATCGTGTCATCTTCCCCTACTGTGGAGACGTCACGCATTGATAAAGGTAAAGAAAAAGTTGCGGGTCCAATCATTGCTACCAGAGTACCCTTCCCAGGTCGTCTAAAGGACGTAAAGATCGAGCGACAGTACGGTAAGTTCGTGGACGTTGTGAAGAATCTCCAAGTAACTGTCCCTTTTACCGAACTTGTTACTCAGGTACCTACTTACGCTAAGTTTATGAAAGTTATTGTGACGCGTAAGAGATATTTAAGCGAATATGAGACGGTTTCATTTATGGAGGAGTCTAGCAATTTACTTTTAAATAAGGCTCCACCAAAAATAAAAGACCCAGGCAGCTTTTCTATTACCTGTATTATAGGCAATGTGGTTATTGATAAGGCTCTTTGTGACTTAGGAGCCAGTGTTAGTGTCATGACCCTATCTGTCTGCAAGAAACTGAACATGAGTCATCTTAAAATGACTAACATTACCTTACAGATGGCTGATAGATCTGTTAGGAAGCCTTTAGGTGTCTTAGAGGACGTGCCTGTGAAAATAGGCAAGCTCTTTATTCCAGTGGATTTCATTGTTTTAGATATAGCTGAGGACACCCGGACCCCAATTATCTTAGGAAGACCATTCCTTTGTACAAATTGGGGCATTATTGATGTCAAACAAGGGCGTTTGACTCTTGCAGTAGGGGATGGCGCGATCACTTTCAGTCTGCCTAGTACTCTGGCTCGGCCAATGATAGAGGATACTTGTTATTCAGTTGATATTATTGACGAGTCTATTTATGACTTCTGGTCGGGTTCTTTTATGAAGGACCCACTAGAAGCTCTTATGCTTTTTGATGAGTGTGCAGGTAGCCCAGATGACAGTGACGCTGTGTTGGATTTGCTTGTTGATGATTTAGATGAGAATGAACTCAGCGAAGCTGAGGGAGAGCAAGTGGAACAGATGATTAGCACTCTTTGCTCCATTGAGGTAAAGGTACCGGAGCGTAAGCCTCTCCCTTCTCATCTTAAATATGTTTTCTTAGACGATACAGAGCAATATCCAGTCATTGTTAGTGCTAAGCTTAATGATGATCAGATGACTTCCTTGTTAGCTGTACTTAAGAAAAACAGGAAAGCACTGGGTTATTCGTTGGACGATATCAAGGGGATTAGTCCCGATATTTGTATGCACAGGATAAAGCCGGAGGAAGATCACAAACCTTGCAGACAGGGGTCATGCAGATGAACCGAAGATGCAGGATGTTGTGATGGCTGAGGTAATTAAGCTGCTCGACGCAGGTATTATTTATTCTGTTGGTCATTCTAAATGGGTGAGTCCAGTACAGGTGGTCCCGAATAAAGGAGGGACAACTGTAGTCAAGAATGATAAGAATGAGTTAATACCTACTCGAGTAGTGACTGGTTGGCGGATGTGCATAGACTACAGACAGCTTAATGCCGCCACCAAGAAAGATCACTTTCCCCTTCCTTTTATTGATCAAATGGTAGAAAGGTTTGCTTCTCATAATTTTTTCTGCTATTTAGACGGGTATTCCGGGTTCTTTCAGATCCATATTCACCCAGACGATCAAGCTAAGACTACATTTACTTGTCCTCAGGGCGTTTTTGCTTATCGCAGGATGCCCTTTGGTTTGTGTAATGCCCCTGCTACCTTTCAAAGGTGCATGATGGGGATATTTTCAGAGTATATTGAGTCTATTATGGAAGTTATCATGGACGATTTCAGTGTTTATGGAAGTGAATTTTCTAACTGCCTGTCTAACCTTGAGAAAGTGTTGCAGCGCTGTATTGAGGTTAATCTTGTGCTGAACTGGGAGAAGTGCCACTTTATGGTCAACGAGGGAGTTGGGTTGGGGCACTTAGTTTCTGACAGGGGAATAGAGGTTGATAAAGCAAAGGTGGAAGTGATTCAGCAATTACCACCTCCTGTCAATGTTAAGGGGGTGAGGAGTTTCCTTGGCCACGCCGGCTTTTATCGCCGGTTTACCAAGGACTTCTCAAAAATTGCTAAACCACTTACACAGTTGCTACTTAAGGATGCCCCTTTTGTGTTTATCGATGAGTGTCTTTCTCGCTTTTAACGAGTTAAAGCGAGCTCTAGTCTCTCGCGCCGATCATACGACCTCCCCGATCGGGACTTGTCGTTTGAGATAATGTGTGATGCAGTGACTATGCACTAGGAGCGGTGCTAGGCCAAAGGAAAGACATAGCTCGAACGCTATCTACTATGCGAGCCGAACTCTGGATGAGGCTCAAGTGAAGTACACTACCACTGAGAAAGAGCTGCTAGCTGTAGTTTATGCCTTAGAGAAGTTTCGTTCTTATTTAGTTGGGTCAGAAGTTACTGTTTTTACTGACCATGCAGCTTTGAGGCATCTTCTTGCTAAGAAGGAGGCTAAACCACGGCTATTGAGATGGATACTCCTTCTTCAGGAGTTTGATTTGCGATTAAGGATAAGAAAGGAGCCGAGAACGTTGTAGCTGATCACTTGTCGCGACTGATGCGACAAGAAGGGGAAGATTCTCTACCTATTGATGATTCTTTTCCTGACGATACTTTAATTGCTGTTATATCGTCTATTGTTAACCAAGAGCCTTGGTATGCAGATATAGCTAACTTCGTTGTCAGTGGCAAGCTGCCGCCTGACCTTTCTCATCAGCAGAGGAAGCGTTTTCTGTATAACGCTAAGCAGTATTTCTGGGATGATCCTTATTTGTTTAAGTAAGGTGCAGACGGTCTCTACAGACGGTGTATTCCGCAGTGGGAGGCCAAAGTAGTCCTGGAAGGCTATCACTCATCTTCATATGGTGGTCACCACGGTCCATCGCGCACCGTGGCTAAGGTACTTCAGTCTGGTTTTTACTGGCCTTCTTTGTTTGCTGATGCTAAGTCTTTTGTTTCAGCCTGTGATGCTTACCAACGATCAGGGAATATTTCAAAGAGATATGAGATGCCACAAAATGGCATCTTAGAGGTTGAGGTTTTCGATGTCTGGGGCATTGATTTCCAAGGACCGTTCCCGTCTAGTAAAGGTAACCGGTATATCTTAGTGGCTGTTGATTATGTGTCGAAATGGGTTGAGGCAATTGCTTCACCTCATTGTGACGCCAAGACCGTGATAAAAATGTTTAAAAAGGTCATATTTCCCCGATTTGGTGTCCTTAGGGTCGTCATTAGTGATGGGAGAATGCACTTTAAGGAAGAGAAACTAACTTCTATTCTGTCTAAAGTTGGTGTCCAACACCGGCGTGGTTTGGGGTACCATCCCCAAACTAGTGGTCAGGTTGAGGTCTCTAACCGCGAGTTGAAAGAGATCCTGTCTAAGGTAGTTTCTAAATCACGGAAGGACTGGAGTCTTAAGTTAGAGGACACATTATGGGCTTACAAAACTGCCTTTAAGACACCAATTGGTGCATCACCTTATAGGTTAGTTTATGGGAAATCGTGTCACTTACCTGTTGAATTGGAATATAAGGCTTGGTGGGCAATTCGTGAGCGTAACTTTGATCCTAAGTTGTGTGGTCATAATCGTCTTTTGCAGCTAGATGAGTTGGAAGAGTTTAGGCTTAATGCCTATGATAGCTCGCGCATTTACAAAGAAAAGACAAAGAGATGGCATGACAAGAGAATTCTACCTCGGGAGTTTCATGTTGGGCAAAAGGTGCTGCTGTTTAATGCCCGATTGAGATTATTTCCTGGCAAGCTGAAGTCCAGGTGGAGTGGTCCTTATACGGTAACAGCTGTTACCAAGTTTGGATCCGTGGAGCTCGAAAACTCTGAAGGTAGTAGGTTCAAGGTGAATGGGCAATATGTGAAGCATTACTACGAGGCAAATGAAGGAGACAATCGAGTTGAAGTCTTGTACTTCGACGAGCTAGATGTGTCGGTTAATTGATGCCAGAAAGGTCGTGCGGGACCTCATAAATCAGCGCTCTCCGGGAGGCAGCCCGGACTGTTTTACTGTACTTTTGTTGAACATTTTATTTTCCTTTAGTTTTTTGTTGAACTTTAGACGCTGTTTTACGAACTTTTTATACTGTCCTTGCATTTAACGCGTATTTTGCAGGCCCAGTTACTCGATCGAGTAGTTTTTCTACTCGATCGAGCATTTTTTGGGTTTTATTCACTTGATCGAGTGATATTTTTACTCGATCGACCAAAGAAAAAATCACGTTTACTTGATCGAGTAGTTTTCTACTCGATCGAGTCCTTCCATTTACCAGTTCACTCGATCGAGCAGTTCCAAGTTACTCGATCGAGTGGTTTCGTCTTCCAACAGCTATTTTACGTCTATGGAGCTATTGCTTGACTTTCTTTGACCTCTCATGTTCATGGTCGGTTTGGGGAGGTCCCTCCTTATGACGTTTTGTAAGTTTTCCGACTCCACTTCTCCTTTTCTCTTCAGTTTGCATTTCTTTCCTTATTTTTTAGTACAATGAGGGCATTGTACGGTTTGGTTTGGGGAGGTATGCATCCATATCCGTGTCTGTCTGCATGTTTTCTTGCATTTTTGCTTGCACGTTTAATTATTATCGCATGCATTGTTGTTTTAATTAATTCAAAAAAAAAAAAATGAAAAAAAAAATCGTAAAATTCAAAAAATTTCATGTTTAATTTGAGTCGGAACGTTTGAACTTTGACGCTACATTGAATCTTTACTTAAGCCTTGTATATTCTTGACATCTAGTTGGCATGATTGTGTGCATGATCTACGAGTTTTTGTTTCTTTCTTATCTGAATGAATAGACATGTCTCTTTTATCGGCAAGCTACATTACATTCTGAGGTTAGAGCTTATAAACTGGTGACATTCATGACCGGTTTCATTTAGGATGTGAGTAGTACTCTCTTTAAGGCATGTAACATCAATTTGCATAAGCATGAGTCTAGTCTTCTTAATACCTGTATGCATTCGGTCTGTGGATGGTGACACATGTTAGGAGAGGCAGTTCCCTTTATTTCATTCTACCCATGAGCCCCACATAGCCAAATTGCCTTTTTGTCCTTTTAACTACTTTCTATAATACTTCCTACCCTAGCCGAGCTAGTGACGAGTAGTTGTTGGAATGTTTTATTGCAATATGGTTATTTTATCTGATTTCAGAAGTTGGTGGAAGAACTGAAGGGAATGAAAAAAGTGATGGATGAAAAATGAAAAAAATGGAAAAGAAAAAAAAAAGCGAACGAAAAAAAAAAGAAAAAAGAAAAAGAAGAAAAAAGAAAGAGAAATCATGTGTGGAAAAAATGAGAAATTATATAATGATTTTCACTCCCATATTTTATTTATATCTTATGGGGAGTTGACGAGTTTGTTATGGTGTTCGTGAGTAGAGTGCTGATTTTTGCACCGTTTCATCTTGTTATATTGAGTACGAAGTTGGGATGCAGTTCAAATTTGGATTTCCTTGTTGCTAGCCCGGCTATTAACCCTACATATCCAAATTCATTTTAGCCCCTTCTTACCCATTACCTCACTTACCCAAAAGTAAGTCCTCGGCATGTGTCTTGGTCATTAGTATGGTTGGAATGCATATGTATGGTCGTAGAGACTTTATTAATGTTAACTGCATGCATGTTCTTATAGATCGAGTTAGGTGAGTGTCTTTACTTCTTTCTATCTTCCACATATATACTCACCTTGTGCCAATATTGAGTGACGAGCGATCCGAGAGAGTCTGATATCTTTTGAGCCTTGCAAGGTCGACGGTTCAGTAAGTTTGAAACATTGATCTAATTCGTTTGCACTTCTCATTTGCCACTTTGTCATTTTGTTGCATTAAATTGGTCTTGGTGGGTGATTTGTAGCTGATGCGTTGGTCCCGTTCCACTGTTTATTCTTAGTTGCATTCATATTTTGCTTGGGGACAAGTAAAGGTTTGGTTTGGGGAGATTTGATGCGTGTATTTTACATAAGGTTTTTACCTCATTTTTACACGCATTTATGTACTATTTATGTAGCATCTAGCTACAAATGCCCCCGAATATCCTAGTTTGGTTCTTTTTATGTAATTTGCAGGAATTAATCAAAGAGGAGCTAAATCGAGCCTTAATTCGTCCCATTTGCATGCATTTATAGAGAACGAGGAGCCGGAGCTTGGAGATCTAACACTTGGAAGACACGTGAGCTGGTTTCGGGAAGAAATTCAAGGTCTAACGTGCTTAAACAGCTCGATCGAGTGATTTATTACTCGATCGAATGCTTTATATACTCCAAGTTGCTCGATCGAAGCGATTCAAGGAGCCAATCGAGAAGACTTTGCAAGGAATGCTCGATCGAGTGGTTTATTTCCACTCGATCGAGTGGTTTGGTGCTAGTTTGCTCGATCGAGTGGTTTATTTCCACTCGATCGAGTAGTTTGTCCTGCTTTAGTTTATTTTCCGCCTAATTTCGTATAGGCTTTTGTAATTAGTCCATGGGTTAGGTTTAGGGAGTAATTTCGTATATGACTGAAAGGGGGAACAACGTAACTCCTCTCTTCCTCTCTCTGGATTCTCTCATTCACTTTTTACTGTAGACCTTGCTACTGTTGATTGGATTTTGGTTCTTGCTACACTTTTGCTACTCGAATTCGGATTGTATTGGTACTATTATTCATCTTTAATCCCTTAATCTTAATCATTGCTTTAATCCTTTCTCTCCTTATTGTTATAATAATTGCTTCAAGTCAATCTTTATTAATTGTTATAATGTTTAGTTTCAATTATCTATTTGTTATGATTGTTAGTTCAATGGTGATGAGTAGCCAATTCCCCTCTGCTAAGACTATAGGGGATCCATAATTATGAAGGGATAGTAATCATTTATTGGGTTAATGCTGGTATAATCTTTGTTGTTAACTGTTGCAATTAATTGTATCTGTTTAATTGAGTCGACGCGATTAGGCATTTAAATCATAGTGACCCTTGACCTAGACCGAAAGGTTGGAATAGGCGAGACTAGTAGCGAACAATAGAGCATTATAGTTAGTGCGGAAGCTAAGCTATTTGTTCTTTAGGGCGAATTGAGACTGAAAGGAGATATTCACTACCCCTCAGACCGTATCTGCATTGACCTGAGACCTAGATTACTTGACCGAATGATTATGGTGAACCGTCTGTCTTAGCTGTTTCCTCTATCTGTTTAACTCCTTTTCTCTGTTTTACTTCTCTTCCTTACTCTCATTAGTTTAGAATCAATCAATTAAAACCCCCCAATTTGGTTACCTTGACGGACTTAGATAAAGCTGACAATTTCCCATCTCTCTGTGGATTCGACCCGACTTCCCTAGCTATATTAGTTAGAGCCAGTTGGTTATTTTTGATAGGTATACGACTGCCCTGTCACACCTCACAAAACCCTTGTCGATCTCAACCTAGTAAACCTATTCACAAGGGAAATAGTCATGAAAGACCTAGAGAAATTCCTAGACCTAGAGAAATTCCTAGACCAAGAGAAAACCCTAACCCTAGAACTACTCCCAAGCCAAATAAACCAAGGGTTAGAAAAACGGTTATTAGACAAGTTTGGATTTAAAAAGATTTAGTATATAGAGTAACTAATCATAAGGGGCCCAACTTAGCTTGGGTACCTAAAAACTGTATCTAATCCTTTCTGCAGGAAGTAATGAAAGAAAACAATCAATGGTATCTTGATAGTGGATGTTCAAGACACATGACCGGAGATAGGAATCTATTTCTTTCACTCAAGCCGATCAATAGAGGAAAAGTGACGTTCGGGGACAACAAAAAGGGAAAAGTAATCGGCGTAGACAAAATCGGAATTTCTAAGTCTCACGCGATCAACGATGTTTATCTCGTGGACGGTCCAAAACATAACTTGCTAAGCATATCTCAACTATGCGACAAAGGTAACAAAGTAGTTTTTCATACTGATAGTTGTGGCATTATTATTGAAAGAACTAGCAATGTAATCCTAGAAGGCCACAGGAAAAGAAATGTTTATATGGTAGATTTAAATGTTGTGTCTACTAACTCTTTTTCATGCATGAAAGTTACTCTTGATGATCCTTGTTTATGGCATAAACGCTTTGGTCACATTAGCTCACTAACCTTGAACAAATTTAAGAAGTGGGACTTGGTTGAAGGGTTACCTAAGATCAAGTTCGACCAAGAAAAGATGTGTGACACGTGTGCAAGGTGCAAACAAGTAAGATCATCGTTCAAACCGAAAAGAGTATTAAGCACAAATCAAGCCTTGGAATTAGTACACATGGATTTATGTGGACCAATGAAGGTAAGGAGTAGAGGAGGATCCAGGTACGTCTTTGTTCTTGTAGACGATTACTCAAGGTATGTATGACCTATCTTTCTTCATTCAAAAGACGAAACTTTTGATGAATTTGATTGTCTTATGAAACGTGATCAAAACAAATATAAGACTAATCTTGTATCTATTCGTACGGATCATGGCACCGAGTTTGACAATCAAGCTTTCATAGAATATTGTAGAGTTAATGGTGTATGGCATAACTTTTCTGCACCAAGAACTCCTCAACAAAACGGTGTCGTTGAACGTATGAATAGAACTTTAGAAGATATGGCACGTACAATGCTTTTGTGTAGTGGTTTACCTCGTAAATTTTGTGCTGAAGCCATTAGTACTTCTTGCTACATCCATAATCCTGCTATGATCCGACCTATTCTTAAGAAAACCTCCTACGAACTCCTTAGAGGTCAAAAACCTAATATCTCCCATCTTCGCTGCTTTGGGAGTAAATGCTTTGTTCACAATAATGGTAAAAACCGGTTAAGTAAGTTCGACCTTAGGAGTGATGAGGAAATTTTCATAGGATACCCAGATGATAGCAAGGCTTACAAAGTCTTCAATAAGAGAACTCTTTCTAATGAAGAAAGTGTCCACGTTATTTTTGATGAAGATAACGTGTTTCATAAGCCTTTACAGGATCAGGAAGAAGAATTGGATGAATCTGACTTTCGTCTTTCAAGAGACGATCCCCCGGAATTGGAATTGGAGGACAATGAGATTGAAGGAACAAGTGATGAACTTGATCGTTCCTCAAAAGATAAAAAGGAGAAAGCCAAAGTTATAGTTGATGATACTATAACATTGACTCAAAATAAGGACTCCCAAACCAATGTTATAGATGCTGTTACTGTAACACTGAATCCAAATCAAGGTGTAGAGTCCGAGGTTATAATCGGCTCTAATACAACACCCGGATTCGATTCAGGGGGAACTTCCTCCAATTCCTATCCAAATGAAGTTGGGACAAGCTGATACGGTCGTTTCAGTACCAAAAATAAATACCTAGCTACTACTAACGGAAGTCAGCGGTAAGTAGGGTCGATCTCCACAGGGAGGCGGTCACTATCTACTTGTCTATTTGGTCTGTCTACGGTCACAAGATGGGGGGGGGGGGTTTGAAATGTTTGAACTAAACTAAATAAGATAAAGGTAAGAGAAAAATGAATAAGAGAAATTAATAGGAGAAAGAGGGAACTAGGATGTCGGTTCATCAATGAACGTCGATTAATTGCAGTTAAGGTCACAGATTAGTGGATGTGTCGGTCTAAGGGGCAACGAATATCTCCTTCCGGTCTCAATTCGCCCTAAAATACTATTAGCTTAGCTTCCGCCTTCACTAAAGCATTCTATTGTTCACTGCGGGTCTCACCCCTTCCAACCTTCCGGTCTAGGTCAAGGGCTTACCAAAATTAAAAGGCTAATTGCATCGATTCAACTAGCAGGATACAATTAAAGCAGTGATTAACAACATAGACTAAAACAACAACGACAAATCTATAAACCTAATTTATAATTAACATCGGTTTATCGAATCACCTAATTCTAGCAGAGAATTAGCTAGACATGAATAAATGAAGAACAAGAATAAAAGGAAGAAGAACAATAAACATTAATTAAATTAAAGAGAAAAGGGAAAGGAAGAGTTACAGAAAATAAATCCGGAAATTGGAGATGAACAAAGTAACAGGAGAAAAGTAACAGAAACAGTGTATTCAATGATAAGATCGAGATGTGGGAGAGTTACAAATGACGTCCTCCTTTCCTATTTATAGAAAATAGGAATTTATTTGACGTAATGACGAATTAAAACTAAAAAGCCCGAGCCCATTAGAGAAACCACTCGATCGAGTGATTTAAAACCACTCGATCGAGCAGAATCAGACTCAAACCTATCGATCGAGTAGAAAATTTACTCGATCGAGTAAACACTAAATAGACACTTTTCGATCGACTAAGGAAAGTGTTCGATCGATTTATTATTTGATCCAAAACCACTCGATCGACTAGTAAAGTACTCGATCGAGTGAAATATGACTCCAACAGCTACTTGTTCGTTAGTTTTCAGCTTTGACTTGATTATTTAGCTCCCGGAACGGCTTCACGCATCCCATAACAGCAACATTTCCGCTCCAAATTCAGTCTTCCCCCAAATGCATGCAAAACGGACGATAAAAAGGCTTGATTTCACTACTTTCTGGTCCATTCCTGCAAATAGAACAAAACAAACCAAAGTAGCATATTCGGGACATTTCGTAGCATAAAACTACAATAATAGCATAGAAATACGTGTATAAAAAGGCCAAAAAGGACTATATAAAATGCACGTATCAAATCTCCCCAAACCAAACCTTTACTCATCCTCGAGTAAACTAAATGCAAACTAATGAAACGGAAAAGATAACTCAGAGCTAGCTACAAATGCCCACTTAAACCAATTTAATGCAAGCAAACTAACACTTATAGCAAAACAGTCAAATGCAAACGAGTTATAGGATGTTTATAAAATAGCTGAACCGTCGACCTTACAAGTCCTTTTAATAATGGACTCTCACGGATCACTCTTCTCTCATGAAGCAAAGGGTGAACATATATATGTAAGAGAGAAAGAAAAATAGTTGCTCACCTAAACTACGACCCACATAAACATGCATGCAACTAATATGATAGACAATTCTAGCTACCGTACATACATTCCAACCAAACAAGGTCCTGTCACAGCCGAGGGCTTACAAAAATATGGTAAAGTGAGGCAATGGGTAAGAAAAGGCAAAACATTTATGGGAATGTGGAGGTATAGGCGATCAAGCTAGTACCTAAACAAAACCATATAACAACATCCATTTCCAACTCAATTAAAGAATTAAGCACATGTGCCCTTCATTTGGCACAAAACTCACCAAATCGAACTGAAACTACTCCTTAATAAATGTAAATAAAGAATATGAGTGAAACCGTCTCATCAAACAACTCTTTTTCATCATTTTTTTTCCGTTCTTTTTCTTTTTTTATTTTCCACGGTTCCCCCCCCCCCCCTTTTTTTTTCTTTTTCACGTTTTTTTTCTTCTCCTTTTCTTCAAAAAAATACCAACTCCAAATCAATGGATACAAGACAAACTTGGCACAATAAATTATATACCGCAAAACAATCTAAACTAGCTTGACAAGGCAGGCTAAATTTGGAATGTAGTTAAGGGTCAACAGGCAAATTTGGCTAATGTGGAGTTTATGGGTAAAAATGAAAGAAAGGAAAATTGTAAGCACCTCCCTGCATGTGACACCAACCACTAACCCGAATGTATGCAGGCAACAAGCAATTGAATTTCATATACGTGCAAATTGATGAACATGCTATGCAAGGAGTAACTACTCACAATCCTATATGAAACTGGTCATAAATGACACCAGTTTATTAAGCTCTAAAACCTTAGAATTTATAGGTAGGTTGCCAAAATTTTCAGGTCAAGTCTATTCGTTCAGCTAAATTTTAACATTAACTCGTAGATATGCAAACAGACAATGCTAAAAAGAATAATAGTCTATGAAAGGCTTAAGCAAAAAGACAATTGTAGTGTAATATCATCATCGAAATCTACCGTTCCGACTCAACCTACATGCTAAAATAGACGTGAAATTTTTGAATTTTTTTTATTTTTATGGGATTTTTGATTTTTTTTTTTGAAATAAATAACAATGCAAACGGAAATGCAATAAACGTGAAACAGAAATGCAATAAAAACAATATGTAGACACGGATATGGATGCATATACCCTCCCCAAACTGAACTGTACAATGCCCTCATTGTACAAAATAACTAAGTAACTAACAGCAGCAGCACAAATAGGGGAAAGGGAAAAATGCAAATTAATAGAGAAAGAGAGTAGATGCGGAAAACTCACAAGATACGCAAATAAGGGACCTCCCCAAACCAGCCAGCAACGTGGGAGGTCACTAATAGCTTCATAGTGGCGTCATAGGAAGCGAATCAAAGCAAGAAAACTCGATCGAGAGAACCGATTATTAAACAAAATAAAAACTGAAATGTTCGAAAAACAACTAAAAAAAAAAAAAATCTCTCCAGGTCGCCTCCCGGGTAGCGCTAGTTTCAGACAGGTCCCAGCTCGACCTTCTTTTCTTAGAGCCTCTATAATTAACCTGGTCAAAACAGCTCAAAGCGCGCGACAACCGATCAAACAGCTGCGCATGTGCTACATAAAAATGTAAGTAGCACCACAGTGGAATAAAGATATAGGAAATAAAAATGTACAACCGTTTAAGCCTAACAAATTTCCTATGACAGCTCCTAAATTTGTCCACAAAATAAAGGAGCTCAGGAGCAATTACCAATAAATTAGGGTATCGTTTCAGATTAACCAAATTAAGATGACAAGAACGGTGAAAGATTGTTAAATTAATTGACCAACTGGTAGGAGGTATAGCATTAAAGTGCGAAGCATAAGTCAAATGAGGTAATGTACTACTCAAACAAACAATAATAAAATTATCGTTAACTACCTTAGGTGGGTTGCTCTCACAGTCGGAATCATCGACAAAAGAATATATTACCTCATCCATCCTAGGAGCAATTACCGACTCAGCTGTCTTCTCGTTACCCTCCTCTGTGGAAACCGTACCGTAAATCGCAGCCTCAAGCGCATCCAGCTCGGCCTTGAAAAGGGTAGATTCACCGTAAGCATTATCAAAATTGTCGTCTAAAATGAACCCAAGTAACAAATCATTGCTCGCCCTGGCCAAATCAGTCGATTGAGTAAAAATGTTACTCAATCGAGAGCTTTCCTCATGATAATCACTCGATCGAGTATATAAATCAACTCGATCGAGTACTTCCTCTAAGCAACTGTTCGATCGAGTGGAATTTTCTGCTCGATCGAACCTTTCTTCAGGTGTTTCACTCGATCGACCAATATATTTCACTCGATCGAGTGATTCTTGCTGTACAGTGCTGGAATCCTCATATTAGGCATCATTATTTGATAGAACTTCGCAATCCAAGTCATAAAAATCATCATCAGCATTAGGCAACATGGTTTCTTCATGGGAAAAACCGCTCTCTGCGTAGGTAACAGAGGCTTCTTCTAGTTGCCTAATTTTCGACTCAGCAGCTAGCTTAGCTATGTCAGACTCGAGCTCATCAATTTGCGCACAAACCTGTCTATCATATTCTTGCCTTTTGAGTGCGAGTGCCTTCATCAAAGATTTCAGCTCCGCAATCTCTTCTTTCTGTCTATCAGGAGGAGGAGCTTGTTGTTGCGGTGGCCAGATAAATGGAGGCTATTGGTAGCCTCATTGATAGGGTGAATGTGGCGGCACAACTACAGAAGGTTGACTAGCTCGTCTACGCTGCTTGAATGCATAGACCTCGTCAATTTCAGCTAAGCAAAAAGCTGTATTGTGCTCAGCAGCACCACATCTCCCGCAGTAAATCACCTGCTGCGCCATATAATGGAATATAGGTGACGGGTCAAAGGTACTCAAGCCTTCCCTTTGACGATCTTTTACCTAGAACTATCTAGGTAGAACCTGTAGGGCCTATCAAAACAGCACTAAAGAAAAAGATGAGAATGACCTCAAGGAATAAATTCCTTAAGGCTAAAAACAGACAAAATAAAAACAAGTAAATAAATAGTTGCCTCCCCGACAACGGCGTCAAAATTTGATACGGTCGTTTCAGTACCAAAAATAAATACATAGCTACTACTAACGGAAGTCAGCAGTAAGTAGGGTCGATCTCCACAGGGAGGCGGTCACTATCTACTTGTCTATTCGGTCTGTCTACGGTCACAAGATGGGGGGTTTGAAATGTTTGAACTAAACTAAATAAGATAAAGGTAAGAGAAAAATGAATAAGAGAAATTAACAGAAGAAAGAGGGAACTAGGATGTCGGTTCATCAATGAACATTGATTAAATGCAGTTAAGGTCACAGATTAGTCGATGTGTCGGTCTAAGGGGCAACGAATATCTCCTTCCGGTCTCAATTCACCCTAAAATACTATTAGCTAATTAGCTTCTGCCCTCACTAAAGCATTCTATTGTTCACTGCGGGTCTCACCCCTTCCAACCTTCCGGTCTAGGTCAAGGGCTTACCAAAATTAAAAGGCTAATTGGATCGATTCAACTAGCAGGGTACAATTAAAGCAGTGATTAACAACATAGACTAAAACAACAACGACAAATCTATAAACCTAATTTATAATTAACATCGGTTCATCGAATCACCTAATCCTAGCATAGAATTAGCTAGACATGAATAAATAAAGAACAAGAATAAAAGGAAGAAGAACAATAAACATTAATTAAATTAAAGAGAAAAGGGAAAGGAAGAGTTATAGAAAATAAATCCGGAAATTGGAGATGAACAAAGTAACAGGAGAAAAGTAACAGAAACAGTGTATTCGATGATAAGATCGAGATGTGGGAGAGTTACAAATGACGTCCTCCTTTCCTATTTATAGAAAATAGGAATTTATTTGACGTAATGACGAATTAAAACTAAAAAGCCCGAGCCCATTAGAGAAACCACTCGATCGAGTGATTTAAAACCACTCGATCGAGCAGAATCAGACTCAAACCTTTCGATCGAGTAGAAAATTTACTCGATCGAGTAAACACTAAATAGACATTGTTCGATCGACTAAGGAAAGTGTTCGATCGACTTATTATTTGATCCAAAACCACTCGATCGACTAGTAAAGTACTCGATCGAGTGAAATATGACTG
Source organism: Silene latifolia (assembly GCF_048544455.1). Lineage (NCBI taxonomy): Eukaryota > Viridiplantae > Streptophyta > Magnoliopsida > Caryophyllales > Caryophyllaceae > Silene > Silene latifolia. The sequence goes on from NC_133538.1 coordinate 410,190,746, forward strand.
CAACAGCTACTTGTTCGTTAGTTTTCAGCTTTGACTTGATTATTTAGCTCCCGGAACGGCTTCACGCATCCCATAACAACAACATTTCCGCTCCAAATTCACTCTTCCTCCAAATGCATGCAAAACGGACGATAAAAAGGCTTGATTTCACTAATTTCTGGTCCATTCCTGCAAATAGAACAAAACAAACCAAAGTAGCATATTCGGGGCATTTCGTAGCATAAAACTACAATAATAACATAGAAATACGTGCATAAAAAGGCCAAAAAGGACTATATAAAATGCACGTATCACAAGCTCAAATAACGATGAAGAACCAAGTACTTCAACAAAGTGGAATTACAAGAGCTCACACCCCATGGACAATATTCTAGGGAATATTAAGAAGGGTGTTCAAACAAGACGATCCTTGAACAACTTCTGCTCTTTCTAATCTTTTCTATCCATGATCGAACCAACAAATATCAATGAAGCTCTTGCTAAATCTGATTGGATTATAGCCATACAAGAAGAGCTACAACAGTTCGAAAGAAATAAGGTTTGGCATTTAGTTCCTAGACCAAAGGATCGTTCTGTCATTGGAACAAGGTGGGTTTTTAGGAACAAACTAGATGATGCCAGAGTTATTGTCAGAAACAAAGCGAGATTGGTGGTCCAAGTTTATAATCAACAAGAAGGAATAGATTATGACGAGACATTCACACCTGTTGCTCGTCTTGAGGCTATTAGACTTCTGATAGCATTCGCAGCACACAAGGGAATGAAGCTCTTCCAGATAGACATCAAGACAACATTCTTAAATGGATATTTACAAGAAGAAGTCTTCGTTGAACAACCCCTCGGATTTAAGAATAGCAAATTTGAAGATCACGTCTTCAAGTTAGATAAAGCTTTATATGGATTGAAACAAGCACCTAGGGCATGGTATGATAGATTATCTAAGTTTCTACTTGACAGTGGATTCAGTAGAGGATCTGTTTATAAAACCCTATTTCTAAAATCTGAGGGTTCTGACCTTTTGGTTGTTCAAATTTACGCCGATGACATCATTTTTGGATCGACCAACCGAAGCCTATGCAAATATTTTTCTAAGCTAATGACCTCCGAATTAGAGATGAGTATGATGGGAGAATTGAAATTCTTCCTAGGTCTGCAAATACAACAAACCGATGAAGGCATTAAAACCCATCAACAAAAATACATCAAGGAATTAATTCGAAAATTCGTAATGGAAAATTCCCATGCTATGCCTACTCCAATGGTCGAGAACAAGAAATTGACATTAGATGAAGACGGTAAATCAGTTGATGAAACTACTTACCGTGGAATGATTGGGTCATTGTTATATTTGACCGCAAGTAGACCCGATATTATGTTTAGCGTATGCGTTTGTGCGAGATATCAATCATCTCCCAAAGAATCGCATATGACGGCCGTAAAACGAATTTTACGATATTTAATTGGAACGGCCAAACTGTATTTATGGTATCCGATGGAGTGTAACTTCGATCTAGTCGGTTATTCTGATGCCGACTATGCAGGATGTTCTCTAGACAGAAAAATCACGTCAGGTGTCGCCACATTTGTCGAACCGTGTATCATTACGTGGGGTTCGAAGAAACAAAATTCAGTTTCTCTCTCAACTGCTGAAGCCGAATATATTGCTACAGGACTGGTATGTACTCAACTTTTATGGCTTAAGCAACAATTACGTGATTATGGAATTGACGTAGGATGTATTCCTATTTTATGTAATAATACTAGTGCAATAATTATTTCTAAAAACCCTGCACAACACTCACGTACCAAACACATTGAAATAAGACACCATTTTATTCGAGACCATGTTGAGAAGGGGAATATAAAACTTGAACGGTTGGAAATTGGTTTAATCAGTGGTACCTAAGTTTCTATACACGTTCAATTTTTTTATGACTGACTAGTTAAGTTAAGATTGTATGACTGTGTCCGTATATTGCGTTGCATGAATAATTTCGTTTATAGGAATATATTTATCATAAATTTCTATTTGTTATTTAGAATTTAATTGTCTATACAAACTTAATTCCTTATCAAATATATAAGACACACCATATCTTTTATCTTTCCAAATCACGTACAAATTCTCCTAAATTGCTTTCCATGTTTACACGACTCATACACCCCATATACAATTCAACTTTCTAAATTTTATCCTTTACCATATTAATTCTATCACCTAATCTCCTATACCTACCATAACTCCTATTACTATTTGCCACTTACCATAATTGATAACCACTTACCTAGACCTAGACCTACTCCTATAATTACCCCCTCCCTTGCGTGTGAACCGTACCTCACCTCCCACTTGCACGACTTTTTCTCTTTTCAAAACAATTACCATCATCACCATCACCTCCTTTACACAACCATCATCATCGCTTCCTTTACACAACTATCACCATCATAATGAATCCTAACCATGCAAAAATCCGATCATCAACTTGCCATCAACAAAGCCGCCACTTTCACAAACCATCACCACCACTACCATCTCATGATCTTAATTTCGCTAATTTTCCTTCACCTCAACCAAACACAACTACACCCCAGTTTTCGTGGTCGGGACGAGTCGATGTCCGAGGGTAAAAGGCGCCGCCTTTTTAAAAGAGAAAAATAAGGTAGTTGTTGATGAAGGTGAAGATGTTGAAGAACCCGAGGTTATTGTTCGAAATGGTGTTGCTCGTACCTTGCTCCGGGATGTTTCGAAAGCCGCAACAAAAGAAGGGTTAAATCGTGTTCGGCTAAATCATGATGAAACATCCTTGTTAATCGTGTTTTAAGGTATTCGCTTCATGGAGGAAAGTATTATCCGAAATCTTGGTTGATTAATGTTCCCGCTCTTAAGTTCTTTGTTGATTTTCTTGATTTTCAAGGGTGGAGTCACATTAGTCAATTTTCGGGTCCTATTTATCCGGTTGAAGTTGTTCAATTCTTTGCTAGTGTGTCAATTAAGAAGGGAGTCTTGCATGCGGTGGTTAATGGGGTTGATGTGACGGTCTCTGTTTCGGATTTTTGCTCTGCTTTTTCGGTTCCCGATGACGGAATTGAAATTAATCCGAGTCTTGAATGGTCTAATGTGGTGAGTGAAAAGGAGATGTTAGTTAAAAGGTACTTTGACGAGGTTGGGACGGACGGAGGTAATATTGTGGTTCGTCCTCTCTCGGCGAAAATTAAGTTCCTCTTGAACTTTCTTTGGAATACGATTGTGCCGAGGAGAGGAGGTCATGATAAAGTTTCGAGTTATGAGGCTATTGTAATGTATTCATGGTTGGAGGGACAAAAAGTGAACTTGGAAAGTCTTGTGTTGCATCGTATCGTCCAAACGAGTCTCACGGTTACCAAGGAGAAATTAAGTACAACAATTGACCTACCATATGGGAGGTGGGTGTCTCGGTTGTTAGAGATAAAACAAGTGGTGGGACGGGATAGTTACGATGTAAGTGCACGGGATTGCATGTGTGATAGGTTGATCAAGCTTATGGGTCTTGTAGTTGATGGACCCAAGTTACTTCTTGTCAAGGATGTTGAGAAAAGCCCGGGTGATTCGGGTTTGGGGACTATGGAGGCAAAATTGGAAGATTTTATGACTGGTTTAATGGAGAAGTTTAAGGAGCATTCAACCAACTTGGCTACGGCTTTGTCACATGTTGGACCATCACGGTCTTTGGAGTCGGGTTTGGATACTTCTCGAGTTTATTTTTGGATGGATGCGGTGGATAAGAGGTTAGAGGGTTTTGAACGGGAATTGAAGGCAATCCGTAGGGAAGTGTTCCCACATGGTGACCGTCTTACATTTCCCACGAGTCAAGGTAGAGCGTTGGTCATGCACGGAAAGGCTATGGCAAGTGATCAATCGCTTACCTTGGAGGCCACGAAAGCTTTGTCTTTGAAGGTGCTCAACTTTGAACGGAGTATTCAAACTCTTTCTCAGCTTGTGCGGAGTCCTTCGAACGTCTCGATGCCTTGGAGAATCGTACTCGGCCCGACTACGTGAACTCTTACAGAACCTGCAACATTTGATCTACCTCTGCCTTACCATATTTAGCCCTTTCTATTTTTAGGTTTCATGGTGTGTTTTGCAAACTTATCATTCGGCCCAATTTTTGGCATGCACTTGTGGATTATGGCCCGTGTTTCTCTAAACATGTGTCTCATTCGGCCCATCGGCTTTAAACATGTTTTCTTAAGTTTGTTTGATAATTAATCTTCTAGATACTTATAGTTATGCGTGCTAAATTTGCTCTTTATGATGTTTTATCTCTTGTCTCGTCTTATATTATTCTAGTCATTTTTTATTTGTTCTTAACTTTTCGATGATGTCAAGAGGGGGAAAGAACGTCTATCGTAAGCATCTACCTAAGTTTGCTCCTTGTCAAGACCGATTGTCTCTTAAAGTCCTTAAAATTTCGGTTTTTGATAAATCGTCTTGATCTTACGTTGATCTTTATTATTAAGATGACGGTATTATATTGAGGGAGAACTCTTTACTTAGTCAGAAATTAGGAGGCTTGCCATCATCAAAAAAAGGGAATTTGTTGAACCATATAGCTTATATGTTTATGTTTTGATGATGTCAAGGTGCTTTATAATTTATATACTTGTTGCGCGTAATCGTTTGGCTAAGTGTTTTAGAATCAACTTATCTAAAACAAGTTACAAAGGAGATTGTGATGAAAGTATAAAATGTTCAAGCCTCTATTCAAGATCAAACGATATGAAGATTCATTCAAGATATATGTGAAGACGAAGTCCGTCTAAAAATTAATCAAGCTTGGATGATGACGTAGCCTATACTCGAAGATCTCCCTGAAGATTATAATAGTATAGGTGATTATCTCGTAATGATAACCAAGAATGAGTTTCTTGAATCGGTAAAGTTATAGCTTTGCAGCTATAACATTACTAGTAAAAGAGCTCAATGTTATAGCTCTCCTACTATAACATTGAGATGCTGAGTTTATTATACACGACTTGTAATATTTCAAAATTGTTTTGAAAATTGTTTAAAGTTTATTTTAAATGTTTTGATAAAAGTATTTATTTAATTAAGCCCGGTTTAGTGCGGAGTTCGGTTTTATGTTGAACTTTGCCTAGTAGTTGTTTTGGACCAACTTATGAGTTGGACCTTGCTACTAATTAGGGTTTCAACAAAACCTCTCTTAAAACCTAAATTCTAACCTATATATTGAGCTAGGTTTTGCACGAGTCACGAGGCTTATGAGCCGTGACATCTCGTGTTACCTAGGGTATATTTGGTAAAGATTTTACTCTATAATAATATCTTTACATATCTTATATATCTTACTTAATATATTTGTTTATGATAAAAGATATTCTTATTTTAGGAAATCTTATCATATTTAGAATTTATAGTAAAGATAATATTTGAATAGATTATATTCTATCTTTTGGAATATTCTTTATTATCTTTTAAGGCTTTTAGGAAAGAGATAATAGAAGATATGATTTGTTAACATATCTCTTTTATTCGGCCAATTAGGGTTCTTGTAAACCGAGTTGCCCTACTCTTTCCTTCCTATAAATATTTTACTCTTTACAACATCTAAAGTAGAGACCTTAAGCATAAAAATTGATTTTAATTTTACAAAGCAAACCGTGTGTTTTCAAGCAGAAAAACCGATTTGTTATCTTTTGAAAGCTCGTGTGTTTTAAACTCGTATACTCGTTCTTATTGTTATCATTATAAGATAATAGTGCTTAGTTGATTTCTTACTTGTTCATTAACGTGAACCTTTGCAAGAATCATTAGTGCTTTCTTATTAGCGTAAGTTAGTCACTAGAGTATTTAACGGTACTCATTGAGTTACAGCTAGAGTTATTTGTACGAGTTGGGTTAGTAAATTTGTAATCCGTAGAAAGATACTAAATTTATTAATCGAGAATAGTGGACGTAGGTTTCGACTTGTGAAACTGAACCACTTCAAAAATCGTGTGTCTCCTCGTTCTTTCGTTTGTTTGTTTATTTTGTTTTACATTCACTAGTTGATTAGTTAAAGTTTAATCAATAAACTTTAAATAATCAATTGCATATACATAATCGAAAAAGCTTTGAAAAGTTTTAAATCCTTAATTCACCCCCCCCCCCTCTTGAGTATTTTGGATCAATAGACTCTTCACAATTTCAAGGCTTGTACCGTTTGGATTTACCTTTAATTTTTCAAATTCTGGTTTCAGTATTTGCAGAAATTCTAAAGTTATTGGTTATGGTTGATACCCGTCGTTGTGAGTACCAAAAATAATATTTATAATACCTATTAAAACTAACAGAAGCTAGTGGTAACAGGGTCGAACCACAGGGAGGCGAATGTAATTAATAATTGTCTATTTCTAGTCTTAAGGTAACAGTATGTGGGGGTTGATTGATTTGAGTGATCTATAGCTAAGGCAATAAAAGTAAAATAAACTAAACAGTAGATGAAATCAAGGATTAAAAGGGTGCTAAGATGGTCGGTTTACTATAGTTTCGGCAGCAGCATACTAGGTAGGTTTAAATCAAACGCGTGAGACGGGAAAATAAGAGGTCCTCTCGGTCCACTCTCACAAGTAGCATCTTTCGATCTCGCTACAGGTCCCTAATATCACTAATACTAACTTTCGTCCTGAAAAGTGACTAAAAGGCTAAACTAACTTATCTTTCGATCTCGTTAATCTAGTCATCTTAATTAGGTAGGCTATCTCCCTTCCCTATCTTTCGATCTTTATTGAGTCGGTCAAATCTTAAACATTCAACTAGTCGCGTGCACTCGATTCGTCAAACAAAGCAATTAAATTAATTAAAACGAAGCATATCTCACGAGGCCAGTCGATCGACCAGGGTACCCAGTCGATCGACCATGGCGCGATCGGGTCCCCTATTCTAATGTCGCCTAATCTACAGTTCCCCTACATCCTAGCACAAGCTATTTAGCTACTCATGGTATTGATAAAAACAACAACAATATTAATGAATAAAACTACTGGATTCATGCTTGAAATAGTTAAATAACAAATAACAATAAACGATAATCGGCTTCGGGAAACTAACTAGCAATTCTATATTATTAACGAAATATAAGCAATGAAACTGAATAAGAGCAGGAGAATACCGAACGGAATTTGCAGAGAATAAATATCCAAGAACCCGAATGCCAAAGTAACTTTTATTGAATGGAAAAGATTATAAACTAAAGAACCCTAAAGAATTTCTGATAATAAAACTAGATTAAAGCCTGATAAAAACTGAATAATCGTTCTCAAAACCTAGCATAGGTTATATAGAATACAACGTAGTTCTTATTGCCAAAACCTAACTACTATGGGCTTGCTATTCCTCGATCTTTTAATTCACGTCAAAGTAGCGGTGTGGTCGATCGACCACTGAGGCCGGTCGATCGACTGGTAAGCCCTTAACAGTAGCTCTTGGAAGTCGAGGTATGGTCGATCGACCATAGGTAGCGGTCGATTGACTGCTTTAGCTGATACTTGACTTCTAAATCCCCGTGGATTTGTCCATCGGGCCTCGAAATGCGCACCAAGCTCATTCCTTGAGCAAATACTTCACGTCAAATGCAATGCAAGATACTCGGGGATGGATTTGGTTCAATATCTACTCATTTCCGCATAAATCTGCAATATTACATAAAAATACGAAAGTAGACAAAATGGGGCAAATAGTAGACTTAAACCACATAAATGAGCTCTGAAATGCGTGTAAAATAGGGTGTAAAACATCATATAATTGACACGCATCAAACTTCCCCAAACCAAACCCTTGCTTGTCCCCAAACAAGAACTAGACTCGATCCTAAAACCTAATGGAACGAGTTCAATCTCAGAGCGAAATGCACATGTAAAGCCTAAATCGATTTAATGCAACAACCAACAATGAACTATAAATGTGAATCATGCAAACGAGTTATGTAGTTGTCAAAACCTGCTGAACCGTCAACTATAGAGACTTATCAATATGGACTCTCACGGGTCGCTCAAATCACTCAATAAATACAGGTGAATATATGTGAAAGAGAGAAAGAATTCATTTTGTTAGTGACACTCACCTAACTACGACCTATAAGAACATGCCTGCAATATAATATGAAAGTAATCTCTACAACCGTACATATGCATTCCAACCGAACAAATGACCATGACACATGTCGAGGTAAATAAGGGATATGTGAGGTAATGGGCAGGAAAGGCAAAACATTTATGGGAATGTGGGGGTACAGGTGATCAAGCTAGTACCGTAACAAAGCCATATGATAATATCCACTTCTTGCTCAAACTTCAATCCACACGGTGCTATAGCAAGCACAAAACTCACAATCTCCGAAATAATCAACTCCCCATAAGATACAAATGAAACATGGGAGCAAAAATCGCCATTTGAATAAAGACTTGAATCATGCGAATTGATTTCTTTTCTTCTCGGGCATCGGTCGATCGACCAAGTAGAGCAGTCGATAGACTGCATTAAACAGTACAGCACTCTCTTTTTCTTTTTCGAATAATTTTTCTCTTTTTTTTTTCTTTGTTCCTTTCTTTCTTTCCTTTTTCCAACTTCCCAACTTCATCTCAAAATGAGAATATGCCACCAAAAACGTAGTAACAATCCCAAAAACTAAACCACTAGCTTGACCAGGGCAGGCTAAATGTAGGATGTAGCAATGGGACAAAAAGGCTGTTTTTGGCAGTGTGGAGCTTATGGGCAAAATGAGAAAAAGGGGACCTCTACCACATGTGTCAACAAACCACAAACCGAATGCACACAGGTATTAAGCAGATTAAGTTCATATTTATGCAAATTAATGAAACATGTCTCATAAGGAGTAACTACTCACATCCTAGATAAACTGGTCATAGATGACACCAGTTATAAGCTCTAACAACTCAGAAAATGATGTAGTTTGCCAAAAATCAAAGTCAAGTTTCAAGTCCAGCAAATAAATTAATGAGAACTCGTAGACTATGCAGTTGATTCTACTAATAACATGTCAATTAGCAAGGCTTAGGCGATAAAACAGATGCAAATGCAATGTCATCATTGAAATACTACCGTTCCGACTCAACCTATATGCTAAAATAAACGTGCAATGAGCTTTGAAATTTTTGAAATTTTTAATTTTTTTTGAATTTTCTGTAAATATGGAGAAATTAAACAACAATGCAAGACAAAATGTAAACGTGAATGCAAAAACATATGAAATGCAACGCAAAACCCTTCCCCAAACCAAATCGCACAATGTCCCCATTGTGCAAAATCATGTAATGAAGAAAAAGAAAACGGGAATTTGCGAAAAAACTAAGTAAACAAGACATGAAGTGAAGACATGGAGACTCACAAGACATTAAGCACAGCAAAAGAAAACCTCCCCAAACCAGCGTGAGCTAGGAGGTTTCAGTAGCCAACAGTGCTACTAATAGGTACCTGAAAAGACAACAATACCACGCATAAAACCGAGAAAGCAAAATTAGGACGGTAAAATTATGTGCGAAAATGATAAAACAGAAGAAAACAGAAATTAAGCGGAGGATAAAGTGGAGAAAAGACTCCCTGAACTTCGCAAATCGATCAAACATAGTAGGGGAATGATCAAAAACAGGTACATCAGCTCTGGGTGGTTGATCGACCACATCACCCAGTCGATCGACCAAGGTGAACAGCAACAGGAGCTTCTGAAGTTCGCAGCCCAGTCGATCGACCCTAGAGGTCAGTCGATCGACTGGAAAACCTGCTGTAACTTTCTGATTTCTTCTATTAGCTCGAGAATTTGAGCTAATATGGTCTATAAAAATGCAAACGCACATAATACCGCGCCAAAAATTGCGCGAAACCCAAAGCAATAGTCTAAAGTATATAAAATCCTAAGCAAACTTAAAATGTGAAGTCTCGCGCACACAAAACAATAAAAAGTTCAACGAAAGCAATAAAGTGTATAGTTTTTGAAAAAGTCGTAATCAACTAATAGTTGATCAAGAATGGCCACAGAATGGCCCTCTTGGTCGGCTTCTGGCTACAAGAGGTATCCTCAATAGTGCTCATCTTCTCAGCTGCACTCTTCTCAGCTCCAGCATCCGCAGAACTCAACGGATCAACATGTCAGACATCTTCCCATTCAATGACCTCTTCGAACTCGTCGGAATCCAGATCAGACTCCGTTGCTTTGACTGGCTCATCTTCGGGCTCCTCATCCGTGCCATAGCTAAGGCATCCTTGACCGCCTCTTTGAACTATTGGCTCCTTCACAGCTGGAGCGACATGTGGCTCTTCCTTCCCCAAACCAGCTCCTGCAATGTCTAAAACAGAATAATCTTCCTCCACTTTGCTCCCAGTCTGGGGCGGAGGTGTCACAACAGGAGTAGAGGTAGAGATAGGCATATCAGGAAGTATAAAATAAGATTTCTTTTCAGAAACCGTATTGTAAGTGACGGGCCACATGGGGTCTTTCTTCCTAGCTGTCTGGGCAAAGACAATGGAGTGCTTCCCTACCTTAAAGGTCAAAGTACCCGAACCAACATCAATAATCGCACCGGCGGTGTGCGGGAATGGTCTACCTAGAATAATAGGAATGTGGGCACCTTCGGGCATATCTAGTACCACGAAGTCAACAGGAAGAAGAACTTCCCTATTTGCACGGATTGTCCTCTAAGACTCCTATTGGTGAACCGCGAATGATCGGCCATCCAGATCTTTGTCATGTTTATGACTGCAAACCTATTCAACTTTAACTTCCTAGCAAGACTCAAAGGCATCACACTAATACTGGCTCCTAGGTCACATAAGGCTTTCTCAATAGGAAAGGTGCCAATATTACATGGGACCGAAAAACTACCTGGTCTTCTAGCTTAAGGGGTGCAGTATGGCTCAAATAAGAACATGACTCCTCAGTGAGTGTGACAGTATGCACAGTTTCAAGTGACTTCTTTTTAGATAAGAGTTGCTTCATGAATTTCATATAAGCAAGCACTTGATTTACTAACTCAAGAAAAGGAACTTGTACATTTAAGCTATGGATAACATTTTCAAACTTATTAAATGATACATGTTCCTTCGTCGGCACTAATCTCTCCGGATAGGGGGCTGAAAGTAGCAACTTAGCCCTCTCCTCTAAATCTCTCATGCCGGCATCGGTGGACTTAGGCTGAAAATCCACCACCTTCTCCTTGTTGTAGCTTGACCCTTCTTCAGACCGTCTCAAATGTGAACCATTAATCGACAAAGGGTCGTACTTCGGAACCGGAATGGACCCATCAGCATTCGGTCTGGCCTCAATATTTTCGGGGCAGTAGTACCCCGAAACAAGTGGTCCCTCAAGTTATCGGGCATCGGAGGACGAAAAGAATCACCTTCAGCAGCTTGGTCAGTCGATCGACCATGTTGGTCAGTCGATCGACTGAGTTCTACAGGAACAGTAGCTTCTGGTTGTCGCGGACCAGTCAATCGACTGGGTATATCAGTCAATCGACTGACATACCTGCTGATCGTCTTTTTCTTATTTTTGTTCGTCACAGCCTTCTCCTTGCTTGGTTCCGCCTCATCCTTTTCAGTGACGTCCTCAACCATAATGGGCCCATCAAGGGTAGACCCACTCCTCAAGGTAATTGCATTTAAAGTCTCCTTTTGATCAGTTTGAGTCGGTAAATGTCCCGGAGCTCGAGTTGTATTCTTGCTAGCCAATTCGGCAATTTGCCTCTCCAACATCTTCATCCCGGCCTCTCTAGCTTGGGATTCTTTTAACAAAAATTCTTCAACTCGGCAAACTCAGAATTTTGGGATTGCTGTTGCTGCTGAGGGACATATGAAGGCTTTTGGAACTATTGTTGCTTATGAGGGGGCACATAATTCTGCTGTTGCTGTGGAGGTTGAGTCGAATTTAAGACATTTTGGCTGCTCCACCTCAGATTCGGATGGACATTCGGCTCATAGTAAGTGTTTGTCTGCCTATAATGTTGAAAGGCAGCACAGGACTCAAAGGGATTAGGACAGTTGTCTGAAACATGTCCCTCAGCTCCACATCTTTTGTAGATGAAAGGACCGTCTGAAATAGCATTCACATGGTAGATCCCTTCTTTTGAAGCTCCTCCCAACTCGTACTTATCAAATCTCGCCGTGAGAGCCTCTAATGCAGCTACAGATGGAGATTCAGCAGCTCTCCTTTGATTTCCCCTACAATTTCCATACTCAGCTTTATGGGTGGCCAAGTCATCAATGATTTTCCACCCCTTAGTCTCTCCCATATTCCCCTGGAATCTGCCACTAGCTGCCGCATCCAGGATAGCTCTCTGATCGTCATAGAGCCCATTGTAGAACTGATTGCATAAGCTCCATTTCTCAAACCCATGATGCGAAATGGTTTGCACCAGCTTCTTGAAACGGACCCATGCCTCATGAAAGTTCTCATCCAGACCCTGTTGAAAGCTCGTGATCTGAGCTCTAATAGCATTTGTCTTCGAGGCAGAGAAATATTTCTTGTAGAATGCCAAGGCCAAAGAATTCCAGTCGGTGATCCCATTAGAAGTTCGATCCAGATTTCTATACCACTCCTTTGCAGCATCGCGGAGTGAGAATATAAACATTGTCTCCTTCACCTGGTCCTGGGTCACACCGGTCGGCGGGGATATAGAGCAGCAATAATCAATAAATATCTCCATATGCTTGGCTGCATCTTCATTTGCAGCTCCCCCGAATTGGTTTCTCTCAACCAAGTTGATATAAGAAGGCTTCGGTTCGAATTTCCTATCAGCTCCCGGTAATTCAAACCCCTTGTATAGATTTGCAGCTGTCGGCTCAGAGTGACTTGCTATAATCGCTTCTTCAGCCATCTTTAGAAAATATGGAGAAGTGACGGTCTCAGCTGATGAAGTAGAAATAGGAGATGAAGGTGGATCCTCCTCGAACAACTCGTTCTCGTAGTAACTAGACAGAGTACTCAGCTCTTCCTCTTTCGGCAATATCCTATATGATCGTCTCAACTCGCGCAAAGTCTTCTCAATCTCAGGATTGAACGGTACTAATTCACCACCCTGTGACCTACGCATAAGAGGAAACTACAAAAAGAATATGAGAATAGTTTAAGGAACGAATGTCCCTTAAACTAAGAAACAAACTAAAATAAAACAAATAAAAATTAGAACAATTGCCTCCCCGGCAACGGCGCCAAAATTTGATACCCGTCGTTATGAGTAACAAAAATAATATTTATAATACCTATTAAAACTAAACGAAGCTAGTGGTAACAGGGTCGAACCACAGGGAGGCGAATGTAATTAATAATTGTCTATTTCTAGTCTTAAGGTAACAGTATGTGGGGGTTGATTGATTTGAGTGATCTATAGCTAAGGCAAAAAAAGTAAAATAAACTAAACAGTAGATGAAATCATGGATTAAAAGGGTGCTAAGATGTTCGGTTCACTATAGTTTTGGCGGCAGCATACTAGGTAGGTTTAAATCAAACGCGTGAGACGGGAAAATAAGAGGTCCTCTCGGTCCACTCTCACAAGTAACATCTTTCGATCTCGCTACAGGTCCCTAATATCACTAATACTAACTTTCGTCCTGAAAAGTGACTAAAAGGCTAAACTAACTTATCTTTCGATCTCGTTAATCTAGTCATCTTAATTAGGTAGGCTATCTCCCTTCCCTATCTTTCGATCTTTATTGGGTCGGTCAAATCCTAAACATTCAACTAGTCGCGTGCACTCGATTCGTCAAACAAAGCAATTAAATTAATTAAAACGAAGCATATCTCACGAGGCCAATCGATCGACCAGGGTACCCAGTCGATTGACCATGGCGCGATTCAGGGTCCCCTATTCTAATGCCGCCTAATCTACAATTCCCCTACATCCTAGCACAAGCTATTTAGCTACTCATGGTATTGATAAAAACAACAACAATATTAATGAATAAAACTACTGGATTCATGCTTGAAATAGTTAAATAACAAATAACAATGGGAAACTAACTAGCAATTCTATAATATTAACGAAATATAAGCAATGAAACTGAATAAGAGCAGGAGAATACCGAACAGAATTTGCAAGGAATAAAGATCCAAGAACCCGAATGCCAAAGTAACTTTTATTGAATGGAAAAGATTTTAAACTAAAGAACCCTAAAGAATTTCTGATAATAAAACTAGATTAAAGCTTGATAAAAACTGAATAATCGTTCTCAAAACCTAGCATAGGTTATATAGAATACAACGTAGTTCTTATTGCCAAAACCTAACTACTATGGGCTTGCTATTCCTCGATCTTTTAATTCACGTCAAAGTAGCGGTGTGGTCGATCGACCACTGAGGCCGGTCGATCGACTGGTAAGCTCTGAACAGTGGCTTCTGGAAGTCGAGGTATGATCGATCGACCATAGGTAGCGGTCGATCAACTGCTTTAGCTGATACTTGACTTCTAAATCCTCGTGGATTTGTCCATCGGGCCTCGAAATGCGCACCAAGCTCATTCCTTGAGCAAATACTTCACGTCAAATGCAATGCAAGATACTCGGGAACGGATTTGATTCAATATCTACTCATTTGCGCATAAATCTCCAATATTACATAAAAATACGAAAGTAGACGAAATGGGGCAAATAGTAGCCTTAAACCACATAAATGAGCTCTGAAATGCGTGTAAAATAGGGTGTAAAACATCATATAATTGACACGCATCAAACTTCCCCAAACCAAACCCTTGCTTGTCCCCAAGCAAGAACTAGACTCGATCCTAAAACCTAATGGAACGAGTTCAATCTCAGAGCGAAATGCACATGTAAAGCCTAAATCGATTTAATGCAACAACCAACAATCAACTATAAATGTGAATCATGCAAACGAGTTATGTAGTCGTCAAAAACTGCTGAACCGTCAACTATAGAGACTTATCAATATGGACTCTCACGGGTCGCTCAAATCACTCAATAAATACAGGTGAATATATGTGAAAGATAGAAAGAATTCATTTTGTTAGTGACACTCACCTAA
The DNA here is from genome assembly GCF_048544455.1 of Silene latifolia. Taxonomy (NCBI): domain Eukaryota; kingdom Viridiplantae; phylum Streptophyta; class Magnoliopsida; order Caryophyllales; family Caryophyllaceae; genus Silene; species Silene latifolia. The sequence continues at coordinate 410,205,772 of NC_133538.1, forward strand.
CTACGACCTATAAGAACATGCCTGCAATATAATATGAAAGTAATCTCTACAACCGTACATATGCATTCCAACCGAATAAATGACCATGACACATGCCGAGGTAAATAAGGGATATGTGAGGTAATGGGCAGGAATGGCAAAACATTTATGGGAATGTGGGGGTACAGGTGATCAAGCTAGTACCGTAACAAAACTATATGACAATATCCACTTTTTGCTCAAACTTCAATCCACACAGTGCTATAGTAGGCACAAAACTCACAATCTCCGAAAGAATCAACTACCCATAAGATACAAATGAAACATGGGAGCAAAAATCGACATTTGAATAAAGACTTGAATCATGCGAATTGATTTCTTTTCTTCTCGGGCATCGGTCGATCGACCAAGTAGAGCAGTCAATAGACTGCATTAAACAGTACAACACTCTCTTTTTCTTTTTCGAACAACACTCTTTTTTTTCTTTGTTCCTTTCTTTCTTTCCTTTTTCCAACTTCCCAACTTTATCTCAAAATGAGCATATGCCACCAAAAACGTAGTAACAATCCCAAAAACTAAACTACTAGCTTGACCAGGGCAGGCTAAATGTAGGATGTAGCAATAGGACAAAAAGGCTGTTTTTGGCAGTGTGAAGCTTATGGGCAAAATGAGAAAAAGGGGACCTCTACCACATGTGTCAACAAACCACAAACCGAATGCACACAGGTATTAAGCAGATTAAGTTCATATTTATGCAAATTAATGAAACATGGCTCATAAGGAGTAACTACTCACATCCTAGATAAACTGGTCATTGATGACACCAGTTATAAGCTCTAACAACTCAGAAAATGATGTAGTTTGCCAAAAATCAAAGTCAAGTTTCAAGTCCAGCAAATAAATTAACGAGAACACGTAGACTATGCAATTGATTCTACTAATAACATGTCAATTAGCATGGCTTAGGCGATAAAACAGATGCAAATGCAATGTGATCTTTGAAATACTACCGTTCCGAATCAACCTATATGCTAAAATAAACGTGCAATGAGCTTTGAAATTTTTGAAATTTTTAATTTTTTTTGAATTTTCTGTAAATATGGAGAAATTAAACAACAATGCAAGACAAAATGTAAACGTGAATGCAAAAACATATGAAATGCAACGCAAAACCCTTCCCCAAACCAAATCGCACAATGTCCCCATTGTGCAAAATCATGTAATGAAGAAAAAGAAAACGGGAATTTGCGAAAAAATTAAGTAAACAAGACATGAAGTGAAGACATGGAAACTCACAAGACTTTAAGCGCGGCAAAAAAGAAACCTCCCCAAACCAAATGAGCTAGGAGGTTTCGATGCAGCAAGACAGATGCTACTAATAGGTACCTGAAAAGACAACAATACCACGCATAAAACCGAGAAAGTAAAATTGGGACGGTAAAATTATGTGCGGAAATGATAAAACAGAAGAAAACAGAAATTAAGTGGAGGATAAAGTGGAGAAAAGACTCCCTGAACTCCGCAAATCGATCAAACACTGCAGGGGAATGATCGAAAACAGGTACAGCAGCTCTGGGTGGTCGATCGACCACATCACCCAGTTGATCGACCAAGGTGATCAGCAACAGGAGCTTCTGAAGTTCGCAGCCCAGTCGATCGACCCTAGAGGTCAGTCGATCGACTGGATAACCTGCTGTAACTTTATGATTTCTTCAATTAGCTCGAGAACTTGAGCTAATATGGTCTATAAACCTACAAACGCACATAATACCGCGCCAAAAATTGCGCAAAACCCAAGGCAATAATCTAAAGTATATAAAATCCTAAGCAAACTTAAAATGCGAAGTCTCACGCACACAAAACAATAAAAAGTTCAACGAAAGCAATAAAGTGTATAGTTTTTGAAAAAATCGTAATCAACTAATAGTTGATCAAGAATGGCCACGGAATGGCCCACTTGGTCGGCTTCTAACTACAAGAGGTAGCCTCAATAGTGCTCATCTTCTCAGCTGCACTCTTCTCAGCTCCAGCATCCGCAGAACTCAACGGATCAACATGTCGGACATCTTCCCATTCAATGGCCTCTTCGGACTCGTCGGAATCCAGATCAGACTCCGTTGCTTTGACTGGCTCATCTTCGGGCTCCTCATCAGTGCCATAGCTAAGGCATCCTAGACCGCCTCTTTGAACTATTGACTCCTTCACAGCTGGAGCGACATGCGGCTCTTCCTTCCCCAAACCAGCTCCTACGATGTCTAAAACAGAAGAATCTTCCTTCACTTTGCTCCCAGTTTGGGGCGGAGGTGTCACAACAGGAGTAGAGGTAGAGATAGGCATATCAGGAAGTATAAAATAAGATTTCTTTTCAGAAACCGTATTGCAAGTGACGGGCCACATGGGGTCTTTCTTCCTAGCTGTCTGGGCAAAGACAATGGAGTGCTTCCCTACCTTAAAGGTCAAAGTACCCGAACCAACATCAATAACTGCACCAGCAGTGTGCAGAAATGGTCTACCTAGAATAATAGAAATGTGGGCATCTTCGGGCATATCTAGTACCACGAAGTCAACAGGGAAGAAGAACTTCCCTATTTGCACGGGAATGTCCTCTAAGACTCCTATTGGCTGGACCGCAGAACGATCACCATCCATACTGTCATGTTTGTGGATCGCAAACCTATTCAACTTTAACTTCCTAGCAAGACTCAAAGGCATCACACTAATACTGGCTCCTAGGTCACATAAGGCTTTCTCAATAGGAAAGATGCCAATATTACATGGGACCGAAAAACTACCCGGTCTTCTAGCTTAAGGGGTGCGAAGATGGCTCAAATAAGAACGTGACTCCTCGAAAGAGTGCGACAAAGATGCACGCTTTCAAGTGACTTCTTTTTAGATAAGAGTTGCTTCATGAATTTCATATAAGCAGGCACTTGATTTACTAACTCAAGAAAAGGAACTTGTACATTTAAGCTATGGATAACATTTTCAAACTTATTAAATGATACCTGTTCCTTCGTCGACACTAATCTCTCCGGATAGGGGGCTAAAAGTAGCAACTTAGCCCTCTCCTCTAAATCTCTCATGCCGGCATCGGTGGACTTAGGCTGAAAATCTACCACCTTCTCCTTGTTGTAGCTTGACCCTTCTTCAGACCGTCTCAAATGTGAACCATTAATCGACAATGGGTCGTACTTTGAAACCGGAATGGACCCATCAGCATTCGGGTCTGGCCTCAATATTTTCGGGGCAGTAGTACCCCGAAACAAGTGGTCCCTCAAGTTATTAGGCATCGGAGGACGAAAAGAATCACCTTCAGCAGCTTGGTCACTCGATCGACTGACTTCTACAGGAACAGTAGCCTCTGGTTGTCGCGGACCAGTCGATCGACTGGGTATATCAGTCGATCGACTGACATACCTGCTGATCGTCTTTTTCTTGTTTTTGTTCGTCACAGCCTTCCCCTTGCTTGGTTCCGCCTCATCCTTTTCAGTGACGTCCTCAACCATAATGGGCCCATCAAGGGTAGACCCACTCCTCAAGGTAATTGCATTTAAAGTCTCCTTTTGATCAGTTTGAGTCGGTAAATGTCTCGGAGCTCGAGTTGTATTCTTGCTAGCCAATTGGGGAATTTGGCTCTCCAACATCTTCATCACGGCCTCTCTAGCTTGGGATTCTTTCAACAACAAATTCTTCAACTCGGCAAACTCGAAATTTTCGGATTTCTGTTGCTGCTGAGGGATATATGGAGGCTTTTGGAACTGTTGTTTCTTATGAGGGGGCACATAATTCTGCTGCTGCTGCTGTGGAGGTTGAGTCGGATTTAAGACATTTTGGCTGCTCCACCTCAGATTCGGATGGACATTCGGCTCATAGTAAGTGTTTGTCTGCCTATAATGTTGAAAGGCGGACAGACTCAAAGGGATTAGGACGGTTATCCGAAACATGTCCCTCAGCTCTACATCTTGTGCAGACGAAAGGACCGTCTGAAACAGCATTCACATGGTAGATCTCTCCTTTTGAAGCTCCTCCCAACTCGTACTTATCAAATCTCGCCGTGAGAGCCTCTAATGCAGCTACAGAAGGAGATTCAGCAGTTCTCCTTTAATTTCCCCTACAATTTCCATACTCAGCTTTATGGGTGGCCAAGTCATCAATGATTTTCCACCCCTTAGTCTCTCCCATATTCTCCTGGAATCTGCCACTAGCTGCCGCATCCAGGATAGCTCTCTGATCGTCATATAGCCCATTGTAGAACTGATTGCATAAGCTCTATTCCTCAAACCCATGATGCGGAATGGTTCGCACCAGCTTCTTGAAACGGACCCATGCCTCATGAAAGTTCTCATCCGGACCCTGTTTAAAGCTCGTGATCTGAGCTCTAATAGTATTTGTCTTCGAGGCAGAGAAATATTTCTTGTAGAATGCCAAGGCCAAAGAATTCCAGTCGGTGATCCCATTAGCAGCTCGATCCAGGTCTCTATACCACTCCCTTGCAGCATCGCGGAGTGAGAATATAAACATTGTCTCCTTCACCTGGTCCTGGGTCACACCGGTCGGCGGGGGTATAGAGCAGCAATAATCAATAAATATCTCCATATGCTTGGCTGCATCTTCATTTGCAGCTCCCCCGAATTGGTTTCTCTCAACCAAGTTGATATAAGAAGGCTTCGGTTCGAATTTCCTATCGCTCCCTGGTCGAACCCCTTGTATAGATTTGCACTGTCGGCTCGAGTGACTTGCTATAGTCGCTTCTTCACCATCTTTAGAAAATGGAGAAGTGACGGTCTCGGTGATGAAGTAGAAATAGGAGATGAAGGTGGATCCTCCTCGAACAGCTCGTTCTCGTAGTAACTAGACAGAGTACTCAGCTCTTCCTCTGTCGGCAATATCCTAGATGATCGTCTCAACTCACGCAAAGTCTTCTCAATCTCAGGATTGAACGGTACTAATTCACCACCCTGTGACCTACGCATAAGAGGAAACTACAAAAAGAATATGAGAATAGTTTAAGGAACGAATGTCCCTTAAACTAAGAAACAGACTAAAATAAAACAACTAAAAATTAGAACAATTGCCTCCCCGACAACGGCGCCAAAATTTGATACCCGTCGTTGTGAGTACCAAAAATAATATTTATAATACCTATTAAAACTAACAGAAAGTAGTGGTAACAGGGTCGAACCACAGGAAGGCGAATGTAATTAATAATTGTCTATTTCTAGTCTTAAGGTAACAGTATGTGGGGGTTGATTGATTTGAGTGATCTATAGCTAAGGCAATAAAAGTAAAATAAACTAAACAGTAGATGAAATCAAGGATTAAAAGGGTGCTAAGATGGTCGGTTCACTATAGTTTCGGCAAAGATACTAGGTAGGTCTAAATCAAACGCGTGAGAAGGGAAAATAAGAGGTCCTCTCGGTCCACTCTCACAAGTAGCATCTTTCGATCTCGCTACAGGTCCCTAATATCACTAATACTAACTTTCGTCCTGAAAAGTGACTAAAAGGCTAAATTAACTTATCTTTCGATCTCGTTAATCTAGTCATCTTAATTAGGTAAGCTATCTCCCTTCCCTATCTTTCGATATTTATTGGGTCAGTCAAATCCTAAACATTCAACTAGTCACGTGCACTCGATTCGTCAAACAAAGCAATTAAATTAATTAAAACGAAGCATATCTCACGAGGCCAGTCGATCGACCAGGGTACCCAGTCGATCGACCATGGCGCGATTCAGGGTCCCCTATTCTAATGCCGCCTAATCTACAGTTCCCCTACATCCTAGCACAAGCTATTTAGCTACTCATGGTATTGATAAAAACAACAACAATATTAATGAATAAAACTACTGGATTCATGCTTGAAATAGTTAATAACAAATAACAATAAACGATAATCGGCTTCGGGAAACTAACTAGCAACTCTATACTATTAACGAAATATATGCAATGAAACTGAATAAGAGAAGAAGAATACCGAACGGAATTTGCAGAGAATAAAGATCCAAGAACCCGAATGCCAAAGTAACTTTTATTGAATGGAAAAGATTATAAACTAAAGAACCCTAAATAATTTATGATAATAAAACTAGATTAAAGCTTGATAAAAACTGAATAATCGTTCTCAAAACCTAGCATACGTTATATAGAATACAACGTAGTTCTTATTGCCAAAACCTAACTACTATGGGCTTGCTATTCCTCGATCTTTTAATTCACGTCAAAGTAGCGGTGTGGTCGATCGACCACTGAGGCCGGTCGATCGACTGGTAAGCTCTGAACAGTGGCTCTTGGAAGTCGAGGTATGGTCGATCGACCATAGGTAGCGGTTGATCGACTGCTTTAGCTGATACTTGACTTCTAAATCCTCGTGGATTTGTCCTTCGGGCCTCGAAATGCGCACCAAGCTCGTTCGTTGAGCAAATACTTCACGTCAAATGCAATGCAAGATACTCGGGGACGGATTTGGTTCAATATCTACTCATTTCCGCATAAATCTGCAATATTACATAAAAATACAAAAGTAGACGAAATGGGGCAAATAGTAGCCTTAAACCACATAAATGAGCTCTGAAATGCGTGTAAAATAGGGTGTAAAACATCATATAATTGACACGCATCAATGGTATTTTGTCTGATAATTTATATCGTCTTTATTTACAAAATTATACCACTCAAAACACTATGCATGTTAATACTGGTTTAAAAAGATGTATTATGAATGAGGAGTCCTCTATGTTATGGCATCGGAGATTGGGACACATCTCCATTGAAAGGGTTAAGAGATTGGTAAAGGAAGGGGTACTTGGTACTTTAGACTTTACCGATTTTGATACTTGTGTTAGTTGAATTAAGGGAAAGCAAACTAACAAATCTATGAAAGGTGCTAAGAGGAGTTCTGACCTATTAGAGATCATACAAATGGACATTTGTTGTCCGGACATGAACGCTAATGATCCGAAATACTTTATTACCTTTATTGATGATTATTCACGATATATGTACATCTACTTACTTCGTTTCAAAGACGAAGCTTTTGACGCCTTTAAATTGTGTAAGGCTGAAGTAGAGAAACAATGTGGTAAGCACATTAAAATTGTGAGATCAGATAGAGGTGGTGAGTACTATGGTAGATATACTGAGGATGGACAAGCACCTTGTCCTTTTGCTAAATTCCTTCAAGAGCATGGGATTGTTGCCCAATACACTATGCCCGGTTCTCCGGATCAGAATGGTGTAGCAGAACGAAGAAATCGGACATTAATTGAAATGGTGCATAGTATGAGAAGTAATATTAAACTTCCTTCATTTTTGTGGGTTGATGGACTAAAGACGGCTGCGTATATATTAAATCGGGTTCCTTCCAAGGCCGTCTCAAAGACACCTTTTGAGTTATTCAAAGGTTGGAAACCGAGTTTGCAACATATACGCGTTTGGGGATGTCCGTCTGAGGTGAGAATTTACAATCCACAAGAAAAGAAAGTAGACCTAAGGACTATTAGTGGGCATTTCATTGGATATGTCGAAAAATCCAAAGGATATAGGTTCTATTGTCCGTCTCATAGTACCAGGATTGTGGAATCTAGAAATGCGAAATTTCTAGAGAATGACTTAATCAGTGGGAGTACTATAGAAGTTGAACCTGAAAAGGATCAACATGAAGCTTCACTCTCTGTTTTAAGTGACAGGTTGGTTATTGTTCATGGTCCTGAAGTTCGACCGCAGGTTCAACAACCAAATACAGAAATTCCACAAAATGTCGATCAAAATAGGGTGGATCATAATGAGGAAGAAGTTCACCGTGAGGTTGAACAAATTCCATTAAGAAGATCTATTCGAGAAAGGAGATCGGCTATTCCTGACGACTATGAAGTATATCTACAAGAATCGGATTGCAATGTTGGAGCTGATAATGATCCTATGTCATTTTCACAAGCCATAAGTTCTACAGATTTAAACTTATGGATGGATGCTATGAAAGACGAGATGAACTCTGTGGCGTCTAATCGAGTTTGGGATCTCGTCGAGTTGCCTGATAGTGTAAAAATCATCGGATGTAAGTGGGTCTATAAGACTAAAAGAGATTCACTTGGCAACATCGAGAGACATAAAGCAAGACTCGTTGCTAAAGGGCTCACTCACAGGGAAGGAATCGACTACACAGAGACATTCTCTCCTGTATCAAAGAAAGATTCTCTTCGAGTGGTCATGGCATTAGTAGCTCATTTTGACTTCGAGCTACATCAGATAGATGTGAAAACGGCATTTCTCAATGGCAATTTAGAGGAAGAGGTTTACATGAAACAACCTGAAGGATTCTCCTCTAAAGATGGTGAGCATTTGGTTTGTAAGCTAAATAAATCCATATACGGTTTGAAACAAACCTCCCGTCAATGGTATAAGAAGTTCCATGAAGTTATTTCTTCATTCGGTTTTGAAGAAAATATCATGGACCAATGCATATACCTTAAGGTCAGTGGGAGTAAGATTTGTTTCCTTGTGTTATACGTGGATGACATTTTGCTAGCAACCAACGATAAGGAGTTGCTATATGAAGTGAAACAATTTCTTTCAAATAACTTTGATATGAAAGATATGGGCGAGGCATCTTATGTCATTGGCATTAAGATCCATAGAGATAGATCCCGAGGCATTTTAGACTTGTCTCAGGAGGCCTATATCAACAAAGTGCTTGAAAGGTTTAGAATGAAAGATTGTTCACCAAGTGTAGTACCTATTGTGAAAGGTGACCGATTCAGTTTAGACCAGTGTCCCGGGAATGATTTATAAAGGGAACAAATGAAAAATGTTCCATATGCTTCAGCTGTTGGTAGCATTATATATGCTCAAGTCTGTACCAGACCTGACATTGCATATGCTGTTGGAGTATTAGGCAGATATCAGAGTAAATCAGGCTCTAATCACTGGAAGGCTGCAAAGAAAGTGTTGAGGTACGTTCATGGTACCAAAGATTACATGCTTATGTATAGACGGACTGATAGACTTGAAGTGGTGGGGTACTCCGATTCACACTTTGCTGGCTGCATTGATTCACGAAAATCAACATCAGGATATGTGTTTATGCTAGTTGACGGAGCTGTATCCTGGAGGAGTACTAAGCAGACTTTGACAGCCACTTCTACTATGGAGGCCGAGTTCGTTTCTTGTTTTGAGGCTACCTCACATGGTGTATGGCTGAAAGGTTTCATATCTGGGCTAAGAGTCGTTGAGTCTATTAGTCGGCCAATTCGAATGTATTGTGATAATTCAGCTGCGGTATTTATGGCTAAGAATAATAGAAGTGGAAGTCGAAGTTAACACATCGGCATTAAGTATTTGGCCAAAAAAGAGCGTGTTCAGGAAAAGAAAGTGATCATAGAACACATAGCACCGAATTAGTGATTGTTGATCCCTTGACTAAAGGCATGCCACCTAAAGGTTTCAAGGGTCATGTAGTGAATATGGGACTTGGTTCCACAATGTGATACATTTATTTATTGTATTGAAAATTTTCATTTAGTTGGATATTTTCTCATTTTGGATTATGTACGTACATTCTTTTGTTATTTATTTTATTGAGAATATCATTATGTTTTGACCTAGAGTAAACATATGGTTTATTCATTAAGTTAAGTGTGAGTGGTGAGAGACTAAGTGTATCGTAATACATGGAAGATTAATTCTCGCTCTAGAGAATTCGTCGCTATGATTCGTACATGAAGTTTCTCTTGCTTAAATGGGCCAAGTGGGAGAATGTTAGATTTTCATAATTAATTCAGTAAATATTATTAACCATAATATTAATTTCAGTTTTATGAAAATCCTATTTTATGGCCCATTTAATTTGGCAGTCAAAACCATGAACAAAACTGCCCTATTTTGTCTCCCCACTTCCACAGTTGACCACCCACCACTCACTCCTCCATGTTTGCAACTGGTTTTTGATGGCAAAATCAGTATAAATACAACACATTATCTGATTAATAAGGGCACCAAACTTACTCTCTCTTAAGTACAATACACCATCTAAATCAGTGAGAATGAGGGTTTGGAACCGAAATCAGAGTAAAAACAAGAGTCAGACGTGCATACACAGACGAGTTATCGGAAAGACGGAAACAAGTTTATTTCTTTATTCGGGATTTAAAAGCTGTTCAGGAATTCCGAAAAGCAATGGCTGGAGGTTTAATTCTCGATCTTTATTTATCGCTTCCGCTATTTAGTTTATTGTATGTTTATTTCAGTAATTAAACATGCATATAGAAGATTAAATATCTTACATATCATTTTCAACAGGCATATCATAACTAGTGGCCTTGACAATATCAACCAAGGACACAGATCTTACATCACTTTTGGTATCGTCTGCCGGGATATCAGCCCGCGAACATTTTTTCCTACTTCTTCTCCTTTTTCTTTTTTTCTTATAGGGAGTGCCAAAGTCTATCTCAGGCTCAATGATATTTCGCTGAAGGATTCACATTCTCATATGAGTGACAATATCAACCGAAGTTTTTATTTTTTATTTTTATGATTTTTGTAATACAAAATCTAATTTAGTTTAAGTTTGAGTTCGTAAAATCACTAGGTAGACCGGCAAAATTGGTCAGACTCGAATGACCCGACTCGAAAAGACTGGTCCGAGACCCGAAAATGATCCGAACTTGCTTGACCCGAATACGACCCGAAACCCGAATCGACCCGACCCGACCCAGACCCGACCCGAACATTGTCCGACCCAATGTTGACCCGACCCGAGATGACCCAACTCGAAAAGACCCGACTCATAATTGACCTGATCTCAAATGACTTGAAGTGACCCAAATTGACCCGAAACGACTAGTACTAAGTCATATTAATATTATATATACCAAAATAAAGTTTCATTGGTTACAACAGTCCCTAATAAATAGTTAAATTTTCAAAATAGTGTTTCTTAATCAAAATAATACTAACTCAAAAGCAACCCGACCCAAAAATGACCCGACAACAGGTCACCCGAAATTGACCCGAAACCCGAAAGTAACCCGACCCGACCCAACTCAACTCGAAATGTTTGACAGACCCGACCCAAACTGACCCGACCCGTACCCAACCCGGGTGACCCGTTTTGCCAGGTCTAGTCTAGTACGTATATCGGTAAATATTACGGGTATTTGACATATGAAAAACCATATTTATAGCGTAGTGAATATATTTTGAAAATGTTCATACAAAATAAACGTTTTAAAACGTGCACATTTTATACGAGAATTACTTGACATCAAATGAATCGATAAAAACCATAAAAGAATCAAATAGACATGGATAGATGAGGTGTCGAAAATATAAAGAGGTTGAAGAATTAAAAGGGAAACGTAAACTTATACGTAGTTGGTTGTTCATGGAGATCGACCTTGCTTATGCCATTCAGACCAAGCTCTGCCTCGTGTGCTAGCTCTGGGCTTGGCCAATAATTTGTATTTTTGTTTGGGCCTCCTAAAAGTCGACCATGGGCATTGACGGAACAATGCTCCATCAATTAGGAGTACATGGACGATACTAATTGAGCTTTATAAGTGATAACTGAATCACTGAAGCTAACAAAGTAAAATCCTTGCTCTTTTTCTGCTAACATTGGCGTTGATCTCAAGTAGTTTCAGTGTGAAGGAGACGCGTGACTGGTTCAATATCGGCAGATTTTGAGCTCAATCGCAAATGTCATCATCACTCAATACTTACAGTCTGTGCCTGCTAAGCTAAGTGACATGTACATCAAAACAAAGATCGTAACATGACGAAAAATGAACCAGACGGAGCAATCAAAATTCAAAACTAAACATAGAATTCAAAGTTCTGACACAAAACGATGAGCGAAATATGATTTGAAGAAAGACAATACTTTTGCATTGATTGGACAATAGTCACCCCTTTCGACGTTTCATTTGTTACAACGGGTGTGACGCTAAGTACTGTTTTGCAGCTACTTCAAAACGTTACAAGATCAAACCAGATAATCAAACTGAAGGGCGTCCGGCTCCATGTCCAGCTCATCTTAAGCCCAACAATCGGGAGCCCAGCAGCAGTACAATGGTGTAGAGTACAAAGTACAAATGAGAAAAACGGGTTGAATGAGGGCCCCACTGAAGTCTAGATATTAGAGGAACTTAGAGCCATAACCTTACATTGTTCATTCATCGCCAATAGTTGCGCTTCTTTCTTGTCTAGTAAAGCATGTAACCTCACATTTTCTTCCATCAGCTTCTGCACTTCTGTCTCTTTCTGCATCTTCTCCCCCTCCAATTGAGTTGTTTTAGCGACTAGCCTGTTTTTTTTTGTAAATCAAAAAACAAACAGGCAAGCCATGTCCAAGAGGAATAATGTAAATAAGATGCAATATATTTGAATTGACATTCTGGCATAGCATGCAATTGTCAATGCATTTACAACAAAAGATCGACAGGCAAACAGGTCATGAGTGTAAATTAATGCTCCCAGTTTATTTTGCACAAATATAAAGAAAAATGCGGAATACTCCGAAGTAAAATGAGAATAGAAATGCAAGTTGATGAAATAAGTGAGGTCACAAACTATAATAACCACAAATAACATACAAAAACGGAATGATTTCACGAGGAAAGTTTAAACATAGACAACTAAGAATGAAAACCCAAAAATTTACTCATGGACAGAGGGATTGTACAGCAGCATGAAAACCAATGTCTTCAACTCTCCAAGAGTCAAAGGTGGTTCCTTTCCTATGGTGACTTGGCAAGACAAGAGTGTCGGTCTATTTGTATCAAGGTGGTTTTCGAATGGCTAAATGAAATACAATGTTGAGAACGGCATAAGTAGGCTGTTCGCAAAAGGGCATATAATTGAGTTGGAAAAAAAAAAAAAAAAAGAAGGCTTGTATAAACAAATCCAAGTTAAACACGGAAACGCAAAACAGCAACCATTATCAACCCAGCTTCTCAAGTAAAAAAGACACCTCACACCCAGGAGAAGTTACTGAAAGATGATATGAGCAAGATAAATACTCGTAGATGCCAACACATTTTATTTTTCCGTCTGAAATTTGCTTCATCAAGAAGGCAATTATGTTCGTATAAGACAAACGGTTCCCACAACTTACATAAATTCTACAAATAGCTCTGCAGAAAAACTTGTAGCATTATATGTATCTAACTCTACCAAATGAGCCAACATCTTATCAATCAAAGTGAGACAACATAGAAGTCAAGAAAAAGTCTTGGATATTAGTGACAAAATAGAAGCAAAGTTTATAGTTAACTTGGTCAAGAGAGAGCATGCACATCATATTTAAAAGATACAAGCTTTGAACTGACCTTTCAAACAGCTTCTCAATAGTCTGGAATTGCTTCTCGGAAGATATAAGTGTTTCTCTGACACTTATAAGGCTACTCACATACGACTTCAAAGACTCAAAATCACGCTTCACCCGAGTTAGTTCCTGCTCATTCTCCGCAGCTCGTTGCCTTTGCCTGGATGTCTCCTCAACTAAGTCTTCAACTCGCTGTCGCATCTCATTTAAAATACAGTTCGTTTCGAAAGCAAACCTTTCCATTTCCTCCAGCTTCAAAGACACACTATCAAGCTGATTTTCTTTTCTCTTTATTTCTTCTTGACTAAGACTCACTTTCTCCTTCTCAATAGCTGTTTCAGACTCGGCAATGATCACCCTTTTAACTAGGGCTTCCATCACATTTGTGACCATGTAAACCGAGTTGAGTAAATTTCCTACGAACGCTCTTCCTTTGTCATCATCAAGGGCATTTTGGTCAATTGATCCACTATTTATTTCATCTACAGAAGAAAGATCAATACTTTTGGACCAACTAGACAATGGAATTCCTTTCTTGTCAACTAGCCCTATCCCTTCCAATTGTTTTATCCCACATGATGCTTGCGCTAAGTGTGGGACCGCCATTGTTCTTGCTCTAGCTTTTAAGTAAGTCATTAGTGTAGATGCAGTTTTCACTCTTGTCCATAACATATCTAACTCCTCCGATTCCTCCGACCCCTCAATGGAGGCTTTAATCTCGAGATATCTCTCATGCAATGCCTCTACTTGGGATGTACATCGATCCATCTGAGTCTTCCACAGTGCATCTCTTTCACTTAGCCGAGACCTCAATTCTGCTAGGTCATTGTGTCCCTCTGCTGCCATGTCCTTACTAGTTCACAGAATTTCCTCCAGACTCCTAAATGAAAGGAACAGATCGTCAGTACTAAAACAGGAACGACTGGAGGGAAAAAATTAGCTGGTTATAATATTCGTAGAAAAAATTTAGAAGTTTAGCAAGAAGTGATAGCTAGTTAGCATGTAGCAGCCAAAAGAAACAGGTAAGAAAAATGCAGACTAAACACATACTTTCAATCAGATTTTTTAATGCCAAGGAAGAGGCAAGGGAAGTTTTGATGTTAGGCTTCGAAGCAAGGTTCTAAATACATCGACTCTACCAGCTAGCTAAATCAACATATAATTTAACAGTTTTATGGTAATTAAGGTCTTAAGGCATACATGCCATTCCAGACATGACAACATTAACCTACAGAAATATTTACATACAAAAGAACTTGACAGAAGACCATCTATACAATCACAACTCGAGAACTGAAAGCTCATTGAGTCCCTTCAAATACAAATACATAAATCTCCAAACAAGCTGGTAAATCAGTGGATTGCACCATTGATTATAAAAACTATAAAGCAATAACTGGAGATGAGTTAGTTAATCCAACTTCACCAATGTCATCTCTTCCAACAATTTACAACGAAATGTCTAATTTTGAGATCTTACAAAGCTAGGCTAACATTCAAACGATATCTACAATAGCAAAACTTGAAAGCTATTTTGGTGTAAGAGAGCATATCCAACTAAATAAAGCACTCGAATATAGTTTTTAACTGCTCTTATTATGAGGTCTACCCAAATGTGATTGTCCCACCTTGACAAAATGAAGACGGAATTTGCTACTTTATAAACTAAGAAGTCATTTAGGATGAAACCTCCAAAATCCTTGGCTTATGAGATGGACTCTCTCTCCTCCTTACGAGTGTGGCCCAAACCCTTTCTATGGTTCAACATTAGTCGAGACGAATGATATGGTACAAGTCATGAAACCATCCATGGAGAAATGTCTCCCCCATGACAAATAACTCAACATAAATCCAATTAATAAGCACATACTCCCTCCGTTCAAGCCAACTCCATACGTTTTGATTAAAATACACCTCACGTATATTGAAGAAGCGTATGGAATTAACTTGAACGAACGGAATCATTCAAATTCTGCACATTAACCTGCCCTACTCCACATTTCTACTCTAACAAAAACCCAACTAATGACAATAAGGGATAATTAGAGTAAAACAACACAATTACATGATTAAAATATTAATCACATAACAAAAACAAACAAACCCAGATCAATCAATACCTATATACTTAAGAAAAACACAAGATTAAACCCTGGATTATGCAATTGCGAACATAAAACTCTGATTAAAAATACCCAGAAAAAGCTAATGAAAAACAGAAAGATCTAAACTTTACATCAAAATTAAGAAAATAATCAAGGATTAATAAAGGGTACCCTAAAAAATACCAATTAATTAATTTTCAGGATTGTTTGACATCTAACTAACATGAAAAAAGACGAACCTGTTGCAGAAAATGATATCAATCTCTAAAATATTTGAGATGGATAAAAAAAATAACACAAATTCTCATTATAGACGTATAGACGGAATGAAAGTGGGTAATGCACGTGGATGGGAAATGGATACCCATTTACACTATCCATTTTCATTTATGAGAGGGACACTATTCGTCTATAATGAGACAGGCCGAAAGAATCAATCATATCATATCTATTTATCTATCTATATTAATAAAGCAAGCTTTTTTCGAGCGATTATAGAGAGTCCAACCTTAACAAACTACCTAATTCTTTTATGAAAAGATTAATAATTAAACTAATAAACTATATAACATTAAGATAAAGTTTGACTATATATGTTTATCATAACGTAGTTTCTCTCGATACGTAAGTGGAAATATATTCATGTAAGATTTTGTTTGATTCGTCTTTACGAGTATATTAAAAATATCTAACTTTTATATTTTTAGCAAATACATAGCTACCGATATTTAACGCGTAAAACACGCGTTGACAAATGTGAAAAAAGAAAGTGGTGGAGTGGAGTTGAATGGAGGAAGTATTTATTAAAGGAAGAACCACAAAGCATAGGTGTCGATCTGTGGTTAAAAATTAACTATTCAAAGTGGGTCCTTTTCTTCGCTAATTTTAAGGAGCCACTTTCTTTTACGGATTTAATTACACAATTTGATTTGTTACTTGACTATATGGATTGTTCAGTCAATTAGTTATAATTATAATAAAAAATTTAGATAGCTTGAATAATCAATGCCTAGGAAGTGTCATATCACATGATTCTAGAATCAAAATTGCTATATCACGCCCCCTGTTTTACTTGTTACGCCCCCTACTTTTTCATTTATTCCTATTTTACCCTTGGACTATTTAATTAATTAAAGTAAAAAATATTTCTCGTTTTTTAGTTTATGGTTTTCGGAGACGGGTTTTACAAAATTATAATCGGAGACCTTTTTTAAATTATTGTTTTATAATTATTGGATTTTGGTAATATCTTTTACAATAACTAATAATTGTATAATAGTAAATGATTTTTGTTGAACTTTTCATTTTTGATTTAATTACCGCTTTGTCGTAACTGAGTTTGGGGCGATTTTTAAAGTAATTAATTTAATATGTTCCCGGTCTTAAAAAGACGTATTTTCCACCAACTATTGCAATTACTTTCACTAAAAAAAAAAAAAAAAAAAAAAGTAGCCTTGTCTTGTGAATTACAAGACGCGGCCATGGTGGTGTCATGTGAATTACAAGACGCGGCCATGGCCATGTCGTGTGGTTTACACGACAGAACCATGGGTGTGTCATGTGGTTTACATGACAGGTCCATGGCCATGTCTTGTAAGCCACATGACAGTGCCATGGCCGTGTCTTGTAATCCACATGACGGGTCATTGGTTGTGTCTTGTAAACTACATGACGAGGCCAATTTTCGTATTTTTTTAAATCGTGTTATGTGTGCCGCTAAATTTTATTTTATTTTTTAAATCTTGTAATCATTATTCTTGAAACGATATAATTTTTTCATTCATTCATTCATTCATTCATTCATTCAAGACGTTTTTTGTAACGATTTAATAACGTCTTGGATGAATGAGTACGATTTAATTTTATTTAATTTTGTAAAAAACCGTCTCCAAAAATCGTAAAATAAAAAACTAGAAATATTTTAGTTAACTAAATACATAGTTTAAGGGCAAAATAGGAATAAATGAAAAAATAGGGGGCGTAACAAGTAAAACAGGGGGCGTGATATAGCAAATCTCTTTTAGAATTCATGTGAATTAGAAAATGTTGTTTGGTTATATGCAGGCATTGTAATTCATGTAGGCATTCCGACTTACCTAGGGGGATCTAGGTAAGCAACTTCCTCCATTATGGAGGAATTGGGATTCATGGAAAGTTCCAATTCATGTGAATTGGGGTAACCAAACAACCTACCCATTTTGCAATTCACATGAATTAAAGTTCCTATGTAATTTAGTGGGCAACCAAACGACCCCTAATTATAATTTAGCATCATAATACAAATATAAAATAAAATTTGTTGATATTGAGATAATTTAATAATGGTATACCATAACAATATTACCACATGTATGTGACATGAAAATAAAATAAGAACACGTAATTTTTCGACTAATTAGACCGAGTAAATAAATAGAGAAAACGTAGCTATATGAAAATTATGTTTAAGTTGTGAAGAAATATGAAACAAATTGGATTTCACAAACAATGAAGAGGTAATTGCTTGCTGAGCTGACAAAAATTTAGTCGAAGGATTAGAGAAATATGAAACACATTGAATTTCACAAACAAAAAAATAAGAAATACCTTTTTCACTACCCAATATCAATCTCACAAAAATTTAATCGGAGAATTGAAGAGGTAATTGCTTGCCTAA
Source organism: Silene latifolia (assembly GCF_048544455.1). Taxonomy (NCBI): domain Eukaryota; kingdom Viridiplantae; phylum Streptophyta; class Magnoliopsida; order Caryophyllales; family Caryophyllaceae; genus Silene; species Silene latifolia. Next base: position 410,223,834 of record NC_133538.1, read on the forward strand.
TTAATATGGAGGTGAGTTACCACATTCACATAGGGTTAAGGCCTTAAAGGTGAGGAATTTTAGTGTAGGTGTATTTATTGAGGGAAATTTTAGAATGTTTGTTATTTGAAAAATACATGGGCCATATTCTTTTCACTAATTCTCATTTGTTACAGGCTCTTTTCGTCACAAATTACGACGGACCTAAATGTGACCATTTCTATGAAAAAAATGTGATCATTATTTGATAAGTAATATTTTATAAGTGATTACTTTTATCATAATGTGGTCGCATTTACGACCGTCATAATTTGTGACCGTCATAATCAAAGTTGGCTGGTGTAAGTAACAATGGCTCTTATCTCTTAAACAAGTGGTCAGGGGGTTCAATTCCTGACTCTTGCGAATGAAAATGCCAAACTTGGGAGGGGTCAACCCATTAAATTGCCTTCAGTACCCTGAAGGAGATTGCCCCAGGTGGTGATAGGGTATACTCCTGGTCAACACCAAAAAAAAAAAAAACAATTTGTAATCGTCACAAAAGAGACCAAGTTTTTTTAGCCAGTATTGCGTGGTAAATTTTTAGTTATCCTATTTTACACATAAATTGTTTATACTCCATATTTGTATGGCTAATTAACATCTTTATAGACAAATACATTTGTGGGGAAAGCATTGGTTAAAAGTTTTTGCGATTTTAAAATTATATCACTGGTTCGTATATCAAATTTGCATCATATTTGTATAATTATATGGCAGATTTGTATATTTAACAATTTGACAAAATTGTTCTAAAATATGCACGGGTCACAATTTTCATTTTGTCTTATTTTCATTGGTTAATACTACATGATTTGTACTTGATGATAAACGGGCTAAAAGTTCTCATTTTAGTGCACCAGTTCTCCAAACATGTACGCACGAGTTTGACTAAATTAAAAACGAGTATAACAATTTGCACGGGTGACTCGTGCAATTTGACTAATTATGTGTTATTTTTTTATCTAAGTAAATTTGTTTCATACGCCGTTTTATATCATTTACGCTAATTGTAATTGAAATTTATAATCCAAATACAAAAACATAATATGACTATGCGAAACTCAACTATTACTTAGCTTTTGTAATATAAAATTGTCTAAAAAAAGGCAAAGAGCTATTATTGCTTTATTTTTAAATTTTATTTCTAAAGATAATTAAATTTAACAGAAAGATTATTAATCAATGTAAAACGCATCTTAAAAATTTACATTTTTGTATAGTAACAAATTTAAAAGAGCATACCTGTGCATTTTGCATGGGTTTAAGACTAATATAATTAATATTGCACGGGTTATACAACAATTCAGAATGCTACAACATTTACTTTTGTTATGCTTTGATATATGACTATATAAATTGTAATTTTATTATTGCCATATTTTAGATACCCTCGCTAGATACAATTTTGATAATTGCAAACGAAATTACGATACGCATTGAGAACATGGAATATGAGTTCAGTTAAAGACCAACCAATATTAACACACCTTGCTACAACATTCTTAATAACAAACCCGTGCAATTTGCACGGGTTTAAGACTAGTTTCAATCCAAAACAATAACTTGGCATGTTGCATCACTTGCATATATAAAAACCACAAATTCTTCCTTGTGACGGAGATACCCGTCGCAAGCTTGCGACGGGCCAATTACATACCATATTAATCGCGGGTTGGGAAACAAGAAAGGGACAAGGCATTGTTGCTCATTTATGGCAAGTTGTACGTATGAGAGTATTGGGCACTGTTTATTGTCAATTATTTGCAATAAGTCCATCTTGCTTTTAATGCCATATCTCTCTCATAAATGTCATATCTCTCTTGCTTGTGCTAGGCTTCTTCTTCTTCAGCTCCCTATTGTTTCATTTGTAAGAAAGCCAAAAAAAAAAAACAAATCTCATTCGTTGCTTTCTATTGTTCAAAATTATATATGCGTCTTACAATCAATTGTCAAAATTTACATTCTTAATATCTCAAAAAGCTTGCGATAAAAAAATGGCTTACGAAAATGGAGCCTTAATTGACGTTAGATGGTGGACGAAGATGATGATGATGGCATAATTCATAGAGGGTTGACGGATAATGGTAAAGGTATGTATAATTAGGATGTTTATGTTGTGTAGAACTTATAGCTTACTATCATTCCCATTATTAGGGCACAAATCCAATTACAACTTATAGCTTATAACTAGTTGAGTCATAAATAATCACAAGGTAGATTTTGCCGTATATCATATTCCAGTATGTTTACACTTTTACTACTATTGTCAACAATACATTACAACATATTCTAAAATTACAACAGAATGTTTACAATTTTTTTTTAATGTCACCATGTCAACTACATTACTTCAGTTCATATAATTGTACATGTCGTTTGTATTTTTCACAAAGGTGTTTACTTTTAGGGCAAATGTCAACTAGAGTAAGACATATAATGTAAAATGCAGTTGTTGTGTTGTATTTTATTGATGTCTATACTTTTTCTTCTAATGTGATCCTCTTAACTAGGTTATGTCAGTTCATATAAATGCACATGTTGGTGGGTTTTTCAGAAAGGTCTATACTTTTAGGACAAATGTTACCCTGTCAACTATAGTAAGGCAGATAATGGAAATTGCACTTGTTGTTTAGTATTGTATTTATGTCTATACTTTTTGGGCAAATGCATGTCACCCTGTCAACTAGATTATCTCAGTTCATATAAATGTACATGTTGTTGTATCTCTCACAAATGTCTATACTTTTAGGACAAATATCACCCTATCAACTAGAATAAGGCAGATAATGTAAAATGCACTTGTGTGTTTTGTATTTTATTAATGTCTATACTTTCTATTCTAATGTGACCCTGATTACTGCTGTATCGGAAACACTCACATGCCGTTGGTTTCAGCATCAGGAAAACAACTTCTCGCAGAGCAAACGGGCGTGGCACACCCGAAGTCGAGAGATACTTTGTATGCTCATGTGAAGGAAAACATGGGAATGGTAGTAGGCAAGCTCAGAATGGTTTACCCCATATTGTTACGAACCATTTGAGGAATGCTGCAATCACATTTGGTGTTTTGAGACACTTATTTTGGGCACAAAGTTAGGTCTATGAAAACATCCGAATATAAGTGTAATCATAATTTTTTTTTAAACATAACAATGTTATAAGAGTAGGACAATATGCCACTAATTTTAGATGATAAGCTACCACTTTGTTGCAACATTTAATGCAAACAGAAAGTTATAAAATGATCACTAAGTTAGTTACACTAATTTTTACAAGATGTTAACATTAGGTGCAATATGCTACCAATTTAAGAATTATTAAATTTTGTAAAATCATATAAACATAGAGTTGTATAATGCTAACATATTATACATTCCAACATGTGAAGTAATGATCCAACATGTTACCATTTTAGGTTTAAATATGTTAACATTTTCAGATCACTTACATTCAACTACTTATGTAAACAAACATCTGCATAATGGAAACATATTACGCATTAGAACTTGTTCACAAACTTATTCAATATGTCAACAAATGTTTACTATTTTTCAATTGTTAAACATACAATAAACTGCAAATAAAACCCAAGAAACCAACAAGGTAACCGTAACTAATTTCTCGCTTTTCCTATGTTTCATGATTTCAATATTTAATTCTACAACAACCATTTTCAACTTTTCATTCTTTATCTTCAGATTCTTCATTTTCTCTAGCAACTCGTTCTTCTTCTCCATGTCCTCACTTTCCGCCATGACATCAACTAATTGAAAAAAGCTACAACTATTGTGCTGCAAGTGTTGTACAATAAGGAAATGATTACACAAGATATAATCAAATTCAATTGCAAAAATAAATTAACAAACAAAAAATGAAGTTAAATAACATACCGGCCAAAGAGAACACCCATAAAACCTTTTTCCTATATGCTCTCAATGCTCCACTATCCTCAAGACTGCTCTCATATTGTGTTTGCATAAAATTGTTTTTTCAAGTACTCTTGAATTTCGTGAATTAGATGAAAATGCATAACTTTTTCCCATCACTGGAGAAAAATGTAACCACCCCAATTTAACATGTGACCACTTCAAAAATCATTTGAGGTACATGTTTTCCTAGATTTTATTATGTGACCGTTTGAGGAGTATAAGTTATTATTTTCAGTCAACTAATATGTGATGGGATAAATAGAGTACACCCGGTAAATATGGTCACAAACATTCAGGAAATGGAAACATATTTCAGTCTCTTACATGTTCACTTCATTGATCAATATGTTACGATCTCCCAAGGACGGCAAGATCTCTAATATTGGTAACAAACTACTTTAATATATAAACAAGTGAACTCGATTTGGTGATCTTCTGTTCTTTAGTCAAAATTTCATAACAACTAAAATGTTGGAATTTGATAAACAAAATTGACCCAAAATTTAAGAAAACACAACCATAGGAAAGAAAAATAAACTATAAATTGTAACAATCAAACTAACATTCCTAACAACCACCAACAAAAATTCAACAAAATCAATAAAAATTGACTTTAGCAAAACAAAAAATGAAAAAATTTACTAAAATGATAAAATTTATTTGAAATTCAAGCTTAAAATGGCAACGATCATGAAATTTGTTACAAAATTTGACAAAAATAAATAAATAAAACATAACACCACAACATGTAGTAACAAAGTGTCCGAGTTTATAAACATAATGAACCCTACCAAATTAAGTTGAGATATGCCCTTTGTAACATAATACAAAATCATCTTAATTTGGTAACATTTTCACAGTTTATAGGTCACATAATACACTTCACAAAACTATATCAATAAGACTAAAATGGATTGCAAACATGCAAATCGAAAATATAAACAGTCATCAAATCACAATGAAAAATAAATCTAAACAATTATCAAGACCCCAAAAATCTAAAAAAAAAACATCATACCCAAAATTTAACTCCTTTTTTTTACCCTAAATTTATAAATCCAGAAAATATTCACAAAACCCAATTTATAAACCCTAAATTTAACTCACTTTTTTGTATGCATGTGCCAAAAATGAAAAATCATTCCAAATATTCAAATAAAATGCATGTTCGAAACCCACCTTTGATCTTGATTTCCCTTATTTGCTTTTTTTTGTATTCTTTGCAATGCAAGTGATGTCTTTGTAAATTTTTTTGTCACTATTTTTTATGTTTCGTCAACTGAAGATGACTACTATGTCATGAGTTTCTCGAATGAAGAGAGAAGAAAATGAATAGAGAAGAAAATGAAAAGAGAAAATGAATTGACTGGAAGTGTAGAGTGAGGTATTGGGAACGGGGGGGTTGTAAGGGGTTTTAGTATTTCTTGACTGCACAACATTAAATGCATGTGCCAAAAAAGTCAGCCTCTCCTATTCACGCACAGTACACAATGTCGACCCACTAAGCACGAATACAACACTATCCGACCCGTTGCAAGTTTGCGACGGGTATCTCCGTCACAAGCAAGACGGACTGTATAAAAACAACTGTAAAATGCACAGTCCTGGCATATGCTTCATATTTCCTATGTCGGCTATGTGGTTCCCTACTTTGATAGGATTAACTTTTTCTTTTTGCTTATAGTAATATTTGATATACGGAAAATTCATTGTATGCATATTTACCTAATATTGAAATTCTTATGTTCTAATCGACGATTTTTTGAAGTTTTTTTAGGTGCAAAATATATAATAATATAATATTATGTAATATTACTCATAAGGTTTCATCATTCTTATTTTTCATCACGGGAAGCACAATTATGACAATCAAAAGACTTCTTACAAGGGAATAGATTAGAACAACAAAGATTAGCATTTGCATTAAGTGGTTTTAAGCCTAAGAACAATGATCATCACTAGCCTTTGACACACTGTGTAAGTGATTTAACTTTTTGCCTGATAAATTACCTTAAACGATAAATATATCATCCGAATTAGTTAAAAGTTAGCTTTGTCTTATTTAATTTTTATATTTTTTTCACTTTGAGTAATTACCTAATGAGTTTCGAATACTCCGTAGCCCGTATTTATCATATACGGAGTATATGTGTATACATTGATATACAACTATAAGCAGACTCATGGTTTGAGATTGTATTGATACTATTATAATCATGGATTTATGTTTATGGTAAGTCTCCCAGTGAAACTTTTCAACTATATTATTTTTTTCAAATGAGCACACAATGTGGAGTGATAAGAATCGAACCCCCAACTTAGAGTAAGAGAGCTCTTATCACTAATTATTTATAATTTATTCTCTCAGTTATAATCATTTGTGTACCTTTTTTTTTTTCTGAGACTTGAAAAAAATTCTTATCAGTATAGATATTGTTCCCTTATATTTGGCTACTAAGAGAACCCCCAAAATGTAGGGTCGCTTGGCATACAAAACCGGTTACAACTGCATTTCTGGGATTGAGAAACGTATCTGGCTAACGTTGAATATTAGAACTCGATCATTAGCATATATATTTGTTTTGTCACAAAATATTGTTTTTGCCGTACTTAATGGTTTACGACTTAATTGAGAGTAGAACATGCTAACTTTGGCATGCTTTCATGAGGCTTTTAAATTGTCCTTCCCAAGTGATAGATTAAGAGAGCGGATTCTGTTAATAAATAAATGTAGTCAAGAAAAGCGTGAGAACTTGGAGTGCTTGGTTACGTACTTATTTAGACAAAGTACGTCAAATACTACTCCATGCATTACTCCCTATATTTTAGTCTATATGATTAAGTACGTAATAGATAGTAAATGATTGAATTTAAACTTGGATTTAATTAAATTAGAAACTGATCTTAATTATTAAGGTAGGGTGCTAACATGACACATATACAATTTTGTTTAATTTTGTGGGAAAGGTTATTGTTGATGAATATAGTCAGTCAAACCTGTAAAAACAATTTTATATATCGAAGTTTACGCTAACACAAACTCATGTGCTTTAGTTATCTACACATTATTTCACTGCTCTTAGCTTTCGATGACGACAGTACTTGATACAGAGTTCCATGCAAACACAAATCCTTAGTTATCTACACATTATTTCACTGCTCTGAGCTTTCGATGACGACGGTACTTGATACGAGAGTTTCATGCAAACACCAAGTCTTAAGACAGAATATAGTTTTTGACTCCCTTCAAGTCAGTGGGTATTTGAGTTACGTAGTAGTAGTTAGACCATCCCCAAGCAAGGTCGTGAAGGAGGTCGTGACCTTGCTTGGGTCATCTTAATCACAATTAAGGGAAAAATTAGCGTGACCCAGGTCATGGCAAAGGCAAGTAAAGGTCAGTTTGTGACCTTTTTTCTCAGACCTCGACCTCATCCATGACCTGCTAGGTGTCATGCTCTGATTGGTTACTCAAACAAAAAAAAAGGACACAATTCAGTCTTTGTCTAGATATCTGCAAAAGTAAATGTTACTTTCCCTCCATTGCATGCCTGCAAATTTTCCAAATAAAACAAATATATGAAGAAACTAAATGAAAATTATACAGTAAATCAAAACAATAAAAAATATGAGCATATAAAAAAGAACTATATTTTTAAATTGTCTATTAAATGAGCTTAATTTTGATATATGTTGACTCACTCTTATTTTTTCTATCTTCTCAAATACACCATTATATTCTTAACATTTTTATAAATAACATAAGAAAATCAAAACAGAAAAAATAAATAAGGATAAATACATGGCTACCTGGGATTGTGAAGGTAATGGTGAAGACGGTGATGGTAATCGTTCAAGAAATAGATCGATGATGGTGAAGATCGGCTATGATATTGAAGATCGATGATGGTGATGCACTTGGGGGATTCTTTGATTATCTGGGTTGTGGGGGGGAATGAATTTGGGAAAAGGGGGGATAAACTTGAAGAGTTTGGTTCGTTGTGTCTTTGTCGTCTGACCACGTTAAATTTACCTTTTTTTTTTTTTTTTTTTTTTTTTTTTGAGTTTGTTTAATACTCCGTATTAAAGCTACCATATTGACTCGATTATGTTCAAAATAATAATACGATTATTAAATTGAATAGATTTTCGTTAAAATACGACTGTAAGGGGTCGTTTGGTTGCCACTTAGAAAACATAGGCATTGGAAAATCCCATGATTTTGAAAAACATGGGTTGTTTGGTTGCCATAAATTTTACAAAATGTAGGAATTGGAACTTCCCAGGAACTTTCAATGCCTACATGATGTGGGAAGTTGCTTACCTACTCCCCCCTTGGTCATTGCAAGTTCCTGTGGAATTTAATTCCTACATGAGCAACCAAACACTTTTCCGAAATTCACCTGAATTGGATGAGGGAACTTAATTCCCATAAATTGCATTTTTCTAGGAAAATTAAGTTCCTTGATCAACCAAACAACCCCTAAAATTAAATTAATATTTTACTAATATCCGAATTAAAGATAAAGATAAATATTTATCATCTACTCGTAATTATTATTTATAAAATTATAAAATAAAATTAAGTTATATAAATTAAATGATAATTGGAAAAAATGAGAAAAACTTTAGTGGGGGTAAATAATGTAAGAAATGATTGAAATTGTTGGAAAGTGGGAAATGATTGGGTTGATGACCTAGGTCGTGACCTTCTTGCTTGGGAGGGTGAAAGTGGGTCAAGGTTAATAAAGTGAGATTAAGAGTAAAACCGGGTCGCGACCTAATTAGCGCGACCCTTGCTTGGGGATGGTCTTAGTACTACCAAAACGTTAGCGCTAATCAGAAAGTTTATTTTCTTAAGTATGACCATCGTCACTAAACAACTTATTTTTATTAATAACACAAATTTAATTATATAATAGCATTCTACACTTAAAAGTTACGGAGTACAATATTATTTATTTATACGGTAATTTAGTTGTTGGGTAAGGTAATCCATTATTAATAATAATAATAATAATAATAATAATTATTATTATTATTATTATTATTATTATTATTATTATTATTATTATTATTATTATTATGGTTCAGTTCAGCTCCAATCAACTTTAGTTTAGTTTAGTTCAGTTCAGCTTCGTTCAGTTCAGTTCAGCTCTAAAAATATAGAAAGAATAAGGCCTAAGTGGGTTAAAAGATGATGTCTCCGAGAAAGTATAGAGGGTTCAACAATCACAAATTAAATTCGAATATTCCCACTAAAAGTTGATAATTCAAGAATATTAGAGATTTCACCTTTTAGAAACTACTAATATAATTATTTATTAAATATATATAATACATGACATTAATTAATTAAATAGATGAATGTCTCGCAATATATAAGCGGTCTCTCAAGTCTCACCTTACTTTAACGATTTATTATTGTGTATTGCTCTAATGCCTTATTAAATTATGCATTATACTCCCTCCGTTCCAGTCATTATTTTACACACAAAATAAAGAAAGTGTAAACATATAACCGGAACGGAAGGAGTAGTATAATATTACAAAAAGGCCCGTGCATTGCACGGGAATTAAATCTAGTATATAACTAAAGGAGGCTTTTTTTTTTCTAATTATACTATTAACATTAGAATTAGGAGATAATTAATTATTAGAATTAGGAGATAATAAATTATTTACAATTTTTCTATTATAATTAGAAATATAATTTTCCTATTAGAAATAGGAAATAAATTAACAATTTATTAAGGCTTTTTTTTCAAAAGAGGAATTTTTTTTGATCGAATTAATCAATCATCAATCAATCATATCAATATATATATAGTGTCAAGTTCAAATAAGTCCCTTATATATTTTGAGTCCATAAGTCCCTCCCACAACCCTTGGATCATGCATGGTGGAAGGTTGAGATTGAAAGCAAGAAACAAACTTAACACTAATTAATTTACTTCTCTCTCTAGTTTTAGTAATACATTCACTAATTCATTATCATACACAATTAACACCACATTTTGTCTTATACTTCAAAGTTTGTGAAAATTTTGTTAACATTTTTCCTGGTTCGCTTTTTTCATTTTTTTTTTCGAGACAAGTTTTCGACATTTTAGGATTTTACGAGTGTAATTCTAACAGCAAAAAGTGTAATTTTAAGGAATATTTTCGAGAATTTTGCGTTTTACAAGTTTAACTTCAATCTTTTCCGAGTGATTTTAACAAATAATATTTTGAATTTTTGTAATTTTATCACAAGTTATTGTAATTTAGCATTTTACGAGTGTTATTTTAATGACAAAAAGTGTTATTTTAGTCCAGGTAAGTGTAATTTCAGTCCAATGAGATTGTTATTTTTAGTCAAGGAGAATGTAATTTTAGTCCAGAAAAGTGTAATTTTAGTCCAGAAAAGTATAATTTCAATCCACTGAGAATGTAATTTTAGTCCATTGAGAGTATAACATTAGTCCAATAAGAATATGAGAATATGACCAAGTCCATGGAGAGTGTAACATTAGTCCAATAGTAGTAAGTGTAATTCTAGCAGAAAAAGTGTAATTTTAGCCGAAAAAAGTGTTATTCTAGCAGAAAAAAGTATAATTTTAACAGAAAAAAGTGTAATTTTAGCGGAAAAAAGTGTAATTTTAACAGAAAAAAGTGTAATTCTAACAACAACAAAAAGTGTAATTTTAGCAGAAAAAGTGTTATTCTAGCAGAAAATAGTATAATTTTAACAGAAAAAAGTGTAATTTTAATGAAAAAAAGTGTAATTTTAATAGAAAAAAGTGTAATTCTAACAGAAAAAAATGTAATTCTAACAACAAAAAGTGTAATTTTAGCCGAAAAAAGTGTTATTCTAGCAAAAAAAAGTATAATTTTAACAGAACAAAGTGTAATTTTAATGAAGAAAAGTGTAATTTTAACAGAAAAAAGTGTAATTTTAACAGAAAAAAGTGTGATTCTAACAACAAAAAGTGTAATTTTAGCCGAAAAAAGTGTTATTCTAGCAGAAAAAAGTATAATTTTAACAGAAAAAAGTGTAATTTTAATGGAGAAAAATGTAATTTTAACAGAAAAAAAGTGTAATTCTAACAGAAAAAAGTGTAATTCTAACAACAAAAAGTGTAATTTTAGCCGAAAAAAAATGTTATTCTAGCCGAAAAAAGTTACAAGACTAAAAAATTTAGTAAAAAAAGTTAAAAAATGAGATCTCACAAAATATAAATAAGATCTAGGAAAAAATATAAAGGAAATTTGAAAACAATATGTACAAGAAGACTAATGTGGAATAAATACACAAAAAAAAGAAAAAAGAAAAAAAAAGAAAAAAGACAAGATTTGACGACACACGACACAGCAAGAAACAAAATTTGAAAAAAAAAGTGGATCTTAAACAATGAAAAACTGAGAACAAACCAAGAAAAAAGGAAAAAAAAAATGAGGGAGAAAAGGAGAAGAGGACGGCGCGCGGCAGGGCAGCCGTTAGGAGGAGCATAGACGAGGTGGTGAGGCTGGGGTTGTAACGGTGGTGCGTGTATGAGGTGGTAGGGGTGAGGAACGGTGGCGTCGGTAGGGGAGGTGGTGTCGGCAGATTTGAACTGGTGGAGGCGGCTTTGTGCTTGTGGCGTGAGGGACGTGTGGTGGTGGTGACGGGTTGTGGGAGGACTGGTCGTAGGGGGTGACGTGAGGGGGGTGTGGTGGTGGTGTCGGGTTGTGGGAGGGCTGGTCGTAAGGGTTGCGTGAGGGAGGTGCGGTGGTGGTGTCGGGAAGGTGGCGAGAATGGTGTGTTGTGGTCGGTGGTAAAGGGGGTGTCGTTGTGCCATGGTGGGGTTGTGGTGATGGTGTGGGGCTGGGTGGTGGTCGTGGGGGTAGGGGGAAGGCGGGATTTTTTTTTTTTTTTTTTTTTTTTTTTTGAATTTTAAGGTTTTTGAGAGTGAGAGGTTTTGAGAGAGAGTGTGGAAGGATATTGTGTGGATGAGAGATAAGTAGGTGGGAGAAAAAAGGTATATATATATATATATATATATATATATATATATATTAAATTAGTGAATAATTAGGATTAATTAGTGTGGTAGTGAGAGAGTGAGTTTTGTTAGCTTTAATCTCCTTTTTTTTTGTGTAAATCTAAGCCTTTCATTTTCTTCATCCAAGGGCTATAAGGAGGACTTATGGACTTAGATGTAAGAGGTGGACTTAGATGAACCCAATACTATATATATATATATATATATATATGTATATATATATATATATGTATATATATATATATATACATAAATATGGAGAGGCGGCCGACCTCACCAAATTCCTTCATTAGACCTGGAGAGACTGTTAGCGCGAGTCATTCAATTTGGGCTGAAAATTTGGCCCAACTATTTTATATATCTAAAATAAACAAACACAACTACTCATATTCTTCATCGATAAACTACAACGACTCATCAAATTGCAGCCATCATACCCAAATCTATCCATAAACTAATCAATTGCAGCGATTGTTTATAGATTCCAATTGCAGCGATTTGCCGATCAACAAGCTACTGCAATAATATCGTGATTTGATCAATTTCAGAAGATTTTATTCGATTAATTTGAAGGTAATTTCATAATTTTGATAAAAATTGAATATACTCATATAATTTTGCTAATTCAATAATAAAATGATGATATTAGGTTCGAATTTGATCAAATTGAACGATTTCGTAAATATAACATTTGAAATTGATGTTGATTGCGCGATTTCCTTTACCTAGCGATTTCGTATTACTTATTACATTGTTTTTGACGATTTTGCAGCTCTAATTGCTTTGGAGATTGTAGATATCACAATGGTTGATGATAATAGTGCTATTGAAACAAATATTTCTTTTATTGAAGCTCTAATTATTGTTTTCTATTTCAATTTTAATTTGTGAAATTTTGCGGATTATTTGTTTCGATGTTGTGAATCTTGAAGGCGATTTTGTGAATCATAGAGCTTCTTTTGTGAACTTATTTGTGTATTTTGTGAGACTTGTCATAAGTTGTTGAAATCGCCTATTTTGCTATTTCTCTTATCTTGTGAATCTTAGGCTTTGTTTTTTAAATCTTAAAAACCGAAAACTTCAAAAATTAAACATATATTTGCAAATCCGAAAATTTTCAAGCTTATGAGTTTGTCTGATGAGAAACTTCCTACAATGCATCTCGGCTTACCAACTGCAACACATTATAATCACTAACAACATAAACTCTCAAAGCTTAAAACTTGCAACACAACCTTCACCATACACAACTTACACACATTAAATCATCGTTACACACAATATAAAACCAAATAAACATCTAATCTAATATTTATCATTCTTAAGAGGCAAGTTATTTTATTGTTTTGCGAGGTTTAGGTTATGATTTGAGTCGATCTTGTGAATATGTTACCTAACTTTGTGAATGTAGAAGTTGATTGATTAAAACATCAAGATGACATTGTGAACCTTGTAATAGTCAGTTAGTCGCGCTGTAATATCTGTGTTTTTATTGATGTGAATCTGATGTCTATGTTTTTGTTTATGGGAATCTGAGACTTCAGTTTGTGAAACTTAGACATGATTATCTGAACCTTATAATAGATGCTCCGTCACGGTGAAAAGTTAATTATATGAACCATATATGTTTGTTTAGTTTGCTTAGTTGTGTATCTAAGACCTTATAGTGTGAATCTTAGGCACGATTTTGTGAAACTTATAATAGTCGTTTTGTCAAGGTGAAAAGTTAATTTTATGATGCATATATGTTTGTTTAGTGGTGAATCTAGGACCTAATTTTGTGAATTTTAGACATGATTTTGTGAACCTTATAATAGTCGCTTCATCATGGTATAAAGTTAATTATATAAGTTTGAGTTTCAACATTTTAACTACTCTCCATATCCCTAATTTTTTAACACTTCTCGAGTTCAATTTAGATTTTGAAGAAAATGATGAAAATTGGGAGAATCATATTATTATCATCATTGACGAAGACACAAGTAAGACATGGGTATGTCTATAAATATGTGTCTTAACATTTTAACACTTCCAAATCTTGGCCGAGTTGCATAGGGTCATTTGTCTGCAAAAACATATTACTTGCTTTTGTGAGTCCTGTCGTCTTCAATCGTGAAAATATGTGAGTAGAGAGTTGATGCGGATTCTTGAATATTAAAATTACAGCTTATATGTGAGCAGAGAGTTGTGAATTTAGGACATGATTTTGTGAATCTTGGACATGATTTTGTGAACCTTATAATAGTTAGTACTCTCTGTTTTAGCGGCTGTCTATATGAATTTATTCTTCAATATGATTTTATCTTAAATAACTAACACACAATCTGTTACTAATGGCAAAATTTTATCATCTGATTTTGAAGATCAATTTTTGATAGGTTTTACCTTTGATGATTCCAAGCACTACTAGCAGTGTGCTTGTGCTAGTTGACTGAGGACTGAGGTGAAAGCAACGAGCCAACGATAAACGATGGGTTGACGACTATCAAGTCAAGGCCACTTTCCCCACAATATCTGCTTAGTTAATATCTTCGTGCATGGATACCATAACTTGAAAGTTCAAGCAAGAGTTTGTTTAATTACTAGGATGCACTTGTCAGAGTAGAAAAAATGGTTTTCAAGCATGACTGACCCCTATATCCACCATTTTTTTTTCCAAAGAAGTGGAGGCAGCGAGTGTAGAAGCAATATAAGACAAAGGTTGAAAAATTGATGAATGAATATATGAATATGAGTAGGATTATTGTTAGTTTTATTGCTTTGGTTTGGTACGTGTCCTATAATCTCTATTCCCTTGAACTATATATACAGAATGGTGTTGCAACCAGGCGGGCATAAATACTGAAGAAATTTTATGACTGAATTAACGAAATTTTTATGAATAGAAGGTGATTTTGTGAAAACTTGGAGCTCACTGTGTGAAATCGTTTCTTATGAAGTTTTTATTTATTTCGTGAATCTTAGACCTTATTTTGTGAAACTAGAAGGTGATTTTGTGAAACTAGAGCTCAATGTGTGAGATCGTATACTTATGAAATTTCTTTATTTCTTATTTTATGAATCCTACACCTTAATTTGTGAAACTAGAAGGTGATTTTCTGAAACTTGGAGTTTAATGTGTGAAATCATTTACTTATGAAATTGTTTTTTTTTCTTATTTTGTGAATCCTAGACCTTATTTTGTGAAACTAGAAAGTAATTTTGTTTTCTTAATTTCTTATTTGTGAATCCTACACCTTAATTTGTGAAACTAGAAGGTGATTTTTTTTTCTTAATTAATTTCTTATTTGTGAATCCTACACCTTAATTTGTGAAACTAGAAGGTGATTTTGTGAAACTTGGAGCTTAATGTCTGAAATCAGTTACTTATGAAATTGTTTTTTTCTTATTTTGTGAATCCTAAACCTTATTTTGTGAAACTAGAAGGTACATAGTTTTGTACTATCATTACTCTTCCTGTACATTGTTACCATTGAAAGTTCATTCAATTATCCAAGTATACGAGGTCATAGTAAGGGTGGAAAAGCGGTGACAAGAACAGTACTCGATAAATTTTCCTAAATAAAGCTACCACTTCATATGTACAATAATGGCAAATTTGTTACCTCCTCTTTGCGAGGGGAAGAAAGATTCGATTATCAATCCAAAACATATCAAACCCCTGATAAATCAAGTGATGAGAAGCATAAATTCAATGCTTTTGATTCAAGCGATCTAAAAAGTAAACATATTTCTTTGAAATATTCAGAAATGCATGATGTAAATCAAAATAATATGTCAATACATTTTCAACGAGAAAAATGAACGAGATACGAAAAGTAGCATTTTTTGCTATTAGGTATTCAGATTACACAAATATGAACCACATCTTACTGCTGAGCACATTAGACCCTCTGGCTACCATGGGGTTCGTCATCATATGCATCATCTGCCTCTTGTTGGGACTGAGCTTGCTTCCTCTTCATTTATTCCTCAATGTTAATGCTATACATTGTGGTCTCTTCACACTCGTCCAACTCCATTTCTGAGAGCTGCATTGATGGCTTGGGTGGTAGAACTGCCTCCAAAGCTACGACCTGGTCAAGGCTAATTAAGTGACTCGGGTAATTCCACAGAGAAGTGGATGTATAGCTTGTCCTTCATGAATAGCCTATGGTAGATTGGCATACCCTCATCATCAACTGCCTTGAATTGATCTATACAACAAAAATCAGAGAAAAAACAAATTCAACACCTTTACAACTGTGAACGTTAATCCAATATACAGTCGGACGCAATAAACTACCGTCTATGAATAAACTTCCTGGTTTCTATGGGTCTCCTTGAATAAATTTCCTAGCTAAAATGTTTACTTTTATGTATGTTAGTGGTCAATATGGTTTGTAATCTCACATCTTTTATCGACTCACGTTTCCCTAACATCTTAGGAAGTTGATTTACTTCCATGCAAAATAGACCATGAAGCTTATCCATGGATGAAGGGAGTGAGAACTCAGTGATACATAAGGTCGTTGATGTCAAAATTTATAAAGGGGTTGACCATCAAAATTAATCGGGAATAATAAGAGTTGATATAACTTGTAAGGGCTGGCTGACAATCAAAGTCAGACGGATACTACTACAACTTATCAACTGAATCATTGATAATACAAAACTAATATAAGAAGAATACTCACCCACTGCCCTTTGAGCATATTACATTGCGAGACATAGAGAGTTTCTTTGTGGCACCGTCATAAAGGTCCTCGAGGGACACCTTGAGAGGATGGATTACATCTTCTCATCTCCTTTTCCTTCTACCTCGGTTGCTACCACCACCTGATCACCCAGAGAAATATCACAGGCATGTCATCTAAGATATATCATATTCACAACCTAACTTTATGGAATATAAGGCTTCATTTTCATATGAAAGTGAGGAGAGCCTGAAACAAGGTGCTACAAATTAATGATGTGAATGGTAAGGTAAGAGGGGATCAAATTATGCGGTTATGTCAAAGAGACATCATCAGATCAGCACTATTCTTTGAATGCTAGAACAATGGAAAATGATTAGAGCTGAACATTCCGACTGATAGAGTGACATTATCATGAAGTTGTCTTAGCTAACATATCCTCAGTTTTCTCGCATATGGTTCATTGGAGGCACAATTAGACTCATTGGCAGCTAAGGTAGACTGAATATGATGGTGAAACACTCTTTACTCTCTAGCCTCTAGCACAAAATATTACTCCACAAAAGGTAAAATATGACTCACAACCATTTTATCTACGTAAAGCTAAGTAAAAAGAAAATTCATGTTTTAGATGTGTGAAGCGTGCAATAAAAAACACACTCCGAACAAAGTAATAGTATAGCAAAGAAGTACACTAAGGCGAAAAGATAGACATAGAACACAAGAAACACTACCGGAGGTGATTAATTGAATAGAGGGAAAACTTAAAACTCAAAGATCCAAACGTGCTCCAGAAGAACGCAAAATTTGCAAGTAAGAAAATGAACAGGAAAAATGCTAGACTCGATCTGAAACACGAAGAATGTAAATTTAGTAACTAACCAAGAAATTAAAGAGTAATAACTGTTTAAACAATATGTATCAAGAGTAAGTATCGGAAAGAAGCATACAGAATAACAATATGGAGCAAACAAGCTGATAAATCGATCAAAACGTGCAAAACAAGAGTGAAACTTGGTAATTAAACTAAATAAATAAGGTTACGACCAAAATTTAACAAAGTAATAAACAAAATTCGAAATCAAGGTATGAAGTAGTAAAGAAACGGAAAGAAACATACGAAGCTTCACAAAGTGAAGTCTAGATTTCACCAAATCAAGCCTAAGTTTGACACAATCAAGTTTCACAAAATCAGGTCTAGGGTTCACATAATCTAGTCCAAGCTTCACAAAATCAAGTCCAGGTTTCACAAAATCAGGGTTATGTTTGCCAAAACCAGGTTTCACAGAATCAGGTTTAGGGTTCACATAATATACTCCAAGATTCACAAAATCAAGTCCAGGTTTCACAAAAAACAGGTCTATGTTTGAACCTTATTTTGTGAACCTTGGACTTAATCTTATGAATCTCGGGCCTGATCTTGTGAACTCTGAACCTAATTTTGTGAATCTTGGACCTAATCTTGTGAATCTTGGAGCTAATCTTGCGAATCCCGAACCTAATTTTGTGACTTGGGGATTATTTTGTGAATGTTGAACTTAATTTTGTGAATCTAGGACCTAATTTTGTGAAACTGGGTCTTTATTTTGTGTATTTAGGACATACGCTCCCATAGTGCTTCCAAAAGCAAAAAAGAAGACTGCCAACACCCTTCAACGCTACTAACGCCGCAATCAAATATTTAATCAACAAAACCAATTACTTGGTCAACAGAAGACGAGATTAAAAATCTCCACAACACAGAAAACATGACAAGATATGTCGATAGAGCTGTACTCCAATGACAGGTGAGTTATAATCCTTTTTTAAAATTTTTGCCTTTGGCCTTCTTAATAAAAACTCATCACAAAAATAGAAGTAAACTGACAAGAAACAGAAGACAAAGGTAGTCTTCAATATTTCCACATCACGAAAGTAATATAAGCATGTAAGAGATTGCTACATACAAGACAGAATAACTATGCATAATACAACAAGAAAAGCCTTTGACAAAAGCTATATTCGCTCACCCATTTATTCGAAATCTTTCCATGGCATCAATGAGATGGGGAGATGTAAAAAGCCCTGTACTGAAGCCGCAATTGCCTAATATTGACTCAGCAAAAATGAATGTTGAGCCCTGCCATTAAAAAAATCCCACATTTGATTAGGTAATATAACTTCAGTTGGGTGTAAAGGTAGTTCACATGAGTCGAATGAAAACCAGAACTTAACAGTTTACACTGACATTGATCTTTACCCCCGCCTACACAATCAAAACTATGATTTTAATTATAATGGTAGCCTAATAAAGTAACCAAAACTAACTTATATTACAAGCATAACTTTAGGATGAAGGATAATAAGTTACAACATAGTTAAATGCAGTCAGCAATAAGCTAAATGTTCTATCATTCTGCAATCACAAAGAAAACAAAACGAAACGAAACAGATACACACACACACACACACACACACACACACACACACACACACACACACTTGTATGAGAAGAGTGCATTTCAAAAGGGATACTCTATGATCGAAAACATATAAATTACATGAAAAGCGAACTGCCGTAAAGGGAAATCGTATGACCGAAAACATATAAATTACAAGAGTTCACATAATCATGTCGAGGTTTCGCAAAATCAGATCTAGGTTTCACGAAATCAAGCTTCACAAATCAAGTCGATATTTCATATAATTAGGTACAAAGTTCACAAAACTAGCTCCAAGGTTCACAATATTAGCTCCAAAATTTACAAAATCTTACACCACCTAATCTCACTTTTGACAATTATAACTCGAAAAATGACAAAAAAATAAAATGACTAAAAATAGGCCTAAGGTGACATAAAATATACCTAAAGTGACTGAAATTGACAGCATCACGAAGGCGCCTACCAACCATTATTGTGAACTCTTAAGGGAAAAGAACATTGATGAGCCACAAAATAAAATTTCCCTAGAACCGTAGAAACAAGTAAAGTAGATGAGCCACTACCTGAAGGTACACTAAGGATAACAAACTGTCCAATGCGCAAGATCTGGACATGAAGTATTGCAGGCTGCATAAGAATAAACTTAGGTTACGTAAATACTGGTCAAAGTAGTGGCCGACATTTTACTCATATTCTCAACAATAAAAGTCTTGATCCATAAACAATTAGTACGGTGTCCAGAATAAACTATGGACCTGGACATGGCAACAACATTGGTAGTCTAAGGAGGTTCAGCACTAAAGCATGTGTCTCTAATGTCATCGTCAGAGACGTTAGTATGCAAGGCGCGATGACAGGAGTCCGCATAAAGACATGGCAGGTAGAAGACGCACGACAAATATTACTTATAAAAAGTTGAGTAATATCATCAATGCATAAGAAATAAGTAACAACACCTCAAGCAGTACAGTTGTGTAATAAACTTTATATCATAGAAAAATTACTTGTATGTTATATCCTTTTTAACTTATATGCCTCCAACTATTCTGTTCTCCAGGGTGGTTCGGGATATGTGCAAGGAATAATGTTCTCAAACATTCAAATGACTGAGGTTCAACTACCGATTGTGATTGACCAATATTATTGTGACAAAAGCAAATGCAAGAATGAAACAACGATCGTTGCTGTGTCAGGCGTCACATATGAAAACATTAAAGGAACATACACAGTAAAACTAGTACATTAAGCGTGCAGTGATCGATGACCTTCCATGCACAAACATAACCTTAAATACCATACAACTAAAGTGACTGCAAGGACTTTATCGAATATCTGATCCATAATGAAACACACATCCAAAGAACGATAAGGTAATCACAAAAATTTGTACTCAAGCATCCAAAAACTCGCAAAATAGAGGTGAAGCTACTAAAATTGACTATGAAACAACAACATAGACTAATTTATGCTAATAAACTTAGGTATTATTCAATATTTCGTAATGAGTGTTTTGTCACAAACCTAGGTTACATGAAATCGATCCTAACTAACACTGAACAATAACAACGAAGCTCCAATTGCGAGCATAATGGAGCACAATAGAAACGCATAGAAATACATGAAATCGAGTGAAGGAAAATAGTAATACAAGAGCGAAACAAAGTAGTTAAACTTATAAAATAAGTTTCTAACCAAAAGTTAACAGATTAAGCAACAAAAAACGAAATCTAGGTAGTAAATAGTAAAGAAAAGGGAAAGGTACATACGAAGAAGCAGAGAAAATCGATAAAAACCTGCAAAACAAGAACGAAATAAGTAATTAAACGAAAATTTAACAGATTAATTAAGTTGATCGAAAATGAGTGTTATGGAAGCGTAATGAAATCGGGATGAATCGAAGTGAAAATTAGTTTATCAAAATTACCTAATTCCGAGAAGAAATTATGTTGATAATGGCGATCAAAGGTTGAGTGATAAAATGGCGATCGAAATGTGAGTGAATGGCGAAGATCGAGCTGTAGACGAAGACGGGATAAAGAGAGAGAGAAAGTGAAGAGTGTGGAGTCGGTGGAGTAAATGATGGAATATGACACGAATTGTGTTTTGTTAGATTGGGTTATGTACGGGACACGTGGACGTATCTGGTGCTCATTAGTTTTTAGATCCAATGGTTTAGAAATGGTTCAGCTGCCTCATCCTAAGGAGGATGCCTCACATGATTCAATTTCAATATATATATATATATATATATATATATATATATATATATATATATATATATATATATATAGAGAGAGAGAGAGAGAGAGAGAGAGAGAGAGAGAGAGAGAGAGAGAGAGAGAGAGAGAGAGAGAGAGAGAAAGGGGCGGGATCTCGTGAGTTGGGTTCTTACGATGAGTTGTGAGTTTGGAAAATCTCAGCCACTAGATCAAAAGAAATCAAGGGCTGAGATCAAATCACAAAATTAGGAAAAAAAAGGAAAATACAAAAAATACAAACGCAGCTCAAACACGAAACAGAAACTTCCATTGATACGATATTTCTTTCTCTCTCTACATCTCTCTTCAAAATCAAAAACTAAAAAACACAAAGAGAATCACAGGCAGTCAAATCTTCTGATCAAAAACCTAATACGATTACCAAAATCAAGCTGCAAACGAATTACGGGTAACGTATTTTCGAAATTAATGACGAATTCGTTGATTTTTATTATATTGAATCGTTGATTCACATGCATGTTTTCTGATTAAAACATATTAATGCAAAATTCGTAAAATTCGTTGATTTTAATTGAATTGAATAATTGATTTTACTGTTTTCAGGTATAAAAGATGGACAACGATATTAATAACAATTCTAGCGAAGAAATCAACTCCACAGTAAATATGGAAACAGGTAATAACGATTCTTATCTGTTTCTCAATTGTTGTTTATAATACTGCTATTGATTCTTATCTGTTTATCAGCAGTTATTTATAATACTGTTATTGATTCTTATCTATTTCTCAACTGTTATTCTGATTTTATTGTATTGTCTGGCTTGTATTAGAGTAGCAAAAGCGTACTATTATTCTGATATTAATGTACTATTATTGTAATAGTACAGTAATATGATTATATTATTTTATTGTTATTGTGATATTATTGTAATATTATTGTGATATTATTGTGCAGTAGCATGAAAATATATGGCTTATAAAAGAGTCACATACAAAATTCAGTATTATCTGTATTATAATAGAGTAGAATCAGAGTACTGTTTTTCTGATATTATTGTACTATTATTGTAAAAGTAGAGAAACATGATGATATTATTGTACTTTTATTCTCATATTATGGTACTATTGTTGTGATATTATTGTGCAGTAGCATGAAAATATACGGCTAATAAGAGAGTAGCATAAGAAAAACACATTTAGTATTATTGTAATGTTATTGATTGTCGTCTGTTTCCCAACTGCTATTATCATACTGTTATTGTCACATTACTGCAATGTTGATCTCTCCCCCATGCTACTGTTATTGTGATGTTATTGTCATTTTGTTGTCCTCTGAATGTACTCATTATAATAATTTCTTTATCATGAGATGTTTTCTACTGTCTCTATTGTTGGGGAAAATGCAATCGTAACTATTGGGGATTCTTCTAATAACAATATATTCACCAGCCCAACTTGTTCAGACGAAGAGAACGATGAGTTTGTTCCAACTCTTCATTACAGCAGTACATCCGGGGGTACTGAGCAATGGGTAAGAACTGTTGAGAGTGATTTTACACCTAAACGTGGCATGTTCTCTCTTACCTTGGAGGATGCAATACAGTTCTATAACATATATGCATTGGCTTGCGGATTTGATTTGAGAAGGTACACAAATGCGAAATATAAGGGGGGCGTCAACGTAAAATCACTGGTATGTAACAGACAGGGGTATAGAGATATGAAAAGAAAACTACGACTTGAAGCAAAAAATCAGGAAGCTGGTAATTCGAGTACAGTAGAGAAGAAAAAGCGAATAATTAGACAACCAAAGAAGCATGCTCTGACATGGTGTGGCTGCAAGGCACACATGAGGTTGAGAACCTGTGAAAAAACAGACGACAGACCGGCTGGATATATTGTGGACGTCTTTATAGACGTTCACAATCACTCTCTTTACCCTGTCAAAAATAGAGAGTTTCAAAAAGCTATCAAGGGACGTCCATGATTACATTACGAGGACCATTATTGATCATACTAAGCTAAACATAGGTCCAACATTGAGCTTCAGAATTCTCAAGGAATACTCAAATGGTTATCAGAATATCGGTGCCTCTTTGCTAGACTTCAAAAACTTCAAACGAAATATCAAGTGTCACATTGGGGATAATGATGCTAAAATGTTCATTGGGCATTTCAAAATGCTAGCTGAAACAAAGGGGTTCTATTTTACTTATGATCAGGATGAGAACAAATGCTTGACGAAGGTTATTTGGGCTGATAAAGAAGGTATAAACAACAACAAGTTATATGGAGACACAATCTCGTTTGACCCTACTTATGGGACAAACAAATATTTCATGGTGTTTACTCCGTTCACAGGAGTAGACCACAACAAGAAGACGGTAACTTTTGCAGCTGGATTACTTGAATTCGAGAGTCAGGATTCATTTGAGTGGATTTTTACAAAATTTCTGGAAGCAATGAGGCAGCAGCAACCTCAGTGTATAATAAAAGACCAATGCCCTGGAATTAAAAAGGCATGCCCAAACATTTTCAAGAATTCTGTGCACAAGTACTGCATGTGGCATATCATGCAGAAAGTGCCTGAGAAGGTGGGAAGGGCAATCTGCAATGACACGGATTTTATGACAGACATAAATGCTGTTGTTTGGGATGTCGACTTAGAACCAGAAGAATTTGAACAAAACTGGCAAACTGTTATTGAAGCACATGGTATGCAAAACAACCGCTGGTTGAAGTACGTATTCTCAATCAGACAAAAGTGGATACCGGCTTACTTTCACGATCTGCCTCTAGGTTGTTTGCTGAGGACAACCCAGAGATCTGAAAGTTTAAACAGCTATTTCAAACGGTTTGAAAGCCACTTTGGAACCCTTGTCGAGTTCTGGATGAGGTACAATTCTGCAATAGAACAACAAAGGCATTCACAAAGGAGGATGGACACTGCAAACGAGCATAGTATGCTCGAGAAAGTAGGACCAATGAAGGTAGAGATGCATGCCTCACTTGTATACACACATCCTATCTTTACAGACTTTCAGAAGGAAGTCAAACATGCGATATGCAGCATGGGAGTCGGGGGTTTGACAACAGTAGGGGTAGTGGAGTACCATGATGTTCGTGATGGACTGAAGCACAGAAATTTCTGAGTGGAATTTAACATCAAAACTAACGAGAGCAAATGTGCATGTAAGCTGTTTGAGAGGCATGGAATTGTCTGTCGACATATACTGTGGGTGTGGAATAGTAGGCAGGTATACAAGATACCTGAGCCTTATGTCCTTGCTCAATGGACAACGAAATCCTACAGACCAATTGTCCAAGATGAAACTGGAGACGTCATAGAAGATATTGACGAAGCTGACATCAAGAAAGCTGAGATGTCAAAGGTTTGGTCTGAGATTTATGCAACTGTCGGGCTGATGGACACTTATGCTACGGTTAAACAGATGAAGCAACTGCAGAAAACCCTGAGACAGTTCAGGGAGAACATCAAAGGACCAATTGAACCGAAAACTAAAAGCCAGGAAATCGAGGATCTTCTTGGCATCATAGCTTCAAATGATATTGACCTTCGACCGCCAAACAAGGCCAAGAATAAGGGAAGTGGCAAAATATTCAGGTCGTCGAAATAAAAAGCCAAGAGCAAGCCAGAAAAGAGGAAGCGAAGATGTGGTAACTGCAAGAAGTGGGTGAACCACAATAGTAGAACTTGTAATCTTCCTTTTGCTGAAAGTCCCCCTTCTGATGACGATGATGAAGAAGAATCAGAAACTGAAGAGGTATGAATCTGAACTGTTATTCTCTTATTATTCTAATGTTATCCTATTATTCTGCTGTTATTCTGCTATTATTCCGGTGTTACTCTGTTATTCTGCTGCTGTTATGATATTCTACTGTTATTTTGCTATTAATGTGTTGTTATTTTGCTCTACTTGTTACGTTACCTTAATGACAAATACTAAGTAAAAATTGCAGGAATCTGAATTAGATGCATGAACTGAGAAAGACACAAGAGACGCAAAAGACAAGGGCTATGATGAAGACCTCGCCTAAACGCAAAGAGTTTTACTATTTGTCATTGTTTGAATTACATTTTATCCTAAAATGTTACTAGATAATAAAGTGAGACCTACATTATATGAGAATTATTACTAGTCACTTTAATTTTTTTTGTTAATATTATCTGACTGTCTTCCACAAACCAACTATAAATAAAACTGCATTTAATACTACAATAATAGTTGAATAACAGATTAGTATTATTTATTAAAGGCAGTTCCACTTTTCAGTTTTCACAACAGTTACCTAATCTAATCTTATTAGAAAAAAACTGTTTGTCTCCCATAACCACCTATAAATACTTCTATTGGGGAAAAAAAAAACACAGACTGAAAAAGTTCATTCCAAAAAACCTCTTTATCTCCTTTGCAAAAGATAATTTCTTATCTTTCTATTTTTTATTTTTCTTTGGTTACACTATATTGGATACTTTAGAAAGGTAATTTTCTTTCTTCTGCTTTGCTTTGCTTTTAATTTGGTTGAAATATTTTGAACATCTTTTTATAATGCAAAAAGTTTCATACTTTCAATGCTGCAGAATGAGTGACGTAACTGACGATAACCGAAGGTCTCCAACAAGGGAGGAAATTAATGAAGCGAAACAGAAAATAGAGTCGCTTTCGATAGAGTTGATTGATACACGAACAAATGTAGAGGCAGCAGAAAACCGTGAAAAGGCCTTAATAATAGAGCTCGAAAACGTTAGGGCACAATTGAAGGTTGCTGAACTTCACAATAACCGTATGCGTAGACAGTTGAAGGAAAAGAAAAATAGGAACTACACATAAGCCGAGATGGACAATCAATTCATCGCTGGTGTGAATGCTTTGCAGAAGTCTTACGCTGAAGTCTATCCTTCAATCTCTGCTAATTGGACACCAGTTCTGAAAGCCATGGAACTTATGGACGGATACAAAAGCCCTTTTAAGGATGAGTCGGTGGAAGTTGAGAGCACTGTCCAAGGACCTGCGTGCAGGCGTCAGAGAACAAAATAAAGATATAAAAATCTATCCATGATGGTCCAGGGTTCCTGCTTTAAAATATATGTTTAGAATATTTGTTGCTTCAAAAATAATGTTTTTAATATCTTAGAACGCTGATGTTTATTATGTAACTACTATGTTTAAGTATTATTTACTGAATAACATTGGAATAACAGTAGTCCTTACCAGAATAATAGTGCAATAACAGCAGAATAACTGCTCATTATGCAGAATAATACTGCAATAACAGCAGAGTAATGGTAGAATAACAGTGGACTAATAGCAGTCTAAAACGACTGCATTTACACTTGAATAAAAATGAATAGTTTTAACAAAATCATGCTGGACTAACAGTAGAATAATGCCGGACTAACAGTGGAATACTAACAGAATAAACTAGTCCTTATGCGGAATAAAACTGCAATAACAGCAGAATAAACTACTTATTATGTGGAATAATAGTGCAATAACAGCAGAATAACGGTGCAACAACAATAGAATCACAGTTGAGAAAAAAGCGCCATTGACAGTTGAATAGAAATAGATAGTGTTTATAGAAAGCAAAGGTAATAGTAAAGCTTAATTAAACTAGAATAACAGTGGAATAACTGTAGACTAATAATGCAATAACAGTAGCATAACTGCTAATTATGCGGAATAATACTGCAATAATAGCAGAATAATGGTAGAATAACAGTGGACTAAAAGCAGTCTAAACCACTGCATTTACACTTGATTAAATGTACACTTGAATAAAAATGAATAGTTTTAACAAAATAATGCTGGACTAACAGTGGAATAACAGCAGAATAAACTAGTCCTTTTGTGGAATAATACTGCAATAACAGCAGAATAAACTACTTATTATGCGGAATAATAGTGCAATAACAGCAGAATAACGGTGGAATAACAACAGAATTACAGTTGAAAAAAACAACCATTTATAGTTGAATAGAAATGGATAGTGTTTGTAGAAACCAAAGGTAATAGGAAAGCTTAATTAAACTAGAATAACACTCGAATAAGTGTAGACTAATTGTGCAATAACAGCAGAATAACTGCTCATTATGCTGAATAATACTGCAATAACAGTAGACTAATAGGGGAATTACAATAAAAATGGATAGTGTTTGAAAAAAGTAAAAGTAATATGAAAACTCAATTAAATTAGAATAACACTGGAATAACAGTAGACTATTAGGGGAATAACAGCATAATAAACTACTTATTATATAGAATAATAGTGCAATAACAGCACACTAATGGTTTAATAAACAATTTACACTAACTAGTAAAGCACAACACCAGCTTCACAAAAGTACAGCTGGAAATTAACTTAAGAAAAACGATAATACTACTTCAGTACGAGATGCCAAAATACATATCAAATACTTAATCTGACTCTATTGGATACACAATAGTCAGCGGCACAACATTCACTACGGCGCCTGATTCTTCACTTGTAGTAGAAGATTTGGGTTTCAAGTCTTTCAACTTGTTCTTAGGCCTCTGGTTCTCAAAAGACTCCACCTTATCAAGGACTAACTACCTATAGACATTGATATCAGCCAAAATCAGAGAAGCCGATATTTCTACGCAAAAGCTTCGACGAGCTACCTTGTTGTGAAGATTGGACACAAATACGCTGCCACCATATTCAGCCATTGTATACAACAAGAAACAGCCAGACTTGGTATCCAGTGGTTCCTTTTTTTTCCATCTAAATGGAACATCCACGACTTCAAAGTTGCGGCAATCTTTAGACTTCATAACATTATTAGACTCCATAAACACATGCATATGATTTGCCACAATCTCTGCCAGTCTTCTGTAGTCGGCTAAATTTTTGCCCTCATGAGTCGTGTTGTCCAGAAAATCAATAGTTTCATTGATAAAGTTGATGCAGAAACAAGAGTAGTGATCATTGTATAAAATGGGCACAAACACAAGGTCAGAGTTTAGTCGACATCTTCCTTTGCAGGACTGTAAAAATATATTCCGAAATTGCAACAGCTTTTTACCCCGAATTGTCAACAGGGCTTGAGGAATCAAAGTTTTCTAACAGTGAATAAAGAGCATCCTTCTAAAAAGAAACCATAAACAACAAAAAATAGTGCACAAGTGTTAAATTTATATAACTACTTATGAGTAAATAAGTAGGTAATAACGCAAATAGCAAAGGAAAAGCCAAATACCACATGACAAAGTCTGAAGAACATTGAGCTTGGTTCTGAACGTTCCTCAAACTCCAACGAATTCAAAAGAGTTGACCAAACGTCGACTACTCTTGTTGACATCATAGCAGTTGCATCTACAATGGAAACAATATCCCCCCTATCCAAAAACATGCTGACGTCCTCGTTGTACACCACTAACATCTCACTGCATTCACAAAAATAATATATGATAAGAACAGTGGAATTACAGTGGTATAGCAGTAGAATAATAGTTCAATAACAGCAGAATAATAACGAAATTAACAGTGAAATTACAGTGGACTAACAGCGGAATAGTAGTGGTATAACAGTAGAATAACAGTTCAATAAAAGCAGAATAATAACAAAATTAACAGTGTAATTACAGTGGACTAACAACGGAATAATAATGGTACAACAGTAGAATAACAGTTCAATAACAACAGAATAACAAAGGGAATTAACAGTGGAATTACTGATACTAGTTTGGCACTAGTACTTTGACAAAATAATAGCATAATAACAGGAGATTAACAGAACAATAACAATGGAAAACAAAAAGAGTAACTGAACAGGAACACCACAATCAAAGAAATGAAAATCGACACATATTCTTCTTTCAAGCGAGCGTCTTCACGAAGAACAAAGTCCACCACTTGCTTCCGCACCTTTAGCATCTTAGAGAACTGTTTTTTGTTTTTCCGAAACAAATCCGACACCGCAACAAAACTACTGTCCTCTGGCCCGCAATCCATAGAGCAACCCAGCCCATCGTCTGACCTACCCCTTTTACGGCTACCCAAAGCCGACTTTGGACTCATGGTGCTATCGACAGCCATGCTTCCCACTTGAGGGCTGGCAGTAGGGGTTTTTGTAGAGAATTGAGTGCTATCGGTGACAGTAGATAAAACGACGGGCTCGACAACAGGCTGCGTCGTCTTAACTTTTTTACCAACAGTTTTCACCCTGCCAGAACCAGGACGTTTCTTAGCGCTTTGAGAAACCCTCGCTTCTGTATCCTCAATACGCCGTTTCTCTTCAAGCACACTCAGGGTTTTCTTTCTTGTATTGTTCACCTCTTCCAAAGTTTTCAACACATCACCCCTAGACTCGTTCATATCAGACAGTACAACCAGGGCAGTGATCTTAGCGCGGTAAATGGGCTCTTGAATCACGATTACCCAAGTCACAATCAAAAACAGTTCCACGGTAAAAGAGCATGTGCAACATCGTATATACACCGCAGTCCAAATTTTCAATCTCAGCGGTTTGCCAGGTAAAATGGACGTTGACAATTTTATAATCTTTAACCTCCCCGTCTCGGGCAACTCTATTTTTGATCAGAAAATCAGACATTAAGCTCAACTTCAAATAAGCAAGGAAAAGAAAACATAATTAGTAACAATACTTAAACAAACTAGGCAAACACCAAGAGAAAATTAGGCACAATAAATGACTTACAACAGTTTGACAATAAAGCAAACGTACACACGGTTGTTGATGATCAGCAAACAACGCCTCTTGAAATACATTATCAAGATATTCAACCCTCTTGGCATTGAAGTTGATGCACAAACAACTAAAGTGCTCATGCAAAAGCGTTGGGATGAAAATCTGGGAAAATATTTGGCCAAAAAAATTGTTACTAATTATGTGGTAAAAAAAAGCAGAAAAATAGCAGAATAACAGTAGAATAACAGTAGAATAATAGTAGAATAACAGTACAATAATAGTAGAATGCACACAAGTACAAAAACATACCATATCAGAATTAAGATCACAATCTCTCTTGTTGTTCTTTACAAACTAAGTAAATGACAAGATGACTTCCTCACACAAATCACTTCTGGAAGCCTTCTCAAGTTTCAACGGCATACAAATTCGCCCCAATGGACTCTAAAACAAAGTGGAGAAAAGAGTTGAAACGTGATGCAAAATGAAAAATAAAGTAAAAGAGACAATAAGATAGAATAACTAGCCGTTGCACCAATCCCACAGAAAAGTCGACTTGGACTTCCTCTTATACAAGTATCATTAAGAAAGAGGGACCACCAGTCCATAACTCCAAGCATTATCATTGTGTTTGGAACCATGGATTCCATATCCTCTCGATTCAGGTAACTCTGAAGATCCCAAGTGACAAGATTCTCATTTCAAAAAGGAAAAAAGAGAAAAATAAGAGTCACATAAATATATTTTTGAAGAACAGAAAGTAGAATAATATTTAAAATAGAAAGCGGAATATTTTTTAAAATAAAAAGGAGGTCTTACGTTTGCGAAATATTATGATCATTCAAGAAACAGTAGTCAGCAACCTCTTTCCTCTTGGATAACATTGGGTTGAAAACATGTCTCATTGTTATCATTTATTTTGACAGGACAATTAGTTGAGGATCCATAGTACCACAATCATAGCTGCATCCGAAATTCTCAGGCACAACAGAAAACATTAGCTCCTCATGTGCAGCAGAGTGCAGCAAATAACTTGTACCAATATTAGGAGCATTCAAACCATCAACGCCATCGTCCTCTAGGACACCCTCACCAACAACAGTACCATCCTCCAACACAACCTCAGCATCCTGTTTATTAGAATTATCTATCTCAGACGCTGCCCCAAGCAACAAGTCTGCATGACAAGACATCACCACTTCGGGTACTTCCTCTTCTGCAGTCACAAATGCTTCACTGCCAATTTGAGTGGACTGTTGAGTGTCATTAGGCATTGGAATGCCAGCAGCTGTATCCGTCAACTCTGTCTTAGGCAAACAAGCATCAGTCTTTGGAATTTGAGTTTCTTGAACAACTACCGGTGTACACTCAACAGTATTAGGCACGTCCTCTAGCGGATTATCAACAAGATAGGCTTCAACTTGAATGTTAACGTCCTCCACATTATTGTTAACATCCTCCACATCATTGTTAACGTCCCCCACATCAACTACTTTCTCACCAACATTATGTGGCTCTCCATAACGAAACTGAATGTCAGCACAGATATCCGTCGTAATAACATCTAAACCGAGGGGTGACAATTGTGGAGTTCCCACCTTTGCACTTTGTTGAATGACGGGACTATGTTCAACACCCTCCTTTTCAACTATAGTCGGCTGCACATCCGAAAGCCCGACACACTCCTCATAAAATTGAGAAAACAGATTAAATGATGGAGGTTCAATAATGACATCTTCATGTCTAGCTTTTTTGGAAGCTGGTTCTTCAGGAACAGTTGACCGCGATTTATTTGCCGCTTGCATAGCCAATACATGCTTAACCCGTTCGTCCAACTCACGGATAACTTGACCCGTGAAGAAAGATGGGGTGGCAAACAAGTTCTATGACCCTTCACAATGCACTTTTTCTGATTGTTCAGTCGTGCTTTCTTCAGCAGCTCGTCGGGTTACTTGGCTGGGCAACTTAGTAGTAGGTGCTTGACGCATAGCCTGCTGGTTCTTCTTCATCATCTTCGACTTTATTACTTCCGCCCTTTCCAAGTATCGGCGGCATAAAATCTGAGTCCCTCTCATTAAGCAATATAAGTTCATGAACATCCTGTCAAGATAAAATCCCAAAATTTTACTTAAAACTGAATTCCAAAACATAATAACAGTGCAATAATAGTAGAATAACAGAGGAATAATAGTACACTAACAGCAGCATAAATAACAGTGGATTAATAGTAGAATAACACTAGCATAACAGAGGAGTAATAAAATAACAAAGGAATAACAGTACACTAACAGCAAAATAAATAACAGTGGAGTAATAGTAGAATAACAGTAGTATAACAGTGGAGTAACAATTTGAATGAAATATAGAATGACAGTAGGAAAACTGAGGAATAGCAGTGGAATAATCGTAGAATAATAGCAGTCGGAGAACTAATACTTTAAGACAATAACAGAATAACAAAAAGGGTAAACATTTTAGAATGATTCGACAAAAAAATAATCAAACAGGTACTTACGTCGACCGCTGCGGAATGTACTTGCTCATCTGTAAGAATATCAGCAGGTAGATCCAGCACAAGACATCGACGTTGACTACGTTGACCACAGCCAAAGATGTTTGGACGTGACAATGGGAAAGGAACGTCTAAACGCTCCCCAGTGCCCAGAGCACCAGCAGCTACCTCACGCTGCAACCTCTCACTGAAAGACTTTAAATCCCAATGTTTAATGAGCGGTAGCTCATTATTCACCTGATCACCGTTAAAGAAATAACGGTGAAAATAGGTGATAGCCAAAAGCACTAAACAACACCGAATATTTTTCCTCCCGTTAAGGGATTCACGCACAGAAGTCACCAAGTCTGCAAACACAAACTGACACTAATTAACTTCCTTGATCCTAGAAACATCTTCCACAACGCTTAGAAGTCTAAGATCAACCACAAAACCTGACACAAGAGCAACGAAACACGACATAGCAAAAAGAACAAAAGTCTTCTTAAACTCATCATCAGCAACCAAAGACGCTAAGAAGGTGTCCTGAACTTTATTAAGTGGTATCCCACTTTTGTTATTGGCGATACTATACTTCTCACGCCAAGCACGCTTCAAAGCTTCTCCATCAGCTCAGCAGAATCCGGAAACCCAGTAATAACCAAATCCAATTTTGATCCAGAATTTGGTAAACCAAACACATCGTGCACATCATCTTCAGTCAACTCGTACTTCTCGATTTCAGATATTTCAAAAAATTTCCCACTTCTAAAAGCATATATAATCTCCCGGAACATGGTATGGGGGAGGGCAGAAAGCTTCAACTCAAGTAAACTCTCGAATCCAATTTCCCTAACTGCCTCCTTCTGTTCCTCAGTGAGGGCTTCAATAACTTTGAGAAGAAAAGCAGGCCGACAGCAGCTAATAAATGGATCATCACTGTACACAAAGGGGAAAAAATATGCAATGCATTACAGATAAATACTGAAAACATTTAAGATAACAAAAGGACCAGCAGAATAATAGCAAAATAACAGGAGAGCAACAAAATAACACGAAAGTAACATATTAAAAGTAAAATAACAGCAAAATAAAAGTAGAATAATAGTAGTACATACACTTGGTTATTTTCTGCGGCATCTCCCGCCTGAGGTTGGTTGCTACTTATCACAACTCCCTTCTCACGCTTAACTTTCCCAGCCAACTTACTACTAGTCTTTGGTGGACTAGAGGACAACTTCACAACTTGGGTCTCAGCCTTTCGTTTGGTTTTTTCGTGGGTGGTTCACTTGTACATATTGCTTGACTACGAGTACTCCTTCTCTGAGAAGCAGTGCTCTTTGATGGAGATGTGTCAGGGGATTTGAATGGAGACGGGCCCGGAGAATTTGATGATGACGGGTGAGTTGACTTTAATGTAGGTGCGGATTTGATTCTTAACTTCATTTTCAGCTGTACTATCGGGAAAATAAAAATCAGGATCACTTTCAATGATAAATAGGTATTCAGCTGGACTTTTTAATAATGACGGCAGAATGAGAGTAGGGTAACAACAGAATAACAGAACACTAACAATTAGTCAAACTAATATTTGTCCAAAAATAACAGGACATTAATAGTAGGGTTGTAAACCAACCAGTGACAGGACACACTTAAAATGACTAGAATAATACTAGAGGTAGACCAATTATACAAAAAGTGCAGGAACATATGCCAAGGATAATAATAGAACCGTTATAATACAGCAGTAACAACACAATAAGAAGAACACGCAAGCATAAAGAAAAACACAAAGAGAATCAAAAGAAAGCCTCTTTGAATAAGGATTCAAAGACAGTTTCAAATTGCATACAACCTACATAAGCCTTCGTAAAACAAAATAACGTACAAAATTACAACCAGAGACAGTTTCAAACTACATAATAGCCAAAATACATTCTTTCCTAGAAAGAACCAAAATGTGATTCAGAAAATACATGACATAACGTAAAAAGTCAGTCAGGGTCAACAACATCGACTTATAATACAAATCGTAAGCAAGATCATAAGCAGCAGGATATTCCCTAAGTGTATCAAAGTAATCGTGAATTAGCCTGATCCGATCAGATGCAGGTGCGTAAAGGATCTAGTCACGATCGTGTATATACTGGCAAGCATGCAACACCCTCTTTCCTGTCTCACTTGCAATCATGTAGCACTTGCATCATTTGAAAACTATTTTCGAACCCCTTAACACAATCTTAAAACCTTCACTGTGACTTGTTGTTAGAAGTTTCATATATTGGTCGTTAACACCGGGGGCACTTTTATGAAATAGGAACATTTGTGACCATTTCTTACAAACAAGACACATATTGCTCTTGTCCAAAGTAGTCTCTACATGTTGGAATACTCTTTCCATTAGGTCCTGGCTGTTTAAAACTTCAGACATTAATTGATTACGTCGACGAATTTCTACATTAACTTCAAAGCACTTATCAGTGTTATCGTCCAATAACCAACCCATTTTTTTTCTTTTCAGTAGCGAACTCTCTAGCAAATAACAATCTATCTTCATTCTCTTTATTTATTACCCATCCCTGACAAACTAATTCCATTTGTAATGCTGAAACCTACAAACAAACAAACCCTAACAAGTGACAAGACTCAACAGAATAATAGAAACAGTAAATAAAAACAGGAAAAACACTACAATGACAGGAAGAGTAACGGTGCAATGCCGCCATAGGAGCAAAGATAACAATGAATAACAAAAAATACTTGAAAAGTAAAGAAAACACAAATAAACAAAAAACCCTAGAAAGGACAGAAAACAATTAAAACATGAGAAATAACTTGACAACAAACTAAACGCAAGAATAACAGTAGAATAACACAAAAGTAAAGTGTGTAGAGATCAACAATAGTAAAATACTCAACACAACTCTTCAACTAGAACATGCAAATCACTTCAAAACAATAGAAAACTGCAGAAACGACTAGAAACATGCAAATCACTTTAGGAAAAATCAGAAATTCAAAATGCAGGATAATATTACAATGAAGGAATTGCAGAAATGTAATAACGACATTAAAGTACTCGAGTAACTAAACCTAGCAATAATTAATCTGAAAAACGGAAGTGAAAGCATAGAAAAGCATGAAATAAAACTGAATAACAGAATAGAAGAGGAAAATGGCATGGAATTACCTTCAATCGTAAGATAGATGTTGAACGCCGAAGAGAAAAGAGGCGAAAATATAAGGGAGATGAACGGTTGCAGAATAATAGAAGGAAGAATAACACCAGAATAATAGAAGAGAGATGAACGGTTGCAGCAAAAATGATTATAAACGGTTGCAGTAATATTAACTAGAGAGGGAAACAGTTAGGAGATCAGTAAATGACGGAAGAAGAGAGAGAGAGAAAAAAAGAGGAAATAAACTAAATAACAATGCTTTTATATGACAACTAAGATTAGATCTAGACAATTCATATCTAATATAATCTAATGGCTGAGATTTTCCAAACTCACAACTTACCATAAGAACCAAAACTCACCAAATCCCAACTCTCTCTCTCTCTCTCTCTCTCTCTCTCTCTCTCTCTCTATATATATATATATATATATATATATATATATATATATATATATATATATATATATATATATATATATATATATAGAGGCAAGATCCGGTGAGTCCACCTATATTTTTGAGTCCCATGAGTCCACTTTATGTATCACACACTGTACACAAGAATATCACTTGTTAATTTTTGATAAAACACACATATGTGCTGTTAATCACACTTTTTTTGATAAAACACACATATGGCGACTCGATGACGGCAACAGGTGAGCTAGTAAGACATAATAATACGTCAAGGCAAGTATACTCTTTCCATGCGACGCTAAATGAAAAATGACAGGGTTTAGTTTGTACTTATTGTTAAATAAATTTCTCAAATACATTGGTATAACAAATGATAATAAGACACCCCAAATGAAAAAGGACAACAAATAACCGGGAGTATTTTAGTTTGTACTTACTTGCCGAAGGTGTGCGTCTCACTTAACTTTGTTGTATGTTTTTTGTTATAAAGCAACGGATTAAAAGCCTCTTATTTCTTGTCATGATTATTAGATTATGTTGGATTTGGCAGATGAAATTCATTGAGTTTTGCTTGCTTACGAGTGCTGAAACAGAGCTTGAGAAGGCAACCATGAGAGAAACCTGGAAACACTTGGAACTTCAAGCTTGATTGGCCAGGAACCAGGTTCGTCCACGAACTCATCAAACAGCTAACAAACAGTATGCTGATTGTGATTCGTTGCCTTGTGAACTCCCAACCACACTTTTTTTTTTAAATTTTTTTCGTGTAAGCTTTGATATTGTTTAGTATAACGTGTGTTATTGTTTAGCATAACTTGTGATATTGTATTACAAAACAATATCACGAAATTTTTTTTTTTTTCAAAATTTTTTTTTTCAATTTTTTTTTTTTCGTGAAAGTTGTGATATTGTTTAGTATAACGTGTGATATTGTGTAGCATAACGTGTGATATTGTATTACAAAACAATATCAAGATTTTTTTTTCAATTTTTTTTTTCCAGCTGTGATATTGTTTAGTATAACGTGTGATACTGTAAACTGTGATATTAGTTAATATAACGTGTGATATTATATCATGGACTCACGAACTCAAAAAGATAGGGTGGACTCATGTGATCCTAAATATATATATATATATATATATATATATATATATATATATATATATATATATATATATATAAGAAGGATCAAGTGAGTCCACCAAAAAGCATTGAGTCCCTAAGTCCTATTTGGAGCCATTAAAAAGATGGGATGGAGGGTTGAGATTGAAGAGGAAAAACAAGGGATTAGTGCAAAAAGTAGGGGATAAATGCTAATTAAACACTTCCTCTCACTACCATCACTAATCAACCCTTAATTTCACTATATAACCTTTCTTTTTCCACTCACTTCTCTCTCCTATCCCACAAATATCATTCAACCAAATAAAATCAAAACCTCCCAAAAATCCTCTCACTAAAACCCAAATAAAATCAAAACACAAAAAAAAGCACTTCCGTCTCACACCATCACCACGTCAACCACCCTAAACACCACCACCCCGACCTCCCTCACCACCACCCACCTCGACCTCCCTCACCTGCACCAACCGCCACCCAACCCGACCTCCCTCCTGTCCGCCAACGACCCACCACGACCTCCTTCACCTACCCCACCGCCACTACCCCACCTCCTCTCACGACACCTCTGCACCACCCCGACCTCCTTCACCAGCCCCGACCTCTGCTTTCCGCCACCACCACCGCGCGCACCTCTTCTGTCCGCCACAACTTCTCCTTTATCCTCCCTCCTCCGCTGCTTTCTTCACCTGCCGACATTTCATTTTTCTTTTTATTTTTTATATTTTTTATTTAGATCTAGTGTGTTGGTGATGTAGGTGGATTTTTTGGTTTTTTTGGCTTTCTTCACCTGCCGACATTTCCATGTATTTATATTTTGTTTTTTTGTTTTATTCATATTGGGGTTTGTTGTTTTTATTTTTTCACAAATCCCGTCTTTTTTTTTCAAATATCGTCTTGTTTTATATTTTTTCAAATATCGTCTTATAAAAAATCGTTTTGTTATATATTTTTTTTAGATTTATGGGTTCAGATCTGGTTTTGTTGGCTTCTTTTTTCATTTTTGTTTTTGTTTTTTTTCGAGATCTCACAAAAAAAACACTTGTAAATCAATTGGAAGCTTGTTCCTTTAATCTTTTATTAAAGTTATATTCATTTTTCAAATTTACATTCGTAGATCTCATAAATATATAGTAGATTTTTGAAAAAAAATCGTATTATCATGATTTTTATTCTTAGATCTAATAAATATATTTATTATACTCATATTTCTTTACATTTACACTCGTATTCCTTTACATTTACACTCATATTTCTTTACACTTACACTCATTTTTCAGATTTACACTCGTATTTCTTTACATTTACACTCGTATTTCTTTACAATTACACACATATTTCTTTACATTTACACTCATTTTTCAGATTTACACTCGTATTTCTTTACATTTACACTTGTATTTCTTTACATTTACACTTATATTACTTTACATTTACACGCATTTCTTAGATTTACACTCGTATTTCTTTACATTTACACTCGTATTTCATTACATTTACACTCATATTTCTTTACATTTACACGCATTTTTCAGATTTACACCCTTATTTCTTTACATTTACACTCGTATTTCTTTACATTTACACTCATATTTTTTACATTTACACTCGTATATCTTTAGATTTACACTCGTTAAAATTATATAGATTTGCACTCATATTTTTTGTGGATATGAGTTGGTGGTGGAGGACGACGGTGGTGGTGTTTTTTGGTAGTCGGACTAAAGTTTTACTCGTAAAGGACAAAAGTTTCACTTATAAAGGACCAAAGTTACACTCAAAGGACCAATTTACTCTTAAAATACTACATTTACACTCGTAAAACATCACATTTACACTTGTAAAATGTTAAAATTATGTAAATTCAAAATTTCAGTCACAAAAAATCAAATTTACACTCTTAAAATGTCACATTTACACTCGTAAAACATCACATTTACACTTGTAAAATGTTAAAATTATGTAAATTCAAAATTTCCGTCACAAAAATCAAATTTACACTCTAAAAATGTTACATTTACACTCATAAAACATCACATTTACACTTGTAAAATGTTAAAATTATATAAATTCAAAATTTCCGTCACAAAAAATCAAATTTACACTCTTAAAATGTTACATTTACACTCGTAAAACATCACATTTACACTTGTAGAATGTTAAAATTATATAAATTCAAAATTTCCATCACATAAAAAACAAATTTACACTCTTAAAATGTTACATTTACACTCGTAAAACATCACATTTACACTTGTAAAATGATAAAATTATATAAATTCAAAATTTCCGTCACAAAAAATTAAATTTACACTCTTAAAATGTTACATTTACACTCGTAAAACATCACATTTACACTTGTAAAATGTTAAAATTATATAAATTCAAAATTTCCGTCACAAAAAATTAAATTTACACTCTTAAAATGTTACATTTACACTCGTAAAACATCACATTCACACCTGTAAAATGTTAAAATTATATAAATTCAAAATTTCCGTCACATTTACACTTGTAAAACTCATACAACATTACATTTACACTTCTGAAATCTAAAACTCAAAACTGATTAATTAGGGGCTAGAGAGAGAAAGAAAAATTAATTAGTGTGTAGAAATTTGATTAGTTGTAATTTTTTTTGGTAATTTTCAATCTCAACCACCCATCTCAATCCAACCATCCACATTTTTTTCCTTTTCTTTTTAATGGCCTTTAATCAAATCCATCTCAACCATCCATTGAGTCCATCCAATGACCCTTAGAGGGACTTATGGACTCAATGGTCCATGTTGGACTCATTAGAACTCCTATATATATATATATATATATATATATATATATATATATATATATATATATATATATATATATATATATATATATATATATATATATATATATATATATATATATATATATATATATATATATATATATATATATATATATATATAGTTAGGTTCTTGTGAGTTTTGTTTCTTATGGTGAGTTGTGAGTTTGTGCTTGGAAATCTTAACCACTAGATTATATTAGAGATGAATGGCCAAGATCTAATCTTACCTATCATATAAAATCATTGTAATTTATTTATTTTCTCTTTTTTCTAGTGCTATTCTTTTTTTTACTTTAATTTTTTTATCTCCTTTTTTTACCTCGTGTTATTATGTTTTTTTTACAACTTTGATTTTTTTTTTCTCTTATGTTTTCTCTAATTTTTTTATTATGTTACCTTTTTTTTTCTTTTTCTTTTTGTACCAGATTTTTTTTTCCTTAAAATTTTTTTTACTCTTATTTTTTTACCTCGTGTTATTATTGCTGTTATTGTGCTTTTTTTTTTACTTTGATTTTTTTACGACTTTGATTTTATTTTTCTCTTTTTTTTACCACATGTTATTGTGCTGTTATTGTGCTGTTATTGTTATTCCGCTGTTATTGTGATGTTATTCTGCCATTACTTTGATTTTTTTTACGACTGATTTTTTTTCTTTTTTTTTTTACCACGTGTTATTGTGCTGTTATTCTACTGTTATTCTGCAGTTATTGTGATGTTATTCCGGTGTCACTTTGATTTTTTTATTACTTTGATTTTTTTTACTACTTTGATTTTTTTACTCTTTTTTTACCGCTTGTTATTGTGATGTTATTCTGGTGTTATTGTGATGTTATTCCGGTGCCACTTTGATTTTTTTTACGAATTTGGATTTTTTTTCTTTTTTTTACCACGTGTTATTGTGCTGTTATTCTACTGTTATTCTGCTGTTTGTGATGTTATTCCGGTGTCACTTTGATTTTTTTTTACGACTTTGATTTTTTTTTCTTTTTTTTTTTACCACGTGTTATTGTGCTGTTATTCTACTGTTATTCTGCTGTTACTGTGATGTTATTCCGGTGTCACTTTGATTTTTTTACTCTTTTTTTTACCGCATGTTATTGTGTTGTTATTCTGGTGCTATTGTAATGTTATTACTGCCTAATCAATGACAAAAGACACCAAGTCAGTCCCATATTTCCTATTCCAGTTGCTAAAACACAAGGGAACTTGAATTTCCAAGTTACCGAACCACAAACAATGGAAAACAGTTCATCAATTTAATCTATTGCAAATGTTGAAAATGTAATAGAGATTCGCGCCTCTAAACATAATTCATCCTGCAAATGCCATTAAGCATGTAATCAAACACATACATTAACAAATCAAACCGAGAATTCATTAATGTAATCTCGTACTAAACTGTAATAGATCAATAATTTAGAACACAATCAAAAGACAGTAGCAACAGAAATTAACAATAGATCAAATTCAGCGATATAATCTCAAATGAATCGGAAAATAGATCGAAATCATTAATGTAATCCCCATACTAAATCGAAAAAATGATTGAACAATTAAGAACAAAACAGAGAAAATAAACCTGAAATTCTCATCTTCATCAACTCGAAAATTAAAGACTAAAACAAGATCTAAATCTAAGATTCCGACTAAAATCAAAAATTAAAATCGCTAAAACTTGTATAGTATGAGCACCAGTGGAGGTGAAGAAGACTGGAAGGAAGCCACCAACAAAGAGGGGGATGCCGACAAGAGGGAGGAAGTGAGGCGGTAGTTGAATTGGAACTGGAAGTAATTGAATTGAGTTGAATTCTAGGGTTTGTAGTTGATGATGAATTGATTAATGGTAAGAAGGTCGGCGGAAAAAGCGGCGGTGGTGGGAAGCAATCGCCGCCGTCGACGGCGGAGAAATCCGACGAAAAAGCGAATGCTAATACGACGTCGTTGAAGGATGATATTTCGATGATGATTGATGGAGAAGGAGAGACGAACAATGTGTGGGATTTCAGGGAATATAATAGAAGAGAGAGAAAGAAAAAGTAAAGTATGAGGTAATATAAAAGTCGCGCGTCATTGATTTATCTGCTTGGTTAATCTGAGCCGTAAGATCTTATTATTCAATGGTTTAGATTTTTCAAACTCACAACTCACCGTAAGAACCAAACTCACGAGATCCCGCCTCTATATATATATATGTGTGTGTGTGTGTGTGTGGGGGGGGGGGGGGGGGGTAGGGTTAG
This sequence comes from Silene latifolia, assembly GCF_048544455.1. Classification (NCBI taxonomy): domain Eukaryota; kingdom Viridiplantae; phylum Streptophyta; class Magnoliopsida; order Caryophyllales; family Caryophyllaceae; genus Silene; species Silene latifolia. The sequence goes on from NC_133538.1 coordinate 410,266,098, forward strand.
GTAGGTATGTTAATTTCACCCGCACTCGATTAAAATCCGATCCACCCAATCCTAAAAGACGGATCAAAATACGACCTAAATGGTTGACGGATGGATGATGGATGAAACAGATTACGGATGGGTTGGATGAAGAAATTTCACCCGTCATCCATCCACCACCCGATTTAATTATTTTTTATTTTGAAAAAAATATATGTATTACATTTTTAAGATATAAAATATTCAATTTCATTAATTTTTCTACTCTCAAAATATATATTTTGTGAAAATACACACTAAAAAGTCACATTAAAATAATTATATAACTTAATTTTTATAAAGAATAAAGAGTCTATTATATATCCGCATGTTCATCCCATACTGTTAGAGCTACGCTTGAGACATGAGGTCGATTCGGAAAAAAAAATACTTGTGTGTTAATATATCGAGGTGTCAATTATACAGAAGCACACTCTATAGACAATTACATATAGGCCCATGCATTGCACGGGCTTTAAATCTAGTATCTATCTATCTATCTATCTATCTATCTATCTATCTATCTATCTATCTATCTATCTATCTATCTATCTATCTATCTATCTATCTATCTATCTATCTATCTATCTATCTATCTATCTATCTATCTATCTATCTATCTATCTATCTATCTATCTATCTATCTATCTATCTATCTATCTATCTATCTATCTATCTATCTATCTATCTATCTATCTATCTATCTATCTATCTATCTATCTATCTATCTATCTATCTATCTATCTATCTATCTATCTATCTATCTATCTATCTATCTATCTATCTATCTATCTATCTATCTATCTATCTATCTATCTATCTATCTATCTATCTATCTATCTATCTATCTATCTATCTATCTATCTATCTATCTATCTATCTATCTATCTATCTATCTATCTATCTATCTATCTATCTATCTATCTATCTATCTATCTATCTATCTATCTATCTATCTATCTATCTATCTATCTATCTATCTATCTATCTATCTATCTATCTATCTATCTATCTATCTATCTATCTATCTATCTATCTATCTATCTATCTATCTATCTATCTATCTATCTATCTATCTATCTATCTATCTATCTATCTATCTATCTATCTATCTATCTATCTATCTATCTATCTATCTATCTATCTATCTATCTATCTATCTATCTATCTATCTATCTATCTATCTATCTATCTATCTATCTATCTATCTATCTATCTATCTATCTATCTATCTATCTATCTATCTATCTATCTATCTATCTATCTATCTATCTATCTATCTATCTATCTATCTATCTATCTATCTATCTATCTATCTATCTATCTATCTATCTATCTATCTATCTATCTATATTAATAAAAGAAGCTTTTTAGAGCGACTACAAAGTCTCCAACTTTGCCAAAACACCTAAGATTAATAAATAATGCTAATTAAGTGTAAATGAAAAAAAAAGAAAAAAACTATAAAGAAAATCAAACGTACATAAACACAAAGTTCTAAAACCTATCAAATTGTATATCTTATCTTCCCAACTCTTCTCTTAAATTAAAAATCTACATAGTGTAAAAGTTGGGTTTTTCTTAGGCTTCTGATTGGCTGATTGATTTGAGAGAATTGGGTGCATATGAGACCCCCATGATTTATACAACATATAATTACTCTCTCTCCTCTCCTCTCATCTCTTCTCATCAACTCATTTTATATTTAGATTAATCTTAATCATATATTCATATTCATATGTTAAAAAACTTATGATAAAAAAAATTAAACACATTCAATCTTACACTAAAGATAAAATAAATGCAAAATTATATAGAAAATTAATACAAACTGGATAGTTCCTTTTCTTCAGAAGCTTTTACTTTAATTTTTTCTAAAACAAATCTTCATTGAACATTATACGTAGTAGAAAATAATCAAGTTACTTCAACAAAAAAAATATCAATCAAGTTAATTTGTCTTTACTATATGATATTTATGATTGATCAGATTTTTGTCATTAATTAAATAATTAAAAAAATAATTAAAATATTTATTTTATTTTTCTAAATGATCAAATATTTAATAACCAGCAAAAAAAATAAAGTTGCGTACATAAGCCATTCTTTATTTAAAATAAAAAATACCAGAAATATTTTAATGGAAAAAAATTTAAAAAGAATGAAATTTTTGTTGAAATCAAAATAATTTAACTATGGTTCATGACACAAACACAATAATCATCAGAAAATAATTATGGAAAATAATTTAAATAATAGTCCAAAAAAAAAGTATATTTAAATTGAAAAAAAAAATACTAAAGTACCTCATTAATATAGGAAAAAAAACTAAATATAAAAAATGTTAAAAAGGAAAAAGTCTTAAAAACATATTTAAATTAAAAAAAAAGAATATTTTCTTGGAACACAAATACAGGGATGATTTAATACTAACAAGAGCATCAGATCTACAATAAAGAGTATAACAAAAGTAGTGAAAATATACTAAAACAAGAAAAAAGATATATAATAATGATTAAAGTGTGAAAATATAGTTAAAAATGAAAATTTTAACATAAAATAATACACCGCCTCTTTTGAAATTAGCTTTTCAAAAATTATGGAGACCCAGATACAATTAGCAATAGATCTACAAATTTCGAGGCACAACAACGCAAATATATGATTATTCGCATTGATCACGCTAGAATCGTGTTCTAATACAGTGAAATGGAAAATAGGTGCGATTGATTTGAAATATTGGATGAGTAGTAACCATCTTATGCTACTGTGGAGGCGGAGTGATTGGGGAGGGAGAAGGGATGTGGAATGTTGTGAAGTAGTGGACAAATGTGTACAATTAGGCTAATTAAAGAACAAAGGCCGATTAACATTATAGGTAGTAAGGGGATAACATTAGGATGGATAAATTTTGAGATGGAGATAGTCAAAGAAAAGAAGCAAGATGAAAAGTCGGTTAGTAATTGTGAGAGGAAGAGGGCGGCTGCGGGGTATAGGTAATATGAAGTAGGGTAAAATTCTTAGAAAGAGTTGATTTATACGGTGAGACGGTCTCATACGGTGAGACATTGCACTTTTGTAAAAAAGTTGTTCATTTATTGCTAAAACCGTCCTTTTTTCCAATCTTGTCTAGGACTGGTAAGGAGGTTCTTTTAAAGGTTGTTGCCAATTCACTCCCTACCTATGTTATGAGTATTTTTAAAATTCCCGTCAACTTTTGTGAGGAACTCCGAGGCATGATGTCGAGATTTTGGTGGGGGCATGAAGAGGGGAAGAGGGGCATCTCTTGAGTTTCGTGGAACAAGCTTTGTCAGCCTAAGGGTATGGGTGGGATGGGCTTCCGTGATTTTAAGCTGTTTAATCTTGCTTTGCTGAGTAAGCAAGCGTGGCGACTCACGACGGAGACTGAGAGCTTATCGGCTCGTGTTATGAAGGCTAGATACTACCCGAATGGTGATTTTTTGAGGTCAAATATTGGTAATCACCCTAGCTATACTTGGAGGGGTATCTGGGAGGCCAAAGGGGTGCTCGACTTGGGTCTGCGAAGATGTATAAGGGATGGGTTATCTACCCGTGTGTGGGGAGATGCTTGGGTTGTGTCGAATCAAATGGGGAGGGTCATTACACCGCAACCCCCGAGGCACGATGATATGAGGGTCGCGGATTTGCTTAGTGACGGTGGTAAGTCTTGGAATGGGCAGCTGATTGACAGTCTCTTCTTGGGGTTTAAAGGAGCTAGGATTAAGAATATTCGTCTTAGTGAGAATGCCATTACTAACGATTGGTTTTGGTGCGCGGAAAAGGACGGGATGTTCTCTGCCAGGTCCGCCTATCGACTGCTAGCGGGAGGATGTGATTTTTTGAAGGTGGGGGGAGCTTCGAATTGGGAGAGGGAGAAATGGCTATGGACTAGGCTCTGGAAAATCCCAGTTTGGCCTCGAGTGAAGCTTTTCTTTTGGCAACTATGCAGCGAAGCTTTAGCAACAAGAGCAAACATCGCCACTCGAGTTTGAGGTGAGTCCTCTTTCTGTTCCTTTTGCAATTCTTGTTTTGAGTCGAGTTTACATATTTTCCGAGACTGTGGGGTGGCTCAAAGGGTATGGGAGGGGCTCGGCTTGGCAGGGGAAGAGGTGGATGTGGGTGAGGGGAGCGTGAGAGATTAGATTGAGGCGAGATGGAAGGAGTTTGGGGGGCGGGAATGTGGATGGTTTATGGTGGGATGTTGGGCATTGTGGGAGCATCGCAACAAAGTTATTTTCGAGGCTCGGGAGGTGGATCCATGTAGCGTGGTGAAGTGGGTAAGAGGAGTCATGGAGGAGATAGAGGGCGGTGGATATGTGCGGCATGGTACCAGGGAGGAGGAAGGAGGTGGGAGGAGGGAGAGTACTCAGAGAGGTTGGGTGGCACCTACGGAGGGGTATGTGAAAATCAATCTGGATGCGGGTGTGGGATTTATCTGTATGCATCCTTTTAACTTTAAGGATTATAACGACTTTATCGAGATGATAACTAGTCATAAAATAAATTGCATAAACAAAATTAGAGAATTAAGAAATAACCTTCGGTCCTAGCAAATATGGCCTAAGAACAATATCGCAATGATATTCTCCTATCAGTTGCACCCAAGACGATATGAGATATGCCCTTTTGATTTTGCTAGAATCGATCCCCTTTACCGTAAATTGCTAGGGTTTTTCGTTTTTGTGTTTTTTTAGATGAGAGGCAAAAATGAGTTAGAAAAATTAGGTCAGAAAAAAAAACCTCTTAATCACCCTATAAACCGTGTAAGTAGAGTGATTAGGGTAGATTTTCTTTTTTTTAATTTTTCGGCCCATTAATCCGAAACAGGTACATCAGTCGATCGACTGACACACCCGGTCGATCGACCATGTAGATAATGCATTATTTATAAATTGTCATTTATATCATTCCGTATTAATAAGTCTACACACAACTGCTTGCAGTGGATTTATTAATGCCGGTCTGTGACAATATCGTATAATATATACTTTAACTTGCCAATTAAATATAACTGATTACATTTAATTACGAATTAACATATTAATTTGTCCAAGCTTAACATTATATACATTAATTAAATATAACATATTATATTCAATTTACGAATTGACATTTAATTCGTCTCAGCTAATATTATTTAATCGGCATTAAATAATCGTCTCATCAACACTTTGACTAACTGTTTAGACATATTAGGCATCAATGTGATTACATTTCCATAATCACATCTCTCAAACACATCCTTTAGGTGCGACTTTTAGGGACCAGTTGATTACCGCCATCAGTATGATAATAACGTCAAACTTTCTAGCAAGCCAACCGTTATTAGGTAATCGTTAATCAACTGATAAGATACGAAGTATACCCTTGTGAACCTATAAGAGATTTATAAATGTTATCACACTAATTTGTGGAGGACACAAGCTCCAACAAACTCCCACTTGTCCTCACAAGTGTATGTGCGATAACCGATTCTCATATCCTAAAATTTCTCCACTCAATGTAAAACAATTTGCAAAATCCGTATTCACAAAGGTCGTATTTTACAAGCGATCTGTATCAAGAGTGGTTTCCCCGACTAGAGAGTAACTTAACTGATAAACGAATCATCATTCGAGCATGGCCATGCATTTCAGTTACAACTCCTCGAGTGGCCCTGAGAAATAACTATACCTGATAAAGGTTGGATATTTTCCTCAACTCGAATCCTGCAGATGTAAGCAGACTAAGCACAGTATGAAATGACCCAGAAAAAATCTACTTAGCCTCCAGTTACGACAGACCGTGAGAAAGAAACCAAAGTCACCCAAAAACTGCCTTAATCTCAAGAGACAGTCGATAGTCAAAAGAATCGACTCTAGGAACACAATGGATGTCCTATCCACGACCTGGCACCGAATGTTTTTAAACATTTAGGACTCCATTACGTTGTCACAAAAATTTGTCCTACGAGGTATCGTTATAATCTCGCATTTGTGATCGATCAGTCAACAGTTTGACTTATGGCTCGTTGAACCCACCATCAATCGACTGCACAATATAATAGCCAGAGTTATCAGCTCATTAAGGCGATTACGAACCAAACAAAATATAATGTAATTCAGTTCACTTTGTGGCGTTCAATGTTGTTAGTACATTCCACATGAAAAACAAAATATTATAAAAAAACGATGAAGTTATAAATAGTATATGAAAAAGATAATGTATCAAATCCATAATCAACTACTACAACTCAGGAACACGTTTAATTCCCATGGAAATAACGTGCCCTTCATGCTTATCAAAATTCAACGGTTTAGTGAGAGGATCCGCGATGTTGTCATCCGACGCTATCTTGTCAATCACTATCTCTTCTTGCTCCACGTAATCACGGATCAGGTGAGCTTTCCGATGTACATGTCTAGATTTGTTGCTAGACTTTGGCTCCTTAGCCTGGAAGATGACACCTCTATTGTCACAATAGATGGTGATCGGGTCATTCGAACTAGGAACTATCGTAAGTCCTTGTAAGAATTGACTCATCCATATCGCTTTCTTAGCTGCTTCCGAAGCGGCATAGTACTCGGATTCAGTAGTAGAATCTGTTACAATACTCTGTTTGGAACTCTTCCAGCTGACCGCAGCACCATTAAGAGTGAAGACGAACCCGGACTGAGATTTTGAGTCATCTCGATCCGTTTGGAAGCTAGCATCTGCATAACCGATTGCGCATAGCTTAGTATCGCCTCCATAAGTCAATAGCCTTTCCTTAGTCCTTCGTAGGTACTTGAGTATATTTTTAACAGCTATCCAGTGTGTTTCACCTGGATTCTTTTGGTACCGACTCGTCATACTCAATGCATATGCCACGTCTGGACGTGTGCATATCATGGCATACATGATTGATCCTATTGCAGATGCATAAGGAACACGACTCATGCGCTAAATCCCTTCAGGCATCGTGGGTGACTGAGACTTGCTCAACTGCATCCCAGACGTCATTGAAAGGTTCCCCTTCTTGGAGTTAGTCATGCTGAACTTCTCAAGAATCTTATCCAAATAAGACTCCTGACTCAGTGATAACGTCCGTCGTGATCTATCTCGGTAGATACGGATTCCCAAAATGCATTGTGCCTCACCCAGATCTTTCATCTGGAAATGGTTCTTCAACCATTCTTTAACCGAAGATAGGAGAGGAATGTCATTCCCAATCAAGAGTATGTCATCAACATACAATATTAAGAATACAATCTTGCTCCCACTTGACTTGATATATAAGCTTGGTTCCTCGACCGATCGAGTGAAACCATACTATTTTATCACCTGGTCGTAATGATGATTCCAACTCCGAGAAGCTTGCTTAAGTCCATAAATGGAACGCTTAAGCTTGCATACTTTCTTAGGATGTTCAGGATCTATGAAACCTTCGGGTTGCACCATGTAAAACTCTTCCTCCAAATAACTGTTTAAGAAGGCGGTTTTCACATCCATTTGCCAAATTTCATAGTCATGAAAAGCGGCAATCGCTAAGATTATCCGAATGGAACATAGCATGACTACAGGTGCAAAAATCTCATCATAATGCAATCCGTGCACTTGAGTGAAACCTTTTGCCACTAGTCGTGCCTAATAGGTATCTGGTTGCGCGTCTACAGAACGCTTTATTTTGTAAAGCCATTTGCACTGTAGAGGTTTTACCTTATTAGGTAAATCAACTAGATCCCATACGTCATTCTCATACATGGAGTCCATCTCGGATTGCATGGCTTCGAGCCATAGCTTTGAGTCGGAACAGGCCATAGCACCTTTATAGGTAGCGGGTTCATTACTCTCTAGGAGTAAAACGTCATTCTCCTCGACCATACCAATGTATCTGTCCGGAGGATTAGAGACTCTACCCGACCTCCTAGGTTCCTCAAGAATATTAACCGTGTCATCATTTGGAGGAACAACTTCCTCCATCCGTTCCTCGGTTGTTGGTTCTGGAATCTCTGACAGCTCGAAGGTTCTATTACTTGTCTTATTCTCGAGAAATTCTTTCTCTAAGAACGTCGCACTAGCCGCAACAAAAACTCGATGTTCGGTAGGCGAATAGAAGTAATGACAAAATGTTCCTTTTGGATAACCTAGAAAGTATGTCTTGACCGATCACGGGCCGAGCTTATCCTCGTGTCTCCACTTGACATAAGCCTCGCAGCCCCAAACCCGAATAAAGGACAAGTTAGGGACCGTTCCCTTCCACATTTCATATGGAGTCTTGTAGACAGCTTTAGTCGGACTTCGGTTAAGTATAAGAGCAGCTGACAAAAGAGTAAAACCCCATAATGAATCAGGTACTACCGTGTGACTCATCATGGATCGAACCATATCAAGTAAGGTTCGATTTCTCCGTTCGAACACACCATTTAATTGAGGTGTTCCAGGTGTAGTTAACTGCAAAACGATTCCACAGTCTTTAAGGTGTTGATCAAACTCATTTGAAAGATATTCGTCACCCCGATCTGAAAGGAGTGCTTTAACCTTTCTACCCAGTTGGTTCTCAACCCTGTTCTGGTATTCCTTGAATTTCTCAAAGGACTCACTTTTATGATTCATCAAGTAGACATATCCGTATCTACTCAAATCGTCCTTGAAAGTGATAAAATATCTATAGCCATCTCTAGCGATAATTGACATTGGTCCACAAACATCAGTATGTATGAGCCCTAATAGGTCACTAGCGCGCATTCCAACACCTTTGAAGGAAATTCAAGTCATTTTGCCAATGAGACATGTTTCACACGTGCCATATGTAGAAAATTAGAATGTGGGAATAGTCCCATATCGACGAGTTTCTTCACGCGTTTCTCATTTATGTGTCCCATTCGACAATGCCATAGATAGGTTTGATCTTTGTCACCAACCTTTAATTTCTTATTATTCACGTATAATACTTCCGTGGTTTGATCTAAGATGTAAATTCCATTCATGGAAACTGCTTTGCCATAAATCATTTCATTGAAAGAGAAAATACAACTATTATCCTTTATTAAAAATGAAAATCCGTCTTTATCAAGTACGGAAACTGAAATAATGTTCTTAGACAAACTGGGTACATAGTAACAGTTATTTAAAAATAACTCAAAACCACTAGGGAGTTGGATTACATATGTTCCCTTCGAGACAACAGCAACTCTAGCTCCATTCCCGATTCGCAGGTCCACATCACCCTTTCCGAGAGGTGTGATGTTTCTTAGGCCCTTTAAATGATTACATAGATGAGAACCACAACCAGTATCAAGTACCCAAGTTTCGAAAGATGCATGGTTAATCTCAATCATATGAATATAAGATGACATACCAACAGGAACGACGCGGCCTGCTTTGATGTCCTCACAGTACACGAGACAGTTCCTCCTCCAATGTCCAGTCTTGTGACAATGGTGGCACTCAATGTCACCGCCCTTGCTCTTTGCCTTTCCCTGTGATCCACTAGTCTCACCAGGCCCACTCTTACCGTTTCCTGGCTTCTTGAATTTTGGCTTACCTACAGTTAGGTCGCCTGGAGCTTTGCCCTTACCTTTACCCTTGTTGGAAATCGTGAGAACATCCTGCTTCATGCTCCCACTCAATTTCATATCCTTCTCGGTCTGTACGAGAAGTGAGTGTAGCTCATGTGGACTTTTCTTTAAGTCATTCATGTAGTAGTTCGCCCTGAAAAGGGCAAAACCATCGTGAAGAGAATGAAGCATTCGGTCAATGACAATGCTCTCACTGATTTTGCAATCAAGTGCGCCTCCAATTTCTCGACATTCTCAATCATGTTAAGAATGTGTGGGCTAACCGGTTGGCCCTTTTGGAGTTTCGCATCAAAGAAGCGACAGGTATGCTCATAAGTAACGATCCTCGGTGCTTTTAAGAACTCGTTAGTGAGCGTGGTGAAAATCTTGTTTGCACCTTGGGCAATGAAGCGTCTCTGCAAATTGGTTTCCATTGCAAAGATGAGTACGTTATTTATCGCACCCACTTCCATAACGAAATCACTATAAGCAAGTGATTCGTTAATTCCCGCATTGGGGCCTGGGTTAACCGGTATTGGCTCAGTTAAGTACTTGAGCTTACCGTCAGCAATGGCAGCATTCCGTAGTGCTGCCTCCCAGTCCGCAAAGTTGGACCCATCATTCTTCGATCGCGTGTCTTGATTCATGTTGTCCATAAAAACTTTCAGCCAGGACTCGCGTCCAAGTGTGGCACTTGGCATTGGGATTTCGTTATTTCCAGCCATTTGTTGTAACAGTAAAATAAACGTGTTCTACACTGCGAAAAGAAGAATAAATGATAAGCATATGCATCGATTTTAATTTAAGTCTAATGCAATACTGTTATAACGCGAAGACTCATGCATTTATACAACTGATCTTCCTCAAGAATAATATAAATGATCCCAAGACTCAATTATCTGTAAATTGATAAGCCAACCTTTTGGCTAATTCTACTGTTAGAATTCTTGGTCGATAAATTTCTGTAAATTCTATCTTTAGTCCATCATAATCACGAGAAACTCTTCGGACTATAATGTTGAGATAAACTAAGTCAACACAAACTACTTACCCAACGTAGAAGGGGTCATATTATGCCTACCGACGAAGAAGGGATTCATAGTTGTTTGCCCTTATAAAGACTAGTCTCAATTTCCGTTTTAGAGGAAGATCCCATCAACTTTATTTTAATTCATTTTAAGTGAACTAATATCTAGCATGCGTGAATGAATAAACTAAGGTGATGGCTTAATAAACATGTGACATATGTATGTCTATAAAAACTAACATTCAACCTATATGTGTCAATTTTCATGCATTTTAGTAGGTGGTTTGGTTTTAGGCGGAATATGATGCATTAACTAGCATGTGAATGAAAAGCAATAAGAACGGTAAAACGTGAAAAAATAAATAAAGTCCTAGTGTGGCCTATCCTATCAAAATGAACATAAATACAACTTTGGAATTCATCCATGGACCCGAGAAGCTTGTCTTGATGTTCCATATTGATCCATGTAGCGGGAGTGAGCTCCAATCTCCATCTTTAGTCTTCTCAAAAAATTACAATTTAAAATTACATAATAAACCTATTTACATTCTAATTTCAAAACCGTAATAAATAAAGAAAACCAAAACGGAGATACGAAATCTCAAATTACATTAAAAATTATGTTCTTCCCATCATTACGAAAACATAATTTGACTAAGGCCACACTAGGTATTGCAAATTACAACCGATTGTAAAAATACGTAAATAAAACCATTCAACGATTCATTCAACTGAAATAAAATGCATCAACTAAAAAAAATCAAACATACAAGACATAATTCTTTAATTATGTAGATTAATTTTATCCAAACCACCTATTTAATTGATTAAATTAAGTGACAATTCCTCAATTACTCACTATAAATTTAATCTTAATTCATATTAGACTTGTAATACGAATTTAATCCATCAATATTTTAAACTACTTTAAAATAATTAGGTATCTATGAAGTATGAACCGCTTCACAATAAATAATTGGCCAAAATCAAAACCAAAAATAAAATTTTCTTTAAAATTTATCTCGGTAAAAACCGAAACTGGCCAATAAAAAAACTTTTCTCGGTATTACAGCTAAAACCGAAAAAAAAAACGAATTTTTTTTTTTTTTAAATCTGCCCAATCGTGAACAGTAACAGAAACACAAATTTTTTTTTTCATTTCTCAGCTGAAAAACGAAACAAAAAAACAGAAACTCTATTTTTGTCTCTCGGCTAAAAAGATTAAAACAGCCGACATTTTTTTTTCTCTTGCGGCACAAAAATGCCCCAAAACAAAAAAAATAAGATGAAGAAAATCGTTCATAGTTGCTATTAGAACACGATTAGCATATGAATTTATGAAACGTGATTAACCGCATATGCCAAAAACTATATAGCAAAAACAAATTTTATATCATCAACATGACGATTCCATTTACAATTTAATTTAATCCGAATTAAATCAAAGCATCTACAAATTCATTTTATTGTCATCTTAACTGATTAAAACAACAATATGTATGAATCAAATGGAAATAAAAATATAAAAAAAAACGAAAAAAACTTTCGGTCGATCAGTCGAGGCAGTCGGTCGACCAGGGGTACTGGTCGATCGACCAAACCGCGAAACGAAATCAGCTACGGCTCAAAAAAAATTTACAGCCGAAACCCTAATTATTGTTTACATCCAATTTTATAAAAATCATCAAAATAAAATTCGTGGCCTTGGCTCTGATACCACTTGTGGGATTTATCTGTATGCATCCCTTTAACTTTAAGGATTATAACGACTTTATCGAGATGATAACTAGTCATAAAATAAATTGCATAAACAAAATTAGAGAATTAAGAAATAACCTTCGGTCCTAGCAAATATATATGGCCTAAGAACAATATCACAATGATATTCTCCTATCAGTTGCACCCAAGACGATATGAGATATGCCCTTTTGATTTTTCTAGAATCGATCCCCTTTACTGTAAATTGCTAGGATTTTTCGTTTTTGTGTTTTTTTAGATGAGAGGCAAGAATGAGTTAGAAAAATTAGGACAGAAAAAAAAACCTCTTAATCACCCTATAAACCATTTAAGTATAGTGATTAGGGTAGATATTCTTTTTTTAATTTTTCGGCCCATTAATCCGAAACAGGTACATCAGTCGATCGACTGACACACCCGGTCGATCGACCATGTAGATAATGCATTATTTATAAATTGTCATTTATATCATTCCGTATTAATAAGTCTACACACAACAGCTTGCAATAGATTTATTAATGCCGGTCTATGACAATATCGTATAATATATACTTTAACTTGCTAATTAAATATAACTGATTACATTTAATTACGAATTAACATATTAATTTGTCCAAGCTTAACTGTTCCGGGTGTAATTCCAGAGCAGTGTTGTTTACCACGCAAGCTTGGTGAATGGATGTCTTTCCTTGCCTTGACTCTTCCTTTCGGTCTCTCCTGAAACGATGAACAAATTGAGGGCTCGGCTTTGCACCGAGCGTACGCACTCCGACGCTCAAGTCAGTAAACTTAAAGGGATTAAGTTGTGTGTTACTTGGCGAAGTATATATTGTAGAGAGATAAGGAAGATATTACCAGATTATGAGGTGTTTTGGTTAGATTCTGGATCCTTTCCTCAATGAGGGTTGAGGAGTATTTATAGACTTTCACCTTTTGTCACGTAGTGGCCAAGTGGCTAGCGGTGGAAAGAGACGATCTACCCTCGGCCGAGGACCCATGGCATCTTGGCGGGCCTGTTGACTCCATGCCGAGGGGTCTTGGATATGAGTACGCGGATATGTGCCCTGGCCGGCTAGTTGTCCCGGTAGAGGCACAAGAGACAGGCCGACAGGCTGCGTCGGTTAAGTTGTCTAAGTCGTTGACTTGCTTGTGGATATCTTTGACCTTGCTCAATATGTTGACTCGGTCGGCGGGTGCGAGAATATTCCCCATCAATTTGCCCCAGCGTAGTCTATGCCGTGGTATGGACCTTCGATGAGTGTTGAGCGTATTCTGCGCAAGTAAAAATTTTCTGCCCCGGCTTCTTCTACCTCGGCTTGGTGCTGCTTAGGCCGTACCGTATCATATCCCCCCTCCACATGGATGTGTAATGTTTATCAGATGTGGAAAAGAAAGTGGCGCTGGCCGAGACCGAGGTTGTGAGTGCCGTGTGCTTTTGATTACCCCCAGCCGGTGCTGTCAAGCTTGGTTGAATCAGCGGGCCGTTTGGCAATTAGATACCAAGGGGCGTGTTGAAGAAGATTTGTCACTGTTTGTCGATTGACATTCCATGGCTGCATGCTTGACATGTGTCTCGTTGTTGATTGGTTGACGTTTCATGGGCTTTGCCCTGATTGGTCCGTCTTCGTGGGCTTTGCTCTATAAATAGAGCAGTATGCCCCTTAATTTTCGCACAAAGTTCAACTTCTCAAAAAATTTTTCTTTCTTAGATTTTCAAAGGTTTCTTTCTCTTCTAATCTTCAGAATCGTTACTTCGGCGTAGCACTTTTTCCAAGGTAAGCAAACAAATTTTTCAACTTTTAATTGTTTAAGTTTCTTTGTTGTGAACATGTCTTCTGCTGATGCCGGACTTAGTAATCCTGCGCCGGGGGGTTCCCCGACGCGTCTTGATGAAGAGGAGGCACTAGCCGCCCGTTACGATAAGGTCCGGGGCCCTAGGTCTCTTTCTCCTGAAGTTGATCCAAAAGTTCTGGAGGATTGGGAGGATGATGATGATGTTGATGATGACGGTGATGATGAGGAAAGGGCTCATCCTGATGGCGAGAGGCCGTACGTCCTGGATCACGGCGACGCCTGTAAGATCGGCCCTGACCGTGCTTGGACCCACAAATTTGCCCGTTGTTCTGGTCCTGAATTCTTCGAACATCATTTCTCCCTCGGCAGGGAGTATAAGATTGTTATTCCTAGAGATGGTCAGGCCGTCTGTTGCCCTCCTCCTCCGGGTCAGATCGGCGTATACATCAGACACCCGGAGTATGGGCTCCGGTTTCCTCTGAATGAACACGTTATGGCCATAATTAAAGCCATGAACGTCGCCGTGGCCCAACTGCACCCGTTGGCCATTAGGAATATAGTCGGATTTGTGTGGCTCTGCCTTTTCAAGGGGGAGGTCCCAACGGTTAACTTATTCCGCCGGCTTCATCATCTTCGGCCATCAGCCCCTGGTCGCGTTGGGTGGTACAGCGTGCAGACGGAGCCGGGTTACGTCTCCGTTGATAAGCTTTCTTCATGCAAGGACTGGAAGGCGCGGTGGGTGTACGTTGAGGTTCCAGAGGATTATCCACTGCCCCGGTCCTTCCAGCACCGTCTCAATTTGCGGTGCGAGAGTAAGGGGGAGCATGACAAATGGGTCTTCCGGAGTAAGCTTAAGATGGACGCCAGCAGGGTCCCTCTTAATGCGGATGAGAAGCGGGCGATGAGGCTGTTCGAGGCTGAGAAGAATGGGATGCCGAAGGGATGGATGCCCCCGACGCAGATCATTCTTCAGGATGAGCTGCTCTGCCACGTCGGCCTCATACTGGCCCTCGAATGGGGTGAGTGGGGTCGGTGTGAGGCCCATCTCTGCTTTTAATGTTTCTGTTATTTGAACTTTGATTTATTTCTTCTACTTAACCCTTGCTTCGTTTCCTTTGCAGACCGTTTCGGCCCGGATCTATCTGAAGATATCCTTAGGAGAATGGGACTTGCCAAGGACAAGACAGTTGTTAATTTGCATCCTAAGGCCCAGACCCGTGATCGCAGACCGCCGCCAAATGATCTCATGGATCAGCAGCTGAAGGCCCTAGATACGACGGCGGCCCAGGCAAAGGTTTCCGGTAACATACCGCGCTGAACGCGAAAAACAAAGTCTTCGGCGGCGACGGCGTCGACATCAGTTCCACCTCCAATCCCCGCAGTCCAAAAGGAGACTGTGGAGATCGTCGATATTACTGCCGAGGAGGAGGTCACCGTGGCAGAGGAATCTCCTCTCTTTCGTAAGAGAAAAGAGCCTACTACTGCCGCTGATGCTTCTCGCTTTCTCTGCTCGCCGAGGCCGAAAAGAAATGCGTCCTCGGCCAAGAAGGCCAAGCCTGGTACAGATCTATCCCGTGGCTCGAGACTTAGCCGGTTCATTAGGCGTTCCGATGACAGGCTCTCGGTCCGTCCATGAATGTTGACATGGATGCTTTGGTTGAATTTTTTGTAGATCCACCGCCGTCTACCGGACACACTGTTGAACGGCGTCTTTGAGAAGCAAACTGCTTGTAAGTGGTCAAGATGCCACCGTCGTCTCCTCCTTCCCAAAGCCTACCCCGTCCAGTTAGGTCGGAGGGCCCGAGTTTGGCCGAGGATGCCGTCGAAGTGGGTGATGTGGCCGGTGCTCTTATCGTGGAGCAAGAAAAGGCCATGGCTGAAGCTGCCCCACAGCTCGAGCGACTCAGGCTTGAACTCGATGTTGCGAAGAAGGAAGCTGAGAGGGCCAAGGCTGAGGCTGAAAAAGGCGGTCCATGCGAGCGAAAACTTAGGGAGGACGCGAAAAGCGGTCCTTCTTGAGAGAGCCAAGGCCGAGGTCGAGGCCGATGCCGCTAAGGCTGCTGGAGGGGCGTGACCACCTTTAGAAAGTCGCCGACTTTAATGCTAAGAAGAGGGACGAATGGAAGTCCAAGTTTCGGCCCCGGGGAAGGTGGTTCGAATAAGGAGGCTATCATCGCCCGAGAGGAGGAGGACATTGAGATGCTCCAACGCGAGATTCTTCCTAACATGTGCGCCCAATCACGGACCTGGCCAAAGAAGCCGCCAGGGAAGTGATAGGGGAGCTCTTTCTTGATGGCTCCTTTCCGTGGCAAAAATTTGACGAGCTGCTTGATGACAAGCTTGAAGCTAAGGAGAAGGCCGCGGAGGCGAAGGCATTGAGGAGGCAAGGGTGAAGAAGGAGGAAGAGGAGGCCACGGAGAAGGCGGCCCTTCTTTGAGAAGGCTAAGGCGGCCAAGGAAGAAGCCGAGAGAATGAGGGCAATGAGGTTCTTGAGGCCGAAGCCGCCAAGACATTTACGGGTCGCCTACCAAAGATGATCTTGCTAACGTCGGCGATGGCAAGCAAGAACGAGCATAGGGAGACGGGCGGTCGTCACCGGTTCACCCGGCATCTCGGATAGCCCGGTCACTGTTCGGGGCCAACTATTAAGCCTTTCCTCCCTGCCAACTTTTGGCGCTTCAAATGATATGTCTGTAACCTTTTGTTCTTCTTTTCCTTGTTTTTGTAAAACTTTGGTAGGTTGTGTTTTGGCTTATCCATATGGGGACGGCCGTCGTTTGTATTCTCCTTGTAATCATTTTCAATAAAGTTTGTTTATTGGCCCTCGGCTTGGCCGGGGCTTTGATCACAATCCTTCACTTGTCTTCTTTCGTTATTAATTGAGCGCTTTTTCGTTTTTACCTTCGGCCTGGCCGAGCAGTTAGAATGCGTATCTCAACTGTGTTTAACGTTTTTAAACATGTTGGCATGTTGGTCGCTTCCTCTTTCACTCTCGGTCCTGCCGAGGCGTCCGATTGCGTTTTCCAACCGCCGCTGTGAACATGTTAGCGTATCGACCGTTGTGTCCCCTGCCAGGCCTTCGGTTGGCCGTGGCGGCTAGAGGTTCTGGCTCGGCAGCGTTCGTATCTGTAGACATATTGATCGCTTCCTCTGCCAGGGCCTTCGGTTGGCCGAGGCGGCTAAATTGCGTCTCAACCGTACTTATACGTTCTAAGGCATGTTGGTCGCTTTCGCAGTATCAATCTATGTTTGGTAGTGATCTAGTGGCGTCTACTTCTTGGGGTGACCGCCGGCTTGGGCGTGGCGTCTACCTCGATATGACTACGGAGGGGATAAACACTTTGATGGAAAACTTGGATGATTTTTCAATAGATATAAACACGCGTTGGGGTGCCAACAACAGTTTTTGGAGACCTCCGCCGCTATACAAAGTATTTCCTGAGGTTGTCAGTGTTCCAATGGCTCATCAAAGGCACACCCTCCATATCTGTCAGCCGGTATGTACCGGCCTCATTTCTTCAACCACTTTGTAAGGACCCTCCCAGTTGGCCGTCAATTTACCATGAATGTTCCCTTTGTTGGTGGCGGCCGACTTTCTTAGGACTAGATCCCCTACTTTTAAGTCCCTTTTGTGGACTCTTCGGTTGTAGGCTCTTCTCATTCGGTTTTGGTATACTACCAAGTTGAGGCGTGCTGTATCTCGGCTTTCTTCGAACAGGTCTAGGGAGGTTCTAAGACCTTCCTCATTTTCAACCGGTTTAAAGGTGGCCGTTACGAATGCTCGCACTGACCGTTGCTTCAATTAGCGGGATCGCTTCGGACCCGTAGACTAAGTGGAATGGACTGTACCCCGTTGCTTCTTTCTCTGTGGTCCGGAGGGACCATAGGACGCCGAGTAGTTCATCGGCCCATCTTCCCTTTAGGTCTTCAACTTTCTTCTTCAAACTGTTGAGGATTGTTTTATTGGCTGCCTCCGCCTGTCCGTTGCTCTGTGGGTGGCGGAGACGGAGGAGTATCTGGGGTTGATACCAAGTTCTTCCAACCGGTTCATTATTGTGTCACTCCAAAACTCTCGGCCGTGGTCAAATACCATGACTTGGGGTAACCCAAAACGAGTTATGACATTTTCCCAGATTACCTTTCTTACGGCCGCCGTGGTCTTGGCACGTACCGCTACAGCTTCAACCCATTTGGTGAAGTAGTCAACGGCGACAATCAAGTACTTTCTTCCTCCGGATGCCGTTGTAAATGGCCCTAATAGATCCATCCCCCACTTGTGCAAAAGGAAGGGGGTGAGTACCGTGCGGGTCTCGGGAAGGTGCATGTATCACCGGAGCATGCATTTGACATTGTTGCACTTTTTGGTTTTGGCTCGGAATCCTCAAGCATGGTGGGCCAGAAGTAGCCGGCTCGGAGAGCTTTGTGGGCTAGTGTTCTTGCCCCATGTGATGACCACGGATGCCCTCGTGAATTTCTCGTCGGTATTAGCTCCGCGTCGGGCCGGCCGACACATTTCAAGAGTGGCCTTATCACGGACCTCCTGTATAATTCTCCTTCAAACACCAAGTACCTTGCCGCGATCCTCTTTATCTTCTCGTGAGAGACTGCGGTCCTTGATAACTCATTCATCGGTTGTACTTCATTATCAGAGTCATCCACGTTGTCTCGGCCTCTATGTCGCCCACCATGCCGACGGTCTCGGTAATGCTTTTGGCATTCCCGATGTCCACCAAGACGGTTCGACCGACATTCTTGATGGTTGAACTGGCAAGCTTTGAGAGAGCGTCGGCTCGGTTGTTCTCGGACACAGGAATGCATTGTATCCGGAAAGATTTCAATTTTGAAGTGTCAGCTTTTACCCTTTCCGGGTATCTTACCATCCCGTCGTCTCGAGTCTCGTACTCTCCTCTGATTTGATTAGCCACTAAAAGTGAATCTGTTTCAAAATGATGTGCTCCGCCCGTGCCTAGCGACTCTCTAGCTAGCTCGACTCCGGTTATGACCGCCTCGTATTCGGATTCGTTGTTTGAGGCCGAGAAGGTAAATTTCAAGGCGTAATCAAACTCGTCCCCGTTTGGGCGATGATAAGTATGTCGGCTCCGAGTCATTGTTTGTGGAGGACCCGTCGGTGTATACTTCCCATACTCCGGGGTTTTGCTCTTCTTGATATGTGCACTCGGCCAAGAAATCTGCAAGTGCTGTCCCTTTATCGAGGGCCTCGGCTTGTATTGAATGCGAAGCGGATAGCTCTCTTGCCCATTTGATGAGCCTGCCGGATTGCTCAAATTTTTCCAATGCTTTCTCTAATGGTTGGTCGGTTAAGACCGTCACGGGATGTGCGTGGAAGTAAGGCTTCAGTTTCCTTGCGGCAACGACGACAGCAAAGAATGCTTTTTCAATCAGTGGGTAATTTCTTTCGGCGGGCAACAATGTATGGTGACAAAGTAGATTGGGTGTTCTTTGTTTGTCTTCTTCTCGATGATCACGGACCGACCGTGGCCGAGGTAATCTAACTATGCCTGAGATATAGCGTCTCCCCCGATCGGCCTGACGGGGTTGGGAGAGTTTGAAGATGAGCTTTCGATTGCACAAAAGCTTTGCTCTGTTCCTCCCCCCAGCTGAAGTCCTTATTTCGCTTCAACACTTTGAAGAATGGGGTGCTCTTGTCGGCAGACCGAGAGATAAAACGGGCTAGAGCCGCCATCCTCCCGGTCAACATCATAACCTCTTTTCGATTCCTCGGCTCCGGCAGGTCCAGGATTGCTTGGACTTTCTCTGGATTGGCATCAATTCCCCTGGCGCTGACAAGCACGCCGAGGAACTTACCTGACCGGACACCGAAGTTGCATTTCATTGGGTTAAGTTTCATCTTGTATTTCCTCAGTGAACAAAATGTCTCGTGTAAATCGGCTAAGTGCTCGCTGTCAGACTTGCTTTTTACAATAGCATCGTCGACGTAAGCCTCAATGTTTCGCCCTTTTTGATTTTGGAACACTTTGTCCACCAGTCTTGTGTAAGTTGCGCCGGCGTTCTTCAAACCGAACGACATCATTTTATACATGTATGTGCCGTTACCGGTGATGAATGCGCATTTAGGCATGTCTTCTTCGCCCATGAATACCTGATGATACCCTGAGAAGGCGTCCGGCAAAGGCTCGAAAGATAGTGTAGCTTGCCGTGGCGTCGATTAAACTATCTATTCGAGGCAAGGGATAGCAATCTTTGGGGCACGCTTTATTAAGATTGGTAAAATCTACACACATCCTCCACGCCCCCGATGATTTCTTCACCATTACAACATTAGCTAACCACTCAGGATAAGTACAAGGCATGATAAAGCCCGCCGCTAGTAATTTATCTACCTCGGCTTTGATGGCCTCATCTTTCTCGGAGGAGTTCCTCATCTTACGCTTGACAGGCGAGCGGTGGAGAGTACGTTCACTTGTGAAACAATTACCTCCCGCTCACGCCTGGCATCTCGGCCGCTTGAGTAAGCGAAGACGTCTTTGTTCTTCCTCGGCGGGTCTAGGAGAGCGGCCCTGAATTTTGGCTCCAGTTGACACCGACGCGATTCACGGTGCGCCCGGGTCAATTTCCACTTCTTCGGTCTCCGCTCCTTCGACCATGCCGACAGTGGCATCCATGAGGTCGCCCTCCTGTTGTAAGGATGGACTTTTCCCCTTCTCTGACTTCTTCGCCACTTTGTGGGATTGCATGTTGCACCCTATGGCAGATATCTGGACGTTGACTACTTCGTCTTTTTCGTCCTTTGAGACGAGCTTATGCGCTTCCCCCCGGTCCGAGACGTACATCAGTGTCAGGGCCCGGATGGACATTACTGCATCGGCCTCGCTCAGAGTGACTCGGCCTATGAGGACGTTGTAGGCGGACGAGCCGTCAATGACCACGAACTCAGATAGGACATTCTTAGCCGCATTACCCTCGCCGAACACCACCGGCAGTCTGATTGACCCCAGGGGTACCAGGCCGGCCCCGAAAAAACTGTACAATGGATTGGTGCAGGGGCTCAAGTCCTCAATCTTCAGACCGAGATTGAGAAAGCACTCCCTGAACATAATGTTCGTGTAGGCGCCTGTGTCAATCAGGCACCTCTTGACCAGGTGGTTGGCTATGTCCAAGTGGACTACAAGTGGGTCGCTGTGCGGGGCAATGACTCCCTCGTAGTCCTTCTTCCCAATAGTCATATCGGGGATGTTGGAAGCGGGGATCGCTGTTTTGGGCACAAAGTTGATGGCCTGATATAGCTCGTTCAGGTGCCGTTTTTGCCCATGAGCGGATCCACCGTTCTCGTTGCCCCCGATGACAACATGGATTACTCCTATCCGTTCAAAAACGGATTTTTTATTTGAGCCGCCGGTATTATTTTTTGGCCTCCGGCAACATATTTGCTGAGGCTCCCCTTCCGGATCAGCTCTTCAATGGCATTCTTCGATGCCGGCGGTTGTCGATTAAGTGGCCCGTGTGGCCGTGGTACTCACGATCGGCTCGTGTCACCGTCCCCCCTTGCCCTGGGAGGCCTTTCCCACTTCTGACCCTCGTTCTTGCTCAGGGAGAAGACCTCGGCAGCAGATACGACCAGGGGGGTGTGACCATTGTACCGCTTTTGGTAGTACGGTCCCAAACTCCCCGGCGCCAGCGAGTTCCGCTTTCTGCGGACTTGTCGGATCGTGACCTATTATTGTCACGGCGTCCTTCATCCGGGTTGTCCTCCCGGCGGCTCTTTCTCTCTCGAGTGCCCGGCCTCGCCGGGGCCTACCCGTGTTTTGTGATAGTCCTCCACCTTTATGGCTTGGTCGGCCATCTTCCGTGAGTCTAGGTTCGAGCCTCCGCACTTGATGAGCTCGTTTTTTAAGTCTCCTCTCGGGGAGGCCTTTCATCGATCGAAGGCGCCGATTCATTGTTCAGCTCACGACTCTGCTGAACCTTGGCGTCGAACCTCTTCACATAACTTCGGAGAGACTCGCCTCCCTCCCGTCCGATAGTCGGAGATCCGATGTCTCGACGGCCCTCCTCTTATTGCAAGAATCTTTGGGCCAAAAATGTGTACCTTAGGTCGGCATAAACAAGATATCACCGACCCATCGGGTAGCCCCTTGTACCAACTTTGTGCCATCCCATGCAGAGTCGTTGGGAAGACTCGGCACCAAACCTCATCGGGTTGCTCCCATACCGACATGTAAGACTCGAAAGCCTCGGCGTGGTCGGTTGGGTCGCCTTCTCCTTTGTATGATATGGGTGGCAACTTTAGCTTAGTCGGCACCGGGACCTCTAGGACATAGGCATCGAGGGGCTGTCTGACCACGTGTCGAATGACACGCGGCGATCGGCTCCTCGCATCCTTAGTCCGGCTCCTCTCCCCGTGGCGGGAAGGGCTTCTTCTCCGACTCTGGTGAGTCGGACTCCTTCTCCGACTCTGGTGAGTCGGACTTCTTCTCCGACTCTGGTGAGTCGGACTTCTTTCACTCCTCTGGGGCAGGCCTCGTCGGTGCTGCGGCGACACTGTCCTCCCGCGAGTGCGGGAAGGACTCAGGTCTACCACTTGCACTCTGGGCTCCCCCGGCGTCTTGACATGGTCAGCTTCCTCCAATGCTTCGTTCAAGTTTCTCGGAGTCACTTTTTGGACCCTGATCTCCTGTGGGGGTGCCGCCGCTCTTGTCGTTGTGACAGTGTGAGTCGGCGTGCTACCCATTAGTTCCAGGAGTAGCTTCAGTTTAGCTGCATCAACCACATGTCCCATGATAGTGACTTGGTCGGCGGGCAGCGGTGTATCTTGTTCCTTCGGCATCCCGTTCGTCGTATCAGTGATACGGCGGTGGGGGAAGCTTGCCCGATTTCAGAGTTGTGGAATGTGTCATCTTGGTAGAATTCAGTTTCCACAAGCACCGTTTCTGGTTGTTTCGACATCTTCTTAGCTCGTTGGGTGGGTTTTGTTTTGTGTTTTTTTTTTGTAAGGGATTTGACTAGCTTCTAGTATCAATGTTTTCCCCACAGATGGCGCCAATTCCAGAGCAGTGTTGTTTACCACGCAAGCTTGGTGAATGGATGTCTTTCCTTGCCTTGACTCTTCCTTTCGGTCTCTCCTGAAACGATGAACAAACTGAGGGCTCGGCTTTGCACCGAGCGTACTCACTCCGACGCTCAAGTCAGTAAACTTAAAGGGATTAAGTTGTGTGTTACTTGGCGAAGTATATATTGTAGAGAGATAAGGAAGATATTACCAGATTATGAGGTGTTTTGGTTAGATTCTGGATCCTTTCCTCAATGAGGGTTGAGGAGTATTTATAGACTTTCACCTTTTGTCACGTAGTGGCCAAGTGGCTAGAATGTGGAAAGACTGATCTACACTCGGCCGAGGGACTCATGGCAGGCCGGCGGGCCCTGTTGACTCCATGCCGAGGGGTCTTGGATATGAGTATGCGGATATGTGCCCCGGCTGGCTAGTTGTCCCAGCCGAGGCACAAGAGACAAAGCCGACAGTCATGCGCTCGGTTAAGGGTCATTGTCTAAGTCGTTGACTTGCTGTGGATATCTTTGACCTTGCTCAATATGTTGACTCGGTCAGCGGGTGCAAAATATGCCCCATCATTAACATTATATACATTAATTAAATATAACATATTATATTTAATTTACGAATTGACAGTTAATTCGTCTCAGCTAATATTATTTAATCGGCATTAAATAATCGTCTCATCAACACTTTGACTAACTGTTTAGTCATATTAGGTATCAATGTGATTACATTTCAATAATCACATCTCTCAAACACATCCTTTAGGTGTGACTTTTAGGGACCAGTTGATTACCGCCATCAGTATGATAATAACGTCAAACTTTCTAGCAAGCCAACCATTATTAGGTAAACATTAATCAACTGATAAAATACGAAGTATACCCTTGTGAACCTATAAGAGATTTATAAATGTTATCACACTAATTTGTGGAGGACACAAGCTCCAACAGCGGGTGTTCAAGAAGGGGTGGGTGTGAATCTGGGAATGGTTTGCAGGGACGGGAGGGGTCGGGTGGTTTGGGGAGCGACGCATGTTTTGGAGCAGCTGTGGGAAAGTCACGTTGCGGAGGCGGTGGCGGTCTTGGAAGGGATCAAGGAAGCACGTCTAAGAGGTCACGAGAATATTGTCGTTGAAAGTGATTGTTTACAAGTTATTGAAGCTTTGCGGAAATCTCGTTCG
Source organism: Silene latifolia (assembly GCF_048544455.1). Taxonomy (NCBI): domain Eukaryota; kingdom Viridiplantae; phylum Streptophyta; class Magnoliopsida; order Caryophyllales; family Caryophyllaceae; genus Silene; species Silene latifolia. Next base: position 410,290,427 of record NC_133538.1, read on the forward strand.
GGCAGAAGTATTTTTGATTTAGTTTTAGATGACATTAGTTCTTACGTTTTTCTTTTAATTCTGTTGTTTGGTCTTTCACGAGTCGTTTGAATAATGGAGTGGCTCATGCCTTTGAAAGAAAAGTAGATCTATATACTTACATATTCATATATGTTTTTAATTTAATTTGTCATAAAATTAAATATGGATTTTATGCATGCAAACAAATGAGCAAAATAGAGGAGAAATCATGTTCTTACATTGGATGTTTCGGTTTTATGGGCACAAAAGAAATCTCCTTTTCTTTTGTTCTTGAGCTTTCCTTTAATGGAAGAACCAAGATCCAAGTATAGGATCTCTCCCTAAGCTTAATACCCAAGACTTTCTCTTAATAAAAATTAATATTATAGGAACTAGTACAATATTAATCTTAGTAGAAAATTGATCCAAAATATTATATAACACTTGAATATTTCGGTTTTTAGAGAGAAGAAGAGGAGAATTATTTTTCTCTCTAGAATTCTAATTTTTGGATGAGTAGTAGAATGAATCTCAAAATAAAAATAACCTTATTGTATATGAGGTAAAATTAAGAGAAAAACCAATTGTTTTTTCTCTCTTAAAAACCGGACAAAGGGAGTGGGAGGGGAGCCAATGCATGCACACATTTGTCTTCACAATGTTCAATAGGGTTGCATGGCTAGGCAATTAGGTAATCATTGTGTTTTCCATTATCTTAATCAAACACAATATTAGCTTAAACCACCCCTTAATTTCGGTACACTTGATAATATGGGATCCATATTATTTTTGTCAATTTGTCAATATGTAACATGTCACATGTCACATAAATTTGTTATGTATTTTTAACATATTAAAAATCAACGCATTATGAAAAATACGTCACATACAAAAATTGACTTAGTAATTTCATAATTACTTGTACCAAAATATTTTACCATTTATAAATCACAACAGATTGTATTTATAATAATTCATTCAATTTTCGATTGTTTCTTTAAACAATAATTTCATCCGAGTAATGATACAATTCGATTACTCAGACCGTATCTTATTTAATCACATTTCCATATGATACGTAAATTTTACTTCTAAAATCTTCCGTCAATTTTCAAATAATTTAATTAACTCGTAACGTTATACGATTAATTAAATAATCAATTAAGAGTGTTGCCCTATAGGTATGACCTAGGGGGTCAACTGATCACCACCGTCGCACGACGACAAGAATGTCAAACTCTAGTCGACCAATCATTACCGATATATGTTGACCAGTTGACAGTAACAATATTACTTCCCAATTGTATTCTTTATAATGAGATTTAAACATGTGATCATCATGATCAACAGTCGTGATCGCATTATTGTCGGAGGACACATATTCCAACAATCTCCCACTTGTCCTCGACATGTGTGCGTCACCAATTCTCTTGTCCTATTACTATCTCCCACTCAATGCAAGGTGTCTTTCAGGTCGTACTTGCAAGTGATCATATCGAGTGGTTTCCTTGATCCGGAGAATAAGCGATTGACCGGACTTATCTATCATAGATACTTTCCGAGCGTGGCCACGCATTTCCAGTTCATTACTCCTCGAGTGGCCCTGAGATATTGTTATAACCCTGACTAGGGGTGGACAATTCCTATCGCACTCATTCCCTTTGACTAGCCACAGCCATCATAACCCAAAATATGCCCATTTGACCCCATTTACGAAGGTCGTAGTAACACAAATCAAAGTTAATCTGAAACTGTGCCATCTTAGGTGAATAGCCTTTAGTCAAAAGAATCGACTCATTTGAATACTATAGTAGCTCTCGCCACGACCAGGCTATATAAATTTGCCAGAACTCTATAAGCGGTCATTAGGCCCGACAAAATGTTCCTAACAGTCTGCCTATGTGATCGACTAGTCATCTCACATGACTCTATGGCACTTGAACTTGCCATCAATCGCATCACATTCTAGTCACTTCGAGACGTCACCTCATATAAGTAACTATGGGCAAATACAATGTTAATCCATGTTCACTTTAACGGGGTTCAATTGTCTCTACAACCCGTTTGGATATAACAATGTACAAGGTGAGTTAATAATAACTCAAACGACAAATATCGACATCACACTCGGGTAGTCCATATCATATTACAACCTTGTGATGTTTATCATAAGTGTAAACACTTATTGATTGCAATAGAAGTTTAACATACCATGTGTCCATGCGTTCAAACTTCTCGCACTTGAATTTTCCTTTACGTTCATGTTCTCTCTTATAGCATGAACTTCACCAAGTACACATCAAGGTTCCCGACCTTGGTTTCGGTCCTTTAACTTGAAAGAACTTTCTTATCGACTATCACATAACGAACGAATTTGTGATGAATGATATAACTTGTACTGATCAAGTACTCCATCCACACACAATGCACTAGGTATATGTTTTGTAGAATCTTGTAACAATTTGTCAAGATTATTAGCTTAGCACTTCTCACAAGTCCTAGCTTAACTAGGAAAGATTATTTTTGAATAACCTCTTATTCAACCAAGCATCTTTCCAAAACTTCTTATTTCTCTTTCTAGGCTTGAAAGATTTGGGATTCTCATAAATCCTTACATGTGCTCGGACTTTCTATAATATGTGCAACCTCTTGACACATATAAGAGCATTCTGACAAACACCGAAATCGCTCACCGGATTCTACTTGAGAATTCATGACGTTTCTATTATGGCTTACCAATCAATCATCATGCTCTTATGCATATGATTCATAATTGGACATGTACATGATCATTCTAATGGCGGAAACATTAGTTACTAATAATCATGAGATCAACCGTTCATAGATTCAATGAATGACCATGACTTCTAATGGCAATTCCATTTTCATCTACATGAATAACCTATGTGAATGTTGATACGATGTGTATCTCTTAATACTAATCCAACATCCCTTGATGTAATTGGATTCATCATTGTCCATTTTCATCCAGAATTGAAAACTCAAATGCTTCTTTATGAAATAAGGTATTAGCTCATCATTCTTTAATAAGTGATGAGTTGTAAACATTCAAAGGATGATAGCTCCCACTAAATTCCATGTCTTCACATGAGAATTTCCTAACTCCCACTCAATTTCACACATTTCGAAATTGACTTCTCAATCGAAACTTATTCAAGAATTGAAATATAAATTGCATTGCCAAGTTACTAAGATAAAACCATATATGTTCCCATCATATCCTTTCAAAATACCTATTTCGAAAAGGTCTCATCTTAAACCTTACAGAAAGAGATTTTAAATCTCTAACACACTCATGTCATAATAATGTGTAGCAATGTCATTTATTAAATATAAGTAATATCTAATACACATCCTTCAAAATATCCCTTTTGGAAGGAGGTTTAACCATTTCATATTGAGGTTAAGCAATGACATTTGCGTGGTTGAAACTTGGCCATTGAAGATATCGGTATATCAATCTTTGCAACTCGATCATAACTAGTATGTAACTTTGATTCATTTAGGCTCTTAAGTAAATCTCAAGTTTGAAACTATTGGTCAAAATTTTCATAAACTTAGTCAAAAACTTGTTAAGACTTTACATTAGTCATTTTTCTTCCAAAACTTTCTTTTGGTCTCCTCGTGTAGTTATCTTGAGAATATACTCTTATGATTACTTCACTTGGTCTCTTCAGTCATATGGAACTAACTTGAGACTATAGATCTCATCTATTCGGTATACTATGTAAATAGATATACCTTTATTCAAATCATTATCATTCTCTCTTGCGTAGATCTTCATTTACACAAGTACACAATTTAATCTTGCCTTGTGTGTTGTGTCCTCATTTTTCTCCCACTCTATCTTTAGAATAAATACACTATAGATTCAAAGATAGCATATGAGACACAAATTAATGATGTTGAAGTATAAGGAGAACTATCTCATAGATAGACTAATAGTTATTGAATTTAATATGTGTACTTGGTGATTGACATTCCTTTAAGAGAGTTCATAGACTCAAAATCACTTTATGAATGATCATACACAAGCCTTAATCATGTGGACACATAATGAATTTCGTCATTATAGTTGTCTATTAGATCACTTTAAGTGAATAATCTTATGTTTCTAAGAACAAGCATTTAAACATGAATTTTTAGAACGAAAAGGATAAATGATAAAACGGGTGACTTGGGTTGCAAACCAAGTCACCATTATCCAAAATACAACCCATTATCCAAAATACCTTTCCATGTCGAACACGGAAACTTAAGGTTCTAAAATTCATAACATAATTTAAAATAAGACAATGAAAAGCAAAGCTCCATGAAAGCTATCCCTAGCTTCTTGAGGGTTTCTCATGCTTGCTTTTCCTTTCCCTTGTCTTTGCTTGGTGGAGGCCCTATTTACAATAAAAAGGGGAGATACATAATCACAACTTTGCATCATAATACCATAGTTGAATTAGAAACATAAAAGAAGGATAGTCATTTACCTCTTGGAGTGATCTTTCCAAATTTAATATCACCAAGGTATTTGGAACAATTTCTTTTCCAATGTCCCATACCATTACAATAATGGCATTTATCAAGAGGACCCTTCTTGATTTTTGAAGTGCTAGCTTCACAAGTCTTAGCTTTGGTGAAAGTGGGAGCTTGCTTCTTGCCCTTTCTCCCATTCTTCTTGAACTTCCCCTTACTCTTAGTGCTTATGTTAAGCACATCCTTGGGAGGGTTCACATTTAACCCCATGTCCCTCTCGGCTTGCACAAGTAACTTGTGCAACTCCTCAAGAGACACATCCTTGTCTTGCATGTTAAAATTCACCCGGAATTGAACATACGCTTTCACTTTAGACAAGGAGTGTAGAATCCTATCTACAATGAGTTCTTTGGGGATTTCAACCTTTTGAATTTTCAAGGTCTCGACAAGCTCCATAAGTTTGAGCACATGAGGGCTAACCTTTTGGCCCTCTTTGAAGTCGAGATCAAAGAATGCCGCGGCCGCCTCGTATTGGATGATCCGCGGAGTTTGTGAAAACATGGTCACAAGTTTGGAGTAAATCTCATTAGCATTGCCCATTTTAAAGGCTCTCCTTTGGAGGTCCGTCTCCATCGCAAATATCAAGACATTTTTCATTGCGGCGGACTCCTTTTGGTAAGCCTCATATGCTTCCCTAGTGGCGGCGGTCGACCTAGTAGTAGGTTCGGGTGGAGAGGCCTCGGTAAGGTAACGAAGCTTGTCGTCACCTTGGGCGGCCAATTTGAGTTGGGCATCCCAATCGGAGAAATTTGACCCATTCTTTTCAAGTTTACATCGATCCATAAAGGATCGGAGCCAAGATGAACTAGCGAGAGGTGTGGCGTTTGGAGTTGGTGTTGCCATTTGTTATGAGAAAAAGAAGTGGTCTACAAAACAAAATATAAGGAGTAAAACAAATGTCGTTTTAATAATAATACTCGTAAAAATGTATGATTTAAACAAGTTTTATGCATTTTTCTAGTGACCTCTACCCAACTAGATAAATGATTCCAAGACCCAAATTCATATCGACTTAGGCACGGTATGGCCGATGAAACCTTTATCAATATAACTCGGTGGATTAACGTTTTAATCGATTCTACTTTTAGAACTCTTGGTCGATAAAATTACTCTAATAATTATCTATAGCCCAAAACACATTCGACAAGGGCACGGTATGGCTGATGAAACCCTTATTGAAAAACTTTTGTTGAGTTCAATCCAAATTTCGAATAAATGTGTCCATGATCCAAATCCACATCAATTTAGGCACGGTATGGCCGATGAAACCCTCATTAACATGAACTCGGTGGATTAACATTCATCACCCACTTCCCCTACGTAACAAGGTTTGTACCCGGTGAGCCGAGTGCACTCCCCTCGCGAAATAGGTTTTCATGGTTTCTACTATTTGGTAAGGCTATGTCTCAATTAATTGTTTTAGCGAGAGGTCATGTCAATTTATTATCTATCACGTTTTAAGTGAACTAAAGCGGTGAACTATGATAATTTTAATTGACACGGTCGATAAACTCGATAAAAGAAGATGCATGTTTTAGTTATGACGATTTAGCGATGCATGTGACATAAAATAAAATGCAAGCATAAAAATAAATAAATAAATCCTAGTATGGCCTTTCCTAAAATAGAAAAATTATTTAACTATTACATATTCGGAAACCAACTCCATTGGTCCCTTGAACTTCGGTTGTGGCACGCATCTCGAGGTAACACCGTCTTTATGTATCGCCATTCTTGAAGAAATCCGTCTTTGGGAACTCCTAATGAATAAAATTACATAATAAATTACATAATTTCCTATTATACATTTGTAACTAAAATAAAATAAATCTATTAAATTACAAAACGGTGATACGAGATCACAATAAAATTACAACCGAATCGATATTCCCATACATTTCGGGAAATACCAATTAAAATCTAAGGCCATACTAAGTAAAATTACATAATTCAAATATACATAAATTAAAATTATGACAATCATAAAGAAAATGCAGCATTATAATATGTATGAACATGCTCAATTTTATGCTAAATCGCCTTTAATTAGCCAATATCGTATATAACTCGGTTTTTACGGATTTGCGTGATTTCAACATTTTACAATCACAAAAATTACATAAATTCATATTTATGCATAAGTTAATTACCCTAACCTCTTAGGACACAAAATTTAGTCTTCACTAATAATTGACCATAATTAACTCATTTTTATAAAATTGTTCATTAATGGACCAAAAATTACAAAAATAAGCTATAAACTTCAAATAAATCACAAAAATTTCAAGTAAATTCAAAATTTGAAATTTAAACTCATGAACATTCTGGAAAAATATCATGACACTCATAATGTTCAAAATCTTAGGTTAAAAATTTCGAAATTTTTCCGGAAAAACAATGTTGCGGTTTATCGGTTTTAACTAAAATAATCATAAAAACATGGAAAAATTATATTCATTAACTTTTCAATTTTAGATCTGAAAAAGATAATAAAATGCAACATTAGACGTTTTTCCTAAGTCATAGATTATGTTTTATTAATTTTACACTAATAATGTCACTATTTATGCTATTTTTCTTCAAAAATCCATAAATCATGCAAAAAGACTTCTTTATAGCCAATTATTTTACACACATCTTGTAAAATTGCATGTGACAACATATTAATTTGCTATGACCAGATTCAAAATTTAACTCATATTAACCTATTTTTCACCTAAATCCGAATTTATTAATGAAAAATCTATTTTTCGAGCATAACAAGTCCAAAAATTATGAAAATTTACAGGTTATCTCAAAACAATATATGTGACAACATATCCAAAAATAAACTGAAAATTCGTAGTATAGCTAATTTTAGACCGAAAATGACATTTTTACTCATAAAATCATATTTAAATGCCATTATTGTATTATAAGAACAATAAAAATACGTAAATATAACCAAAATATCCTAAAACATTTTAGGACCAGAAATATTAACATGCATGAATTGATTTCGTGATATATCATAATAACACAAAATTTACAAGTTTTATATATTACTCTTTATAACTCGGAAAAACTTTTAACCGATTTGCATGCAAACAACCGTGGCTCTTAATACCGATTGAAGGAAAAGTAGATCTATATACTTACATATTCATATATGTTTTTAATTTAATTTGTCATAAAATTAAATATGGATTTTATGCATGCAAACAAATGAGCAAAATAGAGGAGAAATCATGTTCTTACATTGGATGTTTCGGTTTTATGGGCACAAAAGAAATCTCCTTTTCTTTTGTTCTTGAGCTTTCCTTTACTGGAAGAACCAAGATCCAAGTATAGGAGCTCTCCCTAAGCTTAATACCCAAGGCTTTCTCTTAATAAAAATTAATATTATAGGAACTAGTACAATATTAATCTTAGTAGAAAATTGATCCAAAATATTATATAACACTTGAATATTTCGGTTCTTAGAGAGAAGAAGAGGAGAATTATTTTTCTCTCTAGAATTCTAATTTTTGGATGAGTAGTAGAATGAATCTCAAAATAACAATAACCTTATTGTATATGAGGTAAAATTAAGAGAAAAACCAATTGGGTTTTCTCTCTTAAAAACCGGACAAAGGGAGTGGGAGGGGAGCCAATGCATGCACACATTTGTCATCACAATGTTCAATAGGGTTGCATGGCTAGGCAATTAGGTAATCATTGTGTTTTCCATTATCTTAATCAAACACAATATTAGCTTAAACCACCCCTTAATTTCGGTACACTTGATAATATGGGATCCATATTATTTTTGTCAATTTGTCAATATGTAACATGTCACATGTCACATAAATTTGTTATGTATTTTTAACATATTAAAAATCAACGCATTATGAAAAATACGTCACATACAAAAATTGACTTAGTAATTTCATAATTACTTGTACCAAAATATTTTACCATTTATAAATCTGTAACAGTATTTATAATAATTCATTCAATTTTCGATTGTTTCTTTAAACAATAATTTCATCCGAGTAATGATACAATTCGATTACTCAGACCGTATCTTATTTAATCACATGTCAATATGATACGTAAATTTTACTTCCAAAATCGTCCGTCAATTTTCAAATAATTTAATTAACTCGTAACGTTATACGATTAATTAAATAATCAATTAAGAGTGTTGCCCTATAGGTATGACCTAGGGGTCAATCGATCACCACCGTCGCATCTACGGTAATGTCAAACTCTAGTCGACCAATCATTACCGATATATGTTGACCAGTTGACAGTAACAATATTACTTCCCAATTGTATTCTTTATAATGAGATTTAAACATGTGATCATCATGATCAACAGTCGTGATCGCATTATTGTCGGAGGACACATATTCCAACAGCGTTAGCTCATCCGTTTCCTAGAATAGTTGGTAAGTTTATGTGGTCAGAGGGTCTGCCTTTGATCGCGAACGATGCTGTTTGTTCAGATTTATTATTAATGCAGTAGAGCCTTCGGGTCTCCTTTCAAAAAAAAAAAAAACCGTCCTTTTTTCCTAAATTATATGTACATTAATGATGAAAACCGTATTATCTCATCAGAATGAAAAAAGTTAATTAAATTATACGTATGTCGAATTTTCAATTATAGACTTACCTATATTATTAGGACATTCACATTTAGTAACGCTCATTTATATTCTCATGAGTCCTATGTCCAATAATAGCGCATGTTATCATGACCCGTGCATTTTTTTTGCACGGGTTTAAAACTAGTTAAAAAAGAAATAAGAGTTTTGTTCCATTGCAAACAATACACATATCTATAAAAGGTGGTTTATATGAACCGCTATACAAGTTTCGTTGATTTTCTTTTGCTTTTCTGATTTTGAGTTATGAAGTCCATACATACTATTGCTTTATCGATATTATTGTTATACCCTATTTGCACATTACTTTCTTTTTTACGTACTCACAATTCATCAGATTCATTTTTGGTTTTCTAATTTTTCCTTATTTGTAGGTCCTATGCTTTGGTCTTTGTCCGAAAGGTCCCAGATATTTGAAGATAACATTTGAAGGTTCGTTTGTGTGCTTTATTCAAATAGGAATTTGAAGATTAAACTTGCGTGGCGGTGAAGTTGACGATCAAAGTGGAAAATTTTTTGGTTAATATTTATGTCTTTGAATAAGCTTTAAATATTTCTGTTAGTTTTTTTATAGTCATGTTCTAATTTCTCTGTTAATTTTTCTGCTATTGTTTCTAAAGTAATTGAATGTAAATGCACAAGAAATTAGACAGGTAGTAAAACAGAAGTATTATCTGTTTGATTAGTATTTCCATATAAAAAGTAAACATTTCAAGTTTTTACTGTAAAACTTTAACAAACTAGTTTTTTCCAGTTTTAATAGAAATTCCAATCATTGTGAAATACGTAAAACAAAAAATCTCGTTGAGAAGAATATGATGGTAATTTTTTTAATGTTAATAAAATAATTACAATGATTTAGCTATAGCCTACACGTATAACATACTTGAATTCCTAATAAATTTGCTTTCCCAGAAGTAGGGATGTCAGTGAGGCGTGTTTTGGCGGGTCTCGCCCCACACCCGCCCCACTTGGGGGTGGGCGCGGGTAATGATTTGATGAATCGTGGGGCGGGGATGGGTTTCAAAAGTGTCATTCGTCGCGGGTCGTGGGGCGGGTGTGGGTATCACGTGAGACCCGTCCCATACCCACCCGGCCCCAAACCGCCCCGCCTTGCATGTCCCAGCTTCGCTTATACTCGCCTTACTCATAAACCTAGACAAATTTGTACTATATATAAATAAAATTTATAACATAGGTAAAAAGCTTAAATCATTTTTTCTATAAACCTAGTCAAATTCCATCTACTTCTTAGGGGGTGTTTGGTTGGGAGGTTTGGAATGGAATGAAATGGATTCTAGTCATTCTAGTGTTTGGATGAGTTATTTTGGGATGGAGTTAGAATAATCCTGATGGATTCTCATTCCACCCCAACCCCTTGGAATCCCATACCCACCTCTTCACCATGGATTCAAACTCCATTCCTTGATGTACCAAACATGTTTTGGAATGTATGGAATTGGAACCCCATATTTCTATGGTTTCTCATTCCAATCCATTCAATTCCTATGTAGTGCCCACCCAAATAACCAACAACCTAAACCCCTATAAAAAAGAGGAAACGCTAATCCTCAAACTATTTTGTGGTTTGAAAAACTTGTGTACTAGTTAATTAAATGTTATACAATTTTGCGGAAACTTATTTGTATAAGACGTACGAGAGTACGAGACTAGTATGCTTTAGATTCAAGATTTATATTTTTAAAAATTGTTTTGTTAGGAGATAGGTAATTTAGCGGGTCTACGGGTCCCGGCTGGGCGGGGATGGGTTTGAAAAGTTCAACCCGCTACGGGTCGCGGGGCAGGTGTGGGTACGCATTATAGTTCGCGGATGCGGGTGCGGGTTACCCCTCTTCCGCACCCACCCCGCCCCATTGACATCCCTACTCAGAAGTTTTCAAGGTCCCATGTTAAATTAAAAGATGAGATCTGGAGCATCGGATATACTGCAACTTTTTTTGAGTAAGTTTTTGTGTAGGGCGGTTTTACACTAATCAATCAATATCAATCAATATTAATCAATCAATCAATCAATCATCAATCATCAATATCAATATCAATCAATATATATACTTAAAAGAGGAACTTTTAGAGTGATATTATTGACTACAGCTTTTGTTCAATAAATAAAAGTAGATTAATGAAAATAATTAATGATTAAATAATTAAATATAAGTTGATTATAAAGAAATAAAATATATATTATGATATCATAGATAATGCAAATAATTATATAATTATATTAACTTAATAACCGTAGAAGAATGAATGAAACTCATGAAAGTATACAACAACTACAATCCTATACGAGTATAAACACATGAAGGGAAGATGAATAATAAATACATTAGAGTAGACCATTATAAATACACTACACCACTCTTCCTAATCTATATACGAGCTTATAATAAAACTCCTCATGCATACTAATTAGTACCAATTATGTTTTATCATATAACGGTCTTAAATGAAAATAATTGATCTAGGATAATCAATCGACTGAACCTGTTTGATCAATTATACAAAATATATAGCTTAGATTGACCTCATGTAATTTGGACGGACATCAATTATGCAAAGCACAAAGGGGCCGGTACATGAGCCGTTAATATTGCTGAAAACATGTAATTAGTGAGCTAAATGAAATTACGAGTTACGGAGTACGAAGTATAAGATTTCAAACCCCCTACATGTTGGAGTTTGTGTCCTCCACAAATTAGTGTGATAACATTTGTAAATTTCTTACAGGTTCACAAGGGTATACTTCGTATATTTAATCAGTTGATTAACGTTTACCTAATAACGGTTGGCTTGCTAGAAAGTTTGACGTTATTATCATACAGATGGCGGTGATCAACTGGTCCCTAAAGGTCACACCTATAGGATGTGTTTGAGAAATGTGGTTATAGAAATATAATCACATTGATGCCCAAAATGACTAAAAAGTTAGTCGATGTGTTGATGAGATAATTATTTAATGAAAATTAAATAATATTAGTTGAGACGAATTAACTGTCAATTCGTAAATTAAATATAATAAGTTATATTTAATTAAATATATATAATGTTAGCTTGGAGGAATTAATTTATTAATTCGTAATTAAATATAATCAGTTGTATTTAATATCAACAAGATGAATGTGTCATAGTGGTAATAGTGAGGGTACACATACCAAGAGGTCATGGGTTCGATTTTCACTAGATGACAATTCAACACATATTATATATTTTTGGAAAGACCAAAAATAAGGAGCTGATAGTCCTTATTTCGGTTTGATGGTCGAAAATTAGGAAAGTATTATTCTTTCCTAATTAACTCGATAATTCGGTCAGTATAAAAAAAAAGGGAGAGAATTATTTCTACCCTAATGCTTTTATTCAACACATAGTATATATTTTTGGAAAGACCAAAAATAAGGAGCTGATAGTTCTTATTTCGGTCTGATGGTCGAAAATTAGGAAAGTATTATTCTTTCCTAATTAACTCGATAATTCGGTCAGTATAAAAAGAAAGGGAGAGAATTATTTCTACCCTAATGCTTTTTCTTGACCTTGCCTCCTCTCTCTCATCACAAAACACAAAAACAACTAAATTTTACAGAAAATTTTAGATCGATTTCTAGCATAATCAAAGGGCATATCTCAGATCGTCTTGGGTGCAACTAATAGGCGAATATCAATTTTGATATTATTCTTAGGCCAATTTTGCTAGGACCGAAGGTTAATTCTAAATCCTTATACTTTGTTTATGTATTTTGTTTATGACCTTTAATCATCATTGTTAAATTCGTTATAATCCTTCTAATTTAAGGGAAGTATACAGATTATTTCCCACAAGTGGTATCAGAGCACTAGGCCACGATTTTAATCTTGATGATTTTCATAAATTTGTATGTGAACAATGAGAATTTTCGAAAAACAATTTAGGGTTTCGAATTTTTTTTGGTTCGGCAAAAATTTTTTTTTGTGCCGATTTGTTTTTTTTTTTTACTCTGCCGTTTTTTTTGTTCTTTTAGTTTGATGATATTTTTCCATTTTATTTTTCATATTATAGTTTTTAATCAGTTAATATTATCATATGAAGAATTGGTAGTTTTTGATTTAATGAAGATTAAGTTAAAATTAAATGGAATCGTCATGTTTATGATAAAAAGATTGTTTTTGCTATATTGTTTTTGGCATATAAATTAATCATGTTTATTATTTCATATGCTAAATCATGTTCCAATAGCAAAGGTAAAAAATTTAGTCATCAAATCTTGTTTTAGGGCATATTGCCGCAAAAGAAAGAAAAAAAAAGGGGGAGGCCGTTTTTAGGGTTTGCCGTATTAAAAAAAATATATATTTTTGTTTTTTTTTTTTTTTTTGGTAAACCGAGAAAGAAAAAAAAAGGAGGAAAGTTTTTTTTTTTGCCTTATTGCCGAAAGAGAAAAAAAAATATATGGAAAGTTTTTTTTCTTGTTTTTCCTAATTGCCGAATAAAAAAAAAACAAAAAGGGGGGCTGTTTTTCCTTCAGCCGTGTTTGAGCTGGAATTTAAAAAAAAAAAAAAATTGTTGTTTATTTTTCAGCCGTGTACAAATAAAAAAAGGAGGTTTTGTTTTGTTTTATTTTGGCCAATTAGTTATTGTGAATCGGTTCACAATTTAAAGATACCGAGTTATTTTAAAGCAGTTTAAAATTTTGACGGATAGAATTCATATTACAAGTTTAATATGGATTAAGAATGAAATTAATGTGACTTAATTGCGGAATTGTCACTTAATTTAATTTAAATAGGTGGTTTGGATAAATTAATCAACATAATTAAGGTATTGTGTTATGAATGTTTAATTTATTTTAGTTGATGCTTTTAATTTTGTTGAATGAATCGAATGAATGAATTTTATTTACGGATTTATTTTTGCAATCGGTTGTAATTTGTAATACTTAGTGTGGCCTTAGTCAAATTATGTTTTCGTAATGAAGGAAACATGATTTTTTATGTAATTATGAGATCTCGAATCTCCTTTATTTTAGTTTTGGGTTTTGAAATTAGAATGTAATAAATAGGTCTATTATGTAACTTTATTTATTGTAATTTCAAAGAAGACTAAAGATGAAGATTCAAGCTCAATCCCGCTACATGGATCAAGATGGAACATCAAGACAAGCTTCTCGGGTCCAAGGATGGATTCCAAACTTGTATTTATTGTTCATTTTGATAGGATAGGCCACACTAGGACTTTTACTGTTTTTTTTACGTTTTTCATTTTATTGCTTTTCATTCACATGTTAGTAATTGCATCACATTCCGCCTAAAACCAAACCACCTACATCTAAAATGCATGAAAATTGACTCATATAGGTTGTATGTTAGTTTTCATGGACATGCAGATGTCACAGTCTATAAGCTATCACCTTAGTTTATTCATTCTCGCATGCTAGATTAAAGTTCACTTAAAATGAATTAAAAAGTTGATGGGATCTTCCTCTAAAACGGAAATTGAGATTAGTCTTTATAAGGGCAAACATCTATGAATCCCTTCTTCGTCGGTAGGCCTAATATGACCCCTTCTATACGTTGGGTAAGTAGTTGTGTTGACTTAGTTTACCTCAACATCATAGTCTGAAGAGTTTCTCGTGATTATGATGGACTATAGATAGAATTTACAGAAATTTATCGACCAAGAATTCTAACGGTAGAATTAGCTAAAAGGTTAGCTTATCAATTTACAGAGAATTGAGTCTTGGGGTCATTTATATAATTCTTGAGGGAGGTCAATTGTATAAATGTTTTTGAGTTTTCGCGTTATGACATTAGTTCATTAGACTTAAAATAAAAACGATGCACATGCTTATTATTTTATTCTTCTTTCACAGTGTAGAACACGTTTATTATCAATAATACTGTTACAACAAATGGCTGGAAATAACGCAATCCCAATGCCTAGTGTCACACTAGATCGTTCGTCCTGGCTTAAGATGTTCATGGACCAAATGAATCGAGTCCACTCGATCAAGAATGATGGGTCCAATTTTGCGGATCGGGAGGCGGCACTACGGAATGCGCCATCTGGCGACGGTAAGCTCGGGTATTTAATCGAGCCAATACCGGTCAACCCAGGCCCAAATGCAGGAGTCAACGAGTCACTCGCTTATAGTGATTTCGTTATGGAAGCGGGTGCGATAAAGAACGTACTCATCTTTGCAATGGAAACCAATTTGCAGAGACGCTTCATTGCCCAAGGTGCAAACAAGATTTTCACCACGCTCACTAACGAGTTCTCAAAGGCACCGAGAATCGTTACATATGAGCATACACAGCGCTTCTTTGATGCGAAACTCGAGAAGGGCCAACCGGTTAGCCCACACATTCTTCACATGATCGAGAATGTCGAGAAGTCGGAGGCACCGAATTGTAAAATCGGTGAGAGCATTGTCATTGACCGAATGCTTCATTCTCTTCACGATGGTTTTGCCCTTTTCAGGGCGAACTACTATATGAATGACTTGAAAAGGAGTCCTCATGAGCTACACTCCCTTCTCGTACAGACCGAGAAGGATATGAAATTGAGTGGGAGCGTGAAGCAGGATGTTCTCACAATTTACAAAGGTAAAGGTAAAGGCAAGGCTAATGGCGACCTAGCTGTAGGTAAGCCAAAGTTTAAGAAGCCAGGAAACGGTAAGAGTGCGCGTGGTGAGACTAGTGGCTCACAGGGCAAGACAAATAGCAAGGGCGGTGAAATAGAGTGCCACCATTGTCACAAGACTGGACATTGGAGGAGGAACTGTCCCATCTACCGTGAGGACATCAAGGTAGGCCGCGTCGTTCCTGTTGGTATGTCATCTTATATTCATATGATTGAGATTAACCATGCAAGTTTCGGAACTTGGGTACTAGATACTGGTTGTGGTTCTCATCTGTGTAATCATTTGCAGGGCCTAAAGAACATCATACCTCTCGAAAAGGTGATGTGGACTGCGAGTCGGAATGGAGCACGAGTTCTTCTTTTGCCTCGAAGGGAACATATGTAATCCAACTCCCTAGTAGTTTTCAGTTATCTTTAAATAATTGTTACTATGTACCCAGGTTATCTAAGAATATTATTTCTGTTTCCGTACTTGCTAAAGACGGTTTTACATTTTCAATAAAGGATAATAGATGTATTTTCTCTTTTAATGAAATGATTTATGGCAAAGCAGTTTCCATGAATGGAATTTACATCTTAGATCAAACCACGGAAGTATTACACATGAATAATAAGAAATTAAAGGTTGGTGACAAAGATCAAACCTATCTATGGCATTGTCGAATGGGACACATAAATGAGAAACGCGTAAAGAAACTCGTCGATAATGGGACTATTCCCGCATTCGGATTTTCTACATATGGCACGTGTGAA
Organism: Silene latifolia; assembly: GCF_048544455.1. Lineage (NCBI taxonomy): Eukaryota > Viridiplantae > Streptophyta > Magnoliopsida > Caryophyllales > Caryophyllaceae > Silene > Silene latifolia. The sequence goes on from NC_133538.1 coordinate 410,306,987, forward strand.
TCATGTCTCATTGGTAAGATGACTCGAATTTCCTTCAAAGGTGTTAGAATGCGCGCTAGTGACCTATTAGGACTCATACATATGGACGTATGTGGACCAATGTCAATTACCGCTATAGATGGCTATAGATATTTTATCACTTTTACGGACGATTTGAGTAGATACGGATATGTCTACTTAATGAAGCATAAAAGTGAGTCCTTTGAGAAATTCAAGGAATACCAGAATAGGGTACAGAACCAACTGGGTAGAAAGATTAAAGCACTTCGTTCAGATCAGGGTGGCGAATATCTTTCAAATGAGTTTGATCAACACCTGAAAGACTGTGGAATCGTTTTGCAGTTAACTCCACCTGGAACACCTCAATTGATTGGTGTGTCCGAACGGAGAAATCGAACCTTACTTGATATGGTTCGATCCATGATGAGTCACACCGTAGTGCCTGATTCATTATGGGGTTATGCTCTTTTGTCATCTGCTCTTATACTTAACCGAAGTCCGTTTAAAGCTGTCGACAAGACTCCATATGAAATGTGGAAGGGAACAGTACCCAACTTGTCCTTTATTCGGGTTTGGGGCTGCGAGGCTTATGTCAAGTGGAGACACGAGGATAAGCTCGGCCCGCGATCGGTCAAGACATACTTTATAGGTTATCCAAAAGGAACATTTGGTCATTACTTATATTCGCCTACCGAACATCGAGTTTTTGTTGCGGCTAGTGCGACGTTTTTAGAGAAAGAATTTCTCGAGCACAAGTCGAGTAATAGAACCTTCGAGCTGTCGAAGATTCCAGAACCAACAACCGAGGAACGGATGGAGGAAGCTGTACCTCCAACTGATGATACGGTTAATATTCCTGAGAAACCTAGGAGGTCGGGTAGAGACTCTCATCCTCCGGACAGATACATTGGTATGGTCGAGGAGAATGACGTTTTACTTCTAGAAAGTAATGAACCCGCAACCTATAAAGGTGCTATGGCCTGTTCCGACTCAAAGCTATGGCTTGAAGCCATGCAATCCGAGATGGACTCCATGTATGAGAATAATGTATGGGATCTAGTTGATTTACCTAAAAAGGTAAAACCTCTACAGTGCAAATGGCTTTACAAAATAAAGCGTTCTGTAGACGCGCAACCGGATATCTATAAGGCACGACTTGTGGCAAAAGGTTTCACTCAAGTGGAAGGACTGCATTATGATGAAATTTTTGCACCTGTAGTCATGCTACGTTCCATTCGGATAATCTTAGCGATTGCCGCATTTCATGATTATGAGATTTAGCAAATGGATGTGAAAACCGCCTTCTTAAACGGTTATTTGGAGGAAGAGTTGTACATGGTGCAACCCGAAGGTTTCATAGATCCTGAACTTCCTAAGAAAGTATACAAGCTTAAGCGTTCCATTTATGGACTTAAGCAAGCTTCTCGGAGTTGGAATCATCGTTTCGACCAAGTGATAAAAGAGTATGGATTCATTCGATCGGTCGAAGAACCATGCTTATATATCAAGTCGAGTGGGAGCAAGATTGTATTCTTGATATTGTATGTCGATGACATACTCTTGATTGGGAATGACATTCCTCTCCTATCTTCGGTTAAAGAATGGTTGAAGAACCATTTCCAGATGAAAGATCTGGGTGAGGCACGACGCATTTTAGGAATCCGTATCTACAGAGATAGATCACGATGGACGTTATCACTTAGTCAGGAGTCTTATTTGGATAAGGTTCTTGAGAGGTTCAGCTTGACCAACTCCAAGAAGGGGAACCTTCCCATGACGACTGGGATGCAGTTGAGCAAGTCTCAGTCACCCACGACGCCTGAAGGGATTGAGCGCATGAGTCGTGTTCCTTATGCATCTGCAATAGGATCGATCATGTATGCCATGATATGCACACGTCCAGACGTGGCATATGCATTGAGTATGACGAGTCGGTACCTAAAAACTCCAGGTGAAACACACTGGATAGCAGTCAAAAATATCCTCAAGTACCTACGGAGGACTAAGGATTGGGTATTGACTTATGGAGGCGATACTAAGCTATGCGCAACCGGTTACGCAGATGCTAGCTTCCAAACGGATCGAGATGATTCAAAATCTCAGTCCGGGTTCGTCTTCACTCTTAATGGTGCTGCGGTCAGCTGGAAGAGTTCCAAACAGTGTTGTAGTAGATTCTACTCTCAATCCGAGTACTATGCCGCTTCGGAGGCAGCAAAGGAAGCGATATGGATGCGTCAATTCTTACAAGGGCTTTCGGTAGTTCCTAGTTCGAATGACCCGATCACCATCTATTGTGACAATAGAGGTGCCATCTTCCAGGCTAAGGAGCCAAAGTCTAGCAATAAATCTAGACATGTACTTCGGAAAGCTCACCTGATCCGTGATTACGTGGAGCAAGAAGAGATAGTGATTGACAAGATTGCGACGGATGATAACATCGCAGATACTCTCACCAAACCGTTAAATTATGGTAAGCATGTAGGGCATGTTAACTCCATGGGAATTAAACATGTTGCTGAGTTGTAGTACTTGATTATGGATTTGATACATTATCTTTTTCATATACTATTTATAACTTCATCGTTTTATATATAATATTTTGTTTTTCATGTGGATTGTACTGACAACATTGAACGCCACAAAGTGAACTGAATTACATTATATTTATTTTGGTCCGTAATCGCCAATGTGAGCTGATAACTCAGGAGCTTTTATATTGTGCAGTCGATTGATGGTGGGTTCAACGAGCCATAAGTTAAACGGTTGACTAATCGATCACAGATACGAGATTATGACGATACCTCGTAGGACAACTTTTTGTGACAACGTAATGGAGTCCTAAATGTTTAATAACATTCGGTGCCAGGTCGTGGATAGGACATCCATTGTGTTCCTAGAGTCGATTCTTTTGACTATCAATTGTCTCTTGAGATTAAGGCAATTTTTGGGTGACTTTGGTTTCTTTCTCACGGTCTACCGTAATTGGGGCTAAGTAGATTTTTTCTGGGTCATTTCATACTGTGCTTACATCTGCAGGATTCGAGTTGAGGAAAATATCCAACCCTTATCAGGTATAGTTATTTCTCAGGGCCACTCGAGGAGTTGTAACTGAAATGCATGGCCATGCTCGAATGTTGATTCGTTTATCAGTTAAGTTACTCTCTAGTCGGGGAAACCACTCTTGATATTGATCTCTTGTAAAATACGACCTTTGTGAATTCGGATTTGCAAATTGTTTTACATTGAGTGGGAGAAATTTTATAGGATATGAGAATCGGTTATCGCACATACACTTGTGAGGACAAGTGGGAGTTTGTTGGAGTTTGTGTCCTCTACAAATTAGTGTGATAATATTTGCAAATCTCTTACAGGTTCACAAGGGTATACTTCGTATATTTAATCAGTTGATTAACGTTTACCTAATAACGGTTGGCTTGCTAGAAAGTTTGACGTTATTATCATACAGCTGGCGGTGATCAACTGGTCCCTAATGGTCACACCTATAGGATGTGTTTGAGAAATGTGGTTATAGAAATATAATCACATTGATGCCCAAAATGACTAAAAAGTTAGTCGATGTGTTGATGAGATAATTATTTAATGAAAATTAAATAATATTAGTTGAGACAATTAATCATCAATTAAAAATTAAATATAATAAGTTATATTTAATTAAATATATATAATGTTAGCTTGGACGAATTAATCTGTTAATTTGTAATTAAATATAATCAGTTGTATTTAATATCAACAAGATGAATGTGTCATGGGTTCGATTCTCACTAGATGACAATTCAACACATATTATATATTTTTGGAAAGACCAAAAATAAGGAGCTGATAGTCCTTATTTCGGTCTGATGGTCGAAAATTAGGAAAGTATTATTCTTTCCTAATTAACTCGATAATTCAATCAGTATAAAAAGAAAGGGAGAGAATTATTTCTATCCTAATGCTTTTTCTTGACCTTGCCTCCTCTCTCTCATCACAAAACACAAAAACAACTAAATTTTACAGAAAATTTTAGATCGATTTCTAGCATAATCAAAGGGCATATCTCAGATCATCTTGGGTGCAACTAATAGGCGAATATCAATTTTGATATTGTTCTTAGGCCAATTTTGCTAGGATCGAAGGTTAATTCTAAATCCTTATACTTTGTTTATGTATTTTGTTTATGACCTTTAATCATCATTGTTAAATTCGTTATAATCCTTCTAGTTTAAGGGAAGTATACAGATTATTTCCCACACTACATTGTTATTCCTACGCCAGTTAATCGCTAAAAGATAGAAAAACAATAATGTTAAGACTTAGTGTTAGTTGCCAGTACAAACATTGAAACACTAACTACCCGAATTATGAATACTACAAGTACACAATTGTTACATGTTACATATACAGACTTGCGAAGTAAATAAGTATCAGACTTTTGGCTTTACTTTATGTTGAGTAATCCGATTTTTCTAACGGGCGCTCTTAAGACACATTAAGAAAGTCATTAAAGTACGATTTACAATATTATTTCATTAACTATGGTAAAATAAATGAAAAATAGATGATTACAAGAATAAAATTAATTATTAGAGAGTTTCAATTCTGTAAACTACTTACATTTAAAAATTAAATTCTCTAATTAAAAAAAAAAGGATAGGACGCAATTAATTAAATTTTATTTTATGGAAAAGAGTGTAATACTATATCACAAATGTGGTAGGACTCTTCCTATATAAACTTTCTTCCTATCCTGTTATGAAGTGAAATAGTGAATATAACTTTAAATAATAATAAAAATTAAACTTAAATGCAACTTCTATCTTGCATTATGTAGTAATTTTTTTTAAATATATTTCGTATTAATTATAGGGAAAGTTTACTGTAGAGATAACTTTGGATGAGCAATAGAGTAAAAGGTAAATAAGGCTGTTGTATGATGATAATTGGTGAGCCGAAGTCGTATGCTTCCAAAGATAATATTCATAACACTTAAAATCATAAACTAAATATAATATAGGGTAATAAGGATCGATCCACAGAGAAGGCAATTTAATTAAATGTGCAATAATATAGAGTACAAATAACAAGAGAGAGGGGGGGGGGGGGGTGGTTGATTGATTATAACTAATGAACTAATAAGACAAAGCAATTAGTAAATAAGATGAATTCAGATGATTAAACGGTCTTGGGTCAACAAACATCCACTATCAACAAACTAATTGGTCTTCGATTGTCTTTAATTCAATTACTCTCAAGTACTTTATTATGGAAATACGAATTTCCTTCTCCCTCTTAAGTTTAGTCAACTAACTCGAAACGCGATATTAGAAGATCCTAATTATTGAACAATCTAATCCACACTTCTAGATTTAATCCAACAACAACATTAACAATCCAAGGAAGCAATAAAGATAACGATCTTTAACACACGCGGTTAACGATTCGAATTATATGTCTAGTCTCTACTTCGTCCTAATAACGATGAAACACATACAGATTATTAGGGTAAAGTTTGCTACTTTAGTCTAGATTAATTGAACAATTACGGATTCAATTTCTAAACATGCAATAGATTAAAGTAAACAATTAACTAATTGATCAGATTAGCAAAAAGAAACAACAATCATTATATATGAGCAAGAGACATAAAAAATACTTGAGAAATAAAAGAAAGAAAGAATAATAGCTTCAAACTGTCGATCCAAGAAAAGGGAGGATTAGTTCCTCGTAATTTTCTAAGTAAAAGATTAATTAGGGTTCTAGAGAGTCTTTCCCAATTACAAGTTGAATGAATAATAGAATAATCTAGGTTGAATACTTAACCTCAATTTTAATAGCTGAACTTAGGAAACAAGTAATAACAACAAAATTGACTTCAATCATCCGCCATATACGCGACCCGCCCATGCTGATCCGCGAGTCGCACATGATGCTGGTATCAGATGCTGCTCTGTGTTGTTTCTTACGTGTTTCAAACTCCCCTTGAATTGATGATTGTTGGGCTAAGGGGGAACATGTCATGTGACATGTTGGGCTACACATTTCACTTTAACACCTTTTGATAGCCAACATGGAATGGTGGATTTCTATTTCTCATTCCACTTCCTTATATTTTTGAGCCCACTTGAAACTTCAAGTTTAATATGACAATTTCCCATAATTAATAACTTTACATAATTATCCTCAAAGTATAACCAATATTATAAAATGAAAAATTACGCAAATACTTTTCTAAAATCCCCTTATTTCACCAATAGTTACCCAAATCAACATTCATATACAGTACTAAACCCGTCTTATCAACATCCCACACTTAGGTCTTTACTCGTCCTCGAGAAAACTCAAAAGACTCATTACAAGCTCAAAACAACACCGATCCATAGAAGTATAATGAAGCTAGCAAGACTTATAATGAAACTCTTAAGACGGTCTCCAACACAGCTAATGGATCAAAATAACATCGGAAGAATTTTTTTCTTTACCTATATCTCTCATTTTGCCTAGAGCGCCAGCCCTTGCAGGTTTTCACTCTAGCTTTTTTTTTTCAACTCACCTCTACTCTCAGTGGCACGCAACTCAGTTCTTCATTTTACCCGGAGCGCCCTTTCGGGTTTTCACTCTGTCCTCGGCCACATCCCAATCTTGCCTAGGCGCCCTTTCGGGTTTTCACCAAGCCGGGATACTTTTCTTTCCTTTTCTTTTTCTTTTTTTTTTCAATTTTTTTTGCTGAAATAAATAACTGAAATTAAAGCACACAATTACAAATGAGTACAAATCGGAACAATTTTCCCTCCCCACAATTGAATGAAACATTATCCTCAATGTTGCAAGGACACAATAAAGGGAAAAGGAGAACAAACCTTAGTCAGAAAACTCAATAGATATATCAATCCTCAACACCACACCTCCTCCCCCCACTTTGCATAGGACATTATCCGAATAAACTCCAAGGCAATAAAGAAACGTTAAAAACCAACAAGATGACAAGTAAAACACACTAACGCCCCTTATCGCTCCATCCTAACAAATGACCAAGTAGCTCTAGTAACATGTGTGCCAGCAACAGATGGCACATAAATAAAATATTTCTACCAACTCCGAGCTTACATGGTCACTCCTAATCTCCTTTACGCCAAATTAACAAACCATCCAACCGCATTAGCAAGGTGCCCACAACAACACACCGCGGTTTCTTTACACCTTAGCCATTATCCTACCCATCCGGCCTTCTTTGTCTCCCTTCTTATGTCGCCAAACACCATAAATCAAGGCTGTTCCGATTGTTTTTTTTTTTCTTTTTTTTGTCTTTTTTTTTTTTTTGCAAAAATTGCACACACAAATCTATGGGTTGCCTCCCAGAAGCGCTGTTGTTTAACGTCGTTGGCTCGACATCTCGCGGAGTGGTAAATCACTCGACTTAAGTAAGAGTCTAGAAAGTTACCTTACCAACGGAACGGGGCGAGCACTACTTGATTTGATATATATGACTTGTGTTGCTTTACCGAAGCCCTTCCGGCGAATTAGTTTATCAAACCAAGTCTTACCCTTTTTTCTACCAGCCTCAGCATCTTTAAGATTCTCCCATAGAAGGATACACCTTTTCACTTTAGGCAGAGAGTCCTTCAAAATTTCACAAGTTTTGCTCGAAAGTGGTGGCTTCCAGCTTCTCATAGAATTATGGTTAGTAGCAATAGCACAAAGAGAATAAACCGCAGAGTTAGTCGATTTAGGTGGATTAATTTCAAATTTAACCACCCTCCCATTAAACTCCATAGTCAACGAACCATTTGGAACATCAATTCGGGTTCCTGCGGTCTTTAAGAATGGTCGACCCAATAAAATTGGGACTCCACCGACCTCCTGTGCCATATCCAAAACATAGAAATCAGCTGGAAAAACCAGCTGATCTACCTTAACCATTACATTCTCTACTACTCCCCTTGGGTGAACATTAGACCTATTATCAAGTTGGACTACCACCCTAGTACTTTTTAAAGGACCAAGCTTAAGAAACTCAAACATATGGAAGGGAATGACATTTATCGATGCCCCTAGATCTAACATGGCTCTTTCAAACCGTGTATCACCTACGGTGCAGGGTATAGTGAACACACCCGGATCACTACACTTGGGAGGGGTCTTACTCTTAAACAAAGCTGACACAAATTCACTAGCTTTACCCTTTGGCTTTTTCAAACTCCGTTCCATTTGATTTCTTTTAATTGTACAAAGTTCTTTTAAAAACATTGCGTACCTAGGAACACTCTTAAGAAACTCAAGTAAAGGAATATTTACCTCGCATTTACGAAAGGTTTCGTAAATATCATTGTCATGCTCCTTCTTCTTGGTATCTTTCAAAGCCTCAGGAAAAGGTGGGCGTGGCTCATATGAAGGCATAGATGGTGTCACCTCCTTTGAATTGGATGCCTCTTCTCCTCCATCTTTCAGTAGCTTATCGTCTTCCACCACTAACTCCTCTTCTTCTTGGATAATCACCACCTTAGGCTTAGCTTTTGGCTTTTCAATCTCCACGAATTGCCTACCATTTCTCAATGACACAGCACTCACATTCTCCCTAGGCTTAAGAACTGTTTGAGGTGGTAAAGCACCCGATTGTTTAGCTTCCAACCGATTGACCGCAGTAGTTGACAGGGCAGTCGTATACCTATAAAAAATAACCAACTGGCTCTAACTAATATAGCTAGGGAAGTCGGGTCGATCTCCACAGGGAGATGGGAAAATGTAAGCTTTGTCTAAGTTCGTCACGGTAACCAATTTTGGGGGTTTTAATTGATTGATTGTTCTAAACTAATGAGAGTAAGGAAGAGAATAAAGCAGAGAAAAAGGATTAAGCAGATAAAGAAAGCAGCTAAGACAGACGGTTCACCATGATCATTCAGTCAAGTAATCTAGGTTTCAGGTCAGTGCTAGTATAGTCTAAGGAGCAGTGATTATCTCCTTTCGGTCTCAGTTCACCCTAAAGCGCAAATAGCTTAGCTTTCGCCCTCACTATAGCGCCCTATTGTTCGCTACGAGTCTCACCCTTTCCAACCTTTCGGTCCATGTCAAGGTTTACTATGATTTTAATGCCTAATTGCGTCGACTCAATTAGACAGATACAGACAAATGCAGCAATTAACAATAAAGACTACACCAGCATTAACCTAATACGACAACTACTATCCCTTCATAATAATGGATCCCCTAGTCTTAGCAGGGGAAATTAGCTATGCATCACTATTGAATCAACAACAATAACATAAAGATAATTGAAATTAAACATACTAACAAAGATAATAGAGATTGAATAGGGTAAAGATGATAGCAATAAAGGAAAGAAAGAAATAAAGCAACAATTAAGGTTAAGGAATTAGGAAAGAATAATAATACCAATCACAAATCCGAATTCGAGTAGCAAAAGATTCGAAAGAGAGCAAAATCCAAGAAACAGTAGGAAAATGATAGAGTAAGAAGTGAATGAGGGGAGTTACGCAGTCTACTGTATTAGTAGCATACGAAAATAACCTCCTCTAACCTAATCCATAACTAAATTACAAAAGCCCATACGAAAATAGGCGGAAAAACTTTAATACAGGCCAAACTACTCGATCGAGTGGTTATAAACCACTCGATCGAACAACTAAGCGTCAAACCCCTCGATCGAGTGGAAATAAACCACTCGATCGAGTAACTCCTTGTAATGTCTTCTCGATTGAATACTCGAAATGCTCGATCGAGTAACCTTCAGTATATAAAGCATTCGATCGACTAGTAAAGCAGTCGATCGAGCTATTTTGGCACGTTAGACATTATAACATCTTCCGAAACTAGCTCACCCGTCTTCAAAGTGATAGATTCCAAGCTCCGGCTCCTTGTTCTCCATAAATGCATGCAAATGAGACAAATTTAGGCTCGATTTAGCTCCTCTTTGGTTTATTCCTGCAATTTACATAAAACGAATCAAAGTAGAATATTCGGGGGTATTTGTAGCCAGATGCTACATAAATAATACAGAAATGCGTGTAAAAATGAGGTAAAAACCTTATATAAAATACACGCATCAAATCTCCCCAAACCAAACCTTTGCGTGTCCCTAAGCAAACTATGAATGCAACTAAGAATAAACAGTGGAACGGGACCAAAACATCAGCTACAAATCACCCACCAAAACCAGTTTAATGCAACAACTAACAAAGTGGCAAATGATAAGTGCAAACGAGTTAAATCAGTGTTTCAAACTTACTGAACCGTCGACCTTGCAAGACTCAAAAGATATCGGACTCTTACGGGTCGCTCATCACTCAAAATTAGGCAAAAGGTGAGTATATATGTGAAAGATAGAAAGAAGTAAATACACTCACCTAACTCGACCTATAAGAACATGCATGAAGTTAACATGAATAAAGTCTCTACAACCGTACATACGCATTCCAACCATACTAATGACCAAGACACATGCCGAGGACTTATATTTGGGTAAGTGAGGTAATGGGTAAGAAGGGGCTAAGATGAATTTGGATATGTGGGGTTAATAGCCAGGCTAGCAACAACGAATCCAAATATGAACTGCATCCCAACTTCGTACTCAATATAATAAAACAAAATGGCGCAAAATCCATGCACTCAACTCACGAAACCCAAGAACTTGTCAACTCCCCATAAGATGTAAATTAGACATGGGAGTGAAAATCATCCGTACAATTTCTCATTTTTTCTTTTTCGCACGTGATTTTTCTTTCTTTTTCTTTTTCATATTCCATTTTTTTCATTCTTTTCTTCTCTTTTTTTTTTCTTTCCATCCATCATTTTTTTTCATTCGCTTCAATTCTTCCACCATCTTCTGAATTCAAATAAAAATAACCAAACTGCAGTAAAGCATTCCAAACAGCTACTCATTACTAGCTCGGCTAGGGTAGGAAATATTATAGATAGTAGCTAATAGGACAAAAAGGCAATTTGGCTATGTGGGGCTGTAGATACCCAGTATCCGCACCTTCCAAAAACCACCCGATGATGATCGGACTATAACGTGTTTTTGATATGCGTGCGTGAATTGGCTATATATGAGACGGTTTAATGCACTACACGGATATGAAAAATGATTTCAAAAGTTTTCTAACTTCATTTGCATTAAAATAACACTATTTAGAGTTAAAACCGTCTTCGGACCCAAAACCGACTCAGAAACCCGCAACTCGAGTCAACCTGAGTCAACCCGAGTCAACCCAAATCTCGAGTGTCAAAAATAATGCCATAAATGTTTTCATCATGTCATTTATATTAAAATGACCCTAATTAGAGTCAAAACCGTCTTCGGACCCAAAACCGACTCAGAAACCCGCAACTCGAGTCAAACTGAGTCAACCCGAGTCAACCCAAATCTCGAATGTCAAAAATAATGCCATGAATGTCTTCATCGTGTCATTTCCATTAAAATGACCCTATTTAGAGTCGAAACTGACACCGAGCCGAAAACCGACTCGAAATTCAAATCCCGACTCACACGGGTCAAACCCGAGTCACGCACACAAAACACCTACCTCAAGTAACACCTAAAATCATCTTATTAGATGCCCATATTGTTACACAACATCCTATTTGATTACCACAAATTAATAATGGATGGAGAATAGGCCACGTCCAAATTGAAAAGGACAGTACACCCCATTGAGTCACGGGGTGGCTCGCGCCTCAATGGGGTGTCTCCTTAGCCTCCAAGCAAAATCGACCGACCTACCATCCCACATTTCTCTATAAATACCCACCATCACACACCATAATCTTCACGCGAGAGTCCACTCCCTCACATCTCCCTTAAACTTCTAAACTCGACTTCCTAAGTCACAAAATCGACACGTGCTTACGACCTACCGATCGTAAACACAAGCCTTACACATATTGTTTGGTACCGTCGCCATGCATTCGACCGACCCATTCGACCAACTCAATTCATTAATCAACATGTTTTAATTAACATATTTTCAACTCATTTTGAAAACAAAATCCTTTTTTAAGGCACTCTTTTTAAACTTCTTGATCGTGAGTAGTCGCTACGAGAAAACTTGTCTCTAAGTCGTCTATGTCGTAAACATCATACACGTAAGTTTGAGGGTGTAAACAACTCACTTTATTTCATGTATTTACTGTTTTTATGAGTCTATAAGCATGAACAATGCATAACACGATTCAAACATAGGTTAGACGAGCCAAAACCGAGTTTTGGCCTAAGACAGAAGCTCCTTGCTATGCAAGGAAGCTCGCGCCTCTTGTGGGTCTCGGGTCAGACTCATCCGTGTTTGTTCTCGTCTTTCCTCTTTATTTTATTTCTTATTTGTAATCGGTTTTTACAATTTCAAATGTTTTAATTCATTTTTATGATAAACATGTTTTGACCATTACAAAAATCATCCTTGGTAACTTATACCATGAAGGTTTATGCCGTGACTCGATGATATTATTGGTTAATTACATTTTGATGGGTATTTTAACACCCTTTTCTTTATTTACCATTTTTCTCATTTATTTACATTTGCAAATATATTAGTCATAATTCATAATCATCCTTGGTTCTTCATACCATGTCGGTTTAATCCGAGTACGATAATTAACTTGACTAATTACAAAGAAATGAACTTAACATGATTAGTTCAAATCAAACATTTTACATTTTTATTTGTAAACTATACTTTTCAAACTTGCAAATCCGACAACGGATATTACTAACATAATAGTAATTATTCCGAGTTATGGAAATCATATTTGCTAATCTTTCATCATAAATACGGTTTTAAGCAACCTTTTCAAAAACGAGGAGACGCCCCCTTGGGTCGGCTAATGGCTCGCACCCCAAGGGACCGCCTGTTTTCACATTTCAAAACCGGGGCAGAGCCCCTTCCATCGCCAATAGGCTCGCGCCCCAATGGGGCTGCCTGGCACTGTTCTGCCCCGTTTTTAGCACTTGTCTAGGACGATCCCGATTACGGTTAATCCGAATACATGACGGATCAGATTGACAAACTTACATTTTTACACTTTGTCATTTAACATCCTTTTTCAAATAAATGAATCGTGTTAAGCATCATAATCCGAACTTGGTAAATGGATGTTTAATTTACGTTCTCACATGCAAATCAACCATAAATCCAATTTCACATCTTATGCTTGATATTTGGATTAACAAACTGACTTAGAAAGCTCACATGTTAGGTTAAAACTTTTGGATGTGCATTCATGCATTTTAACCGTTCTATCAACTTTTGCACTTAAACAACCATGATCGATCAGTAGAGGCCACTAACGCGGGCGGGATTGGGTTTCCGATTAAAGGGCTTCCTAATATGTACCCTCACCCCTTACTCAAAACCTTTGGATAGTGGATGGCCTTATCCAGGGCGTACGGGAGTCATTTTAGGCATAGAATGCTAAAAGGGGGACGATTCCTTATCTTTAGTACCTATGTCAAACACCGCTTTTTTCCTTGGTTGACCTAGGTATAAAGTGGATTCGAACAGGTTCCAAGCATCCCACAAATGCTTGGTGGCGACTCCAAACATCTCTACATCGTTTCGCGGCCCTTGCCGAGACGAAACCGACCGATCTAAAGCGATCCGGTCGAAAGCATTTTCACGCCGCCGAGCGTGGCTTTCAAAGAGACCTATGTACGTCCACAGATTGGCTTGGCGTGCAGGTGGCCTGTGACTACGGACCAGCTTGCGACTCAAATCCGCAGACCGAGACGTGGCCCATGTCCACAGTTTGGCGACCCTGCTGGGATTACTAGGACACTTGTGTCTTTGTGATCCTTAGAGGTGAAACTCGAACGAGGTCGTGGTTAAAGTGCATTAATTGATATTACGGTCATAAGTCGGGTTCCTTGTCCGGGCCCACAACCTAACCCTTTTCGACCAATTGGCTCGTCTCGTCGGCGTGAGTTTTCTCATCCCCGCGATTCGAATCCCGATTGAGTCAAGCATACCATTGACGTTACACATTTCTGTTTCGTCAAAGAGCTTTTATCACTTTCGAGCACGAGGCTAGGGCACCCTCCTTACACATTTTGTTTGGATTGGTATCCCTCTCGCAAATCGGGGTTTGATCGCTTGGTGTGTAACCCACCCTCTTAAGCCAAAACCCGGGTCAGCATTATGCATAATATAATGAACTGTGAGTGCGTATGTGCTACTTGATCATAAGTCCTTCCGTGTCATTTTCAGACGTTCAAAAACACCTTTTCGCGCCGTTATAATGGCCATTTCAAACCTCGGTCTTTCGCCTACCGATGCACGCCTTTCTAGGCCGTCGTAATGACGATTTTCAAACCCTGTTTTTATAACCATTTCAACACGCCTTTCTAGGCCGTCATAATGACGATTTTTAAAACCCGGTTTTTATAACCATTTAAACACACCTTTTATGCCGTCGTAATGACGATTTTCAAACCCGGTTTTTATAACCCTTTGAACACACCTTTCTAGGCCGTCGTAATGACGATTTTCAAAATCCGGTTTTTTATAACCATTTCAACACGCCTTTCTAGGTCGTCGTAATGACGATTTTCAAATCCGGTTTTCTACAACCATTTCAACACACCTTCCTAGGCCGTCGTAATGACGATTTTTCGAAACCCGGTTTTTCTAACCATTTCAAATGCACCTTTTTATACCGTTGTAATGACGATTTCAAACCTTGGTTTTCACAAACCATTTTAAAATCCCCTTTTCCGTCGTCAAAATGGCCGTTTCAAAACTCAGTCTGCCCCCAACCGTTGCATTCTCAAAGCGCCCTTTTACGCCGTCGTAATGACGAATTCTACCCTCGAATTTTCAAAATTCAAAATCAATTTTTAAACAGAAACGTTTTTCAAACCGTCGTAATGACGATTTTAACCCGTGGAACTTTCCAAAATTTCAAATGTCGTTTTCGAAATCAAATTTGGCTTTTCTAAGCCGTCGTAATGACGATTTCAATTCTCACAATTTTCGATTTGCATACCGTCTTTCAAAGGTTAAAACGGTTTTCTAACCCGTCGTAATGACGAATTCAATCCTCACAATTTCCACTTTCAAATCTTTGAAAACAAATTTAACCGTTTTCAGATTTCAATCAAATTTCAAATATTTGAAAACAAATCTAACCGTTTTCAAATTTCAATTCAAAATCAAATCTTTGAAAACAAATCTAACCGTTTTCAAATTTCATTTCAAAATCAAATATTGAAAACAACTTTAACCGTTTTCAAAATCCAAATCAAAATTCAAATATTTGAAAACAAATTTAACCGTTTTCAGATTTCAATCAAATTTCAAATGTTTGAAAACAAATCTAACTGTTTTCTAATTTCAAATTCAAAATCAAATCTTTGAAAACAAATTTAACCGTTTTCAAATTTCAATCCGATTCCAAATTGTTTGACAACAAATCTAACCGTTTTCAAATTTTCAACCCAATTTCAAAATTCATTGAAAACAAACTTAACCGTTTTCATGGCCATTGTGATAACGATTCCAAATTATTCGATTCTCGATTTTCTAATCCGTGATTCGGAATTTTAGAAAACCGTCTTTGGAAACAACACTTTGTTTTCAGAGCCGCCGCAATTTCAACTCAAACCGTCTTTTGAAAACAAATTTAAGACAACTCTTCAACTGATCGACTTTCGGAGATCCCTACTCTTCGGAAGCCGTCCATAAAACGACAAATGAATCTTTTTGAAAATTTCTATTTTCGAGAATTTCAGTACACCTTTCTGATTCAGCCTCGAGTTGATTTCAAGTCAAGTCTTCCAGATAACATCGAGTCTCTGCAGAAGTTAGTACCTACCTTCTGGTCTAGACCGTGTCACCTAATTTTCGAGACATATTCAATGGCGTTAGTAGAGTCAAAACCTCTCGGGTATTAAGCCCATCTTTCCCCTAAATTACGGGTCAAAGGTCAGTTTGTGTACGCATCTTGTCCAACGGCATCACGCTAAAAGTTCACATCCAAACTGAGTCAGAAGACGTCTGTCTAGGCATCATTATGCCAAAGTCGACACTCGAGTCTTAGTTCAACTTCATGCACCAAGAGTTCAGACACAAGAGGTCATTCACGGTCTTTAATGAACTCATTACCTGGTCACACCGTCGTGTCTTCACGACAAAACTACCTTTTCTACATATGTGTCGCACTTGCCTTTGTTTGTGCAATACCTTGCCAAGACAAGTTATAACGCCTATCGTTATGTCAAATAGGAATCCCTTGGGTGCCATCGATCATCGACAAGAAACTCAAGAAGCCAATCAATCTGCATCTGCCATGACTTCTGCTGAAACCAATAACATGGTCCTTCGACTCCTAGCTACCGTGGAGAACTTGAACACTCGTCTCTCCCATGTTGAGGACAAAATGATAACCGCGAATTTTCCTTTATCTGGTATTGAGCAAAGGGTTAAGCTCCTTGAAAGCCGGCTACTGGCCAACGACCAAACCAAAACCAGACGACCTCATAGGTCCTTCCCGGATCTGGGTATGCCTTATGCCACAGCCTTGGAAAGGCTAACCTCCCAAGGAAAACTTCAACCAATTGGTCCAACTCCAGACCCTCTACCAAACAAGCGAGGACGTAGATGGGACGGAAAACTGTTTTGCTAATATCACCAAGGTTGCGGACACGATACTGAAATGTGTCTCCCCCTAAAATATGCCATCCTTGACATGATTGAAAAGGGTGAGTTACCATTACCTCCATCAACAAACAAAAAGAACAACCCTCCAGAATACCCTACTGAACACAGCCAGGAATCTTCCCTAGACTTCTCTCATCTCGTCTCTCCTGACGATGAGAAAATTCATGCAATTGATGAAGATGGCATACAAAGTGGTATAATGATGCTCTCCGTCTCCAACAACAACATATTCTCAAAGCTGCAAGTGGCTATCGATGATTTGAACACCCGGGTAGCTAATTTGGAGAAGAGGTTTGGTAGTACCGAAAATGAACCTGACCATTAAGGAAACCAACCCTTGGTTCACCAACCAACAGCTGTTGAAAATGAGGAATCATCTAATGGTTCGGACACCCATGAACCTATCAACAAAGAACATGAAATTCCCTCATCAAACACCCCTTCAAAATATCAAGCAATATCCCAAAAACTGTCCATTGACAATGACCAAATCCTGCTTCCGCCCAGGATTGACAAAAACAAAAACAAAAACAAAAACAAAACTCAAAAAAACATCCTAAAAAACACCAATGTTGGAATCGTGGGAGAACATCAAAGGGTATTCACAGATCTGGGAATAGCATATGGCACCGCTCTGGGGATACTTGCTTTAGAAGGAATGATGCAACCTATTAGTCCGACTCCGGACAAACCTGAACACAAAAGAGGTCGTTCATGGAACGGAAATGCTTATTGCAATTACCATCAAGGCAAGGGCCATGACACCGAAACCTGTTTCAAACTCAAGCATGCCATTCAAGATATGATTGAAGCTGGCAAAATCATAATTGCACCTCTCAGTCAAGACAATCCTCCTGAATGTCTCAAGTCAAACAGCAAGGTCGAACGTTCTCAAAAGACATTGACCAACCTCAACACAACCTATGCCGCAGCTCTTCAAAAGCTCATGACTTAAGGGAAGCTACAACGAATCGGGGCCACTCCGGACCCGTCTGAATGCAAGAAAAGCCGTTTCTGGGACGGCAATGCCTATTGCCAATATCATCAAGGAAAAGGTCATGACACTGAAACATGCTTCAAACTGAAACATGTTATTCAAAATATGATCGACAACCATGAACTGATAGCTTCATCCCTATGCCAACCTAGTGATGAAGACAACCATAATGAACATCTCTTTCTGCAAGGAGATAAAAGCCTCATGCACTGTTATCCTCATATCATTCTCAACAACGAGAGTGAAGTGCTCAAGTGGGTCAATGCTCAAGATCAAATATTCAAGCCGCTGGATGCTGCGAAAGAAACCTTCAAGGAGGAAGATGATGATTAGGAGTCCGTATCTACGATTAAGTCCGAGTCCGAGTCTGAGTCTTAGGCTTTCTCATATCTATCCTAGTGTCTGTCCTTTTATACCTAAGTGACAAACTGGGGGCTGTCCTCGTGAGTCACACGTATTCATCGAGTCTGTGCTAACATCTTATTTATCTAAATAAAAGCACAATTTTCAGCTATCATATATTCTCCCCTTTACCATTTCCCGTTGACAACGAGAATTGATTTGAGAAATGATTTAAAACAAACAACATGTTCCAATTCAATGTAAGTACACTCGAGTGACGTTCCGTACCGAGTAAGCAGAGGACTCGAAACTCCGTGTCCATTTCTTTACCTATTCCATGTCTGGCAATAGAAATCTTTCATTAGCACCCGATTTAGAACGAGCTTCTATCAAAGGGATCCTACGACGAACCCAGATAACAAACCAGAACATCTCCTTGTTCATGATCAATGACGGAAGGCAAGCCCATTCCCCACAAAAACATCCCATCACCAAGTATCAACCTCTCACCAACGGGTACATCCCCATCCGCACCTTTACCTGCCTCGAACGAAGGACGGCAAAGAACCAATAAATCAAAAACCAAACAAAAAGCAAAGCCAAAGCAAAAGGCCAAAATCAAAGGCCCAGGCCAATAGCCATTCCCTCAAAGCCAAAGCGAAAGGCCAAAATCAAAGGCCCAAGCCAATGGCCATTCCCTCAAAGCCAAAGCGAAAGGCCAAAATCAAAGGCCCAAGCCAATAGCCGTTCAACCGAAAGCCAAAGCGAAAGGCCAAAATCAAAGCCCCAAGACAATAGCCATTCCATCAAAAGCCAAAGCAAAAGGCCAAAACCAAAAGCCATTCAAGCCAACAGCCATTCACCCAAGGCCAAAGCTCAAGGCCAAAATCAAAGGCCCGAGACAATAGCCATTCACCCAAAGTCAAAGCGAAAGGCCAAAGTCAAAGGCCCAAGCCAATATCCATTCACCCAAAGCCAAAATTCAAGGCCAAAGCAAAAACCAAAGCCGAAATCAATTCGCTTAAAGCAAAAAAAAAAAAAAAAAAAACAAAGCCAAAAGCTACTCAGGCGATGGCCAAGACCCAAGCCAAAATCAAAACAAAACAAGATTGAAACCCTTTTCCCAAAAAGGCCAAAATCCAAAGAAAGCATCCAACACACAAAATCCTGGACGAGTGAGTCCAAAATACCAAGTCCAGGACCAACAAGTCCAAAGCCCAGGACCAACAAGTCCAACACACCAAACTCCGGGACCGACACGTCCAAAACACCAAACACTAAAACCTCAACCAAAACTGCTTCACCCCTAAGTCCTTCAACAGGCTATTACAGGGAGACCCATCTAGGATCCTGGGGATTCCCCTCAAGATCATAACCAACATCGCTTCACCCCTAAGTCCTTCTTGAGACTGCTACAGGGAGACCTATCTAGGATTCTGAGGATTTCCCTCAAGCTCGTAATATCACACCTTAACCTTTAAGGTCCAGACATGGAAATCTGATCCCATGTTATTTACCAACCATTTCGTGCTCAGGCCACATCAAGCCGGAGACCCCATTCCGCACCACACTACAAGCCGTTACCCTTCGGCCTAAACAACACAAAATTCTTGCTCCAGATTTTTATCTGTTAAGCAAACCCATTATTACCAAGCTCCACTTTCCCTAATGTTGAAGCCATTTTTCACCACAATCCCCATGGAGTCCTCGAATGCTTTGCTATCGAGAACGGGATATACCTAATCTACCCTTAGAGTCCACTTTTTAGTGTGCTCAAATGATAAGGAACATTTTCACAAATTACACCTCTTCGATTCATGATCAAGAGGTATTTATCTCCAATCAACCTTCGAGTCACCAAACGAAATTTTCCGTCGTGACGCTCAACTCCAGATTTTTATTTGTCAAACTAACCATTATTACCAAGCTCCACATTCCATAATGTCGAAGCCATTTTCACCCTGACCCAGATACGGAGTCTTCGAATGATTTGCTACCGAGAAACGGGACATACCCAATCTACCCTTAGGGTCCACTTTTTAGTGTGCTCACATGATAAGGAACATTTTCAAAAATTACACCTCTTCGATTCATGATCAAGGAGAAATTTTCTCAAATCAATTTTTCGAGTCACCAAACGGCTTTTACCGTCGTGACCCACACACTTAAAGGTCCTAACATCTCGCTTAGGCACACAAACACGTTTAGAACTACGATCTGGTTTGATTTCACATCACGTGAATACGTAGGCAGTCCATGATGGACACAACCATACACCTCAAAATCACTTAAGGTCCTAACAACTCGCTTAGGCACACACATACTCAGAACTACGATCTGGTTTGATTTCACAAACACGCGAATACGTAGGCAGTCCTATTACTAGGACACAACCACACCCCCACACACATTCAATTTTCACACCTTCAATTTGCAACCCATTGCACACACAGCTCAGAACTATGATCTGGTTTGATTTTGCAATCACGCGAATATGTAGGCAGTCCTATTACAAGGGCACAACCGCATGCTCCTTTCACAACATTTCCAATTTTCAATCCTCAATAACCGGCTCGGAACTACGATCTGGTTTGATTTCGCAAACACGCGAATACGTAGGCAGTCCCCCAACAAGGACACAACCGCACACCCATTTCAATCTCAACCATTAACATCAATCCTCAAAAGTAGCCCACCCAGCTGCAAATATTAATCTTATACCTATTTACTGGGGGCTTCTTTCTTAAGATGTCGCCCATTCCTTGTTTTGTCAAATTCCCACCTTCTCACTCTGGGGCTTCTCTTTCGAGACGTCACCCGTCCTTTATCCTCAAACATCTTTTGAGTCTCGACTACATTCCAAAATAAACCACCTTTAGCCTAGTGCTCAGTTCGGACGGTGACAAGGTCTTGGTTCCGCTTTCCGAATCATCATGCCTCAAGGAGGGATCTCAAACAAGTAGACGGAGGCAAAGGTGTCTGGCGAAGATAATCAATTCTTATTCCCTACCCGAGCGGATCTTCTACTTCGATGATCTGATGCGCGTTGACACCCTTTCTTGGTTAGGAGTTGCCCTTACATGTGCAAAGTTTGTCAGCGTTACCTCCGTGTCGTGTCAATAATGAGTTGGCATTACGTTCACGACTTCCCGTTTGTCAGTCTGTCAGTATGCGTCTGTGTAAGTCCGTGTCCCAACGGCCACGTGTCTCCAATCTATTAAATCACAGATCTACGAGTAACAAGACTCGTCTTTAAGCTTCACAACTTTCAAAACTCATATCTCCTCTCACGCGAGATATTACGTGTTAATTGCTTACATGCTTATGTGATCATATGCTTATATTCTTACATGATAGTTGCTTATATGCTAACTGCTCACATGTTTACATGCTTATGTGCTTATATGCTTGCATTCAACGTGCTTGTCTATGCAACTACGGATTTGTGTGGTCACTAACCATGCAGATAATCTTGAGAAGACAAACTCACTCCAATTGAGTACTAGGTTCTTCCCAACAAACGGGGACCCATCAAGTCCAAGGGCTTTAACCCCGTCGATTACATGGCATACGCTACCTCCTAGCGAGCAGCAACTCATATCCCCGGCGAGTCCTGAGAAGTTTCTAACTCCCTAGCGAGTGCCGATTTTCAAATGGATGCCACACATGCTATTTCCCACAGTCGATCTTTCGACCACCATGGCTGGCGAGCCTTTGTCCGCAAACAAGATATAACTCAAGGACGTATCCCGAAGATGCCTCGGGTATGACTCCTTTTCACAAGCTGGCGAGCCTTTGGCCGTAAACAAGGTACAACTTAAGGACGTATCCCGAAGATGCCTCAGGTATGACTCCTTATCACAGCTGGCGGGCCTTTGCACGCACACAAGTTACGACTCAAGGACATATCCCGAAGATGCCTCAGGTATGACTCCTTCCTATGGCTGGCGAACCTCAAAACGCACCACCTTCAGCACTGGCTGGCGAGCCTTTGCGCGCAAATGATTGAAGGACGTATCCCGAAGATGCCTCAGGTATGATTCCTTTTTATGGCTGGCGAGCCTTTATACGTAGTCTAATGGACTTTAAACAACCCGAATCGGAAGTTGACAGACTTTAAAACGTTCTCGACGGCAGGTCCTTGACTCGAATCCTCGAGTCGCCTCGACGTCGCCCTTCCCGACGGCAGGTCCTTGGCTCAAACCTTTTTGAGTCGCCTCGACGTCGCAATGGTCTTCAGGTTGTAATATTCGATTGACCTGGAGATCATACTTTGACTTTTGCCCTGTCCAAGCCTCAGTCAAAGTGGGGGCTCTGTAGATACCCAGTATCCGCACCTTCCAAAAACCACCCGATGATGATCGAACTATAACGTGTTTTTGATATGCGTGCATGAATTGGCTATATATGAGATGGTTTAATGCACTACTCGGATATGAAAAATGATTTCAAAAGTTTTCTAACTTCATTTGCATTAAAATAACACTATTTAGAGTTAAAACCGTCTTCGGACCCAAAACCGACTCAGAAACCCGCAACTCGAGTCAACCTGTGTCAACCCAAATCTCGAGTGTCAAAAATAATGCCATGAATGTTTTCATCATGTCATTTCCATTAAAATGACCCTAATTAGAGTCAAAACCGTCTTCGGACCCAAAACCGACTCAGAAACCCGCAACTCGAGTCAACCTGAGTCAACCCGAGTCAACCCAAATCTCGAATGTCAAAAATAATGCCATGAATGTCTTCATCGTGTCATTTCAATTAAAATAACCCTATTTAGAGTCAAAACTGACACCGAGCCAAAAACCGACTCGAAATTCAAATCCCGACTCACACGGGTCAAACCCGAGTCAAGCACACAAAACACCTACCTCAAGTAACACCTAAAATCATCTTATTAGATGCCCATATTGTTACACGACATCTTATTTGATTACCAAAAATTAAAAATGGATGGAGAATAGGCCACGTCCAAATTGAAAGGGACAGTACACCCCATTGAGTCACGGGGTGGCTCGCGCCTCAATGGGGTGTCTCCTTAGCCTCCAAGAAAAATCGACCGACCTACCATCCCACATTTCTCTATAAATACCCACCATCACACACCATAATCTTCACGCGAGAGTCCGCCCCCTCACATCTCCCTTAAACTTCTAAACTCGACTTCCTAAGTCACAAAATCGACACGTGCTTACGACCTACCGATCGTAAACACAAGCCTTACACATATTGTTTGGTACCGTCGCCGTGCATTCGACCGACCCATTCGACCAACGCAATTCATTAATCAACATGTTTTAATTAACATATTTTCAACTCATTTTCAAAACAAAATCCTTTTTTAAGGCACTCTTTTTAAACTTCTTGATCATGAGTAGTCGCTACGATAAAACTTGTCTCTAAAGTCGTCTATGTCGCAAACATCATACACGTAAGTTTGAGGGTGTAAACAACTCACTTTATTTCATGTATTTACTGTTTTTATGAGTCTATAAGCATGAACAATGCATAACACGATTCAAACATAGGTTAGACGAGCCAAAACCGAGTTTTGGCCTAAGACAGAAGCTCCTTGCTATGCAAGGAAGTTCGCGCCTCTTGTGGGTCTCGGGTCAGACTCATCCGTGTTTGTTCTCGTCTTTCCTCTTTATTTTATTTCTTATTTGTAATCGGTTTTTACAATTTCAAATGTTTTAATTCATTTTTATGATAAACATGTTTTGACCATTAGAAAAATCATCCTTGGTTCCTTATACCATGACGGTTTATTCCGTGACTCGATGATATTATTGGTTAATTACATTTTGATGGGTATTTTAACACCCTTTTCTTTATTTACCATTTTTCTCATTTATTTACATTTGCAAATATATTAGTCATAATTCATAATCATCTTTGGTTCTTCATACCATGTCGGTTTAATCCGAGTACGATAATTAACTTGACTAATTACAAAGAAATGAACTTAACATGATTAGTTCAAATCAAACATTTTACATTTTTATTTGTAAACTATACTTTTCAAACTTGCAAATCCGACAACGAATATTACTAACATAATAGTAATTATTCCGAGTCATGGAAATCATATCTGCAAATCTTTCATCATAAATACGGTTTTAAACAACCTTTTCAAAACCAGGAGACGCCCCCTTGGGTCGGCTAATGGCTCGCGCCCCAAGGGACCGCCTGTTTTCACATTTCAAAACCAGGGCAGAGCCCCTCCCATCACCAATAGGCTCGCGCCCCAATGGGGCTGCCTGGCGCTGTTCTGCCCCGTTTTTAGCACTTGTCTAGGACGATCCCGATTACGGTTAATCCGAATACATGACGGATCAGATTGACAAACTTACATTTTTACACTTTGTCATTTAACATCCTTTTTCAAATAAATGAATCGTGTTAAGCATCATAATCCGAACTTGGTAAATGGATGTTTAATTTCCGTTCTCACATGCAAATCAACCATAAATCCAATTTCACATCTTATGCTTGATATTTGGATTAACAAACCGACTTAGAAAGCTCACATGTTAGGTTAAAACTTTTGGATGTGCATTTATGCATTTTAACCGTTCTATCAACTTTTGCACTTAAACAACCACGATTGATCAGTAGAGGCCGCTAACGCGGGCGGGATTGGGTGTCCGATTAAAGGGCTTCCCAATACATACCCTCACCCCTTACTCAGAACCTTTGGATAGTGGATGGCCTTATCCAGGGCGTACGAGAGTCATTTTAGGCATAGAATGCTAAAAGGGGGACGATTCCTTATCTTTAGTACCTATGTCAAACACCGCTTTTTGCCTTGGTTGACCTAGGTATAAAGTGGATTCGAACGGGTTCCAAGCATCCCACAAATGCTTGGTGGCGACTCCAAACATCTCTACATCGTTTCGCGGCCCTTGCCGAGACGAAGCCGACCGATCTAAAGTGATCCGGTCGAAAGCATTTTCACGCCGCCGAGCGTGGCTTTCAAAGAGACCCCTGTAAGTCCACAGATTGGCTTGGCGTGCAGGTGGCCCGTGACTATGGACCGGCTTGCGGACCAAATCCGCAGACCGAGACGTGGCCCATGTCCACAGGGGCTCATGGGTAGAATGAAATAAAAGGGAACTGCCTATCCTAACATGTGTCACCATCCACAGACCGAATGCATACATGTATTAAGAAGACTAGACTCATGCTTATGCAAATTGATGTTACATGTCTTTAAGAGAGTACTACTCACATCCTAAATGAAACCGGCCATGAATGTCACCATTTTATAAAGCTCTAACCTCAGAATGTAATGTAGCTTGCCGATATGTGAGTCAAGTCTATTTGTTCAGATAAAAGGGAAACAAAAACTCTTAGATCATGCACATAATCCTGCCAACTATATGTCAAGAAAATGCAAGGCTAAAGTAAGGTTTCAATGTAGCGTCAAAGTTCAAACGTTCCGACTCAAATTAAACGTGAAAATTTTTGAATTTTATGTGATTTTTTGAATTAAAAACGACAATGCATGCGGAAATAATGAAACGTGCAAGCAAGTGAAAATGCAAGAAAACATGCGGACACAGATATGGATGCATACCTCCCCAAACCAAACCGTACAATGCCCTCATTGTACCAAAAAACAGGGAAAGAAATGCAAACTGAGGAGAAAAGGATAAGTGGAGTCGGAATACTCATAAAACGTCGTGAAGAGGGACCTCCCCAAACCGACTATGAACATGGGAGGTCAAAGGAAGTCAAGAAGTAGCTCATTAGACGTAAAGTAGCAGCTGGGAGACAAAACTACTCGATCGAGTAGCTTGGAATAGATCGATCGAGTGAACTAGTGTCTGGAAGGACTCGATCGAGTAAAATAATCACTCGATCGAGTAAACGTGATTATGCAGCTTGTCGATCGAGTATATACATCACTCGATCGAGTGAATATGACCTCAAAAGTGCTCGATCGAATAGAAAAACTACTCGATCGAGTGACTGTACCTGCAGAACACGCATTACAAGCAAAGAAAATACATAGGGTGCATAAAACAGCGTCTAAAGTTCAGCAAAAAGCTAAAGAAAAATAAAAAGTTCAACAAAAGTACAAAAAAACAGTCCCGACTGCCTCCCGGAGAGCGCAGGTTTATGAGGTCCCGCACGACCTTTCTGGCATCAATTAAATGGCGCATCTAGCTCGTCGAAGTACAAGACTTCAACACGATTGTCTGCTTCATTTGCCTCGTGATAATGCTTCACATATTGCCCATTCACCTTGAACCTACTTCCTTCGGAATCTTCGAGCTCCACGGATCCAAATTTGGTAACAAACGTCCACCGTATAAGGACCACTCCACCTGAACTTCAGCCTTGCCAGAAACAATCGCAATCGGGCATTAAACAAAGAAAGACCTTTTGCCCAACATGAAACTCCCGAGGTAGAATTCTTTTGTCATGCCATCTCTTCGTCTTTTCTTTATAAATGCGCGAGCTATCATAGGCATTAAGCCTAAACTCTTCCAACTCATCTAGCTGCAAAAGATGATTCTGACGACACAACTTAGGATCAAAGTTAAGCTCACGAATTGCCCACCAAGCCTTACATTCCAATTCAACAGGTAAGTGACACGATTTCCCATAAACTAGCCTATAAGGTGATGCACCAATTGGTGTCTTAAAGGCAGTTTTTTAGGCCCATAACGTGTCTTCTAATTTAAGACTCCAGTCCTTCCGTGATTTAGAAACTACCTTAGACAAGATCTCTTTCAGCTCGCGATTAGAGACCTCAACCTGACCACTAGTTTGGGGATGATACCGCAAACCACGCCGGTGTTGGACACCAACTTTAGACATAATAAAAGTTATTTTCTTTTCTTTAAAGTGCATTCCCCCATCACTAATGACGACCCTAGGGACACCAAATCGGGAAAATATGACCTTTTTAAACATTTTTATCACGGTCTTGGCATCACAATGAGGTGAGGCGATTGCCTTAACCCATTTCGACACATAATCTACAGCCACTAAAATGTACCTGTTACCTTTACTAGACAGGAACGGTCCTCCTTGGAAATCAATGCCCCAGACATCGAAAACCTCAACCTCTAAGATACCATTTTGTGGCATCTCATGTCTCTTTGAAATGTACCCTGATCGTTGGAAAGCATCACAAGCTGAAACAAAAGACATAGCATCGGCAAACAAAGAAGGCCAGTAAAAACCAGACTGAAGTACCTTAGCCACGGTGCGCGATGGACTGTGGTGACCACTATAGGAAGAGGAGTGACAGCCTTCCAGGACTACTTTGGCCTCCTACTGCGGAATACACCGTCTGTAGAGACCGTCTGCACATTCCTTAAATAAATAAGGATCATCCCAGAAATACTGCTTAACGTTATACAGAAAACGCTTCCTCTGCTGATGAGAAAAAGGTCGCAAAGACTTTGACACTGAAACGGTTAGCTATATCTGCATACTAAGGCTCTTGGTTAACAATAGACGATAATACAACAAATAAAGTATCGCCAGGGAAAGAATCATCAATAGGTAAAGAATCTTCCCCTTCTTGTCGCGATGATCGCGACATGATGATCGCCTACAACGTTCTCAGCTCCTTTCTTATCTTTAATCTGCAAATCAAACTCCTGAAGAAGGAGTATCCATCTCAATAGACGTGGTTTAGCCTCCTTTTTAGCAAGGAGGTGCCTCAAAGATGCATGGTCAGTAAAAACAGTAACTTCTGACCCAATCAAACAGGAATGAAATTTCTTTAAGACATAAACTACAGCTAGCAG
Source organism: Silene latifolia (assembly GCF_048544455.1). NCBI lineage: Eukaryota > Viridiplantae > Streptophyta > Magnoliopsida > Caryophyllales > Caryophyllaceae > Silene > Silene latifolia. The sequence goes on from NC_133538.1 coordinate 410,334,760, forward strand.
CTCTTTTTCAGTGGTAGTGTATTTCACTTGAGCCTCATCCAGAGTTTAACTCGCATAGTAGATTGCGTTTAAAGCTTTGTCTTTCCTTTGGCCTAGTACCGCTCCTAGTGCATAGTCACTGGCATCACACATTATCTCAAACGGCAAGTCCCAGTCGGGAGGCTGTATGGTCGGCGCATAGACTAAAGTCTGCTTTAACCTGTGAAAAGCAGAAAGACGCTCATCAGTAAACACAAAAGGGGCATCCTTAAGTAGCAGTTGTGTAAGTGGTTTAGCAATTTTTGAGAAATCCTTGATAAACCGGCGATAGAAGCCGGCATGGCCAAGGAAACTCCTCACCCCCTTAACATTAACAGGAGGTGGTAATTGCTGAATCACTTCCACCTTTGATTTATCAACCTCTATTCCCCTATCAGAAACTAAGTGCCCTAAGACAACTCCCTCGTTGACCATGAAATGGCACTTCTCCCAGTTAAGCACGAGATTAACCTCGATGCAGCGCTGCAACACTTTATCAAGGTTAGACAGACAGTTAGAAAAATCACTTCCATAAACACTGAAATCGTCCATGAAAACTTCCATAATAGACTCAATAAACTCTGAAAATATCCCCATCATGCACCTTTGGAAGGTGGCAGGGGCATTACATAAACAAAAAGGCATCCTGCGATAAGCAAACACGCCTTGAGGACAAGTAAATGTAGTCTTAGCTTGATCGTCTGAGTGAATAGGGATCCGAAAGAACCCTGTATACCCATCTAAATAGCGAAAAAATTTATGAGAAGCTAACATTTCTACCATTTGATCAATAAAAGGAAGGGGAAAGTGATCTTTCTTGGTGGCGGCATTAAGCTGTCTGTAATATATACACATCCGCCAACCAGTCACTACTCTAGTGGGTATTAACTCATTCTTATCATTCTTAACCACAGTTGTCCCTCCTTTCTTCGGGACCACCTGCACTGGACTCACCCATTTAGAATGACCAACAGAGTAGATAATACCTGCGTCGAGCAGCTTCATTACCTCAGCCATCACAACATCTTGCATCTTCTGGTTCAGTCTGCGCTGACCCTTTCTACAAGGTTTGTGATCTTCTTCCAGCTCTCTCCTGTGCATACAAATATTGGGACTAATCCCCTGATATCATCCAGTGAATAACCCAATGATTTCCTGTTTTTCTTAAGCACAGCTAACAAGGAAGTCAGCTGATCATTATCAAGCTTAACACTAACAATGACTGGATATTGCTCAGTATCGTCTAAGAAAACATATTTTAGATGAGAGGGAAGAGGCTTATGCTCTGGTACCTTTACCTTAATGGAACAAAGAGTGCTAATCATCTGTTCCACTTGCTCTCCCTCAGCGTCGGTGAGTTCACGCTCATCTAAATCATATATAAGCAAATCCAACACAGCGTCATCGTCATATGGGCTATCTGCACACTCATCCAAAAGCATAAGAGCTTCTAGTGGGTCCTTCATGAAAGAACCCGACCAGAAGTCGTAAATAGACTCGTCAATAATATCAACCGAATAACAGGTATCCTCTATCATTTGCCGAGCCAAAGTACTAGGCAGACTGAAAGTAATCGCGTCATCCTCTACTGCAAGAGTCAAACGCCCTTGTTTGACATCAATAATGGCCCCAGCTGTACAAAGGAATGGTCTTCCTAAGATAATTGGGGTCCGGGTGTCCTCAGCTATATCTAAAACAATGAAATCCACTGGTATAAAGAGCTTGCCTATTTTCACAGACACGTCCTCTAAGACACCTAAGGGTCTCCTAACAGATCTATCAGCCATCTGTAGGGTAATGTTAGTCACTTTAAAATGACTCATATTCAATTTCTTGCAGACAGATAGGGGCATGACACTGACGCTAGCTCCTATATCACAAAGAGCCTTATCAATAACCACATTGCCTATAATACAGGTGTTTTAGCAGGATTTTCCTAGAGGGATCCGGCCTGTTTAGAGAATAATTTGGGTATCTAGCTCTATAAGTTTGGGATATTGTAGATGAATAACAGGACAAAATCAAGTATAAAGAATAATATTTATATTATTTAGATAAGCTGGATACAAATTTGTTTTAGTAATTGTGTACTCGAAAAGTAATGAGAAATAAGTAGCGAAGTGGTTTTACCCTAAGGAATAATGAATGAATAATACAATTGCCAGATTACAATATTTATAGTTATACAAATATAAACGTTACATTGATCATCTACGTCTTCCTCTTTTGTTGAGTCATTCTTCTGGGATTAATAGGGCACATTCCCTATTAGTTCGGTTGACTCGTTCTCCTTTGATTATTTCTTCAACTCATTCTCCTCTTGTATGTCCAGGTTCATTGGTAATATAGCTTCGTGGTTAGACTTGGTCTTCCTTGAGAATAATACATGAACATTAATCTTGTTGTAATCGCTTTGTTGCTTTTCAGCTTAATCCAGCCTGTCTAGGTGTATTGCCAGGCTATTCTGTGCTTACCATCAGGCCTTTCTTCTGGGACTAGACAGCTTATTCATCCTGTAATATTTTTCATCTATCCGATAAAGTGGTTAGAATTGTCCGGTCTCTGTCGGCCCCAATCAGCCTTGTAAGGTCAGGCCAGGCTACAGTCAGGCCAGGCTAATCTGGGCCTAACAATTGCCCCTTGACATTTTACCCGTGCTGGATCAGGCCAGGGGTGAGATATCAACTTTACTGGGTTTAACAATAAAAAGAATCATATTTACTCAATGACTCTTAGACTCTAGTTACCGTTGAACACTTATAACGGCTAATTTGTGTGATGTCATGCTGAGAGTTTTGTGTTTTCTAGGGTTTTTACACCGTTATACACCTTCTATAAATACGGTATTTGGGATGAGGTTGTTCTTCACCAAATTTCTTCCACTTTCTTGGCTAAACTTTCTTCTGAAATTCTCCCCTATTTCCCAGGAGTCTTGCTCTGCCAACTTATAATTTTTCCCAAATTAAAATTCATCACAATAAATTAAATAGTAAAGGATATGGGAGCCAAAAAGCGTCCTGCACCTCAGAAAATTGCTGCACCCCAGAAGGCTGCTGCTGAGTTTGAACCCACAGACGTCCAGGAAGAAGAGGTGATGGAAATTGACCCTCCCCGCTCGTCTTTGTGGCTTTTAAATATCGGATTCTATTTTCACCGCCCTTCAATCTCTCGGATTCTTCTTTTTACCGAGGAAAACCTATTGAAAGCAAACTATGATAGGGTTTTAAGGGAGAAGAAAATAATTCTGAATCGACCGAGGTATGGATCCTCGAGTCTTGTCCAAATCGAGCTAACTCGGGTGTCACCTGGTTGGTTCTGTATTTTTGAATGGGCGTTCAAGGCAGGTTGTAAGTTACCTTTTACTCCTTTAATGATTGATACCATTCGTGCTATGGAAGTATCACCTTTTCAGATTATGCCAATGGTTTGGAAACTTGTTCATTCCATTGAAAATCTATGTGCTAAATATAATCTTGTAATTACTATTAACGATATCAAGGCAATATATCATATGAAAAACCCTGTTGATGATCGTTTTAATTTGAGAATCAAGTCGAAAATGTCTCCATTAATTACTAACCTAGACTCTGGAGATGATAAAAGCTGGGCAAAGATTTTCATGTTTGTCCGGACTGAGAGCCTGGGGTCAGGCTTTGATTACCTGAGATATCCCCCTCTGGAAAGTGGTAGGTTTCCTGTACTGTCAATTTGCAATATATATTATATGAAATTAGGATGTTTTGGGTTTTCACCTTTGTATTTGACAATTTTCGCAGCCCCTGATTGGAACTCTGATCCCCTTGATGATAAAGCTATTTCCAGGATAGAGGCTTTCCTCGCTATTCCTGAGGAAGAGAGGGCATGTCCTGCTAGTCTGGGCAGGGAATTATTGCCCCGGTATATGAAGACTAAACTGAGTGCTGTCAGGGTGCCTAAAGGCAAGCCTCGTTCCACTGCTCTTTCCTGTATGTTTTCTGCATGTTTCTGTGTTTAATTATTGTCTTGTTATGACTTCTCTTCTCATATTCATGTGCATTCTTTATATATTAAGTGTTCGGTCTTCGCTGATCGGCCACTTTTTACTTGCAAAACATTTAAAGGCTGGGGTGGCTAGGATTGCTTTGAATGTCCAAGAGCCAGGAGGCTAGTGGGAGTGACAAGACGCTTGACATCCTGGTTTCTGATGTCCAGCCTCCTCAAGATCCACCCAGGGTAGTATCACCGGAGGTAGTCCAGGCTCCCAAAAGGAGGAGGGAAGATGTCATCCCTGAAGAGGAGGAGGAGGAGAAAGAGAAAGAGAAGGAGCCTATTCAGGCTCAACCGATCAGGAGTATTAGGCAGGTGTCTGCTAGGATTGATGATATGGATGCTGCCCGGGCACGGATAGATGAATTTTCTGCCAAGATGGGTAGCCAGCTTTTATCTGCTAATACTCTTGAGTCTTCTACCAGGGTGGTCTCTATCTTGACTTCTCTTATGACAAAGGCTGCTGAACTTGCTTCTCAAGCTAAGGAGGTTAGCTATAAAGAGATGTTTTATTTGTTGCGTGTTTTTTTTGTCACTTTTATATTTGGCTGATTGATTTTATTTTTTGTAGGGATTGGATGTTGGGTTGGCTACGCTTGTCAACTCGGGATGCCTGTGCCAGGGTTTCTAGCTTGGAAGAGAAAGTGGATAAAGTTAACCGTGAGCTGCATACATCCAGGAGTAATGAGGTAGTGCTTCAATCTCAGCTGGGGACAAATAGAGAGCTGTCCAGGGCTGCTATAGTTTGTGAGGTGGCTGCAAAAAATGCTGAGAAGGCTGTTAAGCAAGAGTTAGAGTCTGTAAGGGAGGAGTTGGTCACGAGAAGAAGCGGCTATGCAAGATCACCAAGAAAAAATGAAGAGCTTGGTGTTGAGAAGGAACTAGTGGAGGCGCGGCTTGCGATCTTTCGATTTTCTTTGGGAAAGGCCGGGTTGATGCTATGAGGGATCCGAATTCTGATCGGGCTAATTGGGATCCGGACCGTGATGAGGCAGCTTTGGACGTCCAGTATCCAGATTTGGCCAACATGGGTCAAGAAGATGAGGCGGATTCTCCTCCTTCCAAGGGAAAATCGGGAGATCGGAAATGGTGGATGGTTGTGAGTCGAGTCTTGGTGAGAAACCTACTTAGTTTGGATTTTTTTTCTTTTTGTTTTGGCCCATCCAGGGGGGATGTTCCTGGAATGAATATTTAGGTGTTTTTTGGCTTGTCCAGGGGGAATGTCCCTGGAATGGATAAATAGGTTTGTGGCGAGGCCAGCTATTTTTGGGTAAATAAATATTTGGTCTTTGTTGGTTCCTTTCCGTGTTTTGATAAGGCATTTGTAGTATTGAATGTCTTACGGATCTCGCCGCTTATTCGACCGATCGGCCGCCATTTTGTCTTTGATCTGCCGATTTATTGTGTTATGGGTGGGTTTGTTGCCTGTCTGGAGGGCTTACGTCCCTTGCCTGTCTGGAGGGCTTATGACCCATCTATGTTATACAATCCAGGAATAGATTTTCCAGGTTTGTATGTTAAGTTGAGCTCGATATTTTAAGGCTCGTTTTGCAAATCGAAAATTGGGTATCAGTTGGATATTGGTGGGGTGGCCCCCAATCTTTAAGATTTGTTTTAAATAAAATGCAGTATGTAAAACAAGTATTGAAGATTCTACTTGGTAAAAACAAGTATTTGGGCACATAATAGAAGAAATTATATAAGGCATTTATTCATATAATGGCAAGTATCATACATTTAGTTTCACATCAGGTCAGGCAAGAAATGTGAACAAGAAAATTATACCCGGACCGGGAGATATATTCTATATGTGAAATAGTTTTAAGTGTGCAATATTCCAAGCTCTTGGGATGATTTCTCCATCCAGGGTTTGTAATCTATAAGCTCCCTGACCGACTATTGAGTCAATTAGGTAGGGACCTTCCCAGGTTGGGGCCAATTTGCCAGCATTCTTTTCTTTTGTGTTTTGGAAGACTTTCCTGAGGACAAGGTCTCCTACCCTGAATACCCTGGCTTTGACAGTCTTGTTGTAGCTTTTTGCAACTCTTTGCTAATATGCTGCCAATCTAATGCTGGCTGCATCTCTTAACTCTTCCGTTAAGTCCAGGCTGTCCTCCATTAGAGGTATATTGCTTGTTATTGTGTTCAGGCTGCATCTGGCTGATGGAATGTCGACCTCAGCCGGGATTGCTGCTTCACATCCATAGACCAAGGAGTAGGGGGTTTGGCCTATTTATGTTTTAGGCGTGGTTCTATCAGCCCAAAGGACCAGGGGGAGCTCTTCAGCCCATCTGCCTTTCCTTATTTCTAGTTTCTTCTTTATGCAGCTGATTACTACTTTGTTACTGGATTCTGCCTGACCGTTAGCTTTTGGATATCCTGGCGTGGAGGTTACCAGGTTGATGTTCCATTGAGCACGAGAAGGTCTTTGTTCTTTTTCCCACGAATTGCGTGCCATTGTCACATACTATTTCAGAGGGGATGCCATATCTACATATGATGTTGTGTTTGATGAATGCTATGACATCCTTTTCCTTGACTTGCCTGTATGAATCAGCTTCTATCCACTTGGAGAAGTAATCAGTCATGGCTAGCATGAAAACTTTTGTCCGGTGCTTGGGAAGTTTCCCTACTATATCCATGCCCCACTTCATAAATGGCCAGGGTGCGGATATGGAATGTAGTTCCTCAGATGGCTGATGGATGTATGGTCCGTGAATCTGACAAGCTTTACATTTAGAGCTAAATTCCAGGCAATCGGCCCTCAAGGTGGGCCAATCATAGCCTGTTCTGAGTACTTTGCTTGCCAGGCTTCTTCCACCTTTATGATTTCTACAGTATCCTTCATGGATTTCTGATAATATCTGCTCAGCTTCTTGTGGCTCCAGGCATCGAGGTATGGCCCACTGCGATTTCTTAAAAAGCAGGTTGTTAATAATGGTATATGAAGCAACTTTTATTTTTAGTGCTCTGGCATCTTGTTTATCTAGGGGAAGGATTCCCTGTTGTAGCCAGTCATAGTAGGGTTTTGTCCAAGAATTAGCAACATAAATTGGAAAACTTTCATCTTGTTTATTTATTGCAGGTTCCAATAAATGTACGATGGGTATTTTGTCGAAGTCAAGGGGACTGAAGTTGGATCCTAGGCCGGCTAAGGCATCGGCCTGGGTATTCAAGTCCTTGGGAATTTGGTCAATATTAAAATTGCGGAATTTTGCTTTTAAATTTGAACAATTTCCAAATAGAGTATCATTTTTGAGTCTTTTGCAGTATATACTCCGTTTACTTGGTTGGAAATAAGAAGGGAATCAGTATTTACCTTTAGGTTTTGCACACCAAGGTCAATACATACCTTTAATCCAGCTATTAGGGCTTCATATTCTGCCTCGTTGTTGGTAGCCTCAAATGCACAGCTTATAGCATGTACTATCTTATCCCCCTGTGGCGATTTTAGTACTACCCCCAGGCCTGTTCCTCTCATATTGGCTGCACCATCGACAAATAGGGTCCATTCTAGGTCTGTTTGGTCGCTGGTCAGTTTATTTACCTCTTTTATCAGGTCGGGTTCTAGGGTCAGACTAAAATCAGCCACAAAGTCTGCTAGTGCCTGTGACTTAATTGCTGTCCTTGGTTCAAATGTTATGTTGTATGTGCTTAGCTGGACTGACCATTTGCACATTCGTCCGGATAATTCTGGTTTCCTAAGTACAGACTTGATAGGAAGATTGGTTCTGACTATTATAGGGTGGCTTTCAAAGTATGGTCTTAATTTTGTGCAACACATAATTAAAGCTAAAATATATTTTTCGAGTAGGCCATACCTGATTTCTGAATCTAGTAGACTTTTACTTACGTAATAGACAGGGTGTTGTTGTCCGTCCGCTTCTTTGACCAAGACTGCACTGACAAAGAAGTTTACATGGATCGATGTATATCTTGTCGGGGGTTCATCTTTGACTGGTTTTGCCAGCAAGGGAGGAGAGGATAAATATGTTTTTAGGTCTTCAAAGGCGGCCTGATGATTAGGGGTCCATTGAAAGTCCTTGTTCTTCCTTAGCAGGTTATTGAATAATTTGCATCTTTCTGATGATCTTGAAATAAATCTGTTCAGGGCCGCTATTCTTCCAGTCAGCTTTTGTATGTCTTTGACCGTCTATGGTGATTCTAGCTCCAGGATAGCTTTGATCTGTTCAGGGATGGCTTCTATTCCTCTTTTTGTCACCATATAGCCCAAGAATTTGCCTGCTGAAACTCCAAAGTGGCATTTTTGTGGGTTCAGCTTCATATTGAATTTCTCCAGTATTTGAAAGGCTACTTCCAAGTCTTTGACGTGGTCTTCTGCCTTTTTTGACTTGACTACCATGTCATTTATGTAGACTTCCATGGTATCTCCTATTTGGTCTTTGAACATCATGTTGACTAGCCTTTGATAGGTTGCTCCTGCATTCTTTAATCCAAAGGGCATAGCAGTATAACAATATATTCCTCTCTTAGTGATGAAAGCCGTGCTTTCCTTGTCTGCAGGGTGCATCTTTATTTGATTGAATCCGCTGGAGGCATCCATGAATGTTAGCATCTCGTGCCCTGCAGTGGCATCCACCATTGCATCGATGTGTGGCAGGGGAAATGGATCTTTTGGGCAGGCTTTGTTTAGGTCGGTGTAGTCTATACAGACTCTCCATTTGCCGTTTTTCTTTTGGACGACTACTACATTTGCAAGCCAGTCAGGGTACATTACTTCCCTGATCATTCCCATGTCCAGTAGCTTGTCAACCTCTTGGTTGATGATTTCATGTCTCTCTGCAGCAAATTTTCTCCTCTTTTGTTGTACAGGCTTAAATGATTTGTCAATATTCAACTTATGAGTTATAACATTAGCATCTATACCAGTCATATGAAAATGTGACCAAGCAAAACAGGACATTTTAGTTTTGAGAAAGCTGACCAGATTGGGTCTGACCGAGTCTGGTGCATTTGACCCTACAAGTACTTTCCTGTCAGGGAATTCTGGATCCAAAATGACCTCTCCTGTTTCCATCTGTGATTGTGCAATATACTCTTCCCTGACAGGTGACTTTAATTGCTATGCAAGGGACTTACCTGACTTTGAGGGTTTCAAAGCCTGAGTGTAACATTCCTGAGCCGTCCTCTGTTCTCCCCTGATGGTGGTTATCCCCCACTCGGTTGGTATCTTCACACATTGATGGTATGTTGTTGGGATTGCTTTGACATTGTGGATCCATGGCCTGCCCAGGATTACATTATATGAGGATAGGCAATCCATTACTCCAAATCTTTTATGTGAAGCCACACCTTCCACATAGGTTGGCAGGCTGATTTCTCCCAGGGTATTCTTTGTTTCTCCGCTGAATCCAACCAGGACGCTGGATTTCTTGATGAAGTTTCCTTCATCTATCTTCATAGCTTTGAGGACGTCAAGCATCACCAGATTGATTGAACTGCCTCCGTCTATCAGGATTCTTGATACTTTGGCTGTGTCAATTTGCATGGTGATTACCAAGCTATCATGGTGTAGATCTGATACTCCCTGTAGGTCCGAGTCATCAAAAGTGATAGCAGGCAATGACTTGGACCTTGAAGGGGGCTGCAGTCTGGATTCCCTGGATATTCTTTTGGCCGCTGAGCTGGTCAGACCACAGATTTCTGATCCTCCATTTATGAACTTTACTTCATAGATGGGGGGAGGAGGAGGAGGATCTCTGCCGTTCCCTGGATCTCTCTTGTTTTGTCCTTCATCTTTGTTCTTTGGTTGCTGGATTAAGTCCTTCAAAAAGCCTTTCTTTAGGAGATATGCCACCTGTTTCCTGAGTTGGATGCATTCTTCTGTGGTGTGCCCGATGTCCTGATGGAAATCACACCATCTTGTTGGATCTTTCCCCGGGGTTGTCGACTTCTTGGGCCATCTAACTCGTATCTCCCGGGCTTTCCAGCGTTTGATTAATCCTGCAGATTAATAGAGAAGTTATATTCGGGAATAGTTGGTAGGTTAGAAAGGTTACCTTTGTGTTCTTGTGCCATGTTGACTTGGATCTTTCGGGCTGGAATAGGGTGCTTTGATCTGAGGTTGCCTCCTTTCTGTAGGAGCTTTTCTGTTAGTGTGTCCATAGCCTTGCTTTCCTCCGGATGAGTTCGTTCTGAAGTTGAGATCTTCTTCCAATCTGACATGTTCTAAGGCGATGGATTGAACAGTGGCAAAGGTTGGGCATGCTTTCTTGGTCAAGTCTGCATAAATGTCACTGTCAAGCAGGACTCCTTACTTGAAGGCTTCTACCACTGTTTCTTCATCACACCTGGGAATGGCCACCTTCTCTTTGACAAATCTGGCCAGGAATTCTTTGAGAGATTCTTCAGGGAGTTGCTTCACCCCAACAGTTCTTTGGGTCTTTTGGCCATGTCTCTGCTGCTTGCGAATTGTTGATTGAAGGCATTGATCAATTCTGCAAAATTCTTGATGCTTCCATTTGGGAGATTAATGAACCATTGCAATGCTGCTCTGGTCAGGGTTGTACCAAAGCCTTTACACATGCAGACCTGCCTGAGTTCACTGGGTATTGAGGCAGCTAGCATTTTCTGTTTGAATATAGCAACGTGATTTTGTGAATCAGAGGTTCCATCATAAGTTCTCATGGATGGAACGGTGAATTTCTTGGGGAGATCAATCTTTGCAATTTCATCTGCAAAAGGTGAGTCGACAAAGTCATCAATTTCTACTTGACCACGAGTGGTACTCCGGGTATATTTTCTATTTTGTTGTGGAGTTTTTGGATTTCCTGAAGCATAGCCATCATTATTGCTGCTTCAGTTTTGTTTGTTTCATCATTGGGAATGGTTGGGGTACCGGATAAAGTATCCTTCTCCGGGGTTCCAAAATTGGAGAAGTCAATGTTTTTGATAATGGATGAGAATGGGGTTCCTGGTTCGAATCTGGTCTTGGAGCCCGAAGCCTGATTTTCTAATTTTTTCCTCAGGCTAGACTCAGATTCCTTCAGCCTATTGATTTACGCTTCCTTGGTGCCTTCTCTTGGATTGTCTCCAATTCTTTGATTTTGGCCAGGGCAGCTGCTAATTGTTGTTCTGGGGTGAGTTCCACCATTTTTGTGTGTGAATGTTAAATAAAAAAAATGATAAAGGGAATTTTTACTGATTGAAGAACTAGATGCCCCAGGGTGGGCGCCAATTGTTTTAGCAGGATTTTCCTGGAGGGATCCGACCTGTTTAGAGAATAATTTGGGTATCTAGCTCTATAAGTTTGGGATATTGTAGATGAATAACAGGACAAAATCAAGTATAAAGAATAATATTTATATTATTTAGATAAGCTGGATACAAATTTGTTTTAATAATTGTGTACTCGAAAAGTAATGAGAAATAAGTAGCGAATTGGTTTTACCCTAAGGAATAATGAATGAATAATACAATTGCCAGATTACAATATTTATAGTTATACAAATATAAACGTTACATTGATCTTCAACGTCTTCCTCTTTTGTTGGAGCTGTTACCGGATTAATAGGGCACATTCCCTATTAGTTTGGTTGACTCGTTCTCCTTTGATTATTTCTTCAACTCATTCTCCTCTTGTATGTCCAGGTTCATTGGTAATATAGCTTCGTGGTTAGACTTGGTCTTCCTTGAGAATAGGACATGAACATTAATCTTGTTGTAATCGCTTTGCTGCTTTTCAGCTTAATCCAGCCTGTCTAGGTGTATTGCCAGGCTATTCTGTGCTTACCATCAGGCCTTTCTTCTGGGACTAGACAGCTTATTCATCCTGTAATATTTTTCATCTATCTGACAGTGGTTAGAATTGTCCGGTCTCTGTCTGCCCCAATCAGCCTTGTAAGGTCAGGCCAGACTACAGTCAGGCCAGGCTAATCTGGGCATAACAACAGGTAATAGAGAAGCTACCCGGGTCTTTCATTTTAGGTGGAGCCTTATTTAAAAGTTAATTACTAGACTCTTCCATAAATGAAGCTGTCTCAAATTCACTTAGCTCTCTCTTACGCGTCACAATATCTTTCATAAATTTAGCGTAAGTAGGTACCTGGGTAACAAGTTCGGTAAAAGGGACAGTTACCTGGAGGTTCATCACAACGTCCACAAACCTACCGTACTGTCGCTCGATCTTCGCGTCCTTTAGACGACCTGGGAAGGGTACTCTAGTAGCAATGAGTGGACCCGCGACTTTCTCTTTACCTTTATCAGTGCGTGACGTCTCTACAGTAGAGGAAGATGACATGGTAGCGGAATTAGATAGTAAAATAGGGTCTCCGCTGCTTCTGGTACTCGATCAAGCACTTTTACCACTCGATCGAGTGGTTTCATATTGGCTTTTACTCGATCGACCACTTTCTTCACTCGATCGAGTGATCTCTTTTTCAGGCTTACTCGATCGATCATTTTTATCACTCGATCGAGTGATTACTTCAGCTATTTTACTCGATCGAGTAAGAATATTACTCGATCGACCATCTGTGATTTGGGCATTCCTCGATCGACCACAATTATCACTCGATCGAGTGATGGGATGAATTATTTCACTCGATCGAGTAGATTTTTCACTCGATCGAGTATCTGAAGAACACGCAGCAAGGATTTTGTCTAGAAATTCATCGAAATCATCATCCGGGGTATTATCAGTTATCACAATCCCGTCTTCTGGTACTTTTGGCCCCTCATGAACAAGGCCACTTTGGAGATTCATTGCATTAAACGTTTCGCATATCGGTAGAAGGTTGGCTTGGTCTTTCGCGAGTGTTTAACTGCGCGACTTGTTCTCTCAACTCCACTATGACGGTTTCATTACTATTGTATTTCTCCAAACTGTTGTGTTATGTTCAACATCAAAGATTTCAGTTCGGCAATTTCCTCGTTTGCAGAAGGAGAGACCGGTTGCGGCGCTGGCGTAGAAAGAGTAGAAACATTCTTCATTTGTTCATACAATTGAGAAAAAGGAACTCCTTGCTTGTATTTATGATAAGCAAGGACGCGCTCTATACTTGCCAGGCACTCAATAGGGTTATGCCCTTCCATGCCACATCTACCACATAACTCCACATGCTCAGTGATTGAACAGACCTGTGCGATTTCACTCACAGCTTTCGTAATCTCCACATTACCTAGACCTTTTCTAGGACTTTCCACTGCAGCTACTACCAACTCATTAACTTGCTCACTACCTCGGGGATTTCCATATTCTGAAACATGAATGGCCATCTCTTTAATAAGGCGCCACCCTTGGTCATCTTCAACATTCTTTGTGAATCTCCCCTTAGCTACACTATCTAGAATAGCTCTTTGGTTTCGATATAACCCGTTGTAGAACTGATTACAAAGGAACCAACGTTTGAGACCATGGTGAGGCACAGAATGGACGAGCTTCTTGAACCTCGCCCACACCCCATCCAAATCTTTTGTAGGTAGTTGCTCAAAAGAAGTAATCTGAGCTCTCAAGGCATTAGTGCGCTGCGGTGGGAAATATCGCATGTAAAAGGCCAAGGCAAGGGAACTCCAGTCGGTTACACCGGCTGCCTCCCTATCTAGATCTCTCAACCACTCCCGGGCATCATCAGCTAAAGAAAAGGGAAAAAGAGCTCCCTTCACTTTGTCCTGTGTCACCCCAGCAGCAAGAGGAATGGTAGAGCAATACTCCGTAAACAGGTCTATATGCCTGCATGGATCTTCTTCAGGTACCCCCCTAAAGAGATTTCTCTTGACCAGCTGTATGTAAGATGGGTGGATTCCAAAGGTTCCCGAATCAGTAATGGGTAGTAAGAAACCTTTTGGAAGGGAATCCACATTCGGCTCTGAATGGCTGGCTATATTCGGCATTCTTGGTAAATAGAATTTACAAAGCAAAACAGATAACCTGCAAAACTAATCAAAAACTTTTCAGAAATGAGATCAGTCTCAAGGAATGAATTCCTTGAGACGAGAAACAAACTTAAATAAAGCAACAAAATTGCGCCACCTCCCCGGCAACGGCGCCAAAATTTGACAGGGCAGTCGTATACCTACCAAAAATAACCAACTGGCTCTAACTAATATAGCTAGGGAAGTCGGGTCGATCTCCACAGGGATATTGGAAAATGTCAGCTTTGTCTAAGTTCGTCACGGTAACCAATTTTGGGGGTTTTAATTGATTGATTGTTCTAAACTAATGAGAGTAAGGAAGAGAATAAAGCAGAGAAAAAGGATTAAGCAAATAAAGAAAGCAGCTAAGACAGACGGTTCACCATGATCATTCAGTCAAGTAATCTAGGTTTCAGGTCAGTGCAAGTATAGTCTAAGGAGCAGTGAATATCCATTTTCGGTCTCAGTTCGCCCTAAAGCGCAAATAGCTTAGCTTTCACCCTCACTATAGCGCCCTATTGTTCGCTACGAGTCTCACCCTTTCCAACCTTTCGGTTCAGGTCAAGGTTTACTATGATTTAAATGCCTAATTGCGCCGACTCAATTAGACAGATACAGACAAATGCAGCAATTAACAACAAAGACTACACCAGCATTAACCTAATACGACAACTACTATCCCTTCATAATCATGGATCCCCTAGTCTTAGCAGGGGAAATTAGCTATGCATCACTATTGAATCAACAACAATAACATAAAGATAATTGAAATTAAACATACTAACAAAGATAATAGAGATTGAATAGGGTAAAGATGATAGCAATAAAGGAAAGAAAGAAATAAAGTAACAATTAAGGTTAAGGAATCAGGAAAGAATAATAATACCAATCACAAATCCAAATTCGAGTAGCAAAAGGGTAGAAAGAGAGCAAAATCCAATAAACAGTAGGAAAATGATAGAGTAAGAAGTGAATGAGGGGAGTTACGCAGTCTACTGTATTAGTAGCATACGAAAATAACCTCCTCTAACCTAATCCATAACTAAAATACAAAAGTCCATACGAAAATAGGCGGAAAAACTTTAATAAAGGCCAAACTACTCGATTGAGTGGTTATAAACCACTCGATCGAACAACTAAGCGTCAAACCCCTCGATCGAGTGGAAATAAACCACTCGATCGAGTAACTCCTTGTAATGTCTTCTCGATTGAATACTCGAAATGCTCGATCGAGTAACCTTCAGTATATAAAGCATTCGATCGACTAGAAAAGCAGTCGATCGAGCTATTTTGGCACGTTAGACATTATAAGATCTTCCGAAACTAGCTCACGTGTCTTCAAAGTGATAGATTCCAAGCTCCGGCTCCTTGTTCTCCATAAATGCATACAAATGAGACGAATTTAGGCTCGATTTAGCTCCTCTTTTGTTTATTCCTGCAATTTACATAAAACGAACCAAAGTAGAATATTCGGCGGTATTTGTAGCCAGATGCTACATAAATAATATAGAAATGCGTGTAAAAATGAGGTAAAAACCTTATATAAAATACACGCATCAGTAGCCAATTGACTAACTTGATTCTTAATATTCTTGAAATTCTGCTTATTTTCTGCTCTATCTTGAGTGACACTAATGGTAAGATCCCGAATCATGTCCTCAGTAGAAATTGATGAACTCGGTGTAGCTTGTAGTGGTGCCTGAGGTATGGAAGGTTGCTCTTGTGGTTGCAGAATAAACTGACCTCTAGGAGGGCCAGATGATGAGCTAGCTTGAGAATTTCCCCAACGGAAATTGGGATGAGCTTTCCATCCTTCATTATAAGTATTAGAGTATGGATCCCATTTCTTGTTTGGAATACTCTCTCATACGCCATTTACCGTCTGAGAACCACCCTCTTGCATTTGAGGGCACAAGTCGCTAGGATGACCCTCAGTAGAGCATATACTACAAATAACAGCCATTTGTCTGCCAGATAACATGTCACGGAGTGTGGAAGCAATATTATCAACCTTTTCCTCTAAGCCAGGATTAACACCCATAGCACTCACTCCTCTCCATGAAGGTCTTCTCTCAAACTGTCTAGAGGTCTCAGCTAGCTCTGTGATAACCTCCCAAGCTTCATCTGGATTCTTATTGGCAATATTTCCTCCACAAGCAGAATGAATCATACGGCGGTCATCTTGGTTCAGTCCACCACAAAAATACATGATGAGACTGTTCGGAGTAACCAAGGTAGGGGCAGCTGGCACAAAGCTGCTTAAACTTCTCTAGGAACTCATACATAGTTTCCCCGTCCTGCTGCTCAACATTGATGATGGCTCTTTTCAGATGAGCTGATCGAGAAGGAGGAAAATATTTCTCCAAGAATGCCTTCTTCATACCTACCCAAGTAGTGATACTCCCCGGTGGTAGATAGTTTAACCAGTCTCTCGCACTTCCTTTCAAGGAGAAAGGAATGGCTCTCAATTGCAACTGCTCATCTGTAATAGAAGGTGGCTTCATACTTGTGCACACAATATGAAAATCCGATAGATGTTTATTCGGATCCTCAATACTCGTCCCGCTGAAACTTGGTAATTGATGTATCAAACCAGATTTTAATTCAAAAGTAACTCCATCATCCAACGCTGGAAAAGTGATGCATAATGGTTGAACAGCAAGATTTGGAGCTGTGAGCTCCTTTAATGTGCGGGTCTCTCGGGCCATATTCTCAGTGGTAATAGAAATTTCCGCTGTATCTGAATCAGAGTTTAAATCCTCCTTGGAATATGGGTGCTCGAAAACAACTAACTGGCTCCCACTGATATGTCTCAACCTGAAAAGTGTCCGTTCAATCTCTGAGTTGTAAGGCTCGAGTGGATGGTTAGTAGAACGGGTATTATGCATAAACAAAACTAAAAAAAAAAACTAAGATTTTATACTATAAAACACACAAATTAACTATTGCCTTCTCCGGCAACGACGCCAAAATTTGGTGAGCCGAAGTCGTATGCTCCCAAAGATAATATTTATAACACTGAAAACCATAAACTAAATATAGTATTGGGTAATAAGGATCGATCCATAGAGAAGGTAATGTAATTAAATGTGTAATAATATAGAGTACAAATAACAAGGGAGGGGGGGTTTGTTTGATTGATTATAACTAATGAACTAATAAGACAAAGCAATTAGTAAATAAGATGAATTCAGATGATTAAAAGGTCTTGGGTCAACAAACATCCACTATCAACAAACTAATTGGTCTTCGATTGTCTTTAATTCAAGTACTTTTAAGTACTTTATTGTTGAAATACGCATTTCCTTCTCTCTCTTAAGTTTGGTCAACTAACTCGAAACGCGATATTAGAAGACCCTAATTATTGAACAATCTAATCCACGCGTCTAGATTTAATCCAACAACAGTATTAACAATCCAAGGAAACAATAAAGATAACGATCTTTAACACACGCGGTTAACGATTCGAATTATATGTCTAGTCTCTACTTCGTCCTAATAACGATGAAACACATATAAATTATTAGGGTAAAGTTTGCTACTTTAGTCTAGATTAATTGAACAATTACGGATTCAATTTCTAAACATGCAATAGATTAAAGTAAACAATTAACTAATTGATCAGATTAGCAAAATGAAACAACAATCATTATATTTGAGCAAGAGACATAAACAATACTTGAGAAATAAAAGAAAGAAAGAAAAATCTCAGAATTAATTAGTCAATAGCTTCAATCTGTCGATCCAAGAAAAGGGAGGATTAGTTCCTCATAATCTTCTAAGTAAAAGATTTATTAGGGTTCTAGAGAATCTTTCCCAATTACAAGTTGAATGAATAATAGAGTAATCTAGGTTGAATACTTAACCTCAATTTTAATAGCTGAACTTAGGAAACAAGTAATAACAACAAAATTGACTTCAATCATCCGCCATACACGCGACCCGCCCGTGCTGATCTGCGAGTCGCACGTGATGCTGGTATCAGATGCTGCTCCATGTTTTTTCTTCCGTGTTTCAAACTACCCTTGAATTGATGATTGTTTGGCTAAGGGGGAACATGTCATGTGACATGTTGGGATACACATTTCACTTTGACGCCTTTTGATAGCCAACATGGAACAGATGACTTCTATTTCTCATTTTCACTTCCTTATATTTTTTAGCCCACTTGAAAATTCAAGTTTAATATGACAATTTCCCATAATTAATTTTATATAATTATCCTCAAAGTATAACCAATATTATAAAATGAGAAATTACGCAAATACTTTTCTTAAAATCCCCCTATTTCACCAATACACCCAAATCAACATTCATATACCGTACTAAACCCGTCTTATCAACAATAAAAGTATAAAAGTATATAGTGTATAGATAGATAAGAAGAGAAGAAAAGAAGAGAATAAGAGAAGAAATGAAGTGTCAATTAGGAGGAATATATGACAGAAATTTGTAACTGGCAAAATTAAAGGGCATAGCTATCCTAAAATAGAATTGATGGCCATAAGCATTTGGGTATGGTGATGCGTGTCTTTTATATAAGGTTTTTACCTCATTTTTACACGCATTTCTGTGTTATTAACGTGGCTTCAAACTACAAATGCCCCCGAATAGTCCACTTTGGTTTGCCTTGTGTAAATTGCAGGTACGGACCAGAAAGTATCAAAATCGAGCCTAAACTTGTCCCCTTCGCGTGCATTTTGGAGAATAAGGAATCGGAGCTTGGAATCCATCACTTATAGATGCGTGAGGTGGCCTCGGAAGGTGCCAAAGAGTCCATATATGCTAATATAGCTCGATCGACAAGTTTTGCTACATTATTTGGTCGATCGAATGCTTTATCCATCAAAGAATCACTCGATCAAGTTGTTCTGTTGCTCGATCGAAAGGGCTGATATAAGGAGTACTCGATCGAACTCCAGTTTCACTCGATCAAGGGGAATTTCAAGATTTGTCCTCGATCGAGTGGTTTCATTTTACTTGATCGAGAGGTTTTGTGTTTAATACGTGTTTCAGCCTATTTTCGTGTTGGGCTTTGTAAATTAGATATAAGCTAGGTTAGTTTACGAAGCATTTACTTCTTCTTCTCCTCTCTTCACTTCGATACTTTCTCTATACTCTCTATACTTTGCTCTGGAACCCTAATTTGGATTAATTGTAATTGGTATTATTGCTCTTTTCTTAATCTTAACCTTTTATTGCTCTCTCCTTTAATCCTCATTTATTATTGCTAATCTTTCTTTGTCTATTATCATCATGCTTACTTTTTATTGCTCATGTGTTGTTGTTTCTTCAATGATAATGCATAGCTAATTCCCCCTTGCTAAGACATAGGGGAGCCATGATTTTAAGGGGATTGTAAAATAAGTAATTAGGTTTAATGCAATTTTGGTCTACGTTGTTAATCGCTACATTTAACTGTTCTTGTCTAATTGAGTCAACGCAATTAGTTAATAAATCATGGTACACCTTGACCTAGATCGGAAGATTGGAAAGGGTAAGACCTGTAGCGAACAATTGGGCACTTTAGTGAGGGCGGAAGCTAAGCTATTAGTGTTTTAGGGCGAATTGAGACCGGAAGGAGATATTCATTGCTCCATAGATCAACCTTGGATTGACCTCAGACCTTAGATTGCATTACTTGAGAATCATGGTGAACCGTCTGTCTTAGCTGCCTTCTCTCTATTTGCTTACTTTCAACCCTTTTACTCTATTTCTCTTCCTTGACCTATTAGTTTAGAACAAACAATCAAACCCCCAAGAATTAGTAACCTTGACGGACTTAGTTAAAGCTGACATTTTCCCATCTGCCTGTGGAGATCGACCCTACTTACTGCTAGCTTTTGTTAGTGTATTTAGGAATTTATTTTTGGTACCTGACGACGGTATCAAATTTTGTCACCGTTGCTGGAGAGGTGGCGTAATTTTGTTGCTTTTATTAAGTTTGTCTCTCGTCTCAAGGAATTTTTTCCTTGTGATTGATCTCATATTTTTGCAAGTTCTTAATTAGTTTTGCAGGAAATTTGTTCTAGAAGAGAACATTGTCGTACTTGTTTTGCTGTAGACTCTATATGCTAGGATGCCGAATATCGCCAGTCATTCAGAGCCTATGGCGGATTCTCTTCCTAAAGGTTTCTTATTACCCACTACTGATTCAGGGACCTTTGGAATCCACCCAACGTATATATAGTTGGTTGAGAGAAATCTCTTCAGGGGGGTACCTGGAGACGATCCTTACAAGCACATAGAGCTCTTTGCAGATTATTGCTCCACCATTCCTTTAGCTGCTTGGGTGACGCAAGATAGAGTTAAGGGAGTCCTTTTCCCTTTCTCCTTGACTGATGATGCCCGGGAGTGGTTGAGAGATTTGGATAGGGAAGCTGTCGGTGTAACTGACTAGAATTCCCTTGCCTTAGCCTTTTACAGATGATATTTCCCACCACAGCGCACTAATGCGTTGAGAGCTCAAATTACTGCATTTGAGCAACTACCTACTGAAGACTTGGACGGGGCTTGGACTAGGTTCAAGAGGCTCGTCCGATCTGTACCTCATCATGGCTTTAAGTGTTGGTTCTTATGTACCCAATTTTACAATGGGTTATACCCGGACCAGAGAGCTATTCTTGATAATGCGGCCATGGGGAGATTCCAGAAAAATGTTGAGGATGATCAAGGGTGGCACCTTATTAAAGAAATGGCCATCCACGTTGCCGAATATGGAAATCCCCGAGGAAGCAGGTATGTAAATGAGTTGATGGTAGCTGAGGTTGAAGGGCCTCGTGGAAGGTTAGGTAGTCCGGAGATTATACAGACTACGGGTATGCATGAGCAAGTTTGTGCTATCACTGAGCATGAGGTATTTTGTGGTAGATGCAGTACGGAGGGGCATGTCCCTATAACTTGTATGGCGGACCTAGAGCGCATCCGCGCTTATAAAAAATTCAAGCAAGGAGTGCCATTCTCTAAGATATATGAAGACCTGACATCGACAAGTACTTCTTGGCTTTCTGAACCGATACCTCAACCGATTGATTGATCTTCTACAAATGGAGAACTCGCCGAATTGAAGTCCCTAGTGCTGAACTTGACATTACAGCTCGGCCAATGGACCGACAAAAGTGATAATGCTATAGTAGAACTGCAAGATCAAGTGGCGCGTCTTTCGCTCGCGCAAGATCAAGCGAATCAATCACCCCCATGTGACCCGATCAATTCCATTAATCTCCGAAGCGGTCTTACTTATGATGGACCGAAAATGCCGAAAGACGGAGTTGTGACAACTGATGATACCCCGGATAACGATTTGGAGGAGCTAATTGACGATATCCCTGCTGAGTACCATCTAGCAGCTCGATCGAGTGAAATGATAGCTCGATAGAGTGATTTAGTCTCTCCCAGTACTCGATCGAGTACAATACCTGCTCGATCGAGAAGTGCCCCATTTGAAGGATTCGATCGAGGAGTTAATTCCTCTCGATCGAGTAACTTGGCAGAAAATGTTGTTCGATCGAGTGATTCTGGGACTCGATCAAAAGACGCTGAAATTGAAGAACTCGATCGAGAGTGTGGACATGGCCCACCTGCGTATGCCCAGTCGATCAGTGGACAATGGCAGCGGTCTTTTTTTGAAAGCCACGCTCGGCGGCGTAAAGGTGCTTTTGACCGGATCGTTTTAGATCGGTCGGTTTCGTCTCGGTCGAAACGATTAGAGATGTTCGGAGTCGCCACCAAGCATTTGTGGGATGCCTGGAACCCGTTCGAATTCCACTTTATACCTCGGCCAAATCGAAGCACAAAGCAGTGTTTGACATAGGTACTAAAGATAAGGAAATCGTCCCTCTTTAGCATCCTATCTCTAGAATGACTCTCACACGCCCTGGATAAGATCGTCCACTATCCAAAGTTTCTGAGTAAGAGGTGAAGGTACGTATTGGGAAGCCCTTTAATCAGACACCCAATCCCGCCCGCGTTTAGCGGCCTCTACTGATCGATCTTGGTTGGTTAAATGCAAAAGTTGATAAAACGGTTTAAATGCATGAATGCGCATCCAATGATTTAAACCTAACATGTGAGAGCTTTCTAAGTCGGTTGATTTAATCCAAGTATCAAGTATAAGATGTCGAGTTGGATTAATGGTTGATTTGCATGCAAGACGGAAATTAAACATCCATTTATCGTATTAGGTTTAGGGTGCATAACATGATCCATTTGTCTTAGTAAGGCATTTTGCAAATATGGTTTTGAATAATTGAATAGTCATCTGATCCGTCCTATATCCGGGCTAACCGGAGTCGGGATCGTCCTAGACTAATGCTGGAAGGGAACAAGCCTGTGCTGGATTTACTATAAGAGGCGCGAGCCAGCCGGCGGTGTAAGGGGCCTCCCTCTGGTTTTGAAAATGAGAAATGGGGAGCCTGTTTAGGCGCGGGTTAGCCTACGGTTTATGTGCCGTGTTCTGACCTTTTAGAAAACGTTATAAAACGTGTTGAAAATGGGTATTTGAACCCGGTTTGATTTGAAAGGGTCGTTTAGACCGCATTTGTTGATTTGAAGAACTAGACTCGAATAATCATCATTATTTGATAATATTCGGTGTCGGGTTCGATTTGACAAACTTGACATGAATAGTTTTGAAAAATGATTATGGACTAATTGTTTTAAGTCCATTTGAATGTAATTAGTCGATACTCGTCATCGTACCCGGATTAAAATCCGGCATGGTATGTAGAACCAAGGATGACTTTGTGTTGGTGCCAATTTTGTTTGTTTGAAAAATGTGAAGAAATGAAATAAAAGGCTTTAAAATACCTTCTAAATGTCATTAACCAAATATTATCACCGAAACACGGATTTAACCGTCATGGTATGAAGAACCAAGGGTGAAAAATGCTTTATGGTTAAAACATGTGAAATGAAACAAAAAGGTTTCAAAAATACTTGAAATGGTAAAAACCGATTAAAAATATGAAAAATGGATTAAGGGAAATGACGAGAACAAACACGGTTGATTTACGGTCCAATACCCCATTTAGGCGCGAGCGATTGGCGACCTAAGGGGCTTCGCCTCGAGATCAAAAATCAGTTTTGGCTCATTTATTCCATGTTTTGGTTCATGTTATGCATGTTTTAGCATGTTAGAGTCATGAAACAAATGAAAACATAATAAAAGAGGATTTTTACACCCTCATACTTACATGTTTGGTTATGGCGAGTGACCGACGTAAGTGTAACAACTCGTTTGATCGGAAAAAACTCGGTTTAAAACCGTTTTGTTAAGTAAAAGAGTGTTTTAAAAGTTTAGTGATGGTGTAGTGGTCGAAGTGGTCGGTCAAGTGGTTTAATGCACGATGAAGGTAACAAACAATGTGTAAGGCTCGTGTTTACGATCGGTAGGTCGTAAATACGCGTAGGATTGTGACTTTAGAAGTCGAGTCGAGAATTTTAAGGGAGAAAAGAGGGGGCGGACACTCGCGTAACTCTCAAATGGGTGGCATTTGAGGGGTATTTATAGGAGAATGAGTGGTTGTGTAAGTTTTTAGCGACGTGGCCACCTGGGCTGCTCAAAGAGGCGCGAGCCACGTCGCAGGTCTTCGAGCTTTGTTGTCGCTTTCACAACAAACGCAATCATGATTTGTTCTATCCTAGGATTTGTAGTCATATGTTTGGTACTTGACCATTCATAAATCCGGGAAATATTAGCATAGAAGGTTTGAAATGTTTGTTTTTTTGTGGTTGACTCGGTTTGACTCGTTGTTGGAGTCGGGATTTGAATTTTTGAGTCGGTTTTTGGTCTGGTGTCGGTTTTGACTATAGTTAGTGTCATTGTGACCCCGTCGTCGTGCATTAAACACTCCAGGTATTTTTGAAATGTTTTGAAATGTTTTATTTTCGAAATTGTTTTAAGTTTTCCGACGTAAAGTTGTACACAAACTGTCGATCAAACGCCGCGATTCCAAAACATGTTGTAGTCCGATAATCATCGGGTGTTTGTTGGAGTCTCAGTAGATACCGGGTATCTACAGAGCCCCCACTTTGACTGAGGCTTGGAGAGGGCGAAAGTCAATGTAGAGCCCCGGGTCAATCGAAGATTACAACCTGGAGACCCAGGCGACGTCGAGGCGGCTCGAAAGGATTCGGGCCAAGGACCTGCCGTCGGGAAGGGCGACGCCAAGGCGACTCGAGGGTACGAGTCAAGGACCTGTCATCAGGAACAGTTTAGAGTCTGTCGACTGTCCGTGCGGGTCGTTTAAAGTCCGTTAGACTACGTACAAAGGCTCGCCAGCCATAAGAAGGAGTCATACCTGAGGCATCTTCGGATATGTGCTTGCAAGGTTGCGGACAAAGGCTCACCAGCCGATGGTAAGGAAATGTACCCGAGACATCTTCGGGATGTGTCCTTGAAAGGCTGCGGACAAAGGCTCGCCAGCCGAATGATAAGGAAATGTACCCGAGGCATCTTCGGGATCTGTCCTTGAATGGGTGCGGACAAAGGCTCGCCAGCCAGTGGTAAGGAAATGTACCCGAGGCATCTTCGAGATGTGTCCTTGAATGGTCGCGGACAAAGGCTCGCCAGCCAATGGTAAGGAAATGTACCCGAGGCGTCTTCGGGATGTGTTCTTGAATGGGTGCGGACAAAGGCTCGCCAGCCGAATGATAAGGAAATGTACCCGAGGCATCTTCGGGATCTGTCCTTGAATGGTCGCGGACAAAGGCTCGCCAGCCAGTGGTAAGGAAATGTAACCGAGGCATCTTCGGGATGTGTCCTTGAATGGTCGCGGAAAAAGGCTCGCCAGCCAATGGTAAGGAAATGTACCCGAGGCATCTTCGGGATGTGTCCTTGAATGGTCGCGGACAAAGGCTTGCCAGCCAAATGATACGGTCGGTTAATGAAGCATGAGAATAGCCGCGTCGAATGGGCTTGTTTTGAAAGTAGCGAACTCGTGATGTCGCCGGGGAAGTGGTGAGTACGGATTCTCACTATCACCATTTTTGGAATGAGTGGGTTCCGCGAGGAAGCCTCCTGCTGGTGTTTGAAGGAATAGTGAATTTGGAATCTTCACCATTCGTTGGCTTGAATTTGCAGTGGCGGTTTTGATCGCCGTTTGTCTTAATTTTGAAGGAAAATAGCAAATTTGAGTTTGCTATTGCGCTTGAAGTGACAGTTTATGTGCCGCCGCTGACATTTGATGGACATAGTGAATTTGGAATCTTCACTATTGATTGAAGTGACGGTTTATGTGTCGCCGTTGACATGTGATGGAAATAGTGAATTTGGAATCTTCACTATTGATTTATGTGACGGTTTATGTGCCGTCGTTGACATGTGATGGATATAGTGAATTTGGAATCTTCACTATTGATTGAAGTGATGGTTTATGTGCCGCCGTTGCTAGAAATTTGGATAAATAGCGGTTTTTGAATTTTCGCTATTATTTTTGAAATTGACGGTTTTAATCGCCGTCGTTCGGATTTTGAGGAAATAGCGATTTTGAATTTTCGCCATTATTTTGAAATTGAAGGAAAATAGCGAATTTGATTTCACCATTATTTTTGAAGTTGGCGGTTTTGATCGCCGTTTGCTTGAAATTTTTGAAAATAGCGAATTTAAATTTTCACTATTTAGTTTTGTTTGCTTATGAGGAAATGACGACATTCAGTATCGTCAACGAAAACTTTGAAGTTTGTTATGGGAAATTGGGCTGAAGCCCAAAATCCGCTGAAAAGCAAAGGGGAGGCCTGGTTTAGGCGCGAGCCATCTGGCAATGGAAGCCGACTTCCCTTTTTTCTGTTAAAAGACGCGAGGTTGAGCTGCGGATGATTCATTATTCATCTTCAACCACAAAAATCCCGCAAAATCGCCATTGAAGGACCTTCTAGCTTGCTTTCACTTGTGCCATCGTCAACAAATGTCATCTCAAGGTAAGTATTTCCTCTTGAATCCATTTAAAACAGTTGATCCTTAGCTTGATTGATTTAGGGCGAATCTTGCCCTAAAAAATCGAGTTGGGCGTTTTTGATTGAGCCCATTTCGAGTGAAATTGTTGCTTGCATTAATTTAGAAACCTGGTTAAGAGTATAGGGGTGCTTTTAGTTTGCATTTTGGTCCCCGTTCCTGCTCCCTATGCTCGAAAGACGTGAGTGAGGCGAGAAACCGTCTTATTTCACAATGCCAAGTTTATTTGTTTGGGTAGTGGGTCCCACTAGGTTGCTTTGTAGTTGGGAAAACCCGTATTTGCCATCTAAGGACCTTCGTTGGATGTTTGTGGGCAAAATTGGGTTTTTGCCTTTTGCGACGGTCTTACGTCCGACAAAATAAGCGCCTGTTTGGGCTTGAATTGAGTCAGTTTGCCTTGAAATGGACCTTATTGGTATTTTGGGCCACCTTGAGGCGTGATAAAATCACGTTTGCCTTTTTGCGGTTGTTTTTGAATTTTTGACCGGTTTAGGCTCAAATTAGCGTATGAATTGCCTTTTTGAGCTGTAGAAAGATACCCCATTGTGTTGGGAATGTAAAATCCTCTTTGTGTCGGGAATGTATTTTGGGTTGTAGGCGGACCTTGTATGGGTCTTGAAATGCCGTTTTTGTGGTTTTGACTCGTCTTTTGCTTGAAAAGAGGGGCGAGTCGTTTTTGTGTTTTTTTTGTGGATGGTTTGGGCGGGATTGCCCCTTGTTTTTGTATTGCAGGTTGTGTTTTTGTTTGTTTTTGGATTTATCCATTTCATGCCGTCGTAATGCCGAAATTTCGGCTGACGTATTTTGTTTGTAGGAGAGTGTTCGGGACAGACTGGGTCTGTCTCTACGACCCTAGAGGAGTTGTTCGGGTTGGGCCCGGTTAGTACTCCGGTTAGCACGCCCGCCGTGGTTGTGGAGGACGTTACTGAGGAGTAGAGACCTCCTGAGCAGACTGTTGGGGCCTCAGGGGCCGTCGAGGGGCGTGAGGAGCCCGTTGTTAGGGCTGTTAGCACCGGCAGAGCTCGGACTGGGGCTGAGGCGAGTACCTCCGGGAGGAGGGTTTCTTCGAGGGAGCGACGTCCTCGGGCGACTAGGCGGTTGTTGCGGGACGTCAACAGGGTCGTTGAGTTGGGCCCTATCCACCACGTTGAGTCTCGCGGTCATAAGAGGCGGAGAGCGGAGACAGCCGAGGATGATGCTGACGTCGCGAGCTGGAGAGCCAGGCGAGTTCGACCTGGGGGTTGCTTTTACGGGCGGCGCCTGAGTGGGCTGAGGGTTTTGACGGTAGCCAGTTGTTGCTTCGACTGGACCGAAACCTTTCCTACCGTGCTCACGAGGGCATGGTGAGTCGCATTCCCTGGTTGAATTTTGTCATTTTCGAAGTGTCGAGCTTTAATAGGCATTCTGACGTTGTCTGTTTTTGATTTCAGGAGATCGGCACCATGAGGATTTTCTCGGGCTTTTCTACCTGCTTGGGTCTCTACAACGTTCTTCGAGCCGGGTCGAGGGCGTTGATAGAGAGGTCGGCTTTTGGGCCGTTGGTGGCCGCTTGGCGGGACATTCACAGGTCCTCGATTAGGGCGAACCTGTGTTTGATCCGCGCTATGTTGGATCGGTATTGGGATACGACGTCGTTGTTCCATATGGAGTTTGGGGAGGTCGGCGTGACTTTAGAGGACTTCGCCATGGTATCCGGCTTTCATTGCGGCGAGCTGCCCATTGAGTTTACCGCGACACGGGAGAGAGTGTCCTCTCCTGCGGTTACTCCTTTGATCGATACTGCTTTGCCGGAGCCTTTCGACGTCACTCCGTACCTGATTGCGAGTTCGTATGTGAAGGACCACTTCACTGAGAGGGTGGCAGGTGTTGCTCCGGCACCGTTGGCGAGTCTGGAGGCAGAGGTTGAGGCGGATGCGAAGGAGGCGCGGCTGTGGTTGTGGTATTTCTTTGGTGCCACGTACTTTGGCGACAAGGGCGAGCGCTTGTCGACCAAGGTGCTTCCTTTTCTCACCGACCTTGACACTTTGGGTCGGTTTGATTGGGTTACGCCGGCTTTTGCGAGTTTCACCCGGTACTTGCACGCGGCGGTGCGTCCGGAGACAGTGGGAGCGGGTGGTGCTCCTGCTCTGGTTGGTCCCGACCTCATCTTTGAGGTACGAGTTTTTTGTGGTAATTTTTTTTTTAGTTTGATTTTGATTTTGACTTTGGCAATTTTTAAGAAATTGACTAATTTGTGTTTGCTGTGTTTGATTACAGGCTTGGTTTTATGCTTACTTCACTCCTCTGCGTCCGGGGACCACAGACAGTGTTCCCTCGGCTTACCCTGCTGTGAGCGGTTGGACGGTGTCTCGGAAGAACTCGACTAAGTCGACTTACGAGGACTGCAGGCGTCGCGTGAACAAGCTTCGGGTTGCTGATGTAAGTTTCCGCTTTCTTTCCCTTCTCCTTTATGGAAATAGATAGAGATAGGATGACTAGGTAGCTCATGAAGCCCCCAGTTAGCTGAATAGCTTTGCTTTGAATGCAATTTGTTGGGCGACCTTGGGAGCACTACACGGGTGTACCGGCTGCCATCAGGGAGCGTTTGCGGCCTCGCAGCTCCCTGCGTCTGTACTTGGAGACGGCGATTGAGCCGGTTTGGTACCTGGGTGAGCGTTTAGTTCGCCAGTGCTTTACCGAGACTTTCGTCGTGCCGGATGACCCGCCTAAGGTGTTGTTCCAGGAGTCAACCCCTAACGAGGTTGAGGAGCACCTTCACGGTCGGGGAGGTGAGGGGTTGTTGCTGCGGGACGTCGACTACGACACCTTCCGGTTGTCGAGGCTTGCTTGGTACCCGATCGAGGTATGTTTTCCTCTTTTCTTTCATTTTCATTGCCTCCCTTGATTGGAGGGTTTGTCATCTTTGATGTGGATCCAAATGGCAGGGAGTCGACCCGCTGATGAGGACTCAGCCCCCAGCTTTCCCGACGGAGACCACTTTTCAGGGGCCGGGTGGTGAGGACTCAGCCTGCGGCGGCCGAGGTGACCGATGCTGGCATGGAGTGGAGGTTGATTGTTCTGAGGGTGAGTTCCTGACTTGAACATTTTCTCCGATTATACTTCACCTTACATTGTATTGAAGGACATTATTGTTTTGTAGGTGACAACTGTTAGTCACCAAAACTTGTGGCAGATGGCTAACCGCTAGAGGGCGCTTGCTGGTGACCTGGCTACGAGGGAGGCTCGGCTTTCTCAGGTACGTTTTGTGTGATGTTTTTTTGTGTATCTGGTGTTGCATTTCATATATTTAGATCTTGAGGATCTGTTATTGTGTTTTGCAGAGTGCTGCGGATCCGGCGGAGCTTGCTCGGGTCCGTGCTGAGTTGGAGGCAGCTAGGTTGGTGGTCGAGGCCCAGGGGTTGGGGATCACTCGTCGGAACCAGGAGCTGAGGCGTCATGAGGACGAGCTGCGGAGTCGAGATGCGGAGATTGCTTCCCTCAGGGCTCAGTTGGCTGCGGCGCAGGAGCTTCGCGTCGTGATGGAGGAGAAGACGCTGGAGAGTTCTCCAGAGAGGGAGCCTGAGTAGGTGGTGGTGTCTGCGTTGGCGGCGACTCCTAGTGAGACCAGGACTGGTCCGACGGGAGACGTTGAGTAGTTGTTGTAGTTTGTCCGTGTCTTGGACTCTTGTCTGTACATATTTACATTTTGCGTGAGGCGGTTTGCATATATGTGTTTTTGGACTGTGGTTTATTTTGTGATTTTTTTTTTTTTTTGTGTTTGTTTGAGGAGCGCTGTTACTGCCGATTCTCCTTTTGCTTTGCACCAGTTCCTGTATCGTTAGTGTATAAAACAGGCAACAAATAGCATGTATACATAAACGTAAACACGTAGAAGCATTTGATTGAAAAACAAAAATTAACCAAGATGACTTGAAGTTAAGATTTGAAATTTTGAAATGACTTGAAAATTCCGTGACAAATCGTCGCGTTTGGAATTCAAAAGGAAATGATTTGAAAATTTGAGCAATTAACTCATGTCGTGAATTAAATTACATCGAAATTATTGAAGATGACTCGAAAAATTCAAACTCAGACCGCCAGGAAAGAATTTTAGAAAAAGATTTTTGCGAGTATATTTGGTTTTTGATGTCAAGACTCGAGTTTGTGAGTGCTTGAATTTTTGAGGAAAATTGATGTCGTGTTTTCAATTTTCGATTTTGATTTTTGCCGGAAAATTGCGAAAAAGCGAAAAATTTTCGGAATTCGACTGACATGGAAACGATCCATTGCGGATCGGGGCGACTAGCCTTCCTTCCTTTTAAAAAAAGAAAGAAAAATCCGCATGTTTAAAGCTGCGTCATGGAAACCGTGTCGAATTTCGTAAAACGCGAAAACAAGGAAATGAGAGTGTGAGGAAACACAAAATTTCCCGAATCATCCCGAAGAGGCGCAAGTTTCCTGGCGGGAGGTTTGAGGTGTCAAAAGAAAACACCCGTTGAAATAGACAAGTCAACAGCGGGAATCCTGGAGGAGCCTCAAAGAGGCGCGAGCAGCTTGGCGATGGAAGCCAGCTCTCCCCTTTTTTTTGAAAAATGCGCTGATCATTTTGTATAAATAGGGACGTTTGCGCTTCATTGTTTCATCATTCGAAACACAAAAACATCTCTACAAAACCTCTTCTTCTTCCACAAAAATATTTCATGGATGCTTTTGAGAACGCATTGCGACAATGGTGCCGGGATTTGTCGCCTCCCGAGAAGTATCAACTCGATTGCATGGGAGTTGGTCAAATGTTGGTGCTTCGTCAAGTCAAGGTGCAACCTTCGTTTCTTGAAGCATGTTCTCAGTTTTAGGATTCGAAACACCATGTTTTCGTTTTCCCAAAAGGTGAAATTTGTCCTCTTGCCGAAGAAGTTGGAGTCATTGGTGGGTGGTCGGGTTGTGCTCCGGTTCTTCCTCCGACTCGGTTGTGCTACAAGGAGAAATTCCGTTCCATGTTGGGCTTATCAACAAGCCAAATAAACTTTCTTCTTGCTCCACATGGTGTGGATATGTTGGCTTTTCTCAACATCTTTTCAAACCGACTAGATGCTAATGTCTCGGAGGTGGCTAGGAGAAGGGCTCTTGCATTTTGCCTTGTCCATGTGTAACTCTTTGTTGATGTCTTGAAGAAGGAGGGGCCAAGATGCCATAGTAGCATGACCCTTATCCATGTGATTGAGCAAATGGAGCATGGTAAAGATCCATCATGGATGGTGCTTGGAGAGATTATCCAAGCTTTGGACAAGGAAGGCTCTTGTGGAGAAGCTCCTTCTTTCGGATCGCCAAGGGTCCTCCAAGTGTGGCTATTGGAGAGGCTAAGGTATTTAGAGCCTCCGGTTAATCCTTCTTCTTATTCCTTCCGTCATCTTACCATGAGGAAGAAGTTGTTCCCGGATAGTTTTGCTTCCACCGAGGCCTATTGGGCCGCAAGATTGGCGGAGGAGGGTGGTCCTCATATCCGTTGGGTGGTGCCGTGGTGGCACTTGAGGTCCTTCACGGGGTTGCCCGCTTCGGGTGCTAGTCCTCGTTCTTTGATGGTGGTGGGTTTGAAGGTTGTTTCCTTCATTTATCCCGAAAGGCTCATGAGGCAAATGGGGCGTCAACAAAAGGTGCCCGCTCAAGATACTCTTGTCCAAGAGAATATTTTCCAGAACTCCGAGCTTGTGGAATTCTTTGAAAGGTGGTGGGCCATTCGGCGACTTTGGGAAGTGCCAAAATCCGTTGCCACGACATGGGTGACTCCCGCTTATGTCAAGTGGTCACGTGCTCCGTCCTTGGAAGAGAGATCCAAATTTTGTAAGGACGAGGTTGTCGATTTGAAGTATCGAGAGGTTGGCTAGGCCAACCGTGTCTTCTTTGAGGAGTATGCCGATGGAGCTACCCCCGATGTGATGAGACCACCGAAGAGAAAGAGTTCCGGTCCCAAGAATATGGTGGGCCGTGCATTGGCTCGTCTTGGGTTGAATATGGGGTCTTGTGCTAGACTGGAGGCCGTCGCCGTCTTAGATCCTTTGAGGATCCGTTCCGGGGAGGAAATCCATGCTAGGCTGGCCAACAAGAAGAACAAGGGGAAGATGTACCCCCAAGGAAAAGGCAAAGGTAGAATGGAAGAGTGAAGACCTCCATTACCCACTTTATTATTATGTTGTATTATTGTTGTGAGTTTTTATTATGTTGTACTAGCTAGTTATTGTGTGTTTTGTGCTAGTTTTATTATGTGAGGTGTGTTAGTTGACACCGTAGCTTCGACAAGTTGTAGACTCGTCGAGCTTTATTTGTTGTTGAAATTGTAATCCCTCCCATTATTAATTAAATAAGAGGATTGCTCGTGTCGAAAATTGTGAACGCTTGTTTCTTCTATCCATTTGGTAAAGGCAATTCGATTTGAATCGTCCTAAACATTTGCACTTGGGAAAGTGGTATTTTGTGGAAAGGGAGAAAGGCTCATTTTTGTATTTTGTGGGGAAAGGGAATGGTTTTCCCTTTTCCCTTTTTTTTATGGGGATGTTTTTTGTATGTGGGGATGGTTATTTTTTGATTGTGGGAATGGTTGTATCCTTGTTGTGTAAGAAAGGACTGCCTACGTATTTACCTGGAGAGGTGAAATCAAACCATGATCGTAGTTCGAAATGTTTTGTGAATTTGATTGGGTTTTGTGGTTCTATCCCTCAGGCATAAGAGGGACTGCCTACGTATCCACCTGAAGAGGTGAAATCAAACCATGCTCGTAGTTCAGGGGGTTTGTTTTTGTAGTGCAAATGGACGTTGCCTTTGACGGATCAAAGGACATTTGAAACGGGCAAGGTGCCGCAGCTTAGACTCGATAAAACATGCAATTTCAAATCAGAACACATTGAGGAACTTGACTTGAAGAGGGTCGAGGTCGTTGCTAGTTGCAAAACTAGGCTAGGTTGTTGGTTGATAGGGTTCAAGGGTAGTATTTCATGAGTTGGTCTAGGTTGGTCGGGTTTGTAAAGTCCTCCCCGTCTAGGTCACTCAGTCTCACTGCGCCCCCCGAAAGTATTTTCTTGACTAGGTATGGCCCGGCCCAGTTGGGTTTGAATTTTCCCCTCGGATCGACGGGTAATGGTGCTCGAACTGACTTGAGGACCAAGTCGCCCTCCTGGATGTTTCTGGGTTTGACCTTCTTGTTGAATGCCCGTTCTATACGTCGTTGGTATAGCTGGACGTTGTGCAAGGCGTTGAGTCGTCGTTCGTCTAGAAGAGTGAGTTGTTCGTACCTTTGACGGGTCCATTCCGCCTCAGGGACTTGACTCTCCAGTAGGATGTGTAGAGACGAGACCTCTAACTCTACCGGTTGAACCGCCTCCATACCGTATGCTAGGTAGAAGGGTGTGGCGCCTGTCGGTGTTCGAATGGAGGTTCGGTATCCCTAGAGTGCGAATGGGAGTTTGCTCGGCCAATCGCGGTAGTTGTCTTGCATTTTCTTGATAATGGTAACAAGAGTTTTGTTCGCTGCCTCGACCTCTCCGTTAGTTTGGGGACGGTAGGGGGATGATCGATGTCATTTGATCTTGTATTTGTCCAACAAGGCTTGAGTTTCCGCCCGGAAGTGAGAGCCTTGATCGCTGATAATTTCGTGTGGTACCCCGTATCGGCAGATGATGTTGTTTTGGATGAACTTGGCCACTTGTTTGGTGGTCTAGACTGCACTTGACTGTGCTTCTACCCATTTGGTAAAGTAGTCGATGGCGACGAGGACGAAGCAATGCCCCTTGGTGCCTATCGGGTTGACTTTCCCGATGATGTCGTTGCCCCAGGTTGAGAATGGCCAGGGTGATGTTATGGTGTATAAAAGGGATGGTGGTATGTGTTGTATGTTGGCGAAGATTTGGCAATTGTGGCAATATTTTACGTAGTTACGACAATCGGCCTCCATGGTGGTCCAGCAGTAACCTAGCCGCATGATTTTCCCTGTAAGCATCTTTGCACTTATGTGAGGGCCACATTCTCCATCGTGGACCTCTCCCATGACCTTCTTGGCTTTGTGATGGTCAATGCAAAGGAGGAGAATTCCTTGGGGTGTTCTTTTGTAGAGTTGATTTTGGTTTATCACGAATTGTGATGCGAGTAAACGGATGGCTCTTTGTCCTCTTTGATCAGAGTTGGGAGGAAATTCGTTTTTGGTTTTGTAATTGAGGATGGCTTGGTACCAAGGTTCATCATGGCTTTCCTCGTCGTTGATAATGGCACAAATGTGAGCTGGCTCGCTCCTTCTCTCGACACATAAGGGCATCGATGTCATGTCGTCAGGTATGTTGACGAGCGCGGCAAGTTTTGCCAGGGCATCAGCAAATTGATTTTCCTCTCGCGGCAAGGGGAAGTAGTCGATTTGGTCGAAGAATTAGGCCTCATGATTGATCTTTGTTCGGTAGGGAGCTAAGCTGTCAAATCGGATTTTTCATGATCCGAATACCTGATTGATGATGAGTGAGGAATCGCCATGGACCCTCAATATCTTAATGCCAAGTGTGATGGCTGCTTGTAGGCCGATGAGACATGCTTCATATTCAGCGGCATTGTTGGTGATGGCGAAGTCTAGCTTGACCGAGATCGGAACATGTTCTCCCTCTGGTGATATTAGAAGGATTCCTACCCCGAAGCCTCTGAGATTAAATGCACCATCAAAGTATAGGTCCCATGCGTCGGAGTCGGCACAAAGGATGTCTTCGTCAGGAAGTGACCATGTGTCGGTCGTTGGATCCTCGTTGACGGAATTTTCTGCTAGGAAATCAGCGACTGCTCTTCCCTTCATAACCTTGAGGGGTACAAAATTGAGATCAAATTCGGACAGCATGAGTGTCCATCTAGACAGCCTTCCGTTTAGTACGGGTTTTTCGAAGATGTATTTAACCGGGTCCAACTTGGAGTAGATGTGGACCGAGTAGCTGAGCATGTAATGCCGCAACTTCTTTGTTGACCATACTAGGGCAAGGCATGTCTTTTCTAGTTGGGTATACCTCATCTCGTACTCAATGAACTTTTTGCTGATGTAGTAGATGGCTTGCTCCTCGTTGCCAACTGTTTGTGCTAACATTGCTCCCATTGCTGTGTTGGTAACAGTCAGGTATAGGGATAGAGGAATCCCCGGTTGATGTGGCATGAGGACAGGAGGTTTTGTAGGATTTCCTTTATCCTGTCGAATGCCTTCTTGTTGGAGCTTGTGTCCTCCACAAATTAGTGTGATAACATTAATAAATCTCTTAAATCTGTGTAATTATTTGCAGGACCTAAAGAACATCATGCCTTTCGAAAAGGGTGATGTGGACCTGCGAGTCGGGAATGGAGCAGAAGTTGCTGCAGTCTCGAAGGGAACATATGTAATCCAACTCCCTAGTGGTTTTGAGTTATTTTTATAACTGTTACTATGTACCCAGTTTATCTAAGAACATTATTTCAGTTTCCGTACTTGCTATAGACGGTTTTGTATTTTCAATAAAGGATAATAGCTGTATTTTCTTTTTATGAAATGATTTATGGCAAAGCAGTTTCCATGAATGGAATTTACATCTTAGATCAAACCACGGAAGAATTACACATGAATATAAAGAAATTAAAGGTTGGTGACAAAGATCAAACCTATCTATGGCATTGTCGAATGGGACACATAAATGAGAAACGCGTAAAGAAACTCGTCTATAATGGGACTATTCCCGCATTCGAATTTTCTACATATGGCACGTGTGAATCATGTCTCATTGGCAATATGACTCGAATTTCCTTCAAAGGTGTTGGAATGCGCCCTAGTGACCTATTAGGACTCATATATACTGATGTTTGTGGACCTATGTCAATTACCGCTAGAGATGGCTATAGATATTTTATCACTTTCACGGACGATTTGAGTAGATACGGATATGTCTACTTAATGAAGCATAAAAGTGAGTCCTTTGAGAAATTCAAGGAATACCAGAACAGGGTTCAGAACCAACTGGGTAGAAAAGTTAAAGCACTCCGTTCAGATCGGGGTGGCGAATATCTTTCAAATGAGTTTGATCAACACCTTAAAGACTGTGGAATCGTACTACAGTTAACACCACCTGGAACACCTCAATTAAATGGTGTGTCCGAATGGAAAAATCGAACCTTACTGGATATGGTTCGATCCATGATGAGTCACACGGTAGTGCCTGATTCATTATGGGGTTATGCTCTTTTGTCAGCTGCTCTTATACTTACCGAAGTCCGACTAAAGCTGTCGACAAGACTCTTTATGAAATGTGGAGGGGAACGATCCCCAACTTGTCCTTTATTCGGGTTTGGGGCTGCGAGGCTTATGTCAAGTGGAGACACGAGGATAAGCTTGGCCCGCGATCGGTCAAGACATACTTTATAGGTTATCCAAAAGGAACATTTGGTCATTACTTCTATTCGCCTACCGAACATCGAGTTTTTGTTGCGGCTAGTTCGACGTTCTTAGAGAAAGAATTTCTCGAGAACAAGACGAGTAATAGAACCTTCGAGCTGTCGGAGATTCCAGAACCAACAACCGAGGAACAGATGGAGGAAGTTGTTCCTCCAACTGATGACACGGTTTATATTCCTGAGGAACCTAGGAGGTCGGGTAGAGTCTCTAATCCTCCGGACAGATACATTGATATGGTCGAGGAAGGTGACGTTTTACTCATAGAGAGTAATGAACCCGCTACCTATAAACGTGCTATGGCCTGTTCCGACTCAAAGCTATGGCTCGAAGCTATGCAATCCGAGATGGACACCATGTATGAGAATGATGTATGGGATCTAGTTGATTTACCTAATAAGGTAAAACCTCTACAGTGCAAGTGGCTTAACAAAATAAAGCGTCCTGTAGACGCGCAACCAGATACCTATAAGGCACGACTAGTGGCAAAAGGTTTCACTCAAGTGCACGGATTGCATTATGATGAGATTTTTGCAGCTGTAGTCATGCTACGTTCCATTCGGATAATCTTAGCGATTGCCGCTTTTCATGATTATGAAATTTGGCAAATGGATGTGAAAACCGCCTTCTTAAACGGTTATTTGGAGGAAGAGTTGTACATGGTGCAACCCGAAGGTTTCATAGATCCTGAACATCCTATGAAAGTATGCAAGCTTAAGCGTTCCATTTATGGACTTAAGCAAGCTTCTCGGAGTTGGAATCATCGTTTCGACCAGGTGATAAAAGAGTATGGTTTTACTCGATCGGTCGAGGAACCATGCTTATATACCAAGTCGAGTGGGAGTAAGATTGTATTCTTGATATTGTATGTCGATGACATACTCTTGATTGGGAATGACATTCCTCTCCTATCTTCGGTTAAAGGATGGTTGAAGAACCATTTCCAGATGAAAGATCTGGGTGAGGCACAACGCATTTTGGGAATCCGTATCTACCGAGATAGATCACGACGGACGTTA
The DNA here is from genome assembly GCF_048544455.1 of Silene latifolia. Lineage (NCBI taxonomy): Eukaryota > Viridiplantae > Streptophyta > Magnoliopsida > Caryophyllales > Caryophyllaceae > Silene > Silene latifolia. Next base: position 410,372,054 of record NC_133538.1, read on the forward strand.
TCACTTAGTCAGGAGTCTTATTTGGATAAGATTCTTGAGAGGTTCAGCATGACCAACTCCAAGAAGGGGAACCTTACAATGACGTCTGGGATGCGGTTGAGCAAGTCTCAGTCACCCACGACGCCTGAAGGGATTGAGCGCATGAGTCGTGTTCCTTATGAATCTGCAATAGGATCGATCATGAATGCCAGGATATGCACACGTCCAGACGTGACATATGCATTGAGTATGACGAGTCGGTACAAAAAGACTCCAGGTGAAACACACTGGATAGCTGTTAAAAACATCCTCAAGTACCTACGGAGGACTAAGGATTGGGTATTGACTTATGGAGGCGATACTAAGCTATGCGCAATCGGTTACGCAGATGCTAGCTTCCAAACGGATCGAGATTATTCAAAATCTTAGTTAGGGTTTGTCTTCACTCTTAATGGTGCTGCGGTCAGCTGGAAGAGTTCCAAACAGAGTGTTGTAGCAGATTCTACTACTGAATCCGAGTACTATGCCGCTTCTGAGGCAGCAAAGGAAGCGATATGGATGCGTCAATTCTTACAAGGACTTACAGTAGTTCATAGTTCGAATGACCCGATCACCATCTATTGTGACAATAGAGGTGCCATCTACCAGGCTAAGGAGCCAAAGTCTAGCAACAAATCTAGACATGTACATCGGAAAGCTCACCTGATCCGAGATTACGTGGAGCAAGAGGAGATAGTGATAGACAAGATTGCGACGGATGATAACATCGCGGATCCTCTCACTAAACCGTTGAATTATGATAAGCATGTAGGGCATGTTAATTCCATGGGAATTAAACGTGTTCCTGAGTTGTAGTACTTGATTATGAATTTGATACATTATCTTTTTCATATACTATTTATAACTTCATCGTTTTATATATAATATTTTGTTTTTCATGTGGATTGTACTGACAACATTGAACGCCACAAAGTGAACTGAATTACATTATATTTGTTTTGGTCCGTAATCGCCAATGTGAGCTGATAACTCCGGCTATTATATTGTGCAGTCGATTGATGGTGGGTTCAACGAGCCATAAGTCAAACGGTTGACTGATCGATCACAGATGCGAGATTATAATGATACCTCGTAGGACAAGTTTTTGTGACAACGTAATGGAGTCCTAAATGTTTAAAAACATTCGGTGCCAGGTCGTGGATAGGACATCCATTGTGTTCCTAGAGTCGATTCTTTTGACTATCGACTGTCTCTTGAGATTAAGGCAGTTTTTGGGTGACTTTGGTTTCTTTCTCACGGTCTGCCGTAACTGGAGGCTAAGTATATTTTTTCTGGGTCATTTCATACTGTGCTTACATCTGCAGGATTCGAGTTGAGGAAAATATCCAACCCTTATCAGGTATAGTTATTTCTCATGGCCACTCGAGGAGTTGTAACTGAAATGTATGGCCATGCTCGAATGATGATTCGTTTGTCAGTTAAGTTACTCTCTAGTCGGGGAAACCACTCTTGATAATGATCGCTTGTAAAATACGACCTTTGTGAATACGGATTTGCAAATTGTTTTACATTGAGTGGGAGAAATTTTAGGATATGAGAATCGGTTATCGCACATACACTTGTGAGGACAAGTGGGAGTTTGTTGGAGCTTGTCTCCTCCACAAATTAGTGTGATAACATTAATAAATCTCTTAAAGGTTCACAAGGCTATACTTCGTATTTTAATCAATTGATTAACGATTATCTAATAACGGTTGGCTTGCTAGAAAGTTTGACGTTATTATCATACAGATGGCGGTGATCAACCGGTCCCTAAAGGTCACACCTATAGGATGTGTTTGAGAGATGTGGTTATAGAAATATAATCACATTGATGCCTTATATGACTAAACAGTTAGTCAATGTGTTGATGAGACAATTATTTAATGAAGATTAAATAATATTAGTTGAGACGAATTAACTGTCAATTCGTCAATTGAATATAATAAGTCATATTTAATTAAATGTATGTAATGTTAGCTTGGATGAATTAATCTGTTAATTCGTAATTAAATGTAATCGGTTAATATCAACAAGATGAATGTGTCATAGTGGTAATAGTGAGGGTACTCAAACCAAGAGGTCATGGGTTCGATCCTCACTAGATGACAATTTAACACATTTTATACATTTCTGGAAAAACCGAAAAAAGAGAAATGGATCTCTCTTATTTCGGTTAGCATTGGGGCGAAAATTAGGAGGGTAAAAATATCTCCCCATTCACTCCTCTTTTTCGGTTAGAATAAGAGGAAGAGGGAGCTCATTGTTCTACCCTAATAATCCTAACCTAATTTTTCACTGCTTCTTGCCTCCTCTCATCAGAAAAAACACAAAAATAACCTAAAACTTTTCAGAAAATTTAGGAATCGATTCTAGCAAAATCAAAGGGCTTTTCTCGGAGCATCTTGGGTGCAACTGATAGGAGAATATCATTGCGATATTTTTCATAGGCCGAATTAGCTAGGACCGAAGGTTATTTCGTCATCTCTTTACCCTTTTTTTTATGCAATTTATTTTATGACATGCTTTCATCATGATTAATTCGTTATAGTCCTTATATTTAAAAGGATGCATACAGATAAATCCCACACTTCTGACAGTCGTCGTCCCAATCGGTGTGATCGGAGGCACGAAGCTTCTTGAATATTGGTTCACAGATCATAGTAAGCTTGGCAATGAACCGGCTGATGTATTGGAAATGACCGAGAAATCCCCGAATCTCCTTCTCGTTCCTAGGCCGAGGCATTTGTTGAAAGGCTTTGATTTTGGTTGGATCAATCTCAATGCCTCTTTTGCTAACGACATGTCCCAAGAGTTTTCCGGAGGTGACCCCGAATGCACACTTCTGAGGATTTAGTCTCATGTTATATTTTCACATACGAGCGAAGAATTTCTGGAGGGCATTGATGTGGCCGTCCCGTTATTTTGATTTGACGATCATGTCATCGACATATACCTCTACCTCCTTGTGCATCATATCATGTAGGAGAGTGGTAGCGGTTCTTTGATAGGTTGCCCCGGCGTTGATGAGGCCGAAAGGCATGACCGTGTAGCAATACGTACCCCACTGTGTAGTGAACGCAGTTTTGTGCATATCTTCCTCAGCCATTTTAATCTGGTTGCACCCAGCATACCCGTCCATGAATGATAGGAGAGCATGTTCGGCAGTGTTGTCCACCAGAATGTCAACATGTGGCAAAGGGAAGTCGTCCTTTGGACTCGCCTTGTTCAGATCCCTAAAGTCGACGCAAACCCGAATCCTTCCGTCTTTCTTTGGTACGGGCACAATGTTGGCCACCCAGTCAGAGTATTCGGACACTTTGATGAACCCAGCCTTGAACTGTTTGTCCACTTCTTCTTTGTTTTTTAGGGCCCACTCAGGACGCATCCGGCGTAGCTTCCGTTTCACAGGTTTAGCCCCAGGTTTAATGGGTATCCGGTGCTCTGCGATTTCTCTGTCAATCCCAGGCATATCTCTGTAAGACCAGGCGAACACGTCCTTGTATTCGTGGAGGAGGTCAATGAACTGTTGTCTTTCCGAGGGGTCCAGGGTTGTCCCTATCCTAAGTTCTTGAGGTGTATTGTCGGTTCCTACGTTAATAGGCTCGGTTTCCTCAATGATGGGGGTTATGGTTTCCCGCTTGTCAAGTTCTTTGGCTAAATGAGGTGGGTAGTCACTCAAGTCAAATTCCTCATAATCATTCAGAATTGCACTGCAGTTAAATTGAGACGAGTCTTAAGCAAACTTAGCGTTCATTAAGTTGACACGAGCGAAAAGCTCGGAAAGGACAAACATATCATGGTCAGTCAGAGGCGACACGACAGAGGAAGTGGCCCGTGGAACAGGCTCCAGGTTGTCACCTTTCATGGGAGTAGGGGTGACCCTAGTAGACTCGGCCTCTGAATCAGCCACGACTTTGTGATAAAATAGTGGGAAGGGGACCTTGATTGGGACATCAGGAGTGTTAGGAGCTATGGAAGACTCTGACTCCGACTCAGACTCAGACTCAGATCCTCCTTCATTTCCCTCCTTGAACATAGGGCCTTCTCCAGTTGTTATCTTGAGAATGCGGCCTTGGCGATCGGTCCACTTGACGATTTTCCTCCAGCCCTGGGTAGCCTTCTCCGGGTCAGTATCGGAAATCAAGGCGGTTGGATCGAATTGGTTGTCCTTCAGGGCGATGTTGATAATGTCCTCATAGTCGAGGTGTTTGACATTATCTTCCCCAAATAGGAGTGTGACAGCTTGTCCGTCAAGGCATGGTGACGGCTTGGACTCAGTTGATGCAGCTTCGATGTTGTCGGGAATAAAGTAGCAGTCCTGGAAGACTTCCACTCCCGGGTATCTAGCCCTGGCCACAGAGTCATAGATTGGCTCCTGAAAGCCGTGGTAGAGCTCAGACTCTCCCTCAAGGACAAAGTATCCGTTGAGAGTCAGGTGGTAGGGACGGAGGATGACTCCGTGCTTCTTGCCTTTTTGGATTAGGAGGTTCATCTCCTGGATGTCTTCATTGGTAGGTTCGTATCCCAGCCCAAAGGGAATGTTGGGGACCTTAGCCTGTTTCAAGGGAGGCAATGGGTCCTTTAGTGGATTGAGCGGCAAACCCGGGAAGTAACCCTGATGCATCATGATATGGTTGACCGTGAGGTTGGTAAACGGGTCACACTCAAAGGTCGCCGATTCATCAGTTATGGCGTTTACGGCTTGGAAACCCCACATTTCATTATCGTCCTCCTCAATTGCTTAGGAGGCTATCCCCCTTCTCATAACTGCTTTGATTGGGGAAGCGGGAATCGTGATTGTTTTTCCGTTGAAGGGGACCCTGATCTTCTGGTGGAGCGTTGATGTGACCGCCTTGACGGCGTGAATCCAAGGACGTCCCAGGAGCATGTTGAAGGACGCGTCGATGTCGACCACTTGAAAACTGGTTTGTCTTTCTAGTGGCCCGGTTGCGACGGCTAAAGTGACTAGCCCAGCGACCTTGCGACGAGTGCCGTCGTAGGCGCGTACTCCTTGGTTCGTTGGGACTAAATAAGATTCCTTAATACCCAGCCCGTGGGCAGTTTGAGAGGAATGACATTCACGGCGGAACCGTCATCCACGAGGACCATTGGTATATTCTTTTGGAGGCATTGTACGGTGATGTACAGGGCCAGGTTATGATTGGCTCCGAACAGGCGGATATCCTCGTCGGAAAAGACGACCAGGTTACTCAGATCAGGGGCATCTCTCGTCATGTTTGCCACTATTTCTTCTGGGGAAGAGGTGGAGGGCACAGTTAATTTTCCCAAGGCCTGCAGCAAGGCCTGTCGATGCTCAAAAGATGTTGCGATCAGCTGCCAAATCGTGATTTCGGCTTTTGCTTTCTGGAGCTGTTTTAGGATTGAGTTCTCGGGAGCCTTTGGTTGAGTGTCCACTTCCGGGACGACTTGGTCATTCGTTGTTGGAATGACCGCTGGGTTACTCGGATTCTGATAGGGACGTCCGGACCGGGTGAGATGTCCGATTTCCTTCGTCCGCTTTTCCTTCCCCGGGATGATATAGACATCCTCAACATCATCCCGCCATATGCCGTTAATTTCAGGGTCTCGAGGATACCTTGGAGGGGTATTCCTCGGTGGGTAGTTCTTGTGGGGGATATTTTTGTGAGGGCGATTTTTATGGGGGTAGTTATTTTGAGGGTAGTTATTTTGAGGGTGATTATTTTGAAGGTGGTTATTTTGAAGGTGGTTATTTTGAAGGTGATTTTAGTGAGGTCTATGCCAGAATGGTCGCGGGAGCAATCCATCCCGGGGCGGGTAGTTTTGATTGCTTGGGGAATTCTCCCTCGGACGCGGTGTAGGCGGATTAAAGATGAGTCGACGGTAGGCGTCGTCGAGGCGGGTGATTCTCTCAGATAGGCTGGCTATGGCCTCTTTAACTTGCTGAAACATAGTGAGCATGGTGGCAGCACTGAACACAAATACTCCGTCTGAAGGATCCTTTTCCAGAACATTCACCTTGTCGTCAATCGGCAAGATAAGACGAGAGCAGTCTAGGTATGACTCACCGTCAGAGATGGTGTGAATTCCCAGGGGATTCGTTTTGTTGTTCGGCTTAGTTGGTGGGGGTATAGGCAAATCTCCCTTCTCAATCATGTCTTGAATGAGGTGCTTGAGTTTGAATCAATTTTCGGTATCATGCCCTTTCCCTTGATGATACTGGCAGTAGGCGCTGGGGTTCCAAAATCGGGACTTATTGGCGTCGGCCGGGTCCGGGTGGGCCCGATCGGTTGTAACTTCCCTTGGTCCATGAGCCTTTTCAGGGCACTTGCATAAGTCGACCCTATGTTGGTGAACATTCTTTGGGGGCGTTCAGTTTTCTTGGCAGATGGTTCGACGAGGTTAACCTCATCAATCTTTTTTGTCTGACTGTAAGGGCGAGATCCGGTTGAGGTGGATCCTTGATAACCCCTGCCAGTGGTCTTTGCTAAGATACCTTTTCGGAGGTCGTCCTCAATACGTGTCCCCAGAATCTGCAGATCTTGAAAAGTTTTGATATTCTGATACCTCAGTAGGTTGGCATAAACCAGGCGGAGGTTGTTGACAAATTTTTCCACCACAGTTGACTCACTTGGCTTACTGACCAACTGGGTACTCACCCTCCTCCAACGGGTTAGGAACTCAGTGAATCCTTCCTTGTCGTTTTGGGTTAGAACCTCGAGAGTACGGGTGTTGGCCTGGATTTCGACATTGTCGGCATACTGCTTGGCAAACTCAACTGCGATCTCATCCCAAGTGGTAAGGTTTTTCGGGTCTAAGGAGTAGTACCATTGGCAAGGAATCGGCTCCAAAGAGGATGGGAAGATCCTGGTAAAAAGCTCCTGTTTGGCCCCCTTAATGGCCATGTAGTCTTTGAAAGCACGGATGTGGTTGAGTGGGTCCTCCACTCCCTTGAACTTAGGCACATCAGTCAGGGTGAAGTTGTCAGGTAACTGGTCCCCAACAGGCTCGAACCTTCGGTTGTTTTCAAGATGGATGTTGTTACCCCGGGCTAGGAGCTGTTCTTCTAAGAGTTTCAGCCTCTTCTCAGTTTCAGTCAGAGGTGGGGTATTATGTTCTCCAATTTCCTTGTTCTCCAGGGCGTCGATACGGGTCTCGACGCGATCCAGGGTGACCTTAAAAGCGGTAAAGGGCTGGCCACCTGATCGGTTGACATCTCTGTTGTTATCATTGTTGTTGTGGTTGACAGACGAAGTTGAAGACGGGGCCATGGCTCTGAGGCAGAAAAACGGCTCACATTACAACTCAATCCGACACGGTTCCAAGACTGAACGCAGACAACACAGAGGACGAGACAAAGATCGACTAAACAAGACGGGGTGACCGTGTGTGGTCCCTCGGTGCTGACTCGATTTATGACGTGACAGTGTTTGACAGAACCTTTGACACGAGTCCAATCATGATGGCGTGACGTCATTAGACGGGTCTCGTGGTGAGACGACTCATAAGTAAAGACCCATAACTACGTTTGCTTTGACTCGATAGACACGAGGCGGAATTGGAATGGTGGACTGAAGTTTTCGAAAATAGGAATTTCCAAAAAGATTCATTTGTCACTTTAATGGGCGGCTTCCGAAGATAGAAATCTCCGCAAGTCGATCAGTTGAAAAGGGTTGTCTTAAGTTTATTTGCAAAAGACGGTTTGAGTTTGAGTCGGCTCGGAAAACAGTGTGCTGCTTCCCAAGACGGTTTTGAAATTCAAAATTGTATGTTTTGAAAATCGAGTTTGAAATGTTTGAAAAGGTCTCGGGGACGGTGCATGGTCCTCGTGATCCGAAAGTGTCTCAAGAAAAGGGTGTGTGCCTTTCTCGGGTTTTGAAAGAAAGCCATTGTCGGCGCGAAACAGGTTAAAATCCGTGTCTAGACGCGGCGATTATAACGGCGTGAAAAGGTGATTTGAAATGGTTATACAAAACCGGGTTTGAAAATCGTCATTACGACGGCCTAGAAAGGCGTGTTGAAATGGTTATACAAAACCGGGTTTGAAAATCGTCATTACGACGGCCTAGAAAGGCGTGCATCGGTCGGCGAAAGACCGAGGTTTGAAATGGCCATTATAACGGTGCAAAGAGGGTGTTTTTGAAAGTTTGAAAATGACACGGATGGACTTATGATCAGATAGCACATAAGCACTCACAGTTCATTATATTATGCATTATACTGACACGGGTTTTGGCTTAAAAGGGTGGGTTACGCACCAAGCAATCAAACCCCGATTTGCGAGAGGGATACCAATCCAAACAAAATGTGTAAGGAGGGTGCCATAGCCTCGTGCTCGAAAGTGATGAAAGCTCTTTGACGAAACAGAAATGTGTAACGTCAATGGTATGCTTGACTCAATCGGGATTCAAAACGCGGAGATGAGAAAACTCATGCCGACGAGACGAGCCAATTGGTCGAAAAGGGTTAGGTTGTGGGCCCGGACAAGGAAACCCGACCGTGACCGTAATATCAATTAATGCATTCCAACCAAGACCTCGTTCGAGTCTCACCATCTAGGGATCACAAAGACGTAAGTGTCCTAGTTTTCCCCAGCGGAGTCGCCAATCTGTGGACATGGCCCACCTGCGTATGCCCAGCCGACCTATGGACAATGGCAGCGGTCTTTTTTGAAAGCCACGCTCGGCGGCGTAAAGGTGCTTTCGACCGGATCATTTTAGATCGGTCGGTTTCGTCTCGGTAAGGGTCTCGAAACGATTAGAGATGTTCGGAGTCGCCACCAAGCATTTGTGGGATGCCTGGAACCCGTTCGAATTCCACTTTATACCTCGGCCAAATCGAAGTACTAATCAGTGTTTGACATAGGTACCAAAGATAAGGAAATCGTCCCTCTTTAGCATCCTATCTCTAGAATGACTCTCGTACGCCCTGGATAAGGTCGTCCACTATCCAAAGTTTCTGAGTAAGAGGTGAAGGTACGTATTGGGAAGCCCTTTAATCAGACACCCAATCCCGCCCGCGTTTAGCGACCTCTCGATCGATCTTGGTTGGTTGAATGCAAAAGTTGATAAAACGGTTTAAATGCATGAATGTGCATCCAATGATTTAAACCTAACATGTGAGAGCTTTCTAAGTCGGTTGATTTAATCCAAGTATCAAGTATAAGATGTCGAGTTGGATTAATGGTTGATTTGCATGCAAGACGGAAATTAAACATCCATTTACCGTATTAGGTTTAGGGTGCATAACATGATCCATTTGTCTTAGTAAGGCATTTTGCAAATATGGTTTTGAATAATCGAATAGTTATCTGATCCGTCCTATATCCGGGCTAACCAGAGTCGGGATCGTCCTAGACTAATGCTTTGAAGGGAACAGCCCCGTACTGACGGCTATAAGAGGCGCGAGCCAGCCGGCGGTGTAAGGGGCCTCCCTCCGGTTTTGAAAATGAGAAATGGGGAGCCTGTTTAGGCGCGGGTTAGCCCACGGTTTATGTGCCGTGTTCTGACCTTTTAGAAAACGTTATAAAACGTGTTGAAAATGGGTATTTGAACCCGGTTTGATTTGAAAGGGTCGTTTAGACTGCATTTGTTGATATGAAGAACTAGACTCGAATAATCATCATTATTTGATAATATTCGGTGTCGGGTTCAATTTGACAAACATGACATGAATAGTTTTGAAAAATGATTATGGACTAATTGTTTTAAGTCCATTTGAATGTAATTAGTCGATACTCGTCATCGTACCCGGGTTAAAATCCGGCATGGTATGTAGAACCAAGGATGACTTTGTGTTGGTGACTAATATGTTTGTTTGAAAAATGTGAAGAAATGAAATAAAAGGCTTTAAAATACCTTCTAAATGTCATTAACCAAATATTATCACCGAAACACAGATTTAACCGTCATGGTATGAAGAACCAAGGGTGAAAAATGCTTTATGGTTAAAACATGTGAAATGAAACAAAAAGGTTTCGAAAATACTTGAAATGGTAAAAACCGATTACAAATATGAAAAATGGATTAAGGTAAATGACAAGAACAAACACGGTTTATTTCTTGTCTGAATACCCCATTTAGGCGCGAGCCAGTTGGCGACCTAAGGGGCTTCTGCCTCAGATCAAAAATCAGTTTTGGCTCGTTTATTCCATGTTTTAGTTCATGTTATGCATGTTTTAGCATGTTAGAGTCATGAAACAAATGAAAACATAATAAAAGAGGATTTTTACACCCTCATACTTACATGTTTGGTTATGGCGAGTGACCGACGTAAGTGTAACAACTCGTTTGATCGGAAAAAACTCGGTTTAAAACCGTTTTGTTAAGTAAAAGAGTGTTTTAAAAGTTTAGTGATGGTGTAGTGGTCGGTCAAGTGGTTTAATGCACGATAACGGTACCAAACAATGTGTAAGGCTCGTGTTTACGATCGGTAGGTCGTAAATACGCGTCAGATTGTGACTTTAGAAGTCGAGTCGAGAATTTTAAGGGAGAAAAGAGGTGGCGGACACTCGCGTAACTCTCAAATGGGTGGCATTTGAGGGGTATTTATAGGAGAATGAGTGGTTGTGTGAGTTTTGAGCGACGTGGCCACCTGGGCTGCTCAAAGAGGCGCAAGCCACGTCGCGGGTCTTCGAGCTGTGTTGTCGCTTTCACAACAAACGCAATCATGATTTGTTCTATCCTAGGATTTGTAGTCATATGTTTGGTACTTGACCATTCATAAATCCGGGAAATCTTAGCATAGAAGGTTTGAAATGTTTGTTTTTTTGTGGTTGACTCGGTTTGACTCATTGTTGGAGTCCGGATTTGAATTTTTGAGTCGGTTTTTGGTCAGGTGTCAGTTTTGACTTTAGTTAGTGTCATTGCGACCCCGTCGTCGTGCATTAAACACTCCAGGTATTTTTGAAATGTTTTATTTTCGAAATCGTTTTAAGTTTTCCGACGTAAAGTTGTACACAAACTGTCAATCAAACGCCGTGATTCCAAAACATGTTGTAGTCCGATAAACATCGGGTGTTTGTTGGAGTCTCAGCAGATACTGCGTATCTACAGAGAGGTGACTATTCCTCGATCGAGTGATTTTTCTGATAAAACAGTTTGATCGAGTGAGAAAACTGCTCGATCGACCACCAGTACCAGCGGAGCTTCTAATTCAAGATCTAATTCCGCTACCGTGTCATCTTCCCCTGCTGTGGAGGTGTCACGTGCTGATAAAGGTAAAGAGAAGGTCGCGGGCCCACTCATTGCTACCAGGGTTCCCTATCCGGGACATTTGAAGGATGCTAAGGTCGAGCGACAGTACGGTAAGTTTGTGGACGTGGTCAAGAATCTCCAGGTAACCATCCCTTTTACCGAACTTATTACCCAGGTACCTACTTACGCTAAATTTATGAAAGATATTGTGACGCGTAAGAGAGAGCTTAGTGAATTTGAGATTGTTGCTTTTATGGAAGAGTCGAGTAATTTACTTCCCCGGGTAGTTTCTCTATTACCTGTACTATAGGAAATGAAGTGATAGACAAGGCTCTTTGTGATTTAGGAGCCAGTGTCAGTCTCATGCCCCTGTCTGTATGCAAGAAACTTAATATGGGTCACCTTAAAATGACTAACATTACATTACAGATGGCTGATAGATCTGTAAGACGACCCTTGGGTATCTTAGAGGACGTGCCCGTCAAAGTGAGCAAGTTCTTTATACTAGTGGACTTTATTGTTCTGGACATAGCTGAGGATACCCGGACCCCAATTATACTAGGAAGACCATTCTTATGTACAGCTGGGGCCATTATTGATGTCAAACAAGGGCGTTTGACTCTTACAGTGGGGGATGAAGCGATTTCTTTTAGTCTGCCCAGTACTCTTGCTCTGCCAATGATAGAGGATACTTGTTATTTTGTTGATATTGTTGAAGAGTCTGTTTATGACTTCTGGTCGGGTTCTTTTATAAAGGACCCGCTAGAAGCTTTGATACTTTTGGATGAGTGTGCAGATAACCCAGATAACAATGATGCTGTGTTGGATTTGTTTGAAGCTGCTTTAGATGAGCGTGAACTCACCGACGCCTAAGGACAGAGAGTGGAACAAATGATTAGTACTCTTTGCGCCATAGAGGTAAAGGTACCCGAGCATAAGCCTCTTCCTTCTTATCTTAAATATGCTTTCTTAGATGATACAGAGCAATATCCAGTCATTGTTAGTGCTAAACTTGATGATGATCAGCTGACTGCTTTGTTAGCTGTGCTTAAGAAAAATAGGAAAGCTATGGGTTATTCATTGGATGACATTAAGGGCATTAGTCCCGACATTTGTATGCACAGAATTGAGCTTGAGGAAGATTACAAGCCTTGTAGACAGGGTCAGCGCCGACTGAACCAGAAGAGGCGGGATGTTGTGATGGCTGAGGTAATGAAGCTGCTTGATGCAGGTATTATCTATTTTGTTGGTTATTCTAAGTGGGTGAGTCCAGTTCAGGTAGTTCCTAAGAAAGGAGGAACTACTGTTGTCAAGAATGACAAAAACGAGTTAATACCTACCAGAGTAATAACTGGCTGGCGGATGTGTATAGACTACTGACAGCTGAATGCCGCCACAAAGAAAGATCACTTTCCCCTTCCTTTCATTGATCAAATGGTAGAAAGGTTAGCTTCTCATAAGTTTTTCTGTTATCTAGATGGATACTCAGGGTTCTTTCAGATCTCTATTCATCCAGATGATCAGGAGAAGACTACTTTTACTTGTCCTCAGGGTGTTTTTGCGTATCGCAGGATGCCCTTTGGTTTGTGTAATGCCCCTGCCACCTTTCAAAGGTGCATGATGGGGATATTTTCTGAGTATATTGAGTCTATTATGGAAGTCTTTATAGACGACTTTAGTGTCTATGGAAGTGATTTTACTAACTGTCTGTCTAACCTTGATAAAGTGTTACAGCGCTGTATTGAGGTTAACCTTGTGCTTAATTGGGAGAAGTGCCACTTCATGGTCAAGGAGGGAGTTGTCTTAGGGCAATTAGTTTCTGATAGGGGTATTGAGGTTGACAAAGCAAAGGGGCAAGTGATTCAGCAATTACCTCCTCCTGTTAATGTCGAAGGAGTGAGGAGTTTCCTTGGTCATGCTGGCTTTTATCGCCGGTTTATCAAGGATTTTTCAAAAGTTGCTAAACCACTTACACAGCTGTTGCTTCCGTCTTTCTGCTTTTAACAGGTTAAAGCAGGCCTTGATTTCGGTGCCGATTATACAGCCTCCCGACTGGGATTTGCAGTTTGAGATTATGTGCGACGCTAGTGACTATGCATGGAGCGGTGTTAGGCTAGAGGAAAGACAAAGCTTTAAATGCAATCTACTATGCGAGCCGAACTCTGGATGAGGCTCAAGTGAAGTACACCACTACTGAGAAAGAGCTGCTAGCTGTGGTATATGCGCTAGAAAAATTTCGTTCTTGTTTGATAGGGTCAGAAGTTACGTTTTTTTCGACCATACAAAGTCTTTGAGACACCTTCTTGCTAAGAAGGAAGCTAAACTACGGCTACTGTTGAGATGGATACTCCTTCTTCGGAGTTTGATTTGCGATCAAAGATAAGAAGGGTCTTGAGAACGTAGTAGTGATCATCTGTCATGCGATCACACAACAAGAGAGAGAAGATTCTTTACCTATTGATGATTCTTTTCCTGATGATTCTTTATTTGTTGTTTTGTCTTCTATTATTAACCAAGATCCTTGGTATGCAGATTTAGCTAATTACGTTGTTAGTGGCACGCTGCCACCTGACCTTTCTCATCAGCAGAAGAAGCGTTTTCTCTATAACGCTAAGCATTACTTCTGGGATGTTCCTTATCTATTTAAGGAGTGTGCAGACGGTGTATTCCGCAGTGGGAGACTAGAATGATCCTGGAGGGCTGTCACTCTTCTTCTTATGGTGATCACCACGGTCCATCGCGTACCGTGGCTAAGGTACTTCAGTTTGGTTTTTATTGGGCTACTTTGTTTGCTGATGCTAAGGCTTTTGTTTCAGCTTGTGATGCTTGCCAATGCTCCGGGAATATTTCCAAGAGATATGAGATGCCACAAAATGGTATCCTAGAGGTCGAGGATTTTCAAGGACCCTTCCCGTCTAGCAAAGGTAACAGGTATATCTTGGTAGCTGTAGATTATGTGTGTAAGTGGGTGGAGGCGATTGCTTCACCTAATTGTGATGCCAAGACCGTGATTAAAATGTTTAAAAGAAATTATCTTTCCCCAATTTGGTGTCCCTTGGGTCGTCATTAGTGATGGGGGAATGCATTTTAAAGAAAAGAAACTAACTTCTATCTTGTCTAAGGTTGGTGTTCAACACCGGCGTATCATCCCCAAACTAGTAGGCAAGTTGAGGTCTCTAATCGAGAGATTAAATATATTTTAGCTAAGGTAGTTTCTAAATCACGGAAGGACTGGAGTCTTAAACTGGAAGACACATTATGGGCTTATCGGACTGTCTTTAAAACGCCGATTGGTGCATCACCATATCGGCTGGTTGATGGGAAGTCCTGTCATTTACCTGTTGAGTTAGAATGTAAAGCTTGGTGGGCAATTCGTGAACTTAACTTTGATCCTAAGTTGTGTGGTCAGAACCGTTTATTGCAGCTAGATGAATTGGAGGAGTTTAGGCTAAATGCCTATGATAGCTCACGCATCTACAAAGAAAAGACGAAGAGATAGCACGACAAGCGGATCATACCTCGAGAGTTTCATGTCGGGCAGAAGGTGTTACTGTTTAATGCCCGACTGCGCTTATTTCCTGGCAAGCTGAAGTTCAGGTGGAGTGGCCCTTATACAGTGATAGCTGTCACTAAATTCGGGTCCGTAGAGTTAGAAAATTCCGAGGGAAATAGGTACAAGGTAAATGGGCAATATGTGAAGCATTACCATGAAGCAAATGATGTAGACAACCGCGTTGAGGTCCTGTACTTTGACAATCCTGATGAGCTAGCTAATTGATGCCAGAAAGGGCGTGCGAGACCTCTTAAACTTGCGCTTTCCGGGAGGTAACCCGGACTGTTTTATTGTACTTTTGTTTGAACTTGTTATTTCTTTTTATGCTGTGTGTTAAACTTTAAACGCTAAACTCGCACGTAGCCTGTTAGTCATATACTTCTTTTATACGTTTTGCTGGTGGTTTGGTTCAATCGAGTGGTTTATCTACTCGATCGAACTCTTTGGCTGGAATATTTACTCGATCGAGCATCTGCTGCTCTCGATCGAAACGTTGCAAAACCACTTTTCTCGATCGAGTATACCATCTCCTCGATCGAGCACTTTTGGCACCATTCTTACTCGATCGAACCACTCTGAACTGCTCGATCGAGTCCTTGCGTGACTTTGCTGCTACTTTTCACCTGCTGTGATGCTACGCAATTATCTGTGACCTCCCATGTTCATGGTCGGTTTGGAGAGGTCCCTCATTTACGTTGTCTTGTAAGTTTTCCGACTCCCATTATCCTTTTCTCTTTAGTTTGTATTTCTTTCCCTATTTTTGGTACAATGAGGACATTGTACGGTTTTGTTTGGGGAGGTATGCATCCAAATCTATGTCTGCATGTTTTGTTGCATTTCCATTTACACGTTTATTTATTTTCGAATGCATCGTTGTTTTAATTCAAAAAATACATAAAATTCAAAATTCAGAAAATTCACGTTTATTATTGCATTTAGGTCGAGTCGGAACGATTGAACTTTGACGCTACTTTGAGTCCCTTTACCCTTACCCTGCATATTCTTGACATTCTGTTGGCATGGTAATGTGCATAATATACGAGTTTTTGTTTCTCTCTTATCTGAACGAATAGACTTGACTCATATATTGGCAAGCTACATTTACATTCTAAGGTTAGAGCTTAATAAACTGGTGACATTCATGACCAGTTTCATATAGGATGTGAGTAGTACTCTTTATAAGGCATGTAACATCAATTTGCATATACATGAATTCAGTCTGCTTGATACCTGTATGCATTCGGTCTGTGGTTGGTGACACATGTTAGGAGAGGAAGTTCCCTTTATCTCATTCTACCCATGAGCTCCACATAGCGAAATTGCCCATTTTGTCCTATATAGCTACAATCTATAATTTTGTCTACCCTAGCCGAGCTAGTAATAGTAGCTGTTTGGAATGTTTCATTACAATTTGGTTATATATCTGATTTGAGAAGTAGGTGGAAATGTTGAAGGGAATGAAGAGAAAAATGACGAAAGAAAAAGAAGCTGTGAAAAATGAAAAAAATTGTTGAAAAAAAAATAAAGAAAAAGAAAAAATTATGAAAAATCATGAGCCGAAAGCTTACTATGTTGTGATTTACGCTCCCATGTTTTATTTGTATCTTATGGGGAGTTAACAATTTATTGGTGGTTAGTGAGTTATGTGCTGTAAGTTAGCACCGTTTTGTTTTGATATATTGAGTATGAAGTTGGGATGTGTTCTAACTTGGACCCGTTGCTGCTAGCTTGGGTGCTAACTCTACATTTCCAAATTCATTATAGCCTCTTCTTACCCATTACCTCACTTACCCAAATGCAAATCTTCGGCATGTGTCTTGGTCATCAGTTGGTGGGAATGCATATGTACGGTTATAGAGATTTTATTCATATTAGACTGCATGCATGTTCTTATAGGTCGAGTTAGGTGAGTGTCTTTACTTCTTTCTATCTCCTACTTATATACTCACCCTGTGCCTAAATTGTGTGATGAGCGACCCGTGAGAGTCCGATATTTGTGAGTCTTGCAAGGTTGACGGTTCAGTAGTCTGAAACATTGATTTAACTCGTTTGCACTTACCTATTGCTACTTTGTTAGTTGTTGCATTAAACTGGTTTGGGTGGGTGATTTATAGCTGATGAGTTGGTCTCGTTCCGTTAGCTGTCTTTAGTTGTATTCATGGTTTCCTTGGGGACAAGCAAAGGTTTGGTTTGGGGAGATTTGATGCGTGTATTTTATATAAGGTTTTTACCTCATTTTTACACGCATTTCTGTGTTATTTATGTGGCATCAAACTTTAAATGCCCCCGAATAGTCTACTTTGGTTTGTCTTGTGTAAATTGCAGATACGGACCAGAAAGTAGCAAAATCGAGCCTAAACTTGTCCCATTCGCGTGCGTTTTGGAGAATAAGGAATCGGAGCTTGGAATCCATCACTTAGAGGCACGTGAGGTGGCCTCGGAAGGTGCCAAGGAGTCCATATATGGTAATATAGCTCGATCGACCAGTTTTGCTACACTATTTGGTCGATCGAATGCTTTATCCATCAAAGAATCACTCGATCAAGCTGTTTTGTTGCTCGATCGAAAGGGCTGATATAAGGAGTACTCGATCGAACTCCAGTTTCACTCGATCGAGGGGAATTTCAAGATTTGTCCTCGATCGAGTGGTTTCATTTTACTCGATCGAGAGGTTTTGTGTTTAATACGTGTTTCAGCCTATTTTCGTGTTGGGCTTTGTAAATTAGATATAAGCTAGGTTAGCTTACGATGCATTTACTTCTTCTTCTCCTCTCTTCACTTCGATACTTTCTCTCTACTCTCTATAATTTGCTCTGGAACCCTAATTTGGATTAATTGTAATCGGTATTATTGCTCTTTTCTTAATCTTAATCTTTTATTGCTCTCTCCTTTAATCTTCATTTATTATTGTTAATCTTTCTTTGTCTATTATCATCATGCTTACTTTTTATTGCTCATGTGTTGTTGTTTCTTCAATGATAATGCATATCTAATTCCCCCTTGCTAAGACATAGGGGAGCCATGATTTTAAGGGGATTGTAAAATAAGTAATTAGGTTTAATGCAATTTTGGTCTACGTTGTTAATCGCTATATTTAACTGTTCTTGTCTAATTGAGTCGACGCAATTAGTTAATAAATCACGGTACACCTTGACCTAGATCGGAAGATTGGAAAGGGTAAGACCTGTAGCGAACAATAAGGCACTTTAGTGAAGGCGGAAGCTAAGCTATTAGTGTTTTGGGGAGAATTGAGACCGGAAGGAGATATTCATTACTCCATAGATCAACCTTTCATTGACCTGAGACCTTAGATTGCATTACTTGAGAATCATGGTGAACCGACTGTCTTAGCTGCCTTCTCTCTGTTTGCTTACTTTCAACCCTTTTACTCTATTTCTCTTCCTTGACCTATTAGTTTAGAACAAACAATCAAACCCCCAAGAATTAGTAACCTTGACAGACTTAGTTAAAGCTGACATTTTCCCATCTCCATATGGAGATCGACCCTACTTATTGCTAACTTCTGTTAGTGTATTTAGGAATTTATTTTTGGTGCCTGGCGACGGTATCATATGGCATTTGAGAGATATATTATAACTTAAAAATCATACCAAAAGTAAGAGATAAGTAAATGAAAAGTTATATTTTATATATGGTTTAAGAATAAAAAGGTTACAAAATAGTAGCACAAATAGGATTATACATCCAGTTGTACTATAAGCATTGTACAACCAAGGTATAAGAATCCGAGCTTATATGTATTCTTTCTGAGCTAATTCAAAGTTCATGTTTTTAATGTGTAAATGGGTGAGTTCAATACTTTCTAATAAAGCTCGTAATCTTTAACATAAAGCTCAAATACTTTATTACAAAACTCAGATTATACACCGTACAACATATACAACTAGTTGTATAATCCATGAATTGAGATAGTAGTAGTATAATATATAAAAAGATACAGACATACAAAGTGGTCTCTTAATCCGTTTCTCATGTAAGTAACATATTTCCTAAAGAGTCTTGCACAACCCATACTAAAATCTACTATATATTTGATTTAGTAAAAAAACTTTTAAACAAACTGGGGTTATATTGAAACCGAATTTATTATAATTTTGTTGTGACTACTACTCCACCTTTTTTATCACTTATCACATAGTGTTACAGATATGATAAGACTTTTTTTGTTGACAAGGGAACTCGCAGCCGTTACCACTGGTGCGCACTGGCCGATGGGTACACCTTCGGGTATACGTAATGCAAATCACGTATACTAGGTAAGCCACCCGAGGGTACCATGTTCGATGTTTAGAAGGCATGGACTCAAGCCATAAATACTCTTCAAGATTGCTCTTGGAGAAACTTGAACCTGAGTCTCCTGAAAAATTCACCCATATTTTAACCACTAGACTCCACCTTTGCAAGACTCTTCAAGAATGTAATCTAGAATCCTCGTACGATATTACCCGAGTAGCGCCCGGGCTTGAAATCTAGTATAATTGTAAAACGGGTCTAAATCAGTGGCGGACCTAGGGGTGCGCACAGCACCCCACGTGCGCACCCTTGGTTGGCGGAGATTGTTTTTTTCGTAAAAATCAAGCAACGTTAGTATGTATACAATATTTGCGCTGTAAAAATCACAAATCAAAAAGTGTCTCAACGGATAGAACTCCCTTCTTTTCTATGAGGTAGCATGTTCGACTCCCCTTTTGAACTGATTTGCTTTTTTTTTTTTTTTTCTCTTTACATATCTAGCTTCCATAATACGGAGTATGTATTTAATTTCTTCCCTTTCCTTTTTTTTTTCTTCCTAATTTTGTAAATTAAGTTGTTAATTTAAAATTCAATTTGTTCTGTTATTTATATGAATTAGGTTGTTAATTTGAATTTCTCTTTGATGAATTATTTATATGAATGTTTATTGTCTATTTGTAATTTTTGTGTTACGAATTTTGATGATTACCTTCTTAATAGTTGGTAATTGAATTGATATTCCTAATTGTTGATCTATAGAACCCTAATATGCTTAATTTGAATATTTAATTAAAATTTTAGACTACTAATTTGAGACTTCTTTGGTATGAGTTATATGATTGACTTGAATAGCGGTACTTTGTTTTAATTGTTTTTTGATCAACAATGTTACTAGCCCGAAGGAGAAGATCCATGCTTTTTTGAGTAGCTAACCCTTACGATTTTATCTTTAAGACCAGAAAATGTGAACATTTTTACTTTTTATCGTAAAATAGTGACATTTACTCTATCTTAGCTTCAGACGGAAATAGTTCGTTTGAAACAAGGATTAACCTTTTGTGGACATAACAAGCGTTTTCTGAACACGAAATCTCGTCGGGTTAGCATATTCAATTTTTTTAGTATTTGTATTTTCTTGGCGTGTTCTTTAATATTTAATCATTTTGTTATATTATTCGAAAAAAAAATTCAAATTGTGCACTCCCATTCTAAAAGCTCTAGGTTCGCCACTGGTCTAAACGCGACTTTATTAGTGAATAAAAGTGGTTATAAGAAAAGCGGTTTTACGATAAATTTGTGTAAAATCGCCTTACACAAGTATATTTGAGCCGTTTATGTCAAAACGGCTACAATTAAAGTTTAATCTTGAAGTTTAGTGTACTTACTTAGAAACGAAGAGTAATGAAGAGTAATGTCTTTGCCTTTTTTTGAAAGGAATATTAGATTTTAGATATTTGTCCTTTACTTTAATTATTATGATCTTGAACTTAAAATTTATTTGTATCAAAATTTCAATATGTTTGAATGAGATTTGTTTGCATGAGATAATACTTGAGTTATTGAGTACTATGTTTATTCAATATTTACCTGAAATTGAAATTTAAGAGATGTTATAAACTCAAAAAGTGGAACAATAGAATAAATCTTATATAGTAAGGTAAATTATAAATTTATCTTTGTTGATGGGTAGGAATGCCATTTTTTTACGACCACATAGCATAATTGTGTAATTGTGGGAGCAAGAGTGTTACATGTGTGTAAGAGGACTTTTTATTATTAGCGTTTTCTCAAAGACTTTCAATTTCCCGTTCTAACAAGATGATATTGTAAAAAGTATAATTTTGTATCTTTTAATTTGTATAAAATAATAGTTTTCTTATAATATTTATATTAATTATGCGGTTAATCAACCAAGTTGTGACGAGGAACAAGTAACAAGTTATTTTTTATACGAAAAAACGGCTATAACTACAAACTAGGTTGCACCAAAACGGACACGGACACGAACACGACACGGACACATGACACGGCATCCCATGAAATTTAGGACACGGGACACGACATTTAAATTTAATAAAATATATATTTTATAGTTATATATGTGTGATTTTATTTTTGAAAAAGTATTGAATATTAAATTTAAATAAGTGAAAGTAAAACTTACGTTAGTTATAACTCATTCTCATTTCCAAAACCAAAACCAACTTATAATCAATCTATTTCGACATCTCATTACTAGTCTAAATAATATCATTTGTCTCCAATTCAACTTATTTCCCATCAAATTTAACCATATAACAATTCTCGCCATTTAACTTAAATTCAACTTGATTCCGTTTGGAGGCCGGGTGTGTCCAAATACCATGGACACGGCGCAAAATACCATGGACACGTGTCGGACACGTGCCGAAATAAAAGATGAAAGTTAGACACGGCTTTACAAGTGTCCGACACGTTTTAACGTGTGTCCGACGAGTGTCGTGTCCAACAAGGGTGTCTGATACGGTAACGCCGATTAGGAGGAGTTTCCATGCAACCTAGACTACAAAGGCTACTCTTTAATGTTGTGATCCAATAATAAGAGTGATTATACCAATAGAATCATGTACATATTAAGACTTAAAGAGTATGGATATTCCTTGGCTAACAAACATTGAATTCTTTTGTGATAGATTATTGAAACAGTTTGTTATGATCAAGATATATTAATCTAGCAATAATACAGAAATGACCGATATTAAAATTGCAAACACCAAAATTAAACATTCATGCTTCATGGTATTGCACGCAGGGGCGGCCATTGGAAGTTGGGGGCCCTGTTCAAAATACTATTTAGAGGCCCTTATTATGGTGATCTCGTATTTCTCAATACACCTCGGCAAAATTAAAATGTAAAATGATACGGAGTGGATTTTATTTTAAAATATACTCCCTTCGATCCGGTTATTTGTTTATTTTTTCTTTTGGCAAAAAAATTAAAGAAAGAGGAGTAGACCATATTAAGTGTAGAGGAACAAACCGTCTATAAAATGCATTCTCGAAATAAAAAAAACAAGTAAATAATTGAATGATACACCTAAAAATGGAATCGGTAAATAAATGACCGATACGGAAGAAGTATACCTTTAAAAAATATTAAAATTACGTCGTAAAAGTAAATTAATTAAAATGCCATGAGTGAGATACGGAGTAGGAGTACTAATTAGAAAGGTAGTAATAAGGGAAAATTGAGTCATTAATAAAAAAGAGGAGCTTGCCAGGGATTGAACCCATGACATTTTGCATTACCACAATGAATAGGAAAGCCACCGCTTGCCCAAAGAACATTGATGGCAATTTCGCTCGTTAATTAAAATATAAGTATACAAAAGTGTTTTTAGATGAGGCCCTAAAAGCATTTGGGCCCTGGTGCGTAGAACCGAATTGCACGGTATATGGGCTGCCCCTGATTGCACGCTTCCTTGCTTTATTTCTAAATTTTTATATATAACTAATTCTCCATTGTTGTAGATTTTTTTTCCTTCATGATTAAACTCAATTTTTATATTTCCTTCATACACGTCGATTTCGTTTTCCAAGTTGAGCGTTTATATGAATGGAAATTTCACAATATTTACTCATATATTTTGAGAAAAATCGAACAGATAAGCGAGTCACTAGAAAAGTGAAAATGACATAAGACGAAATTAGAGGTACCATGATTGTATGTATTAGAGGTTTACGTTGGGATAATGATATAAGGATTTTTTGAGAGAATATTATATAAAATTGACAATTAGTATATCTTATTACTTGGACTAAATTTTCTACTTATTTATGAGGAACTTTAGTTGAACGATTGAGTATAACTTTTGGAACACACTTTAGAGTGGCGATGAGAGCATCTAATTTTAGTTTTTCAATATTACATTATATATAAATTTATTAAAATAATAAGAAATTAAAAAATATAGAACAAATTTGTATTATGTTATATTCGAAGATATAAATTAATATGGTCCAAATATAAGCTACAAGCAATATCATAATAGAAATTATGGATGGGTAAATGAACCATGCAACACCTGTACCTACATCTATGATATACTCCGTCTCATTATACCCCACTTATCTTACTATCATACTATGTATGTATGGAATTTTATCCATGCGAGGTACTATGTAGACATTCATTAACTATTGCTTATCATTGCATCGTTTTTTAGCGTATAAATATCCGTTAGACCCTTTTAAGTCTTTAAGACTCTGCCAAATCAATTTTCTACTAACTTTTCAAACCCAATTTAAGACTTTCTCAAGACTAGAAAAGATTATTGGTGGTCTTAAATAAATCTTGTCTCAAGACTTACCAAAGTCGTGTCTCAAGACCACCAATAATCTTAGCATTGTGCCTTTAGATTCTTGGCCCATGGATGAAAATAAAATTTAGTAAATTCAAATACAAGTCCATATAAATGAGAAATGGGATTAAACCGGCCACCAAATGATATTCATGAAAGGAAAGTATGAACATTATGTTGAGATGACCAAAAATTGAAAGCGAAAGACTATTTTGAGATAAAGGGAATACAAAGATTTAATATTATCAGATGGTGTCTTATCGCCATCCCTAAAAATCTAGAATTCTTCAGATGTAGGATGCATGGCTCAATCAAGGAGAACTCAAAATGAGTAATTTCGTGACCAAACTTTAAATTTGTGACGAATTTTTATAATGTTACATTTATTAGCTTTCATAAAACAAAATATTACAAGTGGTCCGTGTATTGCACGAGTATTAAATCTAGTATATTATTAAAGGAAATTTTTTCCGAGCAATTATAGAGAATCCAACTTTCATGAAATACTTAAGTGTTGTGAAAACTATAAACTATTTCAATTTGTATTGCCTAGAGATACAAGAAGTTGCGTTAAATACAAAGAGGAAATGGTTTTGATTATTAAAAGAGCAAAGATAAAGATTTAGCACAAATTCTCATTTGTGACTGGCATATCCGTCGCAAGCTTACGACGGGTCAAGTATTACTCATGTTAAAGCTAGCAAAATGTCTAGGGAGTAACAATCTGTTTTGTCTTATTTACCCACACGGGTATTACTTGACCCGTCGCAAGCTTGGGGATATGTCCGTCACAAGAGAGACTTGCTGAATATTTAGAGCTTTATCACATTAATAGAATTCTTATCTTACCCGGATACATGCAATTTGACGTTCACCAAGGCTCTTACCTGACTAGCTGCAAAAACCTAAATTAATCTCTAGCATAGATAGTGTCAGCCATGCATGATTTCCGTACAAGTTTTTCTTCGTTGCTTTAAACATCCTACACCCTACTAATTACATGATTATCCGTTTAGTAATTTAGTATATATCTTACGTTATTTGGAACTTTGCTTCTTTAACATGTGGCATGCTCATATGCAGATTTATGAATCAATCTAATGTGTAATGTGTACGTGATTTCATTCTATAATTGTGTTCTGATTATTTATTTTAACTTTGCAGATGGGTTGCAGATCTAATCGTATACATCAACATGCGAATTATAATATACAACAAAATCGACTATATTACTAAATTATGGTAAGTTTTATTGTTGTCTTAGTATGTAAATTCAAAGTCCATTTGTACCGATTGTAAATTAAAATATAATATTTATTTGTACTTGGAGACTTTATTTAAGTTTGATTATATTTTATTAGCTATCGCATGTTAATCCTGGAGTCGGGGTTTGTATCCTTCTGATTTTTCCTCTCTTACAAAATTGATTATATCAATTACCCGACTCTTTAGTAGGGAAAGTGAATAAGTGAATTTTGTATCGGTAAGTAGTGTGTGAGACGATCTCACATTATAAGATGGGGACCATTTATATAAAAATTAGGATGATCAATACTCAACTCTATATTTGTTATAAGGCTATCAGTGGGTAATGATTTTCTGGTTGATAGGTGCTAATTTCGATCAATACTAATTTCGATCGTTTATGCATGTTCGTTTATAAGTGCACCATCACCAAAAGTATTCTTAAAAATTGTATATATTTGTTGTACTGCAAACTAATATGTAATTAGGCACACAATATTCAACATTGAAGCAAGGTAAGCTTTTCTTTCAAAGTCGAAATTGGCCTCGACCAAGAATATAGAAATCAACCTTGGTAAGTTCTGAACATTAGAAAATTGCCTAATCAGAGTTCAACTACACGTTCCAATGTAACGACTTTCATCTGGAAATTTTTTGAGAGTCGAGTGAAAATTTATCAGTTAATGTATTATACAACTGGTTGTATATGTATCTTATTCAACGTATTTGAGCTTTGTTACAAAGTTGTCGAGCTCTATTAACAAAATTATCGAGCTATGGTACAAAGTTATTGAGCTTAACAACATAATTAAACTCAATAACTTCGTAAAATAGCTCAATAACTTCTTTGATGCGGTTGTACAATGCTATTATACAACTGGTTGTAGGATAGTATTTGTGAGATTCTACCAAGTTGCAGATTCAAAACATACGAATTGCACCACATTAAATTCTTTAATTTGATATACTCCGTACGTTAGGAAACAAACCAAAGTGAATGAAGAACAATTTTAAATGTCCATGTAAATTCTACAATAAATATAACATTGATCATAAGACATTAATTGAAATTAACAAAGTAAATATTTACTTTTGAATCTAATTCTTACTCTACGACGTAGATGATCAAATTATCCTTTAACAATATTCCTAATATATGATTTTAAACAAATAAATAACACCCATAAAAAAAAAGGTAAACAAATGAGCGGAATATAAAGAGTAATTTTTGAAAGACTTGATGCAACATTATCAAGTATGAAAGGGTGTTTCCAGTTGTATTACGGGATTACCCCCATATTTGAGGTTTCTAATGAGTGTTGTATTGACATGGACGTCCTTTAATAATTTAGCATGGACCCCAATTAATAATATTTCATTTATCTCAACGAAATGTTTACATATATTTTGCCCAAAGACTATGGTTCAAAGAGAGAGAAATTACTTTTAATATTATTAAAAGATAAAGTAGAGAATAAAACATATCCAAAACAAAAATGTATATTCTTCTCAAAAAAACAAAAATGTATATAGTTGACTTAAACACCAAAAAAAAAAGGCGTAAATGACTATTGACCAGGACTAAGGGAGTAATTTTTTTAATCATAAAACTGAGGTCTGCGGATAGTATGGGCTAACTTTGAAATTAGAGATAATAGATTTGTTATTTGTTGATCAGAACATTAATCTCATAAGTAAACACAATACAAATAAAGTAGCATATAATTGCGATCATGATAACACTTTTGGTTAATATATTATAAATTTATACATGTAATACATGTAATACCCTGTAATTTAATAATGATTTATGAGAATAATTTATTTAATTTAAATAATTGATTAATGGCATTTATGATAATAATTGCAAGTAAGACGCTAATTAAATAATAAAGTAAATAAGCAACTCGGACTTAGCTAGTAAAAAGGCCTTGGGCCGTGTGATATAGATAAGTGGGCCGATTATATTAGGCCTAGTATGAGTATTGGTCGGGATTTGAAGCGGGATTTAATAATAATAATAATAATAAGAATAAGAATAATAATTTTGGTAATTCCTATAATAATTGGAATAAGGCAATAGTTTCCTAATTGAAATCATAAACTCTCTAAACGCAAACTATAAATACTAAGATATCTGAAAAATAATTCACAAAGATAGAGAAGGAGATTTAAGAGACGAAAGGAGCAATTAGCGATAAAAGGTAAAGATCGTCATAATTTATGTTTATATCGTCTTAATGATTTAAGTTATCGTTTATTCACCGTATTGACCACCGTGAACAGTGTCGTTGACTTTAAAAGTTGCCCTTGAACGTAGTGTTTCTAGTGGGACCAATCGTGACCTTCGTCGACCACCGTGGGTGGTAGAATTGGTGTCTAAAGGGGCGGTTGTTGCGGGATTTAAGATGGGATTTGTAGCTTGCGTGTTTGTCGTATGAACATGGGACTTGGGTGGTTGGTATTGTCGGTAGGGGCGGTCCTAGTGGTGGTGTCTAGGTGGTTGCAGGTGGTGGTTGGTGCGGTGGTTGGCGGTTGTGGTGGTTGTTGCGTGTTGTGTTATTTATATGGGTTGTGTGTCGTTTCTGGGTGGTCGTGGGGTGTCGTGAGAGGTCGTGGCTAGTGGTGAGACCACCGTGGGTCAAGGAAGACCACGATGGTGGCCACTAGTGGTCGTGGGGTGGTGTAAGGAGGTGAGTGCATGTGTTGTGGTTATTGGTGTCGGGTTTAAGGAGGGAAGTTAGGGCATGAGTTTGTGACTTGTATGTCGGGGTTGTTGATGGCTGGGCAAGTCTAGGGACACCGTGGGATGGGTGGCCAACCATGGTGAGAGTGATGGTGGAGAGTCGTGGTGGGGCTGGTATTGGAGGAGTTAGTTGTCGGGTTTTAGGTATTGTTGGTGTCGTTTGTTGTTGTTGCTAGGGCTCGCTTTTTGGCAGCCGTGTGGGGTGGTTGTTGCTGGTGGTAGGACAGTGTCTAGGTTGTGGGCAGAGGAGGCTCACGGTGGGGTAGCTGGCAGATGTGGTTGTGTTGGGTTTGGGTATATTAAACGGGTTGTTTGGGGTGTATGTGTGGGTGTTTGTGATGGGTTTTTCACGGGTTAAAGGGGGCGTTGTCCGTGGATTACATGGGTATTTGGTGTTGATTTTTTTTATTTTTGAGACGGGTTTTTACGTAATAATCTACGCAGGAAATAATTAATATAATTATAATCGATTAAATTAATATAAGGAATTGAATAATGAATAAATAATTAAATTATAATATTTATGTTAGGTGATGATTTGTGAAGAATTTATAATCGGGTTCATCTGCTTTAATTATTTCGAGCGCTTTGAGCTGCTTAATTGGATTTGCTTTCCAGGTAGGATAACTACTCAACTATATTTGTTTTGTGTTTTTAATACATGGATGTTATTGGATGGATGATTGGTTTATGACTGCTTATTTGATTGAGTTAATTGAGTGATTAATATTGTTAGTTGTTGGGGTTGTGCATATTTTATACGATTATATTGTGGAATGGTTTATGAGAGTTGGAAGGCCCCAGGCTTAGTCATTGGTGGATAATGTGTACATTGAAAGGCCCCAGGCTTAGTGTCTGGTTGATAATGTGAGTAATGGAGGGCCCCAAGCTTGGTCTCTGGTGGATATTGTGGTTGATAATGGATATTGTGGAATTAATCGGTTATATCTGTTGGAATATGTGTCCTCCGACAATAATGCGATCACGACTATTGATCATGATGATCACATGTTTAAATCTCATTATAAAGAATACAATTGGGAAGTAATATTGTTATCATCAATAACCGGTCAACATATATCGGTAATGATTGACTGACTAGAGTTTGACATTACTGTCGTGCGACGGTGGTGATCAGTTGACCCCCTAGGTCATACCTATAGGGCAACACTCTTAATTGATTATTTAATTAATCGTATAATGTTACGAGTTAATTAAATTACTTGAAAATTGACAGACGATTTTGGAAATAAAATTTACGTATCAAATTGAAATGTGATTAAATGAGATACGGTCTGAGTAATCAAATTGTATGATTACTCGGATGAAATAATTGTTTAATGTAACAATTAAATTTGAATGAATTGTTATAAATACAAATTGTTGTGATTTATAAATTGGTAAAATTTTTGGTACAAGTAATTATGATATTACTAAGTCGATTTTTTGTATGTGACGTATTTTTGATAATACGTTGATTTTTAATATGTTAAAAATACATAACAAATTTATGTGACATGTGACATGTGACATATTGACAATTGACAAAAATAATATGGAATCCATATTACACAATGTGCCGAAAAATTGGAGGAGTATTAGGCTTAATATTGTGTTTATAATTAAGTGGTAAACATAATGATTGAAAAGGAAGAGTAGCCATGCAACCCTATAAACCTTGTGAAGGCAAACTAATGCATGCATTGGCTCTATTTTTCTTCCCTCCTCTTCCTTGCCCGGTTTTTCACAAAGGAAAAACAAAAGGGTTTTTCCTTATATTCTCCTAATACACTACATTAATTTTTAGTGTATTATTATTCATTCTCACTTTCATTTTTATCTAAACAAGTTTTAGAGAGATAAAAAGCTTCCATTTTCTCCTCATAAACCGAGATATTCAAGTGTTAAATAATATTTTGGTTCAATTTTCTACTAGATTAATATTATACTAGTATTTATAATATTAATTTGAATTAAGAGAAAGCCTTGGGTATTAAGCTTAGGGAGAGATCCTATACTTGGATCTTTGTTCTTCCATAAAGGAAAGCTCAAGAACAAGAGAGAAAGGTGATCTCTCTTGTGCCCATTAAACCGAAATCATCAATGTAAGGACATGATTTCTCCTCTATTTTTCATATTGTTTGCATGCATAAAATCCACATTTAATTTTATGACAAATTAATTTCGACATATATGAGTATGTTAGTATATATATGAATCCACATTTCTTTCAATCGGTATCAAGAGCCACGGTTGTTCGGTTAAAAGTTTTTCCGAGTTATAAGAATAACAAATAAAACTTGTAAAATTTGTGTTATTATGAGATATCACGAAATTAATCCATGCATGTTAATATTTCTGGTCCTAAAATGTTTTAGGATATTTTGGTTAATTTTACGGATTTTTATTGTTCATATTTTACAATAATGGCATTTAAATATGATTTTATGAGTAAAAATGTCATTTTTGGTCTAAAATTAGCTATACTTCGAATTTTTCATTTATTTTTGGATATGTTGTCACATATATTATTTTGAGATAACCTGTAAATTTTCATAATTTTTGGACTTGTTATGCTCGAAAAATGAATTTTTCATTATTAAATTCGGATTTAGGTGAAAAATAGGTTAATATGAGTTAAAATTCGAATCTGGTCATAGAAAATTAATATGTTGTCACATGTAATTTTACAAGATGTGTGTAAAATAATTGGCTATAAAGAAGTCTTTTTGCATGATTTATGAATTTTTGACGAAAAATAGCATAAATAGTGACATTATTAGTGGAAAATTAATAAAACATAATCTATGACTTAGGAAAAACGTCTAATGTTGCATTTTATCATATTTTTCAGATCTAAAATTGAAAAGTTAATGAAAATAATTTTTCCATGTTTTATGATTATTTTATTAAAAATCGATAAACCGCAACATTGTTTTTCCGGAAAAATTTCGAAATTTTTAACCTAATATTTTGAACATTATGAGTGTCATGGTATTTTTCCAGAATGTTCATGAATTTAAATTTCAAATTTTGAATTTATTTGAAATTTTGTGATTTATTTGAAGTTTATGGCTTATTTTTGTAATTTTGGTCCATTTATGAACAATTTTATAAAATATGGGTTAATTATGGTCAAATTATTAGTGAAGACTAAATTTTTAGTCCTAAGAGGTTAGGGTAATTAACTTATGCATAAATATGAGTTTATGTATTTTTGTGATTATAAAATGTTGAAATCACGCAAATCCGTAAAAACCGAGTAATATACGATATTGGCTAATTAAAGGCGATTTAGCATAAAATTGAGCATGTTCATACATATTATAATGCTGCATTTTTCTTTATGATTGTCATAATTTTTATTTATGTAATTTTGAATTATGTAATTTTACTTAGTATGGCCTTAGATTTTAATTGGTATTTCCCGAAATGTATGGGAATATCGATTCGGTTGTAATTTTATTGTGATCTCGTATCACCGTTTTGTAATTTAATAGATTTATTTTATTTTAGTTACAAATGTATAATAGGAAATTATGTAATTTTATTCATTCCGGAGTTCCCAAAGACGGATTTCTTCAAGAATGGCGATACATAAAGACGGTGTTACCTCGAGATGCGTGCCACAACCGAAGTTCAAGGGACCAATGGAGTTGGTTTCCGAATATGTAATAGTTAAATAGTTTTTCTATTTTAGGAAAGGCCATACTAGGATTTATTTATCTTTATGCTTGCATTTTATTTTATGTCACATGCATCGCTAAATCGCCACAACTAAACATGCATTGTTATTTTATCGAGTTTATCGACCGTGTCAATTAAAATTATCGTAGTTCACCGCTTTAGTTCACTTAAAACGTGATAGATAATAAATTGACATGACCTCTTGCTAAAACAATTAATTGAGACATAGCCTTACCAAATAGTAGAAACCATGAAAACCTATTTCGCGAGAGAGTGCGCTCGGCCCCACCGGGGTACAAACCTTGTTACGTAGGGGAAGTGGGTGATGAATGTTAATCCACCGAATTCATGTTGATAAGGGATGTATCGGCCACACCGTGCCCAAGTTGATGTGGGTTTGGATAATGGACACATTTATTCGAAATTTGGATTGAACTCAACAAAAGTTATTGATAAGGGTTGCATCGGCTACCCCGTGCCCTTGTTGATGTGTTTTGGGCTATAGATAAACATTAGAGTAATTTTATCGACCAAGAGTTCTAAAAGTAGAATCGATTAAAAGGTTAATCCACCGAGTTATATTGATAAAGGTTGCATCGGCTACCCCGTGCCTAAGTTGATATGAATTTGGGTCTTGGAATCATTTATCTAGTTGGGTAGAGGTCACTAGAAAAATGCATAAAACTTGTTTAAATCATACATTTTTACGAGTATTGTTATTAAAACGACATTTGTTTTACTCCTTATATTTTGTTTTGTAGACCACTTCTTTTTCATAACAAATGGCAACACCAACACCAACTCCTAATGCTACACCTCTCGCTAGTTCGTCTTGGCTCCGATCCTTTATGGATCGATGTAAACTTGAAAAGAATGAGTCAAATTTCTCCGAATGGGATGCCCAACTCAAACTAGCCGCCGAAGGTGACGACAAGCTTCGTTACCTTACCGAGGCCTCTCCACCCGAACCCTCCACTAGGTCCACCGCGGCCACTAGGGAAGCATATGAGGCTTACCAAAAGGAGTCCGCCGCAATGAAAAATGTCTTGATATTTGCGATGGAGGCGGACCTCCAAATGAGAGCCTTTAAAATGGGCAATGCTAATGAGATTTACTCCAAACTTGTGACCATGTTTTCACAAACTCCGCGGATCGTCCAATATGAGGCGGTCGCGGCATTCTTTGATCTCGACTTCAAAGAGGGCCAAAAGGTTAGCCCTCATGTGCTCAAACTCATGGAGCTTGTCGAGACCTTGAAAATTCAAAAGGTTGAAATCCCCAAAGAACTCATCGTAGATAGGATTCTACACTCCTTGTCCAAAGTCAAGGCATATGTGCAATTCCGGGTGAATTTCAACATGCAAGACAAGGATGTGTCTCTTGAGGAGTTGCACAAGTTACTTGTGCAAGCCGAGAGGGACATGGGGTTAAATGTGAACCCTCCCAAGGATGTGCTTAACATAAGCACTAAAAGTAAGGGGAAGTTCAAGAAGAATGGGAGAAAGGGCAAGAAGCAAGCTCCCACATTCACCAAAGCTAAGTCTTGTGAAGCTAGCACCTCAAAAGTCAAGAAGGGTCCTCTTGATAAATGCCATTATTGTAATGGCATGGGACATTGGAAAAGAAATTGTTCCAAATACCTTGGTGATATCAAAGCTGGAAATATCACTCCAGTAGGTAAATGACTAATCTTCTTTTATGTTTCTAATTCAACTATGGTATTATGATGCAAAGTTGTGATAATGTACCTCCCTTTTTATTGTAAAAAGGGCCTCCACCAAGCAAAGGCAAGGGAAAGGAAAAGCAAGCATAAGAAACCATGGAGAAGCTAAGGATAGCTTTTATGGAGCTTTGCTTTTCATTGTCTTATTTTAAGATTATGTTTTGGATTTTTAGAACTTTAAGTTTCCATGTTTGACATGGAAAAGTATTTTGGATAATGGTTTGTATTTTGGATGATGGTGACTTGGTTTGCAACCCAAGTCACCCGTTTTATCATTTATCCTTTTATGTTCTAAAATTCATCTTTAATTGCTTGCACTTTGAAACATAAGAATAGTCACTTAAAGTGATCTAATCGACAAATATAATGACGGGTTTCATTATATGTCCACATGCTTAAAGCTTGTGTATGATCATTTATAAAGCGATTTTGAGTCTATGAACTCTCTTAAAGGAATGTCAACCACCAAGTACACATATGAAATCAATAACTATTAGTCTATCTATGAGATAGTTCTCCTTATACTTCAACATCATTAATTTGTGTCTCATATGCTATCTTTGAATGTTTAGTGTATTTATTCTAAAGATAGAGTGGGAGAAAAATGAGGACACAACACACAAGGCAAGATAAAATTGTGTACTTGTGTATATAAAGATCTACACAAGAGAGAATGATTTGAATGAAGGTATATTTATTTACATAGTATGCCGAATAGATGAGATCTATGGTCTCAAGTTAGTTCTATATGACTAAAGAGACCAAGTGTAGTAATCATAAGAGATTATTCTCAAGATAACTACACGAGGAGACCAAAAGAAAGTTTTGGAAGAAAAATGACTAATGTAAAGTCTTAACAAGTTTTTGACTAAGTTTATGAAACATTTGACCAATAGTTTCAACCTTGAGATTTACTTAAGAGCCTAAATGAATCAAAGTTATATACTAGTTATGATCGAGTTGCAAAGAATGATATACCGATATCTTCAAATGACCAAAGTTTTAACCACTCAAATGTCATTGCTTAACCTCACTATGGAATGGTTAAACCTCCTTCCAAAAGGGTATTTGCGAAGGACGTATTCTAGACATTATTTATATTTGAATAATGACATTACTACACATCATTATGACATGAGTGTGTTGGAGATTTAAAATCTCTTTACGTAAGGTTGAGATGAGACCACTTCAAAATAGGTATTTTGAAAGGATATGATGGAATATATATGGTTTTATCCTAATAACTTGGCAATGAAATTTATATTTCAATTCTTGAATAAATTTCGATTGAGAAGTCAATTTCGAAATGTGTAGAATTGAGTGGGAGTTAGGAAATTCTCATGTGAAGACATGGAATTTAGTGGGAGCTATCATCCTTGAATGTATAAAACTCATTACTCATTAAAGAATGACGAGCTAATATCTTCTTTCATAAAGAAGCTTTTGAGTTTTCAATTCTGGATGAAAATGGACAATGATGAATCCAATTGCATCAAGGGATGACGGATTAGTATTAAGAGATACACATCGTATCAACATTCACATAGGTTATTCATGTAGATGAAAATGGAATTGCCATTAGCAGTCATGGTCGTTCATTGAACCTATGAACGGTTGATCTCATGATTATTAGTAACTAATGTTTCCGCCATTAGAATAATCATGTACATGTCCAATTATGAATCATATGCATAAAAGCATGATGATTGATTGGTGAGCCATAATAGAAACGTCATGAATTCTCAAGTAGAATCCGATGAGCGATTTCGGTGTTTGACGGAATACTCCATTATGTGATAAGAGGTTGCACATATTATAGAAAGTCCGAGCACATGTGAGGATTTATGAGAATCCCAGATCTTTCTAGCCTAAGAAAGAGAAATAAGAAGTTTTTGGAAAGATGCTTAGTTGAATAAGAAGTTATTCAAAAAAATTAATCTTTCCTAGTAAAGCTAGGACTAGTGAGAAGTGCTAAGCTAAATAATCTTGTCAATTGTTACAAGATTCTACAAAACATATACCTAGTGCATTGTGTGTGGATGGAATACTTGATCAGTACAAGTTATATTATTCATCACAAATTCGTTCGTTATGTGATAGTCGATAAGAAAGTTCTTTCAAGTTAAAGAACCGAAACCAAGGTCGGAAACCTTGATGTGCACTTGGTAAGATTCATGCTATGAGAGAGAACATGAATGTAAAGGAAATGCAAGTGTAAGAAGTTTGAACACATGGACACATGGGATGTTAAACTTCTATTGCAGTCAATGAGTGTTTACACTTATGATATACATCACAAGGTTGTAATATGATATTGACTACCCGAGTGTGATGTCGACATTTGTCGTTTGAGTTATTATTAACTCACCTTGTACATTGTTATATCCAAACGGGTTGTGAAGACAATTGAACCCCGTTAAAGTGAACATGGATTAACACTGTTTTTTCCCATAGTTACTTATATGAGGTGACGTCTCGAAGTGACTAGAGTGTGATGCGATTGATGGCAAGTTCAAGTGCCATAGAGTCATGAGAGATGACTAGTCGATCACATAGGCAGACTGTTAGGAACATTTTGTCGGGCCTTATGACCGCTTATAGAGTTCGGCAAATTTATATAGCCTGGTCGTGGCGAGAGCTACTATAGTATTCAAATGAGTCGATTCTTTTGACTAAAGACTATTCGCCTAAGATGGCACAGTTTCAGATTAACTTTGATTTGTGTTACTACGACCTTCGTAAATGGGGTCAAATGGGCATATTTTGGGTTATGATGGCTGTGGCTAGTCGAAGGGAATGAGTGCGATAGGAATTGTCCACCCCTAGTCAGGGTTATAACAATATCTCAGGGCCACTCGAGGAGTAATGAACTGGAAATGCGTGGCCACGCTTAGAAAGTATCTATGATAGATAAGTCCGGTCAATCAGTTATTCTCCAGATCGAGGAAACCACTCTCGATATGATCACTTGCAAGTACGACCTGAAAGACACCTTACATTGAGTGGGAGATAGTAATAGGACAAGAGAATTGGTGACGCACACTTGTCGAGGACAAGTGGGAGATTGTTGGAATATGTGTCCTCCGACAATAATGCGATCACGACTATTGATCATGATGATCACATGTTTAAATCTCATTATAAAGAATACAATTGGGAAGTAATATTATTCTTCAAACTGGTCAACATATATCGGTAATGATTGGTGACTAGAGTTTGACATTACTTGTCGTGCGACGGTGGTGATCGATTGACCCCTAGGTCATACCTATAGGGCAACACTATTAATTGATTATTTAATTAATCGTATAATGTTACGAGTTAATTAAATTACTTGAAAATTGACGGACGATTTTGGAAATAAAATTTACGTATCAAATTGAAATGTGATTAAATGAGATACGGTCTGAGTAATCAAATTGTATGATTACTCGGATGAAATAATTGTTTAATGTAACAATTAAATTTGAATGAATTGTTATAAATACAAACTGTTGTGATTTATAAATTGGTAAAATTTTTGGTACAAGTAATTATGATATTACTAAGTCGATTTTTTGTATGTGACGTATTTTTGATAATACGTTGATTTTTAATATGTTAAAAATACATAACAAATTTATGTGACATGTGACATGTGACATATTGACAATTGACAAAAATAATATGGAATCCATATTACACAATGTGCCGAAAAATTGGAGGAGTATTAGGCTTAATATTGTGTTTATAATTAAGTGGTAAACATAATGATTGAAAAGGAAGAGTAGCCATGCAACCCTATAAACCTTGTGAAGGCAAACTAATGCATGCATTGGCTCTATTTTTCTTCCCTCCTCTTCCTTGCCCGGTTTTTCACAAAGGAAAAACAAAAGGGTTTTTCCTTATATTCTCCTAATACACTACATTAATTTTTAGTGTATTATTATTCATTCTCACTTTCATTTTTATCTAAACAAGTTTTAGAGAGATAAAAAGCTTCCATTTTCTCCTCATAAACCGAGATATTCAAGTGTTAAATAATATTTTGGTTCAATTTTCTACTAGATTAATATTATACTAGTATTTATAATATTAATTTGAATTAAGAGAAAGCCTTGGGTATTAAG
Organism: Silene latifolia; assembly: GCF_048544455.1. Taxonomy (NCBI): domain Eukaryota; kingdom Viridiplantae; phylum Streptophyta; class Magnoliopsida; order Caryophyllales; family Caryophyllaceae; genus Silene; species Silene latifolia. The sequence goes on from NC_133538.1 coordinate 410,408,906, forward strand.
CTTAGGGAGAGATCCTATACTTGGATCTTTGTTCTTCCATAAAGGAAAGCTCAAGAACAAGAGAGAAAGGTGATCTCTCTTGTGCCCATTAAACCGAAATCATCAATGTAAGGACATGATTTCTCCTCTATTTTTCATATTGTTTGCATGCATAAAATCCACATTTAATTTTATGACAAATTAATTTCGACATATATGAGTATGTTAGTATGTATATGAATCCACATTTCTTTCAATATCATGTTGGTTATATGTTGTTAGTTATTCTACTCAACCTCGTGGTTGACAGTGTATTCGTGAACACCTGTGATGAACCATAATGGGGAGCAGATTTGACAGGTACTAATGATTAGCCGACTTGGGAGATTATGAGAATGAGTGAGTACTTGGCCAGTTTACCTAGAAGTCTAGACCACATAGATTATTTAATCACTTTATTTATTTCCGCTGCGAGTTGTATATTGTTTTATAGTAAGTTTTAGTTTGGTTAATTGTAATAAACATGAAATCGCTAAAGTTTTATCTAAAGTACTTTGGTTTGTTGTACTTTGTTATTCACTACCTCGGAAAACCGAGATGGTAACGCTCTCATTTACTTGGGATATCTAGCTAAAGGCTCCTAGATAAGTGGGGGTGTTACGAAGTGGTATCAGAGCAAAACGATCCTCAGGCCTAACCAATGAACAATAATGAACATAGGATGTGTCTAATAAAATGAACCCGGGTAAAAAACTGTTAGGAGCCCACTTAAGGCTTGGGATGAGAAATAGGGCCACCCTCACACCAAGCTTCTGGCCCTTTCAGTTTTGAACCGGATACCTTGAGAGATATTACAGTGTGGGGTAATTTAAAATGAATATTGTTTATTTTTTCTTAGGAGTTTTTTGTTGCTTTGTTTGAATATTGATTTTATTGATGACTGCGGTTACAGGGACGTAACCTTGCTTTTAAGGAGAGGGGATGTGATATAATTTTAAGGATTGGTATAAGCATGTGGATATGAGAAAAGTGTGTTGGCATGTATTTGGGAGGCGAAATTATGATTAACATGTGAAGTATTACGAAAACTGCGTGAAATTTTGAAGAATGTGATTTGGTTGATTTCTCAGAATTTTACCCTTATTTGTTTTGGCTGCCATTTACTGTCTGTTTAATATATTTGCACGGAATTTTTATGTGTGATAGCCTTGTGATTTAGCTTTCATATGCCGCTAGTTTCATGATTAAATAGTATATGTTTTAGGAGAAATAAATATTTTAGTGAACAGTGGTCAGAATATTCTTGTGCATTTATGTTTTTGTCCCATGTTTTTGTAAAAATTGCCATTTAAAATTTACTTATTGTTTGGTATGATTCCAACTCCGCTGTTTAAAATATTCATATATGTTTTCAAATTGATAAGCCACGTTGCAAGATAATATTTTGACATTTTATAGTGATTTTTACAAGTTGACATAAGATTCTGACAAGTTGCTGTAAAATTTCTGTTTCGACCAAATAATTTTTAAAATTCATTATAAATTGATCTTATAAGATTTGGCCTTGATTCTTTCTCTCATAAATTGGTAACTCTCTGTATTTTTTCTAAAAGTTTAAGTGCTCAAGAGTTAATTATGTTATTATTTATTATGATTTTTGGAAGTTGTAACATGTTTTTCTTATCCTTGAAAATGTAAGTTATGTTAAAATTTCTAAAGAATTGTTTCTTATCTCTTTCACCTTGGCATTTTGATGTTGTAAATTATGTGAAGTAGAATAAAATGTCTAGTAATATGCGGAATGTGTTGCCCTAAAGCCTATATATTTACATTACTGCATGCATATTTTAGATAAACTTTGGAGGTCATATAAATTAAGAAAAGATTAACTAAACAGTTATGCGTATCTTTTGTTATAGATTTTATTTATCCTGGCAATGTATTCGCCAGTGGTTTAGTAAGTAGTTCAGTTTAAATAAAGATTAGTTCGAATATACTATACAATGTGGGTTTGCTATTTAAAAGTAATTCAAAGATTGTGTTGTTATTCATTTATCCATCAATCGATGTTGTGTTAAAGATAATAGTTGTCTTTTTTACAATATGTATTACATGTTCTTGAGAGGTTACAATAAATGGTTTGTATATTCTTGTTGTTTGTTATCTCGAACTTCGAGGACGAAGTTAAATTTTAGGGGGATAGAATGTGATACTACAAATGTTTTGAGTTATTATTGTGACATCTTTTGATAAGTTGGTGTAATTGATAAATCGTAAATGGATAATTATGTTATCACAAGTTGGAATGAGGCTCAGTTGTGCGGATGTTTATAGATGTTGTTGTAGTAGTTATGGGCGAACTTCGGGATGAAGTTCATTTTAAGGGGGAAGACTGTAATACCCCGTAATTTAATAATGATTTATGAGAATAATTTATGTAATTTAAATAATTGATTAATGGCATTTATGATAATAATTGCAAGTAAGACGCCAATTAAATAATAAAGTAAATAAGCAAGTCGGGAATTGGACTTAGCTAGTAATAAGGCCTTGGGCCGTGTGATATAGATAACTGGGCCGATTATATTAGGCCTAGTATGAGTATTGGCCGGGATTTGAAGCGGGATTTAATAATAATAATAAGAAGAAGAAGAAGAATAATAAGAATAATAATTTTGATAATTCCAATAACAATTGGAATAAGACAATAGTTTCCTAATTGGCATCATAAACTCTCTAAACCCAGACAATAAATACTAAGATATCTGACAAAATAATTTACAAACATAGAAGAAGGAGATTTAAGAGACGGAAGGAGTAATTAGCGATAAAAGGTAAAGATCATTGTAATTTATGTTTATATCGTCTTAATGATTTAAGTTATCATTTATTCACCGTATTGACCACCGTGAACAGTGCCTTTGACCTTAAAAGTTTCCCTTGTCCGTAGTGTTTCTAGTGGGACCAACCGTGACTTCGTCGACCACTGTGGGTGGCAGAATTGGTGTCTAAAGGGGCGGTTGTCGCGGGATTTAAGACGGGTTTTATAGCTTGCGTGTTTGTTGTATGAACATGGGACTTAGGTGGTTGGTATTGTCAGCAGGGGTCGGTCCTAGTGGTGGTGTCTAGGTGGTTGCAAGTGGTGGTTGGTGCGGTGGTTGGCGGTTGTTGTGTGTTGTGTTGTTTACATGGGTTGTGTGTCGTTTTTGGGTGGTCGTTGGGTGCCGTGAGAGGTCGTGGCCAGTGATGGGACCACCGTGGGTTAAGGGAGACCATGGTGGTGGCCACTGGTGGTCGTGGGGTGGTGTAAGGAGGTGAGTGCATGTGTTGTGGTTGTTGGTGTCGGGTTTAAGGAGGGAAGTTAGGGCATGAGTTTGTGACTTGTATGTCGGGGTTGTTGATGGCCGGGCAAGTCCAGGGACACCGTGGGATGGGTGGCCAACCATGGTGAGAGTGATGGTGGAGAGTCGTGGTGGGGCTGGTGTTGGAGGAGTTAGTTGTTGGGTTTTAGGTATTGTTGGTGTCGTTTGTTGTTTTTCATAGGGCTCGCTTTTTGGCAGCCGTGTGGGGTGGTTGTTGCTGGTGGTAGGACAGTGTCTGGATTGTGGGCAGAGGAGGCTCATGGTGGTGCTGGTGGCAGATGTGGTTGTGTCGGGTTTGAGTATATTAAACTGGTTGTTTGGGGTGTATGTGTTGGTGTTTGTGATGGGTTTTACACGGGTTGGGGGGGGGGGGGGGGGGACTTGTTCGTGGGTTAAATGGGTATTGGGTGTTGGGTGTTGATTTGTTTATTTTTGAGACGAGTTTTTACGTAATAATCTACATGGGAAATAATTAATATAATTATAATCGAATAAATTAATATAAGGAATTGAATAATGAATAAATAATTAAATTATAATATTTATGTTAGGTGACGATTTGTGAAGAATTTATAATCGGGTTCGGCTGCTTTAATTATTTAGAGCGCTTTGAGCTGCTTAATTGGATTTGCTTGACAGGTAGGATAACTAATCAACTATATCTGTTTTGTGTGTTTAATACATGGATGTTATTGGATGGATGATTGGTTTATGACTGCCTATTTAATTGAGTTAATTGAGTGATTAATTTTGTTAGTTGTTGGGGTTGTGCATATTTTATACGATTATATTGTGGAATGTTTATGAGAGTTGGAAGACCCCAGGCTTAGTCGCTGGTGGATAATGTGTGGATTGGAAGGCCCGGGCTTACTCTCTGGTGGATAATATAAGTAAAGGAAGGCCCCAAGCTTGGTCTCTGGTGGATAATGTGGTTGATATTGGATATTGTGGAATTAATCGGTTATATCATGTTGGTTATATGTTGTTAGTTATTCTACTCAACCTCGTGGTTGACAGTGTATTCGTGAACACCTGTGATGAACCATAATGGGAAGCAGATTTGACAGGTACTAAATATTAGCCGACTTGGGAGCTTACGGGAATGCGTGAGGACTTGGCCAGTCTACCTAGAAGTCTAGACCACATAGATGATTTAATCACTTTTATTATTTCCGCTTCGAGTTGTATATTATTTTATAGTAAGTTTTAGTTTGGTTAATTGTAAGAAACATGCAATCTCTAAAGTTTTAAATAAAGTACTTTGGTTTGTTGTACTTTGTTATTCACTATCTCGGGAAATCGAGATGGTAACACTCTCATTTACTTGGGATATCTAGCTAAAGGCTCCTGGATAAGTGGGGGTGTTACAATACACGACAGAGCACTACAAAAAGTCATGTGCATTGCACGGGATCTGCAACAATGATTTAAACACTTAGAATTCTACATTTAGGCCCTTGCATCGCACGGGCATTAAATATAATCTATCTATATTATTAAAGGAAGCTTTTTTCGAGCGATTATAGAGAGTCCAACTTCTCTGAATTATTTTCGAGAATTGAAATAAGTTGATGATAATAGATAAGATAAAAAAATATAGTTTGTGTTTTTGTGCCTATGGAATTCCGCGGTTACAACATGTGTATCAAATAACAATATAACAATTAATAATAACAGAAGCAGTTCTACACAACTACAAACATGTTTTGTTAGGAAAAAATTAATCTCAGTATACATATTCATATATGAATTAATTTATTTGGTCATAAAATAAATACAAGATCTTATGCATGCAAACATAAAACAAGGTAGAGAAGAAATCGTCACTTCTTACATTGGTGTTTCGGATTTATTGGGCACCAACAAGATCTCCTACTTGTTAGTTCTTGAGCTTTCCAACAATGGATGAACAAAGATTCAAATTATAATCTCTCCCAAAATCTTATACCCAAGGAACACCCTTAATAACTAATATTATTATGAACTAGTAATAATACTAATCTTACTTAAAATTTGGACACAAAAATATTGATTTTGTTCTCCTCTATTTCGGTTAAGAGGAGAGCATTTTATGAGTTTTGTTTCCCTAAGTTTTTCAAAAAATGTAGAGAGTTCTATTTTTCTAACACTCAAAAATCACATACATCTTTGAGTTGTAGAATGAATGAATAATAATAGAAGAGAAAACTCCTTCTATTTCTTATGGTTGGCCGAAATAATAGCCTTGGGTAGCATGTCCAATGCTTTTCATTTTTGCTCTTCACAAGAGACTAGGCATGCAACCCTAGTTTTAGGTTTGTTATTCTCAAGATGTTTAGCCTTGCATGCCTACACCCTAGGGTTATGATTGTGTTTGTAGAATAAAATAATTCAAACAAAAACAACCCTAAAACCCCTCCAATTTCGGTCACCCATGTAACATGGTGGTCCATTTTATTTTTTGTCATTTGTCAATTTTGTCATGTATCACATGTTACATAACATGTTACACTATAGTGTCTTTTTAACATATTAAAAATCAACATATTAATAAAATATGTTACATACAAAATTTAACTAGTAATTCTTGATTACTTGTACCAAAATGGTTTATCAAATTATAAATTACAACAACTTGTATTTATAATAAATTATTAATTTTGTTTCAATTGTTTCAAAACAATAATTCAATCTAAGTAATAAAACAATTTGATTACTTAGACCGTATCTTATTTAATCGAATTACAATGAGATACATTAATATTACTCACAAAATCATCCGTCAATTTTATGCAATTTAATTAATTCGTATCGGCATACAATTAATTAAATGATCAATTACGAGTATTTCCCTATAGGTATGACCTAAGGGGATCAACTGATCACCACCGTTGCACGACAGTAATGTTAAACTCTAGTCAGCCAATTATTACCGATATGTGTGGACCAGTTGACTGTAAAATATTACTTCCCACATGTATTCTTAAATATGAGATTTAAACATGTGATCATTATGATCGACAGTTGTGATCGCATTATTGTCGGAGGACACTTATTCCAACAATCTCCCACTTGTCCTCGACAAGTGTGCGTCACCAATTCTCTTGTCCTATTACTATCTCCCACTCAATGCAAGGTGCCTTTCGGGTCGTACTTGCAAGTGATCATATCGAAAGTGTTTTACTCGATCTGGAGAATAACTGATTGACTGGAATTATCTACCATAGATACCTTCCGAGCGTGGCCACGCATTTCCAGTTCATTACTCCTCGAGTGGCCCTGAGATATTGTTTTAACCCTGACAAGGGGTGGACAATTCCTATCGCACTATTCCCTTCGATTAGCCACAGCCATCATAACCAAAAATATACCCATTTGACCCCATTTACGAAGGTCGTAGTAACATAAATCAAAGTTAATCTGAAACTGTGCCACCTTAGGCGAACAGTCTTTAGTAAAATATTTGACTAATAAGAATACTATAGTAGCTCTCGCCACGACCAGGCTATATAAATTTGCCATAACTCTATAAGCGGTCATAAGGCCCGACAAAGTGTTCCTAACAGTCTGCCTATGTGATCGACTAGTCATCTCACATGACTCTATGGCACTTGAAATTGCCATCAATCGCATCACACTCTAGTCACTTCGAGACGTCACCTTATACAAGTGACTATGGGCAAATACCATGTTAATCCGGGTTCACTTTAACGGGGTTCAATATTGTCTCTACAACCCGTTTGGATGTAACAAAGTAATAAAATAGTTTTTTAAAGTAAAAACTCGAACGATAAATGCGATTATCACATATGAATAGTCAATACCTGATTACTACTTCATATTCTATAATCCAGTTTGATCCTGAATGTAGTTGTTCATCTCAATTAAATTGAAATGACATGACTCATCATGTTAAGCCTATGAGAAAGCTTTGGTTAGTAGGTTTTATTAACTTCTTGTACCTTACTAAACCTTACTACATATTCGTTTTCCTTTGTAATGTATACATTTGCATTACAAAATTTTCTGAGTATATTTCTAGATCCAATCTAGACATAGGCTCTCTAGCCTTAGAATAGCTCCCACTGTTTTCACAGTGTGCGGGATCCATCCTCTTGCACATCTCATGACTGCAAGTGTACTCAATTTCCGTTGTAAGCATCTCTCATTGTTCTTTATTGCCTAGAACGATTCTAGCAAATCCATTTCTTAAATAACATAGCCACAATGGTTCTTTAAACATCTTTAGGTGTTTCGAATACGGTTTTTTCCGAAACCTTTTGCAATCTCAACAGTCATTAGTGTAAGCCCTTACACAAATTTGTGAATTGCAAAAGGACTTAACTTGCATCTTTAATACTTCTTCAAGCACTTAAGAATAATTTATATGGCTATTTGGTAACTATTACTTAAATTCGATTTTGAAACAATTCATCACACTCAAAGTATATGAAGTGTTATACATCATTACTCATTTAATTGATCTGGTAGCGGAAGCAAGTGAAATCAATCAAATAGGTTCAACTCGATTGAACTAACCATGAATCTTATCAACATAAGACTTCTTAGTTGGCGCTAATATCATGTGGATTTATCTACATAAATCTGGATATTAAAGATGTATAATATTACTCCAAAAGTCTTAAATCATTCCCAATGATCAATATGTCATCCACATATTAGACTAATTAAAATTACCGTAACTCCCACTAAACTCCATGTATAAACACAACTTCTCAACTTATCGAGAAAAGTTTTATAACATGATCAAAACATTGATTCCAACTCATTGATGTCCTACTTAAGACCCTCTCTTAAGTTTCACATTATCTTAGGATTGCAAGAATCTACAAAACTCAAGATATGTATTGAATACATTCCTTCTAATTGAAGAAGTGAGTTTTAGATTCACTCGCTATATATCTCATAATGAAACACAATCCCTAAGAAGATCCAAATAGACTTAAGCATTTCAACTAGTGCAAAACTCTTTTCCACCAATCAAGCTTTGATATCTAACAATTCACCTGGAATTTATTTCGGATTTTCATGGCTCTAAGCCTTGTATTGAGTTGTGACTTAAACATTCTCATGTAAGTCATATATTCATTACTTTCCAGAAGTAACTTGAATCAAACAATTTCTTTGTAAGTTGTAAGCTCTTTACTTTCTAAAAATAACACGAATTCATCATCTTCAACAAGTGATGAGTTCAACCTCCTAGGTTTCGAAGAAACAACATCATGTAGCCAAGAAAATACAGTTTCTTGCGACATACAATTTTTGACACAATTCTTTTGTGGCTCTTGAATATTTTCTCCCACTTTATCTTCTAGAAATAAACTTGTATTCTAGAAAGACAGTTTCACGAGCCACAAATTCGTTATACTCGTGATTATTGTAAGAAAAATGAGCATTTATTTCTTGTGAAAACTTACAAGCATGGTACCTTACTTTTTCATATCTCATATGAATCGATTTAGATTTTGGTGGTAAAAATATATTTAGACAAAATGATAAAATCCCCAAAAAGATCAAGTAACTTGATTAAAGTCCAAACCATATCGAATAGCGTTTGAATTCTTTATCCAACCACACATTATCCCATAATGCGTGCTAAGAGAGATTAAATTGTGATACTATATTACATTTCCTTTGGCTTATATCAAAGTCTTTACTTTGATAATCCCATCACGACTAAATCGTGATTCTTTGAACTCTTTGAACTTCTTCAAAATTTCTCTTTTTACCTTATGAAGTGAACACATTAGTGTCAACTTAAATCGTTGGTAAAAGAAAATGATCAACCTATTCTGGATCAATGATTTACAACCTCGATCTCCTTTTCAACTCAGGTACGAGACATCTTGCTTTGAATACAAGATACGCATATACCATAAGATTAACAATCTAATGGTTCCAAGAGTACTCGATAACTCTTTGCATTCATCATTTCAGAATTTTATGGTTTAATCTTGGGTTACCAATTTGAGTCTTGCAGCATCTACATGATATATTATTCTAGTTTGGTTTAGAATATAATCACCTTTGATAATGGGCTAGCCATACATCAAATCATGGTGTATAGGGTCACAAAAGTGAAACCTCTTTTGTATCTTAACAAAATTATATTCTTATTTAGAGTTTATTCACTTAATAGTCATAATTAAGGTATAAATATAAACCCATAACTAGATTGAGTACACAATGACTCTATCTCTCGACATCATTGTTGCTAGTCGTCATATTCTAATCATCCTATGTATCAAATACAATGATGAAAACCACCATTGGTTTCTAATAATGAAGAAGTAGTACTAGCAAAGTTTATGTCAATCAAATAAACATTTTAAAGAAGAAGGTCCCATTAGATGTCCCACAACTAACTTGCTGATTCTTCAATAATTTGGGGTAGTTTCCATTCTAGCGTCCAACAATTAAGACAATGAACACTTTATCAGTCGGGATTGATAGGTTTAGTATCGTTATTCTTAATAACTTTACTTTTACCATTACCTTGTATCAATTCCATTCTAATTTTACTTCTTTAAACCTCATCCTTTTCTTAACGGTTTAAGAGAATGCTCCCACTCATTTTAATGAGTCTTTGCTTAGATAAACAAAATTGAAATTCATGAAGACTACTCTTCATTCGTTTGTTTAGTCTTAAAACTTTCATTGAAGTGGTTGCGGTATTTTGGTCAATTACGATTTCTAACAAATCTAGTCACCAAAATGATTTAACGTTTCAAGGTAATTAACTCAATTAAGCATATGAGAAACAATTCATTGTAAGTAGATATGTTAGTCAAAAATCAAAAACCCTTTTGACCACGAATAACTTTTATCTATACTCTTCACAAGAGATCCTTGCAATGGATAATACGAGGTTTTTAGAAGAAAATTCAAATTTGTCTTTAGTTACGTTGTTTTAATGGAGATTTGAACTAAAATCGAAATGATATCGTATATAATTTGTGGTAAAGAATTAGAACAATATGATTAACGGAATAATGAAAACAAAACATTTATCGTTATAATAATACTTGTAAATAATTTAACAAGTAAAGCATTCACATAGTGACCTCTACCCAACTATGATAAATGATTCCAAGATCCAAATTCATATTAACTTGGGCACGCTTTGGCGATACAACCCTCATCAATATAACTCGGTGGATTAACTCTTAAATCGATTCTACTTTTAGAACTCTTGGTCGATAAAATTACATTAATATTTATCTTTAGCCCAAAACACATCCGGCTATGGTCGAGAATACTTTTGTTGAGGTCAACCCAAATTTCGAATAAATGTGTCCATGATCCAAATTCACATTAACTTGGGAACGCTTTGGCGATACAACCCTCATTAATATGAATTCGGTGGATAGACATTTATCACCCACTTCCCCTACGTAACAAGGTTTGTACCCCGGTTTGGCCGAGCGCAATCCCTCACGAAATAGGTTTTCATGGTTTCTAATTTTTGGTAAGGCTAAGTCTCAATTGTTTATTTAGCGAGAGGTCATGTCAATTTATTATCTATCATGTTTTAAGTGAACTAAAGCGGAGAACTACGATAATTGTAATTGACACGGTCGATAAACTCGATTTAAAATGCATGTTTAGTTATGGCGGTTTAGCGAAGCATGCAACATATAAATAAAATGCAAAGCATAAAAATAAAATTCTAGTATGGCCTTCCTAAAATAATAAATCTAATAAAATATTACAAATTCAGAAACCAACTCCTTTGGTCCCTTGAACTTCGGTCTTGACACGCATCTCGAGGTAACACCGTCTTCATGGAAAACTCCGAGAAATTACAAATAATAAATAAAAATTACATAATTTCCTATAATACATTTGTAATAAAAATAAATCTATTAAATTACAAAACGGTGATACGAGATCACAATAATTACAACCGAATCGATATTTCCATACATTTCGGGTAATATCAATTTAAAACTAAGGCCATACTAAGTAAAATTACATAATTCAAAAATTACATAAAATTAAAATATGACAATCATAAATAAAATGCAGAATTATAATATGTATGAACATGCTTAATTTTATGCTAAATCGCCTTTTAAGAGCCAATATCGTATATTATATTGGTTTTTATGGATTTGCGTGATTTAACTTATTAAAATCACAATAATTACATAAATTCATATTTATGTACAATTTAATTACCCTAACCATGTTAGGACTCAAAGCTTAGTCTTCACTAACCTATGACAATAATTCAACTTGATTTCTTAATATTGTTCATTATGGACCAAAAATACAAAATTATGCTATGACCATTAAAATATAAAAATTTCAAATAATTTCAAAATTTGAAATTTAAAACTCATGAACATTCTGTAAAAATACCATGACACTCATAATGTTCAAAAATTAGGTTAAAATTTTCGAAAATGTTTCGAGAAAAATAATGTTGCGGTTTATCGGTTTTAACAAATATGACCATTAAAATATGAGAAAATTTATTTTCATCAACTTTTCATTTTTAGATCTGAAATATATGATAAAATGCAACATGTAACGTTTTTCTTTAGTCATGAAGTATGTTTTGGCATTATAACTAATTATAGTCACTATTTATGTGATTTTTCATCAAAAATTCATAAATCATGCAAAAGGACTTCACTATAGCCAAAAATTTTACACACATCTTGTAAAATTTCATATGACAACATACTAAATTTCCATGACCAGATTCGAAATATAACTCATATTAACCTATTTACCCATTTAAATACGATTTTAACTTATAAAATTCATATTTCGAGCAAAACAACTTATTTTAACATGAAAATTTACAGGCCATCAGTATGTATTACAAGTGGAAACATATCCAAAAACCACTGGAAAATTCGTAGTTTATCTATTTTTCGTCCAAAAATGACATTTTTCTCATAAAAATCACCTTTTAATGCCAATAATATATAAAATGAACAATAAAATCCATAATGAACGAAAATATCCCAAATATATTTTAGGACCATAAACTTTAACATGCAAAGTGATTTCATGATATATCATAATAAACACAAAATTACAAGTTTTATTTGTTAATAAGATTAACTCGGAAAAACAATAAACCGATTTGCATGCAAACAACTTAAGGCTCTGATACCACTTGTTAGGATTCATTAATCTCATTAGTATACATATTCATATATGAATTAATTTATTTGGTCATAAAATAAATACAAGATCTTATTCATGCAAACATAAAACAAGGTAGAGAAGAAATCGTCGCTTCTTACATTGGTGTTTCGGATTTATTGGGCACCAACAAGATCTCCTACTTGTTAGTTCTTGAGCTTTCAAACAATGGATGAACAAAGATTCAAATTATAATCTCTCCCAAAAGTTTATACCCAAGGAACACCCTTAATAACTAATATTATTATGAACTAGTAATAATACTAATCTTACTTAAAATTTGGACACAAAAATATTGATTTTGTTCTCCTCTATTTCGGTTAAGAGGAGAGCATTTTATGAGTTTTGTTTCTCTAAGTTTTTCACAAAATGTAGAGAGTTCTATTTTTCTAACACTCAAAAATCACATACATCTTTGAGTTGTAGAATGAATGAATAATAATAGAAGAGAAAACTCCTTCTATTTCTTATGGTTGGCCGAAATAATAGCCTTGTGTAGCATGCCCAATGCTTTTCAGTTTTGTTCTTCACAAGAGACTAGGCATGCAACCCTAGTTTTAGGTTTGTTCTTCTCAAGATGTTTAGCCGTGAATGCCTACACCCTAGGGTTATGATTGTGTTTGTAGAATAAAAAAATTCAAACAAAAACAACCCTAAAACCCCTCCAATTTTTTTTTTTTTTTTTTTGATGACGAGGGGTTGAATCCCCCCGGGCACATGCAATACCCTGCAAACCACGTGTGCCATGTAAGACATCCTTTAGGATGACAGGTAACCGCAGCACTCCCGTGTAGGGAGTCGAACCTGGGACCTCTCAATTCGTTGCCATTGCAACGCTTTGAGGCACTCCCAAACTCCACTACACCCAAGCCACTTTGGTTCATTTTATTGTTGTCATTTGTCAATTTTGTCATGTGTCACATGTTACATGACATGTTACACTATAGTGTATTTTTAACATATTAAAAATCAACATATTAATAAAATATGTCACATACAAAATTTAACTAGTAATTCTTGATTACTTGTACCAAAATGGTTTATCAAATTATAAATTACAACAACTTGTATTTATAATAAATTATCCATTCTGTTTCAATTGTTTCGTAACAATAATTCAATCTAAGTAATAAAACAATTTGATTACTTAGACCGTATCTTATTTAATCGAATTACAATGAGATACGTTAATATTCTTCACAAAATCATCCGTCAATTTTAAGCAATTTAATTAACTCGTATCGACATACGATTAATTAAATGATCAATTAAGAGTATTTCCCTATAGGTATGACCTAAGGGGATCAACTGATTACCACCGTCGCACGACAGTAATGTCAAACTCTAGTCTGTCAATCATTACCGATATGTGTTGACCAGTTGACTGTAAAATATTAATTCCCACATGTATTCTTAAATATGAGATTTAAACATGTGATCATTATGATCGACAGTTGTGATCGCATTATTGTCGGTGGACACTTATTCCAACATGTTTAACATTACGCATATAAAAGGAATATATCCAACTTGCAGAAATCTTGAAAACCTTGTTTTTTATCCTCATCAGGGGCGGCCATTGGAAGTTGGGGGCCCTGTTCAAAATACTATTTAGAGGCCCTTATTATGGTGATCTCGTATTTCTCAATGCACCTCGGCAAAATTAAAATGTAAAATGATACGGAGTGGATTTTATTTTAAAATATACTCCCTTCGATCCGGTTATTTGTTTATTTTTGCTTTTGGCAAAAAAATTAAAGAAAGAGGAGTAGACCATATTAAGTGTAGAGGAACAAACCGTCTATAAAATGAATTCTCGAAATAAAAAAACAAGTAAATAATTGAATGATACACCTAAAAATGGAATCGGTAAATAAATGACCGATACGGAAGAAGTATACCTTTAAAAAATATTAAAATTACGTCGTAAAAGTAAATTAATTAAAATGCCATGAGTGAGATACGGAGTAGGAGTACTAATTAGAAAGGTAGTAATAAGGGAAAAGAATTGAGTCATTAATAAAAAAGAGGAGCTTGCCAGGGATTGAACCCATAACATTTTGCATTACCACAATGAATAGGAAAGCCACCGCTTGCACAAAGAACATTGATGGCAATTTCGCTCGTTAATTAAAATATAAGTATACAAAAGTGTTTTTAGATGAGGCCCTAAAAGCATTTGGGCCCTGGTGCGTAGAACCAAATTGCACGGTATATGGGCCGCCCCTGAGAGTCCTACTACTCTTACCTATTTATGTTGAACTATACATCATTCTACTCTATAAAAGCCTTTGTTATTGTACGTTCCCTCTCCCCTCTCATTATCAGTATTTTGTTTAATTTTGTGACTAATTTAATAGGAATTATACATGTGTAAATTGTAGTTTTAGATTTATATAGCCTGATCTTTGAATTTTGACGAATTTATTTATGAGATTTGTTTTTGTTCCAGTAAATGATGATACATCCAGGTTCGTGGCTATTCAACATATTATTCATTGGTAAACATTAATTTGAGGTGGGAATTGTTATATCTTCATGTTAAGTTACATAATGGTCATAATATTTATAGCCACCATATCAAGTTGCGTAATGTGAATGATGTTGTTATGAGGGGAGGGTAATGATAATTTTCCAGTGGTAATTTTACAGAAGATTCGTAACAAAAATGCATCAAATTACACCAAAATGAAGATTCATACATATATTATTTACGATTGCGAAAGTGAATTAATTTAACGAGAAGGGGTCTGGGACTACCTTTCTTTTGTTTTGATTCCTATATATTTATGTTTTTTTAACTTTTTTATATGTGCACGATATGTTTTTTTTTTAAGATTGATTTATAACGTTCAAATCTTCGCCTACAACGAACCTTTTATTGTGAGTATTATATGTAAGACCGTCTACTGTGATGGATGTTGACATTGAGCTTTGGTCCGTGACCGATTTCAGGATGAGTAGAATGAGGAGCCTAACTCCAATAATGGCTCCAAGCACCTGAAGATAGTATGCATATAAAAGTGTGATCCACCATGAGATAGGATTGATGTGTTCTACAAATTTTAATACAGAGCAATGATTAACGTACAACAATCTGAAAGAATGAGAATAAATTTTCAAAAAGCCACGCAGAAAAGCAACCTGCCCTTCAACTCCAAACATTCCTTATTGGATGGCGTTGGAGCATGAAGGTCATGTACGATATAAAAGTTCTCCAATTAAAACAAACTTCTTCTTTATAAAGGAGAAGGCCATGTAACATGAAAGATATACATTAGTTTTCCAATTAAAACAAACTTCCTCTTTATAAAGGAGAAGGCCGGGCTACATGGAGAATATACATTAGATAAGGTTAAATGCTAAATCATATTCGGCATTGTATTTGTCTAACGATTACTTATGGTTCGATGCAGCAAACACAACAAACGATAAGTCTAACCAGCAGACAATAGTATGCTAAGGAATACTGGGCTACTTTATCCCTTATTGTTGCTCCTCATAATTTTCCGAAATCTGATTTTTAACGAGCAACTTTTTCTGTAGGATGTAAAAAGATCATTAAAGGGACGAACGCGGGAAAATGAGGTGTAATAGTCAAAGATTCAAAGTTAAAAGTAAAGTCTATATGATAATATACTGAGTATCCATATCAACCGTAAGTTTTTTGTTTCAATTTATTGATTGATCGAATTGACAATATCGTTAATTTAGACAAATAAAAGAGAATGAAATGAAATACCCCCATAAACGGCAACAAAATCAAAACAAATTTAGATAATCAATGGATCATTGAGCGAGATGAGATAGAAAGAGCACCACCATATGATTCAAGGCTTCAAGCAGATATCAATCAACTGAACCATAAGGCAAAACCCATAGCAATTTCCACATAAATTACTCCAACGAACAAATGTATCGCAATTTAATACATCCTTCAATTCTTCAAATTCCAATCTTTGTTAATACTTAATATGTAAGTCATATACAATAAAATATTTCCTATACCAATTATAATATAATTTTTTTTACGCTAAATTCTGTTTATAAATAAAGTCTGCGAGAATGTTAGGATACAACCTGTTTTAAAAATCGTAAATTTTATAACTATTTGGTAGATATAATTTGTAGAATTTCTTATCTATTTCAAACAAAATTTAAATGTTAATGAGAGTTCTTATCATATCTACCGAAATTCTATCTCTATTATTAGTAATAGTAATTGTATTAAAAGCCTAACCTTATATTCTCATCCAATAAGTCTCCCTTGTGACGGATATACCCGTCACAAGTTTGTAATGGGTATCCATCACAAGTTTGTAATGGGTCAAGTATCTCCCACTTAGATAGATAAGACAAGCTTAGGTAATCAATAGTTAGTCTTTACCTATTCATGTGGGTATTATTTGGCCCATCTGTCCATCACGAATGAGAATGTGTGTATTCTCATATTCGTAGAAGAATTAAATGTATGCACATTATTTTACAACTCAAAGTCTAAAATATAAAGTAGTGGAACACATTATTGTTACAAATTGTTTTAGTATCCGTGCAACGCATGGACATGAAATCTAGTAATAAAATAAAGCAAACCTTTCACATTTCATTTCTCCTTACACCATATTTATGTCTATATTAGACTTTCTACCATAATCTATATGTCATATTTAATTACATACGATAATATCTTAAACCACTCTTGTATAAAGTAGAATTATAATTATTGGTAATCAAGCAAACCTTGTACATTCCATTACTCCTTACTCCTTATTTATGTTTATATTAAATTTCATAATAATGAAAAAAATGATGCTCAAAACTCAAAAGTCATGAACCTTGATTCATATTTATATTTATATTAAATTTGATAATAATGAAAAAATGATGCTCAAAAGTCATAAACGCATGCTTAATTGTTTATATTTTTGTTGGAAGGCATAATTTATAAACCAAAATTCTTCCTATGATTCTATTACAATTAAGGTAAATGTAGAGGCCCGGTTCAAAATACTATTTAGAGGCCATTGGAAGTTGGGGGCCCGGTTCAAAATACTATTTAGAGGCCCTTATTATGGTGATCTCGTATTTCTCAATACACCTCGGCAAAATTAAAATGTAAAATGATACGGAGTGGATTTTATTTTAAAATATACTCCCTTCGATCCGGTTATTTGTTTATTTTTGCTTTTGGCAAAAAAATTAAAGAAAGAGGAGTATACCATATTAAGTGTAGAGGAACAAACCGTCTATAAAATGCATTCTCGAAATAAAAAAAAGTAAATAATTGAATGATACACCTAAAAATGGAATCGGTAAATAAATGACCGATACGGAAGAAGTATACCTTTAAAAAAAAAAAAAATTACGTCGTAAAAGTAAATTAATTAAAATGCCATGAGTGAGATAAGGAGTAGGAGTACTAATTAGAAAGGTAGTAATAAGGGAAAAGAATTAAGTCATTAATAAAAAAGAGGAGCTTGACAGGGATTGAACCCAGGACATTTTGCATTACCACAATGAATAGGAAAGCCACCGCTTGCCCAAAGAACATTGATGGCAATTTTGCTCGTTAATTAAAATATAAGTATACAAAAGTGTTTTTAGATGAGGCCCTAAAAGCATTTGGGCCCTGGTGCGTAGAACCGAATTGCACGGTATATGGGCCGCCCCTGATCCTCATCTTAATTCTCTCTTAGCGTTTTTTATTTTTATGTTCTTCTCCTATATGTCCAATAAACTTTTTGTTTGCGATAATAATATGTATATTAACTATTATGTCAATAATACTAATAATACAATTCGGTTGAATTTCAGGTACAAGATAGTAAATTAATTGTATAACATGATTTTCTAATTCATACGTGAAGCAAATCTTCCAATATTTCTATTGGAAAAGGTATGTGTTCATGGAGCAAATCTTCAAATATTTCTATATTTAGATGTGAATTCATTTGCTTCTCTTTTTTATTCATTGTCAGGGAATTTTTATCAAACGATCGATTGGAATTTGGAATATAATGGAATGAATAGTAGGTTTGGTTTTGTAAGTGACAATTGACAAAAACTTTTGTTAGACGACTCAAGTAAAATAAGATTTACAATTGGTTAGTGAAGTGTCTCCAGACTCCAGTACATGATGTGGTAGTCTACATGTGGCGATTTATACAAATATATTACTATATTATTGACTTGATAGTTTTTTGTTGGATCAGAGTAAAGAAGATACTTGATGTCTTAGATTCACTAAAAGGATACCTATAGTTACGAAGTATTTTTTTCGTGGTAATGATGCGTGCATATATAACTTATGTATGTGTCTATGGAAGCAAAAGTTTACGTTGAATATTGTGGGGAGGTCTCTGCGAAATTCGCAATATTTAAAGGTCAACGTAAAATTTGCAATATTGTGGAGTAATTCACATAGAGAACTCCATATATGGATTATGGGTAAGAATGTAGGACTTCTAATTTTCTAAATATTGTCGGAAGATGCACATAGACTTCTTATCATTAAAGTTAAAAAGAGTGGTACTGAATTTCTCGATGTTTTCTTTTTGGGACGAGGTGGCATAAATATGGATCTTTAGTTTAATGAGTGTTAATCATAGAAAAAGAAATACAAAACTATATATAGACAAATTTACTGTCTCACAATAAGTTAAATTATAATATTTTATAATTGAAAGTCAAAGTGAGTTTTAAAGTGGTCACGATCACCAATAAATTAGGTACTTTCTTAATCAAGACGGGTATAAAATGAAAGAGTCACTTTGAAGATGATAAACAATAATATGATTTCAAAATAACATAATATGCCACGAAAAAGCGGTCTCTCACTTTTCTTAGAATACGTTTTTTTCCTATACTCAACTTAACTACTACGGAGTATGTAATTTGTCACTAAATTTCATTGAGGATCAATATATTAATCGTCTTCTTTATTGTGCTCAGTTTGATCTAAACAAAGTTCGTGGAAAAAAAAAACGTAATTGGTATATGCAACTATGCATGGTAAATTGGTAGTAACTAGGACACATAATGAGTATGATCAATATTTAACTTCTACGGAGTATCAATTTCCATCTTTTTATTTTATGATGATTCCTACACATGATAGGGCATCAAAATTAAAGTATATGTCTCAAACTCCACAAAGAATTAAACATATATTTCCTCCGTCTCGGTCAATTATTATTCTTTGGTTTTGATACAAAGATCAAAAAAAGGAGGGAGTCAATTATTAGATGACAAATGAACTAAATTGGGTGTGAATGATCAAACAGCTCATCAAATTCATTCCTAAAATATAAAGGACAACAATTGACTAAGACACCCAAAATGAAATAGGACAACTAAGACACCCAAAATGAATAGGACAATAAATAACTTAGACAGAGAGGGTATTAAAGTATTAATGCTTAATAAATACTTAGTGGACTGATTTTAAGTGTGTTCATTATTTCTGGAGCTATTCTCAATTTATTCAATATCGTTATTTTTATAGGCAACTTAGGTTAGTCAATTAAATCTTTACTATAACTTAGCATATTTTGTAAAAAAATGTTTAATGCATGGCCGTGATATGTATAAAAGGAGCTATTTCCGAGTAAAGAGTCCCAACATTTTCAAACTCTTTCGAGCAATGCGAGAGAATTCAACTTTGTTAAAAACTAATTAAATGAATTATTTTAAAAAATTAATCAAACAAGTTTTTAATAGGAATATAATACAATAATCCGTATCTCTGTAATTTTGCTTTATTTTTATTTTTTTCAAGAGGGTATAACTGTATAAGCATTGGATCATACATATCATATGTTTACTACCGTTGTAATGTAAAGTCATGCGCCGTACATAACAAATAAGAACAATCCAGTAAGCTATCAGAACAAGGCCAGCAAGGGATGCAAAAATCATGGGGTTTTACCAAAAAGTTACGCGACTTAGGAATTACATATCAAGCAAAACCTGAAGTTCTAAATAATCTACTGATCAAATAAAGTGTCATGCAAATAATGTAGTGGAGAACTGGAGATAGTGAAAACATAAGATATCGTGCAAGATGACTACCTTCAAATGTCATCAAATATATATTTGTAAATTTCTCCCCGTCCCGGTTAATTGTTATCTATTTTCATTTGAACTGTATTGGTCAATTGTTATTTAATAATCTATTTTTCGTAAGGTTTAAACAAGTTCACAATTGGACAAACGATATAGCAAGTGATCGAGATGGAGAGAGCTTTGTTTATTCTATTTTTAAATAGGTGGAAAAGTTAAGCTCTTTTAAGTTAGTTCAACTCCTTAAAAAGTTAAAACTCAATTTATACCCATTTTTCTAGAGTTATGCTCATATAATTTCAAATCCCGTTCTATAAGTTTAGTCCATATAAGTTAATCTCTTATAAGTTCTGTTCGGAAAAATTAAGCTCCTGTAAGTTCAGTTCAACTTTTATAGGATTGCATCATAATAATAGGATACTACAAATTGGCCCGGGCATTAAATCTAGTATATTATTAAAGGAACTTTTTTTGAGCGATTACAGAGAGTCCACCCTTTACGAAATACTCAAAGTAATAAATTAATGAAAAAATAACTAAAATTAAAAGGAGTTGGGTCGATCTCTAATTCTCTATAGCAATTGAATTACGCATGTCTATCCTATAACAATAATATATTAGTTAATAATAATAATAACTAAAGGGTTATTATGACTTCCCAAATACTTCCATGTTTCCCATTACTTATAAAAGAGATGATATTATAATCCATTCTGCTCTCATTTAATTTTTGTTAGCTTTTTTCTGCTTTCTTTTTTTCCCGCACTTTAGATGAACCCTTTGTTTTATAATACTATACATAAAAAAAATACTAAGGGCTCATTTGGTTGGCACATTAAAAATGGGGGAATTGAAAAATCCCATGAATTGGAAAAATGGGAGTTGTTTGTTTACCCAAAATCCCATGAATTCTATTTTCATAGGCATTCTCAACTCCCCCATAATGGAGGAGTTTAATTACCTATCCCCCGGTAGTTGGAAACTCCCATGTCAATTTAACTCCCGAATGCCAACCAAACGTGTTTTAGGCGATTCACGTGAATTGTCCAATTCATATGTTTTGTAAAAACATGCAAAATTAATTCCCATATGGCAACCAAACGAGGCCTAATAGTGTGTTTTGTTCAAAATTTCAGGTAGAATTTATTTACTTCGTGCGTGGAAGAAATCTTCAAATTATTTTATTGTAAGGTAAGTTCAATAATTCACATTGTGTTAGCAATTTTTATAGGTGTGACACAATTATTCAGTTATAACTCATATCATACGCTTATCTTACACACGATTAGTAATGCTATAGAAATATTATCTATAAAATTCAAGAATCCTAATTTCTCTCATACTCTATCATTGCGTTGGCCTACATACGACACTAACCAACATACTTCCATAAAGATTCTACTCATGTGTATATATAAGGGACTACCAACATAATTGATACGAACTTTGTACGTGAATTTTATTGTAGAGAGGACTTTAATCTATCGTATCTACACATATATAGTTTCCATTGTTCGTATTATTAGTTTATAATCCCTCCGTTTCGATCCTTTGTTTTAATCAAAAGTAAACAAATAGTAGGAAGGGAGTATATATTGTGACGATGCCGATGTCGTCATTGATTTTTTTATTATTGTTGGATTGCATATGATTTTTTATGTTTACGTTGTCTTTCTTTTTTTCTTTTATATTGTTCATTATATGTTACTTTTATTACTTTGTTTACATAATCTAATATTTTCGATAATTTTAATGACCAGGTCACGTTTATTTAATCTCACAGTTGAATTCACCGAGTTCACGAAGGTATGGCAAACTGTTACGAAACACTTTTGAGTGACGTGAGGAGTTCAACTTTAACGAACTCCCTAAAATAAATTTAAATTTAGTAATTTAGTAAAAAGTTAATAAATAAAGAGGATATTATTTGAATTTTACTTCAATACACCTAAACTTGAAAAAAAGAAAGAAAAGAAAATCGTGTCTCACAACTTGGCTACAACAAGAAGTTGATTAACTTACTACTAGTTTTAAACCCGTGCAAAATTGCACGGGTATGTATTTGTGTCAGTATTAATGTTTTTGGATGTATATTTGTTGTTACATTTCTATTGTACTTATCTAGTTGATCTAAATCTACGATCTACATAATTTATCATGACGATATTAACGTTGCCTATCATTCGTACTTGTAGAAGTAGAAATTACTCGGTAGCCTATCATTGTCATCTTCCGAATTCGGAGTGCGAGACTGATAGTAAAATTGCCAGAATTTTTGCTCCAAGTACATAAATCCTCGGTGATGAACGACTTTCTATACATATTTGAGAGGATTATTTTTTTCTAAAAAGAACATATTTTAAAATTTTTCGACTGTTAACTTATCGTGTTGTTATTATTAAAAAAATATTTATTACAACAATAGCGAATTATTTATTATAAAAATTTTATTAAAAAAATTTTAATCACTTGTAAATTAAATTAAATTTTTTTTTACAGTTAAAAAAATTAAAATTTGTTTTAAATTTTAGTTGAAGAAGACTAAATTAACTCGGTTGCCTATCATTGTCACCTACCATTTTCGGTGTGCGCGGTTGATAGTTAAGTTGCCGAGTTTTATATTCCAAGTAAATACTCCGTCATAAATGATTTTTTTTAAACAAAAATTTTTGTACCATGTACTTTTAAAAAATTATGTTGGGATGTTGTTGCTGCATGGCACAATAATACTAACCAAAATACATGAATATTTTATACTTCAAGTAAATACTCCGTCAAGATTTATTTTTTTAACAAAAATTATTGTACCATGTAGTTTTAAAAAATTATGTATGTAATTTATTTACGTTTTATGTTCGATCCCGTATATAAATGTAATTCCTTCTTGAAATTATGTAATTTTATTATTATGTAATTTTGTTTTAAAAATTATGTAATTCAATTTCATTTCCTCGCACTTGTAATTCAATCTGCGTATATGTTATTAATTTTATTTACACGGAATGTATAAAATTATTTCATAATATTAATTCATAGAATTTTTTCATAATATTATTTCATAGAATTTGTGTAAGGCGGAATTTATCGCATGTTTGAAAAGACGGAAATCTGAAGAAATAAATACATTGCACACTCAAGGGTCCCACCATTAAATGAATTTTCAAAAAAAAAAAAAAAACTGCATTAATGACGTGGCGCGCTGAGGATTGAGTATTGTCTTTTGTAATAATATAGATAAGATTTTTACATTATGTAGATTTATATTATAAAACATATAAAATATTCATATATCGTAGAATTTGCATAAGAAGATAGTTTAATCTCTAACCAATTGCGTACCAATTCGGAGTGTGTATGTATAATAAGGCTCTTATAATCACAATGGAGTTTAACTGTTTTTGGTGCGAACAATGGAGTTTAACTGTTGTTGTTCATGAAACACATATTTCATCATCAGTGCAGGAACATGAGCTCCCGCTATATAATATATGGAGTTTGACTGCATTACATCTTGACCCGCTAGATAATATGGATCTAGGAGCACAATTGTGTAGGTTACTGATCTTCTTGGCATGTAGCGTATTCAATATGCAATAATTCATGCAGTATTATAGATACCTGTATCTGTGGATATTGGAATTTACAGAAATCCCGACAAAACACCCGATGATGATAGGACACATGTTTAGTTATATCGCTCGTTAGCGGTTTCGTTTAGTGATGCGGGACAAGCGTTATTTGACAGTCTTATAATTTAAATGAAATTTAAATTATTTTGAAATAAATAAAATTATTTCATCGATTTTCAAATTTTCAAGTTTATTTAAAATTTAAGCTTTTATAATTTATTTGAAAAATAAATTATTGTTCAAATTTTTTATTTTAATTTATTTGAAATAAGATATGTGACGGTTTTATTTTATCGCTTTATTTTTAATTTGAAAAGTTAATTTCAAAGCGGTTTTTAACAAGTTTTTTAAACGATTTTAAGCTCGTTTTAAGATGATTTTAAGCTCGATTTTTGGACGGATTTTGACACGAGTTTTGAGGTTTGCTTTGACACAGCCCATTCCCCCCAAGGTCCCGGGTTCGAGCCCCCATAACAACACCCTTTCCCTTCCCTTTTTCCACCCCAAACCCGACACCAACAACTCCCTTTCCCCCTGTTTTTCCCGAGCCCAACCTGCAGCCACACACCACCCAAACACCAACCCAACCCAGCCAACACCGCACTCCCACCTTACCCATCAACCCAACACCTAACCTAGGTTAAACCCTTAACCAAACAAGCACCAAAACCCACCCAAAAACCCCACACCCGTACCCTATTTTGGGCAGAAAAACAGGGACTCCTCGAGTCCATTTCGAAGCCCTATACAACCCCTACTTCCTTCCCTATCTTTCCTTGCTTATTCCCCAAGTAAAGGAAGATATTTTCTCATCATAACCAGCTAACACAATCCTCTCATAACCGAAATAATCTCCCTTTCTCTATCTCTTTCCATAACTAACATATCCACCTCCACCTTCCTTATTCTCGTCCAACTTCCTCTCCCCTTCTACAAGCCAACCTTACACCAGCTATATGACCTAACCCTAGCACCCCTACCCCATTTCCTATATAAACCAACACCCACACACCATAAAACAGGACGAAAAAAGAGACAAAAACCACAACACTCAACACGGCTCAAAACCCTAGCAAATTACCATCAATCTCACGTAAGAAAGCTGCCCTAAACTACTGTCATACCCAGAAAAAAAATACAAGGTTCATACAAAGGATTAGATGAGCATTAGAGCATCGATTTGCTCTCTTGTTTATGTTTTCTCGCATTTTGGACAACCAATGTTCTCGTCCAATTCTCGTTGTTTTTAAATCATTTTTACTTATGTTTCTTGCTAAAGTTTGAATCTTTGGAGTCTAAGAATTCCAGGACATCTTTCGGATATAGATTTGAGCAAGAAACGAAGTCACAATCGTTGTTTGAAAATCGTTTTACGAAGTACAACAAAATCGCATTTTTCTGAACTCGTGTGAACTCCACCTGTTCTCACTCGTTTTAAATCATTTCAAAGTATTTTTTGCTTCTGGTTTTTTTTGCTAAAGTTAGAATCTTTGGAGTTTAAGGATTCCAGAACATCTTTCGAATTCAGATTTGAGTAAGAAACGAAGTCACAATCTTCGTTTGAAAATCGTTGCACGAAGTGCCTTTTACGCGAGAAAGTTTGTTTGTTTTTCGAAATTGTTTTCGTTAAATTGTTTTGAAATCTATTTTACGATCGTCGAAGACGCGCATTCTAAGCAAAGCTTGCATACGGGATCCCGAGTGGTGTCCAAGTTTACGTGTAAGTTGAGAGTGCACAAAATCCCGTCTCTTTCCTTCGTCTTTTATCTCGTGTTTGTCACGGCCTAAGGCCTTTTTTATCGCTTTTTTATCGTCTTTTAATTATTGTCTCATGTTAGTTAATATGTTTAGTAATTATAATATTAATGATGGTTAATTGCTGTTTAGAATAAATAGTATGCTAATCATATGCTTGTTTTATTTTATGAACATGATAGTTAGAATAATTGCATGTTCAGTTTATAAAATGAAACAATTTGTTAATTGCACGACGATAACATGTTTTAAATTAATTAAAATAAAATTTTAGTTAGTTTAATTCGTTCTCACATGTCTCATATTTTGTTTTAATTTTAATTATGAAATAATTAGTTTAATTCACATGTTATACGTGTTTTATTTGATTAATGATGCATGTATGTTATTTGTATCGTTTATCATTGCTAAATCATAAACTTGACCAAAGTAATATGTAGGATGCATGGTAAATGAATTAGACATTCATAGGTCATACAAAACCCGACATAGGACAATTTAAATGAATTTCTTTAAAGAATTTAAATGAATTCATCTTCTTTTATGACGATTTATCGCTAGTTGAATTGCGCATGCTTAGCATCCGATTCATTGCACTCGATGACTAGAATAGTCAACGTTGACCACCTGTTTTGGCCGTGTGATGCCTCGGCCTTCGTGCCTATTTTGGTTCATTTTTTTTGTTTTATTTAGTTATTGCGGTTTCATTTCAATTGTTATTGTAATTTAATGGTTGTAATTATTGTAATTAATTCAAGCAATGTAATTTGTACTTTAAATATGGGTCTAGTAAGTTCTCTATTTTAAGTCAATATGATTTTACAAAACCTTTCTTTTAGTTGGTTAAATCGAAGTATTTAATCAATTAAATCGAAGTGAGTGCGCAAAACGATGATGAAACTAAGGACGAAATGCTATGTGAGCCGTGGCCTCATCATTGGCACGTTTTTCAAAGCTTAAGTAGGCGTGTCAAGCGTGTGACAAGTGTCGTGTCTTAGCAATTGTATTTAGATCGAGTTGTATCTTTAATTCAATTGTTTTCAAATCGAGTTGACGAGAATCGTCTGGGTTGTAATAGTTATTTCCCCAACGGCTCCGCCATTCCCATCTAAGCCATGCTTGTGGATGCTTGTTAGTATAGTTCAAATCAACCTCACATGCTAAACAACTTGGACAAAGTAGATTAGGCATTAAACGATTAGAAACCAAGCTCACATGTTAGGATTAAAATGGTGTTTTGCATTCTCTTACAACGAATCGTAGCCATATCCAATTAGCCATCGTAGTCCTTTGTAGAGGCCGTTATTGCAACGGGCGGGGGTGGGTGTTTTATTAACGAACTTCCCATCACGTACTTTCAACAACGAACTCAAATCTCGTTTTCAAAATGGTTCCCAAATTTCCTTAAGTTTGGTGGCGACTCCAAACGATATTCAAACCCGTGGATTGCGATCAAATCCCTACATCCACATTTTGCCGACTCCGCTGGGGAGTTGTAACTGGAAAAGGAAAATGATGGCTAATAGGACTAACACCATGATTCATTTTGCATACATGCATCACCCATTCGAGACTTTAGGAGGGGCACCTCACCCATTGGGTCGATTTCAATGGTTAGGAGGTGACGTCCACTATGCTGATTTAAGTATCAAGATGGTACCACCGAGATCTCGAAGTACTTGCTCTTACCATATTCCACACTTCTGCTTATGGGAGGCTTGAGTTTCTTTGATAAGGTGGATCATTGGCATAGACCCAATTAGAGGATCGACCGAGACTGAGAAGAGTCTAGGTTTATGCACGACTAATATGTGAATACTTATGTGCTACATGATCATCCTCCATATTTTTTGAAAATTTCAAGCTGTTTGTGTCAAAACCGTTTTTTCGAAAAAAACCGTCTTCAAATCAAGCATGTTTTCAAACTCGGAATGCTGCCGAAATAGATGTAGGTTTTTCGACCAAAATGAGCTTTTTATAGCCGACATGCTGCCCATTTAAAACCTCATTTTCAAATCATCCAATTTCAAATCAATTCCAAAATGATCTTTTACCTTTCCCGAGCATAGAATATGTTTCGAGTCGAGTCTAGTCATGGCTTGGGTTCAAGTGAACCATGTCTAGTACACAACCCTAGTGGGTTGCCCAAGCCACCTCTTGGGTCTAAGTCAAGCGTGTTGACCATTTGGTCAAAGTCAAACCACCAAAACATCCCATGTAGGCCACCCGAGAAGTTTCCTTGAGCCTATGAACCATGTTTGGTTCAATCACGGGTTAGTCACACCGGGTCAATGTCAAGTCTAAGTCGAAACATTATTCGAGTTGAGTTATAGTCCTTGTCAGGTCTAGACCCCTCTCCCATGTGACCGCTTTACAAGTGAGCCACTTATTTCATTTCCTGGGTTGGGTTATGTCTTTGAGTCAAATTTGAATCAAAGGTCAAGTCTGTGAGTCGAGTCCTTGTTTGTGCAGGGGATTTTAATTCAAGTATTGATTGGTTCGGGGTTTTTCTTGTAGAAAGGCCGCCTTAAACCCGAAAGAAAGCAATGGAAGCTATCGTCGCTAAGCTGAATTAAACTGTGGAGATGATGATAGCTCGATTGGATGCTATAGCAGAAACTATGAGTGGGGAAAAAGCTGTTACCACCCAATCGGAAATATCTGAACTTAAGAAACGAATCGAGCTCATGAAAAGTCGATTGAAACCATCGGAGGATATCCGTTATGACCCTCCGGTCCAAGACCACCATCGGCCCAAAAATTTCTTTATAGGAAAAGTACTTATTGATTGTTTAAAGTACCTCCCGAGCCCGAAGAACGAAGTTCGATTCGGGGATTGCGGTACCGACTGCACGCCATACATTCTCCAGAATGGGAATGAAATCCATAGAATTTGGGACGATAATGAAGATGATATCTACCTTACCCAAGGGGCAATTATCCCACGAACCCAAGATGAAATCTTGAAGTTAAGGAAAGATGCCCTCGAGTCCAATCATTTGACTCGATCTGGGTGTCCCTATCGAGTTGAGAAGGCAAGCCACACCTCTATTTTCAAGGATGTCCTGGACAAGGCACCTCAAAAGAACCTATTTTTCACTTAATGAAGGGTCGACCTTAGAGGCTTCCCTAATTAAGCAGCTCCAAAAGACTAAGGCAAATGTCTCCATTTGGCAACTAATCTTAAGCTCATTTGAACACCGTCAAGCCTTGCTACAAGCACTAATGAACATGACCGTATCCCCAAGCACTACTCCAGATGATATGGTCACTTATGTCGCCCAAAGTCAACCACGGCTCACTAATGCCATGACCTTTTCAGATGAAGACTTACCTCCATTTGGGCCAAAGCACTGTTTGGACATGTATATTGTGGTGGTATGCCTCCAGAAACACATCCCAATGACCCTTGTCGACAACAGGTAAACTGTCAATGTCCTACCATTAAGAACTGCCCACGTGTTGGGCCTGGACAAGAAAGATTTCACTTCAACTACCCAAACGGTACGAGTATTTGATAGGACGATCCGTCGGGTATCTGGAATCATCGACTTGGTAATTCAAACAGGATCCATCGAAAGGAAGGCGGGCTTCCAAATTATCGATGTAGCCTCATCATTCAATCTGTTATTGGGAAGGCCGTGGATCCATGCTGTAAGGGCCGTGTCCTCCACCCTACATCGAAAGATCAAGATCCCTTTCAAAGATGGAAGCATCACCATTGACGCCACACCCATCGTGGTGGCCGGAGGGGATGTCACCTCCAAAGTAAGTCTCGAGACCACTAATGATACTTGTGGTTTTGAAGTTATAAGCATGATCGAATCCAACCTTGAGTTAGGAAACATGGACCTATACACGGGAAGTCACATTTGTGAGACAATTCTCAAAACGGGAAAGTACTTCGGTTTTTCTATGTACCCCCGAAGGGAGGACACGTTTGTGCTAAAACCGGCAGTCCTAAAAGGAACAACATTTAGGCTTGGATATGAGCCCTTTGAAAAATATCTTTTGACAAAGAATAAGAAATCGGCCGGAGGCCAAGAAATCGAAAGGAGCCATACCTATTAATGCTAAATGGGTATTTTGTAAGGGACGGAGAGGATGAACCATGTTTGGACTTTCCCGAACCCATTTATGACTGGAAGAATAAAAGGATGGTTCCTGGAATAGAAATATTCAAAGACTGTTACTACATTCCCGAAGACGTGTTAGTTGTGATACCAGAGAAGAACAATTCGATCCCTATCGAAGACGGGAGAGCATTGGGTCTTATTTTGGTGAAGAAATAAAGAAGGTAACGTCAAGCGAAGACTTGGTTAGCAAGATCCTTCGAAGTGACAGGTTCGATCCATCTACCCTCATCACTGATGTAGATCTTAAAAGGAATATCTCTGGATGGCGGAAAACCGTTAAATGGACTGACAATAGAGGACTCCTCTTCAAGTTGACTACGGGATAAGGAGAAATGTTCAAACTAGATGATGGTTCCGAGTCTGAGTCCAAGTTTGAGTCTGAGTCCGAGTCTGATAAGAGTCCTAGGTTTGAGTCTAAGGAATCAGGTGTCGAAGCCACCCCCTCCCAAGTCTTTCCTTTCAATGCACCCCTTTCTAATTCTGGTATTCTTGGGGCTGTTCCGAGTACCACTGTTGTCTTGCCACTGACCTCCTATCAGTTGGCTCAAGTGTTAGCGCATTTCGCGCAATTTCAAATTAATAATAATAAGATGAAATAGTTTGCTTGTGACTTGTTTTATTTACATTGCAATTCAATTTTTAAAAATAATTGTTTTAGTAGTGACATTGAGAATGAGGCCGAAGGCGAACAGGTTGAAGAAGAAGAGGAGGAGGTAGAACCACCTCCACAATTGGTCAAAGGGTTAGAAGAATATGACCAAAGAAACTCGGTGATCAAAGATACTAAAACTATCAATGTGGGAACCACCTTAGAACCACATGAGCTTAAGATAGGAACTACCTTAGATCCCATATAAAAACAAGGGTTCATTGACCTGCTGTTTGAGTGCAAAGATGTGTTTACATGGTCTTACAAAGACATGACGGGAATTGATAGGGAAATTGCAGAACACAGGATTCCGATTAAAGTAGGGTTCAAACCAGTAAAGCAGGAGCTATGCAGAATGTGTTCAGAGTAGTCTTTAAAAGTTAAGGAAAGAATTGATAAACAGCTCAAAGCCGGGTTCATCAAGGTGTCATAATATTCGGATTGGGTCGCCAATGTAGTACCAGTACCTAAGAAAGATGGTAAGGTTCGCGTGTGCGTGGACTTTTGGGATCTGAACAAAGCAAGTCCGAAGGACGACTTTCCATTACCTCACATCGACATTTTGGTTGACAATACCGTAAATCACGTATTACTATCTTTCATGGATGGATATGCCGGTTACAATTAAATTAAGATGGCCGAGGAAGACATGAGTAAGACAACATTTACTTCACAATGGGGAACCTATTGTTACACAGTAATGCCTTTTGGATTGATAAATGTCGGGGTAACATACCAAAGAACAGCAACGACGTTGCTACATGATATGATGCACAAAGAAGTTGAAGTTTATGTCGATGACATGATAGTCAAGTGAAAGAAACGTAGCGGCCATCTAGGAGCACTGCGAAAATTCTTTCAAAGATTGAGAAAGTACAACATGAGATTGAATCCATAGAAGTGTGCTTTCGAGGTCACCTCTGTCAAACTATTGGGTCATATCGTTGGCCACCGTGGCATTGAACTAGACCCATCAAAGATCAAAGCCATTATGGAAATGCCTCATCCCGAGATCGCGAAAGAAATTCGAGGTTTCCTGGGAAGAGTTCATTACATAAGCCGTTTCGTCGCGATGTTAACAATGATTTGTGAGCCGATCTTTAAGAAACTGAAGGTCGGAGAACATGTTATATGGGATGACCAGTGTCAGGACACATTCGATAAAATAAATAAAGTGTTATCTTCTCCACCAGTTTTGAGCCCATCAGTAGCCGGGCTGCCATTATCGCTATATCTAACTATCATGGATACAGCAATGGGGGTTATGTTAGCCCAAACAGTTGACAAAGAAGAAAGAGATATTTACTACAACAGTAAAAAGATATTAGACTATGAAGTAAAGTACACACCTCTTGAAAAGACGTGTTTGGCCCTAGTCTGGGCAACGAAGAAATTAAGACATTACATGCTTAGCTACAGTGTGAGTGTCTTCTTCAAAATGGATCCGATCAAGTACTTGTTTGAAAACCCAGTGCTAAATAGAAGAATGTTGAGATGGACCCTCATGTTATCAGAGTTCAATCACAAAATACATACCTTTGAAAGTGATCAAGGGAAGAGCAGTCGCCGATTTCCACGCCGACCATCCAATCGAAGAAACATAAGTCATTGACACTTGGTCATTTCTCGAACGAAACGTGGTACACGTCGAGAATGACATATGGGATTTGTATTTCGATGGAGTATCAAATTATATGGGATATGGAGTGGGTATACTTCCTATCTCACCAATATGTTAACACGTGCCTGTGTCCATCAAGTTGGATTTCAATGTCACAAACAACGCCGCTGAATATGAAGCATGTTTGCTTGGTTTACGTAGTGCTCTTAACTTGGGTGTGAAGAAATTGTTAGCACATGGAGACTCATCCCTTGTGATCAATCAAGTGGGTGGGTCATGGAAAATTAAGAGCAAAAGTTTGGCCCCATATCAAACCAGAATCGAAGAGTTTGAAAAATACTTCAAAGATATTCGATATGTTCACCTCCCAAGACAAGAAAATCAGTTTGCAGATGCATTATCAAAGTTACCTGCCTTAATCAACATTCCCGACCACATAGACAGTATGCCAATATGTGTCAAACGAAGATCGTCACCTGCCTATGTAAATGCAATCGATGATGCCAAGGAAGGTAAAATCGAACCATGGTATACAACCATTTTGAAATTCAAGGAAACAAGAGAGTATCCTCCCGACCTTGACACGCGTGGAAAGCGCGATCTACGAATGTTATTCGCCCAATTCATTAAGTCCAATGACGGGCAATTATATAAGAAGACGGCTCAAGGTGTTTTGTTGCGATGCATCGATAAAACAACAGCTAAAAAGGTTATGGAGGAAGTCCATGACGGTGAATGTGGGCCACACATGAACGCCCATATGTTAATCCGTAAGATCATAAGGCTTGGTTATTATTGGACAACGATGGAAACAGATTGTTGCAAATATGTCAGGCACTGTCATAATTGTCAGATATTCGTGAATATACAGCAAGTGGCAGCTTCTATGTTATACACCATGACGTCACCCTGGCCATTTTCAACTTGGGGAATCAACATTATCAGAGAACTGGAGGGCATTGTTTTATCATTGTTGCAATCGACTACTTTACGAAGTGGGTAGAAGCAAAGTTTTACCAAGTGCAAAAAGCAAAGCAAGTAGCACAATTCATTCAAAATGACATCATTTGCCGGTACGGAGTATCACATGAGTTCATCATTGATCACGGAACTCATTTCCAAGCTGAGACCACAATTATACTTGAAAAGTATAAAATCAAACATCACAAGTCATCACCATACCAACCACAGACGAATGGTGTGGTAGAAGCTGCTAATAAAACAATCACAACCATTTTGAGGAAGTTGTCTGACAACTATAGAAAGTGGCCAGAAAAGATACCCTTTGTATTATGGGGGTATAGAACTTCAATTAGAACAGCCACGGGCGCAACCCCGTATTAGTTGGTATATGATGGAATGGAAGCGGTTTAACCAGTTGAGCTGGAAGTACCATCCCTAAGGATCCTACTGGAAAGCCAGGTTTCTGAAGCAGATTGGGTTCAAGGAAGATATGATTCACTAGTCATGCTTGACGAGCAGCGTTTGAACGCATTGTACCATGTCCAACACTACCAGAAAAGGATAGAGAGAGCTTTCAACAGAAAGGTGAAACCAAGGGGAATTAGTGAGGGTGATCTAGTTCTCAAGTCGGTTAGAGCTTTGTTACTGTTAGGCCCAATTTAGCCTGGTCCGACTCTAACCTGGCCCGACTTTACTGGGCTGATTAAGGCAACCAGGGACCAGACAAATCTAACTACTATTTGGGAGATGAAGAGTATTACAGCATAAGTAGGCTACTAAATCCTGGAAGAAGAGCCTGATAATAAGTGCAGAATAGCCTGGCAGGGCATTCAAACAAACTGGATTAAGAAGATAAACAAGAAATGCAGTTGTATGAACTAATAATCACGTCCTATTCTCAAGGAAGACCAAGTCTAACTATGAGACTATATCATCCATGAATGTAGATGAGTAAAAGAAGAAAAGCTGAAGATTGGTTAAGAGTGGAACAAGTCAACCGGATTAATAGGGAGTGTGCCCTATTAATCCGGTAACAGCCCCGACAATGGAGAGGGACGTTGAGATCAATGCAACGTTAATATTTGTAGAACTATAAATAGCATAATCTAGCATTTGTAAGGATGATTCATTGATTATTACTTAGCTATTTCACAATTTACCTTTCATTATTTCCCGAATATTCAATTATATACACAAATTTGTATTCAGCTTATCCAAATAATACAAGTGATATTCTTTGTACTCAGTCTTTCCTCATTATTTACTCACAATATTTTTCCAAGCTTATAGAACTAGATATTCAAATTACTCTTTAATCAAGCCGGATCCATTCAGGGAAAATCCTGCTAAAACAATTGGCGCCCACCGTGGGGCATCTAGTTCTTTAATCAAAAAATTCCTTTTACCAATTTCCACTTAATATTCACATACAAAAATGGTGGAACTCACCTCAGAACAACAATTAGCGGCTGCCCTGGCCAAAATCAAAGAATTGGAGACAATTCAAGAGAAGGCGGCCCAGGCAGAAGCTACAATCAATAGGCTTAAGGAATCTGAGTCTAACCTAAAGAAGAAATTGGAAAATCAGGCTTCAGGCTCCAAGACCAGATTCGAGCCAGGAACCCCATTCTCATCCATTATCAAAAACATTGACTTTTCCAATTTTGGAACCCCGGAGAAGGATACCTTATCCGATACCCGGACCATTCCCAATGATGAAACAAACAAAACTGAAGCAGCAATAATGATGGCTATGCTTCAGGAAATTCAAAAACTCCACAACAAAATAGAAAATATACCTCGAGTGCCAGACCCTGTGGCTGAAGTAGAAATTGACAGCTGTAGATACCCGTATCCGTCGATATTGGAATTTATAGAGAACCCGACAACCACCCGATGATGATAGGACACATGTATTTATTTAGTTGTCATTGTCATTATTTGGGTTCGTTTTACGATGTAGAATGAGCGTTGTCGACGGAGTATTTTATTAATTTAAATGATATTTAAATTAATGTTTTTTTTAAGTAAATTCATTTTATTGTTTTATTTTGAATTTATTTTCTCAATTTTATTTTATTGAAAATAAAATAAATATTTGATTTGAAAAATCATTTTATGAGTATATTTGATTTGAAAAGTCATTTATTTTAATATGTTAATCGATTTGAAAAATCGATTTTAAAAGCGAAGAAAACTCGTTTTAAACATGTGTTTTGAAGCTCGATTATAGCTCGGTTTTTGAGCCCGTTTTCTTTACGAGTTGGCACGAATCTCGAGTACACTAACCAACCTAAGCCTCTACCCATCCAACCTCAGTTCAAACCCCATAACCATGGCCCAAATCCCGTCCCAAATCACCCCCAACAGCCCGCAAAAACACGAAGCAGCCCCCCTGTTTTGCAGCTCAATCCCGAGCCCAAAACCCGCTCCAAATACCACCAAAACCCGTGCCCATTAACTCTAACCCATACCCTAATATCCTACCCATATTACCTTACCTTAATCACCAAGAAAACCCCCCATACGAACCCTAGAAAACCCCCCAAAAGCTGCTGAACAGCAGCTATGCTCAGCCGAGCCCGTCTGCCTCTCCTCCCTTTTACCCTACTTTAACTCCTTATAAATACCCACCCTTCACCATACATTCATTACTCTAAGTTCTCCATACATACTACCGTCACTCACAAGCTTTAAACTCCAGAAACAAACCCTAATTGCCTCTCAAAAACCCTCCACAAAACCGACATCCAAACTGGAACAGTTTGTGTGTCCTCTTCGAAAAACAATTCGTTCCTCAATCAAACCTCCATCAAAATTCGAGTTTCTTGTTCCTAATTAACCATAAAACATCCATATACATATTAGACAAAGATTTACGAGCCAAATTGCCCTTGAGAGTACACGAATTCCCTCGAAAAACAGAGTGTTATACACTCTGTTTTCGCGGCTTGTTCCTGTCTGTCCAGTTCTGTTTGTGCTCGTTTTTCGTGTCCAATAACTCAAAACGAGTAGGGGTTGTTTTAAGATCTCTGTTATCCTCTCTTTATAGTTTTCAAAACATCTTTTAAATCGAATTTTCATCGTGAAACGAGGGAGAAATCGCTGTTTGAAAGTTGCTGTCCAGATTCGATAAAAACGCGTGTTTGCTTTGTTTCTTCGTCGACGACGGCCTCTCGAGATAAAATCTACCATCGATTACGACCCAAGACGGTGTCAACGATACATGTAGGTTGAGGGTGCATCAAATCCTCCTCTTTCTCCCTTTTATTTTGTTTTTTTATGTTTGTTTTTTATAGTTTGTTTTTATTCGTTTATCGTTTTTGTTTATCGATTGTTTAATTAACTATGAAACTAGTTTAGTCCGAGGATGAGTTAAAGTACCACCATGAACACCCGCGTTGACTTGAGATGGGAAAGAAACCGCTACATCAGTCGGTCGTACACCCCCGTCTCATTTACATATCCTCGTGTTCAAGGTAGGGCATAAATAAAACGAACTTCTAACTTCGCTCCTCGTTTTTGACCCTTTGTTTGTTTCGGCCAATTCGACACACCCTAGGACCATTTACATGTTATTATGACCTCTGATTGTTAACATATGACTTATTTAGGCGACATTCGATCATTTAAATAACCTAATTAGACATGTTAGGGTGCTTCGACATAGCTTTTAAAATAAATCGACAATTCTGTAACTTAATGAATGCATCTCGCTCTTTCACCTAATTTCTCGCTAGTATAAGAGTGCGTGATTAGCACCTTCTTATTAACACTCGATGAGTTAAATCAACTAGCGAATTTGACCTAATTTGACCCTTTTAGGCCGTGTAGAATGCGCGTTTGCAAGGTATCTTTTCAAATTGATCAACGTCGTTTCTAACTAGTTTTCTAATTTGTTTCGAGCTCGTTTCGCAATCAATTGATCTAACTAATGAACCTGACCTAGGAATTAGGGTAGCCGTGTTTGGTTTGGCCGTGATTTGGCCGTGTCCTTTGATCTTTCTCGTTTCGTTTGTTTCGCATCGTTTGTTCTTTATTGCTTTATCACTTGTAATTTATCGTTTGTTGATCGAGTTGTAATTTTCAAGTTAGTTTTCTTTTATTGAGTCAAAACCTCTTTCAAAAACCTTAATCTTGTTTGGTTAGACGGTTGTACCCCAATGCAAGTGAGAGCGTAGTAAATCGCATGTTGCTTAAAGCAACATGGCCCGGTTTATGCTAATGCATGCTTTGGTGCGTGACCCAATGTCTAATTCGATAAGATTAAGTGAAAGCACACATTACGAGGAGTGACCCAAGGCCATGAGTCATGTGAGCCGTGGGCCACCCCTTTGTGCACGTTTTCCTAGGCCGAATGGCCGTGTTTTGCGTCGTGTGCGTAGCGTTGTATTTTAGATCGAGTTGTATCTTTAATTTATCGTTGTGTCGGCATGAAATGCCTGGGTTGTAATAGGATAGATCCCAACGGCTCCCCCATTCCCATCAAGCCTTGTTTGTTTGCTTTACATGTTGTTAGATCAATCAACCCACATGCTAAATTACAACTTTGACAAAGTTAGTTTAGTTGCATTTAAAACGACATAGAAATTGTTGTCACATGTTAGGGTTTAAAACGATGTTTGCATATCATATATCGTAGTAGCTATGACCTTGTTTGAAATCCGACACTTGACTTAGTAGAGGCCGTTATCGACGGGCGGGGTTAGGTGTCCTTATGGGCTTCCTAACACGTACCCTCACCCCTTACTCAAGATCTATGGTTTGTGGATCCGTCTAAATACCATTGGATTACGAGAGTCATTCAAATTGAGTGATATAGGGTACAAGTCTTTATCTTTAATCACTCGTAGTCGATTGGCTTTATGCTTTTTTATGAAAGGTGTAAAGTTGACTTGAACGGTTCCAAGTTCCCATAAAACTTGGTGGCGACTCTAATTTGTCTTAATTCGATTCGAAAGAACCTCGAGTCGATTATGCCTAGTGTGGATCCCGCGGACGCAGTTCCCGAGGGCCTTGTCCACAACAGCTTTGCTGATTCACCCTTTGCAGATGAAATTGCAAAGATTGATCTCCCCAAGAAATTCACTGTTCCATCCATGAGAACTTATGATGGAACCTCTGATTCACAAAATCACGTAGCCATACTTAAACAGAAGATGTTAGCCGCCTCAATACCCAGTGAACTCAGGCAAGTTTGCATGTGTAAAGGCTTTGGCACAACCCTGATTGGAGCAGCATTACAATGGTTCATCAATCTCCCAAATGGAGGTATCAAGAATTTTGCAGAACTAATCAATGCCTTCAATCAACAATTCGCAAGCAGTAGGGGCATGGCCAAGAGACCCAGTAACCTGTTCAGTGTCAAGCAGCTTCCTGAAGAAACTCTCAAAGAATTCCTGGCAAGATTTGTCAAAGAGAAGGTAGCCATTCCCAGGTGTGACGAGGAGACAGCGATAGAAGCCTTCAGGCAAGGGGTCCTGCTCGACAGTGACATCTATGCAGACTTAACAAAAAAAGACTGCCCAACCTTTGCCACTGTTCAATCCATCGCCTTAGAGCATGTTAGATTGGAGGAAGATCTCAACTTCAGAATAAACTCGTCCGGAGGAAAGCAAGGCTATGGACACACGAACAGGAAAAGCTCCTACCAGAAAGGAGGCAACACCAGATCAGCACCTTATTCCAGGGCACGAACGATCCAAGTCAATATGGCACAAGAACACAAAGGTAATCTTTCTAGCCTACCAACTATTCCTGAATATAACTTCTCTATAAATACTGCAGGATTAATCAAACGCCTGGAAAGCTTGGGAGATACGGTCAGATGGCCTAAAAAATCCGACAACCCAAGGAAATATCCAACGAGATGGTGTGATTTCCACCAGGATATTGGGCACACCACATAAGAATGCATCCAACTCAGGAAACAAGTGGCATACCTCCTAAAGAAAGGCTATCTGAAGGACTTAATCCATCAGCCAAAGAACAAAGATGAAGGACAAAACAAGAGAGATTCAGGAAACGGCAGAGATCCTCCTTCTCCTCCCCCCATCTATGAAGTCAAGTTCATAAATGGAGGATCAGAAATTTGTGGTCTGACCAGCTCGGCTGCCAAAAGAATATCCAGTTAGTCTAGAATTCAGCCCCCTCTTAGATCTAAGTCATTGCCTGCTATTACTTTTGATGACTCAGACTTGCAGGGAATATCAGATCTACATCATGACAGCTTGGTAATTACCATGCAAATTGGCACAACTAAGGTGTCAAGAATCCTGATAGACGGAGGCAGTTCAATCATTTTGGTGATGCTTAACGTCCTGAAAGCTATGAAGATAGATGAAGGAAAGATCATCAAGAAATCCAGCGCCCTGGTTGGGTTCAGCGGAGAAACAAAGAACACCCTGGGAGAAATTAGCCTGCTAACCTATGTGGAAGGCGTGGCTTCATATGAAAGATTTGGGGTAATGGATTGCCTATCCTCATATAACGTAGTCCTGGGCAGACCATGGATCCACAACGTCAAAGAAATCCCATCAACATACCATCAGTGTGTGAAAATACCAACCGAATGGGGGATAACCACCATCAGGGGAGAACAAAGGACGGCTCAGGAATGCTACACCCAGGCTTTGAAACCATCAAAGTCAGGTAAGTCCCTTGCATAGCAATTAAATTCACCTGTCAGGGAAGAATATATTGCACAATCGCAGATGGAAACAGGAGAGGTCATTTTGGACCCAGAATTCCCTGACAGGAAGGTACTTGTAGGGTCAGATGCACCAGACTCGGTCAGACCCAATCTGGTCAGCTTTCTCAAAACTAAAATGTCATGCTTTGCTTGGTCACATTTTGATATGACTGGTATAGATCTTTGATATTATAACCCATAAGTTAAATATTGACAAATCATTTAAGCACATGCAAAGAAAAGAGAAGAAAATTTGCTGCAGAAAGACATGAAATCATCAACCAAGAAGTTGACAAGCTAATGGACATGGGAATGATCAGGGAAGTAATGTACCCTGATTGGCTTGCAAATGTAGTAGTCGTCCAAAAGAAAAACGGCAAATGGAGAGTCTGTGTAGACTATACCGACCTAAACAAAGCCTGCCCCAAAGATCAATTTCCCCTGCCACACATCGATGCAATGGTGGATGCTAACTGCAGCCACGAGATGTTAACATTCATGGATGCCTCCGGTAGTTCAACCAAATAAAGATGCACCCTGCAGATCAGGAAAGTACAGCTTTCATCACTAAAAGAGGGATATACTGTTATACTGCTGTTAGGCCCAATTTAGCCTGGTCTGACTGTAACCTGGCCTGACCTTACAAGGCTGATTGGGGCAAACGGAGACCGGACAGTTCTAACCACTGTCAGGCAGATGAAGAATATTACATGATGAATAGGCTACTTAGTCCCAGAAGAAAGGCCTGAAGGTAAGCACGGAATAGCCTGGCAGTACACCTAAACAGGCTGGATTAAGCTGAAGAGCAACAAAACGATTATATGAAGATGAATGTTCATGTCCTATTCTCAAGGAAGACCAAGTCTAACCATGAAGCTATATCACCAATGAACCTGGACATACAAGAGGAGAATGAGTTGAAGAAATAATCAAAGGAGAACGAGTCAACCGAACTAATAGGGAATGTGCCCTATTAATCCGTGCAGAATGCTCAACAAAAGAGGAAGACGTTGAAGATCAATGTAACGTTTATATTTGTATAACTATAAATATTGTAATCTGGCATTTGTAATTTGATTCATCATTCATCAGTGTTAAACCACTTCACTACTTATTTTTCATTATTTTACGAGCACACAGTTACTTAAACAAATTTGTTTCCAGCTTATCTAAATAAGATAAACATTATTCTTTATACTTAATCTTTCCCTGTTATTCATTTACAATATTCCAAACTTATAGAGCTAGATACCCAAATTATTCTTTAATCAAGCCGGACCTATTCAGGGAAAATCCTGCTAAAACAATTGGTGCCCACCGTGGGGCATCTAGTTCTTCAACTAATAAAATTCCCTTTATCATTTTTTCGTTTAATATTCACACACAAAAATGGTGGAACTCACCCCAGAACAACAATTAGCGGCTGCCTTGGCTAAAATCAAAGAATTAGAGGCAATTCAAGAGAAGGCAGTCCAAGCAGAAGCAGAAGTCAATAGGCTGAAGGAATCTGAGTCTAGCCTGAGGAAAAAAATTTGAAAATCAGGCCTCAGGCTCCAGGACCAGATTCGAGCCAGGAACCCCATTCTCATCCATTATCAAAAACATTGACTTCTCCAATTTTGGAACCCCGGAGAAGGATACATTATCCGGTACCGCAACCATTTCCAATGATGAAACAAACAAAACTGAAGCAGCAATAATGATGGCTATGCTTCAGGAAATCCAAAAACTCCACAACAAAATAGAAAATATACCCGGAGTACCAGACCATGTGGCTGAAGTGGAAATTGATAGCTTTGCTGACTCGCCCTTTGCAGATGAAATTGCAAAGATCGATCTCCCCAAGAAATTCACCGTCCCATCCATGAGAACCTATGATGGAACCTCTGATTCACAAAATCACGTTGCTATATTCAAACAGAAGATGTTGGCTGCCTCAAAACCCAGTGAACTCAGGCAGGTCTGCATGTGCAAAGGCTTTGGTACAACCCTGGCCGGAGCAGCATTACAATGGTTCATTAATCTCCCAAATGGAGGTATCAAGAATTTTGCAGAATTGATCAATGCCTTCAATCAACAATTCGCAAGCAGCAGAGATATGGCCAAAAGACCCAGTAACCTGTTCAGGGTAAAGCAACTTCCCGAATAATCTCTCAAAGAATTCCTGGCCAGATTTATCAAAGAGAAGGTGGCCATTCCCAGGTGTGATGAAGAAACAGCGGTAGAAGCTTTCAGGCAAGGAGTCCTGCTTGACAGTGACATCTATGCAGACTTGACTAAGAAGGCATGCCGAACCTTTGCCACTGTTCAATCCATCGCCCTAGAGCATGTCAGATTGGAGGAAGATCTCAACTTCAGGACAAACTCGTCCGGAGGAAAGTAAGGCTATGGACACACTAACAGAAAAAGCTCCTACCAGAAAGGAGGCAACCCCAGATCAACACCCTATTCCAGGCCTGAACGATCTGAAGTCAACATGGCACAAGAACACAAAGGTAACCTTTCTAGCCTACCAACTATTCCTGAATATAACTTCTCTATTAATACTGCAGGATTAATCAAACGCCTGGAAAGCTTGGGAGATACAGTCAGATGGCCCAAGAAATCTGACAACCCTCGGAAAGATCCAACGAGATGGTGTGACTTCCACCAGGACATTGGGCACACTACAGAAGAATGCATCCAACTTAGGAAACAAGTGGCATATCTTCTAAAGAAAGGCTATCTGAAGGACTTAATCCAAAGACCAAAGAACAAAGATGAAGGACAAAACAAAAGAGATTCGAGAACGCTGAGATCCACCTCCTCCTCCCCCATATATGAAGTCAAGTTCATAAATGGAGGATCGAGATCTCGTGGTCTAACCAGCTCGGCTCAAAAAAAGAATATCCAGGAGTCTAGACTTGACCCCTTCCAGGTCCAAGTCATTGCCCGCTATTACTTTTGATGACTCGGACCTGCAGGGAATATCAGATCTACACCATGACAGCTTGGTAATCACCATGCAAATTGGCACAGCTAAGGTATCAAGAATCCTGATAGACGGAGGCAGCTCAATCAACCTGGTGATGCTTGACGTCCTAAAAGCTATGAAGATAGATGAAGGAAAGATCATCAAGAAATCCAGCGTCCTGGTTGGATTCAGCGGAGAAACAAAGAACACCCTGGGATAAATCAGCCTGCCAACCTATGTGGAAAGCGTGGCTTCATATGAAAGATTTGGAGTAATGGATTGCCTATCCTCATATAACGTAATCCTGGGCAGACCATGGATCCACAATGTCAAAGCAATCCCATCAACATACCATCAATGTGGGAAAATTCCAACAGAATGGGGGATAACCACCATCAGGGGAGAATAGAGGACGGCTCAGGAATGCTACACCCAGGCTTTGAAACCTTCAAAGTCAGGAAAGTCCCTTGCATAGCAATTAAAGTCACCTGTCAGGGAAGAATATATTGCAGAAACACAGATGGAAACATGAGAGATCATTTTGGATTCAGAGTTCCCGACAAAGAAGGTACTTGTAGGGTCGATGCACGGACTCGGTCAGACCCGATCTGGTCAGCTTTCTTAAAACCAAAATTTCCTGTTTTGCTTGGTCGCATTTTGATATGACTGGCATAGATGCTGATATTATAACTCATAAGTTGAATATTGACAAATCATTTACGCCTGTACATCAAAAGAGGAGAAAATTTGCTGCAGAGAGGCATGAAATCATCAACCAAGAGGTTGACAAGCTACTGGACATGGGAATGATCAGGGAAGTAATGTACCCTGACTGGATTGCAAATATAGTAGTCGTCCAAAAGAAAAACGGCAAATGGAGAGTCTGTGTAGACTACACCGACCTAATCAAAGCCTGCCCAAAAGATCCATTTCCCCTGCCACACATCGATGCAATGGTGGATGCCACTGCAGGCCACGAGATG
Organism: Silene latifolia; assembly: GCF_048544455.1. Taxonomy (NCBI): domain Eukaryota; kingdom Viridiplantae; phylum Streptophyta; class Magnoliopsida; order Caryophyllales; family Caryophyllaceae; genus Silene; species Silene latifolia. Next base: position 410,452,850 of record NC_133538.1, read on the forward strand.
TTAACATTCATGGATGCCTCCAGCGGATTCAATCAAATAAAGATGCACCCTGCAGACCAAGAAAGCACAGCTTTCATCACTGAGAGAGGAATATATTGTTATATTGCTATGCCCTTTGGATTAAAGAATGCAGGTGCAACCTATCAAAGGCTAGTTAACATGATATTCAAAGACCAAATAGGAGATACAATGGAAGTCTACATAGATGATATGGTATTCAAGTCAAAAAAGGCAGAAGACCACGTCAAAGACTTGGAAGTAGCCTTTCAAATACTGGAGAAATTCAATATGAAGCTCAAGCCACAAAAATGCCACTTTGGAGTCTCAGCAGGCAAATTCTGGGGCTATATGGTGACAAAAAGAGGAATAGAAGCCAGCCCTAAACAGATCAAAGCTATCCTAGAGCTAGAACCACCAAAGACAGTCAAAGACATACAAAAGCTGACTGGAAGAATAGCGGCCCTGAACAGCTTCATTTCAAGATCATCAGAGAGGTGCAAATCATTCTATAACCTGCTAAGGAAGAACTGTAACACTACGAATTTTCTTTGGTGACTACTCGACCGAGTAGAGCATACTCGGCCGAGTAGTGCTGTTGTTATGAGTTGTTTTGGTTCTGCCGATGAATACTCGGCCGAGTATAGTGAATACTCGACCGAGTAGAGGATACTCGGCCGAGTATAACTTTACTCGACCGAGTATTCGGTCTGGCGAGTATTATTTGACGGTTTGATTAGGGAGCGTTTAAGATTTATTTTATATCCCGCGTCAGTTTTCAAAACATCATTTCTACTTCATCATTTTACGTTAACCCTAATCTCTCCCTAATCACTCCCTAATCATCCCACTGCTTTGTTGTTTGCAAAACCTTCGGAGTCCATACGTACAATTCCTCATCCTACTGTTGGTAAGTTTTATTCTATGTTGTTTGTATTCGTTGGGGTTACTGTAATTACGAAATTGGGAATATGGGGGTTGTGCAATGTGTAATTGTGTGATATGATTATGGTATAGGAGAAGACTTCGCAGAGGAACCTTTCTGAGTGTGCAAGTTCATTCCCACTGTTGATTTCTAAGGTAGGGTTTCCTACTCAGTTTAATGTTATTGTAAGACATGTTGTTGTGATTATTGTTATCTGTTGATCATCGGAGTATGGAGATTGTTGTGACGATGATGGTGTAAGAGTGTTGAGATGGCTGTGGTATCTTGTGTTTGTGATTGTGGTTGAGTCACTTGCGGGAGTGGCTTCACACCCTAGTTCGCCCTTCGTGGAACCCGCCACGGGAGGGGATGTGCACATTAAGGGACATGGATGGTTGTCGCTCGTTGAGGAGCTGGACTAGGTGGGATCGGCTGCGGTCACCCACTGGCGGCGAGGATTACCTGTTGCGATGGGTAATATGGCAGGGCTACACACTTCAGTGTGTAGTCGGTTACTGTGTGAGAATAGAGTAATGGGAATTGGCGATGATCAGTGGATTTCTCCGTTTGTTTGTCTTAATGTTTGAGTAATACTGACCCCGTGTTGTTTGTGGAATCTGCGGTGATCCATTCGGGGATGGTGAGCAGGCTTGACAGGTATTGCTAGTGTGAGCTTGGGAACTGTCTGGGGAGTATCGCCATCACCAGTCATAGCATCACCGTCTGAGTCTTAGATTGGATTTCTTTTATTGTTAAACTTTGGAGATTGTATTTTGTTAAACCAGCATTTGGATTTAAGATGTTGTAAACTTTATGCTTTACAGTATTTTAATAAATGTGCTCAGTTCAGACGCTTTTGATATGTACTAAACTCGGGCAACCGAGATGGTAACACACTTTCATGGTAAGGTGGTCCTACTAAGGCACCTTTGTATGAGGGGGTGTTACAAAGTGGTATCAGAGCCGAAGATTCCGGCACCTAAACAAATGAATATAATGAACCTAGGGAGTCTAAATAAAATGAACCCGGGGAGAGTTGTTTGGAGCTACCGCAAAGACTCGGGAGACGTCCCGGAGTCGCAAGTTAGCCCTCACTAACTCGAGCCGGTAACATGGGGAAGTGTGATGAGAGCTAGGTTTTGTATGTACATGTATGTGAAGATGCATGTTGGTAAAAGTTGATGGTTGAAAGTATGTGTGTTGAAGTTCCTAAATGTTGTGATGGGAGGAATGGTGGATGTGACGGGTTGTGAATGTTGGTCATGTTGGATTTAGCATATGTATGAATTGTATGCTGATATGATTCTAATGTGGCATTAAAGTTCTTGATATATGAATTGCATGCTGATGTGATTATAACATGGCATTTAAACTCGTAATATTATGCGTTTGCTGCGGGAATAGTGAGCATGATAGGGGAACTTTATACTGTATACCCGTCTATTTTGTGACTCGGCCGAGCAGGGCAGGTACTTGACCGAGTAGGGAGCACTCGGCCGAGTAACCAAGAGCTCGACCGAGTATTGATTTGCAGTGAGTAGCAGTAGCTACTGTTTGTGACAACTCGACCGAGTAAGAGGTATACTCGACCGAGTAGTGGCTACTTGGCCGAGTGTTGTTTTACTCGACCGAGTGTTATTTTTGAGTTTTTGAAGTTCGCTTATGGAGTCGAAATACTCGACCGAGTATCTAGGATACTCGACCGAGTATCTAGGATACTCGACCGAGTAGTCGTTACTCGACCGAGTATGTTGGTATACTCGGCCGAGTGTTCTTTTGGCGGAGGTTACTACGTTTTGAGTTGTAGGCTTTTGTGTTTACGTTTCCGTGTTTCTTGTCAGTTCAGTATGCCGCCCAAAAGAACTCCCGCGCAGATCCAAGCTTCGAAGATGACTCTTGATGAGGTTGCTCGTATGATTGAGCAACAAGAGGCTCTCCTTGAAGCTCTCAAAAATGTGGGAAAGGGGAACGAGAAGTCGATGGATGCAACTCAACTCAGCATCATCATTGCTCGCTTCAACCCTCCCACATATGACGGGGTAGGTGAACCAAAGCTACTCGAGAAGTGGCACCGTGAGATTGAAGCTCTCATGGAAATGGTTAAGTACCCCGAGGACATGATTGTTGAGCAGGTAGTGTACTACCTAAGAGGTGAGGCTGCAGTTTGGTGGCAAAATGTCAAGGAAGATGCTAGAGCATACTACCAGGTGGAAGGAGCTATTCCGTGGTCTGGGTTGAAGAGTGCTATGAGAGAGCAGTTTGTGCCGGAGCATATCCGACACAAGATGAGATCCGACTTTGATTCCTTCACCATGACCGAGGAGATGACGATCCACGATTACTATCATCGGTTTTTGGAGCTATCTCGTTATGTTGAAGATATGCAGCTAGGACAGAGAGGTTTGGCTCTCCGTTTTGAGCGGGGTGTATCTGCTAAGATCGTGAGTCGTATGCCAGCCGGGGTTGATACTGACCTCAAGGAAGTGTACTTGAGAGCGGGTCAAGCTGAGAGAATGGTAGATCTCTCAAGAGAGATCGACGAGAGGACTAACTCTGAGAAAAGAGGAAGGCTGATGGTGGAAACAACAGTCAGCCGACCAACAAGAAAGGGAATTTCAACCATGCTAAGGCTTTTTCTGGTGGAGCTGGTTTCTCGGGAGGATCTCGTGGTTGGGGAAAGAATGAGGGTCGGGCTGTGAGTGACAACTCCAATCTTACTTGCTTCAACTATGGTGAGATAGGCCACAAAAGACGGGAATGTACGAGCTACAAACCCGACACTGGTTCAGGAGCAAGGTCAGGGAATTTTCTCAGGGGCCGACTCAGAGTTTTGCTAGTAACCGACCGGGAGGTTCATGGGGCAACAGAGGAGGACAGGGCAACCAGGGCGGTTACAACCGCGGAGGTGGTGGATCTTATCAGCGCCAAAACAATAGCGTCACTCAGGATTCGGCAGCCAAGCCAAGTACCTCCAATGCTTCAGTTCAGGGTGGAAGACAGAAAAACAGTGGAAAGCTCTTCATGATGGACAAGCAGGAAGAACAGGATGATGCTCATGTAGTTACCGGTACCTTTCTTGTTCATAATGTACCGTCCTTTGTTTTGTTTGATTCCGGGGCTACACATTCGTTTGTGTCTAAGAGTCATGCTGTGTCTATGGGTTTGGGAAAGTTTGAGGTTGTAAAAGATGATGTATTCATACCTTCAGGGGAGTCTGTGTCATGTCTCAAGCTGTATAAGGGAGTATCCATGGTAGTTGGAGGGGTAGATTTACCAGTAGACCTGTTAGAGTTTCCTATGGATGGGTTCGAGGTGATTGTCGGGATGGATTGGCTAGGTAAGTATGATGCCAGGATAGATTGTCGACAAAAGAGAGTGTCTTTAAAGGGTCCTAAGGGTGTTAGGGTGTCCTATAGAGGGTTTGTGGTAAAGCCTAAGTGTAGGTTCATAGCTGTAATGACTTTAAAGTCATGTTTAAGGAAGAAGTGTCCCTTGATTCTTTGTCATGTGAGAGATCATCGAGTAGAGTCACCGACAGCTTCTGAGATATCTGTGTTGAGAGAGTTCGAAGATGTTTTTCCTGAGGAGATACCGAGTTTGCCTCCCAAGAGGGATGTTGATTTCAGCGTGGAACTTAAGCCGGGAACGGGTCCTATATCTAAAGCACCTTACCGTATGGCACCTAAAGAGTTGGCAGAGTTGAAAAACCAGATTTATGAGTTGCTAGGCAAGGGTTATATCAGGCCTAGTGTGTCACCGTGGGGAGCTCCAGTTCTTTTTGTAAAGAAGAAAGATGGGAGTATGAGACTATGCATTGATTACAGAGAGCTCAATCGGGTCACAGTGAAGAACAAGTATCCGTTGCCGAGGGTTGATGACTTGTTTGATCAGCTAAGTGGAGCAGGTGTGTTTTCCAAGATTGATCTGAGGTTGGGGTATCACCAGCTATGGATAGCAGACGAGGATATTCCTAAAACAGCGTTCCGATCTCGATATGGTCACTACGAGTACGTGGTGATGGCTTTTGGGTTCACCAATGCGCCAACAGCTTTTATGGATTTGATGAATCGGATCTTTACACCGTTTTTGGATAGGTTTGTGGTTGTTTTCATCGACGATATCTTAGTCTATTCTAAGACTAAGGAAGAGCATGAGGAGCATTTGAGGATAGTTCTACAGACTTTGAGAGATAATCAGCTTTATGCCAAGCTATCCAAGTGTGAGTTCTGGTTAGAGGAGGTGGCTTTTCTGGGCAATGTAATATCTAAGAAAGGGGTATCCATAGATCCTAGTAAGATTGAGGCCGTTACCAAGTGGGAATCGCCAAAGAATGTTGCTGAGATTCGGAGTTTCTTAGGCCTTGCAGGCTACTACAGAAGATTTGTGAAAGATTTCTCTACCATAGCACGGCCTATGACATCTTTGATGAGGAAGGAAGTTAGATTTGTTTGGGATGAGAGTTGTGAGATGGCGTTTCAGACCCTAAAGGAACGCTTGACCACAGCTCCTATCTTAGCCTTGCCAGAGGGTTGTGAGAACTTTGAGGTATATACCGACGCTTCAAAGAATGGTCTTGGTTGTGTTTTGATGCAGGGAGGGAAAGTCATAGCCTATGCTTCAAGGCGGTGAAGCAAGCAATATGAGGAGAACTACCCTACTCATGATCCGGAGTCAGGTGCAGTGCGGTTGTGTTCGCTCTTAAGATTTGGAGACACTACCTTTATGGAGCAACTTTTAAGGTGTTCTCTGATCATAAGAGTCTAAAGTACATCTACACTCAGAAGGAGCTTAACATGCGACAGAGACGGTGGATGGAGTTGATTGGAGATTATGATATGGAGATCATCTATCACGAGGGTAAGGCTAATGTTGTTGCAGATGCATTGAGTAGGAAGAGTGTTCATTCGCTATGTACAGCTATGTCCTTGCTGAAGTTGAGGGATGAGATGTCTAATTTGGGGATCTTTATGATTCGACAGGGGGATACCATCGGGGATTTGACGATCGAGCCAGAGTTGTATGAGAACATCAAAAGTAAGCAAGAGCTTGATCCGAAGATTTAGGAGTGGAAGTCAAAGGTAGAGAGTGGAACGGCTTCCAGGTTTTCTATCCATCCGGATGGGAGTGTTCGTTTTGATGGGAGATGGTGTGTTCTGAGGATGCGAGTTGCGGAGAGTGATCTTGACGGAGGCTCATTGCACTCCCTATTCAGTTCACCCAGGTGGAGACAAGCTTTATAGAGACCTTAAGAAGACTTTTTGGTGGCCAAACATAAAGAGAGATGTAGCGAGTTTGTGGCGGATGTTTGACTGTCAAAAGGTCAAGGGTGAACCAAGGAGACCACAAGGTAAGATTCGATCTTTGACATGCAGTGGAAGTGGGAGTCGATCTCCATGGACTTCATTGTGGGGTTACCTAGGTCACAACAAGGTAACAATATGATTTGGGTGATTGTTGATCGGTTAACCAAGTCAGCTCATTTCGTCCCCATGAAAGATACTTGGTCTAAGATGCAAAAATGGCATTGGGTTACAGGAGGTATGTGGTTCGGTTACATGGTATACCTAAAGATATCGTTTCTGATCGTGATGCGAGGTTCATATCCAAGTTTTGGCAAGAGCGATGAAGAGTTGATGGGTACAACTTTAAAGATGAGTACAACCTTTCATCCGAACCGATGGTCGGGCGAACGAACCATCAAGACCTTAGAGGACATCTTTGAGGGCATGTGTTATGGACTTTGGGGGCGATTTGGGAAGACAAGCTTGATTTGATCGAGTTTTCATACAATAACAGTTATCATACAAGCATTGGGATGGCACCTTTTGAAGCTTTGTATGGCCGGAAATGCCGAAGTCCAGTTTGTTGGGATGATAGTTCTAAGACGGTGGTTTTAGGGCCACAGTTGGTTCAAGATATGGTGGAGCAGATCCAATTAATTCGGCAAAAGATGAGAGCAGCTCAAGATCGTCAGAAGAGATACGCTGACTTGCACCGCAAGGACATTGAATTTATGGTAGGTGACAAGGTTCTTTTAAAAGTGTCACCTATGCGAGGTATTATGAGGTTTGGGAAAAAGGGTAAGCTAAGCCAAAATTTTATAGGTCCTTACGAGATTTTGGACCGTGTTGGCGAGGTGGCCTACAGGTTAGCGTTACCACCAGCTTTGGATAGAGTACACAATGTTTTTCATGTATCTCAATTTCGGAAGTATGTGAGCGATCCGTCGCATATCCTTGAGATGGAGAACATCGAGCTTGATGAATCCTTGTCCTACGCCGAGATTCCTAAAGAGATTCTTGATCGCAAGGTTCTTAAGACCCGGAATGGTGAGACGGTCTTACTCAAGGTCCTTTGGTCTAATCATAATGTGGAGGAAGCCACATGGGAACCCGAGGAAGCTATGCGAGAACGTTTTCCTCACCTTTTTGATCAGGTATGTTTGGTTACGGGGACGTAACCGTTGTCTTTTTAGGGGGGTAGGAGATGGTCGCGGTTGTGTTTTGTTTTGTTTGTTGTTTTGTGGTGACTTGTTTAGTTCCTTGGTGTTGTTATATGTGGTTAGTATAGTCTTGTGCTGTAGTGTTGTGCTTTGTTTTATAGTAGAGTATGAACTTCGGGACGAAGTTCTTTTTAAGAGGGGAAGATTGTAACACTACGGATTTTCTTTGGTGACTACTCGACCGAGTAGAGCCTACTCGGTCGAGTAGTGCTGTTGTTATGAGTTGTTTTGGTTCTGCCGATGAATACTCGGCCGAGTATAGTGAATACTCGACCGAGTAGAGGATACTCGGCCGAGTATAACTTTACTCGACCGAGTATTCGGTCTGGCGTGTATTATTTGACGGTTTGATTAGGGAGCGTTTAAGATTTATTTTATATCCCGCGTCAGTTTTCAAAACATCATTTATACTTCATCATTTTACGTTAACCCTAATCTCTCCCTAATAACTCCCTAATCATCCCACTGCTTTGTTGTTTGCATAACCTTCGGAGTCCTTACGTACAATTCCTCGTCCTACTGTTGGTAAGTTTTATTTTATGTTGTTTGTATTCGTTGGGGTTACTGTAATTACGAAATTGGGAATATGGGGGTTGTGCAATGTGTAATTGTGTGATATGATTATGGTATAGGAGAAGACTTCGTAGATGAGCCTTTCTGAGTGTGCAAGTTCATTCCCACTATTGATTTCTAAGGTAGGGTTTCCTACTAAGTTTACTGTTATTGTAAGACATGTTGTTGTGATTATTGTTATCTGTTGATCATCGGAGTATGGAGATTGTTGTGACGATGATGGTGTAAGGGTGTTGAGATGGCTGTGGTATCTTGTGTTTGTGATTGTGGTGGAGTCACTTGCGGGAGTGGCTTCACACCCTAGTTCGCCCTCCGTGGAACTCGCCACGGGAAGGGATGTGCACATTAAGGGACATGGATGGTTATCGCTCGTTGAGGAGCTGGACTAGGTGGGATCGGCTGCAGTCACCCACTGGCGGCGAGGATTACCTGTTGCGATGGGTAATCTGGCAGGGCTACACACTTGATGTGTAGTCGGTTCTTGTGTGGGGGAAGAGTAATGGGAATTGGCGATGATCGGTGGATTTTTCCGTTTGTTTGTCTTAATGTTTGAGTATCTGACCCCGTGTTGTTTTTGGAATCAAGCGGTGATCCATTCGGGATGGTGAGCAGGGCTTGACAGGTATTGCTAGTGTGAGCTTGGGAACTGTGCGGGAGTATCGCCATCACCAGTCATAGCATCACCGTCTGAGTCTTAGATTGGATTTCTTTTATTGTTAAACTTTGGAGATTGTATTTTGTTAAACCAGTATTTGGATTTGGGATGTTGTAAACTTTATGCTTTACAGTATTTTAATAAATGTGCTCAGTTCAGACGTTTTAATATGTACTAACCTCGGGCAACCGAGATGATAACACACTTTCATGGTAAGGTGGTCCTGGTAAGGCACCTTGGTATGAGGGGGTGTTACAAGAACAAGGACTTTCAATGGACCCCTGATCATCAGGCTGCCTTTGAAGACCTGAAAATATATCTATCCTCTCCTCCCCTGCTGGCAAAACCAGTCAAAGATGAACCCCGACAAGATATACTACCACGATCCAAACTAAACCGCGTCGGTGCGGTCTTGGTCAAAGAAGCAGACAGACAACAACATCCTGTCTACTACGTAAGTAAAAGTCTACTGGATGCAGAGATCAGGTATGGCCTACTTGAAAAATATGTTTTAGCTTTAATTATGTGTCGTACAAAATTAAGACCATACTTTGAAAGCCACCCTATAATAGTCAGAACCAATCGTCCTATCAAGTCTGTACTTAGGAAGCCAGAATTGTCTGGACGAATGTGCAAATGGTCAGTCCAGCTAAGCACATACAACATAACATTTGAACCAAGGACAACAATTAATTCACAGGCACTAGCAGACTTTGTGGCTGATTTTAGTCCAACCCTAGAACCCGACCTGATAAAAGAGGTAAATAAACTGACCAGCGACCAAACAGACCTAGAATGAACCCTATTTGTCGATGGTGCAGCCAATATGAGAGGCACAAGCCTGGGGGTAGTACTAAAATCGCCACAGGGGGATAAGATAGTACATGCCATAAGCTGTGCATTTGAGGCTACCAACAATGAGGCAGAATATGAAGCCCTAATAGCTGGATTAAAGGTATGTATTGACTTTGGTGTGCAAAACCTAAAGGTACGTACTGATTCCCTTCTTATTTCCAACCAAGTAAACGGAATATATACTGCAAAAGACTCAAAAATGATACTCTATTTGGAAATTGTTCAAATTTAAAAAGCAAACTTCCGCAATTTTTATATTGACCAAATTCCAGGGACTTGAATACCCAGGCCGGTGCCTTAGCCGGCCTAGGATCCAACTTCAGTCCCCTTGACTTCGACAAAATACCCATCGTACATTTATTGGAACCTGCAATAAATAAACAAGATGAAAGTTTTCCAATTTATGTTGCTAATTCTTGGACAAAACCCTACTATGATCTCTACAACAGTAATCCTTCCCCTAAATAAACAAGATGCCGAGCATTAAAAATAAAAGCCGCTTCATATACTATTATTAACAACGTGCTTTTTAAGAAATCGCGGGGTGGGCCATACCTCGATGCCTGGAGCCACAAGAAGTCGAGCAGATATTATCAGAAATCCATGAAGGATACTGTGGAAATCATAAAGGTGGAAGAAGCCTGGCAAGCAAAGTACTCAGAACAGGTTATTATTGGCCCACCTTGAGGGCCGATTGCCTGGAATTTAGCTCTAAATGTAAAGCTTGTCAGATTCACGGACCATATATCCATCAGCCATCTGAGGAACTACATTCCATATCCGCACCCTGGCCATTTATGAAGTGGGGCATGGATATAGTAGGGAAACTACCTCAAGCACCCGGACAAAAAGTTTTCATGCTAGCAATGGCTGATTACATCTGCAAGTGGATAGAAGCTGATTCATATAGGCAAGTCAAGGAAAAGGATGTCATAGCATTCATCAAACACAACATCATATGTAGATATGGCATCCCCTCTGAAATAGTATGTGACAATGGCACGCAATTCATGGGAAAAAGAACAAAGACCTTACGTGCTCAATGGAACATTAACCTGGTAACATCCACGCCAGATATCCAAAAGCTAACGGTCGGAAGAATCCAAGAACAAAGTAGTAATCACCGCATAAAAAAGAAGCTAGAAAGAAGGAAAGGCAGATGGGTCAAGAGCGCCCCGGTCCTCTAGGTGCCGACGAACCACGCCTAAAACATCCACAGCCAAACCCCTACTCCTTGGTCTATGGATGTGAAGCGATAATCCCTACCGAGGTCGACATTCCATCAGCCAAATGCAGCCTGAACACAATAACAAGCAATATACCTCTAATGGAGGACACTGACTTAACGGAAGAGTTAAGAGATGCAAACAATTAGATTGGCAAAGATATCAAAAAGAGTCGCAAAAAGCTACAACAAGTCTGTCAAAGCCAGGGTATTCAGGGTAGGAGACCTTGTCCTCAGGAAAGTTTTCCAAAACACAAAAGAAAAGAATGCTGGCAAATTGGCCCCAACCTGGGAAGGTCCCTACCTAATTGACTCGATAGTCGACCAGGGAGCTTATTGATTACAAACCCTGGACGGCGAAATGATCCCTAGAGCTTGGAATATTGCACACTTAAAACTGTTTCACATATAGAATATATCTCCCGGTCCAGGTATAATTTTCATGTTCACATTTCTTGCCTGACCTGACGTGAAACTAAATGTATGATACTTGCCATTATATGAATAAATGCCTTATATAATTTCTTCTATTATGTGCCCAAATACTTGTCAATATTCGTATACTTATTTTTACCAAGTAGAATCTTTAATACTTGTTTTACATACTGCATTTTATTTAAAACAAATCTTAAAGATTGGGGGCCACCCCACCAAGATCCAATCGATACCCTATTTTCAATTGCAAAACAGCCTTAAAATATCGAGCTCAACTTAACATACAAACCTGGAAAATCTATTCCAGGATTGTATAACATAGATGGGTCATAAGCCCTCTAGACAGGCAAGGGACGTAAGCCCTCCGGCATGTGCAATAACCCCACCCATAACATAATAAATCGCGGCGATCCAAAGACAAAATCGCCCGATCCAAATTAAATAATCGGCGGATCCAAAGAAGACATTCAATACTACAAATGCCTTATCAAAACACAAAAAGGAACCAACAAAGACCAAATATTTATTTACCCAAAATAGCTGGCCTTGCCACAAACCTAATTATCCATTCCAGGGACATCCCCCCTGGATGAGCCAAAAAATACCTAAATATTCATTCCAGGAACACCCCCCCTGGATGGGCCAAAACAAAAAGATGGAAAAAAATAAAAACTCCAAACTAAGTAGGTTTCTCACCAGTAACCGACTCACAACCATCCACCAGCATTTCCTGATCACCAAATTTTTCTTTGGAAGGAGGAGAGTCCACTTATTCTTCCTGACCCATGTTGGCCAAATCAGGATACTGAGTGTCCAATGTTGTCTCATCCCGGTCCGGATCCCAATTAGCCCGGTCAGATTCCGGATCCCTCATAGCATCAACCCGGCCTTTCCCAAAAAAGTCTTGAAAAGATCGTGATCGCAGCCGCGCCTCCACTAATTCCTTCTCAGCACCAAGCTCCTCATTCTTCCTCAGCTGATCCTGCATTGCCTGCTTCTCAGCAGCCAACTTTCCCTTAACAGCCTCCAACTCCTGCCTGACAACCTTCTCAGCATTCTTTGCAGCCACCTCACAAACTATAGCAGCCCTGGATGTCTCTCTAGCTGTCGCCAGCTGAGATTGAAGCACTACTTCATTACCCCTGGATGTGTGCAGCTCGCGGTTAACCTTATCCAGTTTTTATTCCAAGGTAAGAATCCTGGCCTGGGCATCCCTGAACTGGCAAGAAGTAGCCAACTCGACATCCAATCCCTACAAGAAGCAAAATTAATCAGCTCGATACAAAGCAACACAAAAAGCACATGAACAACTGAAACATCCCTTTACAACTAACCTCCTTAGCCTGAGCAAATGAGTTCAGCAGCCTTCGTCACAAGAGAAGTCGAATAGAAACCACTCTAGTAGACGACTCAAGGGTATTGCGGACAAAAGCTGGCCGCCCATCTTTGCGAAAATTCATCTATCCGTGCCCGGCAAAGATCCATATCATCAATCCTGGTAGGCACTTGCCGACACTCGATGGGTTGAGCTGAATAGGCTCTCTCTCTCCCCCTTCCTCTTCAGGAATAACGTCTTCCCTTCTCCTTTTAGAAGCTTGAACAACCTCCGGTGATACTAGCCTGGGCGGTTCTTGGGGAGGCTGGACATTAGAAACCAAAATATCAAGCGTCTTATCGCTCCCACTAGCCTCCTGGCTCTTGGACTGTTCAGCAATTCTAGCCACCCCAGCTTTTAAATCTTTTGCAGTAAAGTTGGCCAACCTAGCAGAAGACCTGAACACTGAATATATAAAGAATGCACATAAATATGAGAAGAGATGACATAACAAGACAATAATCAAACACAGAAACATGCAGAAAACATACAGGAAAGAGCAGTGGAACTAGGCTTGCCTTTAGGCATCCTGACAGCGCTCAGCTTAGTCTTCATGTACCGGGGCAATAATTCCCTGCCCAAACTAGCAGGCCAGGCCCTCTCTTCCTCAGGAATAGCGAGGAAAGCCTCTACCCTGGAAATAGCTTCCTCATCGAGGGGATCAGAGTTCCAATCAGGAGCTGCAAAAATCATCAAATACAAAGGTGAAAACTCAGAACATCCTAATTTCATATAATATATATTGCAAATTAACAGTACAGGAAACCTACCACTTTCCAGAGGGGGATATCTCAGGTAATCAAAGCCTGGCCCCAGGCTCTCAGTCCGGACAAACATGAAAGTCTTTGCCCAGCTTTTATCATCTCCAGAATCCAGGTTAGTGATTAATGGAGACATCTTCGACTTGATTCTCAAATTAAAACGACCAGGAGAAGGATTTTTCATATGATAAATTGCCTTGATATCGTTAATGGTAATTGTGAGATTGTGCTTAGCATATAAATTTTCAACAGAATGGATAAGTTTCCAAACCATTGGCATAATCTGAAAAGGTGATACTTCCATAGCACGAATGGTATCGATCATTAAAGGGGTAAAAGGTAACTTAAGGCCTGCTTTGAACGCCCATTCAAAAATATAGAACCAACCAGGTGACACCCAGTTAGCTCTGACTGGACAAGATTCAGGGATCCATACCTCAGTCGAATCAGGAATAATATTTTTCTCCCTTAAAATCCTATCATAATTTGTTTTCAATAAGTTCTCTTCAGGAAAGTAAGGATCCAAAAATTGAAGAGCAGAAAAGATAGAATCCTGATATTTAAAAGCTATAGCACGAGCAGGAGGATCAATTTCAACAATCTCCTCCTCCCGGACGTCTTTAGGTTCAGTTCATCAGCCAGACTTTACGGGGTGCGGGGCGTTTTTGTCTCCCATATCCTTTTCTACTTTAGTTTATTATGATGAATTTTATTTTATAAGTTAGCAGAATAAGAACTCAGGAGAAATAGGGAAGAGTTTTAGAGAAAAATTTAGCAAAGAAAGTGGAAGAAAATTGGTGGAAAACAAACTCATTACAAGAATCGTATTTATAGAAGGAGTTTAACGGTGTAAAAACCCTAGGAATTGCAAAATCTGTCAAAGATGACATCACACAAATTAGTCATTGTTGCAAGTGTTTAACGGTAACTAGGAGTCTAAGAGTCATTGAGTAAATATAATTCTTTTTATTGTTTAACTCGGTAAAGTTGACATCTCACCCCCTGGCCCGATCCAAGACGGGTAAAATGTCAAGGACAATTGTTAGGCCCAATTTAGCCTGGTCCGATCAGAACCTGGCCTCGACCTTACAAGGCCGATTGGGGCAAACGGAGACCGGACAGTTCTAACCACCGTCAGCAGATGAAGAATATTACAGGATGAATAGGCTACTTAGTCCCGGAAGAAAGGCCTCAAGGTAAGCACGGAATAGCCTGGCAAAGACACCTAAACAGCCGGATTAAGTCAAGAGCAACAAAACGCTTATATGAAGATGAATGTTCATGTCCTATTCTCAAGGAAGACCAAGTCTAACCATAAAGCTATATCACCAATGAACCTGGACATACAAGAGGAGAATGAGTTGAAGAAATAATCAAAGGAGAACGAGTCAACCGAACTAATAGGGAATGTGCCCTATTAATCCGGTAACAGCTCCAACAAAAGAGGAAGACGTTGAAGATCAATGTAACGTTTATATTTGTATAACTATAAATATTGTAATCTGGCATTTGTAATTTGATTCAAATTCATCGGTGTTAAACCACTTCACTACTTATTTTTCATTTTTATTTTACGAGCACACGATTACTTAAACAAATTTGTATCCAAATTATCTAAATAAGATAAACATTATTCTTTATACTTAATCTTTCCATGTTATTCATTTACAATATTCCAAACTTATAGAGCTAGATACCCAAATTATTCTTTAATCAAGCCGGACCTATTCGGGGAAAATCCTGCTAAAACAACTACTATGCCTTTTGGATTAAAAAATGCAGGTGCAACCTATCAAAGGTTAGTCAACATGATGTTCAAAGATCAAATAGGAGACACCATGGAAGTCTACATACACGATACGGTAGTCAAGTAAAAAAAAGCAGAGGATCACATTAAAGACCTGGAGGTAGCCTTCAAGATACTGGAGAAATTCAATATGAAGCTCAATCCACAAAAATGCCATTTTGGAGTCTCAGCAGGAAAATTCTTGGGCTATATGGTGACAAAAAGAGGAAGAATAGCAGCCCTGAACAGGTTCATTTCAAGATCGTCAGAAAGGTGCAAATCATTCTATAATCTGCTAAGGAAAAACAAGGACTTTCAATGGACCCCGATCATCAGTCGCCTTTGAGGACTCGAAAACATATCCATCCTCTCCTCCCTCGCTGGCAAAGCCATCAAAGATTTAACCCCGACAAGATACCCGCTCCACGAAAACTCTTCGTTAGTGCGGTCTTTGTCAAAGAAGCGACGGACAACAACACCCCCGCTCTACTACGTAAGTAAAAGTCTATTGGATGCGAGAGATCGGTATGGCTTGCTTGAAAAATATGTTTTAGCTTTAATTATGAGTTGCACAAAATTAAGACCATACTTTGAAAGCCAACCTATAATAGTCGAACCAATATTCCTATCAAGTCTGTACTTAGGAAGCCGAATTGTCCTGGACGAATGTGCAAATGGTCACCCAAATAAGCACATACAACATAACATTTGAACCAAGGACATTAATTAAGTCATAAGCACTAGCAGACTTTGTGGGTGATTTTAGTCCAGCCCTAGAACCCGACCTAATAAAAGAAGTAAATAAACCGACCAAATGACCAAACAGACCTAGAATGGACCCTATTTGTCGATGGTGCAGCCAACATGAGGGGAACAGGCCCGGGGGTAGTACTAAAATCGCCACAGGGGGATAAGATAGTACACGCTATAAGCTGTGCATTTGAAGCTACCAACAATGAGGCAGAATATAAAGCCTTAATAGCTGGATTAAAGGTATGTATTGACCTTGGTGTGCAAAACCTAAAGGTACGTACTGATTCCCTTCTTATTTCAAACCAAGTAAATGGAATATATACTGCAAAAGACTCAAAAAGATGCTTTATTTAGAAGTCAGTCCAGAATTTAAAATCAAAATTCCGCAATTTTAATATTGACCGATTCCCGTGGACTTGAATACCTGGCCGATGCCTTAGCCGGCCTAGGATCCAACTTTAGTCCCCTCGACTTTGACAAAATACCCATCGTATATTTATTAGAACCTGCAATAAATAAGCAAGATGAAAGTTTCCCAATATATGTTGCCAACTCTTGGACAAAACCTTACCACGATTGGCTACAACAGGGAATCCTTCTCCTAAATAAGCAAGATGCCAGGGCACTAAAAATAAAAACTGCTTCATATACTATCATTAACAACGTGCTTTTTAAGAAATCATAGCCAGGGCCATACCTCAGATGCCTGGAACCACAAGAAGCTGAAGAGATATTATCAGAAATACATGAAGGATACTGTGGGAATCATAAAGGCGGAAGGAGCCTGGCAAGCAAGGTACTCAGAACAGGTTATTATTGGCCCACCTTGAGAGCCGATTGCCTGGAATTCAGCTCTAAATGCGAAGCTTGCCAGATTCATGGACCATATATCCATCAGCCATCTGAGGACCTACATTCCATATCCGCACCCTGGCTATTTATGAAGTGGGGCATGGACATATTAGGGAAACTACCTCAAGCACCCGGACAAAAAGTTTTCATGCTAGCAATGACTGACTACTTCTCCAAGTGGATAGAAGCTGATTTATACAGGCAAGTCAAAGAAAAGGATGTCATAGCATTCATCAAACACAACATCATATGCAGATATGGCATCCCCTCTGAAATAGTATGCGACAATGGCACTCAATTCGTAGGAAAAAGAACAGCAGCCTTCCGTGCTCAATGGAACATCAACCTGGTAACCTCCACGCCAGGATACCCAAAAGCTAACGGCCAAAGCGTAATCCAAGAACAAAGTAATAATCAGCTGCATAAAGAAGAAGCTAGAAAGAAGGAAAGGCGGATGGGTCAAGAGCTCCTCTTGGTCCTCTGGGCGACAGAACCACGCCTAAAACATCCACAGCCAAACCCCTACTCCTTGGTTTATGGATGTGAAGCAAGAATCCCACCGAGGTCGACATTCCATCAGCCCAGATGCGGCTGAACACAATAACGAGCAATATACCTCTAATGGAGGATAACCTGGACTTAACGGAAGAGCTAAGAGATGCAGCCAAAGATTAGATTGGCAAAGATATCGCAAAGAGTTGCAAAGAGCTACAAAAAGACCGTCAAAGCTAGAGTATTCAGGGTAGGAGACCTTGTCCTCAGGAAAGTCTTTCAAAACACAAAAGAGAAAAATGCTGGCAAATTGGCCCCAACCTGGGAAGGTCCCTACCTGATTGACTCAATAGTCGGCCAGGGAGCTTATAGATTACAAACCCTGGACGTCGAAATGATCCCAAGAGCTTGGAATATTGCACACTTAAAACTATTTCACATATAAAATATATCTCCCGGTCCAGGTATAATTTTTATCTTCACATTTCCTGCCTGACCTGATATGAAACTAGATGTATGATACTTGCCATTATATGAATAAATGCCTTATATAATTTCTTCTATTATGTGCCCAAGTATTTATCAATATTCTCATATTTCCTTTTACCGAATATAATCTTCAATGTTTGTTTTACATACTGCACTTTACTTAAAACAAATCTTAAAGATTGGGGGCCACCCCACTAATATACAACTGATATCCAACTTTCAGTTGCAAAATCAGGCCTTCAAATATTGAGCTCAATTTAATATACAAGCCAGGAAAACCCTTTCCTGGCTTGCATAACATAAATGGGTCATAAGCCCTCCAGACAGGCAATAACCCCACCCATGACATAAAGAGCTGGCCAGATCCATTACAAAAAACTGGCCTGATCCAGTCGAATAACTGGCCAGATCCAGTACTCATTCAACACTACAAATATACCTTATCAAAACACAAAAAAGAAACAAAGACCAAATATTTATTCAAAACCGAAAGAAAATATCCATCCAAAAAGCCTAGCCTTACAACATACCTAATAAATATTCATTCCAGGGACATCCCCCCTGGATGGGCCAAAACAAAAAAGAAAAACAGAAATCTAAGCAGGCTTCGAGCCAGTAACCGACTTACAACCATCCACCATTTCCTGATCACCATATTTCTCCTTGGAAGGAGGAGAATCCACTTCTTCTTCTTGACCCATATTGGCCAAATAAGGATACTGTGTATCCAGAGCTGTCTCATCCGGGTCCGGATCCCAATTGGCCCAGTCAGATTCTGGATCCCTCATGGCATCAACCCGGCCTTTCCCAAAGAAGTACTGAGCGGCATCAGCAAGCCGCCCCTCCACTAGTTCCTTTTCAGCACCAAGCTCTTCATTTTTTCTCAGCTGATCATGTATTGCCTGCTTCTCAGCAGCCAACTCTTCCTTGACAGTCCTCAACTCTTCCCTTACAGCCTCCAACTCTTGCCTAACAACCTTCTCAGCATTTTTTGCAGCCACCTCACAAACTATAGCAGCCCTGGATGCCTCTCTAGCTGTCCCCAGCCGAGATTGAAGCACTACCTCATTACTCCTGGATGTGTGCAGCTCACGGTTAACTTTATCCACTTTCTCTTCCAAGCTAGAAACCCTAGCCTGGGCATCCCTGAGCTGACAAGCAGTGGCCAACCCGGCATCCAATCCCTACAAGAAACAAAAGAAAGTCAATCAGCCAAATATAAAGCAACACAAAGAACACATAACAATAAAAAATAAAAATCCCTTCACAACTAACCTCCTTAGCTTGAGAAGCAAGTTCAGCAGCCTTTGTCACAAGAGAAGACAAGATGTAAACCACCTTAGTAGAAGACTCAAGGGTATTAGTAGATAATAGCTGACCGCTCATACCAGCAGAAAATTCATTTATCCGTGCCCGGGCAGCATCCATGTCGTCCATCCTAGCAAACACTTGCCTGATGCTCCTGATTGGTTGAGCCTGAATAGGCTCTTTCCCCCTTCCTCTTCAGGAATAACATCTTCCCTTCTCCTTTTAGAAGCCTGAACGACCTCTGGTGATACTAGCCTGGGCGGTTCCTGGGGAGGCTGGACATCAGAAACCAAAATGTCAAGCGTCTTGTCACTCCCACTAGCCTCCTTGCTCTTGGACTGCTCAACAAGTCTAGCAACCCCAGCCTTTAAATCTTTCGCAGTAAAACTGGCCAACCTAGCAGAAAACCTGAATACTGAACATATAGAGAATATACTTAAATATCAGAAGAGAAGCAATAAGAAGACACCAATTGACATAAAGACATATAGAAGACATACAGGAAAGAGAAGTGGAGCTAGGCTTGCCTTTGGGTACTTTGACCACACTCAGCTTGGTCTTCATATACCGGGGCAATAAATCCCTGCCCAGACTAGCAGGCCAGGCCCTCTCTTCCTCAGGAATAGAAAGGAAAGCCTTTACCCTGGAAATAGCTTCCTCGTCAAGAGGATCGAAGTTCCAATCAGGAGCTACAAAAATCACCAAAAGTGTACAGGTGAAACTCAAAACATCCTAACTTTGTGTAAAATATATTGCAAAACTAGGAGTACAGGAAACCTACCACTCTCCAAAGGAGGATATCTCAGATAATCAAAGCCTGGTCCCAGACTCTCAGTCCGGATGAACAGGAAAGTCTTTGCCCAACTGTTATCATCTCCAGAGTCCAGGTTAGTAATTAATGGAGACATTTTCGACTTGATTCTCAAATTAAAACGTCCAGTAGAAGGATTTTGCATATGATATATTTCCTTGATATCATTAATAGTAATTACAAGTTAATTCTTAGCACATAAATTTTCAATAGAATGGATAAGTTTCCAAACCATTGGCATAATTTAAAAAGGTGATACTTCCATAGCACGAATAGTATCAATCATTAAAGAAGTAAAAGGTAACTTACAACCCGCCTTGAACGCCCATTCATAAATACAGAACCAACCAGAAGACACCCAATTGGCTCTGACTGGGCAAGACTCAGGAATCCATACCTCAGTCGAATCAGGAATTATTTTTTTCTCCCTTAAAACCCTATCATAGTTTATTTTCAATAAGTTTTCTTCAGGGAAATAGGGATCCAGAGATTGAAGAGCAGAAAAAATAGAATCTTGATATTTAAAAGCTATAGCACGAGCAGGGGGATCAACTTCAACCACCTCCTCCTCCTGGACGTCTTTGGGTTCGAGTTCACAGCTTTAAAGGGTGCGGGGACGCTTTTGGCTCCCATATCCTTTATTATTTAGTTTATTGTAATGAATTTTACTTAATGAAAAATTATAAGTTAGCAGAATGGAACTCCTGGGAAGTAGGGGAGAATTCTAGAGAAAAGTTAGCAAGGAAAGTGGAAGAAATTTGGTGAAAAACAAACTCATCGCAAATACCACATTTATAGAAGAGGAGTAACGGTCCAAAAACCCTAGAAAATGCAAAACTGTCAGCATGACATCATACAATTAGCCGTTGTGGTATTTAACGGTAACTAGATGTCTAAGAGTCTTTGAGCAAATATAATTCTTTTTATTGTTTAACCCTGTAAAATTGACATCTCACCCCTGGCCTGATCCAGTACGGGTAAAATGTCAAGGGGCAATTGTTAGGCCCAATTTAGCCTGGTCCGACTCTAACCTGGCCTGACCTTACTGGGCTGATTAAGGCAACCAGGGACCGGACAAATCTAACTACTATTTGGCAGATAAAGAGTATTACTGGATAAGCAGGCTACTAAATCCTGGAAGAAGAGCCTGATAATAAGTGCAGAATAGCCTGGCAGGGCATTCAAACAAATTGGATTAAGAAGATAAACAAGAAATGCAGTTGTATGAACTAATAATCACGTCCTATTCTCAAGGAAGACCAAGTCTAACTATAAGACTATATCATCCATGAATGTAGACGAGGAAAAGAAGAAAAGCTGAAGATTGGTTAAGAGTGGAACAAGTCAACCGGATTAATAGGGAGTGTGCCCTATTAATCCGGTAACAGCCCCGACAATGGAGAGAGACGTTGAGATCAATGCAACGTTAATATTTGTAGAACTATAAATAGCATAATCTAGCATTTGTAAGGATGATTCATTGATTATTACTTAGCTATTTGACAATTTACCTTTCAATATTTCCCGAATATTCAATTATATACACAAATTTGTATTCAGCTTATCCAAATAATACAAGTGATATTCTTTGTACTCAGTCTTTCCTCATTATTTACTCACAATATTTTTCCAAGCTTATAGAACTAGATACCCAAATTACTCTTTAATCAAACCGGATCCATTCAGGGAAAATCCTGCTAAAACAGTTACCTTTTGACCCGAGGGGTAAGTTCAAACCAAATTAGGCAGGCCCTTATTTGGTAAAGAAGATTTTGTCGGGAGGTGTTGTTCGATTAACAAATTTGGATGGGAATGACTTCACAAACCCTACGAATTTCGACCAACTGAAGAAATACTATCCTTAATGACCTCATTCTCAAATGTTATGAAATAATTTTTGAATTGCGAAGGTTTTTAGAATAAGTTGTGAGTTGTTTATTAACACTGCATGAAATATTTTATGTGAGAACTACGGACTCAGTTTGATTCTGTTGCAAAGCAGATACGTAGGCAACTCTTATTTAAGAGTACAACCGAAACATGTAAAACAAAAATGAAATTTTTGATGCAGAAATTGGGGATTTCTAATAAATAATTAGTTTTATTTATTCTAAATTCTAGGCAAAACCCGTTACAATATTTTATTCCGGGCGAAGCCCATCACACAAACTAAAAAAATAAGGACACAAACAATAATAGTAATAATAGATAGTAATGTGGAAGACTACTCTTTGCTAGCCTCAGCCGGGCCGCACGCCCCATCACGACGAGCCAAAATCTCACCCATCATCACTCGGGCTCTTTTCTTCGGAGGACTCATCAATTCTTCCCGAGGGCCAAATCTGTCTTTCACACTAGGTCGAGGACCAAGTCTTTCTGCAAGTGTCAACCGACTTTCACTCCTCGGGCCTAACCTTTCCCACACATTTGAAACCAAAGAGTAAGTCCTAGGAGTCGAGTCAGTCTCTGTTTTGGGCCTAGATGAAATCGGGGTCGTCCTAGTAAAGAATTCTCGGTTCTTTTCCCCTTTCTTGTGGTATTTTCAGTCAACGGCTTCATCTTCGTAAAGTTCCCTTCGTGCCTTGAAAGAGGGCTCAATAATCCACTGCAAATAAGAGGATGAAACCCAAGTAAAAGCAAATGGCTCAGAAATATGCCAAATAGTCCTCCGAGTCCAGGACTCTAACCATGCATTGCACCTCGCGAGAGTCACTCCTTGGACTAGGCCGCGAACGGGCTCGGGCTCAATATCGGGAATCCGTTGCCGATGACTGACTTGTCGAAGAACACGGTCCGGATATATATGGGTGGACCACTGCAAGCCCAAAAAAGTGAGATGTCTGGTTCTATCAGTTTCAGACAAACCGGTAACATCAATAAGGCGAAGCCAAGGTAAAGACCATCTAACATGTAACCCAGTAATGGCAGAAAGCCGCTGTCGCCAGAAAGGATCCTTCTTCCCAGTAGGAAACTGATGATGACGAGAAGTGAAGCTTCTCACTTCATATGTACGTGGAACCTTTGGTGGATCAACCAACTCGAGTCTCTCACATAGCCAGATCTGTGAAAGGGGCCGAGAAAGCGAATTAGACTACAAGAAATGATGTCAAAACCCACTAAAAAGAAAGGAGGTGGGCAAAAAAACGGGGGGGGGGGGGATAAGAAAAATAAAGAAAAATAAAAGACGGAAAAAAAAGAAAAAGAAGGAAAAGAAGAAACGAAAAAAAGGAGGAAAAATGCTGAAAAAAGAAAAGAACAGCGAAAAGACATACCTGTAGAAGACGAGTTGATCCAGTATAAGCAAGGTTCGGGTTGGCCTTCCGAGCATCTAACCCAGCAATGATTTCAGCAAGAATGAGCCAAGCTGGGCTCCTACACTACTCCATCTGTTAGACGATTCGGGTGAACTTCGCTTTACCGTAACAAGTTGGTACCTCATTAGGCCCTTCAAAAGCATAAAGATGAATCATAATCAATCAAAAAGCCCTACGACGGAACGCCGCAGGAATCAAGGGTTTGTTAGCACAACTAAACTTCTGAGCAATAGCGAGTAAGTTTACTCGTTCCCCATCAATGAAGGTACGCGCCTCACCACATGACAAACCAAGGAAATCACAGTACTTGTTAGCCCATCCCCTCTGAAAGTCGGGAATAACAGGAGTTAGCTCAATCTTCCAACCTCCTAGAATGACAATTTCTTCCGAAAAACGACAAATCTCTCCTTCTGGAAAAGCAAAAACATGATGGGTAGGGTCCCATAATTTTAAGCACTCATCAAGAAAGACAGTTTCTAGCAGGACCTGTCTCAGCACGATTATTTGTTTCAATCCCGTATCAACAAGTATTTGAGAATCCAATCCCTTGAAATCGGAAGCCCAAGACGACATGGCTTTTCGAAGTGAATTCATGCTTAACAAAGAGCTTCGTGAAGAAAAGAATAAGAAGTTATGATTTACCTCCTATTATGATCTCCTTATATAGGAAAATAAGGAGAGAGTTCCAATGCTTTTAGGAAAGTCTTGCTTGCCGCCGAAGCAACTCGGCCGAAGCCTGAGGCCGCGAACCTCCGAGTTTCTTTGCCACCCTTTATCGCTTGTTGCACCAAAGTTCGTTGTCACGGGCTTTCCTTGTGTTTCGCGGGCTAGAATGGCCAATCTACATTTTTTATCCCCAGCGAGTCCATACTTGAATTAGAAAAACCGTACGCACTTAGAGGTTTTTTTTATGTTTTACGGGTTACGTCTTGCCCATGTCATTTACGGGTCGATCCCCGAGTCAGAAACTTGAAACATGTCTACTCAACTCATATTTAAAATAAAATGACTCCTAGTGAAGCACATTTTTCAATTCCGGGTGAAGCCTATTGGGTCACAAACCCAATTCAATGTTTTAGTTCGGGCCTTGAGCCCTCCATATGAGTTACGATTTCCAAAAGTTTGGGATAGCATTATGTGATTTCTGTTATGATATATGTCCAAGTTTAAGCTAGTACGCTTCAGCTAAGCACCCTAAGGTCAGAAACTTTAGACCCAATGCAATTGGGGGCTCTGTCGCTTTTAAAGATCCAGAGACCGCCACAATGTTGTTTGGAGAAGTCTCCACCAAGTAAAAGTAATCCGTGTCGGGTTACTAAGATGAAAATATTCCCCAGCAGAATGCAGCCAATGATATTACAACAACACTGCTCAAAGTTGGGCCCCAATGATGAAGACTGTTAACTCTAGTGAGTGACAGTATGGGAGAAGTATCTCCTATGTATGATAGCAAACCCCTCGGGAGAAACTGTTGGAGCTTGTGTCCTCCACAAATTAGTGTGATAACATTTGTAAATCTCTTACAGGTTCACAAGGGTATACTTCGTATTTTAATCAGTTGATTAACGATTACCTAATAACGGTTGGCTTGCTAGAAAGTTTGACGTTATTATCATACAGATGGCGGTGATCAACTGGTCCCTAAAGGTCACACCTATAGGATGTGTTTGAGAGATGTGGTTATGGAAATGTAATCACATTGATGCCTTATATGACTAAACAGTTAGTCAATGTGTTGATGAGATAATTATTTAATGAAGATTAAATAATATTAGTTGAGACGAATTAACTGTCAATTCGTAAATTAAATATAATAAGTTATATTAAATTAAATGTATGTAATGTTAGCTTGGACGAATTAATTAGTTAATTCGTAATTAAATGTAATTGGTTATATTTAATATCAACAAGATGAATGTGTCATAGTGGTAATAGTAAGGGTACTCAAACCAAGAGGTCATGGGTTCAATCCTCACTAGATGACAATTTACACATTTTATACATTTTTGGAATAACTGAAAAAAGAGAAATTAACTCTCTTAATTTCGGTATATGGGCAGAAAATTTGGAAGGAAAATATCTACCCTATTACACCTTATACTCGGTTTTATAAGGGAATGGAAGATCATTATTTTCTAACCTAATTTTTGCTCATCATTTTCTCTCATCATAAAATCACACAAATAAACCCTAATATTTACAGAAAATTGCGGATCTTATTCTAGCAATTTGAGGGGCATTTCTCGGAGCATCTTGGGTGCAAGTGATAGGAGAATATCATTGCGATATTGTTCATAGGCCATAAAAGCTAGGACCGACGGTTATTTCTTAATCCTTTACGATTTTGTTTATGCAATTTATTTTATGACTAGTTATCATCACTTTATAATTCGTTATTATCCTTAAATATAAAGGGATGCATACAGATAAATCCCACAAGTGGTATCAGAGCCAAGGCCATGAATTTTATTTTGATGATTTTCATAAAATTGGATGTAAACTATTTTTAGGGTTTCAAAAAAAAAAACACGGCTGAAAAAAATTTTCTTTATGCCGATTGGAATTTTTTTTTGAGCAGCCGGTTTTTGTTTTTTTTGTTGATGCGATTTCCATTTTATTTTTCATATTGTTGTTTTAATCAGTTAAAATAATTATATGAAGAATTGGTAGATGTTTGATTTAATGAAGATTAAGTTAAAATGTAAATGGAATCGTCTTGTTGATGATATTAAAAATTGTTTTTGCTATATAGTTTTTAGCATATACGGTTAATCATGTTTCATTAATTCATATGCTAATCTTGTTCTAATAGCAACCATAAACGATTTTTGTTCATCTTTTGTTTTCTATTTTACGGGCTGTTTTTTTAGCCGAATGCATTAAGAAAAAAAAAATTGGTTTCATTTTTGTTCTTGAATGCTGTGAAAGAAAAAATAGGGGGCTGCTACTGTTTTTTTTTTCTGCTTCGGTTACTGTTCACGTTCAGCATTTTTCTTTTTTTAAAAAAAAAAATTGTTTTTTTTTCTTTCGGTTTTTGCTGAAAAACCGAGAAAAAGTTTTTTTTGGGCTGTTTTCGGTTTTGCCGAGAAAAATATTAAGGGAAATTTTTTTTATTTGATTTTGGCCAATGATTATAATTATACATTTTAATGTATGATTAATTGTAGTGAAAAGGTTCACATATAAAGATACCTAATTATTTTAAAGCAGTTTAAAATATTGGTGGATTAAATTCATATTACAAGTTTAATATGAATTAAGATTGAAATTAATGTGATTAATTGAGGAATTGTCACTTAATTTGATAATTTAAATGGGTGGTTTGGATAAAATTAATCTACATAATTAAAGAATTATGTCTTGCATGTTTAATTTTTTTTAGTTGATGCATTTTATTTAGTTGAATGAATCGTTTGAATGGTTTATTTTACGTATTTTTGCAATCGGTTGTAATTTGTAATACTTAGTGTGACCTTAGTCAAATTATGTTTTCGTAATGAAGGAAACATAATTTTTTATGTAATTATGAGATCTCGTATCTCCTTTTATTTTTCCTTTAGTTTTGGGTTTTGAAATTAGAATGTAATAAATAGGTTTATTATTTAATTTATTTATTGTAATTTCAAAGAAGACTAAAGATGGAGATTGGAGCTCACTCCCGCTACATGGATCAAGATGGAACATCGAGACAAGCTTCTCGGGTCCAAGGATGGATTCCAAACTTGTATTTAATGTTCATTTTGATAGGATAGGCCACACTAGGACTTTATTATTGCTTTTCAGTTTTCATTCCTATTGCTTTTCATTCACATGATAGTTTAAGCATCATATTCCGCCTAAACCAAACCACCTACTACTAAAATGCATGAAAATTGACACATATAGGTTGTATGTTAGTTTTCATGGACATACAGATGTCATATATTCATTAAGCCATCACCTTAGTTTATTCATTCTCGCATGCTAGATATTAGTTCACTTAAAATGAATCTAAATTAAGTTGATGGGATCCTCCTCTAAAACGGAAATTGAGATTAGTCTTTATAAGGGCAAACAACTATGAATCCCTTCTTCGTCGGTAGGCATAATATGACTCCTTCTACGTTGGGTAAGTAGTTGTGTTGACTTAGTTTGCCTCAACATCATAGTCCGAAGAGTTTCTCGTGATTATGATGGACTAAAGATAGAATTTTTAGAAATTTATCGACCAAGAATTCTAACGGTAGAATTAGCTAAGAGGTTAGCTTATCAATTTACAGATAATTGAGTCTTGGGATCATTTATATAACTCTTGAGGAAGGTCAATTGTATAAATGTCTTGAGTCTTCGCGTTATGACAGTAGTTCATTAGACTTAAAAATATAAACGATGCACATGCTTATTATTTTTATTCTTCTTCTCGCAGTGTAGAACACGTTTATTTTGATAATACTGTTACAACAAAATGTCTGGAAATAACGCAATCCAAATGCCTAGTGCCACATTTGGACGCGAGTCCTGGCTGAAAATATTCATGGACCAGATGAATCAGTTCACACGTCTGAAAAACGACGGGTCCAACTTTGCGGACTGGGAGGCGACACTACGGAATGCTGCCATTGCTGACGGTAAGCTCAAGTACTTAACTGAGCCAATACCGATAAGCCCAGGCCCCAATGCAGGAGTCAACGAGTCACTCGCTTATAGTGACTTCGTTATGGAAGCGGGTGCGATAAAGAACGTACTCATATTTGCAATGGAAACCAATTTGCAGAGACGCTTCATGTCTCAGGGTGCAAACAAGATTTTCACCACGCTCACTAACGAGTTCTTAAAAGCACTGAGAATCGTTACATATGAGCATACCTGTCGCTTCTTTGATGCGAAACTCCAGAAGGGCCAACCGGTTAGCCCACACATTCTTCACATGATTGAGAATGTCGAGAAGCTGGAGGCTCTTGATTGTAAAATCAGTGAGAGCATTGTCATAGACCGAATGCTTCATCCTCTTCACGATGGTTTTGCCCTTTTCAGGGCGAACTACTACATGAATGACTTGAAAAAGAGTCCTCATGAGCTACACTCCCTTCTCGTACAGACCAAGATGGATATGAAATTGAGTGGGAGCATGAAGCAGAATGTTCTCACAATTTCCAACAAGGGTAAAGGTAAGGGCAAGGCTCATGGCGACCTAGCTGTAGGTAAGCCAAAGTTTAAAAAGCCAGGAAACGGTAAGAGTGCGCCTGGTGAGACTAGTGGCTCACAGGGCAAGGCAAAGAGCAAGGGCGGTGACATTGAGTGCCACCATTGTCACAAGACTGGACATTGGAGGAGGAACTGTCCCGTGTACCGTGAGGACATAAAAGCAGGCCGCGTCGTTCCTGTTGGTATGTCATCTTATATTCATATGATTGAGATAAACCATGCAAGTTTCAGAACTTGGGTACTTGATACTGGTTGTGGTTCTCATCTCTGTGTAATTATTTGCAGGACCTAAAAACATCATGCCTCTCGAAAAGGGTGATGTGGACCTGCGAGTCGGGAATGGAGCACGAGTTGCTGCAGTCTCGAAGGGAACATACGTAATCCAACTCCCTAGTGGTTTTGAGTTATTTTTATAACTGTTACTATTTACCCAGTTTATCTAAGAACATTATTTCAGTTTCCGTACTTGCTAAAGACGGTTTGCATTTTCAATAAAGGATAATAGCTGTATTTTCTTTTTATGAAATGATTTATGGCAAAGCAGTTTCCATGAATGGAATTTACATCTTAGATCAAACCACGGAAGAATTACACTTGAATAATAAGAAATTAAAGGTTGGTGACAAAGATCAAACCTATCTATGGCATTGTCGAATGGGACACATAAATGAGAAACGCGTGAAGAAACTCGTCGATAATGGGACTATTCCCGCATTCGAATTTTCTACATATGGCACGTGTGAATCATGTCTCATTGGCAAAATGACTCGAATTTCCTTCAAAGGTGTTGGAATGCGCGCTAGTGACCTATTAGGACTCATACATACTAATGTTTGTGGACCTATGTCAATTACCGCTAGAGATGGCTATAGATATTTTATCATTTTCACGGACGATTTGAGTAGATACGGATATGTCTACTTAATGAAGCATAAAAGTGTGTTCTTTGAGAAATTCAAGGAATACCAGAACAGGGTTGAAAATCAACTGGGTAGAAAGGTTAAAGCACTCCGTTCAGATCGGGGTGGCGAATATCTTTCAAATGAGTTTGATCAACACCTTAAAGACTGTGGAATCGTACTACAGTTAACTCCACCTGGAACACCTCAATTAAATGGTGTGTCCGAACGGAGAAATCGAACCTTACTGGATATGGTTCGTTCCATGATGAGTCACACGGTAGTGCCTGATTCATTATGGGGTTTTGCTCTTTTGTCAGCTGCTCTTATACTTAACCGAAGTCTGACTAAAGCTGTCGACAAGACTCCATATGAAATGTGGAAGGGAACGGTCCCTAACTTGTCCTTTGTTCGGGTTAGGGGCTGCGAGGCTTATATCAAGTGGAGACACGAGGATAAGCTCAGCCCGCGATCGGTCAAGACATACTTTATAGGTTATCCAAAAGGAACATTTGGTCATTACTTCTATTCGCCTACCGAACATCGAGTTTTTGTTGCGGCTAGTGCGACGTTCTTAGAGAAAGAATTTCTCGAGAACAAGACGAGTAATAGAACCTTCGAGCTGTTAGAGATTCCAGAACCAACAACCGAGGAACGGATGGAGGAAGTTGTTCCTTCAACTGATGATACGGTTAATATTCCTGAGGAACCTAGGAGGTCGGGTAGAGTCTCTCATCCTCCGGACAGATACATTGGTATGGTCGAGGAGAATGATGTTTTACTCCTAGAGAGTAATGAACCCGCTACCTATAAGGGTGATATGGCCTGTTCCGACTCAAAGCTATGGCTCGAAGCCATGCAATCCGAGATGGACTCCATGTATGAGAATGACGTATGGGATCTAGTTGATTTACCTAATAAGGTAAAACCTCTACAGTGCAAATGGCTTTACAAAATAAAGCGTTAGAGACGCGCTACCGATACCTATAAGGCACGACTAGTGGCAAAAGGTTTCACTCAAGTGCACGGATTGCATTATGATGAGATTTTTGCACCTGTAGTCATGCTACGTTCCCTTCGGATAATCTTAGCGATTGCCGCTTTTCATGATTATGAAATTTGGCAAATGGATGTGAAAACCGCCTTCTTAAACGGTTATTTGGAGGAAGAGTTGTACATGGTGCAACCCGAAGGTTTCATAGATCCTAAACATCCTCAGAAAGTATGCAAGCTTAAGCGTTCCATTTATGGACTTAAGCAAGCTTCTCGGAGTTGGAATCATCGTTTCGACCAGGTGATAAAAGAGTATGGTTTGAAGAACCATGCTTATACATCAAGTCGAGTGGGAGCAAGATTGTATTCTCGATATTGTATGTCGATGACATACTCCTGATTGGGAATGACATTCCTCTCCTATCTTCGGTTTAAGAATGGTTGAAGAACCATTTCCAGATGAAAGATCTGGGTGAGGCATAGCGCATTTTGGGAATCCGTATCTACCGAGATAGATCACGACGGACGTTATCACTTAGTCAGGAGTCTTATTTCGATAAGATTCTTGAGAAGTTCAGCATGACCAAATCCAAGAAGGGGAACCTTCCAATGACGTCTGGGATGCAGTTGAGCAAGTCTCAGTCACCCACGACGCCTGAAGGGATTGAGCGCATGAGTCGTGTTCCCTATGCATCTGCAATAGGATCAATCATGTATGCCATGATATGCACACGTCCAGACGTGGTATATACATTGAGTATGACGAGTCGGTACCAAAAGAATCCATGTACCTACGAAGGACTAAGGATTGGGTATTGACTTACAGAGGAGATAATAAGCTATGCGCAACCGGTTACGCAGATGCTAGCTTCCAAACGAATCGAGATGATTAGAAATGTCAGTCTAGATTCGTTCTTACTCTTAATGGTGCTGCGGTCAGCTAGAATAGTTCAAAACAGGAAGTTGTAGCAGATTCTACTACTGAGCCATTGAAGTATGATAAGCATGGAGGGCACGTTATTTCCATGAGAATTAAACGTGTTCCTGAGTTGTAATAGTCGATTATGAATTTGATACATTATCTTTTTCATATACTATTTATAACTTCATCGTATTAATATAATATTTTGTTTTTCATGTGGATTGTACTGACAACTTTGAACGCCACAAAGTTAACTGAATTACATTATATTTTGTTTTGGTCCATAATCGCCTACAAGAGCTGATAACTTTGGCTATTATATTGTGCAGTCGATTGATGGTGGGTTCAACGAGCCATAAGTCAAACTGTTGAATGATCGATCACAAATGCGAGATTATAACGATACCTCGTAGGACAAATTTTTGTGACAACGTAATGGAGTCCTAAATGTTTAAAAACATTCGGTTCCAGGTCGTGGATAGGACGTCCATTGTGTTCCTAGAGTCGATTCTTTTGACTATCGACTGTCTCTTGAGATTAAGGCAGTTTTTGAGTGACTTTGGTTTCTTTATCACGGTCGTGAATCGGAGGCTAAGTAGATTTTTTCTGGGTCATTTCATATTGTGCTTACATCTGCAGGATTCGAGTTGAGGAAAATATCCAACCCTTATCAGGTATAGTTATTTCTCAGGGCCACTCGAGAAGTAGTAACTGAAATGCATGGCCATGCTTTTAATGTTGATTCCTTTATCGGTTAAGTTACTCTCTAGTCGGGGAAACCACTCTTGATAATGATCGCTTGTAATTTACGACCTTTGTGAATACGGATTTGCAAATTGTTTTACATTGAGTGGGAGAAATTTTAGGATATGAGAATCGGTTATCGCACATACACTTGTGAGGACAAGTGGGAGTTTGTTGGAGCTTGTGTCCTACACAAATTAGTGTGATAACATTTGTAAATCTCTTACAGGTTAACAAGGGTATACTTCATATTTTAATCAGTTGATTAATGATTACCTAATAACAGTTGGCTTGCTAGAAAGTTTGACGTTATTATCATACAAATAGCGGTGATCAACTGGTCCCTAAAGGTCACACCTATAGGATGTGTTTGAGAGATGTGGTTATGGAAATGTAATCACATTGATGCCTTATATTACTAAACAGTTAGTCCATGTGTTGATGAGACAATTATTTAATGAAGATTAAATAATATTAGTTGAGACGAATTAACTGTCAATTCGTAAATTAAATATAATAAGTTATATTTAATTAAATGTATGTAATGTTAGCTTGGACGAATTAATCTGTTAATTCGTAATTAAATATAATCGGTTATATTTAATATCAACAAGATGAATGTGTCATAGTGAGGGTACTCAAACCAAGAGGTCATGGGTTCGATCCTCACTAGATGACAATTTACACATTTTATACATTTTTGGAATAACTGAAAAAAGAGAAATTAACTCTCTTAATTTCGGTATATGGGCCGAAAATTTGGAAGGAAAATATCTACCCTATTACACCTTATACTCGGTTTTATAAGGGAATGGAAGATCATTATTTTTTAACCATCATTTTCTCTCATCAGAAAATCACACAAATAAACCCTAATATTTACAGAAAATTGGGGATCTCATTCTAGCAATTTGAGGGGCATTTCTCGGAGCATCTTGGGTGCAATTGATAGGAGAATATCATTGCGATATTTTTCATAGGCCATAAAAGCTAGGACCGAAGGTTATTTCTTAATCCTTTACGATTTTGTTTATGCAATTTATTTTATGACTAGTTATCATCACTTTATAATTCGTTATTATCCTTAAATATAAAGGGATGCATACAGATAAATCCCACAGAAACCCGTCCTTTTGGGCATAGTTAGCAGAATGCATGCCAGCAATATTTGGGTCGAGACAGCAGAATGCCAAGACCAATTTTTGCCGAACTACGATGCGGGTTTGATTCCATCGCAACGGATACGTAGGCGCCTAAGGATAAGGCTTAATCCACCATATATGCAAGTTTATGGGTCGACGACCAATGATGATGATGATTTGATGCAACAGAAGCAAGAGTCAATCTCTAGCAAAGTTTCAGGTATGAGATCTTCTTATGGCTGGCGAACTTACATACGCAAGTCTAATGGACTCTAAATGACCTGTGGAATCCTCAGGTCGAGAGGGACCTGGGGTATACTTTGACTTTCGCCTTGTCCAAGCCTTAGTCAAAGTGGGGGCTCTGTAGATACCCGTATCCTTTGATATTGGAATTTACAGAAATCCCGACAAAACACTCGATGATGATAGGACAGACGTTTACTTACATCGCTCGTTAGGGGATTTCATTTAGTGATGCGGGACAAGCGTTATTTGACGGTCTTATAATTTAAATGAAATTTAAATTATTTTGAAATAAATGAAATTTATTTCATCGATTTTCATATTTTCAAGTTTATTTAAAATTTAAGCTATTATAATTTATTTGAAAAATAAATTATTGTTCAATGTTTTTATTTTAACTTATTTGAAATAAGATATGTGACGGTTTCATTTCATCGCTTTATTTTTAATTTGAAAAGTAAATTTCAAGGCGGTTTTTAACGAGTTTTTTAAACGGTTTCAAGCTCATTTTAAGACGATTTTAAGCTCGATTTTTGGACGGATTTGGACACGAATTTCGAGGCTTGATTTGACACAATCCATTCCCCCCAAGATCCCGGGTTCGAGCCCCCATAACAACACCCTTTCCCTTCCCTTTTCCACCCCAAACCCGATACCAACAACTCCCCTTCCCCCTGTTTTTCCCGAGCTCAACACGCAGCCATACACCACCCAAACACCAACCCAGCCAAGCTAACACCACACTCCCACCTTACCCATCAACCCAACACCCAACCTAGCCCAAACCCGCACCAAAACCCACCCAAAAACCCCACACCCATACCCTATTTTACGCGGCAAAACAGGGACTCCCCGATTTCATTTCGAAGCCCTATCAAACCCCTAATCTCTTCCCTATCTTTCCTTGCTTATTCCCCAAGTAAAGGAAGATATTTCCTCACCATAACTAGCTCACACAATCCTCCCATAACCGAAATAACCCTTTCTCTATCTCTTTCCAGAACCAACATATTCACCTCCACCTTTGTTATTCTCGTCCAACTCCCTTTCCCCTTCCACAAGCCAACCTTACACCAGCTATATGACCTAACCCTAACACCCCTACCCTGTTTCCTATATAAACCAATACCCACACACCATAAAACAGGACGAAAAAAGAGACAAAAACCACAACACTAAACACGGCTCAAAACCCTAGAAAATTACCATCAATATCACATAATAAAGCTGCCCTAAACTCCTATCATACCCAGAAACAAAATACAAGGTTCATACAAAGGATTAGACGAGCATTAGAGCATCGATTTGCTCTCTTGTTTGTGTTTTCCCGCATTTTGGACAGCCATTGTTCTCGTCCAATTCTCGTTGTTTTTAAATCGTTTTTACTTCTTTTTCTTGCTAAAGTTTGAATCTTTGAAGTCTAAGGATTCCAGAACATCTTTCGTATTTAGATTTGAGCAAGAAACGAAGGCAAAATCGTTGTACGAAGTACACCAAAATCGCATTTTTCTGAACTCGTGTGAACTCCACCTGTTATCACTCGTTTTAAATCATTTAAAAGTAGCTTTTGCTTTTGTTTTTTCGCTAAAGGTCGATTATTTGGAGTCTAAGAATTTCAGAACATCTTTCGAATTCAGATTTGAGTAAGAAACGAAGTCACAATCTTCGTTTGAAAATCGTTGCACGAAGTACCTTTTACGCGAGAAAGTTTGTTTGTTTTTCGAAATTGTTTTCGTTAAATTGTTTCAAAATCTATTTTATGATCGTCGAAGACGCGCCTTCTAAGAAAAGCTTGCATACGGGATCCCGAGTGGTGTCCAAGTTTACATGTAAGTTGAGGGTGCACAAAATCCCGTCTCTTTCCTTCCTCTTTTGTCTCGTGTTTGTCACCGCCTAAGGCCTTTTTTTTATCGCTTTTTTATCGTCTTTTAATTATCGTCTCATGTTAGTTAATATGTTTTGTAATTATGATATTAATGATGGTTAATTGTTGTTTAGAATAAACAGTATGCTAATTATGTGCTTGTTTTTATTTTATGACGATAACATGATAGTTAGTAGAGGTGGCAAATGGGTCATTCGGTCGGGCATGGGTCGGGTCAGTTCGGGTTTGTAAGCATTTCGGATCGGGTCGGGTCATTTCAGGTTTCGGGTCATTTTTGGGTGACCTTTTGTCAGGTCACTTCGGGTCGGGTCATTTTCGGGTATGGGTCATTTTGGGTCAGGTCGCTTTCGGGTTAATGGCTAAAACACTTTAATTAGTACTATTTTGATTACGAAACACTATATTGAAAATTTAACTATTTATATAGGATGATTCTAACAAATGAAACTCTATTTTGTGTAAATAACATTAATTTGACTTAGTACTTGTCGTTTCGGGTCATTTTGGGTCACTTTAAATCATTTTGGATCGGGTCAATTATGGGTCGGGTCATTTCAGGCCGGGTCATTTTGGGTCGGGTCAACATTGGGTCAATCAAGTTTCAGGTGGGGTCTGGGTCGGGTCAGGTCAGTTCGGGTTTCGGGTCATATCGGGTCCGGCAAGTTCGGGTCATTTTCGGGTCTCGGTTTAGCCTTCTCGGGTCGGGTCAGCTTTGCTAGGTCTAATAGTTAGAATAATTGCATGTTCACTTTATAAAATGAAACAATTTGTTAATTGCACGACGATAACATGTTTTAAATTAATTAAAATGAAATTTTAGTTAGTTTAATTCGTTCTCACATGTCTCATATTTTGTTTTAATTTTAATTATGAAATAATTAGATTAATTCACATGTTAGACTTGTTTTATTTGATTAATGATGCATGTATGTTATTTGTATCATTTATCATTGTAAAGTCATAAACTTGACCAAATTAATATGTAGGATGCATGTTAAATGAAATAGACATTCATAGGTCATACAAAACCCGACATAGGACAATTTAAATGAATTTCTTTCAATAATTTAAATGAATTCATCTTTTCTTATGACGATTTCTCGCTAGTTGAATTGCGCATGCTTAGCATCCGATTCATTACACTCGATGACTAGAATAGTCAACGTTGACCACATGTTTTGGCCGTGTGATGCCTCGGCCTTCGTGCCAATTTTGGTTTGTTTTTTTTGTTTTATTTAGTTATTGCGGTTTCATTTCAATTGTTATTGTAATTTAATCGTTGTAATTTTGTAATTAATTCAAGCAATGTAATTTGTACTTTAAATATGGGTCTTGTAAGTCCTCTATTAAGTCAAAATGATTTTACAAAACCTTTGCTTTAGTTGGTTAAATCGAAGTATTTAATCAATTAAATCGAAGTGAGTGCGCAAAACGATGATGAAGCTAAGGACGAAGTCCTATGTAAGCCGTGGCCTCATCATTGGCACGTTTTTTAAGGCCCGAGTAGGCGTTTTTCAAGGACGAGAATTGTCTGGATTATAATAGTTAGTTCCCCAACGGCTCCCCCATTCCCATCTCAGCCATGCTTGTGAATGCTTGTTAGTATAGTTCAAATCAACCTCACATGCTAAATCACTTGGACAAAGTAGATTAGATGCATTAAACGATTAGAAACCAAGCTCACATGTTAGGATCAAAATGGTGTTTTGCATTCTTTTACAACGAATCATAGTCTTATCCAACTAGCCATCGTAGTACTTAGTAGAGGCCGTTATTGTAACGGGCTGGGGTGGGTGTTTTATTAACGATCTTCCCATCACGTACTTTCAACAACGAATTCAAATCTCGCTTTCAAAATGGTTTCCAAATTTCCTTAAATTTGGTGGTGACTCCAAACGATTTTCAAACTCGTGGATTGCGATCAAATCCCCACATCCACAAGTATGAAGGCAATCACATGCAAATTTAGATCGATCTAGGAGAATTTTTAGACCTGTAATTTTTTTTAAAACTGTAACTTTTTTTTAGGAAGAACTGTAATTATTTAACCTTTGCCGTCATTTGGATAACCTGACAAGTTTTAATACAAGGTAAATCAAATCATCCAACTATTTAAATGAAGAACTTCATTCATCATTGTACACTCTACCCGGCCAATGACATTACCCATTTTATTTATTTGTGTCATATATTTCACATAGTTTTCTACATATTTGCATCATAAATTCTTAACTATGCGAGTTTTAAAAGTAAACTTTGAAATAAATATATATTAAGTATTTTACTTGCCATCTAAGTGTGTGCATACTTAGATTTTTAGAGTTGTGGAGCAATCCAAAGCTCATCCACTACTTTGCGGAATATTTCGAGCAACGTAAATTCCAACTTTTTTGTTTCCAAAGGCTTAGGAGTCTCGGTGGGATTAAATCACTCCTCCAACATTGCATCCCAAGTTACCTCACATTTACAAGTACGAATGAAATTGAACTTGGAGCCCTTATTTCAGTCAAAGAGTATGTACATTCAAGGTTACCCTCATACAATCACAAATATGATCCTATAATTTCTAGGACTTTGAATTTATTGCATTGGGAAATTCTTCACGCACTAAAACTTTGAAGACATGGTTTCTCATTAAGTTAGAGAAGATTAATATCACTACAAGTAAATTACTACTCCCTCTTTGACTTAATGAGAGATCGTTTTTTCAAATACCACTTTTACCCCTAATTAATGAATTAATCCGTATATTTCACCTCTTACACCTTAATATCGCCTTTTATAACTAGGGGTGGGCATAATCCGGTCCGGACCGGAATCTACCGGACTGGAACCGGAATTAAAAATTCCGATCCGGTCCCCGGTCCAACATTTTTAAAGACTCCGGTTTCCGGTCCGGTCTTGGACCGGAAAAATCGGAATTATTGTATTTTTTTATTTTATTTTTAAATATTATATAAAAAAACAAGTGTACGGTAATTTAATCCGATCGAAACGGTTCATTCTGGTCCAACCGGTCCGATTTTTTGAACCGAAATTTGAAAAAGAGGGTATGTAAAAATAATTCTGGTCCAACCGGTCCGGTTTCCAATCCATGGTTTTTTGGATTCCAGTTCCGGTCCGGTTCAGACCGGTGCCCAGCTCTATTTGTAACAGTCTACATCTTTATCTCTTATATGAAATAAATATATTAGCTTGGATCTATATATATTTAAATGTGTTTATATAAGATAATTTAATTGGTAAAGTCACAAAATTAGATATAAATTTATATTCGATTAACATCATATTTACCGTATGCTCTCCTCCCTAAAAAAACATTAAAAAATGCAGGATCCCTATAAGGCAAGTATGTATTAGTGAGCATTTGTCCAATTTGGGAGAGAAGTACTACGAGTAGCTAACGAGCTAACCTTAGTATGTCAGGGTGCGTAATTTTGCCAACATTTAGTGAATTATAAATGTATTCGGATGAGTAATTTTGTCAACTTAAAGTTAGGGTTCCCATCGGGCCTCTTTGACCCTGTTCTTTTCAGCTTAATTTCACCACTTATTCAGCTCACTCAGTTCAGTTAATCTCCGCCTATTTCAGCTCAATTCATCTGAGCAGATTTCAATTCAATTAAGTTGCTACAACTCACTTAAGCTCAATTCAGTTCAGTTCAACTTCATTCAGCCCAAAAGAACAGAAGAATGGAGCATTTGTTGATGGGAGTTGACAATTGTATTGGTTATTTTATAACTTAACGTTTAACGGTAGTTCAACAAACAAAATATTACAAATGGCCCGGGCATCGCCCGGGCATCAAATCTAGTATATTATTAAAGGAAGCTTTTTTCGAGCGATTACAAAGAGTTCAATTTTCTCGAAATACTCTCGAGTCTCCAACTCTTTCAGAAGTCTAATGCTTAACAGCTCCCTCATACAAGGTAAGAATTGGAAAAGAGTTATTAGGAGTCTTATATTCCGTAGCTTACGAAGTATATAAATAGGAGTACACCTTCCCCCCTACTATGTGCATCTTTATTAGAGTCACCGTGTTTAGTCAAGTATTTTTTTTTTTTCATGTTAATATTAGATTGTCACTAATACTGATTTATTTACATGATTTTTCGTGTAGTATAGTCAACTGATCTATTTTTATCCGTCACTATTATTTGTACTTTATACTTTATTATTGTTATTTACTAATTCCATGACTTTTTTATGTTCAGGTGTTATTGGCAAAGTAAATACAATATCGGTATTGAACCTGTTTGGTATATGGAGTATGGGCATATAATGATAGAGATGAACACTTTCTTTTTTTTATAGATTTTAATGTGCATTGTGATGCGTGTCATTTATATGATGTTTTACACCTCATTTTACACGCATTTCAGAGCTCATTTATGTAGTTTATGCTACTATTCTCCCCATTTCCGTCTACTTTCGTGTTTTTGTACATTATTGCAGAAATGTGAAGAATCCAGCAGAAATCAAGCTAAATCCGTCCTCGAGTACTTTGCATTACATTTGACGTGAAGTATCTACTCAAGAAACAAACTTGATGCGCATATCGAGGCCCGAAAGACTAATTAACGAAGTTTTTGAAGCCAAGTACCAGCTACTCCAGTCGATCGACTGACCTCCATGGTTGATCGACTAGAGCACGAAGATCAGAGGCCCTTGTTCAGCACAGACCAGTCGATCGACTGCCTTGCATGGTCGATCGACCATAATACGAGCTGATGCGCAAATTAAAGAAATAGAACGAGAATTCCATAGCCCATTGTATATTAGGTTTAGGAATAAGTGTTACGTTATATTCCTATATAACGTAACCTGATATGAGGAAGGAATCATCCAGTTTTTGATCCAGTTTTCATTAAGTTTTAGTTTATCTTTAATAATTAGGTTTCTTAAGAATATTATTCGTTCATCAATAAAGTTTCTGTTTTGCATTCGGTTTTGATCTTTCCTTTACAATTCCTCTATATGGTATTCTTCTGTCCCATTATTCAGTTTTATTGCTTTCATTCGTAGTATAGAATTGCTAGATTAGTTTCCCGAAGCCGAAATTATCGTTTTATGTTATTTGTTTGTTTAATTATTTCAATCATGAATTCAGTAGTTTTATTCCTTAATCTTAATGTTGTTTTCATTATAGTCATGAGTAGCTAAATACCCTGTGCTAGGATGTAGAGAATCTGTAGAAGTAGGCGGCATTAGAATAGTAGACAGAAATCGCGCCATGGTCGATCGACTGGGTTCCCTGGTCGATCGACTAGCCACGTGAGATTAGCTTCGTTTTAATTAATTTAATTGCTATGTTTGACGAATCGAGTGCACGCGACTAGTTGAATGTTTAGGAATTGACCGACCCAATAAAGATCGAAAGATAGGGAAGGGAGATAGCCTACCTAATTAAGACGACTAAATTAATAAGATCGAGAGATGAGTTAATTTAGCCTTTTTAGTCAGTTTTCAGGACGGAAGTTAGTATTAGTGATATTAGGGACCTGTAGCGGGATTGAAAGATTCTACCTGTAAGAATGGACCGAGAGGACTTCTTATTTCCCGTCTCACGTGTTTGTTTTAGACTTACCTAGTACATTGCCGCCGAAACTATAGTGAACCGACCATCTTAGCACCCTTTTAATATTTGTTTTCATCTTTTAGTTTAGTTTACTTTTCATTTGTTGCCATTAGTTACAGACCAAATCAAATCAAACCCCCACATTTGTTACCCTGGACTTAAATTAGACAACTAATAATTGCATCGCCTCCCTGTGGTTCAACCCTGTTACCACTAGCTTCTATTAGTTTTAATAGGTATTATAAATATTATCTTTGGTGCACACAACGACAGGCATCAAATTTTGGCGCCGTTGCCGGGGAGGCAATTGTTTAAAATTTTTAGTTGTTTCTATTTTTAGTCTTTCTATTAGTTTAAGGGACATCTGTTCCTTAAACTATTCTCATATTCTACTTGTAGTTTCTTCTTATGCGCAGGTCACAGGGTGGTGAATTACTATCGTTCAATCCTGAGATTGACTTTGCGTGAGTTGAGACGATCATCTAGAGTATTGCCGACAGAGGAAGAGCTGAGTACTCTGTCTAGTTACTATGAGAACGAGCTTTTTGAGGAGGATCCACCTTCGTCACCTATTTCTACTTCTTCAGCTGAGACCGTCACATCTCCAGACATGGCTGAAGAAGCGAGTATAGCCAGTCACTCTGAGCCGACAGCTGAGAATCTCTATAAGGGATTCGCACTACCTGGGACGGATAGAAAATTCGAGCCGAAACCGTCTTATATCAACTTGGTTGAGAGAAACCAATTTGGGGGAGCTGTAAATGAAGATGCAGCCAAACATATGGAGACATTCATTGATTACTGCTGTTCCATACCCCCACCAACCGGTGTGACCCAGGACCAGGTGAAGGAAACCATGTTCATATTCTCACTTCGTGATGCTGCAAGGAAGTGGTACAGAGACCTGGATCGAGCTGCTAACGGGATCACTGATTGGAAGTCGCTGGCCCTGGCATTCTACAAGAAATATTTCTCTGCCTCGAAGACAAATGCCATTAGAGCTCAGATCACGAGCTTTAAACAGGGTCCGGATGAGAATTTTCATGAGGCATGGGTCCGTTTCAAGAAGCTGGTGCGAACTATTCCGCACCATGGGTTTGAGAAGTGGAGCCTATGCAATCAATTTTATAATGGGCTTTATGACGATCAGAGGGCTATCTTGGATGCGGCAGCAAAGGGTAGATTCCAGGAGAATGTTGGAGAGACTAAGGGGTTAAAGATTATTGATGATTTGGCCACCCATAAAGCTGAGTATGGAAATTCCAGGGGAAATGAAAGGAGAAGTGCTGAATCCCCTTCTGTAGCTGCATTAGAGGCTCTCACGG
This sequence comes from Silene latifolia, assembly GCF_048544455.1. Classification (NCBI taxonomy): domain Eukaryota; kingdom Viridiplantae; phylum Streptophyta; class Magnoliopsida; order Caryophyllales; family Caryophyllaceae; genus Silene; species Silene latifolia. Next base: position 410,494,874 of record NC_133538.1, read on the forward strand.
CGAGATTTGATAAGTACGAATTGGGAGGAGCTTCAAAAGGAGGGATCTATCATGTGAATGCTGTTTCAGACGGTCCTTTCGTCTACAAGAGATGTGGAGGAGAAGGACATGTTTAAGACAACTGCAACATTCCCTATGAGTTTTGTGCTGCCTTTCAGCATTATAGGCAGACAAACACCTATTTTGAGCCGAATGTCCATCCGAACTTGAGGTGGAGTAGCCAAAATGTCCTAAATCCGACTCCACCTCCACAGCAGCAGCAGCCGAAGAATTATGTGCCCCCTCATAAGCAGCAGCAGCCATATCAAAAACCTCCGTATGTTCCACAGCAGCAGCAGCAGCAGTCCCAAGGTTCCGAATTTGCCGAGTTGAAAAATTTGTTGCTGAAAGAGTCTCAAGTTAGAGAGGCTGGGATGAAGATGTTAGAGAGCCAAATTGCTCAATTGGCTAGCAAGAGTGCAACTAGAGCTCCGGGGCATTTACCGTCGCAGACGGATCAAAAGGAGACCCTTAATGCTATTACTTTGAGGAGTGGGTCTACCCTTGATGGACCCACTATGGTCGAGGAAGCTACTGGAAAAGATGAGGCGGGACCAAGCAAGAAGAAGGCAGTGGCGAATAATAGCAAGAAAAAGACGATCAGCAGATATGTCAGTCGATCAACTGACATACCCAGTCGATCGACCAGTCCGCGAAGTGAAACAACTTCTGGTCCTGTAGAAGTCAGTCGGCCGACTGACCAACATGGTCGATCGACTGACAACGCTTCTGATCGTGTGTCTTTTCGTCCTCCAATGCCAAATAACTTGAGGGACCACTTGTTTCGGGGTACGACTACTCCGAAAATATTGAGGCAAGACCCAAATGCTGATGGGTCAGTCCCGGTTCCGAAATATTACCCGATGACGATTAATAGTTCATTCTTGAGATGGTCTGAAGAAGGGTCAAGCTACAACAAGGAGAAGGTAGTGGATTTTCAGCCTAAATCCACCGATGCCGGCATGCGAGACCTAGAGGAGAGGGCTAAGTTACTTCTTTCAGCCCCTTATCCAGAGAGATTGGTCCCGACGAAGGAACATGTATCGTTTAAAAATTTTGAAAATGTTATTCGTAGCTTAAACGTACAAGTTCCTTTTCTTGAATTAATTAATCAAGTGCCTGCTTACATGAAATCTATGAAGCAACTCTTATCTAAAAAGAAGTCACTTGAAACTGTGCAATCTGTCGCACTAACTGAGGAGTCATGTTCTTATCTGACCCACACTGCACCTCACAAACTAGAAGACCCAGGTAGTTTTTCAGTCCCACGTAGTATTGGCACATTTACTATTGAGATGGCCTTGTGTGACCTAGGATCCAGTATTAGTGTCATGCCTTTGAATCTTGCTAGGAAGTTGAAATTGACTAGGTTCGCAAATCCAACATGACAAAGATGATGGGTCGATCGATCTGCGGTCCAAATTATATAGGAGTCTTAGAGGACATTCCTGTGCAAATAGGAAAGTTCTTTTTCCCTGTTGACTTCGTTGTACTAGATATGCCCGAGAATGCCCACATTCCTATCATATTGGGTAGACCATTTCTGCACACTGCTGGTGCAGTTATTGATGTTGGTTCAGAGACTCTGACCTTCAAAGTGGGGAAGCACTCCATTGTCTTTGCCCAGACAACTATGAAGAAAGACCCCATGTGGCCATTAACTTGAAGTATGGTTTCCGAAAAGAAATCCTATTTTATGCTATTTGACATGCCTGTCTCTATGCCTGTTTCTGCTATAACACCTCCGCCCCAGATTGGGAGCAAATTGGAGGAAGATTCTTCTGTTTTGGATGTTGCATGAGCTGGTTTGGGGAAGGAAGAGCCGCATGTTGCTCCAGCTGTGAAGGAGCCAATCGTTCAAAGAGGCGGTCTAGGATGTCTTAGTTATGGCACTAATGAGGAGCCTGATGAGGAGTCAGCCAAAGTGACGGAGTCCGACTTAGACTTTGATGAGCCAGAAGAGGTCATTGATTGGGGAGATGCTGAAGCTGTTGATCCGTTGTGTTCTGCGGATGTTGGAGTTGAGAAGAGTGCAGCTGAGAAGATGAGCACATTAGAGGCTACCTCTTGTAGCCAAAAGCCGAGCAAGTGGGCCATTCCGTGGCCTTTCTTGATCAACTATTACGTGATTAAGACTTTACAAACATTTTATTTGCTTTCGTTAAACTTTCTTTCTATTGCTTTTGTGTGTGCGAGACTTCACATTTTAATTAGTTTGCTTAGGATTTTAAATACTTTAGACTATTGCTTTGGGTTTTGCACAAATTTTGGCGTGTCATTGTGTGTATTTGCAGGTTCTTAGACCTCGATAGCTCAATTTATTGAGCTAATTCGAAGAAATCAGAACTTACAGCAGGTATTTCAGTCGATCGACTACCTCCTATGGTCAATCGACTGAGCTGCGTCTTCCAGAAGCTTCTGTTCCTGTTCACCCTGGTCGATCGACTGGGTGATGTGGTCGATCGACCACCCTGCGCTGCTGTACCTGTTTTCGATCATTCCCCTGCTGTGTTTGGTCGATTTGCGGAGTTGAGGGAGTCTTTTCTCCACTTTATTCTCCGACTCATTTCTGTTTTCTTCCGTTTCTTTATTTTCCACATAATTTTGCGTTTAATAATTTGCTTTCTCGGATTTATGCGTGGTACTTTTGCTTCTTTTCAGGTACTTTATGGTAGCACTGCTAGCTACTGAAACCTCCTAGCTCACGCTGGTTTGGGGAGGTTTCCTTTTGCTGCGCTTAAAGTCTTGTGAGTTTCCGAGTCCTTACTTCATGTCTTATGTAGTTAATTTAACGCAAATTCCCGTTTTCCTTTTATTTCATTACATAATTTTGCACAATGGAGACATTGTGCGATTTGGTTTGGGGAAGGGTTTTGCGTTGCATTTCATTTGCTTGCATTCACGTTTACATTTTGTCTTGCATTGTTGTTTATTTTCTCTTATATATACAGAAAATTCAAAAAAAAAAATTGAAAAATTTCAAAAATGCACGTTTATTTTAGCATATAGGTTGAGTCGGAACGGTAGTATTTCAATGATGACATTGCATTTTCAGCCGTTTATGCCTAAGCCTTGCCAATTGACATGTTATTAGTAGAATCATATGCATAGTCTACGAGTTTTCGTTAATTATTTGCTGGACTTGAGACTTGACTTAGAATTTTGGCAAACTACATCATTTTCTGAGGTTTAGAGCTTATAACTGGTGTCATCTGTGACCGGTTTATCTAGATTGTGAGTAGTTACTCCTCATGAGACATGTTACATCAATTTGCATAAATATGAACTTGATCTGCTTAATACCTGTATGCGTTTGGTTTGTGGTTTGTTGACACATGTGGAAGAGGTTTCCTTTATTCATTTTGCCCATAAGCTTCACACTGCCAAAAATAGCCTTTTTGTCCCGTTACTACATCCTACACTTAGCCTGCCCTTGTCAAGCTAGTAGTTTATGTTCTTGGGATTGTTACTTCATTTTTGGTAGTTAATGCTCATTTTGAGCTGTTGGGAAAATGAAAAAGGAAGGAAAGGAAGGAAAAAACAGAATTGGAAAAGAAAAAAAGGAGAGAAGAAAAATGATTCGAAAAAAGAGAAAAAACGCATGCTGTACTGTATAATCCGGTTGATCAACTGCCCATATTGGTTGATCGACCGAAGCCCGAGGAAATGGAAATTCGAAAATCACAAGGTTGGAGTTTTGATCAGTTGGTGATTTTATTCCCATGCTTTATTATCATCATTTGGGGAATTACAATTATATCGGAGATTGTGAGATTTGTGCTTGCTATTAGCACCGTTTCGATTGAAATTTTGAGCAAGAAGTTGGATGTTGTCATAATTTGGTTCCCTTAGTTACTAGCTTGGCTTTTAACTCTGTTTTTATCCGAATTTATCTTAGCCCCTTCTTACCCATACCTCACATATTCATATTTACCTCGGCATGTGTCATGGTTATCTGTTTGGATGGAATGCATATGTACGTTTGTAGAGATTATTTTCATATTAGATTGCAGGCTTGTTCTTATAGGTCGTAGTTAGGTGAGTGTCATTACAAAATGAATTCTTTCTATCCTTACATATACTCAACTTTATTTATTGAGTGATATGAGTGACCCGTGAGAGTCTGAATTGATAAGTCTCTATAGTTGACGGTTCAGCAGTTTTTAATGACTTCATAACTCGTTTGCATGATTCATATTGCTAGTTGATTGTTAGTTGGTGCATTAAATTGGGTTAGGCTATTCGGTTGTATTTCGTTCTGAGATTGAACTCGTTCAATTAGGTTGTAGGATCGAGTCTAGTTCTTGCTTAGGGACAAGCAAGGGTTTGGTTTGGGGAAGTTTGATGCGTGTCATTTATATGATGTTTTACACCTCATTTTACACGCATTTTAGAGCTCATTTATGTAGTTTATGCTACTATTTTCCCCATTTCCGCCTACTTTTGTGTTTTTGTACATTATTGCAGAAATGTGAAGAATCCAGCGGAAAGAAAGCTAAATCCGTCCTCGAGTACTTTGCATTACATTTGACGTGAAGTATCTACTCAAGAAACAAACTTAGTGCGCATATCGAGGCCCGAAAGACTAATTCACGAAGTTTTTTAAGCCAAGTACCAGCTACTCCAGTCGATCGACTGACCTCCATGGTCGATCGACCAGAGCACGAAGATCAGAGGCCACTGCTCAAAGAGACTAGTCGATCGATCGATGCCTTGCATGGTCGATCGACCATAATCTGGTGATCAAAATTAAAGAAATAGAACGAGAATTCCAAAGCCCATTATATATTAGGTTTAGGAATAAGTGTTACGTTATATTCCTATATAACGTAACCTGACATGAGGAAGCAATCATCCAGTTTTTGATCTAGTTTTCATTAAGTTTTAGTTTATCATTAATAATTAGGTTTCTTAAGAATATTATTCGTTCATCAATAAAGTTTTTGTTTTGCATTCGGTTTTGATCTTTCCTTTAAAATTCCTCTATATGGTATTCTTCTGTCCCATTATTCAATTTTATTGGTTTCATTCGTAGTATAGAATTGCTAGATTAGTTTCCCGAAGCCGAAATTATCATTTTATGTTATTTGTTTGTTTAATTATTTCAATCATGAATTCAGTAGTCTTATTCCTTAATCTTAATGTTGTTTTCATTATAGTAATGAGTAGCTAAATACCCTGTGCTAGGATGTAGGGAATCTGTAGAAGTAGCCGGCATTAGAATAGTAGACAGAAATCGCGCCATGGTCGATCGACTGGGTTCCCTGGTCGATCGACTGGCCACGTGAGATTAGCTTCCATTTATCTAATTTAATTGCTATGTTTGACGAATCGAGTGCACGTGACTAGTTGAATGTTTAGGAATTGACCGACCCAATAAAGATCGAAAGATAGGGAAGGGAGATAGCCTACCTAATTAAGACGACTAAATTAATAAGATCGAGAGATGAGTTAGTTTAGCCTTTTTAGTCACTTTTCAGGACGGAAGTTAGTATTAGTGATATTAGGGACCTGTAGCGGGATCGAAAGATGCTACCTATAAGAATGGACCGAGAGGACTTCTTATTTCCCGTCTCACGTGTTTGTTTTAGACTTACCTAGTACATTGCCGCCGAAACTATAGTGAACCGACCATCTTAGCACCCTTTTAATATTTGTTTTCATCTTTTAGTTTACTTTACTTTTCATTTGTTGCCATTAGTTACAGACTAAATCAAATCAAACCTCCACATTTGTTACCCTGGACTTAAATTAGACAACTAATAATTGCATCGCCTCCCTGTGGTTCGACCCTGTTACCACTAGCATCTGTTAGTTTTAATAGGTAATATAAATATTATCTTTGGTGCACACAACGACAGGCATCACATAGAAAGTAAATTCTCATAATTTGCTCTATTGACAATAATTCTATTTATTCCTCCTTGCGTTGAACATGCATTTATATTAAATTTTGTTACTATTAAACTATATTGACTATAGAGACATATTGTACAATTGTACCAATTGCTACTTCGTATTTTATTTTAAGCAAACTGATAGAATAATAGTAAATAAGAATAATAGTAAATATTATGTAAATTATTTACTAGTTACTTGTTGCCTAATTTATGGGAAATTAGTTGCCTAGTTTGTTTATATTTAGCTCCTAATTAGTAGTGATTCCCTTCCTAAATAATAGGCTAACAATTGTATTTAACATCACATATGATTGCAATACAAACCATCCATTAATCTCTTTCATGGTATCAGTGATTTTCTTCTTCTAAAAATCGCTTCCACTCTTCTCTAATTATTCGTTGTTTTCAGCCGCCCTCTTCCTCTTCTCGACCTCTCGTCTCTCAGACCTCACGTCATCCAATGGCACCTGAAAACAAGACGACTTTTCACCCGGCTTTTGCCTATAATAATATTTCCAATTACATCACTGTTAAACTGGGATTAGACAATGACCAATACCCATTGTGGGTTGCCTTATTCACGGATCACACCAAACCTAACCGCGTGCTTCATCACATCGTTAAGCCAAAGAGTGGGTTGCCTAAGCCTCCCGCCACTGACGTTGAGAAAGAATTATGGAAAACCCTCGATGCGACGGTCCTTCAGTGGATTTACTCAACCGTAACCACTGATCTTTTGGAAACTATCGTTGAGACCGATACCACCTCCATGGCTACATGGCATCATCTCGCCGATATTTTCCAAGACAATAAAAAGTAGCGAGCCGTCACTCTCGAACAAGAGTTTTCTCATGTTGAAATGTCAGATTTTTCCTCGGCCTCGGCATATTGTAACCGCCTCAATTCATTAGCAGATCAGTTGAAAAATGTGGGGGCTCCGGTGTCTACTAGTAGGTTAGTTCTCCAGTTGGTCTCCGGTCTCACCGAGGCTTATCAGAATGTCGAGAGGATTATTCGTCAGCGTGACCCGCTTCCTGCCTTCTATCAAGCGCGTTCGATGTTTACACTTGAGGAGGCTAGTTTCGCTAAGCAGGCAGCCACTGGTGGTCTGTAATACCCCGTAATTTGATAAGTATTTATGAAAATAAATTATGTAATTCAAATAATTAATTAAAAAGGCATTTATATTAATAATTGCAAATAAGACGGTAATTAATAATAAAATAATGGACGAGTCGGGAAGACGGATTGAGCCGAGTAATAGGCGTGTAATATGGTAATAATGGTACTAGTATTTCTATCTTTTATAATAGTAATAATAATAGTAATTACAATAATAATTGTATTTTCTAATAATAGTAGTAAATATGAAAATTATATAGTTTCCTAATTGCTTCCTTATACCCGATGACCTACCTATATAAATAGACCTTCTTCACCATAAAACACAAATAATTCACATAAGAGAAAAAAAGAAGGAAGAAATAATCCACATCAGAGAAAAGGAGGAAGAACTAGCTAAGAGATCGTCACAAGGTAATAATATAATCGTCCCATAACATACTCACCTTAAGACTAATATAACTCTTTAAATAGACAACCATTGACTGACCCGAGACTATGACCTTGACCGTGGGACACCAGAGGTTGACCGGACCCACCGTTGACCACTTATGAACAGCTGGAAGGGGGTGTTTGAAGGGGTTGTTGTCGGGTGGTTAGGATATAAGATTTACTTATTTTACTCGGCTTTTGAACCCTTAAACGGACTCGACTTGACCTGGGTATGGTGGGGTTGAGACCTGGTGGTTGGGTCGACCTTGTTGGTGGAGTTGGAGTGGTCCAATGTGGTGTTTGGTACGGTGGGTGGCCGGATTTCGCGAAACATAGAGGAAAACAGAAGAGTCGTTGGTTGTTGTTGAAAACGTGTAATTGATGGGTGTTGGGACCTCCATAGCTCGACTAGACCTAACCAGGGGGAGGTGGAGATACAGGTGTAACCACCATGGGTCAGTGGAGACCATGGTGGTGGCCACGACTTTCATGATGGTGGTGGTAAACGTGTTGGGTTTACTTGTGTTGTAGTGTGTCGGGTTTGGGGAGGTTGTTTAGGGCATGTTTATACGGGTTGTAGGGGATGGCTGGGCTGGTGATTAGTGGTTGTTGGGATGTGTCGTGGTACAGGCTAGGAGGTAGCAGGCTTGGATGGTGGCTGCTGGTGGCGCAAGGAGGTTAGAATATGGTTGTGTCGTAGGTTGTTGTCATTGCTATTCGCTGTTATAGTGATTGGGTAGGACGTGACTGGTGTCGTAGGTGGTTGGTGGTGGTGGTGCTAAGGCACAGTGGGTGACAGTGGTGGTCTATAGTGGTGTTGGTGGTCGTGAATAATGGTTGAAACCGTGAGTTGGTATAAGTTGCGTCGGGTTCGTATAGTGTTGGTGTTGTTGGTGTTAGCTGCTAGGGCACGCTTTGGCAGCCATGTGGGGTGGTTGTTGCTGGTGGTAGGGCCGTGTCTGGGTTGTGGCCATAGGAGGCTCATGGTGGGGCAGGTGGCAGGGGTAGTGGTGTCGGGTTTTGGTATATTAACAGGTTGTTTGGGGTGAAGGTCGTGGGTGTTATTAGGTTTTTATGATGGGTTTACACGAGTTAAAGGGGGGGAGATGTTCGTGGGTTTTACTTGGGTGTAAATTGGGTTGTTTTGTCGGGTTTTAATTAAGTGTTTGGGTGTAATTAGTAGACGGGTTTTTACGTAATAATTTACACGGGAAATAATTAATATAATAAAATTATAATTGATTAAATTATAATAATGTATTGAATAGTTAATAATTGCATTATAATTATAATTATCTATAGGTGACGGACTTTTGGAACGGGTTTGTTGAAGAATATTTTTAGTATATTGCATTAATTAGATTTGCTTGTCAGGTAGGAATTTCCTACTCTACTCCGGTTTTAATATTTAGTGAACGTATATTTAATTGTGATGGTTGATGAGATTAATGTTAATATTGAGATTTATTATTGGAGAAGGAGTATTTGTGTATGCTAAGTTGTTGACTGAGCTGTATGACTGGATTGTTATTGATTATTTACGGTTGGTTATATTTGGTATGGGGAGTTGATTATTCAGTTGAGCATAACACGGAGGGTGTTACTGCCAGTTGTGCATAGCAAGCAATTGCTAATGTCAGATAGTTGAGCATAGTATGGAGGGTACTACTGCCAGCATGGTACGCAAGTGCTACTGCCAGTTGAGCATAGCATGGTGTTATGGGGGTTGTGCTACTGCCAGTGATGTAAGTGAGTTGTACGGACGAAGTGATGAGAATTTAAAGGATGACTATTTTCATTGGATTATTATTGTTGTTTAGTTTATTCCTACTCAACCTCGTGGTTTACAGTGTATTCGTGAACACATGTGATGAACCGTAACTGGGGAGCAAATTTGACAGGTATTTGAGTTAGCTGACTTGGGAGCTTATGGGAATGCGTGAGGACTTCGGCCAGTCTACCTAGAAGTCTACACCACATATTTCTTTATTCAGTTTATTTATTTCCGCTGCGATTTGTAATTAAATTATATTGAGTTTTTAGTTGGTTAATTTGTAAAGAACATGTAATCGCTAAATTTTATCTAAAGTACTTTGGTTTATTGTACTTTGTTATTCACTAGCTCGGAAAATCGAGATGGTAATAGTCCTATTTATTTGGAAATGTCTTGCTAAAGGCTCCTAAATAAATGGGGGTGTTACATAGTTCTGCTCTATATGAAAGGGGATCTGTCGATAGTGATGGAGGAGGTTCCTCCAAGGCTTCTGTTCCTGGTAAACGAGGTCGTTTCAATGGAAACACCGGAAAGAAGAAGGCCAATGGTCACAAGGGTGGCAAGGGGCATAACAAGCAGCAGCCTGCTCCCTCCTCGCCTAACACAACCCTTGTTTATGTCCCTGCTACTCCTCCTGTTTCTACTGCCCAGATGCAGTGGTCTAGCGGGTATGGCCCGTGGCAGTGGCCCACTTCTCCTTGGGGTTACCCACTGTGTCCTTACCCTGTCGGCCCATATACTCGGCCAAATATGGTGGCTCACTCGCAGCCAGAGGTTCTTGGTCCACGACCAGCTCGTGCATATGCTGCTGATGGTCCTCCTACTCAGACGGACATAGCTGTTGCAATGTATATGATACGTGCCTAATATATAGTCTTTTTAGCCTATTTCAGCACGTATTTCTATGCTTTTTTATACTTTGGTTCGTTTTGTCCATTTTGTAGAAATGAACGCGAAAGTAGTGGAATCGTACTCTTTTTCGTCCTTTTTGCATGCATTTAGATTAGACGGGATTGTTCCAAAGGGAGATACTGCATTTGGAAGCGTCATGGCACGGATTACGAGGCATTCGGTGACGGACTTGAGCTGATTTGAAGTTTAATAACTCGATCGAGCTGTTTTACCACTCGATCGAGTGGTTTTTACGTCCTCTGGTGGTCGATCGAGTGGTTTTCCACTCGATCCTTATCTTGCAGAAAGGCAAGTTACTCGATCGAGTAACTTTCTACTCGATCGAGTAGATTTGCCGAGGTGTTTGCTCCATCGAGTGGTTTTAATCCACTCGATCGAGTGGTTTCGCTATTTATGGGCTTTAAACAGCCCGTGTTATGTTTAATTCCGCAAAACTCATTTACTTTGCTATTTAAACCTACATTAGTTAGGTTATGAGTATCAGATTTATTTACTACTTAGGATCTATCAAACTTTTACTGGGTACTTCATTCTTCTCTACTGTAACTTTATTTCGGGATTGTTTTCGTTTGGAATTTGTGTTCTTTACGTCGGATTCGCATGGATTGTAATTCTTTCTCTTCTTTTATTAATAATTAATCTTTTGTTTGCTTTAATCTTTTGTTCCGTTACCTTTACTCCTTTGCCCTAGTTTATCTTTATGCTTTTTACTTGTTATTTCATTATGTTTACTGCTGGAAATTTATCTGCTGTTAGTTTAATTAGCGATATGAGTAGCTAAACCCCTCTCATGTTGGGATTAGGGGATCTGCGGTAGGATTGTGACGATGTAGTAAATGAAACAGACGAAATAATTACGAGACTCTGTCACCATAGGAATTTAATTGTATTTATTCGACTTAGTTGAGTGCACACTTCTAAGTTAACCTTTAATCTGGCTGAAATTAATCCTAGATCGAAAGATTGGACTAAATAGGCCTGCTATGAACAGTAGACTACCCTGACGAGAATGAAAGTTAAGTTAGTGGTATTTTAGGATAGAAAGTGGACCGTAAGGACCTTTCAACATCCGTCTTACATTAATTCGTCTGAGTCATTTACAGCTGAGTCACTGGACTACCGTAGTGAACCAAAATCCTGACATGTCCCTCTTTATCTGATAGTTTAAACTCATTTCCTGCCTTTATTGCTCTCGCCCTTTATTTCTCTTTCCATTAAAACTCGTAGCTTAGATAAAAATTCAAACACCCCCCCCCCCCATTTGTGACCAAATAGACGGACTTCTACAGATATCCTGGCTCCCTGTGGAGATCGACCTGACTTCCCTAGCTATATAGTTAGTCGAGTTAGTTTATTTTTGACAGGTACACGACAGACGTGTCAAATTTTGGCGCCGTTGCCGGGGAGGCAATTGCCCTATTTGTTTTCGTTCCGTTTATTTTATCCGTCACAGGGAATTCCTATTCCTTGAGGCCGTTCTTATTATTTTCTTTCAGTGTTGTTTATGCCCAGGTCAGACAGGTGTGAATTAGTTTCAGCTGATTCAGAGCCAGAGAGATTATTCAGGCATAGATTCCGTCTGATAAGGAAATCACGAAAGGAAGACTTGAGTACTTTCGAGCCGGAGTTATATCATTCTCTTTTCGAGGAAGATAGTCCGATTTCTACAGTAAAGATGCCTAAACTTTCTAGTCATTCAGTGCCTAAAGCCTCTTCTATTCCCAAAGGTTTCAATCTCCAAACGGAGGATGGGATCACCTTTGATATTCGTCCTTCTTATATCAATCTGGTGGAGAGAAACATTTATAGAGGTGTGGCTGGTGAAGATCCGAGGAAGCATATGGAGACCTTTACCGATTACTGTTCTATTATCCCCACCACTAAGGGGGTAACTCAAGATAATATTAAGAAGGTTCTATTTCCTTTCTCTTTAGTGACTCGACCAGGAGTGGTCGATCGACTTGACCGCACAAACTCTTTGAGGTTCTGATTGGGAGTCTCTTGCTCTTGTATTTTACAAGAGATATTTCCCTCCACAACGCACCAATTTGCTGAGGGCCAAGATCACTAGTTTCAGACAGGCTCCCGATGAAAGTTTTTATGAGGCATGGTCGCGATTCAAGAAGTTGGTGAGGTCTATCCCTCACCATGGTTTTGACCCATGGTTTCTAGCTAATCAGTTCTACAATGGGTTGTATGACGACCAGAGAGCCATACTTGATGCGGCATCTAGTGGAAGATTTCAGGAGAATACAGATGATGATAAGGGATGGTCCCTTATTGAAGAGATGGCGAATCACAGTGTTGAATATGGTAATCCGAGGGATGGGATTAGGACAGTTCATGCGAGTTGATAAGCGTGTTTTGGCTCACCGAGACCATGAATGCTAGGTTCGACAAGTTAGAATTACAAGCTTCTGGGGAGCCTCAGACGGTCCATGTTCTTACTAGAGGAGAGACCGTTTCTTGTGAGAGATGTGGAAGTAATGATGGCCACACTGCTGTTGGCTGTCTTGTAGAGAAGGAACAAGTCCTTGCCTTTCAGCAATATAGGCAAGGAGGAGGTTCCTATTACGATAATCAAGGGGCATTCCATCCTAACCTGAGGTGGACTAGTCATAATGTGCTCAATCCTACACCTCCTCCGCACCAGCAGCAGCCTTATGTCCCTCCACACAAGAATCAACAAGGCTTTCAAAAGCCCCCTTCTTTTACTCCTCCTAACCATGGTGCATCATCTTCCGGTGGGGTGAGTGAAATTGGTGAGCTTAAGTCTATGTTGCAAGCCATCACGAAGCAGTGGAAATTGAGTGATCAACAGAAAGATGCGTCCATAAAGGCACTTGAAACTCAAGTTGAGCAATTAGCCACTAATCAGTCCACAAGAAAGCAGGGTCAATTACCGACTCAAAATGAGAAGAATCCACACGAGACGGTAAATTTCATCAATCTGAGAAGCGGTCGTTCATATGAGGGACCGAAAATGCAGAAATCAGACCCAAGGAGAGCTGTAAGTGATGAGGAACAGTGTTCTGGCGAAGAAAATAAGCTCACGGCAAAGAAAGTGCTCGATCGACTGGTTTCAGGTGGTCGATCGAGCAGATTTGGGGACGAAAGTAGTCGATCGAGTGAAAATACCACTCGATTGAGTGAACAGGAAATGCAGAATGGTCGATCGAGTAGTTTTTCTACTCGATCGAATGAAGAGCAAAGTGGAGTTAATCGATCGAGTGGAAATTTTACTCGATCGACTGACATTGATGAGGAAACTGCTCGATCGAATGGGTATATTGGTCGATCAAGTAGTTTTGATGACGAGAAGCTTATTCGAGAGCCTGCTAGTGCTCGTTTAAGCGATAAATCACCGGAAAGACCTCGTTCGAGAGGTAAGAGGCGTCCAAAGGATATAGAACTTGCTCCGGAAGATACATTGGAGGAGAGAAACAAGGGACTTGAGATACCTATTACAGTTCCCTTCCTGAGGCGTCTGCAGAATACAAAGGCCAATCAACAATTCGGTAAATTTGTTGAACTTCTGAAAAGCTTGGAAGTCACTGTGCCATTCACCGAGTTGCTGACAAAGGTACCCTCTTATCTTAATTTTATGAAAGAAATTTTGAGTCGTAAGAGGACCATTAGTGATAGTGAGACCGTAGCTTTGACTGAGGTGGGGTCAGCCCTATTTCAAAATAAGTTACCTCCTAAGCAGTCAGACCTGGGTAGTTTTTCGATTCCGTGTCATATCGGTAACTATTTGATTGATAATGCGCTATGCGATTTAGGCGCTAGCGTGAGTGTCTTACCGCTGTCTCTGGCTAAGAGATTTGGTTTGACAAATCTGAGTTGCACTAACATGACAGTCCAGATGGCCGACCGTAGTATATCACGGCCACTAGGTATAGTAGAAGACGTACCTGTAAGGATCGGGTGGTTCTTTATTCCTGTTGATTTCGTTGTATTAGACATCCCCGAAGATGCACACACCCCTATTATTTTAGGGAAACCATTTTTGTCTACTGCTCGTGCAGTTATTGACGTCGGGGGGGAAGACTTTGACCTTTCAGGTAGGGGACGAAGAGCTGATTTTTAATCAGTCTATGTCCCGGAGGGCTCCCATGCAGGCTCAGCCTTGCAATGCTCTCTCTTATATTGACCCTATTATTGACACTCCAGTTGAAAATTTGGAGTATTGTGCTGCAATTGTTATCCCTCCGCCTCAGGCTGAGAGCAAGAAGGAGGAAAGTTCGTCTGTTTTCCTTGCTGCAGGTACAGATGAAAGCAACGAAGGAGCTGTCAAAGGGTGTTGTGCAACTGCTGTCAATCAACTTGGAAGTAAGGATGCTAAAGACGGTGATAGAGGAGCAAGGACGAGAAAAGTTCGTGCCTATGTGGATGAGAACTATTCCCCTCCTACTGTTACGAATGACCATTCATGCTCATGGAAATTGAAGAGGACAGTCAATGTTGCTGAGATGACGTCCTCCAGTCAGGAGCCCTTCAAGGGGCTACTGAATTGCATTGGGAATTAAACGGGGAAATGCCCCGTGTAATACTTTGTAATAGATAATTTTGAATTTTCCGTTGAATTTATTTTATTGCTTTTAATTAGGACAATTAGTTTTTAGACTGCTTTTAGCGTAGATTTAAGACTATAGACTGTTCTTATGCGTTTTGGTATTTTGGGATATTTTTGCACGTGTTCTTATGCAGGTTTGGGGATGTTTTTACGCATCCCAAGGAAGAAAAGACGAAAATCAAGAGCTTACGCGAGAAAAGAGCTCGATCAAGTACTTTTTGTACTCGATCGAGTGAAAATTTGGTCGATCGAGCACTTTTTCAGGTCGATCGAGTATAGCAATAAGTGGGACTTCTCGATCGAGTAGATTTCTACTCGATCGAGCAGATGAAGCATCAGAGTGCTCGATCGAGTGGTTTAAAACCACTCGATCGAGTGAAATGAACAGGACACAAGGAGTTTTTCTCACTTAAACTCTTCTTCCTAATTCTCATTCATTTGTTCCCCTAATTTTCGTCTAACACTCCTCTAATTGCGACACAAATTCCCTAAAATCCCCATTTTTCTTACCCAATCTCCAAATCCGCCACCTACAATCCCTTGCTTTTTAATTAATCTATCAAAGCCCCATAATTTCCCCTTAATTTGTGCTCATCTCCACTGTTTTAAAAAAGGGTTAGGGTTTGCGGTTTTCAGCTCGAAAAATCGCTTGTTTGCTTGATTATTTGAAGATTAATTGCATATTGTAGGTTTCTCTCACCAAGTAAGTGATTCCTCTAGCTTCATTGCATTTTGAATTCATTTTTTTTGCATTTTCATGAGGAAAATTGAATTAGGGTTCGAAAATCCATGGTTAGTCGATTTTTTTCGACTTAATTTGTGTTTGTTGCCCTTGTTTCTCTTGCTTGATGATCAACCCCAATTCCTCGCTGTTTGTTGCATGTCTTAATTCGAATTTTACATGATTTTTGTTATACGGGTTCAGGACAGTCGAGATTTTCGACTGTCACTTGGGTTATTGCTGCTGTAAATTATCTAGTTAGCATTTTTGTTGCGAAATTGCTGCTGATTGTTGACTGATATCGCACCCCCGTCAATGCTGTAAGTCGAAATTTGCAATTAGGGCTGTTTAAGTCGAATTTTTGTTGACTGATATCGCCTTTCTTTCCCACATACTTCGTCAAAAAATGGGAAGGCCGAGCGCAAAATTCGTTCCAAAATAACATGATTCTACACTCTTATTTCATGCCTCAATTCCCGTCAAATATTGGCATCATCCTTTAGACATGGCTACCTATCTAACGAACATATTGCCCAGCAAACCCATTTCTTATGACATCCCTCTTCAAGTGCCATATCATCGTCCTCCGTTATATGGTCACCTTAGAGTATTCGGTTGCTTATGTTACCCGCTTATTCCTGCCACCACTATACCTAAATTGCAACCTCGTGCCACTCCGTGTGTGTTCCTTGGCTATCCTAAAAATCACCGTGGTTATAAATGTCTCGACATTTCATCTAAAAAAATATTTATCAGTCGTCATGTTTTATTTGATGAAACAATTTTTCCATTTGCTAAAAATTGTAGTCCTGACATTCACGCATATGATTTTTTGGATGGCGGGTTCTCCCCATATATCCTTAAACACATGACCGAACAGCCATCTCAGCCATCACCCACTCCACCACACTCACCACCTCACTCGCTTAACCCTACTCGCCAACCCAGGCCTCATGTTAGTAGTGTTTCGCCTAGTGACCAGGCCTCCCCTGTTTCTGTCCAACCAGGCCCTTCACAGCTTGCCCCTTCCATGGACAGTCAGCTGTGTGTCTCCAAACCCACCACCAGGGCTGACCATGGCATATATAAACCCAACCCTAAATATTCCAAGTCCACCACCCATAACCTCAGTCACACTCTAGCTATTTCACCGGTTCCACATAACCCAGTGACCGCTCTTCATGATCCAAATTGAAAAATGGCTATGGACGATGAATATAATGTTCTTATTGATAATAAGACTTGTGTGTTGGTTCCTCGTCCATCAAATGTTAGCATTATACGGTCCATGTGGATCTTTAGATATAAATTTAACTCTAATGGCTCTTTTGAAAGGTATAAAGCTCGTCTTGTAGGTGACGGAAAAACGTAGCAAATTGGTGTTGATTGTGGTGAGACTTTCAGTCCTGTGGTCAAGCCCTCAACCATTCGCACCGTGTTGTCTCTTGCCTTGTCCAAGTCTTGGGCCATTCACCAACTTGACGTAAACAATGCTTTTCTTCATGGCAGTCTCAATGAGACGGTCGATATGTATCAGCCACTTGGTTATCGGGATAAAAATCGCCCTGATCACGTCTGTCTTCTGCAAATGTATCTTTACGGTCTTAAGCAACCACCGCGTGCTTGGTATAAACGATTTGCCGATTTTGTGACTCAACTTGGTTTCATACATAGCAAGGCTGACCACTCGCTTTTTATACTTCGACAAGGTACTAATATGGCTTATTTATTATTATATGTTGATGATATAATTCTCACGTGTTCATCCGCCGCTCTTCGTGCATCAATTATGAGTCGTCTAAATGGGGAATTTTCTATGAAAGAACTTGGGTCTCTTACCTACTTCTTGGGCATTTTCATCAAATCTTGTAAGGCCGGACTGTTTCTTTCGCAAAAGAAATACGCAACGGAAATAATTGAACGGGCTGGTATGTCTTCATGTAAACCCGCTGCTACCCCTGTTGACACAAAACCAAAACTCAGTGCTTCTTCCTCGACACCTTATGCTGACCCGACACTTTATCGTAGCCTTGCCGGTGTTCTTCAATATCTTACATTTACAAGACCCGACATATCCTACGCGGTTCAACAAGTGTGTTTACTTATGCATAATCCGATGGTAGATCATATGAATGCTTTGAAACGTGTCATTCGGTATTTGCAGGGTACTGTTAAACGCGGTATTTGGCTCCAAAATCAGCTCCTACACATATCACGGCCTACACCGATGCCGATTGGGGTAGTTGTCCCGACACTAGGCGTTCGACATCGGGGTACTGCGTGTTCCTCGGTGATAACATGATTTCGTGGGCCTCAAAACGCCAGCCCTTGTTGTCTAAATCAAGTGCTGAAGCGGAGTATCGTGGGGAGGGTAATGTAGTGTCGGAATTCTACTGGCTCTGAAATCTATTGGTCGAGCTACACGTCCCAATGACTAAAGCTACGCTAGTTTATTTTGATAATGTCTCCGCTATTTATTTATCCAGTAATCCAGTCTAGCACCAACGCACAAATCACATCGAAATGGACATTCACTTTGTGCGGGAGAAAGTTGAGCGAGGGGAAGTACTGGTTCGTCATATACCATCTCGTTACCAAATTGCAGCTATCTTCACTAAAGGCTTACTGTTGGTTCTTTTTTATGATTTTCGCGACAGTCTCAACGTTTGTTTACCTCCCGTTTCAACTGCGGGGGAGTGATAGAATAATAGTAAATATTATGTAAGTTATTTACTAGTTATTTGTTGCCTAATTTGTGGGAAATTAGTTGCCTAGTTTGTTTATATTTAGCTCCTAATTAGTCGTGATTCCCTTCCTAAATGATAGGCTAACAATTGTATTTAACATCACGTTTGATTGCAATACAAACCATCTGTTAATCTCTTTCACAAACTACAAATATGGTAGTCAAGTAGTCAGTCACGCCATATACGGTGTATATCTTCAAAGATGTTTATTGTTTATTCCCCTATGTGTGTTATTTTTTCATCTGTTTATAAGCGATGTAAAATTAAATACCGACTATAATATAGTACTCATAGATATTGTATTTTATCTCTTAGATTCAAGCTTAGCTTATAATTGAAGGGTTCTGTAACGATTTTCAACAGATTTGAATTACCGAATTCCCAAGACCTCGTGCATGTTAAGTATTAAGATTAAACAAAAGGGTGATTAGCAAACTTACTTGGATGCGGAAGAACTCCAATAAGATTCTAATAATAAGAAGTATATAAACCCAAATTGCAGCTGCTTGAATAATAGTATAATCTATGAGACCGTCTCACAATAACGCCCCAAGTGTTGCGCCTCTACTGGTATCCACGCAATATGAGCATGTATGCTAGTACAAATTTAAGGGCAATTTTCTTTCTTCTTTCTCCCTTGAGGTTTTGTCTTTCAGAAAAACTGATCATAAAACATCTCCCCTTATATCTCTATATATAGGGAGTTCAAGGAGAATCCTAGACTATCTAGGATATGGAAAGTCTAATAGAATAATCTTTTATTATTCTTATTACCTTTATAATAACTAATCTATATTAATTATAATTGTCCAAAACTCATCTAGTGTGTGAGCCTGTAGGACCGATTAATACTACCCGAATGCTAACTCATTTAGGACTCGGACTACAAGCGGCTCCTAGCAGAACATTGTAGTCACATATAATTAATCGGTTATACAATATTCCGGATATATGGGCACATTAACTCTTTCAGTCTCCCACTTGCACTTATGTCCTATAAGGCACCATAATCTCTTCGCTTCTATCTCTTTAGATGAGAATAGGGTAGGAGAAGTTTCATCCCTATAAATCTCTCTCTCTTTTATCGAATCTCTGAGTTAAATTATTACAACAGACGACTTACTTTCACCTCGTCTAGGCACGTCCATGCACTTATACAATTCACACTCTTCGAGAGGCCGAAAATGATAAACTCCTTTCTCAAAGGAGGAGCAAATCCCATTTTGCCTAACCTCATCCTGTCACACATTCCATGACAAGTCCAACCATCACCTTTATATCCACCAGTCATGGTTGACGTTTGATGATGTCAAAACTAGCACTTCACATGTACAGAATAGTCAAAGACTCAGGTCTAAATACTACCAAACGGTGAAAAAAACTTTGTTGACACTAAGTGAAACCTTAACAAAGTTCTTTGACTGGTCAGTCTAATACACATTCCAAACATGTATCTATGTGCCTAGTTTGATATCTCAATATCATGACTTACAGAACGTAGTCATCAACCAACTCGCATACTAATCATTATGAGGCATAAGTGTCCCTTTCACTATGCCCTGATTAGAGACTTATATAAATACATTATCTTATAAAACAGAGTTCCATAACCAAGTCACGCACTTGGTGATCTGTTTAAACAATGCATACTATTCTAGGACAAACATTCAATCATACGATAATTAAATGCAAAATCAGCCCTTTTATCATATAAAAGATAAATATGTCATACAAAAGAAACAATCATATCGAACATAACCTCACACTAAAATAAAGACCTCTTGCTTGTATCAAGACCACTCGTTAATGCGCCTTATACCAATCAAGACCACTCGTTAATGCGTCTTGTACCAAATCGCAGTGCTATGAATTTTCATATTTATAATTGCGAAAAAGGTTTTCTACGGGACATGCAACCACTGCATCAATTATTATCTTACATATGTTTATATACCTTATCTGAATAAAGTAAAATCAATAACACACATTTGATTCTTAAATCAAATGTACTCTTTGTTTCTTTATAAGCAACAAAGTATATAGTTGTTTATACGTTTGATTTCCAAACCACACACTCTATTTGATGCTTCATAAGCAACAAAGTACTCATTTTAGTTGCAAAATTAGTCATAGTGTCGTACTTGAAACCATTTCAGCACACAATTACTTTCATTTAAACAAAATGTGTCCAAATTATAATCAGGAACCATACTTGTCTATTTGAAGTTGATATCAATGTAACCAATTTACAATGATTATTTCTCATGTTGTTCATAATAGTCATCAAGACTATATTGGTATCCACTCGTCATACGAGTACATAAACAACATCTTTGCAAGTCTCATTGAGACAACAAAATGTCGTTTCCTTAATATGTATGTCATTAACATACCAAACCATAAAAGCGAATTACACTCCCATAACTTTCGTGTACATATAAAATTATCTTTATCTTAAATAATTCAAAACACTTCTGAATCATTTTATTGAGATCAAAAATTCCAACCTCTGGATACTCGTTTCAAAAAATTTCTCACTTGCCTAGCACACTCTGATAACGTGAATCTCAAAGTGTGCCTGACACAACTTATTGCATATTTCCATTAAGGAAAACTACATTATTCATGTATACCTGTCAAATCTCATTTCATGTATGTTGACATATGCTAGGAGAATCCAAACTCTATATGGTTACAACGCCATCGGGGTATCAACCAAAGTTCATACTTTGTAATGATACATGAAACCATCATGGATTCATGGCCTCAAGCCACTTTACACCTTTTCAGGTAGAGCTCATTATTGCTTCCTTTAAAGTCAAACTTATGCGGGCTTATTCATAGATGGTACATCCATGACTCTTCATGGATCTTAGCCATCTCTATCAACATTTGATGAGAATTACTATGAATCTTGATCTTTTCAAGAATATTCTACTCCCACTGTTTCTTTAGAGACAACATTCCCATCGAGAATCATTTCAAGTAACAAACTCTTTGTACTTGAATGGGACGTAGAATTAATATCCTACCTTAGGATAATCCCACAAAGCACATGTCAAATTTGAGTCTAAATTTCAGAAAACTATTTTTTTTTTAAAAAAAAAAGTTTTAAAGATCTCAAATATTAAGAAAATACTATATAGGAACAATTCCATTACATATCTTATATGTAATGTATATTCATTGACTTAGATGGAAATAATTTTAAATTGTGTACGTAGATAATTTCGAGCGTATTAAATGAGATCTGCATGACTCGTCATAGACAGAACCATATCAAAATATGGCTCTTCTTATCTTATAAGACATAACTTTCCACAATCATTAAGAAAAAGACCACCATCAAAATAAAATTAGTATGATATTTCCCATTTGGGACGAACCCGCATAGTTATATCTTTGTGACATTCCCAAAATACCATATACCAATTTTAGTTAGTGATGTCCTTTAAGAAAAACAATTTTTCTCTAATATTCTTACTGTGAAACTTAGATTGTCTTATTAAGATTAGTAGCGAATTAAACAATTTCATTACTATTATGATGATCATAAACATTTGGTTCAAGTTTCCCCATCTCGATCAAATCGAGCGATGTTGATTGTCTTCCTATGTTGACCTTTACTTCAGTCCGATTTATTTCAAGTAAATCTTTTAAAAAGTCAGACTAATGTTCATCGTATGAACATATGCATAATTACTGAAAATAGTAATTATGATGAAGTATTAGAATCTCATTTCTTAACAACATCACTTAATTAATCCACACATATCTCAACATGTGTGACCAAACTAGTCGGTTGCCCTGTTAACAAGTTAGAGGCACGTTACAGTTTTTCCACCATTAAAACAAAATCCACGTGCCCTAGTTGATCCAAATCAGCAAGGCCTGGAGTTCCATCATCATGGAACTTCTTTGAATTTTTCTTGTTTCTTGGCTCATAAGACAATGTTGTAAGTGCCTGAAACTCGGGTCATAAGACTTGAACCTTTTTTTGTATTTCATGTCATAGATGAGATTGAACAAAACTAAAATTGTCTTAACAAGAAAGAGAACAACTATTGTTCTTTTATAAAATAATAATTCAATTTATGTCCAAACATGAAAGAATTAACATTTTTCTAACGCCAAATGTAAGAATCAATATTATTCAAATAAATCTAGTTTGAACAATACAACATTCAAATGAATAACTTCTACGCATAATGCATTTCTTCATTATATACGTAGATCTATTTCATTCTTTACCATTATCCGACTCCACATTACATTACATTCACAATGTAAATACCATCCTTGGTATCTTATACCTTATAGTAGAATATTCGTAGTAACTTTTACTTCTATAACATGCATACTTCATTTAGAAGTCATACTTCAATAGCTTTCGCAGATCTTTGAGACATTTCTAAAAGTTATCTTTCTAATGCTATATGGCATTACAATAATGACGTAATCACTAAATGATTTCCATACATGTTTAGACATTGATCTTTAGGTAGGACTTGACAACGATTGTCCATTCCACCATTACCAGTGTCTAAACTCATATCTCAAAGTCTCTTTACTGATAAACTCAAAGAACATTAGTTTTTGATTCTTCTTGATATGAAACTTAATTATCACTAAGTGAGAAATTTGCTTAAGTTACATGCATCATTCACAATGAATTGAATATAACTTAAGGTAGAACTGAAACAATTTCAATCATTAACCTTTGATGAGAAGGATATCCAATTAATCAAAATTATCAATATAATTATGTCATAACAATGACAAGTGGACTAAGTGGATCATTCCACATATTTTTTCACTAAGCGGGAACAATTCCATTATTTTAAACAATTGACACATATTGTACGAATAGTCATCTTTATGACTTTCGGTATATAGTTTAAACTATACATTAGCATTAAGTATGGTTTGATAAAATTTCTTTTGAAGACAAACTTCACTTTGCCTAATTGAGAACAATTCTCAAAGAAACCAATCTATGAATTTGAACGATTCAAACTCACTTGAAAAACATGACAACAATGATAAATTACAATTATTAACATATGCAAAACTAAATCGATATATTAATACACTGTGATTATCTTAACCAATTTAAACACACAGTTTGTACGACATTCTTAAACAATTTTAAAATTCACTACACACACAACCTTCATATGTGCATAGTATCCTAGAATCCCCAATGATATATAGCTTGAGTGAACTTTGCCTCATCGCCCAAATTACACATATCAAGGTATACATCATATGTCAATCGCATCAAATGCGACTCCTAGTTGTCAGGTAACATTTTATGTGACTTGACTATTTGCCCCAAAGTCCAAAACTGTTTTGATGA
The DNA here is from genome assembly GCF_048544455.1 of Silene latifolia. NCBI lineage: Eukaryota > Viridiplantae > Streptophyta > Magnoliopsida > Caryophyllales > Caryophyllaceae > Silene > Silene latifolia. The sequence continues at coordinate 410,518,456 of NC_133538.1, forward strand.
CCTTGTTAAGTGAACCAAATCTCACGTGCGGGTAACTGTTACCCACTTGTTCACCTTATATAGAAGGAGTGCTCTACTTTGGCAGACAATACTTCCAACAATATAAGTATTTTACAATCATTAATTTGGAAAGGCATTACTTATTATTTTAATTGAGGGAATATAGAGTCATACATCACTACAACAAATCCTTCTAAATATTGACACTTCCTCCTCTACGCTTTAGGAGAGCGTCAAGGTCCATTATTGAGAGGTTACTTTAATTTTGGGCTTCTCGACACTCAAAAAGTTAGGCTTTGTTCTTTCTGGCTTTTTAGAGTTGAATCAATCGAATCGAAATTGAATCAACTTAATGAAGTTGAAATCAATCGAATCTAACTAAGTTTGAATGAATCGAATGGAGTGAGTTTGAATCAATCAATCGAATGGAGTGAATCAATCGAACTAAGTGATTGAGTGAATTGAACTGAAATTATATTAATATTAATAATAATAATAATTATTATTATTATTATTATTATTATTATTATTATTATTATTTAGGGAAACACGGCGGTTATTACTAACTCCTCTTATAAATCATATAGTCACATGAAATTCCATCTGGAATTGCAAGAAATCTAGCTAACTATCAAAGAATGCATTTTGTGTATTAGTTATTTGGTTTTTAACTTTTTTGCATGGTACGTTTTCTAAACTTCAAATTTATGTTCATATACTGAAAATAGAATAATAGCAATAGATATTTTATAGAAGTTTCTATATTTTGTATTGTATCCTATCTAAAAGCTTCCGCGCTAAAACGTGAACCCAAGTACTGCTTAAGTGAGCTTAAGTTAGGGGTTGTATACTCAATACTTGTATTAAATCATTGACTAATATATGTAATACTCCTATTGTTTTGATTTTTTTTACACATATATAGCTCTACTTTATGTTCTTGTATTTGCAAAGTATTGATGTTAGACATACCATATGATAACACGAACTCACGAAGTATAAAATCATTGTATTAACTAATAGTAAAATCTTTATTGTTTATTTCTATGCATAATGTTTCTTTTACTCTTACTTACTTAAATAATACTATATAATTTCGTAATTTATGAAATTTGGACTGTGATTAATTAGAGTGGAATTTCTAATATGTTAAAATTGTGTACTTTAGTAATTGGTTTGCAGCCAAACACACGGTAATGAAAATTCAGTATTATAGCTATACGTAAACTCACTTTTATTAGTAGTTCTTCCATCCCATTTTGATTGTCCTATTTTCTATTAAAATTATCTAATTTTCATTAATAAATTCCTATACACCAATTTTCTTATGACACAATCTCTCGATAGTGTTTATATGAGACCATTCATATGATAAGAGTAGTTATCTTATAAATTTATTCACTATGCATATTCTTCCTCAACCTCACCAAAGCCATTAAGGTCGACTAGTTGGCAGGAAATCAACCTCGGGCATCCTCAGATTACATTTTTTAATGTGAGATAAAAGAATTATAATTGAGGACGGAAATAACTGGAGAAATTTCAAATCAAATACTCCATATCAATTTGCTACACTTAAAAAATCATATTATCCATAAGCCGGTTGATCTCGGTAATTTTGATGGCTAAGAACAATCACAAATTCTCCATGGTAGAATTACCTGACATCAGTCAACCAACTTGTAAGATATTAGGAAAATAACGCAGCCGGAGAACTATCTTCACAGGATTGGTCGAAGTGGTCGTTTTGGACGGAAGGGTGTTGCCATTAATTTTGTGACCAAGGATGATGAGAAGATGCTCTCTGATATACAGAGATTCTATAATGTTACGGTTGAGAAAGTCCCTGCTAATGTTGCATATCTTTTCTAAGGACAGCAAGTTTTATTATTGTGTTTTGAGGCATTATGTTATACTTTATTATGAGAATCTCTATTATTTATGAACACAAATACAACTCTCGTTATTATGGTTGGTCATTTTATTTATGTTGATTTTGGGAACAAAATTTTGTAGGCGCTTATTTAATTTTGGATGAAGGAGAGATTATTGGTCACATAATTGTGCTGTGCTTTTTTATTTCCGAAATCATACGTACAGAACTACAAAACAACAACATAGTGTAATATGAAAAAAAATCCCCTAAGAAAATTAAGTCAACCAAAAGATGCATGTACATAAAAATAAGATATATTAAGTACCAACCTTGTCATATAGGAAGTAGATTTGACTGACATTGTCTTAAACGTATAATATAATCCTGTATAAAGAGCACAAACTTCATTAGACATATACGTTTATCCTTTAATCATTATAAAATTGAAAAACTTCAAAAAATAAAAAATAAAAAGCATGGTAAAACAAAGGGCATAACTCAAAATAACTATAATGATAAATATATTAATTAATGTCACATAATGCAAGATACGTAAAACTTGGGGATGATAAGAGGCATAGGGGGAGCATATATATATATATATATATATATATATATATATATATATATATATATATATATATATATATATATATATATATATATATATATATATATATATATAGAGTTAGGATCCTGTGAGAACGACCACTCGGTGAGAACGAACTATATAACCCAATATTAAGAAACGACAGTATCAGCCCACTAATAACAACACGACATTACCCACCCAATTATAAACAATACACTACCTCAAAGGCATCCCACCTCTAATTAATTCATTAAATTATTTCAAACCCACAAAACAATTAATTAACTAATTTTTCCAGTTTTCATTTTGATTTTGTGTTCTTGTCAATTAACGTTTTATGTATGGTTGCTGAAGTAATTAATGATACCTCAACGGCTCAACTAAGATTAGTTACTCCATAGCTTGCTTCAAATCCACAAATACAAATAAATAATTAAATCTTTTCAATTTTGATTTATATTTTGTGGGAGGAAACAGAACAACGACATGGTCACCATTTATATCTCCGTCAAAACCACCAGGTAAATTCAGTTAAGATTTACCAATTCCGCCATGCGGTCCCAAGTCACTATACCTTATCACGACCACTTCATGTCACCTCGCTCTAATTTTACATTCCAAATTGCCGAAAATAACTGATTGGGAATGAGAGAGACGCCAGTCGTGATCCAGTTGTCGGCGGAAGACTTTCTTATAACATCGTCGGCCGAGTCGTTCCCCATTTACTTCAATGTATCTAATATAATATTTGATGTATCTAGAAACTATTTTAATGTATCTAACATAGATACACAAAATCAGTTATTAGGTACATTAAAATTGGTTTGAGATACATCAATAATTAAACCGGGTACACTAATTTCGTGTAGCTCCAACAAACAAAGGTGACTATGATGAGGAGATATGTAGTGGTTGCGACGTGGTCGGACGCCATTGAGTATCCGCGCCGTCGATACCGATCAAATGTTACTGCGTTAGCCAAGGATATCGCCGGTGAAAGACTGATGAGGACGGTGGTCGAAGTGGAGATGGAGAAGACAAGGGAATCAAGATCTAGAGTTTCAAAGTTGTGAGTTCGAAACGTTGAACGGAATTCGTGGAATTGCGTCGTTATTAGAGAAGTTTAAGATGTTAGACGGCGATGTTGGTGATCGCCGCCGGCGACGAAGGCAGATGGTAGTTGTTGACAACATGTGATGATTGGTGATGGGGGGATTTGATGAGGCAGGGGGTCGAGATAAAAATAGGGGTAGGTGAGACTATAGGTAAAGTAGATTTTGGATTTTTTTTTATGCAATCACACGTGAGATCGTGGGTTTATTATTTGAGAGTATGTTCTCACCGTTCTCATCGAGTGATCGTTCTCACCGGATCCTAAGTCTATATATATATATATATATATATATATATATATATATATATATATATATATATATATATATATATATATATATATATATATATATATATATATATATATATATATAGTATAGGCGAAGTATTTAAGCTATTATCGACTTCTAGTGCTCCTCAATCTTGGGTTTTATAGAGTATTAGCCTCTTAGTTGTTTATTGTCTATCCAATTTTAGTGTTTACCAATTTCTATCTCATATTCAATTCACATAATAATAATTATCTATTATGGATTCTCTGTAATCGCTCGAAAAAAGTTTCATTTATTAATATAGATAGATTATTTTATTTTGCAGAGAAAGTTTAGGACTTTCATTATAAATAAGAGTAGAGTACAAATCCTAGTGCCTTTGTCTACAAAGGAAGCTAGTGTAGCCCCCTACAAAACCAAACAAAACAGCCTAAGTACCTAGGACCAGTTTACATCCTCATCCACATTGAAATGGATATTTAGCAATCTATTGTAAAAAAACAAACTTGACTTCAGAAAAAAACTGGCCGACTGATTTCCTTCCACCATTGAATATACGAAAGTTTCTCTCCTGCCAAAGAGCATAGATCGCAGCAAGTAGAGCACATCTACAAGCCCGTTTCCAAGAACTTTGGCCTCTAATATGAGTCTTATACCAGGTGATGATCCGTGATAAAGAGCAAGAGACATTACCAAGCTTCAACCAGCAGGAGATAGATTGCTAGAGCCTAGTAGAGAACGGGCAAAGGAAGAAGAGAAGATTTCGATCCTCCAGAGCTGCTTCACACAATAGGCATCTGTTGATGATCACAATCCCTCGCCTGTTTAGATTGTCAGTAGTAGGTAAACAATTCTTAAAAGCTAGAAGCCTGATGACCATATGCTTAGGCATACATAGGCTGTCCCCAAAAATTGCTGCCCACCTGCCTGAACATTTCCTTTTCCTGACCAGCTCATAAATGATAGACCCATGATAAATACCCGTAGTGTCTCCTTGAAGAACCAGTTTAGCATCCTCAGTAGTACCCATTCACTCAATAAACCAGTCCCTGACTTTAAGCAGGTTAGACCAGTACCAAGAGTCAGTGCTTCTGGGTGTGAGCAGCCAGATGTCTTCACATTTAATCACATAAGCTTGCACCCATAAACTCTGAGGCTGATTATGGAGTTTCCAGAGCCATTTCAACAGCTGTACTTTGTTCCAGGTAAGCACCTCCTTGATGTTAATGCCTCCCTCTGCTCTAGGATAGCAAAAACTTGCCCAACTTTTAAATATCATACGCCTGGAATCACTGTCATAGCCCCAAAAAAACCTACGACAGAGCTGGTGAATACTTTTGACAATACCTTTAGGGAGTAGGATGCTAGCTCCCCAGAAGTTTTGCAGGCCAAAATAACAGAGTTAATGAGATTAGTTTTCCCAGCATAGCTAAAAGAGTGGTTAGCCCAGTGGGAAATTCTCTTACCTATTTTGTCCAAAAGAGGTTAGAACATAGATTGAGTAAGCCTTGCAGGAAAAGGAGGAATACCTAGGTACCTGAAAGGGAACTCCCCTTGAGTAAAGCCAGTAGTAAGAAGTATGTCATCAATAACCTCCTGTGCTACCCCTCCTAAATAAAGACAGGTTTTTAGAGGGTTAGCCTTTAACCCAGAATAGCCAGCAAAAACTCCCAAGCAATTAGCCACAACAGCTACAGATGGGACATCTCCTCTAGTAAACACAAGGAGATCGTCTGCAAATATTAAGTGGGTAAGATTTAATCTCACACATTTAGGGTGATATGAGAACGCAGAGTAAGTAGGTAGCTGTATTAGCAACCGTGAAAGGACTTCCATGCAAAGAACAAAGAGGTAAGGAGATAGGGGATCTCCTTGCCTAAGCCCATGTTTGCCAGGGAAGAAACCCTCCACTTTTCCATTGATATTCAGAGAGTAATAGGTAGAAGTGATGCCACCCAGGACCCATTTGATAAATTTCATAGGGAACCCAAAGCCAACTAAAGAGCTCTCAAGAAATTGCCAGCTAACAGAGTCAAACGCTTTCCTTATGTCTACCTTAAGGATGCATCTTGGAGTAAGGTGGCCCTATTATATTTATGGGTGAGCTCATGGGCAAGCAAGGATTTATCAAAAAGATCCCTGCCTTGTACAAATGCTGCCTGCTTAGGGCCAACAATAGCTCCCAAAATATTCCTTTTTCTGTTGGCTAGGACCTTACTCACCGTTTTATAGAAAGTAGTACAACAGGAGATAGGCCTAAAGTCACCAACAGTCTTTGGAATAGGTATCTTAGGAACTAAATTGATAAGAGTAGAGTTTGTAGCTTTTGGCATAATACCCCTCTCAAAATACTCCTTTGCAGCAACACAGAAATCAGGTCCTACAATGCCCCAGGCATCTAGGAAAAACCAAGAAGAATAACCATCTACTCCTGGGCTTTTATTTCTATCAATAGATTTTAAAGCATCCAGGATTTCACCATCAGTAATAGGCATAACCAGACCCTCTATATGGGAAGGCAGCAAGGTATCCTGCTGAAAAAGAGAGGGTGGCAAAGCCTCAGCAAGATCAGCAGTCCCTAAAAGCTGAGTATAGTAGTCAAGTAGTACATGTGCCACCTTCTGCCTACCCTGACAGAAAACCCCAGAAAAATCCTCAATACAGCCAATATTCTTACTCATCTTCCGTTCCTGTATTAGAGAGTAGAAATATTTAGTAGAGCCATCAGCAAGCTGAATGTGCTGGCACTTAGCACGTTGATGAAGAGCCATTATTTCAGCAGCCCTCATGAGCTTGAATTCCTCTGAGAGCACCTTTTCTTGCTGAAAAAGCCCGTGGTTACTCCCTGTCTGCATGATAGAGGACTGACAAGCCAGTAATGCATCCCTGGCTTCAGTCACTCGTCTATCCAGATTAGAGAAAACATCCTTATGTAAATTTTTAAGGGGGGTTCTAAGAGCTCTGAGCTTTTGGAAAAGGATATTTATCTGCCTACCATAGTATTTCTTGCCCCATACCAAAGTAACCTTATGATGGAAAACCACAGAAGACGACCAGCAATTCAGATATTTAAAAGGCCTAGAGATACGTACATCATTAGCAATATCCAACAAAATAGGCGTGTGATTAGAAATACCAGCTGGGAGGAAGGAAACTATAGAAGACACAGACCCTATCCAAGCCTAGTTAACCACTGCTCTGTCAAGTTTAGCCATCCTCTCAGCTATATTAGACCAAGTATAGAAACACCCCGTAGCAGGGTGATCCGTCAGCTGACATTCATCTAAACAGTCAGAGAATTATTTCATTTCGGCAAGATTTTGATGAAGGCTACCTCTCCTCTCATTTGAAGTGAGAACCACATTAAAATCACCCATACACACCCAAAGACCATCCACAGAACCACTTAGCTGCACCAAGGTTCTCCATAAATCCTTCCTATCTGAAGCTACATTAAACGCATACACAACAGTAATGTAGTACAATTTTCCTGTAACTAGATGAAGAAGAGATAAATGCAAAAACTGAGCACCTACAGCCTCAATTTTAGCCTAAACAGTTCTAGAATTCCACAAGATCCAAATACGTCCATTATAATGCTCATTATAATTATCCAATCTACTAAAATTGCTAAAGATTTTATTAGCAATCTGGGAAGCTTTATCTCGTTTTATATGAGTTTAAAGTATAGCTCCACAATCCACATGGTGTCCTAACAGAAAGTTTAGCACTTCTTGTTGCTTAAGGGGGTCATTAAGCCCCCTTATATTCCAGGAGGAGAAAATCATTGAGGCGCTTGGCCTCCTCCTGGATCAATGTCCATGGGTTGTTCCTCCATTTCAACATCCACAGTCCCTCCTTCTGCAGCACAGTTAGTCTCAGTAGGGAGCTGAGAAAACTTATTTGCCAGGATTAAAACCACTACATCCTTGGAAGACACCTTAGTAGCCTTAGACTGAGCTTTAGGGAATCCTGCACCCATAACCTCAGAAGGGGGGGGGGTACTCACAAGTTCTTCAGGCTCCAGTATAAAGGCCTCAGGCACTGGTGCAGATACCTGTGTCACAGAAGGGGAAGGTTGCAAAACCACCGTCTTCTGAGGTGTAGGCTCTTGAGCCACTGGCTGGGGTACAGACACAGTAGCCACAGTAGGGACTGCCTGAGTACACTTTTTCCTGTAAACCCTCCTAGGTTGTTGGCCCATACGACATTTATCCTTCGTGTGCCCTATGCGCCTGCAAGCCTGATAGAAGTGAGGGATCCATTCATACTCTATCTTCTGTGTCACCATTCCTCTATATGGAGTCTTAAAGGACACAAAGGTAGGTAGCTCCATGGAAATATCAACTTCAATAAGAAACCTGGCAAAGGCCAGCTTACTTTTATTAGTCGTATATTCATCAGCACAAATACGAGTACCAACATAACTTGCAACTTTGCTCAGCCCCTTATTGGACCAGAAACAAGGGTCAAGGTTGGGAAAGAGAACCCAGATGGGCATGGTTGACACAATGTGCAACTCCTTAGCAACCATGGGAATTCATGTTCCAAGAGTCATTAATGATTTTAGTGCAATCCTCTTCACTCTCAAACCTGAAATAGAACCAACCTTTTGAGAAATACAGGACTTCAGGAGCAGATACATGATTCAAGGACTTAGCAATCAAGGACTCCATGTGAGCAAGAGTCGTTTAAAGCCCCAAAACAGTACCCACCATTGTATTCCTCCAGTATTCCACTTCTCCCACAATATCATCTTCCACAATTTCAATTTCCGAAGTAGGTTTAACGAACTTTAGTGGCATACCCTTACTCGAAGCATTGAACAATTGATTAAAACTTTTTTGTACCCCGTTAGCGCTCCCGCCAGCAGTCTCCTTCCCACCAGAAGCCGCTTTAGCCCCCGACGTAGACGCCTGGAATAGCCCCGTAAAAGTCGTCTTTTCTGGTATCGATTTAGGCGATACCGATTCCAAATCTTCTATGTTAACAACTTCTTTGACCGCCGATGATCTCGTAACCCGAGGTTGCAACGGTGGCCGGCCCCTCCGGCCTCGCACCATGGCGAATTACTCAAAAGAGTTGAAGTGCACCACTTCTAAATCGCTTGAATTTCAGAGAATTTTAGAGAGAGAAAGTAGTAGTAATAATAATAATAATAATAATAATAATAATAATAATAATAATAATAATAATTATTATTATTATTATTATTATTATTATAATAATAATAATAATAGTAATAATAATAATAATTATTATTATTATTATTATTATTATTATTATTATTATTATTATTGTTGTTGTTGTTATTATTGTTATTATTACTACTACTATTAATCCTCGTTTCAACCGACTCTTTACACTTTTATTTATTTTTCAGGAATATTTTAATAAACGTAAAGAATCTGTTGAGACGGAGGTAATATTATTATGTATATTTAATATATCAAACAAGTTTTTATTATCATTTTTTTCAGTTGTCTTTATCATGAGTAAATTATTTATTTATTTATTTATTTTTATCGTTATTTGGGTGTAACATGTTCAATTATAGACTTATTGAAATCAGACAATAATATACTCTGTATGTTATAAATCTTATTATTGTGTATATACCATCGGCTTTGTTGTGGTGATAGTATATAACGTATCCTTTATTAAATAATTAAATAATATCAGATATATAAAGTTTGTCATTTTGTACATCTAGATTATATTTAATTGTATCAAATTTATTAAAAGTAGACCCATGCATTTATTTACACGGGATTAAAACTAGTATGAATCTAATTCTACGAGGTACGTATTAACTACTATTTACACTTGTGTTTGATTGTTCTGGTTTGATAATCTTCTACAAATTCACATGCGTATTTGTTTATCTAATTAATATTGTCTTATTGTACTTTATATTTTATACATATTGTATTTCAGACAAAAAAGGCATAGGACCTCCGTAAGTCAATATTATGCCATCTAAGCTACTCTAATTTACCCTCGGTAAAGTACGTTGTATACTTAGAAGGTCCATTCGGCCGACTAGGCCTTACATGTATTTCCACCTCATGACGTCGTGTTTTGGCAACTCGTTTGGTCCATATGACTGGGTGAGCACAAAAGCGAGAGATACCCTCGTCTCATCGCACCGCGGATGTAATGGTATTTTAATGTCGTGAGTAGCCATTTTTCAACCCGCAAACCTAACTATAGAGCCCATAAAATCTTTGATTAGGTTTCTTTATTGTTTATTTGTTTGCAATTTTATCTTATCTGTCCTAGCATTTGTATGTACATAATAGCTTTTGTATTTGCTAATAATTAAACTAATATCTACGTCTTACATAGCGATTAAGTGTCTGACCGTCGTGTCGCATTATAGTGTCAAAATTAATCATAGTTGTTTAGGTATTTTTTACCAAATTGGTTGTTTAAAGTCAATGCGGTCTTACTCGTTGGTTGATCGTATGATTGTTCGTATGTTGATACGTAAATAAAGAAACTAAGTGCGAAATATTAATTAACAAGTGAGATTTGGTGACGCGGAAAACCCAATGTGGGAACAACCGCGGGAGGGACGGTACCCTTCCAAATATTGCACTATACTTGAATAGGAGGATGATTACAATAGTGACGTAGTGCTAATCTTGCTGGCACGAGGTATCAGGCCTGCAAGACCTTGGGCGGATGTATATGCGAGTATGAGAATATGCTGAGGTCTTCACGTCAATGTGTGAATATGTGGATGTGTTGAATGTCCTTATTGATTTTCTTCCTTGGCTATTTATAGGGTTAGAACCCTAGACATATCCTACCTTGATTATGGAAAGGGAATATAATTTCCATAAGAACTCTTTCCATATTCGGCCGTCTTCCCTATTTCTCCCTGATCTCCCTGACTTCTCTTTCCTGAATCTGGACGTCTCCTCTGATGGGCCCCTGGTCTTCTTTCCGTATACGCCAGCCCGTTCCCCCTTCTCTAATTACGGGCTTCCTTCCTCCTTATCACTCCTCCCATAGCCTTTTATTTTATCAAGTGGGCCTCCTCTTTATTGTGCTATTTTTAGCCCAAACAGTTTGCCCCAAATTTCTTGTGAAGTACGCTTCGAGGTGTCGAGCAAGGAATTTACATAATCGAATGCTAAAACCCTAAGCCGTCATTTGTACTTCTTTTCATGCAGCTCCATCACGTCAGCCGCCCCACTCCTCTTTTCTCGCACCCTACTCCCTCTCTCCTCTTTATAACCCCAACCCCCACTTTGTACTTCCATTTACTACAAATCATTTCAAAAACTCTCCCTCTCTCTAAACCCTTAACGTTCCTCTTCTCTTACCTCGCCGGCTTCACTGTTCCGCTTTCCATCGTTACTCGCATCAGGTATTCTTCCCCTTTTCCTTCTTTGATCTTCATTTTCTCTTTTCCACCATGGGTAAAACCCGATCAACCTCTGCACCCGCTGACCGCAATCTTGACCCAACCTTTCCTTCTCGGGGACTCTTTAAGTATCCCCACGACTGCGATTCTGCTTTGACTGCTGCTCACATTCCCACGATCAAGGGTTTGCTTGGTCTTGGTGACGGGGTGGATATTGCCATCCCTGAACCGGGTCAGAAAGCCGACGCCCTTCGTCCCAGATGGGTTTGTTTTTATTTGTACCCGTTTAAATATGGCCTCCGTTTTCCTTTTCCCAAACTCATCCAAGATTTCATTTTTACGAATAATTTCGCCATGGCACAAATTTTCGCTGCCATCTAGAGGGTTCTTCTTTACTCTCTGGCCGCCGGTCAAAACACTGGTAATTCTATCACCTTGGGTGATCTAGCCCATATGTACAACATCAGGTCCCTGGGTAGGGGCAATTCTCATTCCGGGGTCGTGGAGAGGCTCCCTTCAGGCATGTGTCCAAATCTCGTGATGAGAAATGGTTTGAGGACTTCTTCTTTGTGAGGAAGGACTCCATCCAGCCTCCTGCCGATTACATCTTCGAGAAATAGGTTATAACTTTGAGTAAGTAGCCTTCCTGTCACCTGATTTATTTATCTCGCTGCTTACTAGCTTACTTCATCGTCTTCGTGCAGGCCCCTGTGACCTGACTCGCATTGGTGCAAAGATCCCTGCCTGCAGCAAATTATTCAGTATCTCTGAATCTGAGAGAAAGTTCCCAAACCTGCTCCCCGGTTTTTCACCTGCTTCCTCTTCCAACCCTCTTCAATCAGCTCACAGCATGTCTTCTGGTGAGCTTACCCCAATCGTTTCAGTTTGAAGCTTTTATTAATGCTTTAGTTGTCCAGACACCTGAGACTACATCTGCTTGCAGGCTCAAAAGATGATCCTTTAGAAATCATCCTCCAAAGCGCCAAAAGGAAGAGACCTTCTACCAGTCCTGACGTGGCATCTGCCTCCAAGAGGAGTGCTTCTGCTGCTTCCTTCCAGACTCCTCCTACGTATTCCAGTTCTGCTATTCCTGAGCCCTTAGAGGTTGACCCGTTGTCTCGCCATCCGCCTACTCCTCCTGTCAGTCCTCGTGCTTCATCTAGCGGAGGTATTCCTGCTCATTTCCCAGAAGGTTTTGGGAATGTGGACAAGGTACCATACTGGCCGGAGATCGACCAACTGCTCTTCCCTCCTCTGAAGGAGACATTTTCAGAGTTCTCCCCAGAGGAGATGGCTGAGATTGATGTGCACAACGCCTTCATGGTGAATGCCCTTCTTCTTCTACCTGTTTGTTTGCTTTTGCTTATATTCTGCCCTTCTACTTCCTTTGCTGACTTCTAACTTTCTTGCCCCAGACCCTCCAGTCTGCACTCTATAATAGGAAGATGATCAACATAGTGCAGACCACCAGTCGTGCCACCAACGCCAAAAACCAGGAGCTGAAGGGGACAATTGCCGATTTGGCGCAGCAGCGGTCTGATCTGAAGGAGCGTGTGGTGGAGTTGAATACTGAGCTTGCTGTCACCAAGAAGAAGCTGAAGGAAGGGGCTGATCAGCCGGCTCGCACTCAAGAGGTGTGCAGCACTTTCTCTGACTCCCTCAAGCGCTCTGATGAGAAAATCAGCGAGCTGATCTCCCTGGCCACCAATGTTGTTGCCTATGCTACCTGGCGGGGAAAAAATCAGCGGGATGCGTGCTGCTCTTGAGGAGGCTCCCACCCAGCAAGATATAGAGGAAGAGGAGAAACAGCTGGAGATGCTTTATCCCACCCAACCTGATCTGAGTGCGCTGATGCCTGAAGTTGGTGAGGTGAATTCTCCTGCATTAGCTGAGCAAGCTGCTGGGGGTGACGCTGGAATGTCCTAGGATGCTACTGACGGAGCTCAGGAAGCTATGGCAGCTGAGGATATGCAAGTTGGTGCGGTACCTAAAACAGGAGGTCAGCAGGCAGAGGAGGTGCCAGAGGTGGAGGTCATTTATGTGACCGATAATTAAGTTGTTGTTGTTTTTTTTTAACGAACGTTTTTGCAGTCTGGCCCAGAGGTGGCAGACTTGTAAGTTTTAAACTTTTTCTGGCTGTTCCGCCAAGGTGGCGGTTAAAACTCAGGGGCCGTATTTTGGCTATATTTTGGAATATCCTTGCCGCGGTGTTGGCAAGGTTTAATTTATATCTTGTGCTTATTTCTTAGATTTCCTTAGTTTAGGAAACTGCCGTGTCAGCCTGTCTGGCTGATTTAGGTGAGTCCTGTCGTCCTGAAAAGGTCAACTTTCTGACTGAGCTAGCTGCCTTGTCAACCTGATGGCTGATTTAGGCATATGTCGCAATGTAAGGAGGAGTGGCCGTGTCAACCTGAGGCTGATTTAGACCAGTCTTGTCATCCTGAAGAGGCTGATCAAGACTAAGCTAGCTGCCGTGTCAGCCTGATGGCTGATTTAGGTGTATGTCGCAGTTTTGGATTACTTAACCTTGTTCATGACGTAAGGTGTATTCATCAAGTTTAAAGCCAACAGGGGCGTAATTTAGGCAAGTTTATCGTCATTCTAGGACCAATGGGACGCTGCAGGATTCTGGTAGCGCAGAGATCCCTACGTTCCATGTTCGTGTGCATGCATGCTGAGGCCCTGATTAATTGCGATTAGTACGAGCTACGTCCAGGGGGTGGTATCAGGGGTAGCTGGGTAAGCGTGTTTAGCTGTCAACCAGGCTCCCTTTCTTATGTTCTACAGTCCGCCTGGTGAGGGTGCTCCTTATGGAGAAAATAGGTTAGCCATGTTGGAGTGCCATGTGCCTTGTCACCCCGCGTTGGCAGTTGACAGTCCTGCTAGATATCCTTTCAAAGTATCATAGACACCAGGATTCTGAGTGATGTACCTAGAGAAGTCTGAAAATAGAAAAATCTACTAAAATGGTGTGAAGCACCTATCGCCATCTCATGGGGTACCCGAGCAATTGTGGTCCCAGGACGCAGCTAGACCACACCATCTAGCAGTAATTTAAAATTTGAAATAGTTAGAGATACCAGAAATAGGAGTGAAATTGGCAGTATGCCTACTACCGGGTTTTTATTTTAATGTCGAAATGTTTTAGCTTTTCATAGTACATCATTCTGAAGGCTAAAGTCTACTTATTATTAAAAGTAATATCTCTTCAGGTGAAGTATGTTCCATTGGCGTTGTATGATTTGACCGTCAATAGTCATTAGTCTGTATGCACTATGGCCAATAACTCCTTCTACCTGGTATGGTCCTTCCCATTTGTAGGCGAATTTGCCTGCTTTTCGATTCTTAGTGTTTTGAAACACCTCTCGTAGAACCAGGTCTCCTACCTCCAGGAGCCTGACTTTCACATTCTTGTTATAACTCCTGGCCACTGACTGTTTGTAGGCAGCCAGACGTATTTTTGTGCTTTCTTGTAGCTTGTTAATTGTGTCCAGGCTTCTGACCATCTCTGCATTGTTCAGTTCCCCTGTCATATTTTCATACTTGTAAGTGGGAACTAGAACCTCTGATGGAATGACTGCTTCTGCGCCAAACACCAGGCTGAAGGGTGTTTGACCTGCTGCTACTTTTGGTGTCGTCCTGTCTGACCACAATACAAGTGGCAATTCATCTGCCCACTTTCCTCCTAACCCATGTAACCTCCTTCTTAGATTATCCATGATGATTTTGTTGCTGGACTCAGCTTGCCCGTTGGACTTTGGAGTCCTGGGTGTTGACTTTTTTAGGGTGATGATCCACCTGGCACAGTATCCCTCGGTGTCGTTAGAAATAAATTGTGAGCCATTGTCACATATGATTTCTGATGGGATACCAAACTTGCAAATGATGTTTCGTTTTATAAACGAAATGACTTATTTGTCCTTTATTTCTGTGAATCCTTCTGCCTCTATCCATTTGGAGAAGTAATCTGTCATTGCCAGCATCCAGGTTCTGTTTCATGTGGCTCGTGGTAGAGATCCTACTATGTCCATGCCTCATGCCATGAATGGCCTGGGAGAAATGATAGGGTGCAAGGGTTCTGCCGGCTGATGAATCATTGGTGCTGAGCGCTGGCAGGCGTTACATTTACGTGCGTACTCTGCTGCATCTGCCTTAATTGTAGGCCAGTAGTATCCCTGCCTGAGGGCTTTATTTGCCAGACTCCTGCCCCCTGCATGGTTTCCACATTCACCACTGTGGAGAGCATGCTACACAGTTTGTGCTTCTTCCTTTTCCAGGCACCTTAAGTAGGGTCCTGCGAGTGATTTTCTTAATAGTGTATCGTCAATAAGTATGAACCTGGATGCCTTTACTCTGAAAGCTCTCACTTCTTTCTTGTCATCTGGTAGCTTGCTATGACGCAGCCAGTCTAGGTAAGGTGTACGCCAATCCTAGTCACTTACCTGTACGGCTGTTTTGTCAAGCGGTTGTCCGGTTGGCTGAGAGTTCTCGCCATCCTCTATAACTGCCTGGACTCCTTCCCCGTTCTGTGAATCCTCCAGTTCTCCCTTATCTATTTCATCTGCCTTCTGGATGGAAGGCTCTAGCATGTGTGCTATTGGAATGCTGGATAGTTATGTTGGCTTGAATGTTGCCCCCAGAGTTGCTAAGGCATATGCTTCCACGTTCTGATCTCTAGGGATCTGCTTAAGCTTGCAAGTTTCGAATTTTTGTTTTAATTCATTTGTTATCTTCAGGTACGCAATCATCTTTGAGTCCCTGGCTATAAACTCATCATTCACGTGATTAACTATTAGGAGAGAGTCATTGGATATGCGCCGGTGTCTAACTCCTAATTCTAGAGCTAGCTTCATTCCTAATATCAAGGCCTCATACTCTGTTTCATTGTTTGTTGCCTTGAATTCACATCTTACTGCTTGTGCTATCAGGTCTCCCTGTGGTGATCGCAGGATTAATCCCACACCTGCCCCCCTTTGGTTGGAGGCTCCGTCAATGTGCATCTGCCAGACCTCTGTCTCCTTGCTCCCCTTTAAGGTGAGGATTTCCTCATCTGCCAGATTCTGGTTGGCTGGGCTGAAGTCTGACACGAAGTCGGCTAGTGCTTGTGATTTGATCGCTGTTCTGGGGTCATACTGTATATCATATCCACTGAGGTGCACAGACCATTTTTACATTCTGCGTGATAGTTCAGGCTTCCTCATGATAGATTTCAGTGGGTAATTGGTCACAACATGTATGGTGTAGGACTCAAAATAGGGGCGCAGTTTGCGAGATGTTACTACCAGTGCTAATACTAACTTTTCAAGAGATGTGTACCTGGTCTCTTCCGGCAACAGAGACTTGCTCACGTAGTACACTGGTTTTTGCTCCTTTTCCTGCTCTCTGTCCAGAACAGCGCTCACTGCCACCTATGTGACGGCCAGGTATAGGAATAGTGGTTCTCCTGGCTCCGGCTTCGACAGCAGTGGCAGACTGCTGAGGTAGTGTTTCAGCTCCCTGAAGGCTTGCTCGTGATCCGTGGTCCATTCAAACTTTTGACTTTTCCTTAGTACGTCGTAAAACAGCCTGCATTTATCTGAAGATCTTGAAATGAACCTGCTCAGGGCTGCTACCTTTCCAGCTAGTCTTTGAACATCTTTAGGCTTCTCAGGTGACTCTAGTTGTAAGACGGCTTTGATCTGCTCGATGTTGGCCTCTATCCCTCTTTGAGCTACAATATAGCCTAAGAATTTGCCAGAAGATACTCCGAAGGTGCATTTAGATGGGTTTAGCTTGATTTTGTATGCCCTGAGGGTGCTGAATGTTTCTACCAGGTGCCGCATGTGATCTTGGGCTTTTTCTGATTTCACCACCATGTCATCAATATACACCTCCATAGTTCTTCCTATCTGCTCTTTGAACATGCGGTTAACCAGCCTTTGATATGTGGAGCCTGCGTTCTTTAGGCCGAATGGCATGACATTGTAGCAATATATTCCTCTTTCGGACATAAATGCCGTCTTCTCTTGATCTGCAGGATCTATCTTAATCTGATTGTATCCACTCCATGCGTTCAAGAATGTTAACATCTCATGTCCAGCTGTCGCATCTACCATTACGTCTATATGAGGCAGCGGGAAGGGATGTTTTAGGGCACGTCTTGTTGAGGTCGGTGAAGTCCACACATACTCTCCACTTCCTATTCTTCTTAGGCACCACCACTACGTTAGACAACCATTCTGGATATTTTACTTCTCTTATTTTCTTTGCTGCCAGCAGACTATCTACCTCTTGGTTGATCACCTTGTTTCTTTCCGCTGCAAACTTTCTTCTTCTCTGCTGGATGGGTTTACACTTTGGGTCCACACTAAGCTTATGCGTTATGATGGACGGATCTATTCCTATCATGTCATCGTGTGACCATGTAAAATAATCCATGTTATCCTGTAAGAACTTGATTAGTTGCTGTCTCAAGCTTCCTGTGCATCTTGCTCTAATGAGCACAGTTCTTTCTGGGTGCAGCTTGTCCAGGTTGATTTGATCCAGCTCTTCTTATGGGGGTTCGATGTATTCGTCCTGGACAGGCTGCTTCTGTAATTGCTATGCGGGTGGACTGGCAGTACACTTAAGTGCCTTCTTATAGTAGTCTCTAGCTTCCTCCTGATCTCCTCTTATTGTCTCTACTCCCCATGGTGTGGGGAACTTTATGCACTGGTGATATGTTGAGGGGACTGCTTTCATCTGGTGTATCCACGGTCTTCCCAAGATGACATTGTAGGTGGAGGGGCCGTCTATAACCAGATACCTGACTTGCTTTTTGACTCCTCCCACATAGGTTGGGATGACTATTTCTCCCAAATGAGTTAGTGTTTCCCCACTGAAGCCTACTAGCGGAATAGTCTTCTTCTGCAGATCCTTCTCGCTGAATCCCATGTTCTCTATGGTCTTCAACATGATCAGGTTGACCGAGCTACCTATATCTACCAAGACCTTCTTAACTGTGCAATTGGCCATTGATAAGGTGATAATAAGTGCGTCATGATGTTCTCGTTCGTCGTACGTATCTCCTTCATCAAAGCTGACAGTTGGTAAGTCGCTGTGAGAAATTCTGCAAGAATTTGCTTGCCTGTCTCCTTTGGTCTCGGTAGCACGTCTCTTGGCTGCTGAGTATGTCAGCCCGCTTAGGTCTGAGCCTCCTGTTATAACGTTTATGATTTTGGTGCATGTGGGTGAGTTTGCAGGCTTGGCGGAGCCTACCTTATCCTGCTGCTTGCCCCCACGTGGTAATAGGTGGCTCAGCTTTCCTTGTTCATACAGGCGCTTGATCTCTCTTCGTAATGTATAGCAATCCTCAGTGTTGTGCCCAATATCACGGTGGAACTCACACTTCTTTTTTCTATCCTTTCTCCATGCTTGCTCTCCCTCTTTTTGGTGGGTTGGGCCACCGACTCCATCTCCCATCTCCCGAGTGCCTTCGGGATTTCTTCGATACACCGTAGTGAATCCATATTCGCGAGTAGGGAGTTGCTTTGATTTTCCTCGATTCTGTTGACTCCCCTTCCATATGGTTTGTACCTCTCGTCTTTCTTGCTGGTGGTTTGCTTTCTTCCTGATTTCTCCACGGCTGAGGTACTAGAAATACTTGGCGTGCTAAGTAAGCTGGCTCTGGCTGGATATCTTCCTCCAATCTGATTGCGGCAGCTGCCTTCTCTTGCACCGCCTCGAAACTATGGCAGGGATGCATAGTCAGCTGCTTGTATAGGTCGGAGTCGTGGTGGAGGCCTCTTCTGAAAGCTTCTACTGCTGTCGAAATGTCGCACTCTCGTACTGATACCTTCTCATTGTTGAATCTAGTATTGTATTCTCCAATGGTCTCTTCTGCCCCTTGGACGATCCTGTACAGATCTCCTGCGTGCTTCTGTGGTTTTCTGTTGCTTGCAAACTGTTGAGTAAATGCGTTCACCAATTCAGCAAATGTAGATATCGACCTATTGGGCAGGCTAACAAACCATCGAAGTGTCGGTCCTGCTAGGGTAGATCCAAATCCTTCGCACATGCAAGCCTCCTTGACTTGCCCTATAGCTGTTATGTCATCATGTTCTGCTTGTACTTGCTTAAATGATCAAAGGGATCTGCTGTGCCGAAGAAGAGGGGCATATTTGGATTTGTGAATCCCTTTGGCATGGCTGTGATTGATATGGTGTGCACGAATGGTGAGTCGGCATAACTGTCTAGTGCTGCTTTCTCGAGTGGGGGTGACAACCCTAGGACCCTACTCAGTATTTCTTTTAACTCCAAGTACTGCTGATTTGTTATCTTTGCTGAGTCCGGGTTCGTCATGTCACCGCTTTGCTTCGATTCAATATACTGCCTCCTGATCCGGGCTCTTGAAGGTTCTGATATGTTCCAGCTGCTAGAGGAGTTGTTGTAACGACTGTCCCCTGCTGCCAGTTCATTTGTTGGTTCGACTCGGATCCTGCTTCAGGTGTCTGATCGATCGTTGCGGGCCTGCTGACAGGGATGCCACCTGCTCGTGCTTCCACGCAGCTAGCCGCATGCCAGTTACCTGGCGTGAGGTATCCCAGCCCTTGCGGGGTTATCCTTCCATCTGATGGTATTGTGGATAGATCCAACCTGGTTACCAGTTCAGTCGGTATCTGTCGAAGTGGATTCCTACTGCTTGCTGCTCCCTACATCAGATCTACTAATGGAGACCTTCCCACTTCCGCCCTGCCCGCTGGGGTGGCAGATTGCTGCTTCAGGATGTCAATCTGCGCCCAGAGCTTTCTGTCCCTCTTTCTTGCTTTTGCTTTAGCCTTCTTCTGGTCTTCTCTCATGTTTTCCATGGCTTTCTGAAGATTTTCTACGCCAGTGAGCAAGATTTGTGTGGGGCTAGGTGGCAGGGTGAGGCCTGAACTTGCCGCTCCCTTATCTGATCTGGCCTGGGTCGCGACAGCCGGAGTCCTAGGAGGTTGCGAGGTTTTTGCTGTTGGTATGATTCTTGAGGTGTGTCCGGGAGCCTATGTTGCCACTGTTGATGTTGGATTTTGAGTAGAGGGCGGTGGTGGCGATGGTTGTCTGCTCCCTGACACGGCGTCCGATTTTTTCTTATCCATTGTATATTTAGAGTATCAACGATTGACGAACCCAATGCCCCACGGTGGGCGCTAAACTGTTTAGGTATTTTTTACCGAATTGGTTATTTAGAGTCAATGCGGTCTTACTCGTTGGTTGATCGTATGATTGTTCGTATGTTGATACGTAAATAAAGAAACTAAGTGTGAAATATTAATTAACACGTGAGATTTGGTGACGCGGAAAACCCAATGTGGGAACAACCGCGGGAGGGACGGTACCCTTCCAAATATTGCACTATACTTGAATAGGAGGATGATTACAATAGTGACGTAGTGTTAATCTTGCTGGCACGAGGTATCAGGCTTGAAAGACCTTGGGCGGATGTATATGTGAGTATGAGAATATGCTGAGGTCTTCACGTCAATGTGTGAATATGTGGATGTGTTGAATGTCCTTCTTGATTTGCTTCCTTGGCTATTTATAGGGTGAGAACCCTAGACATATCCTACCTTGACTATGGAAAGGGAATATAATTTCAATAAGAACTCTTTCCATATTCGGCCGTCTTCCCCAATTCTCCCTGACTTCTCCCTAACTTCTCCCTGACTTTTCTTTCCTTAATCTGGACGTCTCCTCTGATGGCCCCCTGGTCTTCTTTCAGTATACGCCAGCCCGTTCCCCCTTCTCTAATTACGGGCTTCCTTCCTTCTTATCACTCCTTCCATAGCCTTTTATTTTATCAAGTGGGCCTCCCCTTTATAGTGCTATTTTTAGCCCAAACAATAGTCTAGCAAGGATAACTATGAGCCTCGTAGTGTCATTAAATAATTTAGAAAAAAAATCTAAATAATTAGGCATTTTTCAACTTTTAATATAGTCTTCCATGCATATAAGGGTTTAGACAGGTACAACAGTGGGATAATAGCTCTAGTCTTCGTTAGCCAGTAGTATGGAAATATATTATCCGTATCACACGGGAATATATTATCCCATATTCATAGTGATGCACATATTGTTGAGGTGTTGTAACCAATGTATTATCTTTAGCCTAATTTGTAGGAAGTAGTTTAGGCAGTAGTTGACTTGCATTTGTATAAATTAGGACCTTGTATCACGTTTTCGATTATCAATTCAATTAGGCATTTTGAGCCTTTTCATTCTTATCAGTTGATCATAGTTTATTATGGTATGATTGGAGCAGGTTTGATCATTGCATCCGTCTTCCGCATTTTTACTCGTTATACATCACACATCAAAACAAACACAATACAAAAAAAATGGTAAAAATTGGGGATGAATCAGGCGGAAAAGGCAACGCTACTGACGACAAAATAATACCACTGTCATCCCCATTTTTCCTTCATCCCTCCGATAGTCCGAGTCTAAAATTAACTCAGACCATGTTTAATGGTGAGAACTACGACCTATGGGCCGATGCAGTATGCAACGGGCTTGACGCTAAGAACAAACTCGGTTTTGTTGAAGGTACAGTCAAGAAACCTGTTAGGCCCAGTTTAGCCTGGCCTGACCCAACTAGGCTGACTAAGGCATCCATGGACCGGACAAATCTAACTACTATTTAGCTGTTGAAGAATATTATAGCAAGCAGGTTACTGAATCCTGGAAGAGGAGCCTGATGATAAGTACATAATAGCCCGGCAGAGTATTAAAGCGGGCTGGATTAAGAAGATAAATAAGAAATGCAGTTGTTGGGAGTGAATAATCGTGTCCTATTCTCAAGGAAGACCAAGTCCAATTATAAAACTAAATCGTCCATGAATCAAGACGGGTAAAGGAGAAAGAGTTGAAGGTTGGTTAGAAGTTGAATAAGTCAAGCGGATTAATAGGGAGCATGCCCTATTAATCAGGTAACAGCTCCTACAATTGGGAGGGACGTTGAAATCATTGTAACGTTAATATCTAGAAAACTATATATAGCAGAACCTAACATTTGTAAGATCATTCATTATTAGTCAATTGTTTACACTTTATCTCTCATTTCTATTCCTGATTATTCAACTACACACGCAAGATTGTACTCAGCTTATCAAAATAATACAAATTCTATTCTTTATACTTATTCGTTCTTTCTTATTTATTTACAATACTCCAAACTTATAGAACTAGATACCCAAATCACTCTTTAATTAAGCCGGACCCATTCAGGGAAAATCCTGCTAAAACAATTGGCGCCCACCGTGGGGCATCTAGTTCTTCAATCAGTAAAAATTCCCTTTATCATTTTTTTTCATTTAACATTCACACACAAAAACGGTGGAACTCACCCCAAAACAACAATTAGCAGCTGCCCTGGCCAAAATCAAAGAATTGGAGACAATCCAAGAGAAGGCAAATGACGCAAAATCAATAATAGGTCAAGGAATCGAGTCTAGCCCGAGGAAAAAATTAGAAAATCAGGCTTCGGGCTCCAAGACCAGATTCGAACCAGGAACCCCATTCTCATCCATTATCAAAAACATTGACTTCTCCAATTTTGGAACCCCGGAGAAGGATACTTTATCCGGTACCCCAACCATTCCCAATGATGAAACAAACAAAATCAAGACGAATAATGATGGCTATGCTTCAGGAAATCCAAAAACTCCACAACAAAATAGAAAATATACCCGGAGTACCAGACCCTGTGGCTGAAGTAGAAATTGACAGCTTTACTAACTCACCCTTTGCAGATGAAATTGCAATGATTGATCTCCCCAAGAAATTCACCGTTCCATCCATGAGAACTTATGATGGAACCTCTGATTCACAAAATCACGTTGCTATATTCAAACAGAAAATGCTAGCCGCCTCAATACCCGGTGAACTCGGGCGAGGTTTGCATGTGTAAAGGCTTTGGTACAACCCGACCGGAGCAAACATTGCAATGGTTCATTAATCTCCCAAATGGAAGCATCAAGAATTTTGCACTTGATCAATGCCTTCAATCAACAATTCGCAAGCGCAGACATGGCCAAAAGACCCAATAACTGTTCAGGGTAAAGCAACTCCCCGAAGAATCTCTCAAAGAATTCCTGGCCGTTTGTCAAAGAGAAGGTGGCCATTCCCGTGTGATGAAGAAACAGCGGTAGAAGCCTTCGAGCAAGGAGTCTGCTGACGGTGACATCTATGCAGACTTGACCAAGAAAGCATGCCCAACCTTTGCCACTGTTCAATCCATCGCCTTAGAGCATGTCAGATTGGAAGAAGATCTCAACTTCAGAACGAACTCATCCGGAGGAAAGCAAGGCTATGGACACACTAACAGGAAAAGCTCCTACCGTAAAGGAGGCAACCCCGATCAAGACCCTATTCCAGGCCCGAAAGATCTGAAGTCAACATGGCACAAGAACACAAAGGTAACCTTTCTAACCTACCAACTATTCCTGAATATAACTTCTCTATTAATACTGCAGGATTAATCAAACGCCTGGAAAGCCTGGGAGATACAGTTAGATGGCCCAAGAAGTCAGACAACCCTAGGAAAGATCCAACAAGATGGTGTGATTTCCATCAGGACATCGGGCACACCACAGAAGAATGCATCCAACTCAGGAAACAGGTGGCATATCTCCTAAAGAAAGGCTTTTTGAAGGACTTAATCCAGCAACCAAAGAACAAAGATGAAGGACAAAACAAGAGAGATCCAGGGAACGGCAGAGATCCTCCTCCTCCTCCCCCCATCTATGAAGTTAAGTTCATAAATGGAGGATCAGAAATCTGTGGTCTAACCAGCTCAGCTGCCAAAAGAATATCCAGGGAATCTAGACTGCAGCCCCCTTCAAGGTCCAATTCATTGCCTGCTATCACTTTTGATGACTCGGACCTGCAGGAAGTATCGGATCTACATCATGATAGCTTGGTAATCACCATGCAAATTGGCACAGCTAAAGTATCAAGAATCCTGATAGACGGAGGCAGTTCAATCAATTTGGTGATGCTTTACGTCCTCAAAGCTATGAATATAGATGAAGGACAGATCATCAAGAAATCCAGCGTCCTGGTTGGATTCAGCGGAGAAACAAAGAATACCCTGGGAGAAATCAGTCTGCCAACATATGTGGAAGGTGTGGCTTCATATGAAAGATTTGGAGTAATGGATTGCCTATCCTCATATAATGTAATCATGGGCAGGCCATGGATCCACAATGTCAAAGCAATCCCATCAACATACCATCAATGTGTGAAGATACCAACCGAGTGGGGGATAACCACCATCAGGGGAGAACAGAGGATGGCTCAGGAATGTTACACTCAGGCTTTAAACCCTCAAAGTCAGGTAAGTCCCTTGCATAGCAATTAAAGTCACCTGTCAGGGAAGAGTATATTGCACAATCACAGATGGAAACAGAAGAGGTCATGTTGGACCCGAAATTCCCGATAGGAAAGTACTTGTAGGATCGGATGCACTGGACTCGGTCGGACCCAAATCGGTCGACTTTCTCAAAACTAAAATGTCCTGTTTTGCTTGGTCACATTTTGATATGACTGGTATAGATGCTAATGTTATAACTCATAAGTTGAATATTGACAAATCATTTAAGCCTGTCTGAAAAAAAGAGGAGAAAATTTGCTTTGCGAGAGAGACATGAAATCATCAACCAAGAGGTTGACAAGCTCTTGGACATGGGAATGATCTGGGAAGTAATGTACCCTGACTGGCTTGCAAATGTAGTAGTCGTCCAAAAGAAAAACGGCAAATAGAGAGTCTGTGTAGACTACACCGACCTAAACAAAGCTTGCCCAAAAGATCCATTTCCCCTGCCACACATCGATGCAATGGTGGATGCCACTGCAGGGCACGAGATGCTAACATTCATGGATGCCTCCAGTGATTCAATCAAATAAAGATGCACCACTGCAGGACCGGAAAGCACGGCTTTCATCAATTTGAGAGAGGAATATATTGTTATCTTGCTATGCCCTTTGGATTAAAGAATGCAGGAGCAACCTATCAAAGGCTAGTCAACATGATGTTCAAAGACCAAATAGGAGATACCATGGAAGTCTACATAGATGACATGGTAGTCAAGTCAAAAAAGGCAGAAGACCACGTCAAAGACTTGGAAGTAGCCTTTCAAATACTGGAGAAATTCAATATGAAGCTCAACCCACAAAAATGCCACTTTGGAGTTTCAACAGGTGAATTCTTGGGCTATATGGTGACAAAAAGAGGAATAGAAGTCAGCCCTGAACAGATCAAAGCTATCCTGGAGCTAGAATCACCAAAGACGGTCAAAGACATACAAAAGCGATTTGGAAGAATAGCGGCCCTGAACAGATTCATTTCAAGATCATCGAAAAGATGCAAATCATTCTATAACCTGCTAAGGAAGAACAAGGACTTTCAATGGACCCCGATCATCAAATTTGCCTTTGAAGACCTAAAAACATATCTATCCTCTCCTCCTTCTTTGGCAAAACCAGTCAAAGATGAACCCCGACAGATACCTTGATCCACAAACTTCTTGTCGGTGCGTCTTGGTCAAAGAAGCGGACGGACAACAACACCACCGTCTATTACGTAAGTAAAAGTCTACGGATGCGAAAATCGGTATGGCCTACTCGAAAAATATGTTTTAGCTTTAATTATGTGTTACACAAAATTAATACCATACTTTGAAAGCCACCCTATAATAGTCAGAACCAATCTTCCTATCAAGTCTGTACTTAGGAAACCAGAATTATCCGGACGAATGTGCAAATGGTCAGTCCAGCTAAGCACATACAACATAACATTTGAACCAAGGATAGCAATTAAGTCACAGGCACTAGCAGACTTTGTGGCTGATTTTAGTCCGACCCTAGAACCCGACCGATAAAAGAGGTAAATAAACCGACCAAATGACCAAACAGGACCTAGAATGGACCCTATTTGTCGATGGTGCGGCCAATATGAGAGGAAGAGGCCTGGGGGTAGTACTAAAATCGCCACAGGGGGATAAGATAGTACAGGCTATAAGCTGTGCATTTGAGGCTACCAACAACGAGGCAGAATATGAATCCCTAATAGCTGGATTAAAGGGATGTATTGACCTTGGTGTGCAAAACCTAAAGGTACGTACTGATTCCCTTCTTATTTCCAACCAAGTAAACAGAGTATATAGTGCAAAAGACTCAAAAATGATACTCTATTTAGAAATTGTTTAAATTTTAAAAGCAAAATTCCGCAATTTTAATATTGACCAAATTCCCAGGGACTCGAATACCCAGGCCGATGCCTTAGCCGGCCTAGGATCCAACTTCAGTCCCCTTGACTTCGACAAAATACCCATCGTACATTTATTGGAACCTGCAATAAATAAACAAGATGAAAGTTTTCCAATTTATGTTGCTAATTCTTGGACAAAACCCTAATATGATCACTACACAGGGAATCCTTCCCCTAAATAAACAAGATGCCGAGCACTAAAAATAAAAGTCGCTTCATATACCATTATTAACAACGTGCTTTTTAAGAAATCGCAGTGGGGCCATACCTCGGATGCCGGAGCCACAAGAAGGCGAGCGGATATTATCGAAAATCCATGAAGGATACTGTGGAAATCATAAAGGTGGAAGAAGCCTGGCAAGCAAAGTACTCAGAACAGGCTATTATTGGCCCACCTTGAGGGCCGATTTCCTGGAATTTAGCTCTAAATGTAAAGCTTGTCAGATTCACGGACCATATATCCATCAGCCATGTGAGGAACTACATTCCATATCCACACCCTGGCCATTTATGAAGTGGGGCATGGATATAGTAGGGAAACTTCCCCAAGCACCCGGACAAAAAGTTTTCATGCTAGCCATGACTGATTACTTCTCCAAGTGGATAGAAGTTGATTCATACAGGCAAGACAAGGAAAAGGATGTCATATCATTCCTCAAACACAACATCATATGTAGATATGGCATCCCCTCTGAAATAGTGTGTGACAATGGCACGCAATTCGTGGGAAAAAGAACAACAGCCTTCTGTGCTCGATGGAACATCAACCTGGTAACCTCCACGCCAGGATATCCAAAAGCTAACGGTCAGGCGAATCCGAGAACAAAGTAGTAATCACCGCATAAAGAAGAAACTAGAAAGAAGGAAAGGCGGATGGTGAAGAGCTCCCCTGGTCCTTTGGGCCGATAGAACCACGCCTAAAACATCCACAAGCCAAACCCCTACTCCTTGGTCTATGGATGTGAACCAATAATCCCTACCGAGGTCGACATTCCATCACCGGATGCGGCTGAACACAATAACAAGCAATTTACCTCTAATGGAGGACACTGACTTAATGGAAGAGTTAAGAGATGCAACAAAGATTAGATTGGCGAAGATATCAAAGAAAGAGTTGCAAAAAGCTACAACAAGACCACAAAGCCAGGGTATTCAGGGTAGGAGACCTTGTCCTCAGGAAAGTCTTCCAAAACACAAAAGAAAAGAATGCTGGAAAATTGGCCCCAACCTGGGAAGGTCCCTACCTAATTGACTCAATAGTCGGTGAAGGAGCTTATAGATTACAAACCCTGGACGGAGAAATGATCCCAAGAGCTTGGAAAATTGCACACTTAAAACTATTTCACATATAGAATATATCTCTCGGTCCAGGTATAATTTTCGTGTTCACATTTCTTGCCTGACCTGATGTGAAACTAAATGTATGATACTTGCCATTATATGAATAAATGCCTTATATAATTTCTTCTATTATGTGCCCAAATGCTTGTCAATATTTTTATACTTATTTTTACTAAGTAGAATCTTCAATACTTGTTTTACATACTGCATTTTATTTAAAACAAATCTTAAAGATTGGGGGCCACCCCACCAATATCCAACTGATACCCAATTTTCAGTTGCAAAACAGGCCTTAAAATACTGAGCTCAACTTTACATACAAACCTGGAAAATCTATTCCTGGATTGTATAACGTAGATGGGTCATAAGCCCTCCAGACAGGCAAGGGACGTAAGCCCTCCAGACAGGCAACAAACCCACCCATAACACAATAAACTGGCCAGATCCAGCACAAAAACTGGCCTGATCCAGTCGAATAACTGGCCAGATCCAGTAAGACATTCAATACTACAAATGCCTTATCAAAACACAGAAAGGAACCAACAAAGACCAAATATTTATTTACCCAAAAATAGCTGGCCTCGCCACAAACCTATTTATCCATTCCAGGGACATTCCCCCTGGACAAGCCAAAAAACACCTAAATATTCATTCCAGGAACATCCCCCCTGGATGGGCCAAAAAAAAAAAAAACTCCAAACTAAGTAGGTTTCTCACCTGTAATCGACTCACAACCATCCACCATTTCCTGATCTCCAGATTTTCCCTTGGAAGGAGGAGAATCCGCCTCATCTTCTTGACCCATATTGGCCAAATCTGGATACTGGGCGTCCAAAGCTGCCTCATCACGGTGCGGATCCCAATTAGCCCGATCAGAATCCGGATCCCTCATAGCATCAACCCGGCCTTTCCCAAAGAAATACTGAGCAGCATCAGCAAGCCGCGCCTCCACTAGTTCCTTCTCAGCATCAAGCTCTTCATTTTTCTTCAGCTGATCTTGCATAGCCTGCTTCTCAGCAGCCAACTCCTCCCTTACGACTCTAACTCTTGCCCCGACAGCCTTCTCGGCATTTTTTGCAGCCACCTCACAAACTATAGCAGCCCTAGACGCCTCTCTAGCTGTCCCCAGCTGAGATTGAAGCACTACCTCATTACTCCTGGATGTATGCAGCTCACGGTTAACTTTATCCACTTTCTCTTCCAAGCTATAAACCCTGGCCTGGGCATCCCCGAGTTGACAAGCGAGCCAACCCAACATCCAATCCCTACAAAAAATAATATCAATCAGCCAAATATAAAAGTGACACAAAGAACACACAACAAATAAAATATCTCTTTATAGCTAACCTCCTTAGCTTGAGAAGCAAGTTCAGCAGCCTTTGTCACAAGGGAAGTCAAGATAGAGACCACCCTAGTAGAACACTCAAGGGTATTAGCAGATAAAAGCTGGCTGCCCATGCTGGCAGAAAATTTATCTATTCGTGCCCGGGCAGCATCCATATCATCAATCCTAGCAGACACCTGCCTGATATTCCTGATCGGTTGAGCCTGAATAGGCTCTTTCTCTTTCTCCTTCTCCTCCTCCTCCTCTTCGGGGATGACATCTTCCCTCCTCCTTTTGGGAGCCTGGACTACCTCCGATGATACTAGCCTGGGTGGATCTTGAGGAGGCTGGACATCAGAAACCAGAATGTCAAGGGTCTTATCACTCCCACTAGCCTCCTGGCTCTTGGACAGTTCAACAATCCTAGCCACCCCAGCCTTTAAATCTTTTGCGATAAAGCGTGCCACCTAGCGAAGACCCGAACACCGAATATATAAAGAATGCACATGAATATGAGAAGAGAAATCATAACAAGACAATAATCAAACACGAAACATGCGAAAACATACTTTGGAAAGAGTAGTGGAACTAGGCTTGCCTTTGGGCACCCCGACAAAGACTCACTTAGTCTTCATATACCGGGCAATAATTCCCGCCTGGACTAGCAGGCCAAGCCCTCTCTTCCTCAGGAATAGCGAGGAAAGCCTCTATCCTAGAAATAGCTTCCTCATCGAGAGGATCAGAGTTCCAATCAGGGGCTGCGAAAATTGTCAAATTCAAAGGTGAAAACCCAAAACATCCTAATTTCGTATAATATATATTGGAAATTAACGATACAGGAAACCTACCACTTTCCTGAGGGGATATCTCAGTAATCAAAGCCCGACCCCCAGTCTCTCATCCGGACAAACATGAAAGTCTTTGCCCACTTTTATCATCTCCGAGTCCAGGTTAGTAATTAATGGAGACATTTTCGACTTGATTCTCAAATTAAAACGACCATTAACAGGATTTTTCATGTGATATATTGCCTTGATATCATTAATAGTAATTACCAGGTTGTGTTTAGCACATAAATTTTCAATGGAATGAACAAGTTTCCAAACCATTGGCATGATCTGGAAAGGTGATACTTTCATAGCACGAA
This sequence comes from Silene latifolia, assembly GCF_048544455.1. NCBI lineage: Eukaryota > Viridiplantae > Streptophyta > Magnoliopsida > Caryophyllales > Caryophyllaceae > Silene > Silene latifolia. Next base: position 410,548,761 of record NC_133538.1, read on the forward strand.
TAGTGTCAATCATTAAGGAGTAAAAGGTAACTTACACCGCTTTAAACGCCCATTCAAAAATACGAACCAACCAGGTGACACCCGATTAGCTCGATCGACAAGACTCGTGAATCCATACCTCGATCGATTTAGGAATTATTTTCTTCTCCCTTAATACCCTATCATAGTTTGTTTTCAATAAGTTTTCCTCGAAAGTAAGGATCCAAAGATTGAAGGGCAAAGAAAATAGAATCCCGATATTTAAAAGCCACAAAGACGAGCAGAGGGTCAATTTCCATCACTTCTTCCTCCCCGGACGTCCGAGGGTTCGACTTCAGGCCGGCAACTTTCGAGATGCGGCAGACTTTAAGGGGTGCGGACGCTTTTTGGCTCCCATATCCTTTATTATATAGTTTATTGTGACGGAAACTATGAATTAGCAGAGTAAGATTCCTGGGAAATAGGGGAGAATTTTAGAGAAAGTTGAGCAATAAAAGTGGAAGAAATTTTGTGAAAAACAAATCCGTCGCAAGCACCATATTTATAGGAAAGGAGTAACGGTGCAAAAACCCTAGAAATTGCAAAACTGTCAGCGTGACATCACTTAGCCTTTGCAGTGTATAACAATAACTAGGAGTCTAAGAGTCATTGAGTAAATATGATTCTCTTCATTAATTAACCCGGTAAAATTGACATCTCACCCCTGGCCTGATCCAGCACGGGTAAAATGTCAAGGGGCAATTGTTAGGCCCAGTTTAGCCTGGCCTGACTCTTATCTGGCCTGACCCAACTAGGCTGACTAAGGCATCCATGGACCGGACAAATCTAACTACTATTTAGCTGTTGAAGAATATTATAGCAAGCAGGTTACTGAATCCTGGAAGAGGAGCCTGATGATAAGTACATAATAGCCTGGCAGAGTATTAAAGCGGGCTGGATTAAGAAGATAAACAAGAAATGCAGTTGTTGGGAGTGAATAATCGTGTCCTATTCTCAAGGAAGACCAAGTCCAATTATAAAACTAAATCGTCCATGAATCAAGACGGGTAAAGGAGAAAGAGTTGAAGGTTGGTTAGAAGTTGAATAAGTCAAGCGGATTAATAGGGAGCATGGCCTATTAATCAGGTAACAGCTCCTACAATTGGGAGGGACGTTGAAATCATTGTAACGTTAATATCTAGAAAACTATATATAGCAGAACCTAACATTTGTAAGATCATTCATTATTAGTCAATTGTTTACACTTTATCTCTCATTTCTATTCCTGATTATTCAACTACACACGCAAGATTGTACTCAGCTTATCAAAATAATACAAATTCTATTCTTTATACTTATTCGTTCTTTCTTATTTATTTACAATATTCCAAACTTATAGAAATAGATACCCAAATCACTCTTTAATTAAGCCGGACCCATTCAGGGAAAATCCTGCTAAAACAAAACCTGAAGGCACATAGGCGGACAATCCTGAAGTTGTAGCATGGCATCAATGTAACGCTATGATAAAGTCTTGGTTGCAGAGTGTAATTGATGAAAAACTACACCCCCAGCATCACCTTCTCGGGCACTGTGCTCGAGATTTGGAAAGAATTAAAAGAACGTTATTCAGCGGGTAATGCACCTCGTGTCCATCAACTCAAAAGCGAGTTAACAGAGTGCCGTCAAGGAACCCGTTCTGTAGTAGACTACTACACGCATCTCAAATCCATATGGGACGAGTTAGCTAATAACAGTCGCGTACCTGAATGCGCATGTGGTGCAGACGCTGCTTTCGCTAAGGAGAAAGAAGAAGAAAAGGTACATCAATTTATTATGGGACTCAACACCGCTTTGTATGATTATCTTCGTTCTAATTTATTGATGGAGGATAATCTCACCTCCCTGAGTCGTGCTTATGCACTTGTTTTGAGAGAAGAACGTCATAAGGCGGTAACTCGAATCTGAGAAGATCAATCTAAAGCGGCCATGGCAACTCGTGCTGGTGGAGGTCGTGGCAAAGGAACAATGACAGTACAGGAAGAAAAAGAGTATGAGCCACCTGATTGCACTCAATGCAAAAAGTGGTACCATACAGCGGAAAAGTGTTAGGATAGGCTTGGGATCACTGGCAGAGGACGCGGCAGGGGTAGAAGAGGAGGCCGTGGGAGCGGCCGTGGTGGTAGAAGCAGCAACGGTTCGACACATACTGCAAATGCTGCAACCACAAGTGAAAGTGAATCAAAATGGGATTTCACTACTGAGGAAATTGAGTAACTCAGAACTCTTCTTGCTGCTAAGACGATGGAAGGTAACGAAAAATTAACAGGTATGAATCATGTTAAATTGAATGAGTGGATGCTTGACAGTGGAGCCTCGCATCATATGACGGGGTGTCGCAAATTACTCACAAATCAGTGGGAGAGTGCACCATCAACAATCGAACTGCCAGATGGTTCTACTCTTGACTAATGTGCATGGAACAGTTGTTTTGAATAAATCGTTTAAACTAAAGGATGTTCTATACGTCCCAAATTTAACGTGTCATTTAATATCCGTTCAGCAGCTCATCCGTGAAAATAATTACTTTGTGATTTTTAATTCTGATTATTGTATAATACAGGACCGGACTTCGAAGATGGAGATTGGACAGGGTGAGCACCGTGACGGGGTATACTACATGACATGAGTTGAAGAATTTGTGGTTAGGACAACAGTTGATGAAGGAAGGATATGGCACCGGAGACTAGGTCACCCCTCAAGCAGTATTTTTCCTTTTATAAGCAATTTAGTTAATAAACCTTTATCTTTTGATTTCGAAACTGTTTGCGATCCTTGTTGTCGTGCCAAACAAACCCGTTCCAAATTCAACTTAATAATAAGAGACAAGCCATTTTATTTCATTTAATCCATTGCGACATTTGGGGACCGTATCATGCTAGCAGTTTGTCCGGGACACATTATTTTCTTACAATTGTTGATGACCATAATAGAAGTGTTTGGGTACATCTCATGAAAGATAAGGGGGAAGTGGGTGATTTAATGAAAAGTTTCTGTCACATGGTTCAAACTCAGTTTGGAAAACAAATCAAGATCGTTCAAAGTGATAATGGTAGTGAATTCCTCTCCGTTACTTTAAAAGAATTTTATAATGAGAATGGGCTGATTTTCCAAACTAGTGCGATTGACACACCCCAGCAAAACGGATTGGTCGAGCGCAAGCATAGACATCTCTTAGAAAAAGCTAGGGCCCTTCGTTTCTAAGCTGACCTACCCATCAAATTTTGGGGGGGATGTGTTTTAGCGGCAGCATATCTTATTAACAGAACATCCACACAAGTCCTACAAGGTCGTACCCCCTATGAACTTTTGCATGGTCACCCACCTAATCTCGAGAATTTACGAGTTTTAGGTTACCTTGCTTCTGCCCACAACAAACAAAGACCAAAAGATAAATTTCAAGAGCGTGGGACACGATGTGTTTTCCTTAGCTACCCAAAAACCCAAAAAGGATTGTGGTTATATGACTTAAAAACCCGATGTCAGTTTGTATCCCGTGATGGTAAGTTTTATGAACATGTTTTTCCTTTTACTGTTTCGACCAACACATCCACAGTTGGGACTCGTGTAGACCAGGAAGAACCACAAGACAATATACTCAACCTTGACTCTTATCAATTACCTAACACCAATTCCCAAACTATACCCGAAACCGACTCACAAACAGATCACCAAACAGACCCACTGCCCGAAAATCTACCAGGTATAAAAACAAATATAGAGGACATAGGTGACAGAGACAGTGAAAAAAATGTGGAGTCTGATGTTGGAATGGAAAATGAGACGGAGGACGCGGAGGTAAGACTTAGGAGAGGGGAAAGGCAAAAGTTTGAACCCGCATGGAAGAAGGACTACATTTGTAAGTCCACTCGTGTCATATCATCAAGTGGTGCTCACACATCCCAAGCTCCGTCATCTAAGAAAGGTACTCGTTATCCAATAATTAATTATGTCACAATTAGTTGTTTTTCCGTATGTCACAGAAAATTCCTAGGTGCCATCGATGCCGTAAAAGAGCCACGACATTATTATGAAGCTATGAAGAAGGACGAATGGAAGTTTGCTATGGCAAATGAAATTGATGCTTTGGAAAAGAACGGGACTTTGAAAATCGTTGATTTACCAAAAGGCAAACAACCAATTGGATGCAAATGGGTCTATAAAATAAAGCATAAAGCCGATGGAACTATTGAACGATAGAAGGCCCGGTTAGTAGCACAAGGATTCACTTAAATTGAAGGATTAGACTATCATGAAACATTTACACCTGTAGGAAAAATGACTAGCGTTCGACTTCTTTTAGCAGTGGCAATCACGAAGAATTGGAATATTGCTCAACTGGACGTTAACAATGCTTTCCTTCACGGTGACTTAAATGAGGAAGTTTACATGAAGTTGCCACCGGGATTCCAAGCAAACGGTTCTGGTAAGATGTGTCGACTTATGAAGTCTCTTTATGGGTTAAAATAAGCCTCCCGAAATTGGTTTGCCAAATTGACGGATGCGTTAAAAAGCTACGGTTTTTCTCAATCCATGGCAGATTACTCGTTGTTTACAATGAGTAAGGACAGTATATTTATTTCTACTCTAATTTACGTGGATGATATGATCTTAGTTAGTGATAATGTTATGGCTTGTGACAACCTAAAGCATTTTCTCGATCGAAAATTTGGAATAAAAGATCTTGGACGACTTAAATACTTCTTGGGCATAGAAGTAGCACACGGAGCCTCAGGTTTATTTCTTAGCCAGCGAAAGTATGCTACGGAAATTGTTAAAGAGGCTAAGATGGAAGGAGCAAAACCTATTAGTACTCCCATTATCCAGAATCATGATTTGGCTCTCGCGACAGGGGTTGTTTTGAAAGACCCAATGAAGCATCGACGTTTGGTCGGGCGTCTTGTGTACCTTACCATAACCAGACCTGACCTAGTGTATGTTGTGCATATATTATCCCAATTCGTTCAAACTCCTCGCAAGGAACATTGGGATGCTGTGTTACGAGTGGTACGATACATCAAAGGGAACACAAGAAAGGGTATTGTCATGAATAAGGATACGGCATTTCAACTCAGCGGGTACTGTGATGCCAACTTTGCACGCTGTCCATTAACTAGAAGGAGTCTGACAGGTTATTTCGTCTCGCTGGGAAACACGCTCATTTCGTGGAAAGTTAAGAAGCAGCTGTGGCCAAGTCGACCGCGGAGGCAGAGTATAGGGCAATGGCGGCTGTTACGAGTGAACTTATTTGGGTAAAATCATTTCTTACTTCACTCGGTTTCTCTTAAACTCATCCAATGCGTGTTTTGTGCGATAATAAGCCCGCTTTGCACATTGCAAAAAATCTCGTCTTTCATGATCGCACAAAACACATTGAGATCGATTGTCATTTTATACGACAACATCTAGTCTCTAAAAATATTGAAGCTGTTCATGTTCGGAACAAGGACCAAATTGCAGACATTTTCACTAAAGCTCTACGAGGAGGAGCTTTCGCCTATTTACAGCGTAAGTTGGGCATTCGATTGCCCGATACTCCAACTTAAGGGGGAGTATGGAAATATATTATCCGTATCACACGGGAATATATTATCCCATATTCATAGTGATGCACATATTGTTGAGTTGTTGTAACCAATGTATTATCTTTAGCCTAATTTGTAGGAAGTAGTGTAGGCAGTAGTTGACTTGTATTTCTATAAATTAGGACCTTGTATCACGTTTTCGATTATCAATTCAATTAAGCATTTTGAGCCTTTTCATTCTTATCAGTTGATCATAGTTTATCAAGTAGCATACTAGCATGAATATCTGCATCCATAAATTAGTTTTAACATTTGCATTTGGTCTTTTCTTAACCACTGTTTTGTGTGGATTTTGCGCAAGGCGAAATCAGGTCAGGGTGAGACTGTGTAGGGTTAACTAGCTCTAGGAAGTCTATTGGTCAGGTTGTCAGGGTACAACAATAAGACGTGAATCAAATAACAATAATAACAAGACAAGCAATTTTGTACGTGGAAAACCCTTGAATGGGAAAAAACCATGGGCACCAAGCCAGGAGAGGATTTCACTATGCAATTTGAGGGAATAATTATGTGACAATAACAATATTTGTATTTCTCTAAGTATCACGTATGGATCTTCTTGTGTATATGTCAGATGCCTTCTGAAATCTCCAAAGTGTTCCTTATATAGTCTTCTTTCCTGAACGGCTGCATGATATGGCATTAAAGGCGGAATATTTTCCATAATTGCCAGTAATAATCACCGAGTATTTCTCCCTTAATTAGCGTATTTACTGTATAATCTTCACACTTAATGCTGCGCATTTAATTCCTTTAATATACGCGGATATGGTCAGATATCGTCCTGATATTTTGACCGTTGTCCTCTCCATGGCCTGGCGCCTATCTTCATGTGCCCTGATAGCCTGACAGCCTGGTAGTCAGGTTTAGGTGAGGTACTGATCAGGGCAGTCTGTGAATTTCCAGGCCTAACAATTGCCCCTTATCTCCTTATTTGTAGTGCCAGGACGAAAAATGAGGAGATAACTTTAACTTTGGCAAGATTACCCAACGGTTAAGTTTTTCCTGATCAGTCTCCTGTAACGGCTCTTTTACTGCAGTTGCTGACGCGTGGATATTTACTGCAACTTCCTTAATGATTTTGCGGCTGAAACCCTAATCTTCTTTGCTATAAATACTTGGGTCCTTCATTAAGTTGAACTCATCAACACAATTTATTCTCATCTTCTTTCTTTAACTTTCTTTTTCTTCAGTTTTCTTAATTCCTAACTTCCCAAATCTTTAATCAATCTTCCATAATTCTTCAAATAATGGCCGCAAAGAAAAAATCTACCAGGGCAGCGGTTCCTGCAACTTCTCCTCCTCAGAATCCTGAGGAAGTTTCTTCTGAAACTTTGCCTGCTTCTTCAGCTGCTCCATCTCCCATAGTAAATAAGTCGAGTGATCCTCCATTGGAGATGATCTCAATATCTCACGGTGCTTTTCAATTCAAGCCTACGAAGGCTTTGAACGAAGATCAGTCTCCTGCAAACCGTTTGAAGCCTGAGTTCAAGAAAATTTTGAAGGATAAGGGGATTATCCCTGCTGATGTTGAAGTCTAGATCCCTGAGGATTCTCCTATCAGGGCTGACTGGGCTTGTCCTGGTTGGTTTTGCATCCATGACTGGGCCTTCAGGGCAGGTTGTAAGCTTCCTTTTTCTCCTCTTATGGTTGAGGTTATTTAGGAGATTGGTGTTCCCTCTTATCAATTAATGCCGATGGTGTGGAAGGTTGTATGTTCTATTAAGAACCTCTGTAAAAAACACAATATTTCTTTTTCTCTTGATGATTTGAAGACTTGTTATGCTGTTAAAACAAACAGTCCTGGCCGTATAAGTTTTAAGGTCAGGGCGTCTACTACTCCTCTTCTGAGTAACTTGGACAGTGGCCATGATAAGGGCTGGGTTGCTGGCTATATGTTTGTCAAGACCAATTCTGTGGGTCCTGACCTGGCGTATTTAAATCATGAGGCCTGTGTGGCTGGTGAGTCTTTTGGTTTCTTTCTTTGACCTGCATGTTTTTCTTGTTAGTGAAAAAATGAAATGAAAATAATAAGTCATACCTCTTATGTGCGCAGTTGATGACTGGGTTACTGAAACTGAGTATCCTACTCCCAATGTTTCTTCTTTCCTTGCTATTCCTCCTTTGGAGAGGTCCTTGCCTTTTTGTTGTGGGGTTGGTCACCTTCTTCGCTGTTTGAAGGCTGACGGTGTTCCCAGGGCGGCCAAAGCTTCAGGGGCTGCTAGTGCCACTACTTCAGGCAGTGAGTCCATTTTAAACTTTCTTTTCTTTTTATCTGGGCTTCCTGATGATGCTTGGTTTATATTGCTGATATAGCATTTCGTGTTGCAAATGCTACCGGTCGTCTATTCTCCTTGCCAGGTTTGGTATGGTGACCTTTCACCAGTGGCTAAGATTAAGGAGGAAGGTCCTCGGGGAAGCGGGGATACCGAACCTGTCATCGACTTGACCGACCAAATCCGATCTTTGCCAAGGTCACTCGCACTGTTGCCCCTGCCGAGACAAGTTCAAGACCCAGAAAAGGAAAATTGAAGATGTTGATGTTTCGCCTTGGCCGGGAGGTGAGAGCCAGGTTGGATAATATGGAGGTCGCTAGGGTGAAAATCGGGGACTATGCACTTCTAAGTCGGATGTCATACTTACCCTTGACCTGTTGAGACCGCTACTCGTGCGATTGCTTTAGTAGATCACTCAGTCGGCCTCTTGGTAGGTACCCTGGCTCGTGTGAGGAGGTAAGTGGAATAATTTCTATGTGTGTTTTGTTTTGGTAATTTTCTATTGTTGGTATAAGTTACTCATACTTTTCTTGTTTTTTTTTACCAGGGTCTGCGACTGCTCCATAATGCCTATCGGCTACTTCTTTGGTGGCAATTGATCCGATGAGATCGATTATGATAGGTCAAGTCCGAGCCGGATTTTGCGCGGTGACTCGGCCGCTAAAGTCGCTGAATTGGCAAGGGTGCAGTGAGAGGGATCTTGCTAAGACCGAGGCGATTTCGAGCAAGCGGTGTTGCGGAATCCCGGACAGAAATGAGGAGCTCACCCAAGAGAGGGATGACTTGGAGTTTAAGTTGGATGACGCTTCCCTCTATTTCTATATCAAAGGAAGGGCAATTTGCTATGTCGAGCTGTCGAGGCCAGGGCAAAATGGGACCCCAGAGTGAGATGGCTTTTGTTGCTTCAAAGTATCCCGACCGCATAATTTGGAGAATGAACAGAGGTCGACTCCCCGGGAGCAAGACGACGTTGGCCGAGCCGGCTAAGAGTGGGGAGCAGGTTGTTGATGTTGCTGCTTCTAAGGAGAAGCAGTAATATTTTTTAATTCTCAGTTGATATTTTGGCCCATCCAGGGGGGATGTCCCTGGGCAAACATTATTTTTATTTTCCTGTTTTGGGTCAGGGGGACTCTCCCTGGCCTTTATGAATATTTTGGCGCCTTTGCCCCAGGGGGTAAAGGTTTTTATTAATATAGGCATGATGGCCTTCTTTTGGCTTATCCTATCTTTTGCTTTACTTGTAAATTTCGTCCTGTTGGTGCTGTCAAGCATCTTGCTTTGAATAACCTGCACATTATTTTTGTTTTGATTTGTCATGAGTATTTCAACCAAGTATAGTTTTTTGCTATAATGGTTGAAGGGGTGGGAAATAAGGCCTGTCAGGAGGGCTTATGTCCCCTGCCTAGCTGGAGGGCTTGGTATTCGGCCTATTAGGAGGGCATTTAGACTGATGGTCGGGATAAAATACCCTTGCACCTGTCTTGCTGCGTCGTCCCAGGTTGTAATAAGTGGCGAGAAACCTAGTCGTCGCAATTATTTCATGCCTGATTGGTCCTGACTTTTTACTGTATCTGGTGGTGGTTACCAACTCATTAGGCACAATTAAGTGCAGAATTTTTTGTTTCAGGAATGTACAATAGAGTAGCCCTCAATCCTGAATATTTATGCATATAATCTTTTATTATGTATAATTGTTCAGGATTCAAAAAGTAAATAGATGGTTTAGTTGAACAGGTATAAAATACAGACAAGGCATGTGAAACATGTAGTTCATCACATAGCATGTTGGGTTGAGTAGTGATTGAATTTATACCTCATTGTAGCCTGATCTTTACATATGAAATAGTTTTAAATGAGTTACATTCCAGGATCTTGGGATCATTTCCCCTTCTAGTGTTTGGAGCCTGTATGCTCCTTGTCCAACAATTGAATCAATTAAGTAAGGGCCTTCCCATGTGGGAGCCAGTTTGCCTGCTGATTTTTCTTTTTTATTTGGAAATACTTTGCGTAGGACAAGGTCTCCTTCTTTGAAGACCCTGACCCTGACGTTTTTATTGTAATTCCTGGCAACTGCTTGTTGATATGATGCCATCCTGATTTTGGCAGCGTCTCTTAGTTCTTGTGTCAGGACTAAGTTATCTTGCATCAGGTCTTTGTTTGTTTCAACGTTGTTTAGGCTGCATCTTGATGTTGGTACCCGTACTTCCGCAGGAATGACAGCTTCACAGCCATACACCAGGGAGTAAGGTGTTTGGCCCATTGCAGTTTTTGGGGTTGTCCTGTCTGCCCATAGTACTAATGGAAGTTCTTCAGCCCATCTGCCTCGTCTTCTTTTCAGCTTCTTTTTTAGGCAGCTTATGACTACCTTGTTTCTTGACTCTGCCTGGCCATTAGCTTTTGGATATCCAGGGGTCGATATTACTAGGTTGATATTCCATTCTTGGCAGAATGCTTGGGTCCTTTTTCCCACGAACTGAGTTCCATTGTCACATACTCTTTCTGATGGGACTCCATATCTGCAAATAATGTTTGTCCTGATGAAGGATATTACTTCTTTTTCGGTTACTTGCCTGTAAGAGTCAGCCTCAATCCATTTGGAGAAGTTATCAGTCATGGCTAATGTTTTAGCAGGATTTTCCCTGAATGGGTCCGGCTTAATTTGAAGAAGTAATTTAGGTATCTAGTTCTATAAGTTTGGAATATTGTAAATGAATAAGAGAGAAAGACTAGAAAAAAGAATAATACTTTTTCGGATAAGTCAATACGAATTTGTTTTAGTAATTGGATGCTCATAAAAATGGTAAGAGACAAGTAGTGAAGTAGTTCGATATTAATGAATGATGGATCCCTTTACAAATGCTAGTATTACAATATTTATAGTCATAAAAATGAATGTTGTATTAGTCTTCAACGCCCTTCCCTTTTGTCGGGTACATTGCTGGGATTAATAGGGCATATTCCCTATTAATCCGGTTGACTCGTTCCTATGTGGTTGATATTTAGCTTTCTTTCCCTTTGCACGTCCAGATTCATGGGCAATATGGTTTCATAATTAGACTTAGTCTTCCTTGAGGATAGGACACGAATGTATATCTTTATATAACTGTATTTCTTATTCTTCACTCAATCTAGCCCGCTTTAATACTCTGCCAGGCTATTCTCAGTTTTACCATCGAGGCTTCTCTTCCAGGATTAGGCACTGAGTGCTATAATATTCTTCAACAACTAAATTTGTCCGGTCTTCGTCTCCTCCAATCACCTTGTAAGGTCGAGGCAAGTTATGGTCGAGCCAGGCTAATCTGGTCTAACAATTGCCCCTTGACATTTTACCCGTCTTTGGATCGGGCCAGGGGGTGACATGTCAACTTTACCGGGTTAAATAACAAAGAGAATCATATTTAATCAATGACTCTTAGACTCCTAGTTACCGTTGAACACCGTAACGGCTAGGTGATGTCATCTTTGAGAGTTTTGCAATTTCTAGGGTTTTCATACCGTTATACACCTTCTATAAATACGGTATTTGTGACGAATTTGTTTTCCACCAATTTTCTTCCACTTTCTTTGCTAAATTTCTCTCTAGAATTCTTCTCTATTTCTCCCGAGTTCTACTCGCTAACCTATAATTTCTCAATAATTAAGCTTTATCACAATAAATTAAATAGTAAAGAATATGGGAGCCAAGAAACGTCCCCCGTAGCCCGAAAATCTGCGCCTTCAGAGGTGCTGCTGAGCTCGAACCCACGATGTCCAGGAGGAAGAGGTGATGGAAATTGATCCTCCCGCTCGTCTTTGTGGCTTTTAAGTACCAGGATTACACGCTTCTTTTCAATCTTGATCTCGGATCCTTACTTTCCTGAAGAGAACTTGTTGAAAGCAAATTATGACAAGATATTAAGGGAGAAGAAAATAATTCCCAATCGACCGAGGTATGGATTCTCGAATCTTGTCCAATCGAGCTAATCGGTGTCACCTGGTTGGTTCTCAGTTTTTTTGAATGGGCGTTCAAAGCAGGCTGTAAATTACCTTTTACCCCTTTAATGATCGATACTATTCGTGCAATGGAAGTATCACCTTTTCGATTATGCCAATGGTTTGGAAACTTATCCATTCTCATTGAAAATTTATGTGCTAAGCACAATCTCCCAATTACCCTTAACGATATCAAGGCAATTTATCATATGAAAAATCCAGTTAATGGTCGTTTTAATTTGAGAATCAAGTCGAAAATGTCTCCATTAATTACTAACCTGGACTCTGGAGACGATAAAAGTTGGGCAAAGACTTTCCTGTTTATCCGGACCGAGACTCGGGATCGAGCTTTGATTATCCGAGATATCCTCCCTTAGAGAGTGGTAGGTTTCTGTACTCTTATTTTGCAATATATATTACATGAAATTAATAGGTTTTGATTTTCACCGTATTTTTGACGGTTTTTGCAGCCCCGATTGGAACTTTGATCCTCTTGACGAGGAAGTCGCTTTTCCCGGGATAGAGGCTTTCCTTGCTATTCCCGAGGAAGAGAGGACCTGCCAGCTAGTTTGGGCGGGGAATTATTGCCCCGGTATATGAAGACCAAGTGGATCGGGGTCAAGGTGCCCAAAGGCAAGCCTAGCTCTCTTGCTCTTTCCCCGTATGTCTTCTATATGTTTTTATGTTAATTGCTATCTTCTTGTCGCTTCTCATCCGATACTTACGTGTATTCTTTATGTATTCAAGTATTTAGGTCTTCCGCTAGGTTGGCCACTTTTTTGCAAAAGATTTGAAGGTCAGGGGTGGCTAGGATTGCTGAACAGTCCAAGAGCGAGGAGGCTAGTGGGAGTGACAAAACGCTTGATATTCTCGTTTCGATGTCCACCCTTCCCAAGATCCACCTGGCTAGTGTCACCGGAGGTCGTCCAGGCTCCAAAAAGGAAGAGGGAAGATGGTATCCTTGAAGAGGAGGAGGGAGAGAAAGAGCCTATCCTCGCTCGCCAATCGAGTATAAGGCAAGTGCCTGCTAGGATTGATGACATGGACGATGCCCGGCACGGATAAATGAATTTTCTGCAAAAATGGGCGGCCGGCTCTTGCCTGCTAATACTCTTGAGTCGTCTACCGAGTGGTTTCTATTCGACTTCATTGTGACAAAGGTCTGCTGAACTTGCTTCTCAGGCTAAGGAGGTTAGTTGTAAAGGGATATTTTTTATTGTTCATGTGCTTTTTGTTTTGCTTTGTACTTGGCTGATTGATTTTATTATTATTATTATTATTTTTGTAGGGATTGGATGTCGGGTTGGCTACTGCTTGTCAGCTCAGGGATGCCCAGGCCAGGGTTTCTAGTTTGGAGGAAAAACTGGATAACCTTAATCGTGACCTGCACACATCCAGGAGTAATGAAGTAGTACTTCAATCCCAGTGGGACAGACTAGAGAGGCAACTAGGGTCATGCTATAGTTTGTGAGGTGGCCGCAAAAAATGCTGAGAAGGTTGTCAGGCAAGAGTTGGAGGCTGAGAAGCAGGAAATGCAGGATCGGTTGAGAAAAAATGAGGAGCTTGCTGCTGAAAAGAAATTAGTGGAGGCGCGGCTGGCTGATCTTTTCGAGATTTCTTTGGGAAAGGCCGGGTTGATGCTATGAGGAATCCGGAATCGACCGGCTAATTGGGATCCTGGACCGGGATGAAACAAAGATTGACGCCGATCCTGATTTGGCCAATATAGGTCAAGAAGAAGAAGTTGATTCTCCTCCTTCCAAGGCAAAATCTGATGACCAGGAAATGGTGGATGGTTGTGAGTCGGTTACTAGCTCAAAAATAACTTAGATTTGTGTTTTTCTTTTAGGTTTTGGTCTATCCAGGGGGAATGTCCCTGGAATGAATATTTAGGAATTTTTTGGCCCATCGAGGAGGGATGTCCCTGGAATGGATGATTATTAGGTGTGTGGTAGGGCCAATTATTTTGGATGAATAAATATTTGGTCTTTGTTTGTTTCTTTTTGTGTTTTGGCAAGGTACTTTTGTAATGTTGGATGTGTAATTGGATCGACCGCTTATCGATCGATCGGGCGATTTTGTCTTTGGATCTCGCCAGTTTTTTTTTTTGTTTGTTATGGGTGGGGTTGTTGCCTGCGGAGGGCTTACGTCCCTGCCGCCTGTCTGGAGGGCTTATGACCCATTTATGTTATACAAGTCGGAAGGAGTTTTCCAGTTTGTATGTTAAGTGGAGCTCAATATTTAAAGGCTGTTTTGCAAATCGAATTTTGGATATCAGTTGGATATTTGGTGGGGGTGGCCCCCAATCTTTGAGATTTGTTTTAAATAAAATGCAGTATGTAAAACAAGTATTGAAGATTCTACTTGGTAAAAGTAAATATGAGAACATAGATAAGTACTTTGGCACATAATTTGAAGAAATCATATACGGCATTTGTTCATATAATGGCAAGTATCATACATGTAGTTTCATATCAAGCCAGGCAAGAAATGTCAAGGTGAAAAATTATACCTGGATTGAGAGATATATTTTATATGTGAAATAGTTTTAAATGTGCAATATTCCAAGCTCTTGGGATCATTTCGCCGTCCGGGGTTTGTAATCTATAAGCTCCCCGGCCGACTATTGAGTCAATCGGTAAGGACCTTCCCAGGTTGGGGCCAATTTGCCAACATTCTTTTCTTTTGTGTTTTGGAAGACTTTCCTGAGGACAAGGTCTCCTACCCCGAATACCCTGGCTTTGACAGATTTTGTTGTAGCTTTTCGCAACTCTTTGCTTGATATCTTTCGCTAACTGATCATCGTTGCATCTCTTAGCTCTTCTGTTAAGTCCAGGTTGTCCTCCATTAGAGGTATATTGCTTGTTATTGTGTTCAGACTACATCCGCTGATGGAATGTCTACCTCGGCCAGATTATCGCTTCACATCCATAGACCAAGGAGTAGGGGTTTGGTCTCAGGATGTTTTAGGCGTGGTTCACAAATTTGCCCAGGGACCAGGGGAGTTCTTGACCCATCTGCCTTTTCTTCTTTCCAGCTTCTTCTTTATACAAAAACTGATTACCACCTTATTACTGGATTCTGCCTGACCGTTAGCTTTTGGATATCCTGGTGTGGATGTTACCGTTGATGTTCCATTGAGCACGGAAAAGCGGCTGTTTCTTTTTCCCACAAATTGCGTGCCATTGTCGAATACTATTTCGGAGAGGGATGCCATATCTACATATGATGTTGTGTTTGATGAATGCTATGACATCCTTTTCCTTGACTTACCCGTATGAATCGCCTTCTATCCACTTGGAAAAGTAGTCAGTCATTGCTAGCATGAAAACTTTTTGTCCGGGTGCTTGAGGTAGTTTTCCTACTATATCCATGCCCCATTTCATAAATGGCCAGGGTGCGGATATGGAATGTAGTTCCTCGGATGGTTGATGGATATATGGTCCGTGAATCTGACAAGCTTTACATTTAGAGCTGAATTCAAGGCAATCGGCGCTCAAGGTGGGCCAATAATAACTCGTTTCGAGTACTTTGCTTGCCAGGCTTCTTCCACCTTTATGATTTCCACAAGATCCTTCATGGATTTCTAATAATATCTGCTCGCTTCTTGTGGTTCCAGGCATCCGAGGTACGGCCCGACTGCGATTTCTTAAAAAGCACATTGTCAATAATAGTATACGAAGCGACTTTTATTTTTAGTGCCCTGGCGTCTTGCTTATTTAGGGAAGGATTCCTTGTTGTCAGAGCTCATAGTAGGGTTTTGTCCACGAATTGGCAATATAAATTGGGAAACTTTCATCTTGTTTATTTATTGCAGGTTCTAGTAAATGTACGATGGGTATTTTGTCGAAGTCTAGGGGACTGAAGTTAGATCCTAGGCCGGCTAGAGCATCGGCCCGGTATTCAAGTCCTTGGGAATTTGGTCAATATTGAAATTTCAAATTTTCCTTTTAAACTTTGAACAACATCCGATAAAGCATCATTTTGGAGTCTTTTGCAAGATATATCCCATTTACTTGGTTGGAGATAAGAAGGGAATCGAGACGTACCTTTAGGTTTTGCACACCAAGGTCAATATATACCTTTAATCCTATTTATTAAGGCTTCATATTCGCCTCATTGTTGGTGGCCTCAAATGCACAAACTTATAGCTGTACTATCTTATCCTCCCGTGGCGATTTTAGTACTACCCCCAGGCATGTGCCTCATGTTGGCCGCACCATCGACGAATAGGGTCCATTCTAGGCCTGTTTGGTCGCTGGTCAGTTTATTCACTTCTTTTATTAGGTCGGGTTCTAGGGTCGGACTAAAATCAGCCACAAAGTCTCGCTAATGCTTGTGACTTAATTGCTTTGTCCTTGGTTCAAATGTTATATTGTATGTGCTCACTGGGTCGACCATTTGCACATTCGTCCAGGACAATTACGGCTTCCTAAGTACGGACTTGATAGGAAGATTGGTTTTGACTATTATAGGGTGGCTTTCAAAGTATGGTCTTAATTTTGTGCAACTCATAATTAAAGCTAAAACATATTTTTCAAGCAGGCCATACCGATCTCTGCATCCAGAGGCTCTTACTTACATAATAGACAGTCTTTGTTGTCCGTCCGCTTTCTTTGACCAAGACTCATCTTGACAAAGAAGCCGGTTTACGGTGATCACAATTATACTTTGTCGGGGGTTCATTTTTGATTGGTTTTGCCAGCAAGGGAAGAGAGGATAGATATATTTTTAGGTCTTCAAAGGCGGCCCGATGATCGGGGTCCATTGAAAGTCCTTGTTCTTCCTTAGCGAGTTATAGAATGATTTGCACCTCTCGATGATCTTGAAATGAACCCGTGTTCGGGCCGCTATTCTTCCAAATCCTTTTGTATGTCTTTGACTGTCTTTGGTGGTTCTAGCTCCAAAATAGCTTTGATCTGTTCAGGTCTGGCTTCTATTCCTCTTTTTGTCACCATATAGCCCAGAATTTGCCTCTTTGAGACTCCAAAGTGGCATTTTTGTGGGTTGAGCTTCATATTGAATTTCTCCAGGATTTGAAAGGCTACTTCCAGGTCTTTGACGTGGTCTTCTGCCTTTTTGACTTGACTACCATGTCATCTATATAGACTTCCATGGTGTCTCCTATCTGGTCTTTGAACATCATGTTGACTAGCCTTTGGTAGGTTGCACTGCATTTTTTAATCCAAAGGGCATAGCAAAGATAACAATATATACCTCTTTTAGTAATGAAAGCTGTGCTTTCCTGATCTGCAGGGTGCATTTTTATCTGATTGAATCCGTTGGAGGCATCCATGAATGTTAACATTTCGTGGCCTACAGTGGCATCTACCATTGCATCGATGTGTGGCAGGGGAAATGGATCTTTTGGGCATGCTTTGTTTAAGTCGGTGTAGTCTACACAGACTCTCCATTTGCCATTTTTCTTTTGGACGACTACTACGTTTGCAAGCCAGTCAGGATACATTACTTCCCTGATCATTCCCATGTCCAGTAGCTTGTCAACTTCTTGGTTGATGATTTCATGCCTCTCTGCAGCGAATTTTCTTCTCTTTTGCTGTACAGGCTTAAAGGATTTGTCAATATTCAACTTATGAGTAATAACATCAGCATCTATACCAGTCATATCAAAATGTGACCAAGCAAAACAAGACATTTTAGTTTTTAGAAAGCTGACCAGATTGGGTCGATTGAGTCGGTGCATCGACCCTACAAGTACTTTCCTGTCAGGGAATTCTGGGTCTAATATGACCTCTCCTGTTTCCATCTGTGATTGTGCTACATATTCTTCCCTGACAGGTGACTTTAATTGCTATGCAAGGGACTTACCTGACTTTGAGGGTTTCAAAGCCTGAGTGTAACATTCCTGAGCCGTCCTCTGTTCTCCCCTGATGGTGGTTATCCCCCATTCTGTTGGAATTTTCACACATTGATGGTATGTTGATGGGATTGCTTTGACATTGTGGATCCATGGTCTGCCCAGGATTACATTATATGAGGATAGGCAATCCATTACTCCAAATCTTTCATATGAAGCCACGCCTTCCACATAGGTTGGCAGGCTGATTTCTCCCAGGGTGTTCTTTGTTTCTCCGCTGAATCCAACCAGGACGCTGGATTTCTTGATAATCTTTCCTTCATCTATCTTCATAGCTTTGAGGACGTCAAGCATCACCAGTGATGGGGCATATTCTGCACCCGCTGACCGAGTCAACACATTGAGCAAGGTCAAAGATATCCACAAGCAAGTCAACGACTTCGACAGCCTAACCGACGCCGCCTGTCGGTCTGTCTCTTGTGCCTCGGCTAGGACAACTAGCCAGCCGGGGCACATATCCGCGAACTCATATCCAAGACCCCTCCGCGGCAAGTCAACAGGGCCCGCCGGCCTGGCATGGGTCCCTCGGCCGAGGGTAGATCAGTCTTTCCACCTGCTAGCCACTTGGCCACTTGGCCACTACGTGACAAAAGGTGAAAGTCTATAAATACTCCTCAACTCTCATTGAGGAGAGGATCCACAATTTAACCTAAGAATCACTATTCATCTGGTAATATCTTCCTTATCTCTCTACAATATATACTTCGCCAAGTAACAACAACTTATCACTTTAAGTTTACTGACTTGAGCGTCGGAGTGAGTTCGCTCGGTCCAAAGCCGAGCCCTCAGTTTGTTCATCGTTTCAGGAGACCGCGAGGAGGATTCAACCAAAGACGTCATTCTACAAGCACGGGTGGTAACAAATAATCGCTTCCGGAATTACACCCGAACAATTGGCGCTCCTCAGGGGAAAAGATACTAGAAGCTAGTCACATTTATTCCCAAAAAAAAAAAAACACAAAACAAAAACCCACCCAAAAAGCTAATAGGATGTCAAAACAACAAGAGGTATTCGTGACTGACGAAACCGAATTCTACCAAGATGATACCGTCCACAATTCTGGAGTTACGCAGCCCTCCACCGGCCGGGTAATTCAACCGGAGTACGGGATGCCAATAATACCAGATACGTCGCTGCCCGCCGACCAGATCACCATCATGGGACATGTGGTTGATGCAAAGAAAAAAGCTACTCCTGACCTAATTGGCGTCACGACGGCTCACACTGTCACACCGACAAGAGCGGCGGAACCCGTCCAGGAGACCAGGGCCCAGAATGTGACTCCAAGAGACTTGAACGGAGCACTGGAAGAAGATGGCCCTGTCAAGACGCCGGGGGAGCCCAGAGTGCTAGTGGTAGACATGAGTCCTTCCCGCACTCGCGGGAGGACGGTGTCGCCGCAGCACCGACGAGGCCTGCCCCAGAGAAGTGAAAGAAGTCCGACTCACCAGAGTCGGAGAAGAAGTCCTACTCACCAGAGTCGGAGAAGAAGCCCGACTCACCAGAGTCGGAGAAGAAGCCCTTCCCGCCACGGGGAGAGGAGCCGGACCAGGGATATGAGGAGCCGATCGCCGCGTGTCATTCGACACGTGGTCAGACAACCCCTCAACGCCTACGTCCTAGAGACCCCGGTGCCGACTAAGCTGAAGTTGCCACCCATAGCATACAAAGGAGAAGGCGACCCAACCGACCACGCCGAGGCTTTCGAGTCTCACATGTCGGTGTGGGAGCAGCCTGATGAGGTTTGGTGCCGAGTCTTCCCTACGACTCTGCATGGGATGGCACAAAGTTGGTACAAGGGGCTACCCGATGGGTCGGTATACTGTTACGCCGACCTAAGGGACATATTTTTAGCCTAATATTCTTGCAATAAGAGGAGGGCCGTTGAGACATCGGACCTCCTGACTATCAGACAAGAGGGAGGCGAGTCTCTTCGGAGTTATGTGAAGAGGTTCGACGCCAAGGTTCAGCAGATTCGTGAGTGAATAATGAACTCGGCGACCTTTCACACGATGAAAGGCCTCCCGAGAGGAGACTTAAAAAATGAGCTCATCAAGTGCGGCGGCCTGAACCTAGACTCCGCCAGGAAGATGGCCGATCAAGCCATTAAGGTGGAAGACTACCATAAGACCTGGGAAGGCCCCGGCGAGGCCGGGCACTCAGAGAGTAAGAGCCGCCGGGAGGACAACCCGGACGAAAGACGTCGTGACAATAATAGGTCACGGTCCGACAGGTCCGCCAGGAAACAGAACTCGGTGGGCGCCGGGGGGAGCTCGGAAACGTACTACCAGAAGCGGTACAATGACCACACCCCCCTGGTCGTGTCTGCAGCCGAGGTCTTCGCCCGAGCAAGAACGAGGGTCGAGAGTGGGAAAGGCCTCCCGGCCGAGGAGTGACGGTGACACGAGCCAAGATCTTTGTGAGTACCATGGCCATACTACCGCCCTTAATCGACAAATCACGGCATCAAGAATGTCATCGAAGAGCTGATCCGGAAGGGGAGCCTCGGCAAATATGTCGCCAAAGGCCAAAAGACTAATGCCGGGGGCTCGAATAAGAAATCCGTCTTTGAACGGATAGGAGTAATCCATGTTGTGATCGGGGGCAACGAGAACGGTGGGTCCGCTCATGGGCACAAACGGCACTGAACGAGTCAGATCGGGCCATCAACTTTGTGCCCAAAACAGCGATCCCCGCTTCCAACATCCCCGACATGACTATTGGAAAGAAGGACTACGAGGGAGTCATCGCCCCTCACAACGACCCACTCGTAGTCCACTTGGACATATCCAACCACCTGGTCAAGAGGTGCCTGATTGACACAGGCGCCTACACGAACATCATGTTCAGGGAGTGCTTTCTCAACCTCGGTCTGAAGGTTGAAGACTTGAGCCCATGCACCAATCCGCTATACAGTTTCTCCGGGGCCGGCCTGGTACCCCTGGGGTCAATCAGACTGCCAGTGATGTTTGGCGAGGGGAATGCGGCTAAGAATGTCCTAGCTGAGTTCGTGGTCATTGACGGCTCGTCCTCCTACAACATTCTCATAGGCCGAGTCACTCTGAGCGAGGCCGACGCAGTGATGTCCATCCGGGCCCTGACACTGATATATGTCTCGGACCGGGGGGAAGCGCACAAGCTCGTCTCCAAGGACGAGAAGGACGAGGTGCTCAACGTCCAGATATCTGCCAGAGGATGCAACATGCAGTCCCTCAAAGTGGCAAAAAAGTCAGAGAAGGGGAAGAGCCCATCCTTACAACAGGAGGGCAACCTCATGGATCCAATCGTCGGCATGGTCGAGGGAGCCGAGATCAAGAGGTGGAAATTGACCCGGGCGCACCGTGACTATCGGTGTCAACCTGGAGCCAAAACGGGGCCGCTCTCCTGACCTGGGCCGAGGAAGAACAAAGACGTCTTTGCCTACTCAGCGGCCGAGATGCCAGGCGTGAGCCGGGAGGTAATTGTTCACAAGCTGAACGTACTCCCCACCGCTCGCCCTGTCAAGCAAAGGATGAGGAACTCCTCAGCCGAGAAGGATGAGGCCATCAAAGCCGAGGTAGATAAATTACTGGCGGCGGGCTTCATCATGCCTTGTACTTATCCTGAGTGGTTAGCTAATGTTGTAATGGTGAGGAAGTCGTCGGGGGCGTGGAGGATGTGTGTAGATTTTACCAATCTTAATAAAGCATGCCCCAAAGATTGCTATCCCTTGCCTCCAATAGATAGTTTAATTGACGCGACGGCAGGGTACACTATGATGAGCCTGCTGGACGCCTTCTCAGGGTATCATCAGGTATTCATGGCCGAGGAAGACATGCCTAAATGCGCATTCATCACCGCTAACGGCACATACATGTATAAAATGATGCCGTTTGGTTTGAAGAACGCCGGCGCAACTTACACAAGGCTGGTGGACAAAGTGTTCCAAAATCAAAAAGGGCGGAACATTGAGGCTTACGTCGACGATGCTATTGTAAAAAGCAAGTCTGACAGCGAGCACTTAGCCGATTTACGCGAGACATTTTGTTCACTAAGGAAATACAAGATGAAGCTCAACCCAATGAAGTGCAACTTCGGTGTCCGGCGGTAAGTTCCTCGGCATACTTGTCGGCGCCGGGAATTGATGCCAATCCGGACAAAGTCCAAGCAATCCTAGACTGCGGGAGCCGAGGAATCGAAAAGAGGTTATGATGTTGACCGGGAGGATGGCGGCTCTAGCCCGTTTCATCTCTCGGTCAACCGACAAGAGCACCCCATTCTTCAAGGTGTTGAAGGGGAATAAAGACTTCACCGGGGGAGGAGCATAGCACAGACTTTCAAGCAATCGAAAGCTCATCTTCGGACTCTCCAACCCCTGTCCAGGCCGATCTTTGGGGAGACGCTATATCCTGTACATAGCGATTACCTCGGCCACGGTCGGTCTTGTCGTCGAGAGAAGAGGATAAGCAAGCAGACCCAATCTACTTTGTCGACCATACGTTGTTGCTCGGCGAGAGAAATTACCCGATTGAAAAAGCGACCTTTCTTTGTCGTCGTCGCAAGGAAATCGAAACCCTACTTCGACGCACATCCCGTGACGGTCTTAACCGACCAGCCATTGGAGAAAGCATTGGAAAAATTTGAGCAATCCGGCAGGCTCATCAAATGGGCGAGAGCTATCCCGCCGGCATTCAGATGCAAGCCGAGGCCCTCGATAAAGGGACAGACCTCGCGGCGATTTCTGGCCGAGTGCACATACCAAGAAGAGCAAAACCCCGGAGTAAGGGAGGTATACACCGACGAGTCCTCCACGACGAACGGCTCGAGCCGGCATACTTATCATCGGCCCCAAACGGGGACGAGTTTGAGTACGCCTTGAAATTTACCTTCTCGGCCTCAAACAACGAATCCGAATACGAGGCGGTGATAACCGAGTCGAGCTAGCTAGGGTCGCTGGGCGGAGCACATCATTTTGAAAACAGATTCACTTTTAGTGGCTAATCAAATCCGAGGAGAGTACGAGACTCGAGACGACGGAATGGTAAGATACCGGAAAGGATAAAAGCCGACACCTCAAAGTTGAAATCTTTTCAGATACAATGCATTCCCAGGTCCGAGAACAACCGAGCCGACGCTCTCTCGAAGCTTGCCGGTTCAACCATCAAGAATGTCGGCCAACCGTCTTTGGTGGACATCGGGAATGCCAAGAGCATTACTGAGGCCGTCGGCATGGTGGGTAACATAGAGACCGAGACGACGTGGATGACTCCGATAATGAAATACAAATTGACAAATGAATTACCGGAGGACCGCAGTCTCGCGAGAAGATAAAGAGGATCGCAAAGAAGGTACTTGGTGTTTGAAGGAGAATTGTACAGAGGTCCGTGACAAGGCCACTCTTGAAATGTGTCGGCCCGGTAGACGCGAGCTAATATCGACGAAATTCACGAAGGCATCTGCGGCCATCACATGGGGGCAAGAACACTAGCCCACAAAGCTCTCCGAGCCGCTACTTCGGCCCACCATGCTTGCGGATTCTAGAGCCAAAACCAAAAAGTGCAACAAGCTCACAAATGCATGCTCCGGTGATACATGCGCCATCCCGAGACCTGCGGCCGATTTAGTCCCCTTCCTTTTGCACAGTGGGGGATGGATCTACTAGGGCCATTTCCAACGGCATCCGGTGGAAGAAAGTTCTTGATTGTCGCCGTTGACTACTTCACCAAATGGGTTGAAGGCGTAGCGATACTGCGAAGACGACGGCGGCGTAAGAAAGGTAAGCTGGGAAAATGTCATAACTCGTTTTGGGTTACCCCAAGTCATGGTATTCGACCACGGCCGAGAGTTTTGGAGTGACACATAATGAGTGGGCGGAGGAACTTGGTATCAAATTTGCATACTCCTTCGTCTCGCCACCCACGAGCAATGGACAAAGGAGGCGACAATAAAACAATCCTCAACGGCTTGAAGAAAACAGTTGAAGACCTAAAGGGAAGATGGGCCGATGAACTACCCGCGTCTGTGGTCCCTGCGAACCACGGAGAAAGAAGCGACGGGGTGCAGTCCATTCCACTTAGTCTACGGATCCGGCGATCCCCGCGGTTGAAGCAACGGTGCCGACATTCAAAACGGCCACCTTTAACCCGGTTGAAAATGAGGAAGGCTTAAGAACCTCCTAGACACTGGTCGAAGAAAGCCGAGATACAGGACGCCTCAACTTGGCAGTATACCAAAACCGAATGAGAAGAGCTTACAACCGGAGAGTCCACAAAAGGGATTTGAAAGTAGGGGATCTAGTCCTAAGAAAGTCGGCCGCCACCAACAAAGGAAACATTCATGGTAAACTAACGGCCAACTGGGAGGGTCCCTACAAAGTGGTTGAAGAAATGAGGCCGGGTACATACCGGCTGACCGACATGGAGGGTGTGCCTTTGATGAGCCATTGGAAGACTGACAATCTCAGGAAATACTTTGTGTAGCGGCGGAGGTGTCCAAAACAATTGTTGGCACCCCAACGCATGTTTACATCTAATGAAGAATCACCCAATTTTTCCATCAAAGTGTTTATCCCCTCCGCAGTCATATCGAGGTAGACGCCACGGCCCAAGCCGGGCAGTCACCCCAAGAAGTAGACGCCACGGTAGTCACTACCAACGTAGCTGATTGATACGAACGTCTGATTTTCGCGCAGTAACCCCTAGTCGCCTTGGCCCACCGAAGGCCCGGGGGGGGACACAACGGTCGATACGCTAACGAACGCCTTTGTCGCGCCGTAACCCCTAGTCGCCTCGGCCCACCGAAGGCCTGGCAGGGGACACAACGGTCGATACGCTAACATACGCTGTAGCGCCGTAACCTCTAGTCGCCTCGGCCCACCGAAGGCCTGGCAGGGGACACAACGGTCGATACGCTAACGAACGCTGTCGCGCCGTAACCCCTAGTCGCCTCGGCCCACCGAAGGCCTGGCAGGGGACACAACGGTCGATACGCTAACATACGCTGTCGCGCCGTAACCTCTAGTCGCCTCGGCCAATCGAAGGCCTGGTAGAGGACACAACGGTCGATACGCTAACATGTTCACAACGGCGGTTGGGAAGCGCAATTCCGACACCTCGGCTAGACCGAGAGTGAAAGAGGAAGCGACCAACATGCTAACATGTTCAAGAAAAAGACATTAAACGCAGTTGAGATACGCATTCTAGCTACCTCGGCCAAGCCGAAGGTAAAAATGAAAAAAGCGCTCAATTAATAACGCAAGAAGACAAGAGAAGACCTCGGCCAAGCCAGAGGCAAAATAAGCAAACTCTTATTAAAAATGATAACGATTTACAAATGAGAAGGATACGACGACGGTCCCCCATAGGGATAAGCCAAAACGCAACCTACCAAAGTTTTACAAAAACAAGGAAAAGAAAAGCAAAAGGTTACGGACATGACATTTGAAGCGCCAAAAGATGGCGGGGAGGAAGGGCTCAATAGTTGGCCCCGAACAGCTAAAGCTATCCGAGACGCCGGTGAGTCCGGTGACGACCACCCGTCTCCCTACACTTGTTGCCGCCACCATCGGCAAAGCAGCAAAGATCATCTTCGGTGGCCGGCCCGAGGAAAGCTCATCATTTTCACGTGCCTTTAGCCTCTCGGCCTCCTCTTTGGCCTCCTTCACCTTTGCATCGTAGGCCGCCTTGCCTCGGCTATCCGAGTCGCCTTCGCCGCCTCGCCTTTTCCGCGCTTTTTTTCGCAAAGATCGGCCATCTCATCCGTGAAGTCGCTCAAATTTTTCCCACGGGAAGGAGCCTTCGGGAATGAGCTTCTTGATTGCCTCCCCGGTCGCTTCCTCGGCCGATCCCGCACTGAGCGCACATGTTAGGGATGATCTCAGTTTGAAGCATCTCAATATCTTTCTCCCTTTGGGCAAGGACAACCCTTGTGTCCTTATGCGCCTCCGACTGAGCCAAATACATTTCCCTCCATTCTTCCCTCTTGGCAACAACGACGTCAGAATCGCCCTTATACTGTCCCCTCCTCCTCCAAAGAATCTTGGCGGCGGTGGCATCGGCCTCAACTTTGGCCCTCTCGGCCAAAAGCAGCTTCTCAGCTTCCTCCACACGCTTTCGTGCAGCAAGGAGGTCAAGCTTCGCCTTCCCGGCTTCCCCCTTTGCAGCGGAAAGATCAAGCTTAAGCCGTTCGATCAATGGCCCAGCTTGGGCCATAGTCTTTTCTTGCTCCATAATGTGGGAGCCGGCTAGTTGAGTCCATTTCGCCAGCCTCTTGTATATTCTCGTACCCTCTGCCACAAGCTCGGCGGGGGGAACCTTCTGGAGTAAGGAGTCAACGGTGACATTTCTATCACCCGCCTTCTCAGGTTGCTTCTCTAATTGCCGATTAGTGAGAACGGCGGCTGCCGACGACGGATCTACAAAAAATTCACACAGCGCATCCATGTCAACATTCATTGACACATCAGAGAGTCTGTCATCGGGAATGCATAATGAACCGGCTAAGTCTCGAACCACGGTGTTAGGTCCGTACCAGTCTGGACCTTCTTAGATAAAGGACCGGGTGAATCACTCTTTTCCCCGGCAACGGTAGAAGCCGGCAGTGGCTCTTTTCTCTTCTTTGGAGGAGGAGGGCCCTTCGCAACAGTCACCACCTCCGCGGTAACATCGACGACCTCCACATGCTCCTTCTGGACCGTGGGGGTTAAAGAGGGAGTTGGGATCGACGCCGTCGCCGACCTGGACACTGCCTTTGGTTTTCTCTTTGGCACGCCTCCGAGAACCCGTGCTTGAGCCACCGCCGGATCCGGTGCCTTCACCGCTTGTCAATGAGTTCGTTGGGAGCCGCCTATGATCATGCGCGCCAGCCTGAGGACGCCGCTGAACGACCTTCCCGTCCTTATCAAGCCCTAACCTCTTCAAGGTCCCCTCGGACAGATCCTCCAAAACCGGTCTGCAAGAAACCAGACAAGAGTTACATAAAAGAAGTAAAACAAAGCTCTAAAAACAGGAGCATAACAGGCAAAGATGGGCCTCACACCGACCCTACTCACCCTGGTTGAGGGCCGGTATGAGGCCGACGCGGCAAAGCAGCTCATCCTAAAGAATAATCTGAGTCGGAGGCACCCATCCCTTCTCGATCAAACAAGCAGTGCATCGCCCGCTCTTCATCCGCATTAAGAGGAACCCTCCTGGCGTCCATCTTGATCTTACTCCGGGAGACCCATTTTTCACGCTCCCCCTTACTCTCACACCGCAAGTTTACTTGGTGCTGGAAGGACCGGGGCAGCGGATAGTCATCCGGCACCTTAACGTACACCCACCACCCTTTCCAGTCCTTGCAGGAGGAAAGCTTATGAACGGAAATGTAGCCCGACTCCATCTGCACGCTGTACCACCCCACTTTACCGGGGGTCGATGGCCGAAGATGATGGAGCCGGCGGAATAGGTTAACTGTAGGGGCCTCCCCCTTAAAGAGACAGAGCAACACGAAGCCAACTATAGTCCTAATGGCCAACGGATGCAGTTGAGCCACAGCGACGTTCATAGCTTGGATGATGGCCGTGACGTATTCATTCAAAGGAAACCGGAGCCCATACTCCAGGTGCCTGATATATACGCCGATATGACCCGGGGGAGGGCAACAGACCGCCTGACCCTCCTCAGGGATAACAATTTTGTACCCCTCACCAAAGGAGAAATGACCCTCGAAAAGAGTTCCACCGGAACAACTGGCAAATTTATTGGTCCAGGCACGGTCAAGGCCAATCATGCAGGCCTCACCGTGATCCAGGAGATGCGGCCTCTCATCACCAGGAGGAATCCTTTCCTCACCGTCATCATCAAAGTCTTCATTAGCTTCGTCATCATCCTCCCAACCCTCCAAAACTTTCGGGTCAACTTCGGGAGAAGGAGACCTAGGACCCCCGGACCTTAGCGGGACGGCGGCCAGTGCCTCCTCTTCATCAAGACGCGACGGGGAACCCCCCGGCGCACGGTTACTAGGTCCGGCATCGGCAGGAGACATGGTAGCAACAATTACTTAACAAAATAAGAGATTAAGAAAAATTTTTGTTTACCTTGAAGAAAAGCACTAGCCGAAGCAACGACTCTGAAGATTAGAAGAGAAAGAAGCCCTTGAAAGTTTAGAGAGAAGAAAATTTTAGAGAGAATGAAATTGGTGGCCAATTTCAGGGACTAACTGCCCTATTTATAGGGGAAAGCCCATGAAGAAGGACCAATCAGGGCACAGCCCATGAAACGTCGCCAATCGGCGAACGAACACGTGTCGGACATGCAACCACGGAATGTCAATCGTTGCAACAGTTGAACGTCAATCAATGCAACAATGACCAAGCGTCTTCAACACGCCCCTTCATATCTCTCTGCTATTCATCTTCCTCAACAAATTCCTAAGCGTACCTTTCTCCGCCGGCCACATGATCAACCAAGCTAGGTAGCACCGGCCGGGGGCAATCAAAAACAACCGGCACTCTCAACCCTTGTCTCGGCTAGCGTCACTTTCTTTTCCACATCGGATGCCCTTTACACATCCATGTAAAGGGGGGATATGGTACGGCCTAAGCAGAACCAAGCCGAGGTAGAAGAAGCCGGGGCAGAAAATTTTGTCTTACGCAGAATATACGCTCAACATACATCGGAGCCCATACCACGGCATAGACTACGCTGGGGGCAAATTGATGAGGCATATTCTGCACCCGCTGACCGAGTCAACACATTGAGCAAGGTCAAAGATATCCACAAGCAAGTCAACGACTTAGACAGCCTAACCGACGCCGCCGTTTGCCTGTCTCTTGTGCCTCGGCTAGGACAACTAGCCAGCCGGGGCACATATCCGCGAACTCATATCCAAGACCCCTCGGCGGCAAGTCAACAGGGCCCGCCGGCCTGCCATGGGTCCCTCGGCCGAGGGTAGATCAGTCTTTCCACCTGCTAGCCACTTGGCCACTACGTGACAAAAGGTGAAAGTCTATAAATACTCCTCAACTCTCATTGAGGAGAGGATCCACAATTTAACCTAAGAATCACTATTCATCTGGTAATATCTTCCTTATCTCTCTACAATATATACTTCGCCAAGTAACAACAACTTATCTCTTTAAGTTTACTGACTTGAGCGTCGGAGTGAGTTCGCTCGGTCCAAAGCCGAGCCCTCAGTTTGTTCATCGTTTCAGGAGACCGCGACGAGGATTCAACCAAAGACGTCATTCTACAAGCACGGGTGGTAACAAATAACTGCTCTGGAATTACACCCGGAACAACCAGGTTGATTGAACTGCCTCCGTCTATCAGGATTCTTGATACCTTTGCTGTGCCAATTTGCATGGTGATTACCAAGTCATCATGGTGTAGATCGATATTCCTATGCAGTCCGAGTCATCAAAGGTAATAGCAGGCAATGACTTAGGCCTGGAAGGAGGTTGAAGTCCGGATTCCCTGGATATTCTTTTGGCAAATGAGCTAGTCGGACCACGATTTCGATCCTCCATTTATGAACTTGACTTCATAGATGGGGGAGGAGGAGGAGGATCTCTGCCGTTCCCCGAATCTCTCTTGTTTTGTCCTTCATCTTTGTTCTTTGGTCTTTGGATTAAATCCTTCAAGAAGCCTTTCTTTAGGAGATATGCCACCGTTTCCCGAGCCGGATGCATTCTTCGTGGTGTGCCCGATGTCCGATGGAAGTCACACCATCTTGTTGGGTCTTTCCGGGGTTGTCGATTTCTTGGGCCATCCGATCGTATCTCCCAGGCTTTCCAGGCATTTAATTAATCCTGCAGTATTAATAGAGAAGTTATATTCAGGAATAGTTGGTAGGCTAGAAAGGTTACCTTTGTGTTCTTGTGCCATGTTGACTTGGATCTTTCGGGCCGGAATAGGGTGCTTGATCTGGGTTGCCTCCTTTCTGGTAGGAGCTTTTCCTGTTAGTGTGCCCATAGCCTTGTTTTCCTCCGGATGAGTTCATTCTCGAAGTTGAGATCTTCTTCCAATCGACATGCTCTAAGGCGATGGATTGAACAAAGGCAAAGGTTGGGCATGCTTTCTTGGTCGTCCGCATAGATGTCACCGTCAAGCGGACTCCTTGCCAAAGGCTTCTACCGCTTCTTCTTCATCACACAGGGAATGGCCACTTTTTCTTTGACAAATCGGCCGGGAATTCTTTGAGAGATTCTTCGGGAAGTTGTTTTACCCTGAATAGGTTCTTGTGTCTCTTCACCATATCTCTGCTTTTCTGCGAATTGTTGATTGAAGGCATTGATTAATTATGCAAAATTCTTGATACCTCCGTTTGGGAGATTAATGAACCACTGTAATGCTGCTCCGGTCAGGGTTGTACCAAAGCCATTACACATGCAGACCTGCCTGAGTTCACTGGGTATTGAGGCAGCCAACATTTTCTATTTGAATATGGCAATGTGATTTTGTGAATCAGAGATTCCATCATAAGTTCTCATGGATGGAACAAGAAATTTCTTGGGAGATCAATCTTTGCAATTTCATCTGCAAAGGGTGAATGCAAGGCTGTCAACTTCTACTTGACCCGCGGGTCCTGGCACTCTAGGTATGTTTTCTATTTTATTGTGGAGTTTTTGAATTTCTGAAGCATGGCCATCATTATTCTTTTTTCGATCTGTTTGTTTCGTCATTGGGAATGGTTGGGGTACCGGATAATGTATCCTTCTCCGGGGTTCCAAAATTGGAGAAGTCAATGTTTTTGATAATGGATGAGAATGGGGTTCCTGGTTCAAATCTGGTTTTGGAGCCCGAAGCCGATTTTCCAATTTTTTCTCGAGGCTAGACTCGGACTCCTTGACCTATTGATTTACCATACGCTTGGTTTGCCTTCTCTTGGATTGTTTCCAATTCTTTGATCTTGGCCAGGGCAGCCGCTAATTGTTGTTCTGAGGTGAGTTCCACCATTTTTGTGTGTGAATATTAAATAAAAGATGGTAAAAGGAATTTTTTGATTAAAGAACTAGATGCCCCACGGTGGGCGCCAATTGTTTTATAAGGATTTTCCCTGAATGGGTCCGGCTTAATTTGAAGAAGTAATTTGGGTATCTAGTTCTATAAGTTTGGAATATTGTAAATGAATAAGAGAGAAAGACTAGAAAAAGAATAATCTTTTGTTCGGATAAGTTTGAATACGAATTTGTTTTAGTAATTGGATGCTCATAAAAATGATAAGAGACAAGTAGTGAAGTAGTTCGATATTAATTAATGATGGATCCCTTTACAAATGCTAGTATTACAATATTTATAGTCATAAAAATGAACGTTGTATTAGTCTTCAACGCCCTTCCCTTTTGTCGAAGCTGTTGCCGGATTAATAGGGCATATTCCCTATTAATCCGGTTGACTCGTTCCTATTTGGTTGATCTTTAGCTTTCTTTCCCTTTGCACGTCCAGATTCATGGGCAATATGGTTTCATAATTAGACTTAGTCTTCCTTGAGGATAGGACACGAATGTATATCTTTATATAACCGTTTTTCTTATTCTTCACTCAATCTAGCCCGCTTTAATACTCTGCCAGGCTATTCTGACTTACCATCGGGCTTCTCTTCCGGATTAGGCGGCTGAGTGCTATAATATTCTTCAACAGCTAAATTTGTCCGGTCTTCATCTCCTCCAATCAGCCTTGTAAGGTCAGGCCAAGTTATGGTCAGGCCAGGCTAATCTGGGCCTAACAGCTAACATGAAGACTTTTTGTCCTGGAGCTACAGGCAATTTTCCCACAATATCCATGCCCCACTTTATAAATGGCCAGGGCGCGGAAATTGAATGAAGGAGTTCAGATGGCTGATGTATGATTGGTGCATGAATTTGGCAGGCTTCGCATTTCGTAGAGTATTCCAGGCAGTTAGCCCTCAGTGTAGGCCAGAAGTAGCCTGTCCTGAGAACTTTGCTTGCCAGGCTCTTTCCTCCTTTATGGTTGCCACAGTGTCCATCATGTATTTCTTGAAGTACTAGTTTGGCTTCGTCAGGCTCCAAGCATCTCAGGTAGGGTCCAGCCTGCGATCTCGTGAACAAGGTGTTATTCATGATAGCATAAGTTGAAGCTCTAATTTTAAAGGCCCTTGCCTCATGCCTACCCTGAGGTAGTATTCCTTGGAGAAACCAGTCGTAATAGGGTTTAGTCCAAGAGTTATCTCTGATTGACAGATTGATCTGTTCAGTTCTGCGATGGTTGGCTCTAATAAGTGCACAATTGGTATTTTATCGAAAACAGTGGGGTAAAATTTGAACCTAGGTGGCGAGCATCACCGGGTATTCGGTCTCTTGATATTTGATCTATATCAAATAAAGCAAATTTAACGGTAAGGTTTTATGCATATTCTAAATACAAAATCATTTTTGCATCCTTAGCCGTATAAATTCCCTTTATTTGATTGGCAATTAAGAGTGAATCAGTTTTTACCTTTAGGTTTTGAACACCGAGGTCTAGACATACCTTTAAGCCTGCTATTAGGGCTTCATATTCTGCTTCATTGTTGGTAGCTTTGAACTCACGGCTTACAGCCTGAGCTATCACATCTCACTGTGGTCATTTAAGTATTAGTCCTAACCCTGTCCCCCTAGCGTTGGATGCCCCATCTATGAATATGGTCCATTCCTAGTCTGGGGTTTTATTCTTTAGCTGATTGATCTCTTTTATCAGGTCTGGTTCTAGTTAGGGCTAAAATCAGCCACAAAGTCTGCTAGGGCCTGCGATTTGATCGCTGCCCTGGGTTCAAAAGAGATGTCATATGTGATAATCATGTCGACCATTTGGCCATCCCGCCGAAAGTTCAGCTTACGGGATGATTTTATGGGTAAGTTGGTCCTGACTATAATTGGGTGACTTTCAAAATAAGGTCTCAGCTTGGTACATGACATAATTAAAGCTAAAATATATTTTTCAAGTAGTCCATACCTTAACTCGGCATCTAGCAGGCTTTTACTTACATAGTAGATGGATGTTGTTTGTGCCGTCTGTTCTTTCATCGAGATCATGATCACTTGTTCTTTGTGTGATGTGATAGGTATATCTTGACAAAGGGTCTCCCTTTTCTGTTTAGCCGATGAAGGGTGGAGATGATAAATAGGATTTTAGATCTGAAAAGTCATCTCATGCTCATCCGTCCACTTTGGAATTGTTTATTTTTTCGAGGAGGTTATAGAATGTTTTGCATCTTTCGGAAGATCTTGATATAAGCGGTTCGGGCGCTACCCTTTGTCAATTTTTGGATATCTTTAACGAGACTTTGGTGACTTTGTAGTTCCGGGATAGCCTTTATCTATTCAGGGCTTGCTTCTATGCCTCTCTTTGTGACCATATATCCAAGAAATTTGCCTACGAGAGACTCCAAAGTGGCACTTTGCGGGTTCACTTCATGTTATACTTTTCTAATATCTCAAATGCTATTTCTAGGTGCTTCACATGATCTTATGCATTCTTGGATTTCACCACCATGTCATCTATGTATACTTCCATAATGTCACCTATTTGGTCTTTAAACATCATGTTGACCAGTATTGAGTACGTTGCCCCTACATTCTTCAGGCCGAAAGGCATGGCGGTGTAACAAGATATATGCCTCGATGCATGTAATGAATGCAGATACTCTCCTAGTCAGCAGGGTGCATTTTTATCTGATTGAATTCGTTGGAAGCATCCATGAATGTTAGCATCTCGTGGCCTGCTGTGGCGTCTACCATGGCATCAATATGAGGCAGGGGGAATGGATCTTTAGGGTAAGCTTTGTTCGGGTCGGTGTAGTCTACACGGACTCTCCACTTCCCATTCTTTTTCTCGCACAACAACTACGTTAGCCACCACTCGGGGTACATTACTTCCTGATCATCCCCATATCCAAGAGTTTTTCTACTTCTTCATTTATTATGGTGTTTCTTTCAGCTGCAAATTTTCGCCTTTTCTGCTGCACATGCTTAAGAGATGGGTCAACATTGAGCTTTTGAGTAATAATATCAGCGCTAATTCCAGTCATATCAAAATGCGACCAAGCAAACCAAGATGATTTATTTATAAGGAATTTTACATTCGGTCGACACTATCCGGTGCGTCGGATCCTATTAAAACATACCTTTCGGGGTACTCGGGGTCTAGAATTACGATCTGTTTCCATTCTCGGGAGGTGCTACATAAGTGCTCTGACGGGATCTTTGTAATTGCTATGCCGGGGACTTACCCGCCTTGGAAGGCTTCAAGGCTGCTTGTAGCACTCTGGGCTGTCTTGTGATCCCCTTTGATTGTGGCTATGCCCCAGTCTGTTGGTATCTTGATGCACTAGTGATAGGTTGATGGTACGGCCTTGACATTGTGAATCCAGGGTCTGCTTAGGATGGCGTTGTAGGATGACAAGCAGTCAAGGACCCCAAACTTTTCATAGGATGAGACTCCTTCCACATAGGTTGGGAGGTGGATCTCTCCTAGAGTGCTCCTGGTTTCACCACCGAATCCTACTAGGACACTTTGGATTTTTGATAATTTGATCCTCGTTTATCTTCATGGCTTTCGATCGTCAAGCATGATCGGGTTTCTTGAGCGCCTCCATCTACCAGGATCCTTCTTCTTGTTTGTTCCAATCTGCATAGAAATGACCAGGCCATCATGATGAACATCAGGGATGCCCACCAGGTCATAATCATTGAAAGTGATTGTTGGGGCGGATCCGGCTTTGCGAGGTGACACGATCCTTGGTGTCCTGGCTATCTTTTTTGTTTGTTGAACTTGTCAGTGCAGATCTCCGAACCGCCGGATATAAATTTTACTTCATAGATTGGTGGTGGTGGAGGGAGACTACGATCCTGCTTGTGCTCCTGGTTTGCGTGGTTTTCTTTATCCTGGTTTGCGTTCCTGCCCTTCGTCTTGATCAGTCTTTTAAGTACCCGATTTTAACAGGTAGGCTACCTCCTTTCTCAGGGTGAAACAATCATCCGTGGTGTGTCCAATATCCATGTGAAATTCGCACCATTTTGAATTATCTCTTCTGGGATTTGGATTTTCGGACTTCTTGGGCCATCTAACAGCTGATCCCATGTTGTCAAGTCTCTGGATTAATCCTGCAATATCAACACTGAAGTTATGTTCGGAGATTGGTAGATAAACTTTAACCTTACCTTGATACTCATGGGCCAGGTTAACTTCCGACTGCTCTGGCCTGGAATATGGTGTAGGCCTGTAGTTACTTCCTCTGTTGCTTTTCCTATTGCTTCTTTCATGGTCCTTTAATCTACTGGGTGATCCAAGTTTGTAGCTTTTATCTTCTTCCAGCCTGATGAAAGCAAGAGTCTTGGCCTGAACATCTTCGAAGGTGTGGCAGGGGTACTTAGTGAGTTCGATGTATAGGTCACTGTATGGTAGTAATCCCTATCTGAATGCCTCCACTGCTGTTCCAACGTCACACCTGGGTATAGACACTTTCTCTTTGTTGAATCTTGCAAGGAATGTCCTGAGAGTTTCATCAGGCTTCTGCGTAACTCGATAAAGGTCAACGGATCGTTTTTCAATTCCCGCTACTTGCAAACTGACTTTGGTTGAAATCGTGATCGAGGTTGGCAAAGGAATGGATCTTGCCGGTAGGCGGGTTGATGTACCATTGCGGGCGGGGCGATCGGTCGTTCCAAATCCTTTGCACATGCAAACTTGTCTGAACTCGCTGGGAATAGACGCAGCTAGCATCTTTTGCTTGTAAAGAGCCACGTGATTTTGTGGATCCGTGGTTCCATCATAAACTCTCATGGATGGAATTGTGAACTTCTTTGGTAGGTCTACTTTTGCTATTTCGTCTATGAAAGGCGAATCAGCATAGCTGTCAGGGGCAACTTCTTCCATGCTGGCAGGTACTCCTGGTATCTTGTCGAATTTTTCGTTGAGTTTCTTGATCTCTTGAACTACTGCCATCATGATGGCTGCTGCAGATTCATCAGGTTTCTCTTGATCATTGTTTTTTGGCTCATCATCACCATCTACGATAATGGTTTTGGGGATACTTGGGCTCCCAAAAATGGAAAAATTAATGTTTTTGATGATTGATGAAAATGGGGTTCCTGGTTGGAATCTAGAGCCTGCCCCTTGGGTTTTTTCCAGCTTTTGCTTCAGGGCTGACTCAGATTCTTTCAATTGCAGGATCTCTGCTTCAGTTTGGGCCACTTTTTCTTTCAGGCTTTCCAACTCAGCGATTTTTTGGAAAGATGCATTCAATTGTTCTTCAACGGTGGGTTGGGCCATTTTTGTAGGTTTCTAAGTTTTTGTAAGATAAGAAAAAAGGATTGAAGAGCTAGATGCCCACGGTGGGCGCCAATTGTTTTGTGTGGATTTTGCGTAAGGCGAAATCATGTCAGGGTGAGATTGTGTAGGGTTAACTTGCTCTAGGAAGTCTGTTGGTCAGGTTGTCAGGGTACAACAATAAGACGTGAATGAAATAACAATAATAACAAGACAAGCAATTTTGTACGTGGAAAACCCTTGAATGGGAAAAAACCACGGGCACCAAGCCAGGAGAGGATTTCACTATGCAATTTGAGAGAATAATTATGTGACAATAACAATATTTGTATTTCTCTAAGTATCACGTATGGATCTTCTTGTGTATATGTCAGATGCCTTCTGAAATCTCCAAAGTGTTCCTTATATAGTCTTCTTTCCTGAACGGCTGCATGATATGGCATTAAAGGCAGAATATTTTCCATAATTGCCAGTAATAATGACCGAGTATTTCTCCCTTAATTAGCATATTTACTGTATAATATTCACACTTAATGCTGCGCATTTAATTCCTTTAATATACGCGGATATGGTCAGATATCGTCCTGATATTTTGACCGTTGTCCTCTCCATGGCATGGCACCTATCTTCATGTGCCCTGATAGCCTGACACCCTGACAGCCTAGTAGTCAGGTTCAGGTGAGGTACTGATCAGGGCGGTCTGTGAATTTCTAGGCCTAACAACCACACCTCTAATTTTCGGAGCATCTTGCAAATAAACACTTGCTTGTAGATGATGCATTAACTTACGTAATTATTGAGTTGCAGCCTAATAATCTCATCACTTTGTCGTTAACATTGTCATAAAACTTTTTTACATTAAGAGTTCAATTAATTTGGGACCATCCTAGTCCTTTTTTAGTAAAAAAAAAAACAAAAAGTGAGCATATGTCATTTTTATTAGTCACTTGTTCTACTTTTTACCCTTAACTAGTAGAATAGACTTGAAATACATTAGGGCGTATCTCATTAGTGTAGATCAACCGACCTTTTAGAGTAAGCCTGAACGAGGGCATACATTTAACCACCTTTTCCATCTCTTGTGGTGTGATAATTCCTTGATCGCTGTGTCTCTATCTAGGTGACCTCTAGGTTTGGAGATTCCATCTTTCTACCCGATTTGTCAATTTTCCATATTCAAATGACTACCAGATTTGTCAATTTCACAAATGAGCACAAACTGCTTTCTACCAAATATGTCAATTTTCCATATTTCAAATGACTACCAGATGAGCACAAACTCATATGATTGACCATTTTAGCAAATATCGTCATCCATTCCCATTATATTGATGCTAGGAAACTAGCTCGCCCGAAGGTCAAACCAGATTCCTGATATGCATGTGCCCAAACCTACCAAATATGGGAGCGAACACTCTATGCTCTTAAAACAAGATACGTGACCACTAGTCCCTTAGGATAAACTTAATATATAAGTCTAAGTACCGAGACAAGTTCAAACAAGTTTCAAGACTCTCAAATATTCAAAAAGAAAAATTACGATCTTAAATAGATACAACTCCTGTGTCAAAAGACTCAAAAATTCACAAGTAAAGAAAAAACTTCCAGTCAAATTTGCAATCAAGCCAGTGACAAAAGTCTCAAAATTTTATAAGATAAAAAAAAAAAATCTAGCCAAAGTTGCAATCAAATCAAATGTCAAAAGTCTCAAAAATTTACAAGACAAAAAATTCCAGTCAAAAGTTGCAATTCAAATTCCATAGTAGTCATTTTCCCTTTCTCAGACGAGTTAATCCACAGTTACATTGTCTGCATTCCTCTTGCGATGATCCTTTAATTCACTTAGGTGAGTGAGAGAGGCATACAGGTCTCCAGTGTCTTCTAACGCCATAGACCCTTCTACTCCACTCCATCTATCACCCTCGTTTAGCATCTAAGAATTCGGGGGATGTACACTAAACCTATATGGTCACAAATGTATTTTGTTTCTATATTATTAGTTTTGCTTAATTAGTAAAGCTTGTTAGTGTAAAGAGGGCAGAACTCGTCAAAATATAACTCAAATTCACATGTCAGATAAGAATGATAAATATTCTCCACACCAGAGATATTTCTAGAGTAACAGCGTCCAGTCTTTCTACTTGGATCACATTTGGGTCAGACCCCATCTTTTTCTAAATATTTTCAAAAAACAAAAAAAAAATCAATACTCATTTCAAATGTTTTCATAAAATAACATTTTTTTTTGCATTCATCATACATGTATCATATCTAGGACATGCATTTGCATTTTATGTGTCATGTTTGTCACTAACTACTCTAGGCCTCCAGTCAATTACTTTGTCATTCATCTTCCAGATTCATCCAAAGTGGGGGCTTTCTCATAAAGTCTCATCTTCTCGTAAAATAAATTTTTGCTAGTTTCAAAATCAATCGAAAAATTCCAGTCTAATCCGTATGCGAAATAAAATTTTGCAACTTTCCATCCCTTTTCGTGAAATAAAATTTTGCGATTTTCAAATATATCTATTTTAAAATAAAATTTTAAAATTAAACATGGTCGGCAGACCTGACATGCATTTGAGTTCTGAAAATAAAATTTTCTAAACTTGCCGTTTTGCGAAATAAAATTTTGTAATTTTTAAATCCTTGGTCGGCAGGCCCTGACATGCATTTGAGTTCTTAAAATAAAATTTTCTAAACTTGCCTTTTTGCGAAATAAAATTTTGCAATTTTCAAATCCTTTGGTTGGCAGGCCCTGACATGCATTTGAGTTCTTAAAATAATTTTTTTGAACTTTCCCTTTTGTAAAATAAAATTTTGCAATTATCAAATCAATTGGTCGGCAGGCCTGACATGCATTTGAGTCTTTAAAATAAATATTTCTGAACTTACCTTTTTGCGAAATAAAATTTTGCATCCTAATTTGTAAACTAAAATTTTACATTCTAATCCCATTTCAAAATAAAATTTTGAATTCCTCGGTCTGCGGGCCCTAACACGTATTCGAGCTTGTGAAATCAGATTTTGCAGGTATACTCTTCAGCGAAACAAAGTTTTGCTTAACCAGATTCTAGACCAGCTAAACAAAGTTTAGCTTTACCAGTTTCCAGACCAGCTAAACAAAGTTTGGCTATTCCAGTTTCCAGACCAGCAAAACAAAGTTTTGATTTACCAGATTCCAGACCGGTGAAACAAAGTTTTGCCATGCCAGTTTCCAGATTGGTGAAACAAAGTTTTACCAACTTCATTCCAGATTAGTAAAACAAAGTTTTGCTAAGCCAGACTCAGTTTCCAGCTGCTCCAGACAGGTAATATAAGAGGCTCAGGTACGTTTCTTATCCTTTATCTGTCCCGACCGGACTACTTTGACCTTCGTCTTACTCAGACTCGGTCAAAGTCTGGGTTTCTGTAGACATCTCAAAGTTGTCTACTAGCCTTACGGGTACCCGATGATGAGGCTAAAACTAAATGACTAAATAAAAATTGACAATGTTATAGTTAATGGCTTTTTACGCTTATTTTCCGAGAAATTACTCAAAATGGCATAAAATCACATTTAAGCCTTTTTTTATTTCATTAATCTATTATCCCATCGATCATCAATCGATCGATGGTAAGCCCCAAAATTGTTTCAAATTTCAATCAATAGTATACATATCTATCTTTTATTCAATAAAAGTGTCCCTTTTGGTGAGACTCGTTTTTCCGTCCTTTATTTCGGGGTTTTTCCATTTATTCATGGGGTTAGTTTAATTAGTAATATGGTCAAGAGTAGTTCGTTGATGGTTTGCAGTGTGTTCTTTCAAAGGGTAAAAATGATTGTCAACGATCTTTGGAACCAGTCAGAGGTAAATTTTATCTCATAAATCAAACGAAGGATTCCCTCAAAAGCTACATGAAGATAGCGATAATAGGACGAGCCGAATTGTCAGATGCTGTTTTGAGATCCCTAGTTTATAAAAAAATTATTTTTCTTGTGTTTCCATTAGATTTGTTTTCGATTATAATTATTCTTTGTAAGTGCCGTATGGCGTTCTATTAATGAATTGTTCTTTTTTTTTTAAAAAAAAAAAAAAAAATCCGAGGGGTTGAGCACGATAAAGGATTGAGAATCTACAAATTGCCCCAAGATCCAACGTGTAAATGCCCATGCTCTAAATATTAGTGTCAAAGATCAAGAAACCTAGTTAGCTAGGTAATACGTATTCCCCAAGACATTTATTTACTAGAAAAATAGAGTTTGTTTGTGACCAGATTGAACATGTCGAATTATTTCTAATCTACTTCAAACATCATCACAACTCTAACTTCTCTGTTTCCCAATCTAACCAAACTTGGACATGAAGCCACTATAAATACTTTCTACATGACAATTGCAGAGGGGGAGACAAAAAGTATTATCCCGAGAGACAGACACACAAACGAAACCGGAGAGATCCAGTTCCAAGTTCAGAAATTCAATACTCTCATACACCGTCTCAAATATACTATCCTAGATTCAAATCAAACTATAAAAATAAATTGTCCCAGTTTTCATACAAGCGCATAATAAAAGCCAATAATTTAGGATAAAGGCGAAATTCATTCATAGTCAAATCCAAATAGACCCGAGGGTACCAATATCAAATAAGTTTTTCTTTACTCTTTATTTAATTCTTTTATTTTGCCTTTTATTTATTTTCTCTATTTATTGTATTGACTAACCTAATATACTTGTCCTTGTAAATAATTGTATAAAGTTTGTTTCTAACTTTATTTTCATTGGTAATTTCGTCAAATATATAATAATACAAATAAATAGTAGAGGCCGTCAGTTTGATGGACGGTCCGGGTGCCTAACACCTTCCTTGACTGTACCTTTACCCCCGAATCCGCAATCTTTGGTTCAGACCGGAGTGACGGATCAGTCCCCGTACCAGGCATCAAAAGGGGTCTTTTCCGTTAAAATTGTTCTTGTATGTTTTTTTATAAAACCTACTGGCAACTCCATTATTATTATTTATTTCAAAAATTGAGGTTTTTTTTCATGGATCTCACACACCTCAGCTGTGTCCTTCTCCGTAGTAGCCGTGCCAGCAATGGCAGGGTAGCCACCCTCAAGGTAGCGGTAGTAAGACGGATGTGACCACTCAGTTAATGGCAACCATTCGGAACGGGCATAACGGTCGTACACAGGTAACCCGGCTAAAGCCTGGTTCAGTTCCATCCTAGCTGTACGCCTGCACATGTCAAGCAAAAGGTAATCCCGCCCCCTGATCCATGGCCAGTGGGGGCTCAAAAGGAGGGAGACAAATAAAGTGAGCCGGGTATACCGGCTGAGGTCCAGTCTGAGTCTCGGTTTCAGTAATGGAGGGTGCAGTGCATGGAGAAGCACGAGGCGAGGTACGTGGTGCCCTAGAAGACTGACCCGTCTCCCTAGTGGACCGTGAAAACTGCCTAGAGCGAGTTGTGGACTTCTCGGGCAGCGAATAAGGAAGGTGGTAGATGGGAAAAGGAGGCTGGGCTGCTTTATTCCTAGCATGGGCCATAGGAATAAGAGGCGTTAGAGTGTCACAAGGTAAAGGGACTGACAAGTACGTGGAGATCTTCCACGTACAATCAATATATATATATATATATATATATATGAATGGGATCATGTGAGGATACACTATCTTTTTGAGGATTGAGGATTTCGTTACAATATCACAGGTTGTTCAATACAATATCACAGGTTGTTCGAAACAATATCACACGAAAAAAATAGTTGCGCAAAAAAAATAAAAATAAAAAAAGTTTAAAAATTTTTTTTTTATTTGGACAAGTCTGCTTTTTTTCGTGATATTCAATACAATATCACAGGTTGTTCGAAACAATATCACACAAAAAAATAGTTGCGAAAAAAAAAAAAATTTTTTTTTTTTTATAAAAAATTTTTTTTTTTGGACAAGTCTGATTTTTTTCGTGATATTCAATACAATATCACAGGTTGTTCGAAACAATATCACACGAAAAAAATAGCTGGCAAAAAAATAAAAAATAAAAAAAAAATTTTTTATAAAAATTTTTTTTTTGGACAAGTCTGATTTTTTTTCGTGATATTCAATACAATATCACAGGTTGTTCGAAACAATATCACACGAAAAAAATAGCTGCGCAAAAAAAAAATTTTTTGGACAAGTCTGATTTTTTTTTTTCGTGATATTCAATAAAAAAAATTTTTTTTTTGACAAGTCTGATTTTTTTCGTGGTATTGTATTGAAGAACCCGTGATATTGTATTGCAATCCTCAATCCTCAAATATTTAGCCGTCCCCACCGGATCCCGCCTCTATATATATATATAGAGGAGAGATCTAGTGAGTCCATCAAAAATAATTGAGTTTATAAGTCCTTTTTGAAGCCATTGAAAAGATGAGATGGAAGACTGAGATTGAAGGGAAAAAGGAGGGGATTAATGGTAAAATAAGGGATTAAAGCTAATCTAATACACACTCTCTCTCTACCCTCATTAATCATCTAATTACAAACTAATTCACTATATAACATTTATTTCTCCATTCACTCCTCTTTCATCTCACAAAAATCATTCCTCCCCTCTCTCTAAAAAACTCAAATAATTCAAAACCTAAAAAAATAAAAATTCTCACCCTCTCACCATCACCGACAACCACGACCCTCACCATAACCACGTTCACTGACCACCTCACCCACACCGACACCACCCACCACGCCCCACCGCCATCAACAACCACTTTCCACTCCCTTTTTTTAAAAATCAGATCTGACCATGAAAAAGCCACCACGCCTCTGACCACCGCACCACCCACACCGACCCAACCCAACACGCCCCACCGCCATCAACAACCACTTTCCACTTTTTTTTTTAAAATCAGATCTGACCACGAAAAAGCCACCCCTAAGACGGCGTGTTATGCCTCTGACCACCGCACCATTGTGGTGTTTGCTTTCCCTCTTTCTCTGACCACCGCACTCAAAACGGCCGGCTCTCATTCTCACCTTCCACTACCAACCTCACCACCGCACCCCTACTACTGTCGCCTACCCTTATCTCTCACCACCACCGACAACACCACCATCAACAACCACCTTTCACTTTTTTTTAAAAAAAAATCAGATCTGACCACCACCAGCACGGCTTTTGACGCCCCTAACCACCGCACCATCGTGGTTGTTTGCTTTACCCTTTCCTCTAACCACCGCACTCACCGCACTCACCGCACTCAGATCTGACTTCCTTTAGTTGTGGTGGTGGCTTGAAGTCGGCAGAGGAGGGTGATGGTGGTGGTAGGCAGGCGAGGGAGGTCGGCTAGGGTGGAGGGTAAAAGGGACGGGGC
The DNA here is from genome assembly GCF_048544455.1 of Silene latifolia. Classification (NCBI taxonomy): domain Eukaryota; kingdom Viridiplantae; phylum Streptophyta; class Magnoliopsida; order Caryophyllales; family Caryophyllaceae; genus Silene; species Silene latifolia. The sequence continues at coordinate 410,592,054 of NC_133538.1, forward strand.
TGGGTAAAGGTGGTGCTCCACATTTTTTTTGTAAAATAATCTAAGGGTTTGGTGTTTGCTTAGACGAGAGTCTTGTTTATTTTAGACGAGAGTAGGGCTGGGTAAAACTTAAAAGCATTATTTTTTCTTTTCTTTTTTCAAATTTTGTTTTATGTCTTGTTTATTTTACTATATTTCAAATATCGTCTTGTTTGATATTCTTACAAATCTTGTATTTAAATTTTTTTTCCAGATTTACACTCGTATTTCTTAACACTTACACTTGTACTTCCTTACATTTATACTCGTTTTTATTTAAATTTACACTTGCATTTCCTCACATTTACACTCGTTTCTCTTTAAATTTACACTATTTTTTTTTTAAAGTTACACTCTCCATCAAAATTACACTCGTATTATGAAGTGTAAATGTGATGTTCTCAGATCTGGTTCTAAAGTTACCCTCGTATTTATTTACATTTAAACTTTTTAATTTTTTTTTCCAGATCTACTTTAGATCTTTTTGTGGATATGAGTTGGTGGTGGTGGGCATTATTTTTTTGATGGGTTTCGTTATATTTCTTTAAATTTACACTCCTATTTCTTTAAATTTTCACTCGTATTTCTTTACATTTACACTTGTATTTGTTTACATTTACACTCACATTTCTTTTCATTTACACTTGTATTTGTTTACATTTACACTCATATTTTTTTACATTTACACCCATTTTTCAGATTTACACTCATATTTCTTTACAATTACACTCGTATTTCCTTACATTTACACTCATAATTTCTACATTTACACTCATATTTCTTTACATTTACACTCGTATATCTGTACATTTACACTCGTTAAATTTATATATATTTGCACTCATATATTTTTGTGAATATGAGTTGGTGGTGGAGGACGGCGATGGTGGTGTTTGTTGGTAGTCGGACTAAAGTTTTACTCATAAAGGACCAAAGTTACACTTATAAAGGACCAAAGTCACACTCTAAAACCTTCAAATTTACACTTTAAAATAATACATTTACACTCGTAAAACATCACATTTACACTTGTAAAATGATAAAATTATGTAAATTCAAAATTTCCGTCACAAAAAAACAAATTTACACTCTTAAAATATTACATTTACACTCGTAAAACATCACATTTACACTTGTAAAATGTTAAAATTATATAAATTCAAAATTTCCGTCACAAAAAATCAAATTTACACTCTTAAAATGTTACATTTACACTCGTAAAACATCACATTTACACTTGTAAAATGTTAAAATTATATAAATTCAAAATTTCCGTCACAAAAAATCAAATTTACACTCTTAAAATGTTACATTTACACTCGTAAAATATCACATTTACACTTGTAAAATGTTAAAATTATATAAATTCAAAACTTCCATCACAAAAATCAAATTTACACTCTTAAAATGTTACATTTACACTCGTAAAACATCACATTTACACTTGTAAAATGATAAAATTATATAAATTCAAAATTTCCGTCACAAAAAATCAAATTTACACTCTTAAAATATTACATTTACACTTGTAAAACATCACATTTACACTTGTAAAATGATAAAATTATATAAATTCAAAATTTTCGTCACAAAAAATCAAATTTACACTCTTAAAATGTTACATTTACACTCGTAAAACATCACATTTACACTTGTAAAATGTTAAAATTATATAAATTCAAAATTTCCGTCACAAAAAATCAAATTTACACTCTTAAAATGTTACATTTACACTCGTAAAACATCACATTTACACTTGTAAAACTCATACAACATTACATTTACACTTCTGAAATCTGAAACTCAAAACTGATTAATTAGAGACTAGAGAGAGAAAGAAAAATTAATTAGTGTATAGAAATTTGATTAGTGAAATAATTTTTTTGTTAATTTCAATCTCAACCATCCATTTCAATCCAACCATCCACATTTTTTTTCCTTTTCTTTTTAATAATCCTTAATCCCTCCCTTCTCCATCCATCTCAACCATCCATTTTCTCATCCAATGGCCCTTAAAGGGACTTAGGGACTCAATGGCATATGGTGGACTCATAAAAACTCACCTATATATATATATATATATATATATATATATATATATATATATATATATTAATAAAGGAAGCTTTTTTCGAGCGATTATAGAGACTCCAAGATTTATAAAATACGTATAACAAAAGATATACAATAACATATAAATTAAATCTAAACAAAGTCCAATCAAACTAAAAGATAAATTTTATAACACAATCATCCCAACAATAGGAGTCAAGATTATTAAAAGATAAAATTTGTAAGTTTGTAACACAATCATCACAACATTAGGACTCAGATGAATTACGAAACAAAAGGAAGTCTAATATGAATCAAATACTTTATATAACACCTGCCTCCAGTTATATATATCTATACTCAATGCTTTTGCTTCACCACAGACCTCTTGAATTTTTTCTATTGTTTTTCTACGCAACTTTTTGTTCATGGTATTACATTGATTGATGACTAATGATTTCTTTTTTTTTTTTTTTGGTTTTTGCAGCGCGATTACAAGTACGTACAATAATACTAATCAGAGTAATCATATTACGTATGAATATTTTTGGGTGCGAACATTACGTATGATTATTGTCATTACCTTATAATATGATATGAATTATGTTTATTCAGTTTCAAACACTATAATACTACAATATACTCCTTTATTTTATTCGATTATGAGATGTACGTATATTAAATAATCTTCGTCAGTATTGCAGGATATAATATGAAGTTTCTAATATGAAATTCAATTTTAGGAGCTTCAATCGAAGGGAGGATCGAGATCAGGTTACTCTCCAAACTACAATTTCTTTGGTGCGTGTTTTTATATTAGTATGCTTTTTTCATTGAGATTACGTTGTTTAAGCTTTAATTCAAAATCTAATCTATCACCATTGGTATTTTTATCGCAGGAAATTTGTACGCCTTTTACTTATATGAATGGGAGGGAGTAGTTTAGTACTCTATGTCCCTTTAATAAGTTAAATGTAAACTATTGACTGAGGCGGAGGGAGTATATAATATCGTCTTTGTTCCATCATCTATTTACTTTTGGTTATGGCATAAAGATTAAGAAAAGGGGAAGGTGCGAATTATTAGATGACAAGTGACCAAATTAAGCGTCAATGATCAAATTACTCTTTATGCCTGTTAGGGATAAAAAATGAATTTTATCATACGCAACGTGGCATTGTTTTACTGGAAAAGAGGGAGACAATCAAGGACAACGTGGTGCACAGCGATTGGTAAAGGGAAGGAAAGATGGATCGCTGAGGTGGCAAGTTATGGACCGCTGGATTAAATAAAGAACAAACACAACATAGCCCAAAGGAAAGAAGCCCACGCATGAGAAAGAATAAAAGACCCGACCAACTAACAAACTCCTACTTTGCGAAAGAAATTGACCCGATATTCCGCAATGACGCAGGAATGCGAAGCTTTTCAAACCCTAGGTTTTGACTTCAACAGCTATAAAAGCAAGGGGCAAAGCAACGTACAAAGGGCATTCACAAGTATCATCAAGCAGCAACTCCACTCAGAAAATCATTGGCGATTGGCGATAATTATCTAACAACATTACACTTGTATTTCCTTACTTGTCCATAAAATCTCGATTATAGTGCAATAATTGGCGGGATTCCGACTCCCCCCGCGGTTGTTCCCACACCGGGTTTTCCGCGTCACCAAAAATCCTCCGTGTCCTTTTCTTCGTTTATCTTTATCTCGTCGTTCCTTTCGTTCGTACTTTAAACATAATTGGCATTAAGAATAATCACTATCACTCACATAATTAATTCAGAATCGGTAAATTTTTACCAAAATAGTTTGGCGCCCACCGTGGGGCATAGTGATCATTTTCTATAGCCAAGCCTCGCAAAACCGAACCACCATCACAATGTCCGGAACCACCCGAATCCCTCCAAAGAAATGAGTATGCCACCCTATCTTTTGCGGCGGGAATTACTTCGCATCTCAGACTGGTCAGTGCATCCTCAAGATCCACCAAATGATCCCTACCAAAGATGTCGACTGAGCCATGCCCCACCTCGAAACCACCACACATTCCCAAGGCAACAGTGCATCCAATCCAAAATCCAAATAGGAAAGCACCCCGAGAGGAGGCGGCGAAGATCCGAGGCCCGACCCAGAGAGTTCAGCGCGAGAAGTTCTCCGGCGAGGATCTCCAAAGACTCGATCCGATGCAGGTGATGATTCGGGGGATGGACATTCTCAAGCGTCGGGTCATTGAAGATCCGAGGAAAGACAACTAATATGATGGCTCAAATCGTGACGGCGGTCCGGTCAAACCAAAGATCGCACCGAGGCTCCAAATGCGAGAACTGCGGTGGAGGATCGGGTCGACCAATCCCATCGAACTAGTTACCAGCCGGATCTTGCAGGGGTAGCACCCAAATAACCAATCGAGCCAAGAGGATTGGGATGTCTCGTCATTTGATAATCCACTCGGTCAGCAGCAGACAACAGTAACGCGTTATTTAGCACCCCTTCGGATCGACCTTCCACCCTTTTCAAGTACCCCTGCACGGAGACACCGGAGATGGCGTCCGACTGTCCCCCAACACAAAGAATCCCATCCTCGCAACCATTCACCAGGAGTCCGGATCGGAGGATTACAGCGACACCAGGATGGCAACCGGATCCATAATCGCTGTCAACACCGAAGAACCATCATCCAAAGATCGCCAACTTTCGAGCACCCTGGCTGAGGTACACCCGGTTCCTTCCCGCTTTGTTTCTAACCCTCTTGCAGAGCAGTAACTCATTGAAATGAAAGAATACCAGTGAGCCGAGGAGCCGATGTATAGGATACTGTGCGTAGCCCGTCCACCGGAGAAAGCGACCAAAGACACTACGCAGACTCACCTTTCGTGGATGATATAGCTCTAATCGGTGTTCCTAAAGGATGTGTGCCGCCATCTATGACACTCTATGATGGGGCCACGGATCCACTTGACCATATCAACCACTACAAGCAGAAAATGATGGTGATAACCGCAACTGGATCTCTAAAGGAAGTTTGCATGTGCAAGGGTTTTGGATCAACACTGCCGGGAGCGACCCTGCGCATGGTTCGTCGGCTTCCGAACAAAAGCATATCCACTTTCGCCGACCTAGTCAATGCCTTCAACCAATTCGCCACAAAGAAGAAAAGCGAGAGAAGGCATCAACGACCTCTACCTACTGGGTGCAAGGGTTTGAGGAAACCACCCGCGATTACTTGAACCGGTTCAACAAAGAGAAGGTGTCAATTCCGAGGTGCAATATAGCAACCGCTATACAAGCCTTCCGTCGAGGGCTACACCAGGATTCACAGCTATACAAGGAACTAACCATGCACCCGTGCACAACCTTTGAGGAGGTGCAATCGAAGGCAATTCTTTGTCATGAGGTCGGAAGAAGACTCGCACCAAGAAGAGGCACTTATGATTCGGACCAAGATCCGGAAGGCTCCTGGTAGAGAAGAAAAGTGAAAGATTCAAACCTTACAAGGGAGCGTGAATAAAGTTTCGAAATGCGAAGAAAATCCGGCGCGATCCGCCTCCGAAAGTAAGTGAGTATGGTTTCACTACCAATCTTGCAGGATTATTCAAAGCCTTGAAGGAGCCGGGACGCAGAGTCGATGGCCAAAACTTCCGAAGGAAACCCCAAAGAGAGACACAGGGCAAAAAGTGTGAGTTCCACGGCAGCAACACTCACAACACCGATGAATGCCACTCCCTCGGAAAGGAAGTCAAATTTCACTATGACCAAGGAAACCTGGATCATCTCCTACCCGAAACACAACCAGAGTAAATTCAATGGATCGGTTCCGCCTTCCCCTCCTCCTCATTGCTCTAGAACCGTGAATGTCATTACGGTGGATCGGAGTCAGTGGGTGACCTACTCGGCAGCCTAAGAGGCACGCAACTGGGCTAAGGGAGACAGGACACTGAGAGAACTCCCGGGGTTAACCACCGAGAATCCGCCGTCGGTCACCTTCGACGAAACAGACGCAGATCTACTCCCCGACAAAGACCACGACGCTCTAATCATCACGCTTCCCATAGGTAATTGTAAGGTGAAAAAAATCCTGGTGGATACCGAAGCTCCGTCAACTTGATCATGATGGAAACACTCAAAGGAATGGGATTCACCGAGAAAGATCTAGCAAAAAAGGCAATTCCCTTAGTTGGCTTCAAAATGCGAAACAAAGCACTCCCTAGGAGAAATCATCATCCCGACCTACGTCGGAGGTGTAAACAGACAGGTAAGGTACTTGGTTATTGATGGGCCCTCTACTTACAATGTAATCCTTGGCAGGCCCTGGATCCACGAGATGAAAGCAATTCCCTCAACGTACCACCAATGCCTGAAGTTTCCAACACCTTGGGGGGTGCAAGAAATACGTGGGGACCGGGAAGAAGCTAAGGATTGTTACAAGGTGGCTCGAAGCCAACAACAGGGATCGCCCGCATAGCAATTACGAGCCGGCGCATCCGGGACGAGTACATTGAGCCTCGGCGAAAGCGAACTAGACGAAGTAATCCCGGACTCGCCGCATCCGAGCGAATCGTTTCTCATGGATCGAGTGTAGAGGTAAGATTCGTGAAGAACTCGTTCGGTTGTTGAGAACTAACATAGATTGCTTTGCTTGGTCACATGATGATATGATAGGGATAGACCCAAGCGTGATAACTCACAAGTTAAGCGTGGATCCAAGCTATAAACCCGTGCGAAAGCGAAAAGAAGAAAGTTTGCTTCGAAAGAAACCAGGTCATAAATCAAGAAGTAGATAACCCGCTTGCGCAGAAAGATTCGTGAAGTAAAGTACCCAGAGTGGTTGTCTAATGTGGTAGTGGTCCCAAAGAAGAATGGCAAGTGGAGGGTCTGCGTCGATTTCACGGATTTAAACAAAGCTTGCCCAAAAGATCCATTCCCTCTACCACACATAGACGCCATGGTAGATGCCACCGCGGGCACGAGATGCTGACATTCCTGGATGCCTGGAGCGGATATAACCAGATAAAGATGCACCCCGGTGACCAGGAAAAGACAAAGATTCGGATCCGAGAGAGGTATCTATTGTTATAACGTCATGCCTTTTGGACCGAAAAATGCGGGATCTACCTATCGAGGTCGGTGAACATGATGTTTAAAGAACAAATAGGCCAAACTATGGAAGTATATATAGACGATATGGTCACAAATCAAGCAGCTTCACAAAGATCACCAAAGACTGCGAAACTTTCAATACCCTCGGAAATATCAAATGAAGTCAATCCTACGAAGTGCACCTTCGAGTATCCAAATGGAAAATTCCTAGGGTACATGGTGACCCAGGGGGATAGAGGCCAAGACCGAGCAAATAAGAGCACTCGCACCGTGGAATCACCGCAAAACCAAAGGACGTCATGGCCTTTGACCGGAAGAGTGCCACCTTAAAATGATTTATATCCGCATCCTCGGACGATGCAGCTATTCTATGATATACTCAGAAAAAGCCAAAGATTTGAATGGACGGACGACCACGAAAAAGCATTTCGAGTCAAGCGCTATCTCAAAGACTCCCACCTCTCCCCGTCGAAACCAGAGCCAGGAGAACCACTTTTCCTCAGATCATCGATCCACCAAACCGGCGATCGGTGCGGTGCTAGTGCGAGAGCAGAAGGATCACAAAGATCCGGTATACTACATCGCAAAGTCTCTCGCTTTCGGCAGAGACCAGGTACACATCACTAGAAAAACTTGTCCTTGCACTTGTTATCGCATCCTATAAATCTCGCGTCCCTACTTTGAATCTCATACAATTTCTGTGATAACTAATTACCCTCTTAAAACTATCATGAGAAAACCAGAATTGTCAGGACGAATGGCCAAATGGTCCGTGCACTTGAGCGGGTACGATTTGAAGTTTGAACCCCGTACGGCCATAAAGTCTCGTGCTCGCGGTTTTGTGTCGACTTACGCCGCGCTCCGCACCCGGCCGAACAGACATCCCGAATCTGGAAGAAGACAAAGGAGAACAAGTATGGGAGTTACATGTGGACGGAGCCTCAAACGCCAAAGGAGCAGGAGTAGGGCTGGTCCTCAAATCTCCCCAGGGAGACCTCATAGCCCAGGCCGTACGATGTGAATTCAAAGCCACAAACAACGAAGCAGAATATGAGGCACTAATCCCGGTCCGAAGCGGCTCGATCCGAAAATTAGACACCTTCGTTTTGCGGCGATTCTAAGCTTATAGTTAACCATGTAAATGATTGCTATGAAGCCAGGGACCCCAGGATGATGGCCTATTTAGATGTAGCAAAAGAGCTGAAAGTCAAATTTGTCACATTCAACATCAAGCAAATCCCGGGGAGCGAGAATGCGAAGCGCACGCACTAGCCACCCCCGGGGCAACCTTCAAGGCGTAAACCATTTCCACGATACCAATTGTCCACGTGCTGGAGCCAAGAACACTAAAATCTCAAAGCAGAAGCGAAAAAAAGTGTGCAAAGACCGGCGGTGAAGAAAGTACCCAGATCGGAGGAAGCCCTACCTAGACTGGTTGCGGAAATGACATCCTACCAAATAGATAAAAAGGAGGTAAGGGGCTTTAAAATGAAAGCATCCAGATTCCTACTAATCGATAATGTTCTTTTCAGAAATCGCACGCTGGACCCTACCTCGGATGCCTGGATCGGGAAGAGTCTCAGTCGTTTTGCATGCTATCCACAGTGGAGAATGTGGAAACCATGCAGGGGGCAGGAGCCTGTCCAACAAGGCACTGAGGCAGGGATACTTCTGGCCCACAATGCGCAAAGATGCCATGGAATTCGCAAAAAGATGCGACGCTTGCCGAGACACGCCCATGTCGGCCACCACCAACAGAGCCTCGCACCAGGTTATCTCACCATGGCCTTTCATGAAATGGGGATGGATATCGTGGGACCATTACCCGAGCACCAGGTTACGAAACCCAGGTGATATCTTTCATTAAACGCATATCATATGCGGGTTTGGCATTCCATCTGAAATTATATGTGATAATGGGTCCCAATTCATTGGAAATAAGACGGAAGCTTTTTGTGCTAGGTGGAACATCTCGTTGCAAAATCTACTCCCAGAACCCCAAATCCAACGACAAGCTCAATCCAAAGAATAAGATTATCATTGAAAACTTGAAAAAGAAACTAGAAGAGATTGGGGGCAAATGGGCGGAAGAGCTACCTCCGGTTCTCTCGGGTGACAACCACACCAAAGGTTGCAACGGGGCAAACCCCTTCACCTGGTGTTCGGAGCGAAATACATCATCCCATCCGGTCGGGTCCCAACCCACGATATGGATGCATCACGGAAGAGCGGAACCAGTGGAAATGGCAAGCGGCTGACACGATAGATGAACTCGTAACCCGGCGCCCGATCGATGGCTTCCTACCGGCTGATCGTGGCTAAAAGCTACAACAAGAACGTAAAAGTAAGAACCCTGCAAGTGGGAGATCTGGTCCTAAGGAAAGTCTTCCAGAATACCAAGAACCAAAGAAGGGGAAATTTGCCTACAATTGGGAGGGGCCATACCAAGTAGAAAGCACAGTTGGAAATGGAGCCTACCGACTCATGACTATGGAAGGGCAAATGGTTCCCAGATCCTGGAATATCACCCACTTGAAAAAATATTTTATTTAAAGTCACCAAAGAAGGGTCAACAACCGGTACTCGGCCTACCGGATGCGGCCCGGGTTTATAGATATTGCCTTACATATTTCCCTGGCTCAATATTTTTTCTGTCTCTCAATACTTTTATGCCTCCAAAAATTCTTCCTCGTCCTAAAAGATATTTTCCGCTTCTAAAATATTTTTCTATTTTTTATTTTTCCGGGTCCGGATATCGCCTGATTCAATGTTTTACGCTCTAAAAATGTTATTTTCGAATCCAACAAATCTGGTTCCAATAGACTTGCCCATATTTTAATTCCTAAAGTTTTAAAATTACGAAACCACCTTAAGTAAATTAATTTTTTCTAATAAGCCAAGGAAATAAAATGCAAACTAATCTCGCGAGCTTGTATTCATTACGAGAGGGCGTGTGTCCGTGGCTAAGCACATACAACCGGACCACCACCTCCCGCGATGCATTAGCACCCACGCAAGCCTGGCTCCTCCTGGACGAGTGGGCATACTAGACCCCTTAGCCAAAGAATCTATCGGCGATGGCCAACCAAACGACGTGCATGCACAAATCAAAGCACCGAAACGGTACGACACAAAAAGATAACCAAGAGGGAAATACTTAAGTCGCAAAGCAAAGTATGCCTGGCACCGAGCGGACCAAAAGCACATAAACTGCTTCAAAATAAAGATGTCATGCCTGTAGGGGCCAAAACTAACTAAGCACAACATAAGTCTTTCGGATGCGAAAAATACTAATCTACGTCAATACGCTCCACGGCCTCGGAATACCGTGCTGAGCATCGGGAGCAGGAGAATTCACCTCTTCCTCGGCGCTGGATCATCGGTAGAGAATGATTGCCGGGCTCCACCAAGCCGCTAGTACATCCAAATTCAAACCATCGGAAAAGTAGCAGAAGCCTCCCCTCTTCACTCCTAAGTCCCGGGCGGAATGCCCTCCCCTCCTGGAACACCTTTATACGATCAATCTTCGTTTCCAAAGCAAAGATAAGACAGAGCATCCACCGAGTCCTCTTCAACTCCCGCACCTCGAAACCTTCTCCTCCCGAACCTGGGCAACACGAGCCTCTCGCATCCGAAGCACGTTTCTCCACCTCGAGATACGCCTTTCGGCGTACGAAGCACGCCTTTCGATCGCGACCTTCTCCCTAGCATCGCCGCCTCCTTCCCAAAGATCGGCGACTTTCTTCTCAAAGATCGGTGAAATGTCTTCTCGGATCGGCGACTTTCTTCTCAAAGATCGGAAATATGCCCCTCAGCAAGAGAAAGACTCCTCTGCAAACTCTGCTTCTGAGTGGCCTCCTCCAACAGCAAATCCTGGGACTTATTTAGATCACCAGTTTTCACCTATCTCATTGGCCTCCTTCGCCGACTTCCGGAGTTTCGCATTTTCTCGCTACCAGAGAGACACCTTCTCCCGCAAGTACAGGGCCATCTGAAAGGACTGGTAGACCAGAACAAAGCGTCAAAAAAAAAAAAAAAAAAAAAAAAAAACGGCCAATGATTGTTTACCTCGAAAGAATGCTCGAGACGATCCACCAAGTCGCAAAGGATTGCTATCCAACGCAGACCTAGGAGCCGGAAGAAGCATCCGCTCATTAAGTCCAAGCTACTCGTAGACTTATTCCTACCGAAATTATCCGGAAGTGTAAAAACAATAACCCCGGGAGCGATTTGGAGCCGTATAGCCCCGAGAAGCAGGAGCAGCTTTAGAAGCGGAAGTGGCCCCGAGAAGCGTGAATAGCTCCGGAAGCGAGCGCCCCGAAGCGAGAAATAGCTCCGAAGCGTGAATAGCTCCGAGCGGAGCGGCTTTAGAAGCGGAAGTAGCTCGAGCAGCGGGGATGGTTTCAGCGTTGGAATCACATCGACGCAGCCTAGTTGGAGCCGAGCCAGAACGACTTTGGAGGTCAAAGCATCTCCGAAAGGACAAACCGTGCCCCGAGCAATGGAGGCCTCACACCCGAGGTGTAGCTTCAATAGGGACTGCTCCTTAGCCCGGTCCACAGCAGAGATCTCCTTTTGGGACGAGGTCCGAATCCCAGGCGAGTAGACTTTCTCTTCTCGGCGAGCTTGGGGACACCGTAACACCTCCTTCACTCTCACGAGCCAAAACATCTTGCGGCGAAATTCTAGATTTTGTAGAACACGGAAGCAAAAATATTAAGTCGAACCGGATATACGAAGAATCCGAGAAATGTAACCAAGTCAAAAAAGGGAAGAGCAACGCACTAGTCGACATTGAATCTTTTTCTTCAAAGAATTTTTTTCTTCACCGCAGAGAATCCTGGATCAGATTGGGAAAGGTCCTATTTTCTGGAGGTGGACTGAATAATTTGGAAAGAGAGGCAGTCCTGTCAGGAGACAAAGGCAAGGGGCACAAACCTACACAAAAAACCAAGTAAGGAAATATAAGCGTCAAAGAAAAATGCACAAGAATAAGGGCATGCAAGTACCGTGTGTTGATCGTTGATCGCGACACCGACAATATAGTCAGTCGGAGCAGGAAGAGTATCAATTTTCACGAAAATAAAGCGGGAAAACCACTTGCTATCATCCGGTTTCACGGGGAAGATGATGCAATTCTTCTCCCCGTCTCGAACCCGAATGGTCACTTGACCCCGAGCAAGGGACCTGACCGAGAACAAGTGTGCAAGGTCCGGGAGACCAATTTCATAACCAAAACGATTATTCATAGCATCAATCGCAAGCAAGGTCCGCCAAGTGTATGGCGCCACTTGGCAAATAGCCAACTGATTCAAGTTCAGATACTCTTGGACCAAAGAAGGGAAAGGAAATCGCAGACCCAGACGAAAGGCGTATTCGTACAAGCAAATCCACCCTTCCCTCACTGAGTCGGCCTTCTGGCCAGGAGTCGGAATGTGGAACACCACATCATCAGAAAAACCAAAGGTTTTCTTGATATAATCAAGATCCTCGGAGGTAAAGTCAGAATCGCAGGAGTGCTTGGCGGAAAGCACACCGCCGGAAAGAAAGAGGTCAGGCGGCATCACCGGATCCGAGTCCGAGGTTGAAGAAGCGGTTTTTTGTGACATTATGCGCAAAGTAAGGAAAAAAGAAAGCAAGGAAGAAGATGAAGTACCTGCAGCAGCCGGAAAGGAGGAAGTATTAAGATAATTAATGGAGAGAAGTAGGGAGAAAAGGAGTAATGATGAAGAGGAAGAGGAAAAGTGTGGGGATACCGAGGGATTTATTAAAGGGGGAGGTTGAGGAGTTATGGTGAAGAGAGAGTTCTTGGGGAAGTGGGAAAGTGGCGGCAGTTTGTCACAAGTGGGGAATCATAATCATCAGATATAACTGCTAAAACTTCGTCAGTTCTCCGCATCGCAACTGAAATTCCCGCCTAAAAATATTTGAGACGGAAATTTGGGGGCAATTGTTAGGGATAAAAAATGAATTTTATCATACGCAACGTGGCATTGTTTTACTGGAAAAGAGGGAGACAATCAAGGACAACGTGGTGCACAACGATTGGTAAAGGGAAGGAAAGATGGATCGCTGAGGTGGCAAGTTATGGACCGCTGGATTAAATAAAGAACAAACACAACATAGCCCAAAGGAAAGAAGCCCACGCATGAGAAAGAATAAAAGACCCAGTCAACTAACAAACTCCTACTTTGCAGCAAATTGACCCGATATTCCGCAATGACGCAGATGTACGACTTTCAAACCCTAGGTTTTGACTTCAACAGCTATAAAAGCAAGGGCAAAGCAACGTACAAAGGGCATTCACAAGTATCATCAAGCAGCAACTCCACTCAGAAAATCATTGGCGATTGGCGATAATTATCTAACAACATTACACTTGTATTTCCTTACTTGTCCATAAAATCTCGATTATAGTGCAATAATTGGCGGGATTCCGACTCCCCCCGCGGTTGTTCCCACACCGGGTTTTCCGCGTCACCAAAAATCCTCCGTGTCCTTTTCTTCGTTTATCTTTATCTCGTCGTTCCTTTCGTTCGTACTTTAAACATAATTGGCATTAAGAATAATCACTATCACTCACATAATTAATTCGTAACCGGTAAATTTTTACCAAAACAATGCCATAACCAAAAGTAAATAGATAGACAAATTGAGTGAGACATCCAATTGAGTGAGACATCCAAAAATAAAATACATAAACAAATGACAAGATAGAGAGAGTTTATGATAAACAAATAAAACAAATTTACTCTCACTATATTATATATAGATATATAATATATAGATAGATGAGGACCATTAGCTTTTTCATGCATAATCACGTACTCCTTAAACAATACAATCTCACGCTTAATTAGAACGTATATCTTTCCATTTAGTGTTCAATATAAACAATACATCTCACGCTTAATTCTTAAACATTATGGAGTCTATTATTGTTAACACACCAATGATTGGGATCTTTTTTTCAAACGATTATAAATAGTCCAAATTAAAATTTAAGAATGTCTTCCAAGTTCCGAGCAATGTTAGAATATCCAACGTTTGTTAACTATTCAATCCGGTAAGATATTCAAGCACGACAACGAGTGCTTAAGATTCAAGTTACAAGCACGACAATGACTTAGTGAGTGCTCAAGCAATGCAATGACCTTGAGTTAAAGATATGGAATAAAACACTAATATAAAATATCGATTTTTGTATTCGTATTTTTACTGTAGAATAAATTCGGGATGAATCATGGATGGAAGTGTATTTTTACACTTATACATTAAAATGAAATAAAGTATATTGCAGTAAACTAATTAACCTTTTTTGTTTATGAGTTGACCTCAAAAAAAAAATCATTACTGAAAGTTCGTACACACTTATAAATTATTAACAAAAGCTATACCTTGATTTGGTTTTAAAAGCGTTATCATACGCCAAATTCTATCGTAGAATGCGTAAAATAAATCCAAAGTCACATTAAAATTCTACGTAAGTTGGGATTTGGGAATCTTATCGTGTCTTGTGAGACAAAATAGCTTAATCCAAGATGTAAACTATTTCTTCAATTTATCAAAAAAACCAAATAATTCTCCAATATTTGTGTAAGAATCGTTATACTTCGGTGTATAGTAAGGTACTAAGGTTATTTATACAATATTGTTACTCCCTTCATCCTAAATATTTGTTTATTGTTTATTTTGACACAAAAATAAGAAAATAGGAGGGGACCATGTTCTTAATATAAAAAGGTAAGCAAATGAATAATACGCCTTAAAATAGAATAGGTAAACAAATGATGGGACAGATGGAGTATATTCTTAGGTCGATTTATCAAAAATAACTGATAAATGAAACTAATGAGGCTTGACGAGTTACATATAATAAAATAATTTTTTAAATGAGAGATACAATTTAAAAAAGCTATCATAGGATTAAAATTATTATTGGTATGAAGTAGCATATAGTTAAGATTATTTACCTCAATATTTTTTATTTACTACGTTATATATGACAGAACATTGCAAATAGGCCCGTGCATCGCACGAGCATTAAATCTATCTATCTATATTAATAAAGGAAGCTTTTTTCGAGCGATTATAGAGTCTCCAATTTTCGCAAAATACCTCGATAAAATAAATAATGCTAATAATAATCAACTGGGAGGCAGGAAACTATCTACAACAAACATGATAGAACTTTTTGCTTATTATCACAAATGCTTATCTATTTGACTAATTTAATATTTTTTAGAGAATTTTATCTCCACCGTCTTACACTCAATAGATGTCATGTATAATTAAAACACTAATAAACTAACGTTTAATGAGAATAAAAACTCTCAAGGAATGTGTATATATATAGTCTCTCAATTCACTAACTCATCCATGCATGTATTACGTCTTTATTTATTTTTAGGCTTACTTTTCTAATTTTCTTTCTGTATATTTGTTTTTCTTTTTTGCAGATATACCATGTAACGAACTAATCGTGAAGAGATTTTGGAACGTAAATTTGAATTTCAATTGTTTTACACGGGCTTATGCTTCCAAAGAATTACGTACGTGAATTCATGTTGAGCTTTTCCATTCTTATATATGTAAAATTAATTTTATTGTCCGGATTATTTGAGCTTTCCCCTTTATGCTTAATCGTTATCGTTGCATAATTTTATATTTTAAATGTTATTTTTTCATATGACATTTACTTTTATTATTTTTTCATGATTATTCGAGTCATTCAACATCAACGATTATCATAAGATATGAAGACTATCATACCAATACAATTCAGATTAAATAATTAATTAGCACGTACAAGTAATCGATGAGATGTGTCATGTGTTCCGTGTTGTATATTGTTCATAAGTATAAGAATTTACCCCGCAAATTGATACGTTAATACGTATATAGTATCTTTTACAGACTAGCAGCAAAGCATCTAGAAGTGTAGGAGCTTATACAATTAAGAAGAGGGGAACGATCGCTATTATCATGCTTAAGGAGCTTTGTGCTAGACAGCTTTTACCTACACTATTTGGTTTATCTTCAAAGCTCATCGTGATAGATAGAATGTAATATTTAGTGTGAAAAGTCTTAATATTGATGTACTTACGAGCTATCTGAGTGTAAATTACCGTAACCTTTAAGTTCTTTTGGCTTAACAAAGAATTGCTAATTTTATATAGTACGTAGTCGTAAACTTGCATAGTTCGTATAAAGTTTGTTGAGATTCTCTCTCTTATCGTATAGAAGTCTGATATTTGTTTTCTAGATAATTTATCGGTTCATGCTTATAAGTCTTTTTTACGGGATAAGTTGGCTACTGCTAAGACCTTGAGGGGGATTATTGAGCCCTAAAAATATAAAGAGACATTTATTCTTAGGTGTTAGGTTTGTGTAAGGTGGTTTTACGCTAACCAATACTATGCAAATTAAACTACTCTTAAAGAATAGATGGAAAAAATTAAACTAATTCAACCAAAATTAGATAGAGTTTATCAGAAATCCTCAAACTCTATCTTTTGTTGGAATTCCGAATCATATATAGAGTTATTGTATAGTTTGTGTAGCCAACGAGTTAAACAAAATAAATGAAAACAAAACTCAATAATATGTCATTATTTAAAAAAGCCAATATGTAATATTACAAAGTCAATTATTAGGTTAGAGTGAAAGAAAAGGAAAATCGTGAATGAGCTAAGGGAAAGAATATTGAATTGATGAATTACCCTCGAACCCGTTTTAATCTCAGTAGAGTTGGAACGATTCCATTTTCAAACAACGCCTAATAAATTACTCCTTATGTGATTGTGAGTTGCAACACCATGCAAGCCCAGCATGCACAATTTCAAGATAATTATGAAAATGCAAGATGCTACACGGACAATGAGTCAATGACCTATTGCTCATACATGTCTATCCCATCTCTAAGATTCAAGCTTAGATTATTAGAAAGTTAAAGTATATCATGTAACTTAGATTATTAGAAAGTTAAAGTATATCATGTAACTTAGACGATATAAGAGTGTGTATATTATATTCAAATTCTTACATCCTACATTTATCCTACCCTATATAGAGAAAAGTTATCTCCCAATGCGTTTTATTTGACTTCAAATGGGAGTATTTAATACTCCTATTATATACTACATTACTACGGTGAATATTTTATATTTACTTTATTTTGTAAAGGAAAAATAAGTCAAATGTAAACTATTGACTGGGACAAATGAAATTTTAATTGATTGTATTTTTTTCTTTTCTTTAGACATATTAAAGTGCATGACCAGTGACTCGCAAGGGATGAAGAACGTCAGAAAGCTAACGAGATATGTCACAATTCGGAATATAATAAAGAAAAGATCATATTGAAACTTATAAAAAAAATTAAGCAAGTAGTATAGTATCTGATTGGACTTAAGCAAACTACATAAGACAAGAGTATTAGAATTCCACAAATATTTGTGTAAGACGATTTTACACAAATTTATGGTAAAAATAGTCTTTTACTAATCATTTTTATCCACTAGGGTAGTATTTAGACCCCTTTAACAACTATATTAATGTAAAACCGCCTTACATAAGAGTAATTCTTACAACTTAGGGCTTGCCTGGAATCCATGGAATTATTAAGGGGGTAAGTTTTATTGGGCGATAATTACTTGGGAAATTAATTAGTGGGGTAATGAGTTCCTTGATGATATGTTTGGCATAAGAGTAATGATTACTGAGTAGAACTTTTACTTCCTTAATCATTACCCGGGGGGAGGGTGGGTAATGTATTACCCCTTCACAAGGGTAACTCCAGGAGGTGAATAATTACCCGCATACCAAATATGAGAAATACACCTCACATATTACTCCCCTATTCATTCCCCTCCTATTACCCTCAATTCAAGCAAGCCCTTATAGCTAAAAGAAGACCTAAATATGTAAATATGTCCCCGTTACAATGATAGTAGGCTGTTGAGTTTATGGATTCAAGTACCTAAGAGGGGGAGGGGGTGAATTAGGTACTCTTTTAAAAATTTTAACTTCAACTTTATTGGATTAAAGTAAGTTAAGTGAACAAAAGAGATTTAGAGGATACTTAGAATAATATTGAAAGATTGAACAAGTATCACGATGAATGTTTCTTTGAAGTATGAAAGCAACAATCGTTCGATTATCTATTTGTCTCGGTTTGTGAAGTATGACTGAGACCAAAATGCGACAAGATATGATGAATCATTGCTTCTAAGTTTAAGCGAAACAAAACAAACAAACAAAGAAAGAAAGCAGCGGAATTAAAGAGATAAACAATGAACACGAGTTTTTGAATTGGTTCGGCAAATACTAAAGTGCCTACGTCCAATCTACCTTTTTATTACTTTCCTTTAGTGATCTACTCCGACAACTAAAAGACCCTTGTAATAAAAGACGCCAACCTACTCCGGTTGCAAAGCTAGTACAAGAACTACTCCGTTCTATGACAAGCTAACTCGCAATCTACTCCGATTGCCAAGAGTTAAAGGACTACTCCGCCCTAGAACTCAATACTCACAACCTACTCCGGTTGCCAACTCACAACCTACTCCGGTTGTCAAGAGTAAAAGACTACTCCGTCCTAAACTCTTCTAACACACTTAAAATGTAAAGGATCAAGTTTCCACTAGCACATTCTTAACAAAGAATAGAGGTGGACAACTTTTACAAGATCAACACTTTTAAGCAAGAGAGTTTAGTATAGAGAAGCAACATTGGCCACGACTGTAGAAACTGAAAGACACTTGAAGACTTTAAAACGATTTTGCAAGAGACACGATTTTAATCTTTAAAAACACTTTGCAAAACATGAAAGAATTAATTCAGAAAGTCTTAAGGATTTAATGAGGAGGATGCACGGTTTATATAGAGGAGGTGAGTGAAGGGGTTGCTAGGGTTTTGAAGGGTCAAAGACCTCACATGTGAAGACCATTTGCAACCACCTAATAACTTGCACCAAAAAGGAGTCTTTTGCAAAGGTAAGAATAGAGAAAGAAGGTTTGAAAGACAACCTTAAATGCTCATGCTTTTTCAGAAAAACAAAGGATGTGAGACAAGTCACATGATGACAAGTTAGCACCAAAATGGCAAAAAGCAATTTTTGTTTTCTTAAAAACCAAAGGATTGAATTTGCATAAAGAGGAAACATTTTGAATAATTCAAACCACTCTTTAAAGAATACTACCTCCTTAATAAAATCAGATTTTTATCTTTGAAAATATAAGTCACGTGAAAGCATTTGAAAGAAAAAAAGAAGCTTCAAGTTTCTACGAGTTGTGGCAAAGTCCACTCACCAGATATGCGTGTTAAAGCAACGATCATCCTGGATCATTTGTTTCTATTACTCTGCTATACTTAACTTTCTCACTTGTACATTAGATGACACACGACTAATTACAATGGGATTAGTAACAACTTCAACACTTCTTAATCCAAGCTTGATTACATCATTAATCCTGAAAAGGTAAACTAAGATGACACAAATCAAATGGGCATGTTATCATCAACATAAGGAACCCAACAAATTCCCCCTTTGATGATGACAAGCCCCAAACGAATGTATAAGCAACGTAAACACCTTGATTCAAGATTTTTAACAAGTAAGATCAAATGATAGAGAAGGGACAATATTACCTTACCAAGGGCAAAATTTACAATCAAACTATCAAGACAATTTTACATTGCCTCAAACAAGAATCAAGCTTAAGAAGGTTAGACAAGACATTGGTTTAATCAATAGCAAGGAGATTAAGAGCATGAGTTTACCTTTTCCCCCTCTTGACATCATCAAATGGATAGAGATGTCGAAAGCATTAGAGTGCAAATAGTCATAAGAAAACACAAAAAGACACATATAAGTGTGACAAGGTAACAAGGTCAACATCAACAAGGATTAAGCATAAGTTAATCAAAGTTCAACAAAGCTAAATAGAGTTTAAAGTACACCACCAATTGTTCAAAATAACAAGCAATAAAACATAGTCTTAGAAAGGCACAACCAAGGGTGGAACAAAATGAAGGGATACGGGTAAAAGGTTAAAAGGGCCGAGAGGAAGGAGGAAGGCTAAGGGGAGGAGGCTTGTTCACCATCCGAGCCACTACCCAACGGGTCATCATCCACATGATCATCACCGACTTCTTTTGTTGACACAAGGGTGGAAATGATGTCCACCTCTCCACGGATGAGATCCATTGTGGAGGCAAGGGCCGTGATGGCCAAGTCCTTCTTACGAGCATCTTCCTTAAGCCACGCACCTAACTCGCCTTACGGCATTGAGTACTTCCCGCATACCACCCGCATTCACTTGACTTGATGACCCAACTTCCGGGTCCTTTTTAATTTTCACGAAAATCACTCATCATTCTCAATTTTGATCAACATCTTTCCCATTTGCCCATCACTCATCACATCACACATATCCAACGAACCCAAGCTAGTGTTTACCAACACCCCTTGTGCCTTGAGCACAACCGATAACCACATGCCATAGGGGAGGTAAATTATACTAGAAGAAGGTCGACGAAGCTTGGTCGAAATGAGGTGAAATCTTTTAAACATCAAACCAACTAGGTTCACCTTCTTATGGGTAGCAATATGATAGATTAAATATTGTATGGCAATGGTGAGTTTTCCTCTATCACCCGAAGGGTAAATTGACCTACAAAGCATATTGAAGATAATTCGAAGAGGAGGTGGGATTTGGGTGTTGCTCACGGGTCCGGGGGAGACAGTTTTGGGACAAACGGTTTGAGCAATGCTAAGAGGGGAGGCATATGGTAAGGCTACCCAAGTTTCAGAGGGGAGTTGGTCATAGCCTCCGACTGGAATATTAAGAGCATTGGCAAAATCGATTGAGTCGGTTTTAGAGGCTTACCGTTCACCTTAGTCAGTAACAAATTCACCGGTTTATCAACCCGCCGTTGCAAAAGAATTGAATCACTTCGCTCACAAATACCGGCTCACGCATTTCCAACAACTTCTCCCAACCTTGAGCTAAAACCATGTCACGGACAGAGTGGAAAGCCGGTGGCTCGAACCAGTTTTGATTATACACCCGAGGAGAGTGAATTGCTTTAATGTTCATCAATCTTTCACAATTTTTGTAGATGGAAGTAGGGAGATCGAGACTCTCAAGGTGAGCCCAAACCATGGCTAGATCCCACTTCGAGGTTAGGGAGACCGGATCCGAAGGAGCAAGGTAGACAAGCGTTTTCTTTGAAGGTTTCGATTTTTTCTGGGTAGGTTCATTTGGATTTTCAATTGGGATATCATCAATGGGATTGTCAATGTTACTTTGTTCAACATTTTCTGAGATTGGGGGTAATTGAGAGGAGGAGGCTTTTTCTTTTCTCTTGTTGTTCTTTTTCGCCGGAGTCGAATCAGGCTCGCCGGATTTCGATGGATTATCATTCAAGTCAAATTCGGTTTCATCTTCAACATCTTCAACCAATACCGTCACTGGTTCAGAGGAGGAGCTCGGAACAGTGGAGCTCTTCTTTCGAACACCTTGCGTGCGTCGTCCTACCATTGTGGCGATGGGTATGTCGTCGGATGATGGAGGGTCAGAGGGTTTTGGTGATGGTTGAGGGCTAGGTGGATCTGGGTTTGTCGAAGGTGTGGTGTTTGAAGTTTGTGGAGGAAAGGCGTAGGATGTTTTGACTGGGGTCATAGTTGGAGTTGGCGATATAGGTGGTTTTGATGTGACAGGGGAGGTAATTTTTGTGGGTTTAATGGGTGTGTTAAATGATGTTTTTACCATGGTGGGTTAGGATAGGTGAGATATGAGGGAGAAGAAGAGTTAGTGGGTTTAGGCGGTTTGGACGGGTAGGTGTAGGTAGTGGATTGAAGAAATTAATGGCCCATTTAATGTGGTAAGTGAGGTGGTTGGCCCAACTAGACAAATTGAATTACTCGAAATAAAAACGCAAGGTAGCATATAATAAACGTAAATTTAGATATGAGGTTGAGTGATTACCGACTCACAAATACGGTGTCAATTTTTGGTCTAATCATGAATTCAATGCACTTAGAACACTTAATAACATATATCCAAATTTAATTAAATCAATTAAGGAATTATGTAAAATTCACACAAAAAATCACATGCTATTAATTAACCCAATTTCTAATCTAAATTTCTCAAAATGTTCTCTTGCAAGTGGTTTAGTAAAAATATCGGCAATTTGATTTTCGGTCTTGCAAAAGATAAGTTTAATATGTCCTTTTTCCACATGATCACGAATAAAATGGTGACGAATATCAATATGCTTGGTTTTGGAGTGTTGAATAGGATTTTTGGAAATATTTATTGCACTCGTGTTATCGCACATTAAAGGAATGGAGTCAAAAATAATACCAAAATCCAAGAGTTGTTGTTTTACCCAAAGGAGTTGAGAACAACAATGTGCCGCACTAACATACTCACTTTCGGCCGTAGAGAGAGCTACCGTGTTTTGTTTCTTTGAGGCCCAAGAAGTCAAGCAAGGACCCAAGAACGTTGCAATTCCGGAGGTACTCTTTCTATCCACCGTGCACCCCGCATAGTCCGCATCCGAAAAGCCTATAAGATCAAAAGGACAATATAAGGGGTACCATAGGTAAAGATTTTGTGTTCCAATCAAATACCGAAGAATTCGTTTAACGGCTTTGAAATGTGATTCTTTCGGATTTGCTTGGAATCTAGCACATAAGCATACACTAAAGAGAATGTCGGGACGACTTGCGGTCAAGTAGAGAAGTGAGCCTATCATACCTCTATACACCTTATCACTAACATTCTTACCGAGTTCATCCTTGTCCAATTTGGACCCGGCTACCATAGGTGTATCATGAGGCTTACCATTAGTCATCCCAAATTTCTTAAGCATTTCTTTGATGTACTTTTGTTGATGGATCATGATTCCATCCTTTGATTGCTTAATTTGGAGCCCAAGGAAGAATCCTAGCTCACCCATCATGCTCATTTCAAACTCCGATTTCATTAGTTCCGAAAAATATAAGTAAAGGAGTTCATTTGTTGCACCAAATATAATGTCATCAACATATACTTGTACAACCAACAGTTAAATCTGATTGTTGCTTCAAGAACAATGTTTTGTCAACGGAGCCTCTTTTAAAACCATTTTCAATAAGAAATTTAGACAATCTATCATACCAACATCTTGGTGCTTGTTTTAAACCATAAAGAGCTTTGTCTAATTTGAAAACATGGTTAGGCAAGTCATTGTTCTCAAAACCGGTGGTTGCTCTACAAAGACATCTTCTTCCAAATATCCATTTAAGAAAGCGGTTTTGACATCCATTTGGAAGAGTTTAATGCCTTTGTGAGCCGCAAAAGCTATAAGCAATCGTATGGCCTCAAGTCTAGCTACCGGTGCATAGGTTTCATCGTAATCAATACCCTCTTGTTGGTTATAACCTTGCACCACTAGTCTAGCCTTGTTCCTTACGATTTCTCCCGAGTCATCGAGCTTGTTGCGAAAGACCCACCTAGTACCAATGACGGTACGATTAGGCGGTCTAGGGACTAAGTGCCATACCTCATTTCTTTTGAATTGATTGAGCTCATCTTGCATGGCAAGCACCCAATCTGCATCGATCAAGGCGACTTACATTTGAAGGCTCAATTTGAGAAAGGAATGCATTATGGGCACAATACTCATTGAGGTGAGCGAGTTTGTTGACGGATGATCTTGTTCGAATTCCCGAGTTGAGATCACTTGTGAGATTAGTGAGTGGATGAGAGCTTTGATGTTTCCACTTCTTTGGAACAAAGGTTTCTTGTTCCCCCTCACCGCATCGATCCACGGATCGTTTCCATTGGCCTGGAAGGTTCTTCATCCTCACTTTTTTGGTTTTCTTCGATTCGAGGTAGAAGCAACGATCGTTGGGTCTGTTGCTTCCAGAGAGGAATCGAAGTACTACGTGTTCCCCCGAGTTCTTTGCTCTCCTTTGATGGCGACAGTCTCTCGTATCATTGCAATTCGGTCTTTGGGAGCTTCTTCATCCGTGAACACGAAGTCTTTTCGAACAAGACCAATCTCAAATTCATCATCCTCATCCTCATCATCATCATCCATGTTTTGTACCTGTCCAAGCACACTAGATTCATCAAAAATGACATGGATGCTTTCTTCAATTAACAAGGTTCGTTTATTGTAAACTTTATAGGCCTTGCTATGATCGGAGTACCCAATAAATACTCCTTCATCACTACGTGGATCGAACTTACCCAAGTTGTTTTTACCATTGTTGTGAACAAAACATTTGCTTCCAAAACATCTAAAGTATGAAATATTGGGCTTTCTTCCACGTAATGATTCATAGGGAGTTTTATTTAAGATACTCCTTATCATGACACGATTATAAATGTAGCAAGCGGTATTTACCGCTGCCCAAAAGTTCTTAGGCAACTTACTAGTTAATAACATTGTTCTAGCCATTCCTTCAAGGGTTCTATTCATCCTTTCAACCACACCATTTTGTTGTGGGGTTCTAGGAGCCGAGAAGTTATGGTCTACACCATTGTCATCACAATAAGCACCAAATGATGAGTTTTCGAATTCGGTTCCATGATCGGTTCTCATTGAAACAAGTTTTAAACCAAGTTTATTTTGAATTTTCTTTAACCAAATTAGAAACTCATCAAATGTCTCATCCTTAGAGCTTAGGAAGAGTGCCCAAACAAACCTAGAGTAATCATCAACAATGACACACACGTAACGACTACCACCTCTACTTCTAGTTCTCATTGGTCCACACAAGTCGATATGTAAAAGTTGCAAAGGTTGAGATGTGCTCATAATTCTTTTGGATTTGAAGGAACTTTTAACATGTTTACCCCTAGCACATTCATCACATACTTTATCAATTTCAAATTTTATATTAGGAATGCCTTCAACCAAATCAAGTCTTTTAAGGGTATTAAGAGTTTTTGTGCTAACATGACCAAACCTTTTATGCCATAACCAAGGATCATTGTTCATTACACTCATGCAAGACATGGTGTGACCGGATAGAGAGTTCAAATTAGTTAAGTAAACATCTTTGACACGTCTTCCTTCGAGTATTAGTTCATTAGTAGTGGCATCAAAAATTCTACACATATTAGCATGAAATTCAACAACATTACCCTTATCACAAAGTTGAGAAATACTAAGGAGATTATGTTTCAAACCTTTGACAAGCCGCACATTGTCGACACAAAGTAAGGATGACTTACCAACTTTTCCAATACCGATTACTTCACCTTTCTTGTTGTCACCAAACCTTACCGTGCCACCATCATA
Organism: Silene latifolia; assembly: GCF_048544455.1. NCBI lineage: Eukaryota > Viridiplantae > Streptophyta > Magnoliopsida > Caryophyllales > Caryophyllaceae > Silene > Silene latifolia. Next base: position 410,617,530 of record NC_133538.1, read on the forward strand.
CGCTTTAAGTGAGAGGAATTGGCTTCTATCACCCGTCATGTGACGAGAGCATCCACTATCCAAGTACCAATTGCGGTCGCCTCTCACCAAGCCCTACACAAGATTAGTTTTTGAGTTTAGGAACCCAAATGAATTTGGGTCCCTTTTTGTGATCAACATAACTTGTGGTGTCTTTCTTAATGTCCATTTCTTTTAATGTTTTGGTGTTCTTATCAATGTCATCAAATCGTTTTGTGCAACCATTAAAAACATGACCATTGTCACCACAATAATTGCAAATGATGTATTCGGGAAGACCTACATACTTTCTTCCTCTAAAATCGTTTTTAGGCTCGGATGCAACGATCGGTCGACTTCCATTTGAACCCCAAACCACCGATTTCTCACATTTCTCGGTTTGATTCGTGAGGAAGTTTAACACGGTTTGACTTCCTTCCCATTTTTCAGTGATGTTCTTAGCATTGACAAGTTCATTGGTCAAGTCATGGACACGTGAGAGAAGATGCAAGTTCTTTTCTTTTTCTCTTTTAAGTTCATCATTGTTAGCACTTTCTATGGACAATCTTTTCTCAACAATGAAGTCGTGGGTGTGATTGTTGAGTTTAGACACAAGATAAATGATTCTTTCTTTAGACTCTTCATATTTAGATGTCATCTCGTCAAGTCTCTTGCTTAGATCAACGACTTCATCGGATCTATGGTGAGGTGAAGACCTAGAAGTGCTACATTCGGGCATACCTTTTTGAAAGAAAGTAAGCCTATCATGGAGATCTTCTATTTCATTCTTGAGACAGACAACCTCACTTTTAAGACACTCATTTTCATTTTCCAACCATTCACTTTTTCTTTTAAACTTGTCTAACTCGTGGTCGAAAGCAACGATCTTAGAGACTGTTTCTCTTAAGTCAACAACTTCAACTACAAGGTCATAGATCTCATTTTCAAGACCATCTTTGTCCTTCAAAACGTCATCACGTTCCTTGGTTAGTTGGGAAACTTGCATCACCAAAGTTGTGTTGACATTTTCAAGGTCGAGAGACATCCGTGGGGTCAACCTAAGACGCTCTAGTTCTTTAGTCAAATGCTTGTTTAACTTGTTGACTCTTTTGACCTCATTATATGCCTCAGAAGTGACAGTAACGCAGTCTGTTGCTTTTAGTTCATTTTTCAGATTAAAATTCTCTTGAGCAATTTCCTCAATCTCATTTTGCATTATATCAAGCTTGTTAGTTTGAGACCGACACTTATCAAGAAGTTGATCAAGAAGCTTACATACTTTCTCTTTGGAGTAAGTTCTAGCCTTGGCCTTTAGATTGTTTACCTCGTTGTCGGAATCGGAGTCGGAATCGTCGGGGTTAGCCATGAGGCATCTTAAGTGTTCAAGTTTTGAGGTTTTTGAGACTTTTTCTTTACCATGATTTGCAACACACATTTTAGCCTCAAGTTCCTCCTCGATGAGTTCCTCATCTTCCTCGGAGTCGGACATTCCCCATATAGCACTCATGACTCTATGTTTGTAGTCCTTTTTAACCTTTTCTCTTCTTTCCTTAGATTTGATTTCTTCCCACTTGGGACATTCTTTAATTTGATGAGTTTTATCACCACATTTAAAGCATCCCATGGTGGAAGTAGGTCGTCTCTTAGGAAAGCGTTTTTTAGAGTAATTATTAGTGAACTTTTTGTTACCTTGGCCATTGACCAACCCGGCTAAGTTCCTTGTGAACATAACAAACTCGTCTTCCTCCTCATCTTCTTCATCACTTGGAGAAGATGTGAGGGCGAGACTCTTTCCCTTTGATGACTCACTAGAATGCTTATCGAGATTGAACTCGTGAGCCATTAGTGATCCCATTAGTTCATGAAGAGATAGGGTTGACAAGTCTTTAGCTTCCTCTATGGCGGTGACTTTAGGTTGCCATTTAGGGGTTAGACTACGAAGGATTTTTCGAATGATGTCCTCGGACTCGAAATTCCTTCCTAGACTTTGAAGCTCATTAATAATACAAGAAAAACGAGAAGAAAAATTATTTAAAGACTCGTCCTTTGACATTCTAAACATTTCATATTGTTGCATGAGAAGATCAATACGGTGTTTTCTTACTTGGGACGTCCCTTCATAAGCAAGTACAAGGGAATCCCAAATAGATTTTGCTTAGTAGGACACCCTGAGATTCGACTAACTTCCCCCTCACCAACACAACGTTGAAGAATCGACATTGCTTTGGAATTCTTTTCGGCAAGCTTGAAGTCGTTCTCATTGTAATTTCTTTCCTCTTTTGTCTTGGTGAAACCGTTAAGAATATCGGTTTCCTCAATGGCAAGAGGTCCATTTTGGATGATGTTCCAACATTGATAATCGATACTTTTAATGTAATGTTCCATTTTGAGTTTCCACCATCCAAAATTCGAACCGGTAAAGACCGGGATCTTGGAGTGTTTCTCGGAATCCATTACCCACGAATCAAACTCTAAGGCGGTTAGCCTCGATCAAGAGCACGAGTCTCTGATACCAATTGTTGAGTTTATGGATTCAAGTACCTAAGAGGGGGAGGGGGTGAATTAGGTACTCTTTTAAAAATTTTAACTTCAACTTTATTGGATTAAAGTAAGTTAAGTGAACAAAAGAGATTTAGAGGATACTTAGAATAATATTGAAAGATTGAACAAGTATCACGATGAATGTTTGTTTGAAGTATGAAAGCAACAATCGTTCGATTTGTATCTATTTGTCTCGGTTTGTGAAGTATGACTGCAGACCAAATGCGACAAAAGATGATGAACTGTTACTTCTAAGTTTGAGCGAAACAAAACAAACAAACAAAGAAAGAAGGCAGCGGAATTAAAGAGATAAACAATGAACACGAGTTTTTGAATTGGTTCGGAAAATACTAAAGTGCCTACGTCCAATCTACCTTTTTATTACTTTCCTTTAGTGATCTACTCCGACAACTAAAAGACCCTTGTAATAAAAGACGCCAACCTACTCCGGTTGCAAAGCTAGTACAAGAACTACTCCGTTCTATGACAAGCTAACTCGCAATCTACTCCGATTGCCAAGAGTTAAAGGACTACTCCGCCCTAGAACTCAATACTCACAACCTACTCCGGTTGCCAACTCACAACCTACTCCGGTTGTCAAGAGTAAAAGACTACTCCGTCCTAAACTCTTCTAACACACTTAAAATGTAAAGGATCAAGTTTCCACTAGCACATTCTTAACAAAGAATAGAGGTGGACAACTTTTACAAGATCAACACTTTTAAGCAAGAGAGTTTAGTATAGAGAAGCAACATTGGCCACGACTGTAGAAACTGAAAGACACTTGAAGACTTTAAAACGATTTTGCAAGAGACACGATTTTAATCTTTAAAAACACTTTGCAAAACATGAAAGAATTAATTCAGAAAGTCTTAAGGATTTAATGAGGAGGATGCACGGTTTATATAGAGGAGGTGAGTGAAGGGGTTGCTAGGGTTTTGAAGGGTCAAAGACCTCACATGTGAAGACCATTTGCAACCACCTAATAACTTGCACCAAAAAGGAGTCTTTTGCAAAGGTAAGAATAGAGAAAGAAGGTTTGAAAGACAACCTTAAATGCTCATGCTTTTTCAGAAAAACAAAGGATGTGAGACAAGTCACATGATGACAAGTTAGCACCAAAATGGCAAAAAGCAATTTTTGTTTTCTTAAAAACCAAAGGATTGAATTTGCATAAAGAGGAAACATTTTGAATAATTCAAACCACTCTTTAAAGAATACTACCTCCTTAATAAAATCAGATTTTTATCTTTGAAAATATAAGTCACGTGAAAGCTTTTGAAAGAAAAAAGAAGCTTCAAGTTTCTACGAGTTGTGGCAAAGTCCACTCACCAGATTTGTATGCGTGTTAAAGCAACGATCATCCTGGACTGCTTCTATTACTCTGCTATACTTAACTTTCTCACTTGTACATTAGATGACACACGACTAATTACAATGGGATTAGTAACAACTTCAACACTTCTTAATCCAAGCTTGATTACATCATTAATCCTGAAAAGGTAAACTAAGATGACACAAATCAAATGGGCATGTTATCATCAACATAAGGAACCCAACATAGGCTCTCACCAATATCGACTATGTTGAGGATTAACCAAGTTGGCTAAATTTCTTCTACCATTTATTGCTGTATATATATGCTAAGTATTCCTACACTATTACTGTTAAAATTGTGTATGATAATTGCTCTTTTAAAACCATTGCTGTAAGGAATGAGTTTATTAGCGGGAAAGTACATGCGCTTTGTTTAATTAGTATATAAACTGAGATAATATATGATCCTATATATATTGGCAAGTGAACAAATTGATTATTGCTAAAAAAATAATTATGAACAAACAATTCTTATCATACCACGCACATCAATTTATCCGTGACCTATTAATATCAGGTAAAATTTTAAAAAGTCAGTAGTTTGATCTGGATGGAAGGTAATAAACAATTCTTATCATACCACTCATGCACACTACTACTGGATGCACATCAACTGGTCTTTGTAGAGTTTGAAAGTAGAAAAATAATTTTTGTGTTGTTTTTTTAACAAGCTAAGTCATTCTGATCCAATTCATTTATCATCCGTGCAAAATTAGTCTTAACTATTCAAGTGTTAATTCAAAAATGTATTGGGGTGCGTAATTTGGTAATTTCAGAGTTGTAATAATATTTATTGTGTAGAAATAGACTTAACAATTTAAGTGCTTTTAGTGAATTAGAAATACAGTATGATGAGTAACTTGAGTCAGTTTGAAGTTGGTGTTTGCATCAAACCTGTTAGACTGGAGTTGCCATGTGTAGTGGTTATTTTATAACTTGACATTCAATGATGGTTCGAGAGACAGAATATTGCAACGGGCCCGGGCATCGCCCGAGCATTAAATCTAGTATCAATGTATATATATAAAAGAGACTTTTTTCAGGCAACGAGAGAGATTCCAAGTTTTTCTAACTACTGAAATTAAAAAAAAAAATTGCTATTTAATTAATTTGTTTGAAATATTAAGATGATAATACGGTTAATATTATAATAATTAAAAAAGATCTTATAGGAATCCTACAAAAGACCTAACTCCTAAGCTATGCACGTATAAGAATTCTATCATATTAGGGTGGATAAAGTTTTACCTATTGGAATTCTTATCATATTAGGGACATAAGCTATAGCTATATAAAGCACAAATGTTGCTAGAAATCTAGAATCCATGATGATGCAATTGGCCTTTCGAGCACAATCTTCAATTTTCTAAAAAAAAAAAAACATAATAAACTACATCTTTTGTAATTGATTGAAGTTATTTATGATGGCTAATATTAGGATAAATGATTTAATGTTTTTGTTGTTTATTTGAATCCTTTTTAAGAGATTTATTTCTAATTTTGTTGTTTTCTTTTAATGTCTTTGTGTAGGCTTATGAATCGGATTTGTAAAACCATCAAACTTACTCATTCAATATTACTACAAAAGGTTAAGTTTTAATCCTTCTTCACCGTAATTTTTTATTATTAAAATGATATTGCTTCATAACATGATGAGGATTATTATTGACAATAAATCCGATAATTAGTTAATTTCTCTAAATCTGTATAACTTTTTTATTCATGATTGATATATATTTTTTTTCTTTTTGTAGGATTTGCTACCTAAAATTCACTTATTTGTGGGTATAAGACGGTGGAAGTGGCGCAAAACACTCATAATAGTTTATGTACGAAAATTCAGATAGATCAATTTTTGCAAGTTCATCAAATGATACCATCGTTATACCGCTCTTAAACTACCGTATGATTTGATATCTTTTACTATAAATACAAGTCATTGTGCATGTTACGACTCTCTATGTGAAATATTTTTTTTGGCATTGTTTGTTACTATTAATTGTTGTATGTGATTGTGTTTTCTTGTGAATACAGTTCTTTGACTAATAAAATTCATTTGTTATTTTGATAGGATGAAGATGTCAATAACTCTGGCACGGTCTCTCACAAATCACTAGATTGTGATAGTAATTAGAATGCGTAGGTTTGATGATGAATCTCGAATCTCCGAAATTATTTCAATGCAGTATTGTTGATTGCGTGTACTTTATTATGTTTGTGTAGGTATTACTTCTTATTATAAATAGTTTTGCATGTAAAGTACTGTATAGTTTTGTGACATTTCTTATAAATGTGTTTTAATTAACAATTTTTAGTTATTTTCATTCTCCAGGAGTCATCTAACATGATTTATATCGGAAAAATCATAGAGGTGGATCAAGAGAGCCATGGAATGAAGCATCTAACATGATTTATATCAGAAAAATATAGAGGTGGATCTAGAGAGTCGTGGAATAATGCACACGCATGTATTACGGGTGAAGTAGGCAAATTCATATTTCATACACATAGAAAATCAAAATTTTATTAGAGGATGTATCAAATTTATGCATATCAATAGTCCATATATAGGCCAAACTTTATTTTGTTTGTTTAAGCATGAAACTAGGTGTATAAATTATAATCTATATATAATTGTTAAATTGATATATAGTCAAATATAAATATGAAATTGGTCGGGATTATACTGGTCAAAATATTAGTAATTACCATTTCCTCTCACAAATGACCCAAATAGAGGAGAGGGGGAAGCACATGGGGTGTCCCCACCTTGTCCCCCCTATACGTTTTGTGAGTGGCATTACCCGTCACTTGCTCCGACCCGTCTTCAGCAAGACTAACTGCAAGTATATAAGGATCTAAAAATACGCACGTCTTTCTTAAACTTTCGATAAATCAAACTCTAGAACTCTACTTTATATATACACAGAGTAAAACGAGTAATCTGCAGAAGACAAGAGATAGAACTACCGTACGATATTCAACTACTATATTCTATTCAACTACTATATCAATAGAGTTATCTGTGGTTAATTGATGGGAGGGATACTATGTAGCGTAGAAACAACCCCTAGAGGGAGGAACTAAATACAAATCTTATGTTACACAAATGGCTTTCATTAAGCTTCGTCAAAAACCATAGTCGGTTGATGTTGTGAGTCTTATTCATTTTAAAAGGCAACTAAAGGTCTAATTTAAACAACTATCATAAATAATTAACAGCATACATCATCGTTTCGGGGAATCCTATTCCCTTTAGCTTCAAAAGATAAAGTTGTTAGAGCTAATGACCATTTTACTATGGCCATTTTGTAGTTTAAAACAAGTACGAATTTTGGTTAAGGTTGGATAAGATGTTTACGCTTATCATAAAAATAGGTATGAAATTAAAGAGTCATTTAAGGTCACGATTAATAATAAAAAAGGGTCACAAAAAATATAAATAAGAGTATATAAAAACGTTATCTCAAAAAGTTAGTGAAATACCGTTTTTCCTAAGTTTTGGAAAATAAATACGAAGTACTACTCAATTTATCACCTAAATAGCTAATAGGCTTTCTAAGCATGCATTTGATAACTGGCATTTTTTACAAATTCGCTTAAAAATAGAACATTATTTGGTTACCCGTGCAACGCACGGGCATGAAATCTAGTATATATAGTATATTAATAAAGGAAGCTTTTTTCGAGCGATTATAGAGAGTCCAATGTTAACAAACTACTAAATATTAATTAATTAAAAGCTTAATAATCCTAAAACTATTTAATTAATTTAATTTAATTTTTGTTCACGTTTTTGATTAATTCAAGGATGGTTTCATTGTTTTAATTGGATTGGACTAGGAATGTTTAAGATAAAACTTTAAAATTATGGATAAATTTATTTATTACTAAACCTTATTTAAATGCTTATCATAATTCATAAAACTATTTAATTAATTTAATTTTTGTACACGAGTTTGAATCATTCTATGGATGGCTTCATGGTTTCAATTGGACTAGGAAAGTTTAAGATAAAACTTTTTAATTATAGATAGATTTGTAAACGTTTTTAATTGTAAGTGCAATTCCTACCGCTTCTAAGTATAAATATAGTCTTTTTGAGACTACTCCTACTAATTAATTTTGATGTTCACGTTTTTTTTGTTTTCATCGTTTAGCTTTGTTTGTCTTCCCCATTATAGTTGTTTCTATTATTTAGTTAACAAGATTGTAATACATGCATGTCTATATTGATATTTTGTCAACTATTTGATGAAATTGAGTATCTATGTATATTTGTTATGTTTTTCTATATTAACTTTTCCATAGACACACAAATTGTAATGTCTTTGAATCATATTAACTAATTTCTATTTATTGTGGCCAGATTATTGTGCAGGCGGCAACCGGAAATGGATAGAGTAATATATAAATAGAAAAGGTATGTAATTTAGAATTATAAGCAGTTTTTTTTATAAAAAATAAAAATTGATACCCTAAGTATTTTTGAGTGTTTTAAATGATGCGGCGTCCAAGGGATATTTGAAAGATCGATTTATATGAAACCTTTTCCATTGATATTAGAAAGCTTACTCGTACAAATTACTCACTAGAGTACAAATTTTGATCTACGGAGTATATCTTAACAGGAGTGAGAGGAAAAGATAATCCATATATTGTATTGCTATGAACTCTTACACGGCACCTACAAATTTGATTAGCAATAAGATTCTACTTATTATAGTGTCCAACCGCTTAAAAAGTACACAAGAACTATACACGAATTACACGTCTAGCACTCTAACCACTAAAGGGGGCGTTTGGTTCGGGGGCTTTAGGAAAGGGAAAGAGAATCAAATGGGATGATTCCATTTGTTGTTGTTTGTTTGACACAATCAAAGGGTAACCCATACCCTCCCTTACCTCCAAAACCATACTCACCCATACCCCTCCACCCCTCCGGTAACCCCATAACCCCATTTCCCTTGTACTCCCTTCCACCACTGCCACCAACATAAACCATCAACCACTTCCACCAACACCCATCGTCAACCACTTCCACCAACACAACCACCATCGACGACGCCGGCGGTCCCTCATTCCGGCCCACTCACCGGCGCACTCATCGGCGCTCCACGCCACCCTTCCTTTCCATTCGGACCCATATCCCCAACCACTAAACACCACACCAACACCTTCAATAACTTTCCCACCCCACCGAAACTCCCTCCCTCGCCGGTAACCTCTCTTTCCCAACACCAGATCTTGTGTTTATTAGGACGAGGGAGGAGTTTCGTGGGTGGTGGCTTATTTTTAATTGTTTGTGAGTCTTTGGGTTTTGGTGTCCGACAAGGGATATGGGAACAACGAGGTGGTTGTCGGTGAGAAAACGATGGTGGGCCGTCGGCGACACTACTATTGGTGGTCTCGATGTGGGTAGTGGGTAGTGGTGACAGGTGGTGCGTGATGGCGGTGGCAGGTGGTGGAGTTAGTTTTAATGGTGACGATTCCCTTTCTCTTTCATATCCAACCAAACAATAAAGGATATTAGGGGTGATCTCATACCTTTCCCCTTCTTACCCTTTCTTGATTTCATTCCCTTACCCTTTCCCGTACCAAACGCCTCCTAAAAACATTCAACAATATCTTTCAACGAGAAGTAAGTTTTCCCGCTATCAATCGAAAATAGGATGTTCATAGTTCTATGCCAAATTGCCAGCCCAAGCAGAAGGCTTTCCCTCTAATTTCTATTTTTTGTGTTGAAATTAAGTATATATATATATATCATGTTTTTGCGTAAGTATCAATGTATCATACTCTCTTCCTCAGTTTATTGTTTTTATCATTTTTGTTGGTTATTAGGAGTATATTATGTGATTTTACATTCATGACTCTCATTTTCTAAGTATTTGGTGATATGGATAGTTACAAAGACAACAAATGGTGGTTGTGAAGTCGTACAGTAATGAACTTCGAATAAGCCTCAACTAACGACATGGTATTCATACGATCAAACAAAATGATGGTTACTACTTACGGAATATAGTACGGAGTACAGCATGAGTTGGTTTGATTAAAAAGTTTCTTTTGTATGTAATTAATCAATTCATATGATTTAACTAATTTTTTTTCCCCCAAAATCGTTATGCTAACTATTGATTTTTACTATTCACCCGACTTTGTCTAATGTTTTAGGAGTTAAAGGTAAGATAAGGGGTCTAAACTTTATAATTTTTTACGGTTAAGGGATTGAACTATCAAATTATACAGTTAAGGACCTCTAAGATCAAGTCCGTCAACTTTGCCGTCAATGTCAATGAATGTGTGATTTTTGCAAAAATTTAGGTGGGCCTGTGACGGTTAAAAGGAAATTAAATAGATAAAATGTTTCTCTCTCTCCCCCTTTTTTTTTTTTTTTTTTTTTTTTTTTTTTTTTTTTTTTGGCGAAGAATACATAAAGGTAGACAAATTACAAACCTCTCATGGCCTTTTGAGCAAGGTCATGAGCGATCATGTTAAAATACCTAGGAATAAAAGAAAAGCTCAAACAATGAAATAACGGAAATAAAGCACCCATATCCTCCAGTAATCCTTGCGTAAGATGATGACTCATTTCTCCCCCAGATATTTGAAGCAATAACTTCAAACAATCCGTGGAAATGTCAAGATGCCGAATCCCTTGAGCCGATGCCCAAATCATCACATCTCTAAGTCCAATAGCCTCTGCCTGCATTGCCGACTGAGCTTTGACCATGTTCCCTCTTCTGCAAATCATAGAGCCATCAGCCGCATAAGCAACCCATCCAATTGCAGCTTCCTTAACTGACTTCCATCCTGCATCGACCTTGACCTTGACAGGAGTACACGAGTGAGTCGCCCCAACCACATACCAAGGATTACCCTCCCGTAATTCATTAGGCATACATAGCACGCCCCCTCCTCCCTCTTTACTCTCGACCCGCGACTTCTCACCCACCTCCTTCTCCCTAGCCTTCACCACCGTATCTACCATAGTTCTCCAAATACCATAAAACATCTGTGGATGAAAACATTCTCCTCTGAAAATCACCCTATTTCGGACCACCCATAAGCACCACAAAGTACCAACAAATTTAATCAATTTAACCTCGGATCTTCCAACTTACTCATGTACGAAACCCAGTTGATAATCCAAGTCGCCACATCCATAGTGGGATCACAGTTCACCCGAATACCCAAATCTAAGCATGCCCAAACACGTTTCGCAACATTACAATCGCGAAAAAGGTGCGCTCGTGTTTCCACAAGCTCCGGTTCATCCATACAAACCCTACGGAAGAATTAACGTGAATCCCCGGCTTTCAAGACTTGACCCCATAGGAAGAGAATCGAGAGATGAGCCGCCATAAGAACACCTTCCGCTTTTGGGGAACATGAAGCTTCCACAAAATCTTTCGACAAAACCTTATCCCCTTCTCACTCATCCGTGTCCTATCTTTCACACTTGCATGTTTCACCATAAACTGATGAAAAGCAACCCCATATCCACTCTTCACCGAATAATCACCATTTGACGTATGCTTCCAATAAATGCGATCATGAAACCGGGAAGCACAGATCGGAATTGCTAGAACATGATCCACGGTTCCCTTATCAAAAATATACCTGACCCGCGGCTCATCCCACCCGCCACTCGCCCTATAAAGGCTTCCAATTCTCAAGTCTTTGAGGCCTACATTTTCAAGATGTAAAGCCTCAACACTCGGTTCTGGCATTTCACCATTTACCCAAGAAGTTGACCAAACATTTAACTTTGAATTTATCCCTGGTTTCCAAGCCACATTACGCTTGAGCAAGTCCATACCAACCCGAATACTTCTCATACCCCATGACACATTTCCCGACCTTTTATAATCTAACTCGGCATTCATCCCTCTCTTACCAAATAATCTTGCCCGAAACACTTTACAAAACAGAGAGTCTTGACCCGACACAATTCTCCATGCGTGTAGTTATGCTACATTGCTACCATTGGCATCTTCCTCCTTATTCATCTATAATCCATAGCATACCCAATTTTAATTCATGAAAAAGAAGACAATTAAGTTAGCCGACGACAAACCATCATTCACATTAGTCAAGTGATGTATATTGTGATACGATGAGGAAGCGAGAACAACAATATATTGCTCAAGAAAATAGTATGCTTTTCTCTAGAAAATATGTGTGTATTGTCAATTGGTACTCCGTAATACATATCGATCGAGTATTACACACAAATTTTGCGCTCCAGTTAGCCTCCTCAACAAAGGCCATGTAAGACGATGATGAAGCCGGAAAAATAAGTGGCGGCGATGTAACGACGATGACAAAGCCGATAAATAAGCGGCGGTGATGTAATGACGATAACAAAGCCGAATAAATAAGCGGCGGCGATGTAAATTGTAGTGACGATGTCTAAGCCGGATATGGCTGAAGAGAAGTTTCTATGTAAGCCATTTATTAAAAAATAAATTCATGTAACGAGGGGATTCTCAAAGCTGGGGTTATTGGGTGTTGAAATATATTGATTCTCAAAGCTGGGGTTATTGGGTGTTGAAATATATTTGACGGAAGTTTAACGGAGTTTGTCTAGAGTCCCTGATAAGAATATATGAGGGAATGATTTGATGATTTGTATTAGTTTTGGTAGAGATATATATAGTCCCTTATCTGAAAACTTTAGAAATATAATTCCTTAACTGAAAAAATTGTGAAAGTTATCAGCAATCATTAAAAGCTTACGAAATATTGTGTACATTTAAGTGTCGCAATCACAAAAGAGGAGTAATAATAGGGCTAATTTGGTCAATTAGCTAATTAAAGGAGAGATATATAAGGAAACATAAACATTCAATGGGAACGGCTCAAAACAAAATACGTAAATAATTCAATGGGACGGTAAAGGTATGATTTCTCAAATCCATAGTCTATTTGCTAAGACAATACGGAGTACAAGCTATATTGGAGCAACAAAATACTTGGTATCAATTTTCAAGTTGGGGATAGATCAACATTCTGGAGAGATGAATTTATCTTTTCACTTTAATTGATAAAAATGTTATTTTAATGGAATAAAACACAAATGATATTATTTATCACATATATATTAGTTGAAAAAAACAATATAAATGTTCACCTTTTCCAATTTAAATGTAATTAAGATTACTATGGGCGATCTAAACAAGTAGCACATCGCACGAATAATTCTCAAAGTTTAGGTCATCACATGACGTTCAAACTTCAAAGTATGATTAAAATAGTTACAAGAGATCTAACAAGTGGCCCGTGCATCGCACGGGCATTAAATCTAGTATATAAATATAAGAGGCTTTTTTCAGGCACCGTGAGAGACTCAAACTTTTCTAAAACACTAAAAAATAAATAAAATCTTTTATAGACTATATGCACTTTAATAATGTAGAGATATATGAGTTTTAGTAGGAAGAAAACTCAAAATAACTAATAATGAGAATACAAATAATACTCCGTATAAGATTAGTACCAAACCAAACACTATTATTCTATATATACTCCATCTTCCCATGTCAAAGTTATTAACGTCTATTCTATACCGTTCTTTTCTTGTGGTGCACTAATTTCGTTGTTTAGCTATTATTTATTTTATTTTTTTTGGTTGTTATGTACTTGGCAATCATAACATGTCTAACTTTATGTTTATTTTTCTTTTAATAGAATGATCGTGCTTAGAAAATAAAGATGGTTGATTAAGGGCATTTAACAAGAAGCACATCATACTTGCTACGGAGTAACATGCAACTATGCAAGTGATTAACGTCTTTATTTTCCATCAATAGGCTGATCTAATATAAATCGGAATTTTCTTTGTTGATTATTATTATAGATAATGAGATTGAATGTTCATTGTCGGAACTCACTCGGTAGATTTAGCAGAGGTTATATGCATCTCACGATATTGATATAAGTAAAGTACTCTTATGATCTAATGATCTTATTAAAGGTTTGATTTAAACAAAATATAACGTATATACTGATATACATGTTTTATATTGTGATATTTTCATATTGCTGTTAATGTTTTTTTTCCTTTTATGACTTTATTTTACTTTTGACACAGTGATTAATAAGAAGAATAGCAAACTACCGGTAGTTCATGGTCATTAATTAAGTAGTAGAAGCAGGCTAAGCAGCCGAAGCACTTATACTTGGAGACTTGGTATGTAGTAATATGAAGTTGATTAGCGTGACATCGTTTTAATCAAGAATATATGTTTTTTGTATATATGATGAGTTTGAAATTAACGCCTCATACTCCCCTCTCTCCTTCAATTCCTCTTGATTAATGCTTAATTGCATAATGAATTTTTATAACCCATAGTTTTAGATTTGGTAGTTGTTTCTCAAAACTCAAAGAGTATAAAATTATGAATTATATTAGTACAAGTTGGTCAAATGGGGTAAAATTACGAGTTGATGTTCCTCGAACTGGTTAAAGTAATAATCCCTCCATACTTGGTTGAGAAAGTTTTAAGATATTGATTTAAGCAAAGTAATCTTATTTTCGTATATTAATTACTCGTGGGACTAGAGGAAATAGTACAATCTTACATTGAAAGTATAGCTGTTTATGGGTCATCCGCCCATTAGGCCCGCCCGTCCAGTCCGCTTATTATGCGGGCTTAGACATGTATTTTTTACCCGAAAAATTAAGAGGGCGGGCCAAGCCCAGCCCGCCAAGTTAAATGAACGGGTTTGGATAACAAGAAAATCCCGTGGGCTGGCCCATTAGGCCCGTTTACTATTTAAATCCTGAGTAATTCTACCGTCCTCCCGGAGGACGGTACTCCTCATACACAAGCCATTATAATATTCCACTTGGGTGGATTGTGTTTGTGTGTGAGGAGTACCATCCTCTGGGAGGACGGTAGAATTTTTGTTAAATCCTTTATTTTTACTCTTAAAAAAAACAATTTGTATCAATTTTATATGGATATGGAAGACTAAAATAATACGTAAACTATAAAGGTTAAAATATAACGAAAATATTTATATATTGGTTTAATTAATAAAACATCTAAATTGAAGTTTCGTGTTACAGCCCATTAGCCCATGGGCTGCCCGACTTTTGACTAAAGGGCGGGCAAGGGAAAGTATAATTGGCCCATAATTAAGGCCCGGCCCGGCCATTAAGATTTTAAAGGGCAACTTTTTCCTTCACAACCTGGCCCATGTCCGGCCCAAGCCCGCATTTGAACAGCTCTAAATTTGAAAGCATGCTATTAGTGTACATATCCTACATATCCTACAATTTAAGTTGTAGGAAGCATATAACTTGAAGATTCTGCCTTTATCGCAATCATTTTCTGTGTATTTTAATAAAATGCAAATAAATAATTGGGACAGAGACGGAGTATAAATAAGAAAATCCAGTAGTACGTATCATTGTTATCTATATGTGAATTGTGTTGACAAAACAATCTACCATTTCTTTAATTCCTAAGAGATTTCAGTCAGTAGTTATTTATGACAACAAATTTACCCTTTTCACATTCAAGAATGTACAATTTTATAAGTTTGGTTAAAAACAAAGCGCTATTTAGTTACCGTGCATCGCACGGGCATAAAATCTAGTCATCAGTAAGCCAGTGTAAATGCTTCATGCATGACACATTAAAAAGACACAGACTATCAATGTCTGGATCCGCGTGTCCAATGGGCATCATGCCCCGAGGGAAATCAGGAAAGAGACGGCGGGCGATATGTGTGACCAACTCCCCGCAGTGAATGGAGGACAAGGTTGCGATCGCGACATTAGTAAATCGCTGAGCAACAAGATAAGCAATATTACGAACATATTGAGGTCCACTATCAATGTTTAGATAACCTCCTAAAATGGACAACTCCTAAGCATTCACATTATTGGACTCTTTCCTAACGAATAGTGTACCGCCTATAAGGCGGAGCCAGACACGGATAGGTGGATGATGAACAAATTTTCCCCGCTTCTTACCCTCACAATGGTCAGCAATGGCGGCCCACATGGGTTCAACTAACTTCCGAGGAGCCTTGTATGGTCCCTCACTGTGTAGGCCTAGGTGGGCGCAAAACTCAGCTAAGGTCATACGAAAATCTTGGTTAAATGGACGAAAGTGGACGCAATCAGAATTTGCGTCCTCGTCATAGTCCCCTGCATAAATTTTAAAACTGCTAAAGAATTCAAGGGTGGGTTTCTGGTAAGTATATTCCCTCATACTCACCAAACTAGACATACTCGTTCCATTCAAAATTTCCACAACGGGTTCATAAATTCCTAAAGACATTAGACTGTCACGGCCTAAAAAACGGGTTGGAACTATAGGGTGTTCTGAGAGAGCACTAAACCGGTTCATTTGCGCTATAGATGAGAAAATTACCTCGGGGTAATCGCGCAAGCCTTCAATAGGCGGAATAGGAGTATATGGGATAAGTGCGGTACCCACTTGTGTCGGCATCATGTAGTTGTCATGACTGCTACTCGAGGCTGGCGGCGCCGTCTCACGTCGCGACGACTGCCCTGCAGTCTGTCTTCTCTTTCGTTCCATTCTTTATCTAACACACAAATAATCATTAGAATAGCATCTTATAAACCAACATATAATCCCCCAAGTCGATAAAAATCGTAACCCTAATTTCGAAACTGGCGAATTAACACATTAAAAGGGTAAATTAAGCATGGAAGACACGATTTGGACACTAAAATCAAAAACCCCTAAATTGAAACCCTAATTTTTGAAAACAAATTTATTTGTAAAAGGGAATAAACATTAAAACAAAAGGGAAAATGAAATTAGATTAGGGGAAACTTACTTGTGTGTCGGAAAATAGGAGGACAAAGCACCAAAAACAAGCAATAAAAAATGGAAAAAAGAGGAGGAAAGTGACGGTGGTGTCGTCGCTGCTCTTGCTTCTTCAGACTTCCCTTTTTTTTCTTTTTGTTTTGGTGTAAATGAGTGATACCCGTCGTTGTGAGTACCAAAAATAATATTTATAAACCTATTAAAACTAACAGAAACTAGTAGTAACAGGGTCGAACCACAGAGAGGCAGATGTAATTATTAGTTGTCTAAATTCAGTCCAAGGTAACAATGATGTGGGGGTTTGATTGAATTGGTCTATAACTAATGGCAACAAAAGACAATAAACTAAATAGACGGATGAAACAGATATTAAAAAGGGTGCAAGGATGGTCGGTTCACTATAGTTTCGGCGGCAGCAAACTAGGTAGGTCTAAAACAAACACGTGAGACGGGAAAATAAGAGGTCCTCTCGGTCCACTCTCACAGGTAGCATCTTTCGATCTCGCTACAGGTCCCTAATATCACTAATAATGACTTTCGTTCTGAAAAGTGACTAAAAGGTCTAAACTAACTTATCTTTCGATCTCGTTAATCTAGTCGTCTAAATTAGGTAGGCTATCTCCCTTCCATATCTTTCGATCTTTATTGGGTCGGTCAAATCCTAGACATTCAACTAGTCGCGTGCACTCGATTCGTCAAACATAGAAATTAAATTAATTAAAACGAAGCATATCTCACGAGGCCAGTCGATCGACCAGGGTAGGCGGTCGATCGACCGTGGCGCGATTCAGGGTTCCCTACTCTAATGCCGCCTAACCTACAGTTCCCCTACATCCTAGCACGAATAATTTAGCTACTCATGATATTGATAAAAACAACAACAATATTAACGAAATAAACTACTGAATTCATGCTTAAATTAACGGAACAAAAGATTAGCATAAAACAATAATTATGGCTTCGGGAAACTAATCTATCAATTCTAGCTACAAACGAAATAAGCAATAAAACTGAAATAGTGAATAAAGGAATACCAGTAGAAGAATTGCAGGAAAAAAAAGATCAGAAAACCGAATGCCGATGTAACTTTTATTGAAAGAAATATTTGTAAACTAAAGAACCCTAACAAATTTCGTGATCTAACACTAGACCTGGCAAAATTAAATCGAACCCGAATAACCGATCGAAATTATCCGAATCGACACCTGACCGTACATCCGAAAAGTATAACTTCAACTTCATCCGAAACCTGAATAAACCTGAATTGATTCGAAATTGAACCGAACTTACAATATCCGAATTAGACCCAAAATCAAGTTTCAACTCGAATCATTTCAACTCGAATCTGTTTTTTGATCCGAATCGAAACACACCCGAACCGATTTCAACTTGTATAATAATGACCGAAATCCAACTGAAACCCGAAATGACCCGAATGTAGTAATTGTCATTTGTAAAACAAAAGAAAAAACATAATCAATTATTCAATTGTTTATATACTTTTTTTTTATAATGGTACAAAAATTACTTAGTACTCTAATATCCAGCTTCTTACTACCCATTATTCTTAGTCCTACACTCGACACTCCTACATAACAAATATGAAATATGTAGTAATTGTCATTTTTCATTTCCCCCACCATTTTTGTCTTGCTTTTCTTTTTAATTGATATCATACGACACATTATACTTATGTGAATAGTAAGTATGGATGGAGCACACATGTATCTTGAAAAGGTTACCGTGTATCCAAGCTTTCCTCCATGTAGACTTCTCTTTTGAGTTTTACGACATCATGATCCATGTCATGACTCACATGACAGGAAGTGAATTTTAGATCAATGAATGTACATGTTACAAGTATGCGACGAGGAAGCTCACACCGATAAAGCAAAGCAATTTGCCAAAAACGGAACATTTTATTCGCAAACAAACTTGAAGCTTACACAGATAAAGCACCAGCAATACTGATGCACAGTGAACTTAAAGAATAACACTACAAGTGAATTCCAAAATTGAAAAACTTGTTTGCAAACATTATTAGGAATCTAATATGGTCTAAAAAGGAGTAAAAAATACAAAACTACATGAATTCCAGAATTCAAGTAAAAAAAAGAAATTATGAAGACGACAAGAAGCTTGACTTCAAGATGATGATTGAATTGTGGACCATTCTACGTCTAGACCTTGGAATTCGTCCTCTTCAATGGATACATAGATAAAATATATAAATTAACAAATTAATTAGAAATAGGAAAAATGTAATAATGGGAAGAAATAGACAACTCAATGTAAAAACGACTTACCTTGATAGCCATATAACCAACTACGTGTGGTAATCAAAGCCTCCACATTTTCAGGAATATAAGAGTTCCTCCATTTATTCAAAACCCGGCCTCCGATACTAAATGTAGACTCTGATGCCACAGTAGTAAGTGGTACACTTAAAATATCCCTAGCTAGATGAGCTAGTTCACCATAACGATCCTCATTTTTTTTCCAATATTCCAAAACGTTGAGCTTTATTTTCCGATCAAGTCAATCATCCTCGAGATAAGTGGACAACTTTGATTTATCAGAACTAGTATCCACTCCTTCATAATCATAGTCCTACATAATAAATAAGATATCAATAAAAAAAGTAACTAAATTCAGCATATAAACACTTGAATTAAGAACTAACAACAAAATTTCACAGTGAGAAAAAAAGTGACTTATTTCACAGAAAGTAAACTTGCGCTTTAAAGTACTGGAGACCACACGAGTTTCAGCATTTGATGAAGCGGATGGGGTATTCTGTCTTTTATACTCACTAAGTAGCATCTCCATCTTAAATTGTATATCATTTACCTTCGCTCGTGCTTTTAATTCATCGTCAAACAACCTTTTGTAGCAGTACTTGAGAAAGTGAAGTTTGCAACAAGGATCAAGAACCATAACGAAAGCAAACAACGTGCCGTAGTTATCTTCACCAGACACCGCCCAATATTTGTCAAATTTTTTTTGCATATCTATTGCCATGTCTCTTAGCACCTCATCATGACTTTGAACTTGAACCAGTTCCTTTAAGAGCATAGAAATCCTCCATACATTCTCAAAATACAAATTTGATGTTGGATAGTCACTACCAGAAAATAGCCCAGTTATATCATAAAATGGCCCTAAGACATCCCTTATTTTCTCGACCATTTCCCATTCAAAAGCATCTAGACAATGTATGTAAGTCTTATCAACTAGGTTCAATTTATTAAATGCATCCCGATATATAAGACCCCTATCAAGCATTTTATAGGTAGAGTTCCACCTAGTAGGCACATCAAGGCAGAGTGCCTTAGTCTCCTTTACCCCGGCTTGTTCAACGGCACTTCGAAAGTATAGCTTTTTTGCCTCAGATCCTTTCACATGTTTCACACTTTCTCTTATCTTAGAAACGGATTGCTCAATTACCTTAAGTCCATCCTTAACAATAAGATTCAGGACATGTGCAACACATCTAATATAAAAATATTTCCCGTCATTAACTAAGCACCCCCACCCATTAAGTGTAGCCTTCAAATAATCTTGTGCCTTATCATTACTGGAAGCATTGTCTAAAGTCAAAGAAAAAACTATCTTCTCAGTTCCCCACTCTTGTATCAACTTCAATAAAAGAATGTAAATTTCTTTACCACTATGGGGTGGTTCCATATGGCAGAAGTTCAAAACAACACTAGACAATTTCCAATTAGCATCAACAAAGTGAGCGGTCAAACACAAATATCCTCAGTCTGACAAGAGGTCCCCAAATCAGACGTCAAACAAATACGACCAGGCAGATTACATAAGGTCTCTTTTAGGTTATGTTTCAATGAGGTGTACAATTTAACACAATCGGCTTTTGCAGTGTTCCGACATATGGTTCTAACTTCAACACACAAGTACTGATGAATTTCTCTATTTCCTTCATGTTCAACCCAAGAAAATGGATACCCATGCTTAATTATTGCTTTTGCTAATAATTCTCGGTAATCCTTTTGATCAAAGATAAATTTACCTCTCGTTGACAGTGGCAAGGTGCGTCTATATGCTTTACATTTTGCAAGATGATTTTTCGCATTGGTTGTCCCATATGTTGATTCAGCTATCAAGTTTGTATTCTTGCAATGCTTGCACAAAGCTCTGGTTTTTTTATCTTTAGTTTTCTCTGGTGGAATTCGCCAATATTCGTTCCACACCGGGCTCCTTCTATTGTCAAAATCAGTGAAATCAGTAACCTCAATGATGGAGGTTATATTTTCAACTTGAGAGTCATCACTAGCAGCAAATTCCATAGCTTCCTAGAGTTCGAAAGAAACAAAAAGTGAGTGACTAATTACAAGTAATTATAATAATATTTCAAATTTAATAAACTGGTTTAATACTTTCATTAAACAAAATACCCAAATATTGCAACATAATGAATAATCTTGTGACTCTTGTCTACATTAATCAATGTACTGAAGTTTCACACATGAATATATGACACTAAAAGTTTCAATTCTCCTGTAAAAGGAAAAAAAAAAAAGACAAATCCAGTAGTCCACCATACAGACATACACCGACTAAAATATACAACCAAGTAAAAACAAATCCATCAGGCACCAACTAAAATATACAGTTTTCTAAATATGTTCAGAACATTAAGTATAATTGAACATACAATTGAAATACACAGTTACACAAAACCAACAATCAATTTTAAAAGCAGTCTTTAAGAACCGAACCTTATCAATAAGACAATAATGAGTGTTAAAATTGATAACCAAGATGATTTATTGATATTGTAAATTGTATGACGAATGACGATAACTGATTTTTGAAGATAATCTCAAAGCAGGGAAGCGGATGTATATATAGACAGGGATATGTAAATCAGTAAATGTGTATCATCAGCATATGAACATGCTTTGGCGGTAAAACAAAGCATTCCCGCCCTCGTTTTGGCGGGTAAAAAGATAATTAGCGATAAAAATATTAGAGATTATCCAATTTTTATGAGGCAAAATATAATTAGGTCCGTGTTTAATGAGTTGAAAGACTAAAGGAGAGAAATCAGTTATCTTTGCCATATTAGACTGCGATTTTGATGGACAAGAAATCAATAATATAATAGAAAAGATTTCATAAAACAAAGAATAACCAATCAAAGGGGTAAATCTCAAAATTTTCAGAATCAAAATAATAATTCATTGATTGATTAAGAGTAATTAAGTATTTACTTACCAAA
This sequence comes from Silene latifolia, assembly GCF_048544455.1. NCBI lineage: Eukaryota > Viridiplantae > Streptophyta > Magnoliopsida > Caryophyllales > Caryophyllaceae > Silene > Silene latifolia. The sequence continues at coordinate 410,639,508 of NC_133538.1, forward strand.
AAAATAACTCTTTTCAATCTTTACAAAAATCTTGTGGTAGCCCTTTGATGACTTGCGCGCCCAAAAATCTTGTAATAGCTTGGGGCTTTGGATCGTCATTTTGAGTTTTTGTTAATGGATGTGGTATTTGGAAATGATTAAATGAAGAGGCAAAGGAGATTAGAAGATTGATGAAGAGATATCAGACAATGAACAATTAATAAAAGTAGAAAAGTAAGAAAAGTAGAAAACAAGAGGTTGGGCATTAAGAAAATAGGACACGTCAAAATTGATAGTCAAATTGTCAATCAATTGGTATATTTTTAATTTTTATTACTTAATTACCGTTACAATTTCACAAAGTAGTTTATTTTTAGACGGTCTAAATATAACACGAGAAAATTTAAAAAATGTACTTTTTTTAATAGAATGTCAACAAATTATTGTTTCAGATGAATATACGATCATTTTACGATAAATGTAAATATTTTCTGATAAAATATTAGGACGATCTCAACTCTTAAGCTAGACGTAGTCATTTAAAATATTAAGATAAACATACATATTTGGTCTATTTTTATTCTTTAAAAAGAACAATCTAATAAGTCCTTCCGTCTCGATCATTTGTTTGCCTTTGGTTTTGCCATAAAAACCAATGAAATGGAAGGGAGCTTATTATTAGATGACAAGTAGAACAAGTGAGTGGATAAATAAGGATAATCTGATTGCTCATTAAAGACATTTCTAAAATAGAAAGACAAATAATTGATCGAGATACCCCAAAATGGAATAGGCAAATAAATAACCGAGGCGGAGGTACTATTCTTTTGGACTTAATTTCAGCTCATTTCAGCAGTTCACTTCATCTCTATTCAGTTTAGCTTCATTCAGTTCAGCTCTTGTCTTCACAAATTAACACTTACTTAAGTTCAGTTCATTAAGTTCAAGTTCAGTGAAGTTCATCTCAATTCAGTTCAATTCAGCTTCATTCAGTTCATGCTTCAGCTCTTCTCTTCACAAATCAACTCTTACTTAGATCAGTTCAGCTCCATTAAGTTCAGTTTAGTTTAAATCTATTAAGTTTAGTTCAGTTCAGATAACTTCAGTCCAAAAGAACACGGTCGTAGTATAAGTTAGGAGTATACATTTATCTAACTAATTAACTATCTTGTCAATTTATAATTTTATACATATTAAAATTTATAATTGCAGTACATTTTGTGATATTCGTCTCTCTCGTGTATGATTTACGTATTTCATATCTTAATTTAAGTTTCTTGAGTTCTAAAATAAAATCTCGAGAAACCCGATTTATGGATAAATTTATATTTTTTTAACTATTGTTACTTTGTTAGTATATAGTTGTATTTGAGTAAGATGTTGGTGCAAGCAAAGTATTAGGATCGAGATCGACTCAAGACTAGTTCAAGTTCAAATTTTACCAAGCTCAATTCGAGCTTATAGAATTCAAAGGATACATGAGTCGGATGATTTATAATCTTCTTTAGTCAAATAATATTTGTTTCTGATAGTATTTAAGTTTATTTTACATATACATATGTAGGGTGGGATAGAATGGACATTTGATGGAACTCGAATGATAGATCATTAGTTAAAAATATATCAATAATTAATAAAATTAATTATAATTAGATAATAACTAATGTCAATTCGAGTTATCTTAATGTTCAATAGAGATTGAAATATTACCTGAGAAAAAAATTAAAATCGTTTCAAAGAAGAAAATCAAAATATTCAATATTTATAAATTATAATAAAAACCCAATCCCTTGACATCCGATTCGAATATGGCCCAACCCGAATCTCATCTGCTCCGATATTGACCCGACTCGAATCTCACCTGCTCCAATATTGACCAAACTCGAACCTGCACTAAACCGAAATATGTACAACCGATTAAAAGCGATAACTGAATCTAACCTGAACTAAACCGAGCTGGAATCGAAATTAAAAGTTAACCGAAAGAACCCGATCCGAAAGAACCCGATCCGAAAGAACCCGATCCGAAACTGATCCGATTGACCCGTTTGCCACCTCTATCTAACACTGATAAAAACTGAATGAATGTTCTCAAAACCTAGCATACGTTATATAGAATACAACGTAGTTCTTATTGCCAAAACCTAACTACTATGGGCCTGCTTATTCTCGATCTTTTAGTTCACGCAGATTAGCGGCTTGGTCGATCGACCACTGAGGCTGGTCGATCGACGGGTAAGCTCTGAACAGTGGCTCCTGGAAGTCGTGGTATGGTCGATCGACCATAGGTAGCGGTCGATCGACTGCTTTAGTTGATACTTGACTTCTAAATTCTCGTGGATTTGTCTTTCGGACCTCGAAATGCGCACCAAGCTCGTTCCTTGAGTAAATACTTTACGTCAAATGCAGTGCAAGGTACTCGGGGACGGATTTGGCTCAAAATCTACTCATTTCCGCATAAATCTACAATATTACATAAAAATACGAAAGTAGACGAAATGGGGCAAATAGTAGCCTTAAACTACATAAATGAGCTCTGAAATGCGTGTTATATAGGGTGTAAAACATCATATAATTAACACGCATCAAACTTCCCCAAACCAAAGCCTTGCTTGTCCCCAAGCAAGAACTAGACTCGATCCTAAAAACCTAATGGAACGAGTTCAATCTCAGAGCGAAATGCACAAGTAAAGCCTAAACCAATTTAATGCAACAACCAACAATCAATTAGAAATGAGAATCATGCAAACGAGTTATGTAGTCGTCAAAAACTGCTGAACCGTCAACTATAGAGACTTATCAAATTGGACTCTCACGAGTCGCTCAAATCACTCAATAAATACAGGTGAATATATGTGAAAGATAGAAAGAATTCATTTTGTTAGTGACACTCACCTAACTACGACCTATAAGAACATGCCTGCAATATAATATAAAAGTAATCTCTACAACCGTACATATGCATTCCAACCGAACAAATGACCATGACACATGCCGAGGTAAATATGGATATGTGAGGCAATGGGCAAGAAGGGCAAAACATTTATGGGAATGTGGGGGTACAGGTGATCAAGCTAGTACCGTAACAAAACCATATGACAATATCCAATTCTTTCTCAAACTTTAATTGACACGGTGCTATAGCAAGCACAAAACTCACAATCTCCGTAGTAATCAATCAACTCACTCCCCATAAGATACAAATGAAACATGGGAGCAAAAATCGCCATTTGAATAAAGACTTGAATCATGCGAATTGATTTCTTTTCTTCTCGGGCATAGGTCGATCGACCAAGTAGAGCATGTGGGATTTATCTATATGCATCCCTTTAATTTTAAGGATTATAACGAATTATAAGATGATTAATGCTAGTCATCAAATGAATTACATAAACAAAACGTAAAGGATCAAGAAATAACCTTCGGTCCTAGCTTTTATGGTCTATGAACAATATCGCAATGATATTCTCCTATCAGTTGCACCCAAGATGCTCCGAGAAATGCCCTTTGATTTTGCTAGAATCGATCCCTAAAATTTTCTGTAAAATTCGGGTTTTTTGTGTGTTTTTCGTTTAGATGAGAGGCAAGAATGAGTAGTAAAAATTAGGTTTGAAAATCAACTCCCTCTAACCTACTTAAACCGTGAATTAGATAGTAATAGGGTAGATGTTTTCTTCCTTATTTTCGACCCATATAACCGAAACTAATAAGGATTAAAATCCTTATTTTCGGTTATTCCAAAAATGTATAAAATGTGTAAATTGTCATCTAGTGAGGATCGAACCCATGACCTCTTGGTTTGAGTACCCTCACTATTACCACTATGACACATTCATCTTGTTGATATTAAATATAACCGATTACATTTAATTACAAATTAACAGATTAATTCGTCCAAGCTAACATTACATACGTTTAATTAAATATAACTTATTATATTCAATTTACGAATTGTGATTAATTAAGTCTCAACTAATATTATTTAATCTTCATTAAATAATTGTCTCATCAACACATTGACTAACTGTTTAGTCATGTAAGGCATCAATGTGATTATATTTCTATAACCACATCTCTCAAACACATCCTATAGGTGTGACCTTTAGGGACCAGTTGATCACCGCCATCTGTATGATAATAACGTCAAACTTTCTAGCAAGCCAACCGTTATTAGGTAATCGTTAATCAACTGATTAAAATACGAAGTATACCCTTGTGAACCTGTAAGAGATTTACAAATGTTATCACACTAATTTGTGGAGGACACAAGCTCCAACAAACTCCCACTTGTCCTCACAAGTGTATGTGCGATAACCGATTCTCATATCCTAAAATTTCTCCCACTCAATGTAAAACAATTTGCAAATCCGTATTCACAAAGGTCGTATTTTACAAGCGATCATTATCAAGAGTGGTTTCCCCGACTAGAGAGTAACTTAACCGATAAACGAATCAACATTGGAGCATGGCCATGCATTTCGATTACAACTCCTCGAGTGGCCCCGAGAAATAACTATACCGATAAGGGTTGGATATTTTCCTCAACTCGAATCCCGCCGATGTAAGCACAAAGTATGAAATGACCCGAAAAAATCTACTTAGCCTCCGATTCTGGCAGACCGTGAGAAAGAAACCAAAGTCACCCAAAAACTGCAAAAATCTCAAGAGACAGTCGATAGTCAAAAGAATCGACTCTAGGAACACAATGGATGTCCTATCCACGACCTGGCACTGAATGTTTTTAAACATTTAGGACTCCATTACGTTGTCACAAAAAGTTGTCCTACCAGGCATCGTTATAATCTCGCATCTGTGATCGATCAGTCAACCGTTTGACTTATGGCTCGTTGAACCCACCATCAATCGACTGCACAATATAATATCCGGAGTTATCAGCTCACATTGGCGATTACGGACCAAAAACGAATATAATGTAATTCAGTTCACTTTGTGGCGTTCAATGTTGTCAGTACAATCCACATGAAAAACAAAATATTATATTAAAACGATGAAGTTATAAATAGTATATGAAAAAGATAACGTATCGAATTCATAATCAATTACTATAACTCCGGTACACGTTTAATTCTCATGAAAATAACGTGCCCTCCATGCTTATCATATTTCAATGGCTCAGTAGTAGAATCTGCTACAACTTCCTGTTTGGAACTATTCCAGCTAACCGCAGCACCATTAAGAGTAAAAACGAATCTAGACTGAGATTTCTAATCATCTCTATCCGTTTGGAAGGTAGCATCTGCACAACCGATTGCGCATAGCTTAGTATTGCCTCCATAAGTCAATACCCTATCCTTAGTCCTCCGTAGGTACTTGAGGATATTTTTAACAGCTATCCAGTGTGTTTCACCTGGATTCTTTTGGTACCGACTCGTCATACTCAATGCATATGACACGTATGGACGTGTGTATATCATGGCATACATGATTGATCCTATTGCAGATGCATAAGGAACACGACTCATGCGCTCAATCCCTTCAGGCGTCGTGGGTGACTGAGACTTGCTCAACTGCATCCCATACGTTATTGGAAGGTTCCCCTTCTTGGAGTTGGTCATGCTGAACCTCTCAAGAATCTTATCCAAATAAGACTCCTGACTTAGTGATAACGTCCGTCGTGATCTATCTCGGTAGATACGGATTCCCAAGATGCGTTGTGCCTCACCCAGATCTTTCATCTGGAAATGGTTCTTCAACCATTCTTTAACCGAAGATAAGAGAGGAATGTCATTCCCAATCAAGAGTATGTCATCAACATACAATATCAAGAATACAATCTTGCTCCCACTCGACTTGATATATAAGCATGGTTCTTCGACCGATCGAGTGAAACCATACTTTTTTTATCACCTGGTCGAAACGATGATTCCAACTCCGAGAAGCTTGCTTAAGTCCATAAATGGAACGCTTAAGCTTGCATACTTTCTTAGGATGTTCAGGATCTATGAAACCTTCGGGTTGCACCATGTACAACTCTTCCTCCAAATAACCGTTTAAGAAGGCGGTTTTCACATCCATTTGCCAAATTTCATAGTCATGAAATGCGACAATCGCTATGATTATCCGAATGGAACGTAACATGACTACGGGTGCAAAAATTTCATCATAATGCAATCCGTGCACTTGAGTGAAACCTTTTGCCTCAAGTCGTGCCTTATAGGTATCTGGTTGTGCGTCTATAGAATGCTTTATTTTGTAAAGCCATTTACACTGTAGAGGTTGTACCTTATTAGGTAAATCAACTAGATCCCATACGTTATTCTCATACATGGAGTCCATCTCGGATTGCATGGCTTCGAGCCATAGCTTTGAGTCGGAACAGGCCATAGCACCTTTATAGGTAGCGGGTTCATTACTCTCAAGGAGTAAAACGTCATTCTCCTCGACCATACCAATGTATCTGTCCGGAGGATTAGAGACTCTACCCGACCTCCTAGGTTCCTCAGGAATATGAACTGTGTCATCAGTTGGAGGAACAACTTCCTCCATCCGTTCCTCGGTTGTTGGTTCTGAAATCTCCGACAGCTCGAAGGTTCTATTACTCGTCTTGTTCTCGAGAAATTCTTTCTCTAAGAACGTCGCACTTGCCGCAACAAAAACTCGATGTTCGGTAGGCGAATAGAAGTAATGACCAAATGTTCCTTTTGGATAACCTATAAAGTATGTCTTGACCGAGCGCGGGCCGAGCTTATCCTCGTGTCTCCACTTGACATAAGCCTCACAGCCCCAAACCCGAATAAAGGACAAGTTAGGGACCGTTCCCTTCCACATTTCATATGGAGTCTTGTCGACAGCTTTAGTCGGACTTCGGTTAAGTATAAGAGCAGCTGACAAAAGAGCAAAACCCCATAATGAATCAGGCACTACCGTGTGACTCATCTTGGATCGAACCATATCAAGTAAGGTTCGATTTCTCCGTTCGGACACACCATTTAATTGAGGTGTTCCAGGTGGAGTTAACTGCAAAACAATTCCACAGTGTTTAAGGTGTTGATCAAACTCATTTGAAAGATATTCGCCACCCCGATCTGAACGGAGTGCTTTAACCTTTCTACCCAGTTAGTTTTGTACCCTGTTCTGGTATTCCTTGAATTTCTCAAAGGACTCACTTTTATGCTTCATTAAGTAGACATATCCGTATCTACTTAAATCGTCCGTGAAAGTGATAAAATATCTATACCCATCTCTAGCGGTAATTGACATAGGTCCACAAACATCAGTATGTATGAGTCCTAATAGGTCACTAGCGCACATTCCAACACCTTTGAAGCAAATTCGAGTCATCTTGCCAATGAGGCATGATTCACACGTGCCATATGTAGAAAAATCGAATGCGGGAATAGTCCCATTATCGACGAGTTTCTTCACGCGTTTCTCATTTATGTGTCCCATTCGACAATGCCATAGATAGGTTTGATCTTTGTCACCAACCTTTATTTTCTTATTATTCACGTGTAATACTTCCGTGGTTTGATCTAAAATGTAAATTCAGTTTATGGAAACTGCTTTGCCACAAATCATTTCATTAAAAAGAAAATACAGCTATTATCTTTTATTGAAAATGCATAATCGTCTATATCGAGTACGGAAATAGAAATGATGTTCTTAGATAAACTAGGTACATAGTAACAGTTATTTAAAAATAACTCAAAACCACTAGGGAGTTGGATTACGTATGTTCCCTTCGAGACTGCAGCAACTCGTGCTCCATTCCCGACTCGCAGGTCCACATCACCCTTTTCGAGAGGTATGATGTTTTTTAGGTCCTGCAAATTATTACACAGATGAGAACCACAACCAGTATCAAGTACCCAAGTTCCAAAACTTGTATGGTTAATCTCAATCATATGAATATAAGATGACATACCAACAGGAACGACGCGGCCTGCTTTGATGTCCTCACGGTAGACGGGACAGTTCCTCTTCCAATGTCCAGTCTTGTGACAATGGTGGCACTCAATGTTACCGCCCTTGCTCTTTGCCTTGCCCTGTGAGCCACTAGTCTCACCGGGTCCACTCTTACCGTTTCCTGGCTTCTTAAGCTTTGGCTCACCTACAGCTAGGTCGCCATGAGTCTTGCCCTTACCTTTACCCTTGTTGAAAATCGTGAGAACATCCTGCTTCACACTCCCACTCAATTTCATATCCTTCTCGGTCTGTACGAGAAGGGAGTGTAGCTCATGAGGACACTTTTTCAAGTCATTCATGTAGTAGTTCGCCCTGAAAAGGGCAAAACCATCATGAAGAGAATGAAGCATTCGGGCAATGACAATGCTCTCACTGATTTTGCAATCAAGAGCCTCCAGCTTTTTCGACATTCTCAATCATGTGAAGAATGTGTGGGCTAACCGGTTGGCCCTTCTGGAGTTTCGCATCAAAGAAGCGACATGTATGCTCATATGCAACGATTCTCGGTGCCTTTGAGAACTCGTTAGTGAGCGTGGTGAAAATCTTGTTTGCACCCTGAGCAATGAAGCGTCTCTGCAAATTGGTTTCCATTGCAAAGATGAGTACGTTCTTTATCGCACCCGCTTCCATAACGAAGTCACTATAAGCGAGTGACTCGTTGACTCCTACTTTGGGGCCTGGGTTGACCGGTATTGGCTCAGTTAAGTACTTGAGCATACCGTCAGCAATGGCAGCATTCCGTAGTGCCGCCTCCCAGTCCGCAAAGTTGGACCCATCATTCTTCAGTCGCGTGGACTGATTCATGTGGTCCATGAAAGCTTTCAGCCAGGACTCGCGTCCAAGTGTGGCACTAGGCATTGGGATTGCGTTATTTCCAGCCATTTCGTTGTAACAGTATTATGAAAATAAACGTGTTCTACACTGCGAGAAGAAGAATAAAAAATAATAAGCTTGTGCATCGTTTATATTTTTAAGTCTAATGAACTACTGTCATAACGTGAAGACTCAAAACATTTATACAATTGACCTCCCTCAAGAATTATATAAATGATCCCAAGACTCAATTCTCTATAAATTGATAAGCTAACCTTTTCGCTAATTCTACCGTTAGAATTCTTGGTCGATAAATTTCTGTAAATTCTATCTTTAGTCCATCAAATCACGAGAAACTCTTCGGACTATGATGTTGAAGTAAACTAAGTCAACACAAACTACTTACCCAACGTAGAAGGGGTCATATTATGCCTACCGACGAAGAAGGGATTCATAGTTGTTTGCCCTTATTCCGTTTTAGAGGAAGATCCCATCAACTTTATTTTAATTCACTTTAAGTGAACTAATATCTAGCATGCGTGAATGAATAAACTAAGATGATGGCTTAATAAACATGTGACATCTGTATGTCTATGAAAACTAACATACAACCTATGTGTGTCAATTTTCATGCATTTAAGTAGTAGGTGGTTTGGTTTTAGGCGGAATATGATGCATAAACTATCATGTGAATGAAGAGCAATAGGAATGAAAACGTAAAAAACAATAAAAGTCCTAGTGTGGCCTATCCTATCAAAATGAACAATAAATACAAGTTTGGAATCCATCCTTGGACCCGAGAAGCTTGTCTTGATGTTCCATCTTGATCCATGTAGCGGGAGTGAGCTCCAATCTCCATCTTTAGTCTTCTTCGAAAAATTACAATAAATAAAATTTGCATAATAAACCTATTTATTACATTCTAATTTCAAAACCCAAAAACTAAAGAAAAGTAAAGGAGATTCGAGATCTCATAATTACATAAAAAATCATGTTTCCTTCATTACGAAAACATAATTTGACTAAGGCCACACTAAGTATTACAAATTACAACCGATTGCAAAAAAAAAAATACGTAAATTAAATTCATTCAATCGATTCATTCAACAAAAATTAAAATGCATCAACTAAAAATAAATTAAACATACAAGACATAATTCTTTAATTATGTAGATTAATTTTATCCAAACCACTTATTTAATTGATCAAATTAAGTGACAATTCCTCAATTAATCACATTAATTTTAATCTTAATTCATATTAAACTTGTAATATGAATTTAATCCATCAATATTTTAAACTGCTTTAAAATAATTAGGTATCTTTATATGTGAACCTTTTCACTACAATTAATCATACATTAAAATGTATAATTATAATCATTGGCCAAAATGAACAAAAAAAAAAATTTCCTTTAAAATTTTTCTCGGCAAAACCGAAAACAGCCCAAAAAAAACCTTTTTCTCGGTTTTTCAGCAAAAACCGAAAAGAAAAAACAAATTTTTTTTTTAAACTGCTGAACGTGAACAGTAACCGAAGCGAAAAAAAAAACAGTAGCATCCCCCCTTTTTTTTTTCTTTCACGGCATTCAAGAACAAAAATGAAACCAAATTTTCTTAATGCATTCGGCTACAAAAACAGCCCGTAAAATAGAAAACAAAAGATGAACAAAAATCGTTTATGGTTGCTATTAGAACAAGATTAGCATATGAGTTAATGAAACATGATTGACCGTATATGCTAAAAACTATATAGCAAAAACAAATTTTTATATCATCAACAAGGCGATTCCATTTACATTTTAACTTAATCTTCATTAAATCAAACATCTACCAATTCTTCATATAATTATTTTAACTGATTAAAACAACAATATGAAAAATAAAATGGAAATCGCATCAAGAAAAAAAAACAAAAACCGGCTGCTCAAAAAAAAATTCCAATCGGCATAAAGAAAAAGTTTTCCAGCCGTGCCATTTTTTTTTTCTTTTTTTTTCGAAACCCTAAAAATAGTTTACATCCAATTTTATGAAAATCATCAAAATAAAATTTGTGGCCTTGGCTCTGATACCACTTGTGGGATTTATCTGTATGCATCCCTTTAATTATAAGGATTATAACGAATTATAAGATGATGAATGCTAGTCATAAAATGAATTACATAAACAAAACGTAAAGGATCAAGAAATAACCTTCGGTCCTAGCTTTTATGGCCTATGAACAATATCGCAATGATATTCTCCTATCAGTTGCACCCAAGATGCTCCGAGAAATGCCCTTTGATATTGCTAGAATCGATCCCTCAAATTTTCTGTAAAATTCGGGTTTTTTTGTGTTTTTCGTTTAGATGAGAGGCAAGAATGAGTAGTAAAAATTAGGTTTGAAAATCAACTCCCTCTAACCTACTTAAACCGTGAATTAGGTTAGTAATAGGGTAGATGTTTTCTTCCTTATTTTCGGCTCATATAACCGAAACTAATAAGGATTAAAATCCTTATTTTCGGTTATTCCAAAAATGTATAAAATGTGTAAATTGTCATCTAGTGAGGATCGAACCCATGACCTCTTGGTTTGAGTACCCTCACTATTACCACTATGACACATTCATCTTGTTGATATTAAATATAACCGATTACATTTAATAAGAATTAACAGATTAATTCGTCCAAGCTAACATTACATACATTTAATTAAATATAACTTATTATATTCAATTTACGAATTGACAGTTAATTCGTCTCAACTAATATTATTTAATCTTCATTAAATAATTGTCTCATCAACACATTGACTAACTGTTTAGTCATATAAGGCATCAATGTGATTATATTTCTATAACCACATCTCTCAAACACATCCTATAGGTGTGACCTTTAGGGACCAGTTGATCACCGCCATCTGTATGATAATAACGTCAAACTTTCTAGCAAGCCAACCGTTATTAGGTAATCGTTAATCAACTTATTAAAATACGAAGTATACCCTTGTGAACCTATAAGAGATTTACAAATGTTATCACACTAATTTGTGGAGGACACAAGCTCTTATGGGAATGCGGGGGTACAGGTGATCAAGCTAGTACCGTAACAAAACCATATGACAATATCCAATTCTTGCTCAAACTTTAATTGACACGGTCCTATAGCAAGCAGAAAACTCACAATCTCCGTAGTAATCAATCAACTCACTCCCCATAAGATACAAATGAAACATGGGAGCAAAAATCGCCATTTGAATAAAGACTTGAATCATGCGAATTGATTTCTTTTCTTCTCGGGCATAGGTCGATCGACCAAGTAGAGCAGTCGATCGACTGCATTAAACAGTACAACACTCTTTTTTTCTTTTTCGAATCATTTTTCTTCTTTTTTTTTTTTTTTTCTTTGTTCCTTTCTTTCTTTCCTTTTTCCAACTTCCCAACTTCATCTCAAAATGAGCATATGCCACCAAAAACGTAGTAACAATCCCAAAATCTAAACTACTAGCTTGACAAGGGCAGGCTAAATGTAGGATGTAGTAAACGGGACAAAAAGGCTATTTTTGGCAGTGTGGAGCTTATGGGTAAGACAAGAAAAAGGGGACCTCTACCACATGTGTCAACAAACCACAAACCGAATGCACACAGGTATTAAGCAGATTAAGTTCATATTTATGCATATTGATATAACATGTCTCATAAGGAGTAACTACTCACATCCTAGATAAACTGGTCATAGATGACACCAGTTATGGGCTCTAAATCTCAGAAAATGATGTAGTTTGCCAAATTTCTAAGTCAAGTCTCAAATCCAGCAAATAAATTAACGAAAACTCGTAGACTATGCGATTGATTCTACTAATAACATGTCAATTAGCAAGGCTTAGGCGATAAAACAGATGCAAATGCAATGTCATCATTGAAATACTACCGCTCTGGCTCAACCTATATGCTAAAATAAACGTGCAATTTTTTTGAATTTGTTGAAATTTTTCAATTTTTTTTTTTGAATTTTCTGTAAATATGGAGAAATTAAACAACAATGCAAGACAAAATGTAAACGTGAATGCAAAAACATATGAGATGCGACGCAAAACCCTTCCCCAAACCAAATCGCACAATGTCCCCATTATGCAAAATCATGCAATGAAGAAAAGGAAAACGGGAACTTGCGAGAAAATTAAGTAAATAAGAAATGAAGTAAGGACAGGAACTCACAAGACTTTAAGCGCAGGAAAAGGAAACCTCCCCAAACCAGCGTGAGCTAGGAGGTTTCAAAGAGCTAAGCGATGCTACCAATAGGTACCTGAAAAGACAACAAATACCACGCATAAAACCAAGAAAACAATTTTGAAGCGATGATTATGTGCAAAAATAAGAAAATAGAAGAAATCAGAAATATGGCGGAAAATAAAGTGGAGTAGTAAACTCTCTCAATTCCGCAGATCGACCAAACACAGCAGGGGAGAGGTCGTGAACAGGTACAGCAGTGCAGGATGGTCGATCGACTACATTACCCAGTCGATCGACCAGAGTGAACATGAACAGAAGCTCCTGGAAGTCGCACCTCAGTCGATCGACCAGGGTAGGCGGTCGATCGACTAGAAATACTGCTGTAACTTTCTGATTTCTTCGAATTATCTCGAGAACTTGAGCTAGTATGGTCTATAATCCTGCATACACACATAATACCGCGCCAAAAATTGCGCAAAACCCAAAGTAACGGTATAAAGTACTAAAAATCCTAAGCAAACTTAAAATGCGAAGTCTCGCGCACACAAAACAATAAAAAGTTCAACGAAAGCAATAAAGTGTATTGTTTTTGAAAAAGTCTTAATCAACTAATAGTTGATCAAGAATGGCCACGGAATGACCCACTTGGTCGACTTCTGGCTACAAGAGGTAGCCTCAATAGTGCTCATCTTCTCAGCTGCACTCCTCTCAGCTCCAGCGTCCGCAGAACTCAACGGATCAGCATGTCGCACATCTTCCCACTCAATGACCTCTTCGGACTCCTCGGAATCCAGATCAGACTCCGTTGCTTTGACTGGCTCATCTTCGGGCTCCTCATCCGTGCCATAGCTAAGGCATCCTAGACCGCCTCTTTGAACTATTGGCTCCTTCACAGCTAGAGCGACATGTGGCTCTTCCTTCCCCAAACCAGCTCCTGCAATGTCTAAAACAGAAGAATCTTCCTCCACTTTGCTCCCAGTTTGGGGCGGAGGTGTCACAACAGGAGTAGGGACAGGGATAGGCATATCAGGAAGTATAAAATAAGATTTCTTTTCAGAAACCGTATTGCAAGTGACGGGCCACATGGGGTCTTTCTTCCTAGCCGTCTGGGCAAAGACAATGGAGTGCTTCCCTACCTTAAAGGTCAAAGTACCCGAACCAACATCAATAACTACACCAGCAGTGTGCAGGAATGGTCTACCTAGAATAATAGGAATGTGGGCATCTTCGGGCATATCAAGTACTATGAAGTCAACAGGGAAGAAGAACTTCCCTATTTGCACGGGAATGTCCTTTAAGACTCCTATTGGCTGGACCGCAGAGCGATCAGCCATCTGTACTGTCATGTTCGTGACTGCAAACCTATTCAACTTTAATTTCCTAGCAAGGCTCAAGGGCATTACACTAATACTGGCTCCTAGGTCACATAAGGCTTTTTCAATAGGAAAGGTGCCAATATTACATGGGACTGAAAACCTACCCGGGTCTTCTAGCTTAAGGGGTGCAGTATGGGTCAAATAAGAGCATGATTCCTCAGTGAGTGCGACAGTGTGCACAGTTTCAAGTGACTTCTTTTTTTGATAAGAGTTGCTTCATGAATTTCATATAAGCAGACACTTGATTGACTAACTCAAGAAAAGGAACTTGTACGTTTAAGCTACGAATAACATTTTCAAATTTATTAAACGATACCTATTCCTTCGTCGACACCAATCTCTCCGGATAGGGGGCTGAAAGTAGCAACTTAGCCCTCTCCTCTAAATCTCTCATGACGGCATCGGTGGATTTAGGCTGAAAATCCACCACCTTCTCCTTGTTGTAGCTTGACCTTTCTTCAAACCGTCTTAAATGTGAGCCATTAATCGATAATGGGTCGTACTTCGGAACCGGAATGGACCCATCAACAGTTGGGTCTGGCCTCAATATTTTCGGGGCAGTAGTACCTCGAAACAAGTGGTCCCTCAAGTTATCGGGCATCGGAGGACGAAAAGAATCACTATCAGCAGCACTGTCAGTCGATCGACCAGGTTGGTCAGTCGATCGGCCGACTTCTACGAGAACAGTGAGCTTCGGTTGTCGCGGACGATCGATCGATCGGGTATGTCAGTCGATCGACTGACATACCTTCTGATCGTCTTTTTCTTGTTTTTGTTCGTCACAGCCTTCTCCTTGCTTGGTTCCGCCTCATCCTTTTCAGTGACGTCCTCAACCATAATGGGCCCATCAAGGGTAGACCCACTCCTCAAGGTAATTGCATTTAAGGTCTCCTTTTGATCAGTTTGAGTCGATAAATGTCCCGGAGCTCGAGTTGTATTCTTGCTAGCCAATTGGGCAATTTGGCTCTCCAACATCTTCATCCCGGCCTCTCTAGCTTGGGATTCTTTCAGCAACAAGTTCTTCAGTTCGGCAAACTCAGAATTTTGGGATTGTTGTTGCTGCTGAGGAACATAAGGAGGCTTTTGGAATTGTTGTTGCTTATGTGGGGGCACATAATTCTGCTGCTGCTGCTACTGTGGAGGTTGAGTTGGATTTAAGACATTTTGGCTACTCCACCTCAAGTTTGGATGGACATTTGGCTCATAGTAGGTGTTTGTCTGCCTATAATGTTGAAAGGCAGCGCAGGACTCAAAGGGATTAGGACAGTTGTCTGAAACATGTCCCTCAGCTCCACATCTTTTGCAGACGAAAGGACCGTCTGAAACAACATTCACATGGTAGATCCCTCCTTTTGAAGCTCCTCCCAACTCGTACTTATCAAATCTCGCTGTAAGAGCCTCTAATGCAGCTACAGAAGGAGATTCAGCAGCTCTCCTTTGATTTCCCCTGGAATTTCCATACTCAGCTTTGTGGGTGGCCAAGTCATCAATGATCTTCCACCCCTTAGTTTCTCCCATATTCTCCTAGAATCGGCCACTGGCTGCCGCATCCAGGATAGCCCTCTGATCGTCATAGAGCCCATTGTAGAACTGATTGCATAGGCTCTATTTTTCAAACCCGTGATGCGGAATGGTTCGCACCAGCTTCTTGAAACGGACCCATGCCTCGTGAAAGTTCTCATCAGGATCCTTTTTAAAGCTTGTGATCTGAGCTCTAATAACATTTGTCTTCGAGGTAGAGAAATATTTCTTGTAGAATGCCAAGGCCAAAGAATTCCAATCGGTGATCCCATTAGCAGCTCGATCCAGGTCTCTATACCACTCCCTTGCAGCATCGCGGAGTGAGAATATAAACATCGTCTCCTTCACCTGGTCCTGGGTCATACCGGTCGGCGGGGGTATAGAGCAGCAATAATTGATAAATATCTCTATATGCTTGGCTGCATCTTCATTTGCAGCTCCCCCGAATTGGTTTCTCTCAACCAAGTTGATATAAGAAGGCTTCGATTCGAATTTCCTATCAGCTCCCGGTAATTCAAACCCCTTGTATAGATTTGCAGCTGTCGGCTCAGAGTGACTTGCTATAGTTGCTTCTTCAGCCATCTGTAGAAAATATGGAGAAGTAACGGTCTCAGCTGATGAAGTAGAAATAGGTGATGAAGGTGGGTCCTCCTCGAACAGCTCGTTCTCGTAGTAACTAGACAGAGTACTCAGCTCTTCCTCTGTCGGCAAAATCCTAGATGATCGTCTCAACTCGCGCAAAGTCTTCTCAATCTCAGGATTGAACGGTACTAATTCACCACCCTGTGACCTGCGCATAAGAGGAAACTACAAAAAGAATATGAGAATAGTTTAAGGAACAAATGTCCCTTAAACTAAGAAGCAGACTAAAATAAAACAACTAAAAATTAGAACAATTGCCTCTCCGACAACGGCGCCAAAATTTGATACCAGTCGTTGTAAGTACCAAAAATAATATTTATAAACCTATTAAAACTAACAGAAGCTAGTGGTAACAGGGTCGAACCACAGAGAGGCATATATAATTATTAGTTGTCTAATTTCAGTCCAAGGTAACAATGATGTGGGGGTTTGATTGAATTGGTCTATAACTAATGGCAACAAAAGACAATAAACTAAATAGACGGATGAAACAGATATTAAAATGGGTGCAAGGATGGTCGGTTCACTATAGTTTCGGTGGCTGCAAACTAGGTAGGTCTAAAACAAATACGTGAGACGGGAAAATAAGAGGTCCTCCCGGTCCACTCTCACAGGTAGCATCTTTCGATCTCACTACAGGTCCCTAATATCACTAATACTAACTTTCGTTCTGAAAAGTGACTAAAAGGTCTAAACTAACTTATCTTTCGATCTCGCTAATCTAGTCGTCTAAATTAGATAGGCTATCTCGCTTCCCTATATTTCGATCTTTTTTGGGTCGATCAAATCCTAGACATTCAACTAGTCGCGTGCACTCGATTCGTCAAACATAGAAATTAAATTAATTAAAACGAAGCATATCTCATGAGGCCAGTCGATCGACCAGGGTAGGCGGTCGATCGACCGTGGTGCGATTCAGGGTTCCCTATTCTAATGCCGCCTAACCTACATTTCCCCTACATCCTAGCACGAATAATTTAGCTACTCATGATATTGATAAAAACAACAACAATATTAACGAAATAAACTACTGAATTCATGCTTAAATTAACGGAACAAAAGATTAGCATAAAACAATAATTATGGCTTCGGGAAACTAATCTATCAATTCTAGCTACAAACAAAATAAGCAATAAAACTGAAATAGTGAATAAAGGAATACCAGTAGAAGAATTGTAGGAAAAAAAAGATCAGAAAACCGAATGCCGATGTAACTTTTATTGAAAGAAATATTTGTAAACTAAAGAACCCTAACAAATTTCGTGATCTAACACTGATGAAAACTGAATAAACGTTCTCAAAACCTAGCATACGTTATATAGAATACAACGTAGTTCTTATTGCCAAAACCTAACTACTATGGGCCTGCTTATTCTCGATCTTTTAATTCACGCAGATTAGCGGCTTGGTCGATCGACCACTGAGGCTGGTCGATCGACTGGTAAGCTCTGAACAGTGGCTCCTGGAAGTCGTGGTATGGTCGATCGACCATAGGTAGCGGTAGATCAACTGCTTTAGCTGATACTTGACTTCTAAATTCTCGTGGATTTGTCTTTCGGACCTCGAAATGCGCACCAAGCTCGTTGCTTGAGTAAATACTTTACGTCAAATGCAGTTCAAGGTACTCGGGGACGGATTTGGCTCAAAATCTACTCATTTCCGCATAAATCTGCAATATTACATAAAAATACGAAAGTAGACGAAATGGGGCAAATAGTAGCCTTAAACTACATAAATGAGCTCTGAAATGCGTGTAAAATAGGGTGTAAAACATCATATAATTGACACGCATCAATGAGTTAAGATATAACAGAAACCTCTTACATAAAAAAAACATCACGCTGGCAGTCCGCAAAATAGTCAACCGACAGTGGACTTTAGTCGATCGACTTTTTCAACTTGGACACTCATTATTTTTAGTCGATCGACTAGCTATTTCAGTCAATCAAATTTTTTCACAAACCTGCTTCTTAAATTTACTCGATCAACTATCAATTCAGTCGACCGACTTTTTTCACCATATGCACGCAACGTGTTTTCCTCCTTTTCGTGCGTAATAGTCGTAAATTTGAACTGCCTTGAAGTAATACCTCAAAGATCCATCAAAATTGTCCACAAAAGGCAGAAAACGCACGCAAAAATTTCAAGAGCACTTGGTGACAGAACCTAAACTAAAAAGCAATAAAAGCGCACACACACACACACACGAATTAAAGAGTTCATTACAAAAAGTATACAATCCGGGTTGCCTCCCGATCAGCGCTGGTTTTTAAGGTCCCGCTCGACCCTTGTTACCTCAATTTTCAGGCTCAGAAATGGGGTCGAAGTACAGCAACTCGACCACTCAACAAAGTTATTGGTCCCATAGTAATGCTTTACTTGGTGACCATTTACCTTAAACATGGCTCCCGCAGAGTTTTCTAGCTCAACTGACCAAAATTTGGAAACAAACGTTACCGTATAAGGGCCACTCCACCTGGATTTCAGCTTACCAGGGAAAAGACGGAGTCGGGCATTTGAACAGTAGCACCTTCTCCCCAACTTGAAACTCGCGCGGGATGATCCTCTTATCATCTCTTGGTCTTCTCCTTATATATACGGGCAGTGTCATAGGCATTCAGCCTAAATTCCTCTAACTCATCTAACTGCAACAAACGTTTCTCACCACACAGTTTAGAATCAAAATTAAGCTCACAAATTGCCCACCATGCTTTATGCTCTAACTCCACAGGCAACTGACAGGACTTACCATAGACTAAAGTATACGGCGATGCACCAATCGGTGTCTTAAATGCAGTCCTATATTGTAACATCCCGTAAATTTGAAGACCTTTATTATATTTTAAAAGTAATATTTTAATCTATTTTAATTTTATATAAATTTATTTGAAATAAAATTTATTTGATAAAATATAATCTTATTTTATTTTGAAGAAATGTAATTATTTTTGATAGTTTAGAAATGTTTAAAAGTGATTTAAACTATATTTAAACCTTTTTCCCTTGATAAAATAGATTTCGGATAAAAGTCGTAAAATTGGGATTTTCCCATTTCTTACGGTTGTTGGGTAAACGAGTTTGGATATTGGGAATATGAGTACTTAATATTTTAGTAAAATCGTGTTTAAGAACTTTAATTTTCTCGGAAATCGCGTTCGACGAATATTTCTAATTTCCGTCGAAACGAACCAAAACGTAAACAATTGAAACTCACCCAAACACCCTACCCCAAACCATGCACCCTCCATCCTCCATGGGTCTCCTGTTCATCTTTTATTTCCTCCATAATTCACTCTCTCTCTTCCTTTCATCAAACACCAAAAATCTATCAAAATAACCTCCTTACAATCCCTACATCCTTCATAAATCATTCATTTATCCACCAAATCTCATAAAAATTATATATTTGTAATCCTCTCTTCAATCCTCATCTACTAGTAAGATTTATTTTCATTTCCCCCAATTTTGTTTTAAGACTCATCTTTTAGGGATTCGAATTTAAAGCTTAATAATTGTGTTTTTGTTGTTCTTATAGGTGAAGAATTTGAAGAGAGTTAGGTGACTCATATGTTGTTGAAGATGAAGAGTAATTTTGGGTTTTAGAAGCTTTCTCAAGTTATTACTTGTCTCTTTGCTAGCTTAAGGTAACTATTCCGAGTTACTCGACGAATTAATGTCACATTAGTAGTTGTATTTGTTGTTTGTTGTTATTTGTTGTTGTTTGCGACGATCTTGTTGATAAATGAATGAATGGAGTAAGATGAGTATGCTTATATTTAATTTATGTTACCCATTTGTATATTATTGTTTGGAACAAATTTGGATGAGAAATTATGTGTTGTGACAAGTCCGTGTTTTGGCTTGAACGCATCAGTACCAGACCGAGACGGTTTCCAATGTTTCCAAAAATATGACAGATTGAACGACATCGAAAAATTAGGTGGTTTAGCCACTTGAATCACTCAATTCGGAGTCCGTATGAGTAAATGGCATCGTTTTATCGATTAAAAATTTATAGAAAAGTTTACCCTTGTGTGAGACGGTTATTTATGCTATTTTATTATGCGAGAATTTTGTGGAATTAGTTATTTTGTAAGTTGGAATATATTTCTTTATGTTAATAGTTTTTCACATGATAGAAATTGGAAATGGTATGAGAATGATATTGTGATGAATTTTTTGATTTGGGCCAAAGTAAGCCAAGACTCTGAGCTGGGCCAGATTGACCGAACGAGTTTGGTCAAACTAGGTTTAAACCGGTCAGTCTCGATTTGACCGATGACCCGTCGCATGACTCGGGTCGAGGGTTTGTCTTTGAGGTGAGATTGGTTGTTATTGGATGTTTTATGTTATGCCTTGATATTTGTAATTATCATTTCACATGTTGGTTGTTGAATGCTTTGGATGCCTTATGCTTGAGTCTTGTTGCCTCTCTGCCATTTTAGCTTGTTCTCATGGATTATGGTACTGTTGGTTAGCTGGAATTTGGATTATTATTGATATTGGAGATATTGTTGGATTGTCAGCTGAATATGCTCTTGCGTAGTCTTTCATATGCTAGGGTGTGTATGATCATTTGTGCGTGTGCAAGTTTGGACTCTTTGCCCCTCTTATGGTTAATTGGGTGTCCTACTTGTCTTGTGTGGTGTGGGCTAAAGTATTCAAGCTGGGACTAGGTCCTAGGTGAGTATTTCGGCCTTCGTCATAGATAGGCCCTTATAGTCTTTGACGAGTGTATGTTCACAGCTTAATAGCCTTTGTGTCTTAGCTTGGTGGGCTTATATCCAAGTTAGGGCATGACCTCCTGACGTACTCTTAGAAGTATGTGGTCAGCTTAAGTACTAGCCAACCCTTTGGTGGACTCCTTAGGGGTACTCATGTGTGTGATCATGGGTCTTGCATGCGGTACTTTCCGCATGTCGCTAGGTCTGCGCAGGTTTAGGACTAGGGTGTTTACCTTACCTCGTGGTATAGACTCGAGTTACAGAGTGACTATTGACTGTACTAGGAGCTTATGCCTGTCTCTAGATATATTGTCTTTTCTTGTTGATGATTCTATGAATCATAGAAGGTGAGATGCAAGCCGGCTATGATTGATAGAGTTTGGATTCCTGGATGTTATGTGATTCACATGATAGTGTAGTATGAGTCGGTCTAGTATTCACATGCTAGGACTATGTGTTGTTATATTGTTGTTGACATGATGAGTACGATTGTCTAGCATCTATATGCTAAGGCTATGTGTTATTCATATTCATATTCTTATGTTTACATGTTATATTAATTATGACATTTCGTGGCTGGAGAACTCGGAGTTACTCCCCACTGACTGTGGCTTTCGTATTTGTATAAAATGCGATTGACAGGTAGGTGATGCATATATGGGGTACATGGACGAGCTAGCAAGCAAAGTAACCTTGGGACCTAGATTGGCTTTATTTTATTGTGACCCTTAAACACTTTTTATGTTATATACTTTTTAGGGACATATGTCTCCTTTTACCATATTTGAGTTGTATAACTTTGTTTCGCGACTTTAGCGATGTTTTATAATAAGATTTATTTTAGACCTTGCATGTTTGACACTTTCCCATTTGGATACTTTTATAACAGGTTCAGGTTTTAAAAATTACAGGTTTTTACCCAAATGAACCTATTACAAACATATCCATGCAGTTTTATACTAGAATTACGTGTTTATTTTTCCGCAATGAATGAGGGTGTCACATATATGCCATAAAGTATCATCCAATTTCATACTCCAATCTTTTCGTGATATAGATACAACTTTACCTAAAATTTCTTTAAGATCCCGATTGGAAACCTCTACCTAACCACTAGTTTGAGGATGATACCCCAAACCTCTAGGTTGTTCTACACCATATTTGGACAGAAGAGCAGTAAGTTGTTTTTCTTTAAAATGCATACCTCCATCACTGATGACAACTCGAGGGACACTAAAGCGAGGGAAGATTACCTTTTCTAAAAGTTGGATAACAGCCGTTGCATCACAGTGGACCGAAGCAATGGCTTCTACCCACTTGGACACGTAATCAACAGCTACTAGAGTATACCTGTTCCCTTTCCTAGACGGGAATGGTCCTTGGTAGTCGATGCCCCAGACATCGAAAACTCCAACCTCTAAAATGCCAACTTGAGGCATCTCGTGTCTCCTTGAAATATTTCCCGTCCGCTGATACGCATCACAAGCTACAATAAAATCTTTAGCATCTTTAAATATGGACGGCCAATAAAAACCAGATTGAATTACCTTAGCCACGGTCCTAGAGGGACCGTGGTGACCACCATAAGAGTAAGAATGGCATGCTTCTAGGATATCTTTAGTCTCCCACTGCGGTATACACTGTCTGTAAAGACCATCAGCACATTCCTTAAACAGATAAGGATCATCCCAGAAATACTGCTTCACGTCATGAAGGAACCGCTTCCTCTGCTGATATAACAAGTTAGGAGGCAATAAATCACCTACAATAAAGTTAGCATAATCAGTATGCCAAGGAAGTTTCAGCATTAGAAATAGCCAACAAAATATCATCAGGGAAGGAATCATCAATAGGTAAAGAATCTCCCCCTTCTAACAATGGTAGGCGTGATAAATGATCAGCTACCAAATTCTCAGCGCCTTTCTTGTCTTTAATCTCAAAATCAAACTCCTGAAGAAGGAGTATCCATCGCAATAATCTTGGCTTGGCTTCTTTTTTAGAAAATAGGTACCTCAGTGCTGCATGGTCATAAAGTACAGTAACTTTCAAACCTAATAAATAAGACCTGAATTTCTCCAGCGCGTATAACACAGCTAATAGCTCCTTCTCTGTAGTTGCATATTTCACCCGAGCCTCATCCAGAGTTCGGGTCACATAGTAAATAGCACTTATAGCTTTGTCTTTCCGCTGGCCTAGCACCGTGACAACTGTATAATCACTAGCATCGCACATAACCTCAAAAGGCAGCTCCCAGTCTGGAGGCTGAATGATTGGTGCTGTAATCAAGGCCTGCTTCAACCTGTTAAAAGCAATAAGACATTCATCAATGAAGTTAAATGGAGCATCCTTAAGTAGCAATTGTGTAAGTGGTTTAGAAATTTTAGAAAAGTCCTTAATGAACCGGCGGTAAAAGCCAACATGACCAAAGAAACTCCTGATTCCCTTAACATTAACGGGAGGAGGTAATTTCTCAATCACTTGCACCTTTGCTTTATAAACCTGAATACTCTGGCCAGATACTAAGTGCCCAAGGACAATGCCCTTGTTGACCATAAAATGGCAGTTCTCCCAATTCAGCACTAAATTAACCTCAATACATCGCTGCAAAACTTTCTCAAGGTTAGTCAAACAATCATCAAAATCATTACCATATACGCTGAAATCTTCCATAAATACCTCCATAATAGACTCTATATACTCAGAAAATATTCCCATCATGCACCTCTGAAAGGTAGCTGGGGCATTACACAATCCAAATAGCATTCTGTGATAAGCAAAAACACCATGCGGGCAAGTAAAAGTAGTCTTTTCCTGATCGTCAGGATGGATTGGGATCTGAAAGAAACCTGAATATTCATCTAAATAACAGAAAAATTTATGTGAGGCTAATCTCTGTACCATCTGATCAATAAAAGGAAGGGGGAAGTGATCTTTCTTGGTGGCGGCATTTAACTGTCTATAATCAATGCACATCCGCCAACCTGTTACTACTTTAGTTGGTATTAATTCATTTTTCTCATTTCTCACCACCGTAGTCCCTCCTTTCTTTGGGACTACCTGAACCGGACTTACCCACATGGAGTTTCCAACGGTGTAAATAATACCTGCATCAAGTAGTTTCATCACTTCTGCCATAACAACATCCTGCATCTTCGGATTCAATTTTCGCTGACCCTGCTGGCAAGGTTTATGTCCTTCCTCTAGCTCAATTATGTGCATACAAATGTCAGGACTGATGCCCTTAAGGTCATCCAAACTGTATCCTAAAGCTTTCTTATTTTTCTTAAGAACGACCAACAAAGCAGAAAGTTGGTTATCATCAAGTTTAGCATTAATAATAATAGGATATTGCTCGGAATCATCTAAGAATACATATTTAAGATGAGAAGGAAGGGTTTTACACTCTGGTATCTTTACCTCAGCAGCAAAAGAGGTTTCCATTATGGCATTTATCGTCTCACCTTTCTCAATAGTAAACTCCTAACCTTTTAGAGCAGCTTTCATTGTCCTGTAATCAACCTGTACATCCTCTGCAAAATCATCAAGAGCTATTAAAGCTTCTAACGGGTCCCCAAGAATAGATCCCGTCCAATAATAAAAAATAGATTCATCTATAATGTCAATAGCATAACATATATGCTCTATCATAGGCTTAGCCAGCGTGCTAGCAAAATTAAAAGTCACCTTATCATCCCCTACCTCGAGAGTCAAACGTTCCTGTTTGACATCAATAATAGCCCCTGCCGTATGCAAAAATGGTCTACCCAAGATTATAGGAATCTGAGTATCTCCAGCCATATCTAACACAATGAAATCAACAGGTATAAAAATTTACCTATCTTAATCGGGACATCCTCTAATATACCTAGAGGTCGCTTAACTGTACGGTCAGCCATCTGTAGGGTCACGTTGGTAACTTTAAGACGCCTCATATTCAGTTCCTCGCAAACTGAATAGGGCATGACACTGACACTGGCACCAAAATCACATAATGCTTTATCTATTACATGAGTGCCTATGGTACAGGGAATGGAAAAACTACCCAGATCCTTCAATTTGGGTGGAGACTTGCTTTGTAGAAGTGCACTGCACTCTTCTGTAAAAGCAATGGTCTCTATTTCATTAAAGCTCCTCGTACGAGTCAGAATATCTTTCATAAATTTAGCGTAGGAGGGTACCTAGGTAATTAGCTCGGTTAATGGTACAGTTACCTGAAGATTTTTGACGACCTCCAAGAACTTACTGAATTGTTGCTCGACCTTTATGTTCGTTAGGCACCCCGGAAAAGGAACCTTGATAACGATTGGCAGATCAGCAGCTTTACTCTTCCCTTTATCATAATTAGATGCCTTATCAGTATTAAGAGGCGTTCAATCTGTACCAGGTAACGAATCAGCAATTCCGTTGGGTGAAAAAGTTGATCGACCATCAGAACCAGTCGATCGACTAACAGGCTCGATCGATCGACTATTTAGCTCAGTCGATCGACTTTTTCCAATTTTCTCATTTTTCACTTTTGCAGATTTAGTCGATCGACCATCAATTTCTGTCGATCAACTTTTTTCAGACGTTACAGCAGCTTCATCAACGTATTTTCCTTCCGCATCCACATCTAAATCCTCAATTATGACCTCTTCAACGTCCTCATGCATCACGTGTCCATCATAAGTAAGACCGCTTCGAAGATGAATTGCATTAGCCGTGTCATGCGGCTTCTCAGGCTGAGATGGCAACGTACGTGGTTGTCTACTTGAAGTGGATAATTAGGTAATTTGATTGTCCAACATCTTATTATGTGCCATTAATTGAGTAATAAGGGCCTTCTGCTTCTGTGAGGCCGCTATCTGTTGCTGTTGCATGGCCTTAATGTCAGACGGGTCATTATTCTGATGTTTTTGACCTCCTTGATTATTCCTCTGATAACCACCCTGTGGTTGAGGGATAATGTATAACCGGTTCTGACCTTGCGGCGGTGGTCGAGTAGGATTTAGAACATTCTGGCTTCGGTAAGAGAAACTTGAATGCTCCCTAGTCCTCTCATTAAAGAAATTTGAGTATGGTGTACTTTGTTTGAAGGACTGAAAAGCATGGACCTGCTCTATGGTGCTCATACATTCAACTGCACCATGTCCTGCAATACCACGTCGCTCACAAGGGGTTTCCTGTTGGGTCATGGCATGATCTGTCTGCTGGTTTCCCAAAGACTGGGCTGTCTTTAGTTCGGCAATATGGGCAGTCAATGCCTCTAACTGAGCTGCAACAGCTCCATCTGATCCACCCCCTCTCGTACTACCTCTAGGGTTCCCATATTTGGCAGTGTGGGTAGCTATCTGATCAATTAATTTCCAGGCATTGGCATCATTAGTGTTGTCCTGGAATCTCCCATTGGCTGAAGAATCGAGTAGAGCCCGATGGTCATCATACAGCCCATTGTAGAACTGGTTGCAGAGAAACCACTTCTGAAACCCATGGTGAGGTAATGAACGAACCAATCTCTTAAAACGAACCCATGCCTTGTTTAAGTCTTCAGTGGGACTTTGTTTGAAGCTTGTAATTTGATTTCTCAGGGCATTTGTCTTTTGTGGCGGAAAAAATCCCTTGTAGAAGGCAAGAGCTAAGCTATTCTAGTCGGTAACCCCCTGATCTTCCATGTCTAAATCACGCAGCCACTCTGCAGCACCGTCTCGTAGAGAAAATGGGAAAAGCACCTGTTTTACTTGGTCCTAGGACCTACGGAAGACCCTGCTACACATATGGAGAGATTCGTTACATGATTGTAGTAGTGGCAGAAATTGAAGTGTCTTCTTCAAAACACTGATTTTCTGCAATAAAACTGGCTTATGCAGCATCAAGCGTACTCAAGTCTTCTGCTTGACGGACTTCCTTCCAAAAATTTCATCTAGCTCGGAAAGTCTTTTCTGGTTCAGAGTCGAATGGTACAAGCTTGGACCTGTGAGACTTGGGCATAAACAAAACACTAAAGAAAGGAAACAAAACACTAAACAAAACACCTGTGAGACTTGGGCATAAACAAAACACTAAAGAAACTAAAATAAGCAAACAGAAAATTGTTGCCTCTCCAGCAACGGCGCCAAAATTTGACAGGCTAAATCGCACACCTATTAAAAATAAACCAACCGATCTAAACTAATGCAGTAGAGGTAGTCAGGATTGTATCCACAGGGAGAAAAATGTGTTCTAGCTGCAAATTATAGTCTGTCTAAGTAAAAAAAAATGGGGGGTTTGTTTGTTTGTTTACTATACTAAAGTGGTGAAGAACAGAGAAATAAAGAGTAGTAATTGAGTCTAAAAATATAAGGGGAGATAGCTAGGATTGTCGGTTCACCATGGTCTAACAACGGTCAAAAGTAAGGGTCAAAGATCAGCATAATTACGGTCTGGCGGGTAATTAAAAGGTCATCTAGGTCTGCTATTCGCCCTAGAATGCTTCTAATATACTTTCGCTCTTATTAGGGTATTCTATTGTTCGTAGCAGGTCTCACTCTCTCCAATCTCTCGATCTAGGTCGGAGTTTACCAGATTAAATAACTAGTCTCATTCATTCAACTAATTAAATAAAATTAATTGCTACGATTAACAATTAAAACACGGTAGTTACACCAGATCTAATATCCTAATTAAATACCGTCACATAACCATGGATCCCCTAAATCCCAGCATAAAGAAATTAGCTACGCATAACTGTAATGATAAACTCGGCAATAATAATGGAAATTAAACTAAACATGATGAAACGAAGTAAATAATAATTAAACGTACGACTTGCAATGATAAAGGAGAAAGAACGAAAATAAATTAAATGAAAATAAATGAAGAACTAAGATTAATTGATTACCGGAAAATAAAGGAAGCAAGACTACATGTTTTTAGATCTGAATTCCAAAGCAAAGTAACGTGTAAAAAGAGTTTTTGCAAAAGTATAGATAACCTAAAATTGTTCTCAGTTTGTCTTTACATAAAGATAGCTAAGATTTATTAATTAAAATAATGGGCCGAATTAACACTTAGAAAAATACGGCCTGATATGCAAAACAGTCGATGGACTAAAAGGACAGTCGATCGACTTTTTCCTCTGAGCAAACCAGTCGATCGACCAAATAAGGATGTCGATCGACTTTTCTGGAGAATCAGCAGCATCTAACTTCACTCTGGCGAGCTTCCTCACGTCTTCGCGCATTCCAACATGATATTTCCCGAGCTTAACTTCGCTAGTATCCAAGATGCGACTCCAGGGATGGGTTTTGGCTTGTTTATACTCCTTCGGGTCCAAATCTGCAATAAATACAAAATAACACAAAGTAGCAAATGCATGGGAGAGTAGTAGCTTACACTACTCAAAATAGCATAGAATTGCGTACAAATGAATAGAATAAATGTATGAAATGGGCACTTATCAATTACATGGGCCAACTACCGTCCTAGTGTTCCTAAATTATAAAACTTGATGACTATGTCCAATTCCACACATCTTGTCGGAGACATATGCCTAAGGCTAGGGCGAGAAAACACTTTTTGGGCTCACACACAACTCTAGACCCGGAAATCTCGGGTTAACTCAACGGATAGGGTGATGAGAATCAAAACAATCCAGAACGGATATGGAAAAGATAGGAAATCAAATAACATAGAGGGGATAAGAAATCAATGGTCGACACCTTAGAAATCGCCCTAATAGCACACTTGAAATATGATGAATTTTGTAAAACGATACAATGTCAAAACTCAACTCTAATGCAAATTTTACCCAAACTTGACTCAAATGCGAAATGCTATATTAACACTTTAGCATAAAGGTCATTTGTTTCAAATTTCTCGAAAACTTTAATACAAAGTAATCCGTCATAGGATGGTACATGTCATTATAGGCCAAGTTTAAAGTATTACTATTCGATTGGTACAAAACATAACTTAGTAAAGTAAAAAATCCGGGTAGGTATATCATTCTTTTTCGAAAATAATATTTTAAGACGGAAAAAAAAACTTCTTATGCACGACTTCACAAAACTTTGTAATCGAAGATTAGAATAATAAGGAATAAATGAAGTACGTCACGAGCGTAAAATCAAAGCTTATGTATACTTTTCACAACATTTTCGGGAAAT
Source organism: Silene latifolia (assembly GCF_048544455.1). Classification (NCBI taxonomy): domain Eukaryota; kingdom Viridiplantae; phylum Streptophyta; class Magnoliopsida; order Caryophyllales; family Caryophyllaceae; genus Silene; species Silene latifolia. The sequence continues at coordinate 410,668,822 of NC_133538.1, forward strand.
TTGTCAACCTTCAAGACGGAAAATTTTGATTCACACCATTTTATAGAAAAATTCTAAATAACATTATAGCCTTACAATACTATTAAACCATATTCGGGTTAAATCAAAAATCGTTCATGTTCCTCAGTTGGTTCAAAATTTTAGGCCACAATTGCAATAAAATATTCGTTTCTAAGACAATGTACCACACTACTAGGGATGATAGTAGTCTTTGTAAGACGATTAAAACAAGTTTCAATTATGGAAATCAGAAATAAGTTAAAACTTTTAAGTTGAAATTTTCGCATACAAGGTAAAATCCGACATTAACAACAAGCGTCAAGCCTTTCTTGTTCAATTTGACCCAACAACAAACACGAATCCGGTTATCGACTCAAAAGCACAAGTTTCTAAGCTCATCCATGGTGGAAAAAAAAAATTAACATGAAAATTTGATTTTTGACCATTCTAATGATATAGAAAATCAACCATTACCATGAAATTGAACAAGGTCATGCAATTATTTGATAAAACTTGAATAAACTTGTGTATATATAAAACCATTTCAAATTGCAAAATGAAGAAGATGACTCAACTACATGGTCGAAATTTGAGAAGACAGATAAAGAAAAATGGAGAAGCAAAGTGTAATTCAAACAACAAATCACCATATGAAAAGCCTTGAATCATTTTAAGATAAATCGATGTCGAAATTACAAGGTTCAAGATAGATATGAAAAGATAAGGTAGAAAAAGCAAATTTTACACGAATTTCTCAGCTCACCAGGCCCACTCGGTCGAGTACTTAGGGCACTCGGTCGAGTGCAGCTCCACTCGGTCTAGTGACAGGTTGCTCGATCGAGTGAAAACCTTCCAGAAATTTTCCAGTTTCTTAAATTTGCCCACTAGGTCGAGTGACAGGTCCACTCGGTCGAGTGATCTGTTCACTCGGCCGAGTGACTCATCCACTCGGTCGAGTGAGTGATCAACTCGCTCAAGTACTTCTCTACTCGATTGGGTTTGGCCTCACACTCACTATCTTTGGTACATTACTCCCAAAATCATAACTATTATATCAACAATCATCACCATTCATGCTTTAACAACGATACTAGTAAGCTCAAATACGCATATGATATCTACATGCCAAGATTTGGGACCAACTTCCCTCACATCAACACACACTAATCACTTCTACAGCATATTCATGTTACTCCACTCATCCATCTATCACATGTTATCATATTCCACATGAATGATTCTATCATACCATAAACCTATTACGAATCACAAAACACATGCATTCATACCACTTTCACTAATGATCATAACTCATGCCATATTCAAACACTCATTAAAACCATAACACATATGCATTCATATCACGATTCACATAACGTTTCCCATACTCCTAGCCACCCATGTAGTGACCAACTGAGAAGATAGGCACTAGCTTTGGCATGAGGGCGCCTACTCATCCAAAACCGATCTCCTAATGTACTCATGTCTGGTTCATTTTACTTAGACTCTCCAAGATTCATTTTTGGTTCATTGGTTTTAGGTTCCAAAATCGTCGCTCTGATACCACTTTGTAACACCCCAATTATCCGGCCAAGATAATTGAAGCATTATCATCTCGGTTTCCCGAGGTAGTGTTTCAAAACATAAATCAAAGAACATTTTATTAATGTAATTTTAATGAATTACATAAACGTAAACAAATGAATAAAAGTACAACTCATGACATCTATACTTCTCTAACCAACTATACTCCTCTCGTGACTCATCAAGCTCGTCCCGCCTCCTACATGTTATCCAAACAACCTGTACTTAGCCTGCTCTCCATATGATCGGAAAAATCATATGGATCGACACAGGTCACTCCAAAAATAGGTGTCAATTACACAGACCCACAAACATCAGTTTCAATAAATAAATAAAGTGTGACACGACTCAAAGTGTGTGAGTATGCAACATGACTATAACATGAATGAACCACTATCAGACAACCACCACCACGGTACCGGGACACGCCCAGACTATAACATGAAAAAAAAGGGAAGCCTTACGAAATCGAAAAATTATTATCATCCAATAAATAGTAGTCTGCAACCTGTTTTCTCAGAGATCGCATCGGATTTAAAACATCTTTCATTGTTATCATTGTTGTTGACAGCACTACTAAGTCAAGATCCACTTCACCACAGTCAGTGCTGCATCCAAAATTCTCAGGCACAACAAACATCAGCCCCTCGTGTGCATCAGAGTGCAGCGAATAACTTGGACGGATATTTTGTGGAACTAACCCTACATATGATTATAAATATGAGTCAAAATATAACAATAACACGAAAATAACACTGGGGAGAGAGCACTAAAACTGTACATAATGCGATAAAGGCAAAAGGACCAGTAACACACTAACAACGAAATTAAAAAGATTCAAAAAATAGTAATTATAACACATTATTACCAGGAACATCACCAAAAGGACGATTCGAATCATCTAGGACATTGCCCTCCAGAACAACATTGCCGAAAATAGCAGTGTCCTCCAACACAACATCCTCATCATTCTTTGACTTTTCTAAATTTTCTACCTCAGTTGCTGCACCAAGCAACAACTCTACATTAGAAGACATCACCAATTCGGCTTCTTCTCCAGTAACAAATGCTTCACTGCCAATCTGACTGGAATGTCGATTATCATCAATCTTTAGACTGCCAACAGTGACATCCTTTAACTTTGTGTCATTGTTTGGAATTTCACTTCCTTGAAAGACTACAGTTTTACCCCCAGCATTCTTATCAATATCATATGGGTGATTGTCAACAAGATAGCCATCAACTACAACATCATCCAGCTGAATGTCAACATCCTTTGTAACATCCTCGACATCCACTCTTTCATCATGACCATCCTCCACTTTACCACTTCCTCAGCAACACCAACTTCGTTAACAACACCAGCTGCCTCACCATAACAAAACCAAATATCAGCACACACATCAGTCATAATAGCATCTAAACTCATGGGTGACTCTTCCGGAATGTCCTCCCTCGCTTGTTATTTAATGACAGGACTCTGTTGAAAAGGCTCCTTTCCAACAATACTTTGCTCAATATCTGAAAGCCGGACACAATCCTCATAGAATAGAGATAAAAGATTAAAATACGGTGGCTCAATCACGACATCTTCCGTTCTTGCTTCTTTGGAAAGATTTGGTCGCGTTAAGCTGGTCGCTCGCAAAGCAATCACCTCCTTTTTATGTTCTTCCGACTCACGGATAACATGATCCGTGAAGAAAGATTGGGTACCAACCACCTTTTGTGAGCCTTCACCGTTGAGACTTTCTGACCGTTTGTTCGCGCTCTCAACAGCCGCTGACGGGGCTGCTTGAGCGGGCTCCTTACTACTGGATGGTGCAGACACGACCTTCATCTTCAATTTGTTCAGGTTCACCCTTTCCAAGTACCGATTGCAAAAAAGTTCAAAGTCCCTCTCGTTGAGCAATATAAGTTCATGGACATCCTATCAAAATTTAATGCAAAAAGTTACCAACAAAACTGAATAACAACATAATAACAACATAAGAATAATGTCAGAATAATAGTGGAATAACAGTAGAATAATACCAGTCTGAAACTAACACTTGTATAGTGTAACAACATAATAACAGCAGAGTAAAATAATAGCAATTTGATGATGATACTTTCACAGAATAACAGTACAATAATAGTGCAACAACAGTAGAATAATAGCACCCTGAAACTATTACTTTTACCAAATAACAACAGAATAGCAGTAGAGTAACATAGCTATAACACCAGACTAACACTTCAATTTCAGTAGCCTGATACAGAGTAACAACATAATAATAGTAGATTAAATAACAACAATTTGAGAAAGTGATACTTTTTACACAATAACGGTGCAACAGCAGTAGAATAATAGCAGGCTGAAACTATTACTTTACAAAATAACAAGAGAATAATATTAGAGTAACATAATAATAACACCGCAGTAACACTTCAACTACAGTAGCCTGATATAGTTAAGTAAATCAGTAGTTACGACATGAAAATTACAGTAACCATTTTTTCCCGTACAGGGGGGAAAAAGTTGAACATCTTGGATTGAGTAAACAAAAAAGCAAGAAAACAAATGTTTACGTCAATCGCTGCGGAATGGACTTCCTCATCTGTACGGATATTAACAAGTACATCCAGTACAATACAACGATCCTTACCCGCACCATGACCGTGTCCACTTGAACCCACCTCAGAGCCTTCTAAAATTCTAGTTGAGATTGGAAATAAAGTATTTGAACGTTCTCTGGTGCCAAGAACACCAACAGCCTCTTCAAGATGCAACCTTTGAAGAAAATGGGTGTCATCCCAATGTTGAATGAGCGGTAGCTCATTATTTACCTTATCACCACTTAACTGGTACCGGGACACGTTCAGACATACCAACAACCATAAACAGGTACCGGGACACGCCCAGACGTACCAGGTCCGGAAGCCAACCGGATCCCCTGCCAGACGTCGTGTCTCAACCACACGAGTCCTTCCGTAACTCAGGCCATTAATGTGCACATCCCTCTTGGAGTGGGAATCCCCAAGAGGCGACTCAAGCATAAGATGGTCTCCCAACCGCCTTACGTCTCCAAAACAATCAACAACAACAACAACAAATCCTCCCAACACATATATAATCACAACATACAATAGACAGCATATGCCAAATATGTCACAAATACCAGTTCTTCAAATATCCCAACTCCTCGAGTCGTCATGACCAACAACATGAAAAACGACTCACTCAATGCAATTAAATGATAAAAGACTCATTTTATAAATAAATACAACAATGAAACCGAGTAAGATAAACCTACCTCACAGCATATCCGCATAAGCAATCCGTCAAACACAAGCTAGGCCCGTCTCGTAAAACCGTCTCACAAAACCTATCTCCTAAAACACGATAATAATACAAATACGTATAAGTATACTAATCTAATTATACAAATACGTATAAATAAACCCGTCTTATACAACTACCCGAATCCCGACTCATACCCTCCGCCCATAGCCGACACCAAGCACCACCTTCGCTGCCACCATGGGCCACAACCACCACCAGCCCAACAGTGGCGGCAACAACCACCACGGTAGTCCCACCATACTCACACACCCGTCACACTCACACATCCCTACACAAACCCGAAACTAGCCCAAAATCATCCCCTCGCCGGCGCCGCCACCATCGTGGTCCCCCCTGACCACGGTGGACCCAGAAGCCACCCCGACACCGGCGGTAACCACCAGCAATACCAATGGCGACAACACAATAGTCGACAACAACACAAACACCATGACTCAACACTCCTATTTTCCCCTCAGATTCCGCCACCCACAGCCACTCAAACCGCCACAACGGCCACCACTATACTCTCCTCACTACCCCCCAACAATAACCACCCAAGGGTTCCCAAATCAGCCATGAAAGGCGAGTTAAAAATCCGTCTTAAGACGGTCACACAAGAAGAATCAAACCGTGAATATCTACTCGGTCAAACCCATTTTTGGGCGGTTAACGGTTGTCCAAGGGTGGTCAACGGCAGGTCTAGGGTGAGTCAAGGTTGAGGTGGTCAACTAAAATAATATATAAACTGGTGTGAGGCGGTTTACCTTACGATCTCGAGGCGGAGGGGCAAAGGACGATCTTTATTCTCTTCCCTTTCTTTTTTCTCTCTCTCTCTTCTAATTTGATGGAGGATTTTATGAGATTTTGTGAGTGGATAAAGGTGGGTGGATAAGGGATAAAGGGGTATATAGGGTGAGCGTAGTATAGGATGAGTATAGTATGTATGTATATACATGTATCTTATTATTATTATTATTATTATTATTATTATTATTATTATTATTATTATTATTATTATTATTATTATTGTTATTACTATTATTATTATTATTATTATCATTCCATCTCAAGCCCAACGATCTAAATACGATAAAATATTATTATTACATAATTATTAAATACGGAGTATTGCAGGACTGGAGTTCTATAGCATATATGCATTGGCTTGTGGTTTTGATATGAGAAAGTACACAAATGGCAAACAAAAGGACGGTGTTGCCGTGAAATAAGTAGTTTGTAACAGACAGGGACATAGAGATATGAAAAGGAAACTGCATCTTGAATTAAACAATAATGAAGCTGGCAGATCGAGTACAACAGAGAAGAAAAAGTAAAAAACTAGACAACCAAAGAAGAATGAACTGACAAGATGTGGTTGTCAGGCGAAGATGATGTTAAGAACTTGTCCAAAAACAGATGAACGACTAGCTGGATACATCGTGGACCACTTAAGAGAGGTTCACAATCACCCTCTTTACTCTGTCAGGAATAGAGAATTCCAAAGGCTGTCAAGGGACGTCCATGATTACTTTAAGAGGACAATTATTGATCATACTATACTAAACATAGGTCCAACATTAAGCTATAGAATTCTCAAGGAGTACTCAAATGGTTATCATAATGTGGGCGCCTCTTTGATAGACTTTAAAATTTTCAAAAGAGATGTCAAGTGTTACATTGTGGATAATGATGCCTCAATGTTCATTGGTAATTTCAAAAGGCTTGCTGAAACACACGGTTTCTATTTTGCTTATAACCTGGATGAGAGCAAATATTTGACAAAAGTTTTAAAATTTGATCGGGAAGCCATAAACAACTACAAAATATTTGGAGACACGATCTCCTTTGAACCTACTTACGGACAAACAAGTACTTCATGGTTTTTACTCCATTCACGGGAGTAGGCCACAACCAAAAAAACCGTGAATTTGGAGTGGCTTACTTGAATTTGAGAGTCAAGAATCCTTTGAATAGATATTTGGAAAGTTTTTAGATGCGATGGGCCAAAAGCAACCTCAATGTAATGCATTAAAAAAGCATGCCCAAAAATTTTCACAAAGGCAATCCACAAGTACTACATGTGGAACATCATGTAGAAATTGCCAGAAACGGTAGGAAGAACAATCTGTAATGAAACAAATTTTGTGACTAACATAAATGCTGTTGTTTGGGATATTGATTTAGAACCACACAAGTGTGAATAAAAGTGGAATGCCGTGATTTCATAGCATGAACTGCAGGACAACCGCTGGTTGAAATACATTTTTTCAATAAGACAAAAGTGGATATCTACCTACTTTCGGGATCTGCCTCTGGGATATTTGTTGAGGACAACTCAAAGATCTGAAAGCTCAAACAGTTACTTCAAATGGTTTGAAAGCCATTTTGGAACACTTGTCGAGTTCTGGATGAGGTTTAATTCTGCCATAGAACAGCAGAGATATGCACAAAGGCAGTTGGACACTACCAATGAGCATAGTATGCTTGAGAAAGTAGGCCCAATGTAAATAGAGGTGCATGCATCACTACTATACACACATGCTATCTTTTCTGAATTTCAAAAAGAAGTAAAACATGCCATCTGCACCATGGGAGTCGGAGGTTTGACAACAGAAGGAGTAGTAGAGTACCATGAGATTATTGTCGGACTGAAAGACAGAAAATTCCTCGTCGATATAACCTTGAAAATAATAACACTAAATGTGCTTGTAAGCTATTTGAGAGGTGTAGTTTTGTTTGCAGACATATAATGTGGGTATGGAACTGGAGGAAGGTATACAAAATACCTGAAGCCTACGTGCTTCCTTGTAATACCCCGTATTTTGATAGTAGTTTATGATAATAATTTATGTAATTTAATAACTGATTAAAGGCATTTCTAATAATAATAAGACGTTAATTAAATAATAAATTAAGTATTCAAATCGGGAATTGGGCTTAGCTAATAATTGAATATTGAGCCGTGTGCCATTGTTAATTGGACCGAAACTTATTAATTTAGTATGAGTGTGATCGGGAATTGTATCGGGAATTAATAATAATATAATATGAAAATAATAATATGTGAAGGAAATAATAATTATATCAATAATAATAATAATAATAATAATAATAATAATAATAATAATAATGTTATGGCAATAATAAAATTAGTAAAGATAGTATGAGGAAATCCTACTTATGGTAAGATTAATATATGTAATAATAATAATAATAATATATTTTATATTTCCTAATTGGTTCCTTATAACCTTAGCCTACCAATATAAATAGATGAAACCTCAAACATTGGTCCTTATTATTCATCATATCTGGAAAATAATTTATAAAGAGAGAGAGAGAGAGGGAGAATAAGAAGGGGAATAGCAGGAATTTATCGTCTCAGGTAATATTCTCAGACCGTCTCATGTATACATATTTGCTTTGTTATGACTTGTAAACTAGACAACCATAGATCAGGCCGTAAGTACTGTTGTGACCGTAGATGACCAGGGATCACCGTTGACCTGATTTTACCACCGTTGACCGACGGGAGAGGGTGGTTTCGGGCGAGTTTCGAGGGGTGGTTGTATTGCGGGTTTTGTGTCGTTTTAAAGCCTTATTTAGGATGTGACTCACCTGGGTTTAGTAGGGATGGCTCAGGGTGGTTGGGTCGACCGTGTTGGTCGATGTTGGGGTGGTAAAGGTGGTGGTTTGTGGCGGTGGTGGCCGGAATTACGTAAGACCAAGGGAGGGGCTATCGTGGGTTGTTGGTGTCAGTTCTGGGTGGTAATGGGTTGTTTCGTGGGGTCGTGACTGGTGGTGGTACCACCGTGGGTCAAGGGAGACCACGGTGGTGGCCACTGGTGGTCGTAGGGTGGGTTAAGAGGTGAGTGAGGGTGTGATGTTGGTTGTGTCGAGATTTGAAGAGGGCTATTTAGGGCAACTTTTTGTGGGGTTCTGGTGGCGGTATGGCGGGCGTTTAGGGTGTGAGTGTGTGCGTTGGGTTGCATACTAGTGGCGTCCAGGTTGGGTGGAGTTGTCGGAGGCGGGTGTGGTCGTAGGTAGTAGTTAAACGTGGGGTTGTATGTGACGAGTTTCGGTATTAGTTGTGTCATGGTAGTGTTGGGGCGTGATATTTTGGAGTGCTTGTGGCGGTTGGGATGGTGGTTGGAGGTCGTCTAGGGACGTGATGGTGCAGGCTACTGGTGGTTGGTGACGTGGTGTCTCTAGGTGGCGGGTAAGGCGTGTTTGGTGGCTGCTTATGGGGTGGGGTTGCTATGTACGATTTATAAACCGTATGAATGGTTTTGTTTGTCACGGGATTATGCATGAGTGTGGACTTGGGTCTTTCTTCTCGGGATTGGTTGTGGGTGTGCTTGGATTTATTTAAATTAATTATCAAGTCGGGTTTACGTAATCGTTACATGGGAATATAATTAATTAAGTTAAATTGTAATAAATTAAATCAATATAATGAGTTAAATAATAGATAATTAATTTGGGTAATTAATATAATAAAAGGAATAAGTATATAAGTAATTGAATTATAATATTTTGTATAGGTGACGGAATTGGTTGAACGGATTTATTGAAGAATAATACTTCTAGTTGATTGCTTTAATTATTTGGATTGCTTGAGCTGCTTAATTGGAATCGCTTGCCAGGTAGAGATAAATCATAAGTCGTACTCAACTTTTACTCGATAATGTTTGTTGGATGAACTATCAGATGTGAAGTATATGCCATTGGTTTATATCGAGGTTATTGGTTATCTCATGTCGTAATTATTGGATACCTTAGACTCGTTCTGAGATGATTACTATTGTTGTTGATCATGACATTTGTGTTGGATACCTCAGTTTTATACAGAGATGGTGGATACCTCAACTTCGGTTGGGATGGTGGATACCTCTACTTCGGTTGGGATGGTGGATACTTCAACTTCGGTTGGAATGATGTAAAGTGAGCACGTTGTTAAGGGAGGTGTGCTAAGAAAAAGGATGGAGCACGTTATCAGGAGGTTGTGCAATGTTAAAAGGAAATTGGATTGTTATCGTATGTTTTTGTTGTTAGTATTTATTCCTACTCAACCTCGCGGTTGACTGTGTATTCGTGAACACCTGCGGTGAACCGTTTTATGGGGAGCAAATTTGACAGGTACTAAAGATTAGCTGACTTGGGAGCATTGGGATGAGAGCTTGACTTGGACCATAGTTAAAGTCTAGATCACATAGAACAATTATATCACTTTATTTATTTCCGCTGCGAGTTGTAATTATTTTATATTAAGTTTTAGTTAGTTAAATTGTAATAGACATGTATTCACTAAAGTTTTAATTGAAAGTATTTTGGTTTGTTGTACTTTGTTATTCACTAACTCGGGAAACCGATATGGTAACAGTTCTATTTATTTGGGAATGTCTAGCTAAAGGCTCCTGAATAAATGGGGGTGTTACATTCCTCGATGGACAAAGAAATCGTACAGGCCTATTGTCCACGATAAAAATGGGAAGGTCGTGGAAGACTACAGTGAAGTTGACATCAAGAAAATGGAGATGTCAAAGGTATAGTCTGACATTTATGCAACTGTGGGGGTGCTGGACACTACTGCTACAGTTAAAAAGATGAAACAACTAGAGAAAATGCTGAAACGGTTCAGGGTGAACATCACAGGTCCAGTCGCGCCAAAAACAAAAATCAAAGAAATTGAATATCTTCTTGGAATCACAGCTTCAAATGAAATCGACATACGACCACCACGTAAGGCAAAGAACAAGGGCAGTGGAAAAAGATTGATGACGTCGAAAGAAAAGGGCAGAAGGAAGCCACAAAAGAGAAAGAGAAGGTGCGGTAGCTACAAAAATTGGGTAAATCACAACAGTCGAACTTGTTACCTTCCTTTTGCTAACAGACCGCCTTCGGACGACGATGAAGTAAGAAGAATCAGAAACTGAAGAGGTATGAATCTGCTTAGTTCAACAATAACAGCACAATGATGGTTTTGTTTAAAAAAAACATATACTCAAATAATGTTTGCTCTTAAAAAAATGCAGGAAGATTCATCGGATGCATGAAGTGAATAAGACACAAGAGACCAAAACGAGAAGGACTATCATGAAGAGCACGCCTGAAGTTGAACACTTTTACTATTTGTCATCCGTTCATTATTTTTACCAGTGTGTGTAATAAGTGACTACTACCTTTTATGCTTAAATTTACTACATAATAAGTGAGAACTACATTTTATGCTTAAATCTTACTAGAATATTTTTTATATATGAACAAACATTCCAATATAAACAAAAATATTAACATTACTGATAAAACACTGGAGAATAACAGGAGAACTACATTGTGCTGTTACAGCAGAATACATAAAAATAACAGGAGAATAACCGCAGAATACATAAGAGTAACAACATAATAACAACAGAATAATTAAAAATAACACGAGAATAACAATAACAAGACAAATACAAAACCGCACCATATAACATCAACATCACAAACTTTCACAGTAACAGCACGATAAAAACAGAATAAAAATAACAGTATAATAATAATAGAATAAAATTATAATAACACTACTGATAAAACATGGCAGGCAAACGACATTATTAATTAACAACAATTAAAATTACAAATTCATATACTCCTTGTCTTATCTAATAAAAAGCAATTAACTAATTACAATATACATTATCAAAAAAATTAACTTTAAACAGTTTTTCCTAATCTTAACTAATAGAAAAAACTCCTTGTCTTCCACAACCAGCAATAAATACCATGCATTAACAGTAAATAAACAAATATAATAACACTGCAATAATATTACAACAACATTAGAATAACACGAGAATCAAACAGTCCTGTTATTATTTTACAGCAGTTAATGTTTAAAATTTCACTAGTTTCTCTTAATCTTATCTAATTTTTATTATTAAAAACTGCTTGTCTCCCACAACCAACTATAAATACTTGTCTTGAGAAACAAAATTTATTCACTGCTGCTACACGGAAAAAAAAAAAACAACAAACTTATACTTTCACTACTTTGCAACACTAATCGGTTGTCTTTTTTGGAAAAGGTAATCTGTGACATTCTTTTGCTTTCCTTTTTCGTTCAAGTATTTTGAATGTCTTTTTTAAATGGATAAAATGTTTCTGTTTCCCATGATGCAGAATGAGTTCTGTAACTGGCAATAATCAAAAGTCTTCAATAGAAATAGAGCTTGAGGACACAAAGGACGTACTCAATGAAGCAAAACGAAAAATAGATTCTCTTTATGTAGACGTTTTCGAAGCACTAACAAATGTGGAGGCAGCAGAAGCACGTGAAGAGGCCTTACTAAAATATATGGAATTTGTTGAAGCACGACTAATGTTCGTTGAAGCCGAGAAAAACGCTATGTGTCGACAGTTGAAGGCAAGCAAACAAAACAAATACACATAAGCCGACATGGGGAATCAATTCCTTGCTGGAGTGAAGGCTTTAGAGAAGGCCTATGCTCAAGCACGTCCTTCAATTTCTGACAATTGGCTAGTAGTTCTGAAAGCCATGTAACTTATGGACACATACAAAAACCCTCTTAACAATGAGTCCGTGGAAGTTGAAAGCACTGTCGAAGGCCCTAAGCGTAGGTGTCAGATAAGGTAATGAAAGATATAAAATCTTTCTAACATTGTCTAGGGTTCATGCTTTTAATATTTGTGTCTTTATAAAAATGTTGTTAGTTTCTTAAAAATAATATTTGTCTTAAAATAAAGAACATGCTACCATGATACTATGAAGAATTGTTATTGCAGTATAATATGTTTATTGTTATCTGATTCTCAAGTGCTATTACTGTACTGTTATTAGGATATTATTGCAATGTTACTCATTTCCTCATGCCAAACCTTTCTACTAATGGTAGGATGATAAAAATATAATAACATTAAAATAATAGCAAAATAACCGCAAAATAACACGATGATATGAGAAATGCTTTATAAAGGGATAAACCTTTCTACTAATAGTAGGATGATAAAAATAGACTAACCGTACAATAACACGATCATATGAGAAATTTTTTATAAAAAGAATAGCATAAGAGTAACATATATATGATGTTTTTGTGATGTTTTTGAAAATAAAGTATGTTGATTGTTAACTGTTATTCTACTGTTAATGTGATGTTATTGCAAGAGAGTGTATTGATTGTTATTTGTTTCTCAGCTGATGTTATTATTCTGTTATTGTGATATTACTACAATGTTCATCTTTCCATCATGGTACTATTATTGTGGTTTATCTCTCCTGATTGTAATCAGTTACTGTCCAAGATGTTTCTCCTATGTCTATTGTTTGGGAAAATAAAATTGAAGCAACTAAAAAACTTTAAATAACAATATATTGCCCACCCCAACTTCTGATTGTGATGTTATTCTAATGTTATTGTGGCACTGAGACTGCTAGTGATACCTGTGGAAGTAAGTATCAAAAATAATATTTATAAAACCAAACTACTACTAGTAAGTGGTAATAAGGGTCGATCCGCAGGGAGGTAGGGAGATAATAGTTGTTATTAATTCTAGTCTAAGGGTAACAGTTGTGGGGGTTTTGATATGTATTAAATCTAAATCTAGAAATATAAACTAAATAGCAGATAAAAATAATAAAAGATGTAAACAATGATAAAAGGAATGCTAAGACGGTTGGTTCACTAAAGCTGCGATGGCACAATAATCCTAGGTAAGTCCGAAATACAGTCGTGTAGGATGGGTAAAACAAGTCCTCTCGGTCCAGGTTAACTAGTAGCTCCTTTCGGCCTATGCTACCAGTCCATAAGTCTCACTAATTCTAGCTCTCGTCCCGATTAGTGATTCCTAAAGCCTAAATTACATTACCTCTCGATCTCAGCAATTTAGTCGTCTCAACTCGTTAATTAATGCCCTCCCCTATCTTTCGATCTACTAAGCATCTAATAAGTCTCCTCTCGGTCTCATTGTTAAATATTGCACTTAACGAATTATACGGTGCTAATCGACACACGAAGTCGATCGATCGACCAGCTACCCCATCGATCGATTAACCAAACTCGATCGACCGACTAGTTAAGCGATCGATCGACCAAGCCCTAATGCGGGGTTACCTATTCTACTGCCATCTACGCCATAGATCCCCTACATCCTAGCAAACGGTATTTAGCTACTCATGATGGTGATAACAACAGCAAATAAATTAACAAACAAAGCGATTGATTTCATAATTAAATTAACTAATTAATTAACTGACATAAAACGTGAAATTGGCTTTGGGAATTATAAACTAGCAATTTTAACTACAGAAGAATAAAAGTAAACTGAAATTAAGGAATTAGAATTACAGTGAAGCAGGGTGAAGAATCCGAAAGCAAAAGAAATACTTTATTGAAACTCATGAAACTGTAAACTAAGTATGTAACATCTGAATCCCTAATATGAATGAATAAAACTAAGCTAATGAATGATAGATAATGAATAGGAAAGGAGTTACGTTATATAGTAATGTTACGTAAAACCCTTATTCCTAAACCTAATTACAATGGGCTTCCTCGTCTTTTAATTTGCGCGTCAGCTCGTGGGATGGTCGATCGACCACTGAGGCCAGTCGATCGACTGACTCTTGCTAAACAGTAGCTTCTGTTAGTTTTGCCCTGGTCGATCGACCATGTAGGTCAGTCGATCGACCAAGGGTGTTGTACAGTAATGCATTCTGACGAATTTTGCAGCGCACAACGATCTTAAAAGAGCTGCCATTTATTTGTTACTTGATCAAATCAGGTGTTCTATGCGGCGTTGGAAAGCTAAGAGGATAAGCTTTCACCTCCAATTAGAATCACTCGATTATCAGCTCTAGAACTCGAGATATTGCCATCTGAAGCAGGCTGCAATATCGTGAAGTGCTTCTTTGCTTGTTAAACTCGTACGCACCCATGCTTTTGCTATCTTTTGGCCTTGAAATACGCACCAAGATCATTCCTCGAGTCAATACGTCATGTCAAATCCTATGCTAAACACTCGGGAACGGATTCGGCTCATTTTCCGCTGGATTCTTCACATTTCTGCAATTTTATACAAAAACACGAAAGTAGACGGAAATAGGGAAAATAGTAGCATAAACTACATAATTGAGCTCTGAAATGCGTGTAAAATAGGGTGTAAAACATCATATAAATGACTCACATCAAACTTCCCCAAACCAAACCCTTGCTTGTCCCCAACAAAGAACTAGACTCGATCCTAAAACCTAATGGAACGAGTTCAATCTCAGACCGAAATGCAAACTGTAAAGCCTAAAACAATTTAATGCTACAAATCAACAATCAATTAGCAATATGAATCATTCAAACGAGTTATGTATTCGTCAAAAACTGCTGAACCGTCGACCTTGCAAGACCTTTAAAATTGGACTCTCACGGGCCACTCTTCTCTCATGAAGCAAAGGGTAAGCATATATATGTAAGAGAGGAAGAGAAATAGCCGCTCACCTAGACTACGACCCACATAATCATGCATGCAACTAATATGATAGACAATTCTAACTACCGTACATACATTCCAACCAAACAAGGTCCTGTCACAGCCGAGGGCTTACAAAAATATGGTAGAGTGAGGCAATGGGTAAGAAAGGCAAAACATTTATGGGAATGTGGAGGTATAGATGATCAAAATAGTACCTAAACAAAACCATATGACAACATCCATTTCCAACTCACTTATAGGATTAAGCACATGCCCTTCATTTGGCACAAAACTCACCAAACCGAACTGAAAATACTCCTAAAAAAATGTAAATAAAGCATAGGAGTGAAACTGTCTACAAACAACATCTTTTCCTTCCACGGTTTCTTTCTTTCAACATTGTTCTCTTTTTGAATTTTTTCAACCTCTTTTTTTTCTTTTTTTTTCACGTTTTTTTCTTTTCTTTCTTTTGTACCATCTCCAAATAACGCAATATAGACCAAACTTGGCACAATAAATTATATACCGCAAAAGCATACATTATACTAGCTTGACAAGGTAGGCTAAATTTGGATGTAGCTAAGGGTCAACAGGCAAATTTTGCTAATGTGGAGTTCAATGGGTAAAATGAAATAAAGGGGAAATTGTAAGCACCTCCCTGCAAGTGACACCAACCACTAACCCGAATGTATGCAGGAAAAATGCAATTGAATTTCATAAATGTGCAAATTAATGATACATGATATGCAAGGAGTAACTACTCACAATCCTACATGAAACCGGTCACAAATGACACCAGTTATATGAGCTCTAATCCTTAGAAAGTATAAGTAGGTTGCCAAAATTCAGGTCAAGTCTATAATCCAGCAAATATTTTAACAAAATCTCGTAGGTATGAATATGTGATTCTACTAATAACATGTCAATTAAGCACGGCTTAGGCATAAACAGATGAAAATGCAATGTCATCATTGAAATACTACCGTTTCGACTTGACCTATATGCTAAAATAAACGTGAAAATTTTGGATTTTTGAATTTTTGTAAATATATAGGAAATGAAAAAACAAATGCAAACTGAAGTGCAATAAACGTGAAACAGAAATGCAATAAAACATGTGAATGCAATGCAAAACCCTTCCCCAAACCAAATCACACAATGTCCCCATTGTGCAAAATCATGTAATGAAATAAAAGGGAAACGGGAATTTGCGATAAATTAACTAAATAAGACATGAAGTTAAACTCGGAAACTCACGAGACTTTAAGCGCAGCAAGAAACCTCCTCAAACCAGCGTGAGCTAGGAGGTTTCAGTAGCCAACAGTGCTACCATAAGTACCTGAAAAGACAGAATATACCGCGCATTATCCGAGAAAACAAAAATGAAGCGGTAAATTACGTGCAAAGAATTAAATTGAAGAAAGAAGTACCGCAGCTACAGTGGTCGATTGACCGATGGTCATGGTCGATCGACCAGTTCACGATGATCAGAGGGTACTGTACTGCTGAGGGCAGTCGATCGACAAGCTAGGTCAGTGGATCGACTGACCTACCTGACGAAACAGCTTCTTTCTTCGAATTAACTCAATAAATTGAGTTAACTTGGTCTAATAATCTGTAAATGCACATAAAAACGCGTCCAAAATTGCGCTAAACCCAATTGTAACAGTCTAAAGATGGAAATTAAACTAAGCACACACTAAGAGTTTTTATTTATTTTTTGCTTTAAACAACTACGAATTTTATTCACAAAACTAAATAAATCACATCCGGGTTGCCTCCCGGCTAGCGCTGGTTTCAGACCGGTCCCGCTCGACCTCTTTTTCTTCAGCAGCTTACTCTAATGGAGCCTAATCAAAACAACTCAAGGCTCTCAGCAGCCTATCATACATCTGCGCATGTGCTACACAAAACTGTAAGTAGCACCATAAGATAGAAATAACATAGGAAATCAAAATGTAAAAACATTTAAGCCTAACAAATTTCCTATGGCAGCTCCTAAAATCATCCACAAAATAATTCTGCCCTCTAGCTAAGGGCGGAATATAAAAGCTCAAATTATCCGCAGGTGGAAAATTAGAGAGCTCAGGAGCAATTGACTCAAAAATAACGCGAGTAGAATTAAGATGCTCAGACGGGTATGAACTGTGAGGTGGAGAAGTCTGGTCATTTAAAGGAGAAGGTGGATAATCATCCCAAATGCAAGGGGCGGTAAAGTCAAATGGGTCAATCGGGTCCTCTATAATAGGTTCATCTATAATATCGTCATACACATCCCAATTAACCTCAAGACTGTCAAAATTTTCCTCCTCACTCTCCTTATCGCTAGACTCGTCAAGTTGGAGGTTCTCAAAGAGATCCTCCAAATTGACCTCGCTATCAGTGCAAGAATCATAAAGGGGTTCTAAACTATCCTCATAAAAAGGATTGTCAACCACGCTAATGGTCTCCTCTATGTCTCCGTCAGCATTCCCTAGATCTGTCTCTAAGGTCTCACCCACCCCCTCATCTGAGTCAACATGAAGAGAAAAGTTGGGTTTAAGAGATTCAGTAGCAAACCAATTAAAGAATTCTAATACCTCAATTACGGGGATTCCTTCGAAATCCCACTTACCTATAGACTCGAGGTATGCTCGCGTATGGTCATTCATATGCCGGAAAATAGTGCAGCATATTTGGAGATCAGAAAAGGCATATCGTCTGGGCTCAATAAACTCCCAAAGTCTGGCTAAATAAGCACCAAAGATTTCATCCTCTTCCTGTGGAAAACTCAGAATATAAAACATGAGAACGGTCTCAAGGAACCGAAGTTCCCTGAGACTAAAGAAAGAAAGACTAAATTAAAAACAACTAGAACTGGCGCTGCCTCCCCGGCAACGGCGCCAAAATTTGATACCTATCGAAGTAAGTATCAAAAATAATATTTATAAAACCAAACTACTACTAGCAAGTGGTAGTAAGGGTCGATCCGCAGGGAGGTAGGGAGATAATAGTTGTTATTAATTCTAGTCTAAGGGTAACAGTTGTGGGGGTTTTGATATGTATTAAATCTAAATCTAGAAATATAAACTAAATAGCAGATAAAAATAATAAAAGATGTGAACAATGATAAAAGGAATGCTAAGACAGTCGGTTCACTATAGCTGCGATGGCACAATAATCCTAGGTAAGTCCGAAATACAGTCGTGTAGGATGGGTAAAACAAGTCCTCTCGGTCCAGGTTAACTAGTAGCTTCTTTCGGCCTATGCTACCAGTCCCTAAGTCTCACTAATGCTAGCTCTCGCCCCGATTAGTGATTCCTAAAGCCTAAATTACATTACCTCTCGATCTCAGCAATTTATTCGTCTCAACTCGTTAATTAATGCCCTCCCCTATCTTTCGATCTACTAAGCATCTAATAAGTCTCCTCTCGGTCTCATTGTTAAATATTGCACTTAACGAATTATACGGTGCTAATCAGACACGAAGTCAGTCGATTGACCAGCTACCCCAGTCGATCGACTAACCGGCTCAGTCGACCGACTAGTTAAGCCAGTTGATCGACCAAGCCCTAATGCGGGGTTACCTATTCTACTGCCATCTACGCCATAGATCCCCTACATCCTAGCAAAGGGTATTTAGCTACTGATGATGGTGATAACAACAGCAAATAAATTAACAAACAAAGCGATTGATTTCATAATTAAATTAACTAATTAATTAACTGACATAAAACGCGAAATTGGCTTTGGGAATTCTAAACTAGCAATTTTAACTACAGAAGAATAAAAGTAAACTGAAATTAAGGAATTAGAATTACCGTAAAGCAGGGTGAAGAATCCGAAAGCAAAAAAAATACTTTATTGAAACTCATGAAACTGTAAACTAAGTATGTAACATCTGAATCCCTAATATGAATGAATAAAACTAAGCTAATGAATGATAGATAATGAATAGGAAAGGAGTTACGTTATATATGAATGTCACGTAAAACCCTTATTCCTAAACCTAATTACAATGGGCTTCCTCGTCTTTTAATTTGCGCGTCAGCTCGTGGGATGGTCGATCGACCACTGAGGCCAGTCGATCGACTGACTCTTGCTAAACAGTAGCTTCTGTTAGTCGTGCTCTGGTCGATCGACCATGTAGGTCAGTCGATCGACCAAGGATGTTGTACAGTAATGCATTCTGACGAATTCTGCAGCGCGCACCGATCTTAAAAAAGCTGCCATTTATTCGTTACTTGGTCAAATCAGGCGTTCTACACGGCGTTGGAAAGCTAAGAGGATAAGCTTTCACCTCCAATTAGAATCACTTGATCATCTGCTCTAGAACTCTAGATATTGCCATCTGAAGCAGGCTGCAATATCGTGAAGTGCTTCTTTGCTTGTTAAACTCGTACGCACCCATGCTTTTGCTATCTTTAGGCCTTGAGATGCGCACCAAGCTCATTCCTCGAGTCAATACATCATGTCAAATCCTATGCTAAACACTCGGGAACGGATTCGGCTCATTTTTCGCTGGATTCTTCACATTTCTGCAATTTTATACAAAAACACGAAAGTAGACGGAAATAGGGAAAATAGTAGCATAAACTACATAATTGAGCTCTGAAATGCTTGTAAAATAGGGTGTAAAACATCATATAAATGACACGCATCAGCCAGCTGTTTCTGTTGTCTCTTATCTATTTCTCATAGCACTGTTATCGTGGTGTTACACTGCTTATGGTAAAGAAACTACAACACAAACATAAAGAGTCAGATTTTGGAATACCGCCAATATTAACCAAAATAGATAAATTGATTTTAACATTTACATCACAGAATAAATTACCGAGTAACACTATAATAACACAAGCTTTACAAAAGTGCACTATAAATAACTTTTGAAGGTCACATAATGCATTAAAAAGAAAAACACTACTTCAATATCCGTTGCCAAAATACATATTAAATACTCAATCTTTTGGATACACAACGGTCGTTGGTTTAACTTCAAGTGCAACTTTTGGATCTCCAGATTTACTAGAGCCTTTGTCTTTCAACTTCCCCGTACTTGACACCATTCCCAAGGTCTTAAGCCTCCGAGTGTGATACCTCTTCAACTTCTGAATCACTAAGTTCCTATACAGATTGATATCAGCCAAAATCAAAGAAGCCGCTATTTCTGCACAGTAGCTTCGACGAGAAATCTTGTTGTGAAGGTCGGACTCAAATATCCTCCCACCATACTCCGCCATCGTATATAGCAAGACACAGCCAGACTCCTCGTTGTTCAGCTCCTCCTTTTTCTAGTTAAACTTCACATCAATAATTTCAAAGTTCCTACAGTCTTGATTCTTCATAACATTTTTAGACTCCAAATACGATCGCATATGGTTAGCTTGAACAGAAAGGGATTTAAGAAAACAATAAGTAATTAATATAATTAGAAATAAATACTATGATAACATGACAATAACACTAGGCGAACACAGTTGAGACACTTACCAATAGGTTTTACCAAATCAATAATTGCCTAAAAATTGAAAAAACATAAGAGCAACTAACCACAATTTCTGCTAGCTTTATGAAGTCCGAAGAGTCCTCATCATAATGGTACGTGTTGTCCAATAAATCGATTATTTGATGGATGAAGTTGATGCAGACACGGGAGTAATGATCATTGTATAGAAGAGGTACAAACATAAGGTCAGAGTTGAGTTGACATTTATTACCACATGACTGTATAAAAAAATCCCATGACGCAAACAACCTTGTACTCTAACTCTGAATAGGGCTGAAGGCATAATAGTTTTCTATCAATGAAATAAGACCATCATGCTATAAAAAAAAGCGAGAAAAAAGCATATGTAACAAATATATCAACAATGATGAGCAAATAAGTACGTAATAATGCAAAAAGCAGAACCAATACCATATGTCGAAGTCCAAATAACATTGAGGGTGGTTCTGATCTTTGTTCAAGCTCCAACAAATTCAAAAGAGTAGACCAACACTCGACTACTCTTGATGACATCAAAGTTGTTGGAAGAATAGACAAAATATCCTCCCTGTCCAAAAACATGCCATCCTCGTCGTTGTACACCACAAGCATGTCTCTGCATACAGAAAATAACATAATAAGAACACAAATACAAACTCTACAATAACTACACTGTAGAGTGACACTAGAATAACATTACAATAACAATACAATATCTGTACAGTATATTAACAACAGAATAACAGTACAATATCTAAAAAAAAGGATGTACGTTGATTCTAAGCCAGCATCATTACGGCAAACAAAGTCCAACACTTCCTTCCGCAACTTGAACATCTTAGAGAACAATATTTTGTTTTTCCGCATAAACTCTGACACGAGAACAATATTAGTGTCTTCTACCCCGCAATCCAAAGAACAACCCAGGCCATCGTCTGACCTACCCCTTCTATGACTACCCAAAAGAGACTTTGGACTCATAGTGTTGTCAACAGACATGCTTTCCACTTGACGGATGGCATTGGGCGTACTAACAGACCCATGATGGCTAGTGGTGACAGTAGACACAATGGGAGACTTGATAACAGACTGCGACGTCTTCATCTTTTTACCAACACTTTTCACCCTCCCACCATTCTTACGCTTCTTACCTTATTGAGAATTGATATCTTTTGAAAGCAGAATACGACGTTTCTCTTCAAGGATAATTAGGGTTTCCTCCCTAGTGCTACTCAACTGGGACAAACTCTCTAAAACATCAGCCCTGGACTCATTCATATCAGAAAGCACCAACAAAGCAGTTATCTCAGCGCCGTAAAGGGCTCTTGAAACAACATTACTCAAGTCGCAATAAAAGACACTCCCACGATAAAAGAGCATGTGCAACATCATATACACCCCACAGTCCAGATTTTCACTTGAAGGTGTTTTCCAGCTAAAAGGGACATTGACCATTTTAAAATATTTCACCTCCATGACTCGTGCAACTCCATTTTCGACCGAAAATTCAGACATTACACTCAACATCAAAAATAAATGAGGAAAAGAAAGCATAATCAGTAACAATACTTAACTAGGAAACACCAAAAGAAAATTAAAACAGAATAAATGACTTACAAGAGTTTGACAATACATAAAAAGTAAAGACTCTTCTTAAACATCTTCAAACAACTCCTCTTGAAATACATTATCGAGATAGTCAACCCTCCTGGCACTAAAGTGGATACACAAATAGCTAAAGTGCTCGTGCAAAAGCAGTGGGATGAAAATCTGGAAAAAATTTCACATAAAAAAATTAACTAGAACACTACCAACAGAACAATAACACTACAATAACAGAGAAATAATAGTAGAATAACAGTAACATAACAGTGGAAAAATAGTAGGACAACACATAGTAATACTTTTAAACATTTACAACAGAATAGCAGCAGAATAACAACTGAATAACAAGACAATAACTATAACAACACATTCTAATACTTTTACACTATAACAACAGAATAATAGTGCAGTAATAATATCAATACAGAACCCTTCATATCAAATTAAGTTCACAAAGTTTCACAGTAGAAGAAGAAACACAGCAGAATAACAATTTAAAAAATATATAATACTTTTAAGACAATAACAAGAGAATACAAGTAGAATAACAAGAGGATTAACAAAAAAATAACAGTAATAACAAAAGAGTATCGGTAATAACACAAATACAGAAACATACCATATCAGAATTAAGATCACAAACTTTCTTATTTGTTTTTAGGATCAGACAGAACGTTGACTTAACAGAATCAACTGATTCACTTCTGGTAAACATCTGACGTTCCGACGGAATACAAATTTGGTCCAATACAAGCTAAAACGAAGTGCACAAAGATTTGAAAATGTTAAAAAAATGAAAAATACCAGATTAAGAAAAAGGGGCCACCACTCAATACAATAACATAAAACACAATCTATATAGAGTAACTAATCTTTTGACCAAGCCCAAAGAAAAGTTGACTTGGATTCCGCTTATACAAGTATCATTAAGAAAGAGGGACCACCACTCGATAACTCCAATCATTATCATTTTTGTTTGGAATCATGGTTTCCATATTCTCTCTAATAAATTAACTTTCAATACCCCAAGTTACAAGATTGTCAATTCAAAAAATGGAAAAGAAAAATAAGAATCACAAAAATGTATAAAATAACAGAAAACATGATTAATATTATTATTTTTTTCAAACAAAAGAAACAAAAAAATAAAAAATAAAAGAAAAGGGAAGCCTTACGAAATCGAAAAATTATTATCATCCAATAAACAGTAGTCTGCAACCTGTTTTCTCAGAGATCGCATCGGATTTAAAACATCTTTCATTGTTATCATTGTTGTTGACAAAGACTACTAAGTCAAGATCCACTTCACCACAGTCAGTGCTTTGCATCCAAAATTCTCAGGCACAACAAACATCAGCCCCTCGTGTGCATCAGAGTGCAGCGAATAACTTGGACGGATATTTTGTGGAACAAACCCTACATATGATTATAAATATGAGTCAAAATATAACAATAACACGAAAATAACACTGGGGAGATAGCACTAAAACTGTACATAATGCGATAAAGGCAAAAGGACCAGTAACACACTAACAACGAAATTAAAAAGATTCAAAAAATAGTAATTATAACACATTATTACCAGAACATCACCAAAAGGACGATTCGAATCATCTAGGACATTGCCCTCCAGAACAACATTGCCGAAAATAGCAGTGTCCTCCAACACAACATCCTCATCATTCTTTGACTTTTCTAAATTTTCTACCTCAGTTGCTGCACCAAGCAACAACTCTACATTAGAAGACATCACCAATTCGGCTTCTTCTCCAGTAACAAATGCTTCACTGCCAATCTGACTGGAATGTCGATTATCATCAATCTTTAGACTACCAATAGTGACATCCTTTAACTTTGTGTCATTGTTTGGAATTTCACTTCCTTGAAAGACTACGGTTTTACCCCCCAGCATTCTTATCAATATCATATGGGTGATTGTCAACAAGATAGTCGTCAACTACAACATCATCAAGCTGAATGTCAACATCCTTTGTAACATCCTCGACATCAACTCTTTCATCATGACCATCCTCCACTTTACCACTTCCTCAGCAACACCAACTTCGTCAACAACACCAGCTGCCTCACCATAACAAAACCAAATATCAGCACACACATCAGTCATAATAGCATCTAAACTCATGGGTGACTCTTCCGGAATGTCCTCCCTCGCATGTTATTTAATGACAGGACTCTGTTGAAAAGGCTCCTTTCCAACAATACTTTGCTCAATATCTGAAAGCCGGACACAATCCTCATAGAATAGAGATAAATGATTAAAATACGGTGGCTCAATCACGACATCTTCCGTTCTTGCTTCTTTGGAAAGATTTGGTCGCGTTAAGCTGGTCGCTCGCAAAGACATCACCTCCTTTACATGTTCTTCCGACTCACGGATAACATGATCCGTGAAGAAAGATTGGGTACCAACCACCTTTTGTGAGCCTTCACCGTTGACACTTTATGACCGTTTGTTCGCGCTCTCAACAGCCGCTGACGGGGCTGCTTGAGCGGGCTCCTTACTACTGGATGGTGCAGACACGACCTTCATCTTCAATTTGTTCAGGTTCACCCTTTCCAAGTACCGATTGCAAAAAAGTTCAAAGTCCCTCTCGTTGAGCAATATAAGTTCATGGACATCCTATCAAAATTTAATGCAAAAAGTTACCAACAAAACTGAATAACAACATAATAACAACTAACCAATAAAACTACAAATAGCAAAACAGTAGAATGCATAAGAATAATAGTGGAATAATAGTGGAATAACAGTAGAATAATACCAGTCTGAAACTAACACTTGTATAGTGTAACAACATAATAACAGCAGAGTAAAATAATAGCAATTTGATGATGATACTTTCACAGAATAACAGTACAATAATAGTGCAACAACAGTAGAATAATAGCACCCTGAAACTATTACTTTACCAAATAACAGCAGAATAGCAGTAGGGTAACATAGCTATAACACCAGACTAACACTTCAATTTCAGTAGCCTGATACAGAGTAACACAACATAATAACAGTAGATTAAATAACAACAATTTGAGAAAGTGATACTTTTTACACAATAACGGTGCAACAGCAGTAGAATAATAGCAGGCTGAAACTATTACTTTACAAAATAACAAGAGAATAATATTAGAGTAACATAATAATAACACCACAGTAACACTTCAACTACAGTAGCCTGATAGAGTTAAGTAAATCAGTAGTTACGACATGAAAATTACAGTAACCATTTTTTCCCGTACAGGGGGGAAAAAGTTGAACATCTTGGATTGAGTAAACAAAAAAGCAAGAAAACAAATGTTTACGTCAATCGCTGCGGAATGGACTTCCTCATCTGTACGGATATTAACAGGTACATCCAGTACAATACAACGATCCTTACCCGCACCATGACCGTGTCCACTTGAACCCACCTCAGAGCCTTCTAAAATTCTAGTTGAGATTGGAAATAAAGTATTTGAACGTTCTCTGGTGCCAAGAACACCAACAGCCTCTTCAAGATGCAACCTTTGAAGAAAATGGGTGTCATCCCAATGTTGAATGAGCGGTAGCTCATTATTTACCTTATCACCACTTAACTGGTACCGGGACACGCTCAGACATACCAACAACCATAAACAGGTACCGGGACACGCCCAGACGTACCAGGTCCGGAAGCCAACCGGATCCCCTGCCAGACGTCGTGTCTCAACCACACGAGTCCTTCCGTAACTCAGGCCATTAATGTGCACATCCCTCTTGGAGTGGGAAGCCCCAAGAGGCGACTCAAGCATCAGATGGTCTCCCAACCGCCTTACGTCTCCAAAACAATCAACAACAACAACAACAAATCCTCCAACACATATATAATCACAACATACAATAGACAGCATATGCCAAACATGTCACAAATACCAGTTCCTCAAATATCCCAACTCCTCGAGTCGTCATGACCAACAACATGAAAAACGACTCACTCAATGCAATTAAATGATAAAAGACTCATTTTATAAATAAATACAACAATGAAACCGAGTAAGATAAACCTACCTCACAGCATATCCGCATAAGCAATCCGTCAAATACAAGCTAGGCCCGTCTCGTAAAACCGTCTCACAAAACCTATCTCCTAAAACACGATAATAATACAAATACGTATAAGTATACTAATCTAATTATACAAATACGTATAAATAAACCCGTCTTATACAACTACCCGAATCCCGACTCATACCCTCCGCCCATAGCCGACACCAAGCACCACCTCCGCTGCCACCATGGGCCACCACCACCAGCAGCCCAACAGTGGCGGCAACAACCACCGCGGTAGTCCCACCATACTCACACACCTGGCACACTCACACATCCCTACACAAACCCGAAACTAGCCCAAAATCATCCCCTCGCCGGCGCCGCCACCACCGTGGTCCCCCTGACCACGGTGGACCCAGAAGCCACCCCGACACCGGCGGTAACCACCAGCAACACCAATGGCGACAGCACAATAGTCGACAACACCACAAACACCACGACTCAACACTCCTATTTTCCCCTCAGATTCCGCCACCCACAGCCACTCAAACCGCCACAACGGCCACCACTATACTCTCCTCACTACCCCCCAACAATAACCACCCAAGGGTTCCCTAATCAGCCATGAAAGGCGAGTTAAAAATCCGTCTTAAGACGGTCACACAAGAAGAATCAAACCGTGAATATATACTCGGTCAAACCCATTTTTGGGCAGTTAACGGTTGTCCAAGGGTGGTCAACGGCAGGTCTAGGGTGAGTCAAGGTTGAGGTGGTCAACTAAAATAATATATAAACTGGTGTGAGGCGGTTTACCTTACGATCTCGAGGCGGAGGGGCAAAAGACGATCTTTATTCTCTTCCCTTTCTTTTCTCTCTCTCTCTTCTAATTTGATGGTGGATTTTATGAGATTTTGTGAGTGGATAAAGGTGGGTGGATAAGGGATAAAGGGGTATATATAGGGTGAGCGTAGTATAGGATGAGTATAGTATGTATGTATATACATGTATCTTATTATTATTATTATTATTATTATTATTATTATTATTATTATTATTATTATTATTATTATTATTATTATTGTTATTACTATTATTATTATTATTATTATCATTCCATCTCAAGCCCAACGATCTAAATACGATAAAATATTGTTATTATATAATTATTAAATACGGAGTATTGCAGGACTGGAGTTCTATAGCATATATACATTGGCTTGTGGTTTTGATATGAGAAAGTACACAAATGGCAAACAAAAGGACAGTGTCGCCGTGAAATAAGTAGTTTGTAACAGACAGGGGCATAGAGATATGAAAAGGAAACTGCATCTTGAATTAAACAATAATGAAGCTGGCAGATCGAGTACAACAGAGAAGAAAAAGTAAAAAACTAGACAACCAAAGAAGAATGAACTGACAAGATGTGGTTGTCAGGCAAAGATGATGTTAAGAACTTGTCCAAAAACAGATGAACGACCGGCTGGATACATCGTGGACCACTTAAGAGAGGTTCACAATCACCCTCTTTACTCTGTCAGGAATAGAGAATTCCAAAGGCTGTCAAGGGACGTCCATGATTACTTTAAGAGGACAATTATTGATCATACTATACTAAACATAGGTCCAACATTAAGCTATAGAATTCTCAAGGAGTACTCAAATGGTTATCATAATGTGGGCGCCTCTTTGATAGACTTTAAAATTTTCAAAAGAGATGTCAAGTGTTACATTGTGGATAATGATGCCTCAATGTTCATTGGTAATTTCAAAAGGCTTGCTGAAACACACGGTTTCTATTTTGCTTATAACCTGGATGAGAGCAAATGTTTGACAAAAGTTTTCTTGGCTGATCAGGAAGCCATAAACAACTAAAAAATATTTGGAGACACGATCTCCTTTGAACCTACTTACGGGACAAACAAGTACATCATGGTTTTTACTCCATTCACAGGAGTAGGCCACAACCAAAAAAACCATGAATTTCGGAGCTGGCTTACTTGAATTTGAGAGTCAAGAATCCTTTGAATAGATATTTGGAAAGTTTTTAGATGCGATGGGCCAAAAGCAACCTCAATGTACTGCATTAAAAAAGCATGCCCAAAAATTTTCACAAAGGCAATCCACAAGTACTACATGTGGAACATCATGTAGAAATTGCCAGAAAAGGTAGGAAGAACAATCTATAATGAAACAAATTTTATGACTAACATAAATGCTGTTGTTTGGGATATTGATTTAGAACCACACAAGTGTGAATAAAAGTGGAATGCCGTGATTTCATAGCATGAGCTGCAGGACAACCGCTGGTTGAAATACATTTTTTCAATAAGACAAAAGTGGATATCTGCCTACTTTCGGGATCTGCCTCTGGGATATTTGTTGAGGACAACTCAAAGATCTGAAAGCTCAAACAGTTACTTCAAATGGTTTGAAAGCCATTTTGGAACACTTGTCGAGTTCTGGATGAGATTTAATTCTGCCATAGAACAGCAGAGATATGCACAAAGGCAATTGGACACTACCAATGAGCATAGTATGCTTGAGAAAGTAGGCCCAAAGTAAATAGAGGTGCATGCATCACTACTATACACACATGCTATCTTTTCTGAATTTCAAAAAGAAGTAAAACATGCCATCTACACCATGGGAGTCGGAGGTTTGACAACAGAAGGAGTAGTAGAGTACCATGAGATTATTGTCGGACTGAAAGACAGAAAATTCCTCGTCGATATAACCTTGAAAATAATAACACTAAATGTGCTTGTAAGCTATTTGAGAGGTGTAGTTTTGTTTGCAGACATATAATGTGGGTATGGAACTGGAGGAAGGTATACAAGATACCTGAAGCCTACGTGCTTCCTTGTAATATCCCGTATTTTGATAGTAGTTTATGATAATAATTTATGTAATTTAATAATTGATTAAAGGCATTTCTAATAATAATAAGACGTTAATTAAATAATAAATTAAGTATTCAAATCGGGAATTGGGCTTAGCTAATAATTGAATATTGAGCCGTGTGCCATTGTTAATTGGACCGAAACTTATTAATTTAGTATGAGTGTGATCGGGAATTGTATCGGGAATTAATAATAATATAATATGAAACTAATAATATGTGAAGGAAATAATAATTATATCAATAATAATAATAATAATAATAATAATAATAATAATAATAATAATAATAATAATAATAATAATAATAATAATAATAATAATAATAATAATAATAATAATAATAATAATAATAATAATAATAATAATAATAATAATAATAATAATAATAATAATGTTATGGCAATAATAAAATTAGTAAAGATAGTATGAGGAAATCCTACTTATGGTAAGATTAATATATGTAATAATAATAATAATAATATATTTTATATTTCCTAACTGGTTCCTTATAACCTTAGCCTACCAATATAAATAGATGAAACCTCAAACATTGGTCCTTATTATTCATCAAATCTGGAAAATAATTTATAAAGAGAGAGAGAGAGAGGGAGAATAAGAAGGGGAATAGCAGGAATTTATCGTCTCAGGTAATATTCTCAGACCGTCTCATGTATACATGTTTGCTTTGTTATGACTTATAAACTAGACAACGATAGATCAGGCTGTAAGTACTGTTGTGACCGTAGATGACCAGGGATCACCGTTGACCTGATGTTACCACCGTTGACCGACGGGAGAGGGTGGTTTTAGGCGAGTTTCGAGGGGTGGTTGTATTGCGGGTTTTGTGTCGTTTTAAAGCCTTATTTAGGACGTGACTCACCTGGGTTTAGTAGGGATGGCTCAGGGTGGTTGGGTCGACCGTGTTGGTCGATGTTGGGGTGGTAAAGGTGGTGGTTTGTGGCGGTGGTGGCCGGAATTACGTAAGAACAAGGGAGGGGCTATCGTGGGTTGTTGGTGTCAGTTCTGGGTGGTAATGGGTTGTTTTGTGGGGTCGTGACTAGTGGTGGTACCACCGTGGGTCAAGGGAGACCACGGTGGTGGCCACTGGTGGTCGTAGGGTGGGTTAAGAGGTGAGCGAGGGTGTGATGTTGGTTGTGTCGGGATTTGAAGAGGGCTATTTAGGGCAGCTTTTTGTGGGGTTCTGGTGGCGTTATGGCGGGTGTTTAGGGTGTGAGTGTGTGCGTTGGGTTGCATACTAGTGGCGTCCAGGTTGGGTGGAGTTGTCGGAGGCGGGTGTGGTCGTAGGTAGTAGTTAAACGTGGGGTTGTATGTGACGAGTTTCGGTATTAGTTGTGTCATGGTAGTGTTGGGGCGTGAGATTTTGGAGTGCTTGTGGCGGTTAGGATGGTGGTTGGAGGTCGTCTAGGGGCGTGATGGTGCAGGCTAATGGTGGTTGGTGACGTGGTGTCTCTAGGTAGCGGGTAAGGCGTGTTTGGTGGCTGCTTATGGGGTGGGGTTGCTATGTACGATTTATAAACCGTATGAATGGTTTTGTTTGTCACGGGATTATGCATGAGTGTGGACGTGGGTCTTTCTTCTCGGGATTGGTTGTGGGTGTACTTGGATTTATTTAAATTAATTATCAAGTCGGGTTTACGTAATCGTTACACGGGAATATAATTAATTAAGTTAAATTGTAATAAATTAAATCAATATAATGAGTTAAATAATAGATAATTAATTTGGGTAATTAATATAATAAAAGGAATAAGTATATAAGTAATTGAATTATAATATTTTGTATAGGTGACGGAATTGGTTGAACGGATTTATTGAAGAATAATACTTCTAGTTGATTGCTTTAATTATTTGGATTGCTTGAGCTGCTTAATTGGAATCGCTTGCCAGGTAGAGATAAATCATAAATCGTACTCAACTTTTACTCGATAATGTTTGTTGGATGAACTATCAGATGTGAAGTATATGCCATTGGTTTATATCGGGGTTATTGGTTATCTCATGTCGTAATTATTGGATACCTCAGACTCGTTCTGAGATGATTACTATTGTTGTTGATCATGACATTTGTGTTGGATACCTCCGTTTTATACAGGGATGGTGGATACCTCAACTTCGGTTGGGATGGTGGATACCTCTACTTCGGTTGGGATGGTGGATACTTCAACTTCGGTTGGAATGATGTAAAGTGAGAAGTTGTTAAGGGAGGTGTGCTAAGAAAAAGGATGGAGCACGTTATCAGGGGGTTGTGCAATGTAAAAAGGAAATTGGATTGTTATCGTATGTTTTTGTTGTTAGTATTTATTCCTACTCAACCTCGCGGTTGACTGTGTATTCGTGAACACCTGCGGTGAACCGTTTTATGGGGAGCAAATTTGACAGGTACTAAAGATTAGCTGACTCGGGAGCATTGGGATGAGAGCTTGACTTGGACCATAGTTGAAGTCTAAATCACATAGAACAATTATATCACTTTATTTATTTCCGCTGCGAGTTGTAATTATTTTATATTAAGTTTTAGTTAGTTAAATTGTAATAGACATGTATTCACTAAAGTTTTAATTGAAAGTACTTTGGTTTGTTGTACTTTGTTATTCACTAACTCGGGAAACCGATATGATAACAGTTCTATTTATTTGGGAATGTCTAGCTAAAGGCTCCTGAATAAATGGGGGTGTTACATTCCTCGATGGACAAAGAAATCGTACAGGCCTATTGTCCACGATAAAAATGGGAAGGTCGTGGAAGACTACAGTGAAGTTGACATCAAGAAAATGGAGATGTCAAAGGTATGGTCTGACATTTATGCAATTGTGGGGGTGCGGGACACTACTGCTACAGTTAAGATGAAACAACTAGAGAAAATGCTGAAACGGTTCAGGGTGAACATCACAGGTCCAGTCGCGCCAAAAACAAAAATCAAAGAAATTGAATATCTTCTTGGAATCACAGCTTCAAATGAAATCGACATACGACCACCACGTAAGGCAAAGAACAAGGGCAGTGGAAAAAGATTGATGACGTCCAAAGAAAAGGGCAGAAGGAAGCCACAAAAGAGAAAGAGAAGGTGCGGTAGCTACAAAAAGTGGGTAAATCACAACAGTCGAACTTGTTACCTTCCTTTCGCTAACAGACCGCCTTCGGACGACGATGAAGTAAGAAGAATCAGAAACTGAAGAAGTATGAAACTGCTTAGTTCAACAATAACAGCACAATGATGGTTTTGTTTAAAAAAAACATATACTAAAATAATGTTTGCTCTTAAAAAAATGCAGGAAGATTCATCGGATGCATGAAGTGAATAAGACACAAGAGACAAAAACGAGAAGGACTATCATGAAGAGCTCGCCTGAAGTTGAACACTTTTACTATTTGTCATCCGTTCATTATTTTTACCAGTGTGTGTAATAAGTGACTACTACCTTTTATGCTTAAATTTACTACATAATAAGTGAGAACTACATTTTATGCTTAAATCTTACTAGAATATTTTTTATATATGAACAAACATTCCAATATAAACAAAAATATTAACATTACTGATAAAACACTGGAGAATAACAGGAGAACTACATTGTCTTTATTCACATGTGAGAATACATAAAAATAACAGGAGAATAACCGCAGAATACATAAGAGTAACAACATAATAACAGCAAAATACTTAAAAATAACACGAGAATAACAATAACAAGACAAATACAAAACCGCACCATATAACATCAACATCACAAACTTTCACAGTAACAGCACGATAAAAACAGAATAAAAATAACAGTATAATAATAATAGAATAAAATTATAATAACACTACTGATAAAACATGGCAGGTAAACGGCATTATTAATTAACAACAATTAAAATTACAAATTCCTATACTCCTTGTCTTATCTAATAAAAAGCAATTAACTAATTACAATATACATTATCAAAAAAATTAACTTTAAACAGTTTTTCCTAATCTTAACTAATAGAAAAAACTCCTTGTCTTCCACAACCAAAGAATAAATACCATGCATTAACAAAGAAATAAACAAATATAATAACACTGCAATAATATTACAACAACATTAGAATAACACGAGAATCAAACAGTCCTGTTATTATTTTACAGCAGTTAATGTTTAAAATTTCACTAGTTTCTCTTAATCTTATCTAATTTTTTTTATTAAAAACTGCTTGTCTCCCACAACCAACTATAAATACTTGTCTTGAGAAACAAAATTTATTCACTGCTGCTACACGGAAAGAAAAAAAAAACAACAAACTTATACTTTCACTACTTTGCAACACTAATCGGTTGTCTTTTTTGGAAAAGGTAATCTGTGACATTCTTTTGCTTTCCTTTTTCGTTCAAGTATTTTGAATGTCTTTTTTAAATGGATAAAATGTTTCTGTTTCCCATGATGCAGAATGAGTTCTGTAACTGGCAATAATCAAAAGTCTTCAATAGAAATAGAGCTTGAGGACACAAAGGACGTACTCAATGAAGCAAAACGAAAAATAGATTCTCTTTATGTAGACGTTTTCGAAGCACTAATAAATGTGGAGGCAGCAGAAGCACGTGAAGAGGCCTTACTAAAATATATGGAATTTGTTGAAGCACGACTAAAGTTCGTTGAAGCCGAGAAAAACGGTATGTGTCGACAGTTGAAGGCAAGCAAACAAAACAAATACACATAAGCCGAAATGGGGAATCAATTCCTTGCTGGAGTGAAGGCTTTAGAGAAGGCCTATGCTCAAGCACGTCCTTCAATTTCTGACAATTGGCCAGTAGTTCTGAAAGCCATGTAACTTATGGACACATACAAAAACCTCTTAACAATGAGTCCGTGGAAGTTGAAAGCACTGTCGAAGGCCCTAAGCGTAGGCGTCAGAGAAGGTAATGAAAGATATAAAATCTTTCTAACATTGTCTAGGGTTCATGCTTTTAATATTTGTGTCTTTATAAAAATGTTGTTAGTTTCTTAAAAACAATATTTGTCTTAAAATAAAGAACATGCTACCATGATACTATGAAGAATTGTTATTGCAGTATAATATGTTTATTGTTATCTGATTCTCAAGTGCTATTAGTGTACTGTTATTATGATATTATTGCAATGTTACTCATTCCCTCATGCTAAACCTTTCTACTAATGGTAGGATGATAAAAATATAATAACATTAAAATAATAGCAAAATAACCGCAAAATAACACGATGATATGAGAAATGCTTTATAAAGGGATAAACCTTTCTACTAATACTAGGATGATAAAAATAGACTAACCGTACAATAACACGATCATATGAGAAATTATTTATAAAAAGAATAGCATAAGAGTAACATATATATGATGTTTTTGTGATGTTTTTGAAAATAAAGTATGTTGATTGTTAACTGTTATTCTACTGTTAATGTGATGTTATTGCAAGAGAGTGTATTGATTGTTATTTGTTTCTCAGCTAATGTTATTATTCTGTTATTGTGATATTACTACAATGTTCATCTTTCCATCATGGTACGATTATTGTGGTTTATCTCTCCTGATTGTAATCAGTTACTGTCCAAGATATTTCTCCTATGTCTATTGTTTGGGAAAATAAAATTGAAGCAACTAAAAAACTTCAAATAACAATATATTGCCCACCCCAACTTCTGATTGTGATGTTATTCTAATGTTATTGTGGCACTGAGACTGCCAGTGATACCTGTCGAAGTAAGTATCAAAAATAATATTTATAAAACCAAACTACTACTAGTAAGTGGTAATAAGGGTCGATCCGCAGGGAGGTAGGGAGATAATAGTTGTTATTAATTCTAGTCTAAGGGTAACAGTTGTGGGGGTTTTGATATGTATTAAATCTAAATCTAGAAATATAAACTAAGTAGCAGATAAAAATAATAAAAGATGTAAACAATGATAAAAGGAATGCTAAGATGGTCGGTTCACTATAACTGTGATGGCACAATAATCCTAGGTAAGTCCGAAATACAGTCGTGTAGGATGGGTAAAACAAGTCCTCTCGGTCCAGGTTAACTAGTAGCTCCTTTCGGCCTATGCTACCAGCCCATAAGTCTCACTAATGCTAGCTCTCGCCCCGATTAGTGATTCCTAAAGCCTAAATTACATTACCTCTCGATCTCAGCAATTTAGTCGTCTCAACTCGTTAATTAATGCCCTGGTCGATCTACCATGTAGGTCAGTCGATCGACCAAGGGTGTTGTACAGTAATGCATTCTGACGAATTTTGCAGCGCGCAACGATCTTAAAAGAGCTGCCATTTATTTGTTACTTGATCAAATCAGGCGTTCTACGCGGCGTTAGAAAGATAAGAGGATAAGCTTTCACCTCCAATTAGAATCACTCGATTATCAGCTCTAGAACTCGAGATATTGCCATCTGAAGCAGGCTGCAATATCGTGAAGTGCTTCTTTGCTTGTTAAACTCGTACGCACCCATGCTTTTGCTATCTTTTGGCCTTGAAATACGCACCAAGATCATTCCTCGAGTCAATACGTCATGTCAAATCCTATGCTAAACACTCGGGAACGGATTCGGCTCATTTTCCGCTGGATTTTTCACATTTCTGCAATTTTATACAAAAACACGAAAGTAGACGGAAATAGGGAAAATAGTAGCATAAACTACATAATTGAGCTCTGAAATGCGTGTAAAATAGGGTGTAAAACATCATATAAATGACACGCATCAAACTTCCCCAAACCAAACCCTTGCTTGTCCCCAACCAAGAACTAGACTCGATCCTAAAACCTAATGGAACGAGTTCAATCTCAGACCGAAATGCAAACTGTAAAGCCAAAAACAGTTTAATGCTACAAATCAACAATCAATTAGCAATATGAATCATGGAAACGAGTTATGTAGTCGTCAAAAACTGCTGAACCGTCGACCTTGCAAGACCTTTAAAATTGGACTCTCACGGGCCACTCTTCTCTCATGAAGCAAAGGGTAAGCATATATATGTAAGAGAGGAAGAGAAATAGCCGCTCACCTAGACTACGACCCACATAATCATGCATGCAACTAATATGATAGACAATTCTAACTACCGTACATACATTCCAACCAAACAAGGTCCTGTCACAGCCGAGGGCTTACAAAAATATGGTAGAGTGAGGCAATGGGTAAGAAAGGCAAAACATTTATGGGAATGTGGAGGTATAGGTGATCAAAATAGTACCTAAACAAAACCATATGACAACAACCATTTCCAACTCACTTATAGGATTAAGCACATGCCCTTCATTTGGCACAAAACTCACCAAACCGAACTGAAAATACTCCTAAAAAAATGTAAATAAAGCATAGGAGTGAAACCGTCTACAAACAACATCTTTTCCTTCCACGGTTTCTTTCTTTCAACATTGTTCTCTTTTTGAATTTTTTCAACCTCTTTTTTTTTCTTTCTTTTTCACGTTTTTTTCTTTTCTTTTTTTTTTTTTCCATCCTCCTTCTTTCTTTTCTACCATCTCCAAATAACGCAATACAGACCAAACTTGGCACAATAAATTATATACCGCAAAAGCATACATTATACTAGCTTGACAAGGTAGGCTAAATTTGGATGTAGCTAAGGGTCAACAGGCAAATTTGGCTAATGTGGAGTTCAATGGGTAAAATGAAATAAAGGGGAAATTGTAAGCACCTCCCTGCATGTGACACCAACCACTAACCCGAATGTATGCAGGCAAAATGCAATTGAATTTCATAAATGTGCAAATTAATGATACATGATATGCAAGGAGTAAGTACTCACAATCCTACATGAAACCGGTCACAAATGACACCAGTTATATGAGCTCTAATCCTTAGAAATTATAAGTAGGTTGCCAAAATTCAGGTCAAGTCTATAATCCAGCAAATATTTTAACAAAATCTCGTAGGTATGAATATGAGATTCTACTAATAACATGTCAATTAAGCACGGCTTAGGCATAAACAGATGAAAATGCAATGTCATCATTGAAATACTACAGTTCCGACTCGACCTATATGCTAAAATAAACGTGAAAATTTTGGATTTTTGAATTTTTGTAAATATATAGGAAATGAAAAAATAAATGCAAACTGAAGTGCAATAAACGTGAAACAGAAATGCAATAAAACATGTGAATGCAATGCAAAACTCTTCCCCAAACCAAATCACACAATGTTCCCATTGTGCAAAATCATGTAATGAAATAAAAGGGAAACGGGAATTTGCGATAAATTAACTAAATAAGACATGAAGTTAAACTCAGAAACTCACGAGACTTTAAGCGCAGTAAGAAACCTTCTCAAACCAGCGTGAGCTAGGAGGTTTTAGTAGCCAGTAGTGCTACCATAAGTACCTGAAAAGACAGAATATACCGCGCATTATCCGAGAAAACAAAAATGAAGCGGTAAATTACGTGCAAAGAATTAAATTGAAGAAAGAAGTACAGCAGCTACAGTGGTCGATTTATCGATGGTCCTGGTCGATCGACCAGTTCACGATGATCAGAGGGTACTGTACTGCTGAGGGCAGTCGATCGACAAGCTAGGTCAGTCGATCGACTGACCTACCTGACGAAATAGCTTCTTTCTTCGAATTAACTCAATAGATTGAGTTAACTTGGTCTAATAATCTGTAAATGCACATAAAAACGCGCCCAAAATTGCGCTAAACCCAATTGTAACAGTCTAAAGACGGAAATTAAACTAAGCACACACTAAGAGTTTTTATTTATTTTTTGCTTTAAACAACTACGAATTTTATTCGCAAAACTAAACAAATCACATCCGGGTTGCCTCCCGGCTAGCGCTGGTTTCAGACCGGTCCCGCTCGACCTCTTTTTCTTCAGCAGCTTACTCTAATGGAGCCTAATCAAAACAACTCAAGGCTCTCAGCAACCTATCATACATCTGCGCATGTGCTACACAAAACTGTAAGTAGCACCATAAGATAGAAATAACATAGGAAATCAAAATGTAAAAACATTTAAGCCTAACAAATTTCCTATGGCAGCTCCTAAAATCATCCACAAAATAATTCTGCCCTCTAGCTAAGGGTGAAAAATTAGAGAGCTCAGGAGCAATTGACTCAAAAATAAAGCGAGTAGAATTACGATGCTCAGAAGGGTATGAACTGTGAGGTGGAGAAGTCTGGTCATTTAAACGAGAAGGTGGATAATCATCCCAAATGCAAGGGGCGGTAATGTCAAATGGGTCAATCGGGTCCTCTATAATAGGTTCATCTATAATATCGTCATACACATCCCAATTAACCTCAAGACTGTCAAAATTTTCCTCCTCACTCTCCTTATCGCTAGACTCGTCAAGTTGGAGGTTCTCAAAGAGATCCTCCAAATCGACCTCGCTATCAGTGCAAGAATCATAAAGGGGTTCTAAACTATCCTCATAAAAAGGATTGTCAACCACGCTAATGGTCTCCTCTATGTCTCCGTCAGCATTCCCTAGATCGGTCTCTAAGGTCTCACCCACCCCCTCATCTGAGTCAACATGAAGAGAAAAGTTGGGTTTAAGAGATTCAGTAGCAAACCAATTAAAGAATTCTAATACCTCAATTACGGGGATTCCTTCGAAATCCCACTTACCTATAGACCCGAGGTATGCTCGCGTAAAGTCATTCATATGCCGGAAAATAGTGCAGCATATTTGGGGATAAGAAAAGGCATATCGTCTGGGCTCAATAAACTCCCAAAGTCTGGCTAAATAAGCAACAAAGATTTCATCCTCTTCCTGTGGAAAACTCAGAATATAAAACATGAGAACGGTCTCAAGGAACCGAAGTTCCCTGAGACTAAAGAATGAAATACTAAAATTAAAAACAACTAGAACTGGCGCTGCCTCCCTGGCAACGGCGCCAAAATTTGATACCTATTGAAGTAAGTATCAAAAATAATATTTATAAAACCAAACTACTACTAGCAAGTGGTAGTAAGGGTCGATCCGCAGGGAGGTAGGGAGATAATAGTTGTTATTAATTCTAGTCTAAGGGTAACAGTTGTGGGGGTTTTGATATGTATTAAATCTAAATCTAGAAATATAAACTAAATAGCAGATAAAAATAATAAAAGATGTAAACAATGATAAAAGGAATGCTAAGACGGTCGGTTCACTATAGCTGCGATGTCACAATAATCCTAGGTAAGTCCGAAATACAGTCGTGTAGGATGGGTAAAACAAGTCCTCTCGGTCCAGGTTAACTAGTAGCTCCTTTCGGCCTATGCTACCAGTCCCTAAGTCTCACTAATGCTAGCTCTCGCCCCGATTAGTGATTCCTAAAGCCTAAATTACATTACCTCTCGATCTCAGCAATTTAGTCGTCTCAACTCTTTAATTAATGCCCTCCCCTATCTTTCGATCTACTAAGCATCTAATAAGTCTCCTCTCGGTCTCATTGTTAAATATTGCACTTAACGAATTATACGGTGCTAATCAGACACGAAGTCAGTCGATCGACCAGCTACCCCAGTCGATCGACTAACCGGCTCAGTCGACCGATTAGTTAAGCCAGTTGATCGACCAAGCCCTAATGCGGGGTTACCTATTCTACTGCCATCTACGCCATAGATCCCCTACATCCTAGCAAAGGGTATTTAGCTACTCATGATGGTGATAACAACAGCAAATAAATTAACAAACAAAGCGATTGATTTCATAATTAAATTAACTAATTAATTAACTGACATAAAACGCGAAATTGGCTTTGAGAATTCTAAACTAGCAATTTTAACTACAGAAGAATAAAAGTAAACTGAAATTAAGGAATTAGAATTACCGTAAAGCAGGGTGAAGAATCCGAAAGCAAAAGAAATACTTTATTGAAACTCATGAAACTGTAAACTAAGTATGTAACATCTGAATCCCTAATATGAATGAATAAAACTAAGCTAATGAATGATAGATAATGAATAGGAAAGGAGTTACGTTATATATGAATGTCACGTAAAACCCTTATTCCTAAACCTAATTACAATGGGCTTCCTCGTCTTTTAATTAGCGCGTCAGCTCGTGGGATGGTCGATCGACCACTGAGGCCAGTCGATCGACTGACTCTTGCTAAACAGTAGCTTCTGTTAGTCGTGCTCTGGTCGATCGACCATGTAGGTCAGTCGATCGACCAAGGATGTTGTACTGATAATGCATTCGACGAATTCTGCAGTATGCAAAATGATCTTAAAAAGCTGCCATTTATTCGTTACTTGGTCAAATCAGGCGTTCTACACGGCGTTGGAAAGCTAAGAGGATAAGCTTTCACCTCCAATTAGAATCACTCGATCATCAGCACTAGAACTCTAGATATTGCCATCTGAAGCAGGCTGCAATATCGTGAAGTGCTTCTTTGCTTGTTAAACTCGTACGCACCCATGCTTTTGCTATCTTTAGGCCTTGAGATGTGCACCAAACTCATTCCTCGAGTCAATACGTCATGTCAAATCCTATGCTAAACACTCGGGAACGGATTCGGCTCATTTTTCGCTGGATTCTTCACATTTCTGCAATTTTATACAAAAACACGAAAGTAGACGGAAATAGGGAAAATAGTAGCATAAACTACATAATTGAGCTCTGAAATGCTTGTAAAATAGGGTGTAAAACATCATATAAATGACACGCATCAGCCAGCTGTTTCTGTTGTCTCTTATCTATTTCTCATAGCACTGTTATCGTGGTGTTACACTGCTTATGGTAAAGAAACTACAACACAAACATAAAGAGTCAGATTTTGGAATACCGCCAATATTAACCAAAATAGCTAAAATGATTTTAACATTCACATCACAGAATAAATTACCGAGTAACACTATAATAACACAAGCTTTACAAAAGTGCACTATAAATAACTTTTGAAGGTCACATAATGCATTAAAAAGAAAAACACTACTTCAATATCCGTTGCCAAAATACATATTAAATACTCGATCTCTTCGGATACACAACGGTCGTTGGTTTAACTTCAAGTGCAACTTTTGGATCTCCAGATTTACTAGAGCCTTTGTCTTTTAACTTCCCCGTACTTGACACCATTCCCAAGGTCTTAAGCCTCCGAGTGTGATACCTCTTCAACTTCTGAATCACTAAGTTCCTATACAGATTGATATCAGCCAAAATCAAAGAAGCCGCTATTTACGCACGGTAGCTTCGACGAGAAATCTTGTTGTGAAGGTCGGACTCAAATATCCTCCCACCATACTCCGCCATCGTATATAGCAAGACACAGCCAGACTCCTCGTTG
Source organism: Silene latifolia (assembly GCF_048544455.1). NCBI lineage: Eukaryota > Viridiplantae > Streptophyta > Magnoliopsida > Caryophyllales > Caryophyllaceae > Silene > Silene latifolia. The sequence goes on from NC_133538.1 coordinate 410,710,443, forward strand.
TTCAGCTCCTCCTTTTTCTAGTTAAACTTCACATCAATAATTTCAAAATTCCTACAGTCTTGATTCTTCATAACATTTTTAGACTCCAAATACGATCGCATATGGTTAGCTTGAACAGAAAGGGATTTAAGAAAACAATAAGTAATTAATATAATTAGAAACAAATACTATGATAACTTGACAATAACACTAGGTGAACACAGTTGAGACACTTACCAATAGGTTTTACCAAATCAATAATTGCCTAAAAATTGAAAAAACATAAGAGCAACTAACCACAGTTTCTGCTAGCTTTATGAAGTCCGAAGAGTCCTCATCATAATGGTACGTGTTGTCCAATAAATCGATTATTTGATGGATGAAGTTGATGCAGACACGGGAGTAATGATCATTGTATAGAAGAGGTACAAACATAAGGTCAGAGTTGAGTTGACATTTATTACCACATGACTGTATAAAAAAATCCCATGACGCAAACAACCTTGTACTCTAACTCTGAATAGGGCTGAAGGCATAATAGTTTTCTATCAATGAAATAAGACCATCATGCTATAAAAAAAGCGAGAAAAAAGCATATGTAACAAATATATCAACAATGATGAGCAAATAAGTACGTAATAATGCAAAAATCAGAACCAATACCATATGTCGAAGTCCAAATAACATTGAGGGTGGTTCTGATCTTTGTTCAAGCTCCAACGAATTCAAAAGAGTAGACCAACACTCGACTACTCTTGATGACATCAAAGTTGTTGGAAGAATAGACAAAATATCCTCCCTGTCCAAAAACATGCCAACCTCGTCATTGTACACCACAAGCATGTCTCTGCATACAGAAAATAACATATAATAAGAACACAAATACAAACTCTACAATAACTGCACTGTAGAGTGACACTAGAATAACAATACAATAACAATACAATATCTGTACAGTATATTAACAACAGAATAACAGTACAATATCTAAAAAAAAGGATGTACGTTGATTCTAAGCCAGCATCATTACGGCAAACAAAGTCCAACACTTCCTTCCGCAACTTGAACATCTTAGAGAACAATATTTTATTTTTCCGCATAAACTCTGACACGAGAACAATATTAGTGTCTTCTACCCCGCAATCCAAAGAACAACCCAGGCCATCGTCTGACCTACCCCTTCTATGACTACCCAAAAGAGACTTTGGACTCATAGTGTTGTCAACAGACATGCTTTCAACTTGACGGATGGCATTGGGCGTGCTAACAGACCCATGATGGCTAGTGGTGACAGTAGACACAATGGGAGACTTGATAACAGACTGCGACGTCTTCATCTTTTTACCAACACTTTTCACCCTCCCACCATTCTTACGCTTCTTACCTTATTGAGAATTGCTATCTTTTGAAAGCAGAATACGGCGTTTCTCTTCAAGGTTAATTAGGGTTTCCTCCCTAGTACTACTCAACTGGGACAAACTCTCTAAAACATCAGCCCTGAACTCATTCATATCAGAAAGCACCAACAAAGCAGTTATCTCAGCGCCGTAAAGGGCTCTTGAAACAACATTACTCAAGTCGCTATCAAAGACACTCCCACGATAAAAGAGCATGTGCAACATCATATACACCCCGCAGTCCATATTTTCACGTGAAGGTGTTTTCCAGCTAAAAGGGACATTGACCATTTTAAAATATTTCACCTCCATGACGCGTGAAACTCCATTTTCGACCGAAAATTCAGACATTACACTCAACATCAAAAATAAATGAGGAAAAGAAAGCATAATCAGTAACAATACTTAACTAGGAAACACCAAAAGAAAATTAAAACAGAATAAATGACTTACAAGAGTTTGACAATACATAAAAAGTAAAGACTCTTCTTAAACATCTTCAAACAACTCCTCTTGAAATACATTATCGAGATAGTCAACCCTCCTGGCATTAAAGTGGATACACAAATAGCTAAAGTGCTCGTGCAAAAGCAGTGGGATGAAAATCTGGAAAAAATTTCACATAAAAAAATTAACTAGAACACTACCAACAGAACATTAACACTACAATAACAGAGAAATAATAGTAGAATAACAGTAACATAACAGTGGAAAAATAGTAGGACAACACATAGTAATACTTTTAAACATTTACAACAGAATAGCAGCAGAATAACAACTGAATAACAAGACAATAACTACAACAACACATTCTAATACTTTTACACTATAACAACAGAATAATAGTGCAGTAATAATATCAATACAGAACCCTTCATATCAAATTAAGTTCACAAAGTTTCACAGTAGAAGAAGAAACACAGCAGAATAACAATTTAAAAAATATATAATACTTTTAAGACAATAACAAGAGAATACAAGTAGAATAACAAGAGGATTAACAAAAAAACTAACAGTAATAACAAAAGAGTATCGGTAATAACACAAATACAGAAACATACCATATCAGAATTAAGATCACAAACTTTCTTATTTGTCTTTAGGCTCAGACTGAACGTTGACTTAACAGAATCAACTGATTCACTTCTGGTAAACATCTGACGTTCCGACGGAATACAAATTTGGTCCAATACAAGCTAAAACGAAGTGCACAAAGATTTGAAAATGTTAAAAAAATGAAAAATACCAGATTAAGAAAAAGGGGCCACCACTCAATACAATAACATAAAACACAATCTATATAGAGTAACTAATCTTTTGACCAAGCCCAAAGAAAAGTTGACTTGGATTCCGCTTATACAAGTATCATTAAGAAAGAGGGACCACCACTCGATAACTCCAATCATTATCATTTTTGTTTGGAATCATGGTTTCCATATTCTCTCTAATAAATTAACTTTCAATACCCCAAGTTACAAGATTGTCAATTCAAAAAATGGAAAAGAAAAATAAGAATCACAAAAATGTATAAAATAACAGAAAACATGATTAATATTATTATTTTTTTCAAACAAAAGAAACAAAAAAATAAAAAATAAAAGAAAAGGGAAGCCTTACGAAATCGAAAAATTATTATCATCCAATAAACAGTAGTCTGCAACCTGTTTTCTCAGAGATCGCATCGGATTTCAAACATCTTTCATTGTTATCATTGTTGTTGACAGCACTACTAAGTCAAGATCCACTTCACCACAGTCAGTGCTGCATCCAAAATTCTCAGGCACAACAAACATCAGCCCCTCGTGTGCATCAGAGTGCAGCGAATAACTTGGACGGATATTTTGTGGAACAAACCCTACATATGATTATAAATATGAGTCAAAATATAACAATAACACGAAAGTAACACTGGGGAGAGAGCACTAAAACTGTACATAATGCGATAAAGGCAAAAGGACCAGTAACACACTAACAACGAAATTAAAAAGATTCAAAAAATAGTAATTATAACACATTATTACCAGGAACATCACCAAAAGGACGATTCGAATCATCTAGGACATTGCCCTTCAGAACAACATTACCGAAAATAGCAGTGTCCTCCAACACAACATCCTCATCATTCTTTGACTTTTCTAAATTTTCTACCTCAGTTGCTGCACCAAGAAACAACTCTACATTAGAAGACATCACCAATTCGGCTTCTTCTCCAATAACAAATGCTTCACTGCCAATCTGACTGGAATGTCGATTATCATCAATCTTTAGACTGCCAACAGTGACATCCTTTAACTTTGTGTCATTGTTTGGAATTTCACTTCCTTGAAAGACTACGGTTTTACCCCCATCATTCTTATCAATATCATATGGGTGATTGTCAACAAGATAGTCGTCAACTACAACATCATCCAGCTGAATGTCAACATCCTTTGTAACATCCTCGACATCCACTCTTTCATCATGACCATCCTCCACTTTACCACTTCCTCAGCAACACCAACTTCGTCAACAACACCAGCTGCCTCACCATAACAAAACCAAATATCAGCACACACATCAGTCATAATAGCATCTAAACTCATGGGTGACTCTTCCGGAATGTCCTCCCTCGCATGTTATTTAATGACAGGACTCTGTTGAAAAGGTTCTTTTCCAACAATACTTTGCTCAATATCTGAAAGCCAGACACAATCCTCATAGAATAGAGATAAAAGATTAAAATACGGTGGCTCAATCACGACATCTTCCGTTCTTGCTTCTTTGGAAATATTTGGTCGCGTTAAGCTGGTCGCTCGTAAAGACATCACCTCCTTTACATGTTCTTCCGACTCACGGATAACATGATCCGTGAAGAAAGATTGGGTACCAACCACCTTTTGTGAGCCTTCACCGTTGACACTTTCTGACCGTTTGTTCGCGCTCTCAACAACCGCTGACGGGGCTGCTTGAGTGGGCTCCTTACTACTGGATGGTGCAGACACGACCTTCATCTTCAATTTGTTCAGGTTCACCCTTTCCAAGTACCGATTGCAAAAAAGTTCAAAGTCCCTCTCGTTGAGCAATATAAGTTCATGGACATCCTATCAAAATTTAATGCAAAAAGTTACCAACAAAACTGAATAACAACATAATAACAACTAACCAATAAAACTACAAATAGCAAAACAGTAGAATGCATAAGAATAATGTTAGAATAATAGTGGAATAACAGTAGAATAATACCAGTCTGAAACTAACACTTGTATAGTGTTACAACATAATAACAGCAGAGTAAAATAATAGCAATTTGATGATGATACTTTCACAGAATAACAGTACAATAATAGTGCAACAACAGTAGAATAATAGCACCCTGAAACTATTACTTTTACCAAATAACATCAGAATAGCAGTAGAGTAACATAGCTATAACACCAGACTAACACTTCAATTTCAGTAGCCTGATACAGAGTAACAACATAATAACAGTAGATTAAATAACAACAATTTGAGAAAGTGATACTTTTTACACAATAACGGTGCAACAGCAGTAGAATAATAGCAGGCTGAAACTATTACTTTACAAAATAACAAGAGAATAATATTAGAGTAACATAATAATAACACCGCAGTAACACTTCAACTACAGTAGCCTGATATAGTTAAGTAAATCAGTAGTTACGACATGAAAATTACAGTAACCATTTTTTCCCGTACAGGGGGGAAAAAGTTGAACATCTTGGATTGAGTAAACAAAAAGCAAGAAAACAAATGTTTACGTCAATCGCTGCGGAATGGACGTCCTCATCTGTACGGATATTAACAGGTACATCCAGTACAATACAACAATCCTTACCCGCACCATGACCGTGTCCACTTGAACCCACCTCAGAGCCTTCTAAAATTCTAGTTGAGATTGGAAATAAAGTATTTGAACGTTCTCTGGTGCCAAGAACACCAACAGCCTCTTCAAGATGCAACCTTTGAAGAAAATGGGTGTCATCCCAATGTTGAATGAGCGGTAGCTCATTATTTACCCTATCACCACTTAACTAGTACCGGGACACGCTCAGACATACCAACAACCATAAATAGGTACCGGGACACGCCCAGACGTACCAGGTCCGGAAGCCAACCGGATCCCCTGCCAGTCGTCGTGTCTCAACCACACGAGTCCTTCCGTAACTCAGGCCATTAATGTGCACATCCCTCTTGGAGTGGGAAGCCCCAAGAGGCGACTCAAGCATAAGATGATCTCCCAACCGCCTTACGTCTCCAAAACAATCAACAACAACAACAACAAATCCTCCAACACATATATAATCACAACATACAATAGACAGCATATGCCAAATATGTCACAAATACCAGTTCCTCAAATATCCCAACTCCTCGAGTCGTCATGACCAACAACATGAAAAACGACTCACTCAATGCAATTAAATGATAAAAGGCTCATTTTATAAATAAATACAACAATGAAACCGAGTAAGATAAACCTACCTCACAGCATATCCGCATAAGCAATCCGTCAAACACAAGCTAGGCCCGTCTCGTAAAACCGTCTCACAAAACCTATCTCCTAAAACACGATAATAATACAAATACGTATAAGTATACTAATCTAATTATACAAATACGTATAAATAAACCCGTCTTATACAACTACCGAATCCCGACTCATACCCTCCGCCCATAGCCGACACCAAGAACCACCTCCGCTGCCACCATGGGCCACCACCACCAGCAGCCCAACAGTGGCGGCAACAACCACCACGGTAGTCCCACCATACTCACACACCCGTCACACTCACACATCCTTACACAAACCCGAAACTAGCCCAAAATCATCCCCTCGCCGGCGCCGCCACCACCGTGGTCCCCCCTGACCACGGTGGACCCAGAAGCCACCCCGACACCGGCGGTAACCACCAGCAACACCAATGGCGACAACACAATAGTCGACAACACCACAAACACCACGACTCAACACTCCTATTTTCCCCTCAGATTCCGCCACCCACAGCCACTCAAACCGCCACAACGGCCACCACTATACTCTCCTCACTACCCCCCGACAATAACCACCCAAGGGTTCCCTAATCAGCCATGAAAGGCGAGTTAAAAATCCGTCTTAAGACGGTCACACAAGAAGAATCAAACCGTGAATATCTACTCGGTCAAACCCATTTTTGGGCGGTTAACGGTTGTCCAAGGGTGGTCAACGGCAGGTTTAGGGTGAGTCAAGGTTGAGGTGGTCAACTAAAATAATTTATAAACTGGTGTGAGGCGGTTTACCTTACGATCTCGAGGCGGAGGGGCAAAAGACGATCTTTATTCTCTTCCCTTTCTTTTCTCTCTCTCTCTCTTCTAATTAGATGGTGGATTTTATGAGATTTTGTGAGTGGATAAAAGTGGGTGGATAAGGGATAAAGGGGTATATATAGGGTGAGCGTAGTATAGGATGAGTATAGTATGTATGTATATACATGTATCTTATTATTATTATTATTATTATTATTATTATTATTATTATTATTATTATTATTATTATTATTATTATTATTATTATTATTATTATTATTATTATTATTATTATCATTATTGTTATTACTATTATTATTATTATTATCATTCCATCTCAAGCCCAACAATCTAAATACGATAAAATATTATGATTATATAATTATTAAATACGGAGTATTGCAGGACTGGAGTTCTATAGCATATATGCATTGGCTTGTGGTTTTGATATGAGAAAGTACACAAATGGCAAACAAAAGGACGGTGTCGCCGTGAAATAAGTAGTTTGTAACAGACAGGGACATAGAGATATGAAAAGGAAATTGCATCTTGAATTAAACAATAATGAAGCTGGCAGATCGAGTACAACAGAGAAGAAAAAGTAAAAAACTAGACAACCAAAGAAGAATGAACTGACAAGATGTGGTTGTCAGGCGAAGTTGATGTTAAGAACTTGTTCAAAAACAGATGAACGACCAGCTGGATACATCGTGGACCACTTAAGAGAGGTTCATAATCACCCTCTTTACTCTGTCAGGAATAGAGAATTCCAAAGGCTGTCAAGGGACGTCCATGATTACTTTAAGAGGACAATTATTGATCATACTATACTAAACATAGGTCCAACATTAAGCTATAGAATTCTCAAGGAGTACTCAAATGGTTATCATAATGTGGGCGCCTCTTTGATAGACTTTAAAATTTTCAAAAGAGATGTCAAGTGTTACATTGTGGATAATGATGCCTCAATGTTCATTGGTAATTTCAAAAGGCTTGCTGAAACACACGGTTTCTATTTTGCTTATAACCTGGATGAGAGCAAATGTTTGACAAAAGTTTTCTAGGCTGATCAGGAAGCCATAAACAACTACAAAATATTTGGAGACACGATCTCCTTTGAACCTACTTACGGGACAAACAAGTACTTCATGGTTTTTACTCCATTCACAAGAGTAGGCCACAACCAAAAAAACCGTGAATTTCGGAGCTGGCTTACTTGAATTTGAGAGTCAAGAATCCTTTGAATAGATATTTGGAAAGTTTTTAGATGCGATGGGCCAAAAGCAACCTCAATGTACTGCATTAAAAAAGCATGCCCAAAAATTTTCACAAAGGCAATCCACAAGTACTACATGTGGAACATCATGTAGAAATTGCCAGAAAAGGTAGGAAGAACAATCTGTAATGAAACAAATTTTATGACTAACATAAATGCTGTTGTTTGGGATATTGATTTAGAACCACACAAGTGTGAATAAAAGTGGAATGCCGTGATTTCATAGCATGAGCTGCAGGACAACCGCTGGTTGAAATACATTTTTTCAATAAGACAAAAGTGGATATCTGCCTACTTTCGGGATCTGCCTCTGGGATATTTGTTGAGGACAACTCAAAGATCTGAAAGCTCAAACAGTTACTTCAAATGGTTTGAAAGCCATTTTGGAACACTTGTCGAGTTCTGGATGAGGTTTAATTCTGCCATAGAACATCAGAGATATGCACAAAGGCAGTTGGACACTACCAATGAGCATAGTATGCTTGAGAAAGTAGGCCCAACGTAAATAGAGGTGCATACATCACTACTATACACACATGCTATCTTTTCTGAATTTCAAAAAGAAGTAAAACATGCCATCTGCACCATGGGAGTCGGAGGTTTGACAACAGAAGGAGTAGTAGAGTACCATGAGATTATTGTCGGACTGAAAGACAAAAAATTCCTTGTCGATATAACCTTGAAAATAATAACACTAAATGTGCTTGTAAGCTATTTGAGAGGTGTAGTTTTGTTTGCAGACATATAATGTGGGTATGGAACTGGAGGAAGGTATACAAGATACCTGAAGCCTACGTGCTTCCTTGTAATACCCCGTATTTTAATAGTAGTTTATCATAATAATTTATGTAATTTAATAATTGATTAAAGGCATTTCTAATAATAATAAGACGTTAATTAAATAATAAATTAAGTATTCAAATCGGGAATTGGGCTTAGCTAATAATTGAATATTGAGCCGTGTGCCATTGTTAATTGGACCGAAACTTATTAATTTAGTATGAGTGTGATCGGGAATTGTATCGGGAATTAATAATAATATAATATGAAAATAATAATATGTGAAGGAAATAATAATTATATCAATAATAATAATAATAATAATAATAATAATAATAATAATAATAATAATAATAATAATAATAATAATAATAATAATAATAATAATAATGTTATGGCAATAATAAAATTAGTAAAGATAGTATGAGGAAATCCTACTTATGGTAAGATTAATATATGTAATAATAATAATAATAATAATAATAATAATAATAATAATATATTTTATATTTTCTAATTGGTTCCTTATAACCTTAGCCTACCAATATAAATAGATGAAACCTCAAACATTGGTCCTTATTATTCATCAAATCTGGAAAATAATTTATAAAGAGAGAGAGAGAGGGAGAATAAGAAGTGGAATAGCAGGAATTTATCGTCTCAGGTAATATTCTCAGACCGTCTCATGTATACATGTTTGCTTTGTTATGACTTGTAAACTAGACAACCATAGATCAGGCCGTAAGTACTGTTGTGACCGTAGATGACCAGGGATCACCGTTGACCTGATTTTACCACCGTTGACCGACGGGAGAGGGTGGTTTCAGGCGAGTTTCGAGGGGTGGTTATATTGCGGGTTTTGTGTCTTTTTAAAGCCTTATTTAGGACGTGACTCACTTGGGTTTAGTAGGGATGGCTCAGGGTGGTTGGGTCGACCGTGTTGGTCGATGTTGGGGTGGTAAAGGTGGTGGTTTGTGGCGGTGGTGGCCGGAATTACGTAAGAACAAGGGAGGGGCTATCGTGGGTTGTTGGTGTCAGTTCTGGGTGGTAATGGGTTGTTTCGTGGGGTCGTGACTGGTGGTGGTACCACCGTGGGTCAAGGGAGACCACGGTGGTGGCCACTGGTGGTCGTAGGGTGGGTTAAGAGGTGAGTGAGTGTGTGATGTTGGTTGTGTCGGGATTTGAAGAGGGCTATTTAGGGCAGCTTTTTGTGGGGTTTTGGTGGCGGTATGGCGGGCGTTTAGGGTGTGAGTGTGTGCGTTGGGTTGCATACTAGTGGCGTCTAGGTTGGGTGGAGTTATCGGAGGCGGGTGTGGTCGTAGGTAGTAGTTAAACGTGGGGTTGTATGTGACGAGTTTCGGTATTAGTTGTGTGATGGTAGTGTTGGGGCGTGAGATTTTGGAGTGCTTGTGGCGGTTAGGATGGTGGTTGGAGGTCGTCTAGGGGCGTGATGGTGCAGGCTACTGGTGGTTGGTGACGTGGTGTCTCTAGGTGGCGGGTAAGGCGTGTTTGGTGGCCGCTTATGGGGTGGGTTTGCTATGTACGATTTATAAACCGTATGAATGGTTTTGTTTGTCACGGGATTATGCATGAGTGTGGACGTGGGTCTTTCTTCTCGGGATTGGTTGTGGGTGTGCTTGGATTTATTTAAATTAATTATCAAGTCGGGTTTACGTAATCGTTACACGGGAATATAATTAATTAAGTTAAATTGTAATAAATTAAATCAATATAATGAGTTAAATAATAGATAATTAATTTGGGTAATTAATATAATAAAAGGAATAAGTATATAAGTAATTGAATTATAATATTTTGTATAGGTGACGGAATTGGTTGAACGGATTTATTGAAGAATAATACTTCTAGTTGATTGCTTTAATTATTTGGATTGCTTGAGCTGCTTAATTGGAATCGCTTGCCAGGTAGAGATAAATCATAAATCGTACTCAACTTTTACTCGATAATGTTTCTTGGATGAACTATCAGATGTGAAGTATATGCCATTGGTTTATATCGGGGTTATTGGTTATCTCATGTCGTAATTATTGGATACCTCAGACTCGTTCTGAGATGATTACTATTGTTGTTGATCATGACATTTGTGTTGGATACCTCAGTTTTATACAGGGATGGTGGATACCTCAACTTCGGTTGGGATGGTGGATACCTCTACTTCGGTTGGGATGGTGGATACTTCAACTTCGGTTGGAATGATGTAAAGTGAGAAGTTGTTAAGGGAGGTGTGCTAAGAAAAAGGATGGAGCACGTTATCAGGGGGTTGTGCAATGTAAAAAGGAAATTGGATTGTTATCGTATGTTTTTGTTGTTAGTATTTATTCCTACTCAACCTCGCGGTTGACTGTGTATTCGTGAACACCTGCGGTGAACCGTTTTATGGGGAGCAAATTTGACAGGTACTAAAGATTAGCTGACTCGGGAGCATTGGGATGAGAGCTTGACTTGGACCGTAGTTGAAGTCTAGATCACATAGAATAATTATATCACTTTATTTATTTCCGCTGCGAGTTGTAATTATTTTATATTAAGTTTTAGTTAGTTAAATTGTAATAGACATGTATTCACTAAAGTTTTAATTGAAAGTACTTTGGTTTGTTGTACTTTGTTATTCACTAACTCGGGAAACCGATATGGTAACAGTTCTATTTATTTGGGAATGTCTAGCTAAAGGCTTCTGAATAAATGGGGGTGTTACATTCCTCGATGGACAAAGAAATCGTACAGGCCTATTGTCCACGATAAAAATGGGAAGGTCGTGGAAGACTACAGTGAAGTTGACATCAAGAAAATGGAGATGTCAAAGGTATGGTCTGACATTTATGCAACTGTGGGGGTGCTGGACACTACTGCTACAGTTAAAAAGATGAAACAACTAGAGAAAATGCTGAAACGGTTCAGGGTGAACATCACAGGTCCAGTCGCGCCAAAAACAAAATCAAAGAAATTGAATATCTTCTTGGAATCACGGCTTCAAATGAAATCGACATACGACCACCACGTAAGGCAAAGAACAAGGGCAGTTGAAAAAGATTGATGACGTCCAAAGAAAAGGGCAGAAGGAAGCCACAAAAGAGAAAGAGAAGGTGCGGTAGCTACAAAAAGTGGGTAAATCACAACAGTCGAACTTGTTACCTTCCTTTTGCTAACAGACCGCCTTCGAACGACGATGAAGTAAGAAGAATCAGAAACTGAAGAGGTATGAATCTGCTTAGTTCAGCAATAACAGCACAATGATGGTGTTGTTTAAAAAAAACATATACTAAAATAATGTTTGCTCTTAAAAAAATGCAGGAAGATTCATCGGATGCATGAAGTGAATAAGACACAAGAGACCAAAACGAGAAGGACTATCATGAAGAGCTCGCCTGAAGTTGAACACTTTTACTATTTGTCATCCGTTCATTATTTTTACCAGTGTGTGTAATAAGTGACTACTACCTTTTATGCTTAAATTTACTACATAATAAGTGAGAACTACATTTTATGCTTAAATCTTACTAGAATATTTTTTATATATGAACAAACATTCCAATATAAACAAAAATATTAACATTACTGATAAAACACTGGAGAATAACAGGAGAACTACATTGTGCTGTTACAGCAGAATACATAAAAATAACAGGAGAATAACCGCAGAATACATAAGAGTAACAACATAATAACAGCAGAATACTTAAAAATAACACGAGAATAACAATAACAAGACAAATACAAAACCGCACCATATAACATCAACATCACAAACTTTCACAGTAACAGCACGATAAAAACAGAATAAAAATAACAGTATAATAATAATAGAATAAAATTATAATAACACTACTGATAAAACATGGCAGGTAAACGGCATTATTAATTAACAACAATTAAAATTACAAATTCCTATACTCCTTGTCTTATCTAATAAAAAGCAATTAACTAATTACAATATACATTATCAAAAAAATTAACTTTAAACAGTTTTTCCTAATCTTAACTAATAGAAAAAACTCCTTGTCTTCCACAACCAAAGAATAAATACCATGCATTAACAAATAAATAAACAAATATAATAACACTGCAATAATATTACAACAACATTAGAATAACACGAGAATCAAACAAATCCATTTATTATTTTACAAAGATTAATGTTTAAAATTTCACTAGTTTCTCTTAATCTTATCTAATTTTTTTTATTAAAAACTGCTTGTCTCCCACAACCAACTATAAATACTTGTCTTGAGAAACAAAATTTATTCACTGCTGCTACACGGAAAGAAAAAAAAAACAACAAACTTATACTTTCACTACTTTGCAACACTAATCGGTTGTCTTTTTTGGAAAAGGTAATCTGTGACATTCTTTTGCTTTCCTTTTTCGTTCAAGTATTTTGAATGTCTTTTTTAAATGGATAAAATGTTTCTGTTTCCCATGATGCAGAATGAGTTCTGTAACTGGCAATAATCAAAAGTCTTCAATAGAAATAGAGCTTGAGGACACAAAGGACGTACTCAATGAAGCAAAACGAAAAATAGATTCTCTTTATGTAGACGTTTTCGAAGCACTAACAAATGTGGAGGCAGCAGAAGCACGTGAAGAGGCCTTACTAAAATATATGGAATTTGTTGAAGCACGACTAAAGTTCGTTGAAGCCGAGAAAAACGGTATGTGTCGACAGTTGAAGGCAACCAAACAAAACAAATACACATAAGCCGACATGGGGAATCAATTCCTTGCTGGAGTGAAGGTGATCGAGGCCATTTCGTGTTCACAATTAAGCATATGTGGTCGTTGGTCAATGGTCGATACAAAACACAATTTATACTCCACAAACAACTCTACAATTAGTAAAGAGGCAAGTAAAGGTCGGATCCCAAGGGACGGGTATTGAAATGAGAATTCTATTGTAACTAGTAGTGTCTAGGGGTGTCACAAATTGAGTTGGTGTAGAAGGTCACTAAACTAAAATAGCAATGAAAATAAACTAGCAAGATGAATAGAATAAGGGGTGTAAACAATTGATTAAAGGCACTAGGGTGTTATGGGTTCATAGGGAAATCATGGGATATGATCATACAAACATGTTCTCAAATTATAAGCAAGCAATTATTGTTGTGATGGATTGAGTTGGGTTATATCTTACAATCCTAGGAAAGTTTGGGTCCCGGAGCCGAATCGATTAGATTGTACAACACCTACAAGTCGACTTAATCTTTCCTACTCAACACATGCATGGTCTAACAAGACTCGAGTTGGGTTATGTCTTACAAGTCAAGTTGAAAAGATAGAAGATGATAGTAAATGCAAGGATTCATAGGCTTAGCATTTCATCAAATATAACATGTGCATGTATTAAGATCAAAACAAGCAAGCAAATAAGATATGAAAGCATATTGATTTAAGCATGAATCATTCCCCATGTTGGTTTCCCCTAATCACCCATTAAACCCTAGCTAAGAGACTACTCACTCATTATCATGTTGATCATGCTAGAAAGGTTTTCAATCATACTAACATAATGAAACATGATGAATAAATGAAAGTAATTAACAATAATTAAAAAGGGATTAAGAGATTATACCTACTAATGATTCCAATAATAAAGCAAGAATAATAGAAGTACTTGAATCCTAGATTGAGAGGTTGTCAATCTCCCAATAATAACCCAAATAATCTTCAATTACCCAAAATAAAGGAAGAACAAGAGAGAGATTAAAGAACTAAAACTTGGATTAAAACTTGATTAATACTTGATTACAATATTGAAGAGAGATTTGATTGATATTAACTACCCTAATTATTGATAAGAAGAACATGCTCCTCTAATTAGCTTAATGGGGTATTTATAGTGAAAATTAGGGAGGATGCATTAGGGTTAACTAAGGGCTAAACTAGTAATTACACTTTTTAAGTTGAGCAAGGAGGACCCGGTATTTTCTGAGAGAAGGGCTTCTCTTTTCGTAGCTTGAAGAATGAAATTCGTGCTGTACTGAAATCCGTGCGGATTAGAGTCGGGACGGCCGGATTTGGGTTGGGAAATCCGAGCGGATTCAGGAGAGGGACGCTCGGATTGTTGAGGGGGAATCCGAGCGGATTCCAAGGAGGGACGCTCGGATTGTTGAGGCTGGACGGACGGATTGTCTGCAATCCGTTCGGATTGTTGGTCAGCGTCAATTCTTCTTCTTTTCTTCCCTTTTCTTCATAAATTCCTTGGGGATTTCCTTGGGGACGCAAGGATCCTTTCTCAACATTGCTCTTCTACTATAATATGTACAAAGGCCTTCTAGTCTTGTCTCTTCTTGATGCTTGGTCATTGAATACAATCAATTTAGCCTCGTTTTGCCATGAAAATGCAAGATTCTTACTCCTTTCCTACCAAGGGATCAAAATCTCAAAGAATATGCAAAACAAAGAACTAAAGATAAGAAATGACCCAAATAGGCACTAAAAAGCATGGAAACAATGGTAATTCGGGGGCTAAATATGCGCCAATTATGGTCACATCAAATATCCCCAAACCGAACCTTTGCTCGTCCCGAGTAAAGAGGTGACAAAGACTAGGACCAAAACTAACCTATCCTAATAATAATAGCCGATATGAGACAATTAGCGGGTCTCACTCCGCCCCTTCAACTCACAACAAGACAACCATGAGGTAGGATGCCTTCTTGCAAGGCAAGGTGGGTCTTGCCAAAATGGCGACACATCCAAACATTAAAGCACATAAAATCACATAATGGATGCATCTACAAAAAGAATAGCCACTTTCCTCATCTAAGTGGCGGAAATTATCTACAGGGGAAGCAATTCAAGGGTACACAATCCTTCATAGATGCTATTTGTTGAAACTACTAAGCCTAGAAGGATACCAATAAATCACCTCCAAGTTGTGTCAAGCTAGGGTACCTTTGTCCTCAATCGTTAAATGCTTTTGTCAAGAGTAGACTCCCTATGGTGTTAGAAACACTGGAGGATCGCGGAATTCCCCCTCTTGCCTAGACAAGAAGAAGGGTCGTCCCTTCTCTACCATGCACAAAAATGGATACGATGGATAAAGGGATCAATAGATATTTGAGTTTCATTTTGGGAGTTTGCTTTTGTTTTTGTTTTTTTCCCCCCCAATTTCATTTGGCATTTGACATTTGAGAACACTTTCTTGCCATTTCTTTTTGATTTTTGGCTTTTCAATACTTGACAACTTTTTTGCATTTCTTTTTTTGAACATTTTCAAAGTCACCCCAATTAGTAACGAGGGTGCCTTGTATTTGAAGCTTAGGAGTTCTATTTTTGCTCCTCTTTTCATTTGATGCATTTTTGCAAACTTTCTTTCACTTTTCATTTCATTGAACTCAAATTGATTTCTTTTTGTGCCCATTCCCTTTGATGACAAAAATGTGGTAGAACATGGATGAATGATAGATGTATGCATGGTTTCAAGGGTCACCTTGGAATAAACGGTAGCCAAGGAGTTATCACACCACAAGGTACTCTTGACTAGGCCTTAAACCATGGGTCAAAGGATACTAGCATGACACATCCTAGGGTGTTTTACAAGCATTCTAACAAGCAAAGTCTTAAGAATAAAAAGCATCTACTAGGGCCTATATATACTTGTCAAGCTTCCCAAATAGACGGTTTCGCAAAATTTTTCTAACATGCAACTACATGCCATGATGCAACTAACATATACACATCCTAATGCAAATGATTCTACCAACTAATATGCCATATAAACTAAATGCAATCCTAAATTCACATTGTTTTTACCGCATCAATCAAAATAAAGCCACATAGTCATTAACATAAAGAGGAAAAAGGAGATTGGAAAGATCATACCATGCGGTCTTCAATATCCTCATGTCTCGGATGTGGCGTAGTCAATCAAAGTGAACAAGGATAAACAAACACAATATATACAAAGGAAATGAACTTGTTTTTGGTTTTTCAATTTTTTCAATTTTTATGATTTTTGAAATTTTTCAATTTTTATGGGTTTTTTGAATAAAAGTTAAGTGTTAGAATTCCCATCCCCACACTAATATGGGCATTGTCCTCAATGGCCAAAATGATGGAAATTATGCAAAGATGATGCATGATTTCTATACTAAATGCAATTCTACACTAAGCTATACTACATGATGCATGGTTTTTGTTATGACGGAGAGGATAATTTAGATTACCTCCCGTTGTGTATGCATTAACTTCCCCAAACCAAATAAGACACTATTGCTAATGTCAAGGATGGGTATAGTTCATGCACACACTATGCTATGCATGAAACTAGATTGTTATTTTGGATTTTACAAATGGGAACAATAAAGAACACCTCAATGGTACCGAGGTGTGAGTCCTTTTATGTTGCTAGGACTAAACCAACAATGATCAAAATGAAATAAAATACAAAGAGATATAGACAAACCATGGGAGTGTAGGAGTCTCCAAGGCTAGTCTTCCATCATGCTATCATCATCATCACTTCCCTCATGAGAAGTGGTCACATTGCCACTTTCCTTGGCACTTTCTTCATCACTTTCTTCATTATCTTGCTCATCATCTTCTTCACCATCTCTTTCTCCATCTCCACTTGCTTCTTCCTCAATATTATCATCAATTTCTTCACCATTTCCAACAACCTCATTGTCTTCCACCACGTCCCTAGATGCACCCGGAAACAAGGCTTCTTTATCCGCCCAACTAGGCAAAGGACAAGATGGATCAAGGAGTCCTTGCCTAGCTAAATGTAAGAGGGGAGGATATTGAGCCAAATAAGCATTCTTCAGATCTTCATAAGCTTGCTTGTGCATGGCTTGCATAAGAAGAGTGACATAGTCTTTCCCAATTTCAACTCCTTGCGGTTTGAACTCTTCATACACAAAGGGGTAAGGCGGTATAACAATGGAAGAGGAGGGAGTTTCATGATCACCCTTTTGTTGTTGAATGATGTACTCGGCTTCTTCGGATAGGGGAAGTAGATAGTTGGTCCGGTGGACACTTAGACGACAAATCTTTGCGGGTAAAGTGAATGATCGAGCCTCACTAGTAAGCCATCCATACTTGGTGTCAAAGGGGTTTTGAGCAACCCACTTGAACTTGTTAATCATGATAGGCATATCAATAAGATGGCCACCTTCCTTTGCCTTGTACTTGCTATCCTTATTGAAATTAGGATCAAAGTGCTTGGCTAGGACCGTGACTAGGCTGCCATTTACAATAACGGTTGTACCCTTCTTCCCACTATCAACATGGAGCCATCTATCAACCAATAGCCTCAAAGAATTGAAAGGCTTGGTATGGATTCTTCCGATATTCAAAGCCGATTCAAGGAGAATAAAATCAAGTCTTGTGAAATGATTGGTGTCTTTCCTAGCAATTATGGTATTTCCCACAACTTTGTGCCATACTCTTATGCCCGGATGATGGACCAAAAGAGCACGACAAGCATGAAAATCATCAAATTTCTTCCCGGAGATTGCCTCCCAAAGAGGCTCGGGGTCATACTTTCCATAATGCTTAAAATATCTCGATTCACCGCTAAGACCCAAAATTTCACCCAATTCCTTAAAGGTAATGCGTCTACTAATGTTAGCTAGACGAAACTCAAGATTTTCCCTATTCTCAACTTTGGTGACTTTTAAAGAACTTAAGAATTCCAAGACAAGGGAAGAGTATGTCAATTCCTTTGTTTCAAACAATTTCTTCAAACCCATGGCATTGAAAAAGGCTTTTGTTTATTCAAGAACACCCAATTTCTCCAAAGCATCTTTACATATGAATTTGGTGGATTGAATTGATTTCATAGCAAACTTGGCAAATGTCTTTCTATGGGTATCGGAAATAAAAGTTACCTCCGGATAATGCAAGAGTTGATCGATTACCGGAGTAGAAGATGATGCTCCCATAGAAGTTTGTTGTTGTTGTTGTTGCACTTCCAAATTTGGTGTTGATACCACCATTGCCAAAGCTTTCTTTGTTTGGAGAGCTTTTTGCCTTTGAGAGAGAGCCTTTGCCTTTGGTGCCTTTGTTGCACCCTTTGTCCTTGCCATTTGATGAACTAACCAAGAAAAGAATCAAAAATCTTCAATTTGTAGAATGCCCAAATCGATTTGAAGGTGAAAGGCTTTGCCTTTATGAAAACAAAAATCGACTCAAAGGTTGAAGATTTTGTTCTTGGTTTTGATTTTTATTGAAGATGGAGTGATTGATTTGTTGTTTGAAGGATGGTTTGATTTGATTTTGGTGGATTTTGTTGAGGGTTTTTGTTTTTGAGATGGAGAGGATGAGGGTTTTGATGTTTAGGGTAGTGTTTATGAATGAATGATTGAAGGAATGAAGGTGGGAGGGTATTTAAAAGAGTCGAAATTTTCGAAAACGCAGGGGCAATCCGTGCGGATTAGGCACAATCCGTGCGGATTCTCGCGGCTTCAAAATTTTCGAAGCTCGCCTAAAGACGGGCGGATTCTGGGAATCCGCTTGGATTCTTCCGTGTAGGGACGGGCGGATTTGCTTTGCAGACGGACGGATTTCACCCGAGAAATTTCTTTGTTTTCTTCAGCTGCAAAGACGGCGTCTTGTTCACAAGACGGACGGATTCTCGTGAGACGGCGTCTTCCCGTAAATCCGCTCGATTCTTCAACAATCAAGAAATTTTCAATTTCAGCTCGGCTCAGACGGGCGTCTTTTGGTCGACGCTCGGATTGTTGAAGACGGGCGGATTTTCGAGAATACGCTCGGATTCTGGTCCTTTGTACCCGGATTCACTTCATTCGTGCACAATGCATTTCCCTTTACCATTCTTCCATTCTTCTTCATTTCTTGTGTTCTTCATTGTGGGGGCACTACTAAGGCATGAATAGCCTAGGCAATTCCCATCCCCACACTAAGGTAAAGCACTACACATCAATTGAAATCGTTAGTCCCTCCCTCACTTCTCTCTTACATGACAATTATTTTGATCAAAGTAAATAAAAATCCAAAAATGACAAAAAAAATGCAATACAAGAATTGAAATGTAAGTTAGGGAGTTAGAAATATTTACAAATGGTGGTTTAGGAGGACTCCACCAAACTCTCATTCTTGATGAGATGTCAAGGGGGCATGTTCAAGGTGTTGTTGATGTTGCTCAACACCTTGAAGAAGTAATCAAAAGCTTGTTCATTGTTATGGTAGAGGTCCTCAATAGACCGTGGCCCTTGTTGTTGATCATGATCGATGGCATGCCCAATGTAGGGATTAAAGATCCCTTCAAATTCGTCGTCCCAAAGACCACAAACTTCATTGAGTTGATCATTGAAAATCTCTTGCTTAGATGGAGACAACTCTCCCAATTTCTTTTCTTGGCCAATGAGGCCATCTTCTTCTTCCTTGGTTGATTTTGATGAGCTTTGCAAGCTCTCCTTGTTACAATTCACTTGCTCTTTGAATGGAGCATCTTCAATTTTCTTCCTCCATTGGAGTTCCGATTTCTTCCTTTCATCTTTTCGGCTATAATGATCAATCATGAAACATGGCTCATGTAAACGAGGAGCTCTCATGGTCTTGTCAAGATTAAAAGTTATGCTTTCATCTCCCACTTCTAGAGTGAGCTCTCCATGTTTCACATCAATCACCGCACCCGCGGTGTGTAGGAAAGGTCTTCCTAAGATGATTGGAATGTTGGAATCTTCCTCCATATCAACAATGACAAAGTCCACCCGGATGAAAAACTTCCCAATTCGCACGGGGACATCTTCCCATATCCCTAATGGTGTCTTCGTCGATCTATCGGCCATTTGAAGTGTGATATTGGTGCATTTAAGCTCTCCCATTCCCAACCTTTTACTCACCGAGTACGGCATGACACTCACACTAGCCCCTAGATCACATAAGGCTTTGTTGATCGTCGTGTCGCCAATGGTACACGGTATTGAGAAGCTTCCCGGATCCTTTAACTTTGGAGGTGAACTCCCTTGAAGTATTGCACTACTCACCTTAGTGAAGGCGATAGTCTCAAGTTTCCGGATCGACTTCTTCTTTGTGAGGATATCTTTCATGTACTTTGCATAGGCCGGTACGTGATTGATTAATTCCGTGAAAGGAATTGAGACTTCTAAGTTCTTCACAATCTCCATGAACTTTCCAAGTTGATCATCAAATTTGGGCTTGGCTTGACGACTTGGAAAAGGAAGTCTAATCACAATGGGCTCCTTTTCTTTGGCTTTGTCTTCATTTTTCTTTGAACTTTCTTCTTTTGATGATTCCCCTTCTTTGGGGCTTTGCACAATTTCTTCCTTTTCACTAGCTTTCACAACTTCATCCTCAACTTGCTCCTTCGGTGCTTCATATCTTGTACCACTTCTCAAGTGAATGGCACTAACCGTTTCATGTCTAGGGGATTACTTTGAGGTGGTAATTGCCCTT
Organism: Silene latifolia; assembly: GCF_048544455.1. Lineage (NCBI taxonomy): Eukaryota > Viridiplantae > Streptophyta > Magnoliopsida > Caryophyllales > Caryophyllaceae > Silene > Silene latifolia. Next base: position 410,731,560 of record NC_133538.1, read on the forward strand.
TTGTCTTTGTGAGCTTGAAGATGCTAGTTGAGTCAATTGTGTTTCCAACATCTTGGTATGAGCTAGAATGTTGTTGATGGTGGTGTCTTTTGCTTGGCTATCTTTTTGCATTTGAGTGAAAAATTCGTGTTGATTCTTTTGCATTTGGAGGACCGCTTTTTGGACATCAAAACCTTGGTCATTTTGGTGATTGTATGGATTTTGATTTTGGTAACCTTGGTTTTGATTGTAAAAGGGTCTTTGATTTTGGTTCCTCATGGGTGGTGGAGTGTATGTTGTTTGAGGGTTTTGAACATTTTGGCTTTTGTATGAGAGATTTGGATGGAACTTGGTGTTTTCATTGTAAAAATTTGAATAAGGGGTACCACTTTTGTAAGCTTGGAAAGCATTAACTTGTTCGGTTGTTCCCCTACACTCACTTGGGTCATGTCCCAAAGTTCCACAATTCTCACATATCCCACTTGGGATTGATGAGGATGCCGTCATGGCATTGACATGATGCTTTGATGTTTTTGAGTTTTCCTCAAGTCTAGCCATAGCTTGTTCAAACTTCAAGTTGATTGTGTCAATGTGAGCACTAAGTTGAGCACCCAATTGAGTAACGGAGTCCACTTCGTGCTTTCCTCCTCTAGTAGCCTTGCGAGGTCTACTATATTGTGAATTATGGACCGCCATTTCCTCAATCTTGTTCCATGTTTGATTGTCATCAACTTCGGTGAACATTCCATTTGATCCCATATTGAGAATGTTCCTAGAATCTTCATATAAACCATTCCAAAATTGTTGCACTAAAAACCATTCGCTAAGTCCATGGTGAGGACATGAGCGACAAATACCTTTGAACCGCTCCCAAGCTTCATACAAAGATTCTTCATCCCTTTGCTTAAAACCCGTAATTTGAGCTCTTAGCATGTTAGTCTTTTCCGGTGGGTAAAATTTTTTGTAGAAAGTTAGAGCTAACTTCTTCCAAGAATCTATTCCAAGGGTGGCCTTATCAAGGCCCTTCAACCATTGCTTTGCGGTGCCGATTAACGAAAAAGGAAATAAGACCCATCTTATTTGGTCTTGAGTCACGCCCGTTTGAGAGATAGCATCACAATAATCGCAAAAGGTTTCCATATGAGAATGAGGGTCCTCACTAGGCATTCCCCCGAATTGGTTCCTCTCAACTAGTTGGATGAAGGCGGACTTGGCAATAAAATTACTGGTGAGATGTTGCGGTGTAGGAGTACCATTTGGTAGATTCTCCTCGGTGGGTATAGAGTGTGACGAGAATTTAGGCATTGTAGGTGGATTTTGTGGGATATTGTGTAATGGGTTTTCTTCTCCTTCTATTGCGAAAGGCTTGACAAACTCACTAGTGGGTTGAACAACTTCACCAACACCTCTCAAATTCCTCCTAACAAGTCTCCTATTATTCGTCAAGGTTCTTTCGATTTCACGGTCAAAAGGTAACAAATCACCTTGTGACCTTCTAGACATGCAAAATATCAAACAACTCGAAAACAATTAGAACAAGCCTTGAGGAGTTTTACTTCCCCAAGGTGAAAAAGACACAACTAATAACAATAAAAGAAATCTTGAATCAATTAAACACCGTCCCCGGCAACGGCGCCATTTTTTATCGAGGCCATTTCGTGTTCACAATTAAGCATATGTGGTCGTTGGTCAATGGTCGATACAAAACACAATTTATACTCCACAAACAACTCTACAATTAGTAAAGAGGCAAGTAAAGGTCGGATCCCAAGGGACGGGTATTGAAATAAGAATTCTATTGTAACTAGTAGTGTCTAGAGGTGTCACAAATTGAGTTGGTGTAGAAGGTCACTAAACTAAAATAGCAATGAAAATAAACTAGCAAGATGAATAGAATAAGGGGTGTAAACAATTGATTAAAGGCACTAGGGTGTTATGGGTTCATAGGGAAATCATAGGATATGATCATACAAACATGTTCTCAAATTATAAGCAAGCAATTATTGTTGTGATGGATTGAGTTGGGTTATATCTTACAATCCTAGGAAAGTTTGGGTCCCGGAGCCGAATCGATTAGATTGTATAACACCTACAAGTCGACTTAATCTTTCCTACTCAACACATGCATGGTCTAACAAGACTCGAGTTGGGTTATGTCTTACAAGTCAAGTTGAAAAGATAGAAGATGATAGTAAATGCAAGGATTCATAGGCTTAGCATTTCATCAAATATAACATGTGCATGTATTAAGATCAAAACAAGCAAGCAAATAAGATATGAAAGCATATTGATTTAAGCATGAATCATTCCCCATGTTGGTTTCCCCTAATCACCCATTAAACCCTAGCTAAGAGACTACTCACTCATTATCATGTTGATCATGCTAGAAAGGTTGTCAATCATACTAACATAATGAAACATGATGAATAAATGAAAGTAATTAACAATAATTAAAAAGGGATTAAGAGATTATACCTACTAATGATTCCAATAATAAAGCAAGAATAATAGAAGTACTTGAATCCTAGATTGAGAGGTTGTCAATCTCCCAATAATAACCCAAATAATCTTCAATTACCCAAAATAAAGGAAGAACAAGAGATAGATTAAAGAACTAAAACTTAGATTAAAACTTGATTAATACTTGATTACAATATTGAAGAGAGATTTGATTGATATTAACTACCCTAATTATTGATAAGAAGAACATGCTCCTCTAATTAGCTTAATGGGGTATTTATAGTGAAAATTAGGGAGGATGCATTAGGGTTAACTAAGGGCTAAACTAGTAATTACACTTTTTAAGTTGAGCAAGGAGGACCCGGTATTTTCTGAGAGAAGGGCTTCTCTTTTCGTAGCTTGAAGAATGAAATCCGTGCTGTACTGAAATCCGTGCGGATTAGAGTCGGGACGGCCGGATTTGGGCTGGGCAATCCGAGCGGATTCGGAGAGGGACGCCGGATTGTTGAGGGGAATCCGAGCGGATTCCAAGGAGGGACGCTCGGATTGTTGAGGCTGGACGGACGGATTGTCTGCAATCCGTTCGGATTGTTGGTCAACGTCAATTCTTCTTCTTTTCTTCCCTTTTCTTCATAAATTCCTTGGGGATTTCCTTGGGGACGCAAGGATCCTTTCTCAACATTGCTCTTCTACTATAATATGTACAAAGGCCTTCTAGTCTTGTCTCTTCTTGATGCTTGGTCATTGAATACAATCAATTTAGCCTCGTTTTGCCATGAAAATGCAAGATTCTTACTCCTTTCCTACCAAGGGATCAAAATCTCAAAGAATATGCAAAACAAAGAACTAAAGATAAGAAATGACCCAAATAGGCACTAAAAAGCATGGAAACAATGGTAATTCGGGGGCTAAATATGCTCCAATTATGGTCACATCAGAAGGCTTTAGAGAAGGCCTATGCTCAAGCACGTCCTTCAATTTCTGACAATTGGCCAGTAGTTCTGAAAACCATGTAACTTATGGACACATACAAAAACCCTCTTAACAATGAGTCCGTGGAAGTTGAAAGCACTGTCGAAGGCCCTAAGCGTAGGCGTCAGAGAAGGTAATGAAAGATATAAAATCTTTCTAACATTGTCTAGGGTTCATGCTTTTAATATTTGTGTCTTTATAAAAATGTTGTTAGTTTCTTAAAAACAATATTTGTCTTAAAATAAAGAACATGCTACCATGATACTATGAAGAATTGTTATTGCAGTATAATATGTTTATTGTTATCTGATTCTCAAGTGCTATTACTGTACTGTTATTATGATATTATTGCAATGTTACTCATTCCCTCATGCTAAACCTTTCTACTAATGGTGGGATGATAAAAATATAATAACATTAAAATAATAGCAAAATAACCGCAAAATAACACGATGATATGAGAAATGCTTTATAAAGGGATAAACCTTTCTACTAATAGTAGGATGATAAAATTAGACTAACCGTACAATAACACGATCATATGAGAAATTTTTTTATAAAAAGAATAGCATAAGAGTAACATATATATGATGTTTTTGTGATGTTTTTGAAAATAAAGTATGTTGATTGTTAACTGTTATTCTACTGTTAATGTGATGTTATTGCAAGAGAGTGTATTGATTGTTATTTGTTTCTCAGTTGATGTTATTATTCTGTTATTGTGATATTACTACAATGTTCATCTTTCCATCATGGTACTATTATTGTGGTTTATCTCTCCTGATTGTAATCTGTTACTGTCCAAGATGTTTCTCCTATGTCTATTGTTTGGGAAAATAAAATTGAAGCAACTAAAAAACTTCAAATAACAATATATTGCCCACCCCAACTTCTGATTGTGATGTTATTCTAATGTTATTGTGGCACTGAGACTGCCAGTGATACCTGTCGAAGTAAGTATCAAAAATAATATTTATAAATCCAAACTACTACTAGTAAGTGGTAATAAGGGTCGATCCGCAGGGAGGTAGGGAGATAATAGTTGTTATTAATTCTAGTCTAAGGGTAACAGTTGTGGGGGTTTTGATATGTATTAAATCTAAATCTAGAAATATAAACTAAATAGCAGATAAAAATAATAAAAGATGTAAACAATGATAAAAGGAAAGCTAAGACGGTTGGTTCACTATAGCTGCGATGGCACAATAATCCTAGATAAGTCCGAAATACAGTCGTGTAGGATGGGTAAAACAAGTCCTCTCGGTCCAGGTTAACTAGTAGCTCCTTTCGGCCTATGCTACCAGTCCATAAGTCTCACTAATGCTAGCTCTCGCCCCGATTAGTGATTCCTAAAGCCTAAATTACATTACCTCTCGATCTCAGCAATTTAGTCGTCTCAACTCGTTAATTAATGCCCTCCCCTATATTTCGATCTACTAAGCATCTAATAAGTCTCCTCTCGGTCTCATTGTTAAATATTGCACTTAACGAATTATACGGTGCTAATCAGACACGAAGTCAGTCGATCGACCAGCTACCCCAGTCGATCGATTAACCGGCTCAGTCGACCGACTAGTTAAGCCAGTCGATCGACCAAGCCCTAATGCGGGGTTACCTATTCTACTGCCATCTACGCCATATATCCCCTACATCCTAGCAAACGGTATTTAGCTACTCATGATGGTGATAACAACAGCAAATAAATTAACAAACAAAGCGATTGATTTCATAATTAAATTAACTAATTAATTAACTGACATAAAACGAGAAATTGGCTTTGGGAATTTTAAACTAGCAATTTTAACTACAGAAGAATAAAAGTAAACTGAAATAAAGGAATTAGAATTACAGTGAAGCAGGGTGAAGAATCCGAAAGCAAAAGAAATACTTTATTGAAACTCATGAAACTGTAAACTAAGTATGTAACATCTGAATCCCTAATATGAATGAATAAAACTAAGCTAATGAATGATAGATAATGAATAGGAAAGGAGTTACGTTATATAGTAATGTCACGTAAAACCCTTATTCCTAAACCTAATTACAATGGGCTTCCTCGTCTTTTAATTTGCGCGTCAGCTCGTGGGATGTTCGATCGACCACTGAGGCCAGTCGATCGACTGACTCTTGCTAAACAGTAGCTTCTGTTAGTCGTGCCCTGGTCGATCGACCATGTAGGTCAGTCGATCGACAAAGGGTGTTGTACAGTAATGCATTCTGACGAATTTTCCAGCGCGCAACGATCTTAAAAGAGCTGCCATTTATTTGTTACTTGATCAAATCAGGCGTTCTACGCGGCGTTGGAAAGCTAAGAGGATAAGCTTTCACCTCCAATTAGAATCACTCGATTATCAGCTCTAGAACTCGAGATATTGCCATCTGAAGCAGGCTGCAATATCGTGAATTGCTTCTTTGCTTGTTAAACTCGTACGCACCCATGCTTTTGCTATCTTTTGGCCTTGAAATACGCACCAAGATCATTCCTCGAGTCAATACGTCATGTCAAATCCTATGCTAAACACTCGGGAACGGATTCGGCTCATTTTCCGTTGGATTCTTCACATTTCTGCAATTTTATACAAAAACACGAAAGTAGACTGAAATAGGGAAAATAGTAGCATAAACTACATAATTGAGCTCTGAAATGCGTGTAAAATAGGGTGTAAAACATCATATAAATGACACGCATCAAACTTCCCCAAACCAAACCCTTGCTTGTCCCCAACCAAGAACTAGACTCGATCCTAAAACCTAATGGAACGAGTTCAATCTCAGACCGAAATGCAAACTGTAAAGCCTAAAACAGTTTAATGCTACAAATCAACAATCAATTAACAATATGAATCATGCAAACGAGTTATGTAGTCGTCAAAAACTGCTGAACCGTCGACCTTGCAAGACCTTTAAAATTGGACTCTCACGGGCCACTCTTCTCTCATGAAGCAAAGGGTAAGCATATATATGTAAGAGAGGAAGAGAAATAGCCGCTCACCTAGACTACGACCAACATAATCATGCATGCAACTAATATGATAGACAATTCTAACTACCGTACATACATTCCAACCAAACAAGGTCTGTCACAGATGGCTTACAAAAAATATGGTAGAGTGAGGCAATGGGTAAGAAAGGCAAAACATTTATGGGAATGTGGAGGTATAGGTGATCAAAATAGTACCTAAACAAAACCATATGACAACATCCATTTCCAACTCACTTATAGGATTAAGCACATGCCCTTCATTTGGCACAAAACTCACCAAACCGAACTCGAAAATACTCCTAAAAAATGTAAATAAAGCATAGGAGTGAAACCGTCTACAAACAACATCTTTTCCTTCCACGGTTTCTTTCTTTCAACATTGTTCTCTTTTTGAATTTTTTCAACCTCTTTTTTTTTCTTTCTTTTTCACGTTTTTTTCTTTTCTTTCTTTTTTTTTCCATCCTCCTTCTTTCTTTTCTACCATCTCCAAATAACGCAATACAGACCAAACTTGGCACAATAAATTATATACCGCAAAAGCATACATTATACTAGCTTGACAAGGTAGGCTAAATTTGGATGTAGCTAAGGGTCAACAGGCAAATTTGGCTAATGTGGAGTTCAATGGGTAAAATGAAATAAAGGGGAAATTGTAAGCACCTCCCTGCATGTGACACCAACCACTAACCCGAATGTATGCAGGCAAAATGCAATTGAATTTCATAAATGTGCAAATTAATGATACATGATATGCAAGGAGTAACTACTCACAATCCTACATGAAACCGGTCACAAATGACACCAGTTATATGAGCTCTAATCCTTAGAAATTATAAGTAGGTTGCCAAAATTCAGGTCAAGTCTATAATCCAGCAAATATTTTAACAAAATCTCGTAGGTATGAATATGTGATTCTACTAATAACATGTCAATTAAGCACGGCTTAGGCATAAACAGATGAAAATGCAATGTCATCATTGAAATACTACCGTTCCGACTCGAGCTATATGCTAAAATAAACGTGAAAATTTTGGATTTTTGAATTTTTGTAAATATATAGGAAATGAAAAAACAAATGCAAACTGAAGTGCAATAAACGTGAAACAGAAATGCAATAAAACATGTGAATGCAATGCAAAACCCTTCCCCAAACCAAATCACACAATGTCCCCATTGTGCAAAATCATGTAATGAAATAAAAGGGAAACGGGAATTTGCGATAAATTAACTAAATAAGACATGAAGTTAAACTCGGAAACTCACGAGACTTTAAGCGCAGCAAGAAATCCTCAAACCAGCGTGAGCTAGGAGGTTTCAATAGCCAGCAGTGCTACCATAAGTACCTGAAAAGACAGAATATACCGCGCATTATCCGAGAAAACAAAAATGAAGCGGTAAATTACGTGCAAAGAATTAAATTGAAGAAAGAAGTACAGCAGCTACAGTGGTCGATTGACCGATGGTCCTGGTCGATCGACCGATTCCACGATGATCGAGGGTATGCATGCTGAGAGACGATCGATCGACAAGCTAGGTCAGTCGATCGACTGACCTACCTGACGAAACAGCTTCTTTCTTCGAATTAACTCAATAAATTGAGTTAACTTGGTCTAATAATCTGTAAATGCACATAAAAACGCGCCCAAAATTGCGCTAAACCCAATTCTAACAGTCTAAAGATGGAAATTAAACTAAGCACACACTAAGAGTTTTTATTTATTTTTTGCTTTAAACAACTACGAATTTTATTCGCAAAACTAAACAATTCACATCCGGGTTGCCTCCCGGCTAGCGCTGGTTTCAGACCGGTCCCGCTCGACCTCTTTTTCTTCAGCAGCTTACTCTAATGGAGCCTAATCAAAACAACTCAAGGCTCTCAACAACCTATCATACATCTGCGCATGTGCTACACAAAACTGTAAGTAGCACCATAAGATAGAAATAACATAGGAAATCAAAATGTAAAAACATTTAAGCCTAACAAATTTCCTATGGCAGCTCCTAAAATCATCCACAAAATAATTCTGCCCTCTAGCTAAGGGCGGAATATAAAAGCTCAAATTATCCGCAGGTGGAAAATTAGAGAGCTCAGGAGCAATTGACTCAAAAATAACGCGAGTAGAATTAAGATGCTCAGACGGGTATGAACTGTGAGGTGGAGAAGTCTGGTCATTTAAAGGAGAAGGTGGATAATCATCCCAAATGCAAGGGGCGGTAAAGTCAAATGGGTCAATCGGGTCCTCTATAATAGGTTCATCTATAATATCGTCATACACATCCCAATTAACCTCAAGACTGTCAAAATTTTCCTCCTCACTCTCCTTATCGCTAGACTCGTCAAGTTGGAGGTTCTCAAAGAGATCCTCCAAATCGACCTCGCTATCAGTGCAAGAATCATAAAGGGGTTCTAAACTATCCTCATAAAAAGGATTGTCAACCACGCTAATAAGCACCAAAGATTTCATCCTCTTCCAGTGGAAAACTCAGAATATAAAACATGAGAACGGTCTCAAGGAACCGAAGTTCCCTGAGACTAAAGAAAGAAAGACTAAAATTAAAAACAACTAGAACTGGCGCTGCCTCCCCGGCAACGGCGCCAAAATTTGATACCTATCGAAGTAAGTATCAAAAATAATATTTATAAAACCAAACTACTACTAGCAAGTGGTAGTAAAGGTCGATCCGCAGGGAGGTAGGGAGATAATAGTTGTTACTAATTCTAGTCTAAGGGTAACAGTTGTGGGGGTTTTGATATGTATTAAATCTAAATCTAGAAATATAAACTAAATAGCAGATAAAAATAATAAAAGATGTAAACAATGATAAAAGGAATGCTAAGACGGTCGGTTCACTATAGCTGCGATGGCACAGTAATCCTAGGTAAGTCCGAAATACAGTCGTGTAGGATGGGTAAAACAAGTCCTCTCCGTCCAGGTTAACTAGTAGCTCCTTTCGGCCTATGCTACAAGTCCCTAAGTCTCACTAATGCTAGCTCTCGCCCCGATTAGTGATTCCTAAAGCCTAAATTACATTACCTCTCGATCTCAGCAATTTAGTCGTCTCAACTCGTTAATTAATGCCCTCCCCTATCTTTCGATCTACTAAGCATCTAATAAGTCTCCTCTCGGTCTCATTGTTAAATATTGCACTTAACGAATTATACGGTGCTAATCAGACACGAAGTCAGTCGATCGACCAGCTACCCCAGTCGATCGACTAACCGGCTCAGTCGACCGACTAGTTAAGCCAGTTGATCGACCAAGCCCTAATGCGGGGTTACCTATTCTACTGCCATCTACGCCATAGATCCCCTACATCCTAGCAAAGGGTATTTAGCTACTCATGATGGTGATAACAACAGCAAATAAATTAACAAAGAAAGCGATTGATTTCATAATTAAATTAACTAATTAATTAACTGACATAAAACGCGAAATTGGCTTTGGGAATTCTAAACTAGCAATTTTAACTACAGAAGAATAAAAGTAAACTGAAATTAAGGAATTAGAATTACCGTAAAGCAGGGTGAAGAATCCGAAAGCAAAAGAAATACTTTATTGAAACTCATGAAACTGTAAACTAAGTATGTAACATCTGAATCCCTAATATGAATGAATAAAACTAAGCTAATGAATGATAGATAATGAATAGGAAAGGAGTTACGTTATATATGAATGTCACGTAAAACCCTTATTCCTAAACCTAATTACAATGGGCTTCCTCGTCTTTTAATTTGCGCGTCAGCTCGTGGGATGGTCGATCGACCATGTAGGTCAGTCAATCGACCAAGGGTGCTGTACAGTAATGCATTCTGACGAATTCTGCAGCGCGCAGCGATCTTAAAAAAGCTGCCATTTATTCGTTACTTGGTCAAATCAGACGTTCTACGCGGCGTTGGAAAGCTAAGAGGATAAGCTTTCACCTCCAATTAGAATCACTCGATCATCAGCTCTAGAACTCTAGATATTGCCATCTGAAGCAGGCTGCAATATCGTGAAGTGCTTCTTTGCTTGTTAAACTCGTACGCACCCATGCTTTTGCTATCTTTAGGCCTTGAGATGCGCACCAAACTCATTCATCGAGTCAATACGTCATGTCAAATCCTATGCTAAACACTCGGGAACGGATTCGGCTCATTTTTCGCTGGATTCTTCACATTTCTGCAATTTTATACAAAAACACGAAAGTAGACGGAAATAGGGAAAATAGTAGCATAAACTACATAATTGAGCTCTGAAATGCTTGTAAAATAGGGTGTAAAACATCATATAAATGACACGCATCAGCCAGCTGTTTCTGTTGTCTCTTATCTATTTCTCATAGCACTGTTATCGTGGTGTTACACTGCTTATGGTAAAGAAACTACAACACAAACATAAAGAGTCAGATTTTGGAATACCGCCAATATTAACCAAAATAGCTAAATTGATTTTAACATTCACATCACAGAATAAATTACCGAGTAACACTATAATAACACAAGCTTTACAAAAGTGCACTATAAATAATTTTTGAAGGTCACATAATGCATTAAAAAGAAAAACACTACTTCAATATCCGTTGCCAAAATACATATTAAATACTCAATCTACTGGATACACAACGGTCGTTGGTTTAACTTCAAGTGCAACTTTTGGATCTCCAGATTTACTAGAGCCTTTGTCTTTCAACTTCCCCGTACTTGACACCATTCCAAGGTCTTAAGCCTCCGAGTGTGATACCTCTTAAACTTCTGAATCACTAAGTTCCTATACAGATTTATATCAGCCAAAATCAAAGAAGCCGCTATTTCTGCACAGTAGCTTCGACGAGAAATCTTGTTGTGAAGGTCGGACTCAAATATCCTCCCACCATACTCCGCCATCGTATATAGCAAGACACAGCCAGACTCCTCGTTGTTCAGCTCCTCCTTTTTCTAGTTAAACTTCACATCAATAATTTCAAAGTTTCTACAGTCTTGATTCTTCATAACATTTTTAGACTCCAAATACGATCGCATATGGTTAGCTTGAACAGAAAGGGATTTAAGAAAACAATAAGTAATTAATATAATTAGAAAAAAATACTATGATAACATGACAATAACACTAGGTGAACACAGTTGAGACACTTACCAATAGGTTTTACCAAATCAATAATTGCCTAAAAATTGAAAAAACATAAGAGCAACTAACCACAATTTCTGCTAGCTTTATGAAGTCCGAAGATTCCTCATCATAATGGTACGTGTTGTCCAATAAATCGATTATTTGATGGATGAAGTTGATGCAGACACGGGAGTAATGATCATTGTATAGAAGAGGTACAAACATAAGGTCAGAGTTGAGTTGACATTTATTACCACATGACTGTATAAAAAAATCCCATGACGCAAACAACCTTGTACTCTAACTCTGAATAGGGCTGAAGGCATAATAGTTTTCTATCAATGAAATTAGACCATCATGCTATAAAAAAAAGCGAGAAAAAAGCATATGTAACAAATATATCAACAATGATGAGCAAATAAGTACGTAATAATGCAAACAGCAGAACCAATACCATATGTCGAAGTCCAAATAACATTGAGGGTGGTTCTGATCTTTGTTCAAGCTCCAACGAATTCAAAAGAGTAGACCAACACTCGACTACTCTTGATGACATCAAAGTTGTTGGAAGAATAGACAAAATATCCTCCCTGACCAAATACATGCCAACCTCGTCGTTGTACACCACAAGCATGTCTCTGCATACAGAAAATAACATATAATAAGAACACAAATACAAACTCTACAATAACTGCACTGTAGAGTGACACTAGAATAACATTACAATAACAATACAATATTTGTACAGTATATTAACAACAGAATAACAGTAAAATATCTAAAAAAAAGGATGTACGTTGATTCTAAGCCAGCATCATTACGGCAAACAAAGTCCAACATTTCCTTCCGCAACTTGAACATCTTAGAGAACAATATTTTGTTTTTCCGCATAAACTCTGACACGAGAACAATATTAGTGTCTTCTACCCCGCAATCCAAAGAACAACCTAGGCCATCGTCTGACCTACCCCTTCTATGACTACCCAAAAGAGACTTTGGACTCACAGTGTTGTCAACAGACATGCTTTCCACTTGACGGATGGCATTGGGCGTGCTAACAGACCCATGATGGCTAGTGGTGACAGTAGACACAATGGGAGACTTGATAACAGACTGCGACGTCTTCATCTTTTTACCAACACTTTTCACCCTCCCACCATTCTTACGCTTCTTACCTTATTGAGAATTGCTATCTTTTGAAAGTAGAATACGGCGTTTCTTTTCAAGGATAATTAGGGTTTCCTCCCTAGTGCTACTCAACTGGGACAAACTCTCTAAAACATCAGCCCTGGACTCATTCATATCAGAAAGCACCAACAAAGCAGTTATCTCAGCGCCGTAAAGGGCTCTTGAAACAACATTACTCAAGTCGCAATCAAAGACACTCCCACGATAAAAGAGCATGTGCAACATCATATACACCTCGCAGTCCAGATTTTCACTTGAAGGTGTTTTCCAGCTAAAAGGGACATTGACCATTTTAAAATATTTCACCTCCATGACTCGTGCAACTCCATTTTCGACCGAAAATTCAGACATTACACTCAACATCAAAAATAAATGAGGAAAAGAAAGCATAATCAGTAACAATACTTAACTAGGAAACACCCAAAGAAAATTAAAACAGAATAAATGACTTACAAGAGTTTGACAATACATAAAAATTCTTAAACATCTTCAAACAACTCCTCTTGAAATACATTATCGAGATAGTCAACCCTCCTGGCATTAAAGTGGATACACAAATAGCTAAAGTGCTCGTGCAAAAGCAGTGGGATGAAAATCTGGAAAAAATTTCACATAAAAAAATTAACTAGAACACTACCAATAGAACATTAACACTACAATAACAGAGAAATAATAGTAGAATAACAGTAACATAACAGTGGAAAAATAGTAGGACAACACATAGTAATACTTTTAAACATTTACAACAGAATAGCAGCAGAATAACATATGAATAACAAGACAATAACTACAACAACACATTCTAATACTTTTACACTATAACAACAGAATAATAGTGCAGTAATAATATCAATACAGAACCCTTCATATCAAATTAAGTTCACAAAGTTTCACAGTAGAAGAAGAAACACAGCAGAATAACAATTTAAAAAATATATAATTCTTTTAAGACAATAACAAGAGAATACAAGTAGAATAACAAGAGTATTAACAAAAAAATAACAGTGATAACGAAAGAGTATCGGTAATAACACAAATACAGAAACATACCATATCAGAATTAAGATCACAAACTTTCTTATTTGTCTTTAGGCTCAGACTGAACGTTGACTTAACAGAATCAACTGATTCACTTCTGGTAAACATCTGACGTTCCGACGGAATACAAATTTGGTCCAATACAAGCTAAAACGAAGTGCACAAAGATTTGAAAATGTTAAAAAAATGAAAAATACCAGATTAAGAAAAAGGGGCCACCACTCAATACAATAACATAAAACACAATCTATATAGAGTAACTAATCTTTTGACCAAGCCCAAAGAAAAGTTGACTTGGATTCCGCTTATACAAGTATCATTAAGAAAGAGGGACCACCACTCGATAACTCCAATCATTATCATTTTTGTTTGGAATCATGGTTTCCATATTCTCTCTAATAAATTAACTTTCAATACCCCAAGTTAAAAGATTGTCAATTCAAAAAATGGAAAAGAAAAATAAGAATCACAAAAATGTATAAAATAACAGAAAACATGATTAATATTATTATTTTTTTCAAACAAAAGAAACAAAAAAATAAAAAATAAAAGAAAAGGGAAGCCTTACGAAATCGAAAAATTATTATCATCCAATAAACAGTAGTCTGCAACCTGTTTTCTCAGAGATCGCATCGGATTTCAAACATCTTTCATTGTTATCATTGTTGTTGACAACACTACTAAGTCAAGATCCACTTCACCACAGTCAGTGCTGCATCCAAAATTCTCAGGCACAACAAACATCAGCCCCTCGTGTGCATCAGAGTGCAGCGAATAACTTGGACGGATATTTTGTGGAACAAACCCTACATATGATTATAAATATGAGTCAAAATATAACAATAACACGAAAATAACACTGGGGAGAGAGCACTAAAACTGTACATAATGCGATAAAGGCAAAAGGACCAAAAAACACACTAACAACGAAATTAAAAAGATTCAAAAAATAGTAATTATAACACATTATTACCAGGAACATCACCAAAAGGACGATTCGAATCATCTAGGACATTGCCCTCCAGAACAACATTGCCGAAAATAGCAGTGTCCTCCAACACAACATCCTCATCATTCTTTGACTTTTCTAAATTTTCTACCTCAGTTGCTGCACCAAGCAACAACTCTACATTAGAAGACATCACCAATTCGGCTTCTTCTCCAATAACAAATGCTTCACCGCTAACTGATCGAATGTCGATTATCATCAATCTTTAGACCGCCAACAAATGACATCCTTTAACTTTGTGTCATTGTTTGGAATTTCACTTCCTTGAAAGACTACGGTTTTACCCCCAGCATTCTTATCAATATCATATGGGTGATTGTCAACAAGATAGTCGTCAACTACAACATCATCCAGCTGAATGTCAACATCCTTTGTAACATCCTCGACATCCACTCTTTCATCATGACCATCCTCCATTTTACCACTTCCTCAGCAACACCAACTTCGTCAACAACACCAGCTGCCTCACCATAACAAAACCAAATATCAGCACACACATCAGTCATAATAGCATCTAAACTCATGGGTGACTCTTCCGGAATGTCCTCCCTCGCATGTTATTTAATGACAGGACTCTGTTGAAAAGGCTCCATTCCAACAATACTTTGCTCAATATTTGAAAGCCGGACACAATCCTCATAGAATAGAGATAAAAGATTAAAATACGGTGGCTCAATCACGACATCTTCCGTTCTTGCTTCTTTGGAAAGATTTGGTCGCGTTAAGCTGGTCGCTCGCAAAGACATCACCTCCTTTACATGTTCTTCCGACTCACGGATAACATGATCCGTGAAGAAAGATTGGGTACCAACCACCTTTTGTGAGCCTTCACCGTTGACACTTTCTGACCGTTTGTTCGCTCTCAACAACAACCCGACGGGCCGCTGAGCGGGCTCCTTACTACTGGATGGTGCAGACACGACCTTCATCTTCAATTTGTTCAGGTTCACCCTTTCCAAGTACCGATTGCAAAAAAGTTCAAAGTCCCTCTCGTTGAGCAATATAAGTTCATGGACATCTTATCAAAATTTAATGCAAAAAGTTACCAACAAAACTGAATAACAACATAATAACAACTAACCAATAAAACTACAAATAGCAAAACAGTAGAATGCATAAGAATAATGTCAGAATAATAGTGGAATAACAGTAGAATAATACCAGTCTGAAACTAACACTTGTATAGTGTAACAACATAATAACAGCAGAGTAAAATAATAGCAATTTGATGATGATACTTTCACAGAATAACAGTACAATAATAGTGCAACAACAGTAAAATAATAGCACCCTGAAACTATTACTTTTACCAAATAACAGCAGAAGAGCAGTAGAGTAACATAGCTATAACACCAGACTAACACTTCAATTTCAGTAGCCTGATACAGAGTAACAACATAATTACAGTAGATTAAATAACAACAATTTGAGAAAGTGATACTTTTTACACAATAACGGTGCAACAGCAGTAGAATAATAGCAGGCTGAAACTATTACTTTACAAAATAACAAGAGAATAATATTAGAGTAACATAATAATAACACCGCAGTAACACTTCAACTACAGTAGCCTGATATAGTTAAGTAAATCAGTAGTTACGACATGAAAATTACAGTAACCATTTTTTCCCGTACAGGGGGGAAAAAGTTGAACATCTTGGATTGAGTAAACAAAAAAGCAAGAAAACAAATGTTTACGTCAATCGCTGCGGAATGGACTTCCTCATCTGTACGGATATTAACAGGTACATCTAGTACAATACAACGATCCTTACTCGCACCATGATCGTGTCCACTTGAACCCACCTCAGAGCCTTCTAAAATTCTAGTTGAGATTGGAAATAAAGTATTTGAACGTTCTCTGGTGCCAAGAACACCAACAGCCTCTTCAAGATGCAACCTTTGAAGAAAATGGGTGTCATCCCAATGTTGAATGAGCGGTAGCTCATTATTTACCTTATCACCACTTAACAAATAGTGGTGTAAATATGAGATGGTGAGGAATGGGACACAGACGCGAACATACGACTTTCCTCAAAGCGCTTCATGAACAGCAACCTGCAACTTCATAAACAAGAACCTACACCAGTTCCGCTCCTTGATCTTAGAGACATCTTCAACCGCGGATAGAAGTCTAAGATCCAACACAGCCTCAGATGCAGGAGCAAGAAAGCTTGAGATAGCATACACAACAAATGTCCTCTTAAACTCGTCATCAACCATGTTACACGCCATGAGTATCTCATGCACTTTACCAATTTTTATCGCACTACTGTTATCCTCGATACCAAACTTGTGACACCAAGCACGCTTCAACACATCTCCAGAAGAATTATACTTTGTAATGATCAAATTCACATCTGGTCCGGTATTTGGTAAACAAAAAACATCACAAACATCGTCTTCACTCAGTTGGAACTTCTCTGTTTCGGTAATTTCAAAAAATGTCCGACTTCTAAAAGCATATATAATCTCACGCAACATGGTATGCGACATTATACTCAACTTCAAGTGAAGTAAACCACCAAATCCAATTTCTTTGACAGCCTCTTTCTGTGTGTCAATAAGCTTAGCTAAAATTTTGCAAAGACCGACAGGACGACAACAAGTAATAACAACATTCGCTCTACACAAAAAAAGAAAAAATATGCACTGTATTACAAACAAATACGAAAACTTCAAAGGCAACTAACAACACCTATCAACTATAACAACAGCATAACAATATGGATGCAAAATAAAGCAGTTAAGAATAACAGTAGAATAACAGCAGAACACATAAGAATAACAGGTGAATAACAATAACAAAGACAAATACAAAAACGCACCATATCAGATCAACATCACAAACTTTCACAGTAACAGCAGAATAACAACAGAATAAAAGCAACATTATAATAATAATAATAATAATAATAATAATAATAATAATAATAATAATAATAATGATAATAATAATGATAATGATAATGATAATGATAATGATAATGATAATGATAATGATAATGATAATGATAATGATAATGATAATGATAATGATAATGATAATGATAATGATAATGATAATGATAATAATAATGATAATGATAATAATAATAATAATAATAATAATAATAATAATAATAATAATAATAATAATAATAATAATAATAATAATAATAATAATAGAATAACATTAAATTAACATTACTGATAAAACATGGTAGGTAAAATGGTATTTTTAATTAACAATTAAATTTACAAATTCCTATACTCCTTGTCTTATCTAATTAAAAAGCAGTTAACTAATTAATTTTAAACAGTTTCTCATAATCTCATCTAATAGAAAAAACTGATTGTCTTTCACAACCAATAATAAATGCCATGCATTTACAGTACACAAACAAAAATCATAACACTGGAATAATATGACAATAAATCACGGAGTCGTTTTATTATTTTACAGCAATTAATTTTTTAAATTTCAACAGTTTCTCTTAATCTGATATGTATGCAAAAATAAAGTAGTTAAAAATAACAGCATAATAACAGTAGAATACATAAGAATAACAGGAGAATAACAATAACAAGACAAATACAAAAACACGCCATATCAGATCAACATCACAAATTTTAATAGTAACAGCAGAATAGCAACAGAATAAAAATAACAGTATAAAAATAATAGAATAACATTATAATAACACTGCTGAATGGCATAAAATGTATGCAAAATAAAGTAAAACACATAAAACAAGTAAACATACACAGTATTCCCATCTGAAGGGGCATCTCCCCCCTTAGTATTGTCCCCCGCCATGAGAAGTTGTTTCCCAACTTTAAATTTCGTAGCCTTAACTTTTGTAGCCGACTTAATTATAGTCTCTGGTTGACTAGAGGTCGACTTCACAATTTGTGACTGAGACTTTCCTTTCCTGGATACTTTACTTGTAGATGTTGGTTTAATTGTAGTTGTTGGTTTACTTACGTTATTGCTTGACTACGAGTAGACCTTCTCGGAGAACCACTGGACTTTGATGGAGACAGACCAGTACAAATAATATTAGAGTAACAGTAAAATAGCAATGATACAAACTAATACTTTCATAGAATAACAGCAGAAGAACAGTACAAATATTAGTCATACATATTATAAAGTCATTACAATAACAAATCGTTTGATAAATACAGACCAAAATACAGAACATTACAACATATATAAACGTAGTCTAATTAAAATATTGAGGACTACATCATCTAAAAATAACGTCTGATCGAGATTACAAAACTTCCTTGATACTCACACTACATAAACTATTAATAACAAAATTAGTCAATAACAATAACATCAGAAGGCGATTTGAGTAAGCGCTTGGCAACTGCATATGATCTCCTAAATATCATATCTAGGATATTATCAATATAACTTGTAGCTTCTTCAAAATCAAATGGAGTGATGATATGGTCATGATCAGTAAACCAGATCACTTGTGCATAATGTATCAGATGCTTCACTAATAGATTATCAGTCAAATAACATGTACACGTTTTAGAGACTAGGACATAACCCCTAGTCACAATTTCAAGACCAACTGTAATACTCCGTATTTATGAGTCTCGGGGTACTCTATCGAGTAGGCCTTACTCTGTCGAGTAAGGGTGAGTTGCGCTTTAAAATAGTTTCTGACCTGTTGGGTACTCGATCGAGTAACTATGATAGTCGATCGAGTAAGGGGGCACTCGATCGAGTACCTTAGCTACTCGATCGAGTAGCCGGTTTACGGGGAGTTATTATCGGGTTTCGTTAATTATGCGATTAAGGTATATAATCTTTTCCGTCATCATTCTAAACACTTTTCAAAACCTCATTTACTGTCAAAGAGAGAAAGCAAGTACGTTCATCCCTTTAATCGCATTGTTAGCAAATCCCGGAGTTTGGAAGGTCGGTTTTCATCGTTTGTTTTACCGTTGAGATCCTTGCGTCGAAGGTAAGATCTATGTACCCTTTTTACTGTTTTCCTTTAAGTTGGTTAAACCCTAATATGGGGATTTGGGGGTTTTTGTGTAGATTGTGATTTGGTAGTGTTTATATGTTGTATGATAGAAGGAGGTTTTGTAGAAGAGGCTTTTTGATACAGCTGTAGAGACCGTCTGATAGTTGTGCTTTCCAAGTAGGATTTCCTACTCAGTATTAGTCCCATAATGGGATGATTGTTGATGTGTTGAGATTGATTGTTTAATATTGTAATTGTATTGTGACGACTGTGATTGTGATTGTGATTGTTTGTCTCTGGTTCACATTAATGGACAGGGTTATCGCTCGGTATGATGAGCGGGGCTTAGGTGGGAACGGCTGCGGTCCCCCACTGGCAGGGCTGGTCCAGTGGACAGTCGGTGATTGAGATTGTTGGGATTGGTGTGATTGTGTGTGTGTGACGGTTAAGCTGTCTGTTTATCGTATTGTTGATATATATATAAGTTGTGTGATTAGTACTGACCCCGGTTGTTGTTTTGTAAAACCTGCGGTGATCCATTCGGGGATGGTGAGCAGTAATTGAGCAGGTTTGAGTTGAGTCTTTGGGATAGGCCGGATGTGCCACCGTCGACGATAGAAGTCTTCCGCTGTAGTTTTATTAGTTTTATAACTTTTCAGTTAACTCAGTAGACAGTTGGTTTGAGAATTTGTACCCGTATTTTGGGATTTGGTTTCAGTTGTACTTTTCACTAAAGTTATATCATTTAAAGTTATTTCGTTATTGTCTTATGAATATCATGCCTCGGGTAACCGAGATGGTAGCATCCTTATACCTGAGTGGTCCTGGTAAGGCACTTGGAGTATGAGGGTGTTACAAATGGTATCAGAGCGACGATCCTGAAACCTGTAACCAATAAATCTAATGAATATAGAGAGTCAATTAAAATGAACCCGGGGTAAAGGTTGTAGGAGCTAATGCAAAGGCTTGGGAGACGTCCTAAAGTCGCGAACTTATCCTACAATTTTGAACCGGTCACATGGAGGGTGTATGTCAAGGTCGTATGCGTTGTTTGGTTAGCTTGTGTGTGAATGTGATGAAGTGTGTGTAATTGTTGGATGTTTGAAGTAGAAAGTTGAGAATGTGAAAGAAAGGTTGATGATATATGTAGAACTGTCGTTG
Organism: Silene latifolia; assembly: GCF_048544455.1. Classification (NCBI taxonomy): domain Eukaryota; kingdom Viridiplantae; phylum Streptophyta; class Magnoliopsida; order Caryophyllales; family Caryophyllaceae; genus Silene; species Silene latifolia. The sequence goes on from NC_133538.1 coordinate 410,752,410, forward strand.
GAATGAGAAACATAATGAATATTTTACTATGTGGCGTTTAATAACATGATATGGTTAATTCGTTAGCTATATGAGGTGTTGCGTAGCATTATGTGCTTAGTTATGATATAATGTTGGAGTTATAATGTTGTTTCTAGTATTGGGATATGATATAGCATACGGGTAGCGTTTTCGAGTTAGCATGACTCGATCGAGTGGGACTGACTTGATCGGGTGGGTGTTTGACAATTTTGAATCCAGAATCGTGTTTTTGGGCACTCGATCGAGTACCTCGAGCACTCGATCGAGTAGGGGGTCACTCGATCGAGTAGCCTGGCTACTCGGTCGAGTATGTTAGAGATCAGAAGGTCTCTTTGGGGTCTGATGTTGGGGCACTCGATCGAGTAGCCTGTTACTCGATCGAGTATGTTTGGGAACTCGATCGAGTAGGGCCTGGGCAGCTTGTTTTCGTGTTTTGAGGTTTTAGCGCGTATGTTTATATCCACCCCTTTTCTGATATAGTTTCAAGATGCCCCCAAGAAGGATGCTTTGTATTCGAGAGCTGAGCTTATGAACATAGATGATATCGTTAAGATGTTGGAGCATCAGGATGCTCTTACGGAGGCTTTAAAGACTGTGGGAAAGGATAAGGATAAGGACAAGGAGAAGGAGGTTGATCATTCTAAAATCAGCCTCTATATAGCGAGGTTTAATCCGAAAGAGTACAAGGGGGTTGGGGAGCCTAACCTTCTTGATAACTGGCATAGAGAGATGGAGAACATACTAGATTTGGTTCACTGTCCTGATGAGATGAGAGTAGAACAGGCTGCGTTCTATCTAAGGGAAGCAGCTGGCAAGTGGTGGGATACGGTGAAAGTGAGTGCTAAGGAGTTGTATGCGAACCAAGGTTTACCTGCTGTATCTTGGGAAGAGTTTCGTAAGGCTATGAGGAAAGAGTTTGTACCGAAACATGTGAGGAGTAAGTTGAGAGAAGAGTTTGACAGTTTTAAGATGACATCTGACATGTCTGTGGCCGAGTACTACAGGCAGTTCAATGAGAAGTCTAGGTATGCTGAGGATATGGGTTTAAGTGAGGAGAATATGGCGCTGAGATTTGAGAGGGGGTTGACCCCTAAGATTATGGATAAGTTACCCGTGGAAGTCCTTACTGACGTTAAGGAAGCTTATGAGAGGGCTGGGAGAGCTGAGAGGTTGGTGGAGATGGCTCAAGAGAGGTTAGGTGTTGAGAAAAGGAAGTCTGAGAGCGAGGGTGGTGGCCAAATCTAGTCACAATAAAGGCAACCACAATCAATCTAGAGGATTTTCTTCTGGGTTAGGGTTTAGTGCTGGAGCTTCCTTTGGGCGTGGCCGTGGAAGTGCTAGTGGTAGTTAGGGAACGACCTGCTTTGGTTGTGGTGGTGTAGGCCACAAGAGACATGAGTGCACGAGTGCACCTGGAACTTTCCAGAGACCTGCGCAGAGCTATGCAAGCAATAGACCGACTGGATCATGGTCAAACCGGGGAAGTCAGAGCTATTAGAGTGGAGGTAACCGCAACGGCGGTAATTCTTATCAGAAACCACCAACGAACAACAACAACAATCAAGGGTCGGGTGCTAAGCCGACCACATCAGCCAGTACTGTCCAGGGAGGTGGACAGAAGACCAGTGGAAAGTTGTTCATGATGGAGAAGAGAGCAGCTGAAGATGATGCACACGTTATCACTGGTACTTTTCTTGTTAACGGTATTCATACCTTTGTTTTGTTTGATTCGGGGGCGTCTCAGTCGTTTGTATCTTCGAGTCATGTTAAACGGTTGGGTTTGAGGGTATATGAGTCTGTTAGTGAGAAAGTTTTTATACCTTCGGGTGAGTCTGTATCATGTGGGAGGTTATATAGGGATGTACCTATGATAGTTGAGCAAGTTGATTTCCTTGTAGACTTGCTAGAGTTTCCTTTTGACGGTTTTGAGATGATAGTTGGGATGGATTGGCTGGGAAAGTATAAAGCAAAGATAGACTGTCATCAAAAGAAAGTGTCTTTAAGAGGTCCTAAGGGCGTTAGTGTGTCTTATCGTGGGTTTCTAGTCAGACCCAAAGTTAAGTTGATTGCAGCTGTTACCTTGACGTCATATCTGAGGAAGGGATGTCCTTTGATATTGTGCCATGTGAGAGATGACCGGTTAGAGAGTCCGACAGTTGATCAGATACCAGTGGTAGGAGAGTTTGAGGATGTGTTTCCGGAGGAGATTCCGGGGTTGCCACCGAGTAGAGAGATAGATTTCACAGTTGAGTTGAAACCGGGGACGGGGCCAATCTCTAAGCCACCGTACCGTATGGGTCCTAAAGAGATGGAGGAGCTTAGGAAGCAGTTAGATGATTTCATAGAGAGGGGATACATTAGACCAAGTGCATCGTCGTGGGGAGCACCAGTTCTTTTTGTGAAGAAGAAAGATGGGAGTTTGAGGTTGTGCATAGAGTATAGAGAGCTGAACCGAGTGACAGTGAAGAACAAGTATCCTTTGCCAAGGATAGATGACTTGTTTGATCAGTTGAGTGGTGCATTAGTCTTTTCAAATATTGATTTGAGGTCGGGGTACCATCAAGTAAAGATTAGAGAGGTGGACATACCAAAGACAGCTTTCACGTCGAGGTATGGCCATTATGAGTATGTGGTGATGCCGTTTGGGTTATCTAATGCACCGGCAGTGTTTATGGATTTGATGAATAGGATCTTCAGACAGTTTTTGGATAAGTTTGTAGTGGTGTTTATCGATGATATCTTAGTCTACTCCAAGACTAAGGAGGAGCATGAGGAGCATCTGAGGATTGTGTTGCAGACCTTGAAGGAGCATGAGTTATATGCTAAGTTGTCCAAGTGTGAGTTCTGGTTAGAGGAAGTTGCTTTTCTGGGACATGTGATTTCAAAGAAGGGTGTAAATCGTGGATCCGCAAAGATTGAAGCAAAGTGACAAAGTGGGAAGCACCAAAGAATGTTGCGAGATCGAAGTTTCTTGGGTTTAGCTGGATACTACAGACGGTTCGTGAAAGATTTCTCCAAGATAGCTAGACCTATGACAGCGTTGATGAGGAAAGAGAACAGGTTTCGTTGGGATGAGAGTTGTGAGACGGCGTTCCAAACATTAAAGGAGCGTTTGACTACAGCTCCTATCTTAGCATTACCTGAGGGGATCGAGAACTTTGAGGTTTATACGGATGCCTCAAAGAATGGGTTAGGGTGTGTGTTGATGCAGAACGGTAAGGTGATTGCCTATGCTTCTAGGCAATTGAAACCTTATGAGGAGAACTACCCTACTCATGATCTGGAGTTGGGTGCGGTGGTGTTTGCTCTCAAGATTTGGAGACATTACCTTTATGGAGCAATCTTTAAGGTATTTTCTGATCACAAGAGTCTCAAGTACATCTTCACTCAAAAGGAGTTGAATATGAGACAGAGGAGGTGGATGGAGCTGATTGGCGACTATGACATGGAAATTACCTACCATGAAGGGAAGGCCAATGTTGTTGCAGATGCTTTGAGTAGGAAGAGTGTACATTCTTTGTGTACAGCTCTCTCTTTGATGAGGTTGAGAGATGAGGTAGCGAGGTTTGGGATACATATGATGCAGAAAAGAGATGCCATGGGAGATTTGACAGTGCAGCTTGAGTTTTATGATGATATTCGAGGTAAGCAGGCGTTGGATCCTAAGATAGTTGAGTGGAGAGCTGGAGTAGAGAAAGGGACAGTGTCTCGATTCTCTATTCATACAGATGGTAGTTTGAGGTTTGATGGTAGGTGGTCTGTCCCTAATGATGAGGAGTTGAAAAAGACTATCATGACAGAGGCACATTGCACACCATATTCAGTTCATCCAGGTGGAGATAAGTTGTACAAGGATTTAAAGAACACGTTTTGGTGGTCTGGGATGAAGAAAGAGACAGCTGAGTTTGTGGCCCGTTGTTTGATATGCCAGAGAGTTAAAGGGGAACAACGACGATCACAAGGTAAGATTCAGTCTTTAACGGTACCTGAGTGGAAGTGGGAATCCATTTCCATGGATTTTATCGTGGGTTTGCCAAAGAGTCAATAGGGTAACAACATGATTTGGGTAATAGTGGATCGACTGACAAAGTCAGCTCACTTTGTTCCAATGAAAGATACATGGACTAAAGCACAGTTGGCTATGGCCTATCGAAAGAACGTGCTTAAGTTACATGGAGTCCCTAAGGACATAGTGTCTGACAGAGATGCAAGATTTATATCAAGGTTTTGGAAAGAGTTGCAGGAATCGTTGGGAACAATTTTGAAGATGAGTACAGCATTTCATCCTGCGACAGACGGGCAGACTGAGAGAACGATCAAAACACTTGAGGATATGCTTCGATCTTGTGTGATGGATTTTGGTGGTAGCTGGGAACATAGGTTGGACTTGATAGAGTTTTCTTACAACAACAGCTATCACACTAGTATTGGTATGGCACCGTTTGAGGCTTTGTATGGGAGGAGATGTAGGAGTCCGATTTGTTAGGACAATAGTGCTGAGGCAGTGGTTTTAGGACCAGAGATGATACAGGAGATGGTTGAACAGATTAAGATGATCAGGGAACGGATGAGAGCGGCTCAGGATAGGCAAAAGAGTTATGCAGATCTACATCGCCAGGATATAGAGTTTCAGGTTGGGGTCAAGGTTCTTCGGAAAGTGTTTCCTATGCGTGGGGTTATGATATTCGGGAAGAAAGGCAAGCTGAGTCAGAATTTTATCGGGCCGTATGAGATCTTAGAGCGGGTTTGAGAAGTTGCATATCGTCTGGCTTTACCAGCTGCATTAGAGAGAGTGCATAATGTGTTTCATGTATCGCAGCTGCGGAAGTATGTGAGTGACCCGTCACATGTGTTAGAGGCAGAGAACTTACATCTAGATGAGTCCTTATCATATCTTGAGGTGCCTAAGCAGATTCTTGACCGAAAGGTTAGGAAGACTAGGAGTGGTGAGACAGTTTTGCTTAAGATCCTTTGGTCTAACCACGAGACTGAGGAAGCTACATGGGAGCCAGAGGAAGCTATGAAAGAGTGTTACCCTTTTCTTTTTGATCAGGTATGTATGGTTACGCGGACGTAACCTTGTTTCTTTTAGGGGGGTAGGAGATGATCGCGAAGAGTTTTTAAGAGTTTTATACCCCTTTTTGTATGTTGTGTCGGTATGTTTGTCGGGATGTGTTGGGTTGGTAACATGTTTTATGTTGAGTTTTGTTTTGGTTGTTGAGTCGGAAGTGTTATGGGAGTATCTTTGTTTTGTTGTGGTATGAACTTCGGGGACGAAGTTCTTTTTAAGGAGGGAAGACTGTAATACTCCGTATTTATGAGTCTCGGGGTACTCTATCGAGTAGGCCTTACTCTGTCGAGTAAGGGTGAGTTGCGCTTTAAAATAGTTTCTGACCTGTTGGGTACTCGATCGAGTAACAATGATACTCGATCGAGTAAGGGGGCACTCGATCGAGTACCTTAGCTACTCGATCGAGTAGCCGGTTTACGGGGAGTTATTTCTCGGGTTTCGTTAATTATGCGATTAAGGTATATAATCTTTTCCGTCATCATTCTAAACACTTTTCAAAACCTAATTTACTGTCAAAGAGAGAAAGCAAGTACGTTCATCCCTTTAATCGCATTGTTAGCAAATCCCGGAGTTTGGAAGGTCGGTTTTCATCGTTTGTTATACCGTTGAGATCCTAGCGTCGAGGGTAAGATCTATGTACCCTTTTTACTGTTTTTCCTTTAAGTTGGTTAAACCCTAATATGGGGATTTGGGGGTTTTTGTGTAGATTGTGATTTGGTAGTGTTTATATGTTGTATGATAGGAGGAGGTTTTGTAGAAGAGGCTTTTTGATACAGCTGTAGAGACCGTCTGATAGTTGTGCTTTCCAGGTAGGATTTCCTACTCAGTATTAGTCCCATAATGGGATGATTGTTGATGTGTTGAGATTGATTGTTTAATATCGTAATTGTATTGTGACGACTGTGATTGTGATTGTTATTGTTTGTCTCTGGTTCTCGAGATGCGTTCTCGGCTGAGTGGAGTCACTTGCGGAAGTGGCTTCACGCCCTAGTTTCGCCTCCTGTGGAACCCGCCACAGGAGGGATGTGCACATTAATGGACAGGGTTATCGCTCAGTATGATGAGCGGGGCTTAGGTGGGAACGGCGGTCCCCCCGGCGGTGGTCCAAAGTGGAAAGTCGGTGATTGAGATTGTTGGGATTGGTGTGATTGTGTGTGTGTGACGGTTAAGCTGTCTGTTTATCGTATTGTTGATATATATATATAAGTTGTGTGATTAGTACTGACCCCGATTGTTGTTTTTTAAAACCTGCGGTGATCCATTCGGGGATGGTGAGCAGTAATTGAGCAGGTGTGAGTTGAGTACTGGGATAGCTGGGATGTGCCACCGTCTGACGATAGAAGTCTTCCGCTGTAGTTTTATTAGTTTTATAACTTTTCATTAACTCGGTGAAAGAGATTGGTTTGAGAATTTGTACCGTATTTTGAGATTTGGTTTCAGTTGTACTTTTCACTAAAGTTATATCATTTAAAGTTGTTTCGTTATTGTCTTATGAATATCATGCCTCGGGTAACCGAGATGGTAGCATCCTTATACCTGAGTGGTCCTGGTAAGGCACTTGGAGTATGGGGGTGTTACACCAACAGTGTGAGTTGTTTCCAATCTTGACAGGTATTCTAATTTTAGACCAGGGGATCTTCGTGTAGAAGAAACAGTTGAGCCTATTTCCTGCAGACAAGTGCCATATTCCCTTTGTCCAAACTACTGGTAACATGGGTGAAGACTTGTTCCATGAGGTTCCCGTCACTAAATACATCTTTCATTGATTTATTTCTTTGCCCTTCAGCCTCAACTTCATAGTGCTTCGTAAATGACAAACACATAGTTTTTTTTTTTTTTTTCAGATATGTAGCCCTTTATGAATAAAATTCTATCTACGTCGTTAACATTCAAACCCCTCCCCTTGCAACTTATTTCCATCTTTATTGTATTAAACCTAATTGGGGAAACATAATTTTGGAATGAAGGAAGCCAAAATAAATAACCCTGGAGGATGTTAGTTTAAAAGACTATGAAAATGTAAAAGAAGTAATGTATTACAAGACTGACACTAGTATAACTACACAAATGAAATGCATTTACAATAAAATAATACCAGACTAAAATCAAAATAATACCACAATAATAACATAATAATACAAGAAGTAATAACTCATTAAGATTAATATCCCAAATAAGTAGATTGCATAAAAGACAAAAAAAGGATCCAACATGTGCTTGATACATACATTACATTTTTAAACTACCTAAACTCAGTTAAGCTATATAACATAGACTAAGCGATGAAGATATCCAAACTACAGACAAACAAAAGTACCAAAGTCAGGCATAAATTGAATTAACATAAACTAAAGCATTGCATTCTTCGAAAAGGGGGCAAACACGTCCTTGCTCCATACATGACATAATATAAAGTCAGTTAACCTCGATGAGACTGACTGAGCGATGAAATATTTCAAAACAAAATTCACAGTAATAGTCCATGAGTAGTTCATAGTAATAGTCCCTTAGTGTCTCTCTCTATGAGCTGGAGTTAAGCTAAGCGGGCCAAAAGGGGGAAATATCATTTGGCGAACATGCAGAATTGTCTTTCCTTTCTCAGAATTAAACAAGTAACAGTTGCACCATTTTGAAACTAATGTCAAACCCATAAAAATAGTCTTAAACCCGCGGTTATGAATTGCTCTTAGACGTCTCTTGTATTCTTTGTGAACATCAGGTGCAGTATTATGGAAAAGGAACATTTGGGACCATTTTTTTACTAACAAGATTCAAATTACTCTTGTCCAAAGTATTTCCCAAATGCCCAAAAACTGTTTCCATCAAATCCACGCTATTAAGTACTTCAATTTTTTATTGATTCTGGCGAACTTCTACATTAACTTTAAAGTCTATCACTATTATCGTCCAATAATCAACCCATGCTTCTTTTCTTTTCACAAGCAAACTCTTTAGCAAACAACATTTTATCTTCAGCCTCTATATTAATTACCCATCCCTGGAAAACTAAATCCATTTGTGATGCGGAAACCTACAAATAAACAAAACCTAACAGTGATAGGACGACTAAATATTACTAGAACACAACTAGGACAACACCACTAATACAATATTTATAAACATTTGGTTAGAAGGAAAATAGAACTGCCATAATACAACAATAACAACCAAAATAACAACACAAACACACACATAAACCCTAACAAAAATAAGAAAACAATTAAAACATGCTAAATACCCTCAGAACGAACATAGGTCAAGAATAACACTACAATGACACGAAGAATTAAGTGTGAAGCCGTCATAAGACCTAAGTAAAAACATAATAACCAAAAGAGAGAAGCGTAAGAGAAAGCACAAACAGACACAAAAACCCTAGCGAAATAAAATAAACTATTTATGCATGCAAAATAACTTCAGAATAATACATTGATCAAGAATAACAGAAGAATAACGCAAAGAGTAAAGTCTGAACGGACTCAGAAATCAAACTAAACTACAGAAACGATTCGAACATGCAAAAACACTTGAAAACATGTGAAAAACCTAAAATGGAGTATAATATTACAATGAAATAAACAGCGAAAACGAAATAACGACATTAAAGTACTAAAATAAGCAAAAATGAACATAAGTAGACTTAAAACCCGAAGCGAAATCGTCAAAAAACATGAAATAAAAAAGAATAAATGAAGAGGAGGGAAAAATGTCTTGAAATTACCTTCAATTGGAGGTGTGTGATGAATGGCGAAGAGAAAAGAGAAGAAAATATGCGATCGAATGAAGAGTAACAGCAGAATAATAGAAGAGAGAGAAAGTAAGGAACAGTTATCGCCAGGTTAAAAGAAGAGAGAGAAAGTTCTTTGCTAATTAATGTTTAACGGACGAAGAGAGAGAAAGGAAAAAGAAAAAAAAGGACGGAAAAAAGACTATATATATATGACTCTCAATATTAGATCTTGAGCACAAACTCACCATAAGAAACCAAACTCACAAGATCACATCTCTCTCTATCTATCTATCTATCTATCTATCTATCTATCTATCTATCTATCTATCTATCTATCTATATATATATATATATATATATATATATATATATATATATATATATATATATATATATATATATATATATATATATATATCGTCCCATTAAGTTTTTCGTTGGTGCTAATGTTATATTATATCATGAAAAAGCAAAATTGTATGAATAAAGGCCAATGTTAATGTGCTACACATTCTATTATAAAAACTTAGTTCCCATTTTATTCTAAGTGTGCTATTATGCTTGGGTTTTTAGATTTCCAATTGTTTTTCACTGCTATACATTGTACCTTAGCGGGCTTAGTTGTTCGCAAAATCTCTCTTTGACCTCCGTAGTTTACCACCATTTCATATCCTTTACAAAGTTGAAATTATATTTGTAATTCATCTTAACTCATAATACAATGACTGTCGTACATCTTGCGAAATCAATTACCTTTGCAATGAAGTTTGGTGACACCAACATTGGTGATGGAAAAAAGAAAATAAATAGACGTATACTTCCATTAGAAAAGGTAATATAAAGAATGGAGAAAGTAGATAATCAAATACTCCGTACATGCTTGCACCATATCTCATCTCACATTTATATTGCTCTTATGGCCTTTGTCTTTTAGTTATAGTAGTTCATCTTATAGAAAATTCAGGCTTATGTCGATTATGATTGTATCTCGGGTCCTAGCCGTACATAGGGTAGATTAAGCTCTTGTATAAATAGTGACAAATGTATTCAATGATATGTATGCAATTCATTAGCTAACTCGCAAACTTTTATCATGTAAAATAATTTATTTATTTCGGGGAGAGTTGATATAATTTTTGTATCAAAGAAGGATAGCTTTGGTTAAATTTTTTGTTAGTGTCAAATCCTTCCAAACATTCAACTAATAAAATTGTCCATCCCAACTCCAAACTTTCAACTTTAACAAAAAAATATCTTTAGAGGGCTTTCGTCACAAAGAATACGATAATCATGAAAAAAAAAAAGACAAAGAAAACTATGAAATACCGTTTTCCTCATATAAGCACCATCGAACTAAAATAATGTCGATAAATATAACATCGAACTAACCTATATATAACCAAAATCAATCTTTAAGGAGTCCTTAATTTGATCAAAAAGCGAGTAGTTCGTAAAGGTTGAGACTAATATGGCTAAAATTCAATCTGTAAGCTAATATATGTACACTAATACTTCCAAGTTATAATACTGTGTACATCTTTGTATATCTCCATTTGCTATCAATAAATACGCTTTATGCATAATGGTTTAGTACGTAAGATCTGATAGTCACAAGACATTTGAGATTCTTTATTAGCTTAATAATCTCGCTCGATAAATAAAAAAAGATACTCTGTAGAATTAAGGGATCAAATTAGCTTGCTCATTCGCTCGTGAGCTCCACCATCTACCAAAAGAAAAACATTAGTATAAAATTAAAATTATGTACTCATCAAGTACTCAAAAAGAGAAAAAATAATGGTACACCTAACAATTCTCGATATTCATAAAAATATTACTTCAGATAAAAAGAATAAAATATTTACTTTCACCACCTGACAATTCTTTTCATTGATTATATATGCCAAGAAATTTGCAAGTTTGTCAAAGAGGCAAAGACACCATCAAATGCGGAAGTCTTTAATGTACACCATATAATCTACACGTCTGCTCTCACAATTACAAATTATTTCAATTGTGCAATATAGAGTCGTATAAATCCATGACATTTATTCATTTATGAAAAACTGAATTTGTTACCTAATTATAAAATCTTATCATCGTCCTTTTGTTAATTTATATCTCGAAATCTGCAAATAAAACAAAAAAGGTTAATTCTCAAATTGAATGTTAATAACACAATCACATACCACATTAAATTTAATGAAAACTAATAATATGCTTTGTAATGTACGTATGATTAGGAATACATTGAATTTTTAAATTATTTATATGGTTACGTGTTAGCGAGAAGTTGGCGATTGCTAGTCTTTTACCCGAGCTAGAATTTTTGTTCATAATATACGGTTGATCGAATTCATATTTATTCACTATTTTGTGATATTTATTATTTATTTTTTTATTACATTCAAGTGTTTTATTAATATTCGATTCTCTGTAATCGCTTGAAAAAAAGCTTCCTTTATTACTAGATTAGACTAGACTAGATTTAATGCCCGTACGATGCACTTGCCTATTTATAGTATCTTACCAATTAAATGTAGTAATTGAAAAATGTTAAAACGTGTGGCTTATAAAAACTAATTTTATTTTCTTTTTTATTAAATAAATACACACTCACTTTTAGTACTAAATTATTACATATATCAATTTTTTCCCAACATTTTTTAACAAAGGTAACACTTTCAATGAACAATAATAGATTAATTAACTTTGGAAAACGTTCTTAATCACTATATTATAAACTTGTTTGGCACTCGTAAAACACAATAGGTAATATTATTGTAGTTTTTTTTTTTGGTGTAATGTGAGCATTTTTATAAATCAATAACAAAAGATACATCAAGCAGCATACATTTTTCAACAACTACACAGACTACTACTAGTTACAAAGACAAACTATGAAATAATAACCCCTATTCTTTGTAACCATTCTTTCTCTGACCTACGAGCTGGGATTATATTGCATCCTCTCAGTCTGACTGTCACCAGCTTCTTTATAGCTTCCCCAACACAACCAGGAGTATGCAAGTTCAACTCCAATCTGCACCTATTTCTTTCCCCGCAGATGGTACCAAAGAGCGAAGAAGGCAACTCTTCCAATTCTCCTTTCTTTGCATAGTATAATGTAAACCAGAGACAAGAGTAGCTTGATTGCAACCAGTCTTCAATAAAACCTATCACCCTAACACTGTAAGGACAGTCCTGAAATAAGTGATCATGAGATTCAGGTCCACCTTCACAAAGAACACAGCTATCAGTAGTACAAACGCCAATATGCTTAAGCTTCAAACGAGTATTAAGAGCTTCTCTCTTAATAAGCCAACCTATAAAGGCATGCTTAGGGACACACCAGCTGTCCCAAACATCCTCATACCATTGCACAGGGGGGTGTGTACCCTGCAACCAACAGTACCCAGAACTGACAGAATAGCCTTTGGGATCATGAACCCAAACACCATTCTGAAACCCTGCAGCCATCCTACTCTTCACCTTGCAAATATTCCTCCAATTCCAATTAACATCAGTTGGAGGAGTATAAGAATTCCAATCCCCACCTTTCATATACACATGGTCAATCCATAAAACCCACAACCGATCTGCCTTAGTATAAATCCAGTTAACCAGCTTACCAACTGTTGCTATATTCCACACCCTTGCTTCTTTAATCCCTAAACCTCCTTCTTTTTTAGTGCAACACACCGTATGCCATGCTACCAGAGGTGCTCTTTGATACTCAGCTCCACCATCCCATAAGTAATTTCTGCAAATTGCCTCAATTCTAGTGATAATGCATTTTGGAATCAGGAAAATGGATGCCCAATAATTGTGTAAGGTATTAAGAACAGAATTAATTAAAGTAAGTCTTCCTGCATAACTGAGCTTCCTAGCTCCAATCCCTTTGATTTTTGCAGTGATCCTATCCAAGAGAATATTACAATCCTGCCTAGTTAGCCTGCCAGGTTGAATAGGAATTCCCAGATATCTAAGAGGAAGTCATGTCCCTCTTTAAACCCGAAAATTTGAACAATGTCGGCTCTAACCGCATCGAAACTCCATTAAAAATAACCTCGGACTTACTAGCATTCACTCTCGGACTGAGCTAGCTGAAAAAGTAGAGATAGCCCTCAGCAACAGCATCATGGACCTCACATCACCTTTACAGAACAACATTAAATCATCTGCAAATAACAAATGATTCAGTTTGAGCCCAGCACACAGAGGATGGTATCTAAAATACCACTGTTGAGTAGCATAGTCCAGAATCCTAGTCAAATATTCCATACAAATTGTGAAGATAAGAGGGGACATAGGGTCACCCTGCCTCAATCCCCTTTTCCCATGAAAATAGCCAAATTGTATACCATTCAAATTCAAAGTGAAAGAAGTAGAGGTGATACAACTCATAATCAACCCCTTAAACTTCTCAGGGAAGTGCAAGGCACCTAACATTTGCTCAACAAACCCCCACTCAATAGTATCATAGGCTTTCTGCAAGTCCAATTTAAACATACTTCTTGAAGACACAGTTTTCCTTGAATAATATCTCACCAAATCTTGACTGAATAGAGTTGAAGTAAGAGTTAATCATATTCATTTCGGCTAAATATTATTGTAGTTAATCATTAATATTTAGTCCTTTTTCTTTTCGGCTTAAAGAAGTTGAGATGAACTTAATTGCAATGAGTAACGCTGAACTTAACTGAATAGAGTTGAAGTAAGAGTTAGATCATATTCATTTCGGCTAAAAAGAGATGAACTATAATTAATGGAGTTTCACTGAACTGAACTCAAGTAAGAGTTAAATTGTGAAGAGATGAGCTGAACTGAATTAAGAGTTAATATGTGAATAGATAATAAACTCCGTATAACATATAATTTAGCTAAGAATATGAGAAGAACGTAGTTTTTATATCCCTGCCAATCAAGAAACTTAGGATTAGTCGATTAGTGAAGTGATATCATGGCATGGTTGGATTATGTTGTTAGGAAAATCTTTGATGTTCATATATTTGATATGATACAACATACCATTACTTTCAACTCTTGTGCCTATAATATTGTTTTGTTTTATTTATCAAGAAAATTTCAAGTCGATTTCATCATCGTAAGAAATGGTTTGTGTGTTTAATATGATTTGTTAAACAGCCCAACCAAGGAATAAAAAGAAATTGAACTTGTATGAGAAAATATATAGTCGTAGAAGATTGACTTCTACTCGTAGTCAAATTCAAATTTAAAAACCTATTATATTTTTACAATGATGATTAAGGATACATGGAGGTGGACCATGTCTTTTGTACGAAAAGTTGTTTTTAGATGCGATCGTATGTATTCGAACCCTGACCTTACCGTAATTTGTATTGATCTACTCGACGCATATTCTACTCGATCTGAGTATGTATACTCCCTCTGTACTATTCATTTGTTTTTCTTCCATTAATTTACTCTCACAAAGGGATTAAATAATATAATTGATGAAGGATATGCATATTGCTACTATTGTGAATATTGAATAAATACATTAGGTGACTATAAAAAAGATAATCTCTGAAAAATAATTGAACGCACGCATAAAATAAGCAAGCGTAGAACAATTTATCAAAAACTAAAATATGTGTAACTTTAATATTGTGAAAACACGTACACCATGCATTCAACTATTCAATTACGTATATTTCGAACCCATTTTCTCTCCATTTCCTCAAAAGAAATGGAGAGGCAAGTACCTATTAATGGTCCGCTAACGATTCTAAATTTACGCATAAAAATAAAGGAAAATGAGGGTGAGAGAGAAAATTATTATTTAAGGAGATTGTGAGAGTAAATGGAGAGAAAGGAAATGGAGATGATCCATTTCCGTATATTTCATCACAAGGTAAGTATTAATTTGATATTCACTCTTATTCTAGATAATCTTTACTATTTCCTTTCCAAATTTAATTGCATGTAGAGTAGTATGTTTGTATAGTACAAATTTAATTATTTGTCGGGTAGTGTATTCTCTTAATCCTTATATCAAAAGAAAAGGGGAAGATTTTGTAGAATAAAAGGGAGTATTATTCCTTTTGTGTATTTTTTTTGGTTGATTAACAATTAACATCATCTCGAATTTCGTATACCTTCTTACGTTAATAAGACACATGCAATACAAAAATAGACTCATAATAATTAACGAAATTATATGAGAAGTCGTGGAAGTCCATATGCTTGTGAAAATAACTACGGAGTATAATTCATAAAAATCCAATATACTGATTTGATTATAAGATTTTAACAAAATAAATACAAAATATACTAATAAATGATGCATATGCATAATAAGTGGCTTCTTTGTGATTGTTTATCTATCTTTAAGTTGCCCGGTAATCTCAAGAATCCCTCCAATATGAAAAAAAAACAAAGAATTAGAA
The DNA here is from genome assembly GCF_048544455.1 of Silene latifolia. NCBI lineage: Eukaryota > Viridiplantae > Streptophyta > Magnoliopsida > Caryophyllales > Caryophyllaceae > Silene > Silene latifolia. The sequence continues at coordinate 410,767,645 of NC_133538.1, forward strand.
CGTAAAAAGTAATTTATACACAAATCTAACAATATATTATGAAGTAACATCTTGTAGGTAGAAGGTGAAATATAGCCATTAGAGGAACAAAGAAGAACTAAAGTGGGGCCATACGTGTAGTTGTCAACTTACTATCGATACAATAATAAAAAAAAAATACTAATCTTATTATTGCAATTATCCAACCTTCATGTTTCCTGAAAAATCACAAAAAAATACAATATATAATTAGATTTCCTAATATAAAAGTAATATTAGGTGTAACAAAATTAACATGATGCATCACAGCAAAAATTAAGATCATGTTCAATTAATCTATAGGGGTGAGGATATTGGAATGTTAACGGCAGACATTCATCATTTGATATATATACTAATATTTTCAAGTCCTAAATTCTAATCAATTTGGCTTGCATAAAATATACACGTAATAGAATTCTATTAGGTTTACATTTTCATCTACACGGTTGCTTATGTTTATGATGTGACAAAATTTGTTCTTCTACAATTATTAATTATTAATTATAATTATTAATTTACATCTTAATTATTATCTCTAAATTAAAAAATAGTTTAGGTATTTTTGAAAAGTTGGAGACTCTCTAATCGCACGAAAAATATACTAATATTTTCAAGTCCTAAATTCTAATCAATTTGGCTTGCATAAAAAATACACGTATCAGAATTCTATTAGGTTTACATTTTCATCTATACGGTTGCTTATGTTTATAATGTGATAAAATTTGTTCTTCTATAATTATTAATTATTAATTATTAATTTAAATCTTGATTATTATCTCTAAATTCTCTAAATTAAAAAAATATTTTAGGTGTTTTTGAAAAGTTGGAGACTCTCTAATCGCTCGAAAATAATAATAATAATAATAATAATAACAATAATACATATATATATATATATATATATATATATATATATATATATATATATATATATAAAAGCAAGATTCGGTGAGTCCACCTATATATTTGAGTCCATAAGTACATAAAACAATATCACACACTATACAAAACAATATCACAATTTTTTTTTTTTTGGAAATTTTTTTCTTTAATTTTTTTTCAAATTTTTTTTTTCGAAACACTTTTTTTTTTAAAATTTTTTTTTAGATTTTTTTTTTTTCAAATTTTTTTTTTTGTAAGCTGTAATATTGTTTATTATAACGTGTGATATTGTATTACAAAACAATATCATGATTTTTTTTTTTTTTGGAATTTTTTTTTTCAGCAGTGATATTGTTTAGTATAACGTGTGATACTGTAAGCTGTGATATTGTGTAGCATAACGGGTGATATTATATTACAAAAGAATATCACGAATTTTTTTTTTTGGAGTATAAGCCGTGATATTGTTTAATATAACATGTGATATTGTATCATGGAATCACGGACTCAAAAACATAGGGTGGACTCATGTGATCCTAATTCTATATATATATATATATATATATATATATATATATATATATATATATATATATATATAAATGGGATCAAGTGAGTCCCTTAGAATAGGTGAGTCCCATGAGTCCTAATATAAGCCATTAGATCTAAAAAATGAATGGCCAAGATTAGAGTCAAATAAAATACTTGCATATAAAAGACTACAAACCCTAATCTCTCCTCACATTTTCTCATTTCACCAAACTCACTTCTCTCTCTTCCTCCCATCTCTCTCTAACGTACACCTCCACAGTCCACCCTCTAACTCCCTCCTCTCCGTCCACCACTGTCTCCCTCGCCACCACCCGCCGCCTTCCTCCTCTTTTCTTCTGTCTCCCTCGCCACCACCCGCCCCTGCCACGCTGCCTCTAACCCGTCTTTTTTTTTTTTTTTTTTTTCCTGATTTGAGAAAGTTGTTATTGGTGGTTGTAGATGCGGTGGGTATTGGTGTTTCTCGCTGCCTACCATGCCGCCTCTCTCCCTCCTTTTTTTTTTCATATTTGGTTGGTGTTGTTGTCGGTGGCGAAAGGGGATGTTGGTGTTGCTATTGTTGGCGTGAATGTGGTGGTGGTTGGTAAGGGCAGTGGCGGCGCGGAGGTGTTTCTGCCGCCTTTTCCTTTCTCCTTTTTTTTTTTTTTTTTTTTTTTTTTTTTTTTTTTTTTCATTCAGATCTAAGTGATTGTGGTGGTGGTTTGGGTTGTGGTGTTGCTGTCATTGTGGCGTGGCAGTGGCACGTTGGTTTTTTTTTTCAGTTCTATGATTTTTTTTTTCTTTTTTTGCCGTTGGTGGGTGTTCACGGTGGCGTGATGGTGATGGCGGCGTTAAGTTCGTATTGGCGATGATGCTGTTGTTGGTGTTGATGAGGCGCCAAGAGGCTTGGTGGCGAGGGTCATGGTTGTGCAAAAGGTGGTTGGATTAAAGTTACAGCTATGTCGAACTAAAGTTTCATTATAACATATGAGATGGACTAAAATTTCACATGACTATGGACAAGGACTAAAGTTACACATGACTTGACTAAAATTACACTCCCAAGAGAATAAAGTTTCAAAAACCGTTTTAAATTACATTACATGAAATTCAAATTAGTATAAAGTTACAATCCTTCAAAAAAAAAGTTTCAAAAATTATGATTAAAGTTACAATCGTAAAACATTAAAGTTACTTTCATAAAATGACAATATTAAATAAAATTTATAAATCAGTAAAGTTAATTAAATTCAAATTTTTAGCATTAAAGTTTCAATTTTTAGCATTAAAGTTTCACTCATATAACATATTAAAGTTATATTTAAAAATCAGTAAAATTATAAATTCAAATTTTTATATTAAAATTGTTGAAAAAAAATTAAAGTTTCAATTTTTAGCATTAAAGTTTCACTCGTCTAACATTAAAGTTATATTTAAAAATCAGTAAAATTAAATAAATTCAAATTTTTATATTAAAAATTGTTTAAAAAAATTAAAGTTTCAATTTTTAGCATTAAAGTTTCACTCGTATAACATTAAAGTTATATTTAAAAATCTGTAAAATTAAATAAATTCAAATTTTAATATTAAAAATTGTTTAAAAAAATTAAAGTTTCAATTTTTAGCATTAAAGTTTCACTCGTAAAATACTAAAGTTATACTTAAAAATCGCTTTTACATATTTAAAATAAAATTTTATATCATAAATTTAAATTTTTATTTAAAAAATAACCTTAAATATTAAAGTTATAATTGTAAAGAATTAAAGTTACACTCATAAATTAAAGTTTCATTTATAAAACATTAAAGTTTTCATCTTATAATTTTAAAATCTCAACCATTCATCTTAGTAGATCAATGGCTAGGATTAGGACTTAGTGGACTCACCATTTTAGGTGGACTCATTTGAACTCCTCTCTCTCTCTCTCTCTCTCTCTCTCTCTCTCTCTCTCTCTCTCTCTCTCTCTCTCTCTCTCTCTCTCTCTCTCTCTCTATATATATATATATATATATATATATATATATATATATATATATATATATATATATATATATATATATATATAGTAATAAGATCATCTAAGTCCACCTCTTACATTTGAGTCCATAAGTCTCATTGTGAGCCTTTGGATCTTGAAAATGAAGGGATAAGATGAAACACAAAAAAGATGGTTAATCCTCTAATTTTGCTCTCTTCCTCTAATTTTCTTATTAACTCCATTAGTTCTCATCACTAATCATTAACCTCTCATTATCACATCTCCTCATTCTCTCTCTATATCTCACTTCTCCACATTCTCTAAAAAAACCCAAGAAAAAAAAAAAAACCCAAAAACCAAACAAATAAAAAACCCAAAAAATCCAAATAAATCATTTACTCATCTATTCTTTATTCATCTACCACCACCCATCGGACACCACCACAGTCGCCACCCCCGCCGCCCCCACCGCCGCCACCACCACCGCCGCCGCCACGACGTCATTTTTTTAATTTTTTTTTTTTTTAACTTGATGTTTGGGTGTTCTTTTTATTTTATTTTTTGTTTTTTTCTCCTTATATCGTCTTGCTATATAATATTTTTTAAATTTGTGAGTTTTTTTTATTTTAATCTTAGATCTACTAAAATAGATCAATTTTCATTTACCCGTTTTTTTTGTTCATTTCCGTTTTGTTATTTTTTTTTCAATTTTCATGTTTTGGTCTTTTTTTTCATTTCCGTTTTGTAGTTAATGTTTTGTTTTTTCTTACCCATCTCCGTTCTTTTTGGTCATTTCCGTTTTTTTTTTTTTTCATGTTTTGGTCTTTTTTTTTCCCGGTTATTGACATTCTTACAAATTATAGTTTTTTTTTCAATTTTCATGTTTTGGTCTTTTTCGTGTTTTGACCCATTTCGTATTTAAAATTTTCTTTTGGTATTGTGTGATTTAGGATCTATTAAAATTAATTTATCGGTTAAAATTACTCTTTTTTTCGTTAAAATTACACTTTTTTCCGTTAAAATTACACTTTTTTCCGTTAACATTACACTTTTTTGGGTTAAAATCACAGTTTTTTTCTTGTTAAAAATACACTTTTTTCCGTGAAAATTACATTTTTTTGTGTTAAAATTACACTTTTTTTCCGGTTAAAATTATAGTACTAAATCTATTAGTTATGAAATCTTTTTTTTTTTACTTTTTTCTTGTTGATATCACTTTGTTAATATCCGTCTTGTTATATATATTTGCCAAATTTCGTATTTAAAATTTTCTTTTGGTATTGTGTGATTTAGGATCTATTAAAATTACTTTATCGGTTAAAATTACACTTTTTTCCGTTAAAATTACACTTTTTTTCCGTTAAAATTACACTTTTTTTTTGGTTAAAATCACAGTTTTTTCCTTGTTAAAATTACACTTTTTTCCGTTAAAATTACACTTTTTTCTGTTAAAATTACACTTTTTTCGGGTTAAAATTACACTTTTCCGTTAAAATTACACTTTTTTCTGTTAAAATTACACTTTTTTCCTTTAAAATTACAATTGTCTTCATTAAAGTTACATTTATCTCTACTAAGGTTATCTTCTCAATGACTAAAGTTACGCTTTTGGACTAAAGTTAGAACAATTTGGACTGAAGTTACAGAAATTTGGACAAAAATTACACAATTTGGACTAAAATTACACAATTTGGACTAAAGATACACAAATTTGGACTATAGTTATACATTTGGATTAAAATTACACTTTTATGGACTAAAATTACACTTTCGTGGACTAAAATTACACTTTTGTAGACTAAATTTATACATTTGTTGATTAAAGTTACACATTTGTAGACTAAAATTACACTTTTTTGGACTAAAATTACACTTTTGTGGACTAAAATTACACTCATAAAATGATAAAAGATACACACACTATCAATTTACTAAGTTACACTTTAGTGGACAATGATTGGAATTGCACAATCTAAATGACTCAAAATAAATGAATTGTGTAACTTTAGTTCTAATTGTGTAATTTTACTCTAAATTTTGTCGTAATTAGTGTATTATTAGTTCAAAATTATTCGTAAATAGTGTATTTTCAGTCCAAAAATGTATTTTTAGTCCAAAATTGTATAATTTTAGTCCAAATTTAGTTGTAAATATTGTATTCAATTTAGTCGTAAACTCCATTAGTTCGTACAAATAGTTCAAATTAGTTAGTCTATATTGTCCAAATTGTCCAAATTAGTTCGTCCAAATAGTCCAAATAGTCCAAATTAGTTAGTCTATATTGTCCAAATTGTCCAAATTAGTTAGTCTAAATTGTCCAAATAGTCCAAATCAGTCTGTCTAACTTTAGTCCAAGAGTGTAACTTTAGTCATTAATAGAGTTTTTTGTTTTTTAACAGGAAAAAGTGTAATTTTAACCGACAAAAGTGTAATTTTAAAGTAGAAAGTTGTAATTTTAAAGGAAAAAAATGTAATTTCAACAAGAAAAAGTGTAATTTTAACAGGAAAAAGTGTAATTGAAACAGAATTGAGTGTAATTTTAACATAAAAAGTGTAATTGTAACAAAAAAGTGTAATTGTAAGAAGAAAAAGTGTAATTGTGACAGAAAAAGTGTAATTGTAACAAGAAAAAGTGTAATTCCAACAAGAAAAAGTGTAATTTTAACAGGGAAAAGTGTAATTGTAACAGAATTGAGTGTAATTTTAACATAAAAAGTGTAAATGTAAAAAAAAAAAGTGTAATTGTAAGAAGAAAAAGTGTAATTGTGACAATTTTAACATAAAAAGTGTAATTGTAAAAAAAAGAAAGTGTAATTGTAAGAAGAAAAAGTGTAATTGTGACAGAAAAAGTGTAATTGTAACAAGAAAAAGTGTAATTCAAACAAGAAAAAGTGTAATTTTAACAGGGAAAAATGTAATTGTAACAGAATTGAGTGTAATTGTAAGAAGAAAAAGTGTAATTGTGACAAGAAAAAGTGTAATTCCAACAAGAAAAAGTGTAATTTTAATAGGAAAAAGTGTAATTTTAATAGGAAAAAAGTGTAATTATAACAATAATAAGTGTAATTGTAACCAAAAAAAGTGTAATTGTAACAGAAATAAGTGTAATTGTAACAGCAATAAGTGTAATTTTAACCAAAAAAAGTGTAATTGTAACTTTAATAAGAAAAAGTGTAATTTTAGCGGATAAAAGTATAATTGTAACAGAAATAAATGTAATTTTAACAAAAAAAAGTGTAATTTTAATATACTAACAAGACGGATATTAACAAGGCGATATTTGTAAAATATAAAACAAGACAATATAATAATAAGACGAGATTTTAAATAACAAATCTAAAAATAGAAAAAAAAAACAACATCCTCACCATCCTCCTCCAACAACCAACAATCACCAAGAAACAAAATAAATGGGATCTAAAATATAATATAACACCCACAACATTAAAATAATAAAAAAACCAAAATAAAAATCAACAATACTAAATCTAAAATAATAAAAAAAACCGAAAAAAAAAAAAAAAAAAAAGAAACAAAACAAAACAAAATTCAAAGTCACAGCCAAAAAAAAGAAAAAAATGAATTATAAAACAAAACAAACAAAAAAAACCAAAAAAATGGGACTTTAATATAATAACCAAGAAACAAAATAATTGGGATCTAAAATATAATATAACACCCACAACATTAAAATAATAAAAAAACCAAAATAAAAATCAACAATACTAAATCTAAAATAATATAAAAACCGAAATAATAAATAAATAAATAAATAAATAAAAGTCGTTGTGGTGGCCGTTGCAGTCGCTGTGGTGCGGTGGTGGAGGTGAGGCCGTGAGTGGTTGGTGGTGGTGAGGTCGTGGCGCGTGGGGGAGGAGGGAGGACGGTAGGAGGTGTGTATGGGGGAGGTCGGGTGGTGGTGGGGTCAGATATGGGGTGTGGTGTGGTGGGTGGTCGTGGGTGTGAGGGTGGTGTGGTGGGTGGTCGTGAGTGTGAGTGTGGTGAGGGTAGGTGGTGGTTTTTCTTTTTCTCAGATTTTTTTGGGTTTTTTTTGTTTGATTGGTTTTTTTTTTCCTGAGATTTTGTTTTGGTTTTATTTGTTTGATGAGGGGGAAATGAGAGAATGTGAAAGTGAGAATTAGAGAGGGAGAGGAGGAGTGTGATAATGAAGGAAGGAGTGATTAGTGAGAAACTTAATTAAGTTGAGGAGGAAATTAAGGGAGCTTTATTTCTAGCCCTTCATTAAGATCTGCTCTCACCCATTGATTTCCTTCATCCAAAGGCCCATATGAAGACTTAGGGACTCAATAGATGTAAGGACTTAGAAGAACTTGACACTTATATATATATATATATATATATATATATATATATATATATATATATATATATATATATATATATATATATATATATATATATATATATATATATATATATATAAAAGATCCTAGGTGAGTCCACCTATATATTTGAGTCCATGAGTCCATAACACAATATCACGCACTATACAAAACAATATCACGGATTTTTTTTTTTCGAAATATTTTTTTTCAAATTTTTTTTTTCGAATTTTTTTTTTCAAATTTTTTTTTTCAAAATTTTTTTTTCGAAATTTTTTTTTTCAATTTTTTTTTTTCGAATTTTTTTTTCAATTTTTTTTTTCGAATTTTTTTTTTGCAAAATTTTTTTTTCGTAATTTTTTTTTTCCGAAAAAGTTTTTTTTTTCTTCAAACTGTGATATTGTTTAGTATAACGTGTGATATTGTATTACAAAATAACATCACGATTTTTTTTTTTTCGAAAAAGTTTTTTTTTTTTAAAAAAAAAAAAAAAAAATTTAATGTATGCTGTGATATTGTTTAGTATAACGTATGATATTGTATTAGAAAACAATATCACGATTTTTTTTCGAATTTTTTTTTCAAAAACTTTTTTTTTCGTTGTGATATTGTTTAGTATAACGTGTGAAACTCGTAGTGTGATATTATGTAGTATAACGTGTGATATTGTATCATGGACTCACGGACTCAAAAAGATAGGGTGGACTCATGTGATCCTAATTCTATATATATATATATATATATATATATATATATATATATATATATATATATATAGGAATGAGATCATGTGAGTATGAGTTATATATTTGAGGATTGAGGATTAATACAAGCCGTCAGATCTAAGAGATCCAACGCTCCCTATTGTTTGCGGATCATTAAGGGTAAATTTATCATTTCGACGCGCGCATATATACCCTTCCCCCAGCAAATTCATTCACTATCGCCTGATTTATTTCTCTCTCTACGTTCTCTTTTTTTTTCCTTCTTCAATGGAATCCCCCATTTTCAGACGCTCTATTTCGTGATTTTGAGTTCAATCTCAGCTATATATTTGTCGTTCTTCTATTTCTCGTCAATGAACATACTCTTTCAATCATAATCGCAATGTCAGGTACTTCTACTACTTATTTAATTCGTAATTACAACTTTATTTTCATGTAATTGCTATTTTTCATATATATATATATTTGCAATTACTAGTTCCTTAGTAGTCATATTATTGCGTGTCTTGTTATTTTATATATCGATTTTCAATTTCATCTAAATTTATTGTGATTTTGATGTTTTAGTTTTGTTTTACCTAATTTGTTGTCATCGTCCTGCGTTTCCCCTAATTTAGTTTTCTATCCTGTGGTTTTTTTATTTTTTTTTTCTATTCATAGGATATTGATGAGGAAGAGGTTTGTGAGGTAGGGGGAGGGTAAGAATTCGGGATTTCCTAAGATTGATTGGTCACCTCCTGATTGGATTTTGAATGTTTCGTCTTTTATTGAGGATTAATTTTCGATGCATTCAATATCCGAGTCTTCTAGTCAATCAGAAAAATAAAGGGAAATAGTGTTATATAGCATTTTCATGATGTTTATTGTGATGGTATAATTATTGTTACGTTTATGAAACTAGATTGGTAGTATTGTCGAAATGGTTTGGGATATAACATTTCTTTTGTGAACTAGAATGGTTTCTTCCCATTTGATACATGTAAAGCTATGCTATTAAATCTATGGGGTACGAGTTATTACCCTGTTGAATTCTTGGTATATACATACATTATTATACAAATTAGTTATTTTCAAAATTTGAAATGGTCTGCTAATGTGTGTGATCCTTACTTACTGATGAGAATGATTTCCTTAAAAGAGAGCTGACATGAAAGCAATGCTTCCTTTTTCTTTGTGAAGAGAGCCTGATAAGGGCGAAGGATTGGATTCTGACAGTGGAGATAAGAATGATGGAGAGGTGCAATCTGATTTAAAGGATACAAATAGTAAAGATGAGGGGGAGCAAGACGAGATGGAAACTGAATTCAACAGTCAAGATCAGGATTCACCCTGTCACGCCTTCTCGTTCTGCTGTTGAAGAAGATGTTACGAGAACTCTTCTTAGAATGAATAGCGTGAAGGACGCAATAGAGGAAGGTAAAAACTGTAAATTAAGAACACGTACCGAATTGGCCTTACGCCTATTTCTCTTCCCTTGGTGCTAGATTTCAACTTGATCAATATATTAATATTATTGCAGAGATTTCACGAAAAAAACATCAGTTATGTGATACCTAAGGCTTCTACATCCGCTACGACTGAGGTACAAAACAGTTCCTTTTTAAGCCTTTTCGTTTACTAGATCCATCCCAAATGTCCCATTTGATTTTAATATAGCATGCAAGAAACTGTCTGTTATAGAGTTTTGGGAAACCAGCAAGAAAGATTCTATAGAAGCCGAGCTCAGAAAAATTGAGGTGTGATACCCTTGATGCTTTCCATAGTTGTGGATAATTATAAGCTACTAAATCAAAAAGTAATCACCCCATTTAATTCATGTATTGGTCAGCCTAGTAATAATGTTATGATGAGACCTGTCTCATATGAAATTTTTCAAAATTCTCTTATGCGTCCTAAATTGAGATTAGTTTGAACTTTGAAGTATCCCATTATAATATTTGCTCAAACGGTAATAAACACGGGAAAAACTCGAGAAAAAGAGAGCAGAATATGCTGAAAAGATGAAAAACAAGGTGGCAGAAGTTCACAAATTAGCAGAAGAGAAGAGGGTAATGATTGAAGCATAGAAAGGGGAACAACTACTCAAGGTAGAAGAATGTGCTGCTAAATTTCGTGCAACCGGAAACACCCCAACCAAGTTTCTTTGCCTGCTTTTAACTGCTGGAAACTCAACCCACTTCAAATGAACAAACAACAATCCACTTCCAGCTACTCAAGGCAGAAGAATATGCTGCTAAATCTGTTTTTTTTAGATTTGCTAGGTTTTGATAGATAAATCGTCCTATGGCAGTATTGGAGGCTTGTAGTGAGGGGGGTTGGCAGCGGAATACTGGTGATCCCCAACAATGAAAAATTTGTTCTAAAGTTAAAATATCCGATTTTCTTAAGCTTGTCAATTGCTTTACTATTCGCTTCTCGGAAATTTTTGGTCAAGGTCATTAGGTGTTGTATTAATGGTTGTGAGTACATGTCAGGTTTGCTCATTTTGCCGTCGACAATGACATTAGTATTGCTATTTTGCTCTAAACTAGTATTTGAAATCTCCTAGCTTGTGCGATATACTACTTTCTCTTAACCCATCATTAGTGTCGATGTTAATATGTCATCTTTTAGCGAGCTCAAATGGGAGAGCAGTGCTATTGCACAGGACGTGGGTTCGAACCCCACAAAGTTGAGATTTCTTGGTAAAGTTTGGTAAAGAGTGATATTGTTTCAAATATCATGTGATATTTTATTGTAATGGTTGTGATATTGTTTCTCTTATAACAAAAGTGGATAGAGATTTAAAAATCTTTTTTACTTCAATATTGTTTTGTATATAGTGTGATATTGTTTTACATACAGTGTGATATTGTTCCTAATGACTTGTGGTATTGTTTCACAGTATCACAAAATTGGAGACTCCTTTTAAAATACTTTTAACCGTGATATTGTTTTGTATATAGAGTGATATTGTTTATAAGTACATGTGATATTGTATAACAATATCACAGAAGGGGTATTGTCTACAATTAAGCGTGATGTGATGGTATTGTTTTGTATATAGTGTGATATTGTTTTACACAGTGTGATATTGTTTCTAATGACTTGTGGTATTTTATTTACCTGGTTGTGATATTGTTTCACAGTAGCACAAAATTGGAAACTCCTTTTAAAATTCTTTTAACCGTGATATTGTTTTGTATACAGACTGATATTGTTTATAAGCACATGTGATATTGTATAACAATATCACACAAGGGGTATTGTCTACAATTAAGCGTGATGTGATGATATTGTCTCAGAAGAATGGTGATATTGTTTCAATTGAAGTGTGATATTATTTACAATAACGTGTGATATTGCAAAATACAAAAGGCAAATCTTGGTAACACTATATTATTGATTCTTAAGTTTTATGATACTGTTAACCAAAAATGGAGAAAGAATACAAATTTGTTGCCATTTGGAATTACATCTAAGCATAAAACAATTTGTATATGTGTGTATAATGAGTAAAAAAGAGATGATTTTGCTAAGTTGATGATGTAATATAGACTTTCTCAGCATGCACACAAGCTCTTAATCAACATCCGCACGTGAAAAAATCTGTAAAAAAAGAAAACTAAGAACAAAAACATAATGTCAGTAGTAAGTTTAATACATTAATAACAAAACTGTGATATTGTTTCTAAGGACTTGTGGTATTTTATTTTAATGGTTCTGATATTATTTCATAGTATCATAAAATTGGAGAATCATTTAAAGCACTTGTGAAATAGTGCTGTTATTTTGTATAAGGTGTGATTTTTGACAAAAACTGAGTGTGGCACATTAAATGGCACACTGACTGGCGGCATAGCCCGACCCATTTTCACCCATATTTAGTGCATAAAATATACCTCCCGTGAATTACTGATACGAGGAACCTGCCAGATCGGTTCATATACTATTTGGGTTATCTTGTATCTCCAACATGCTCCAAATTGGCCAAGAAAAGGATGATTAGGTTGCACTCCGTTTTCTCATCACATATTCCTGCAATAGTAACACTTCAGTTCCACATTGCACTTAGAAGCAAACAATAAGCGGAGAATGGAACCCATAAGGCCCTATGTGGTTAGATTAATCGGATAAAGTAGAAGATAGGAGCTGAGAGGATGAACATGTTAGTAAAGGATTCAATTAGAGGTAAATCAAGAACCAAATACTCCGTAATAACAAAGGGAGCAGTCTACAAACATCCAGCCGCAAACTTAAAAACGATAAATAATATATCAGGGAACACTCGACAATTAGCTTCTCATACTGAATCCTACACCTGATTCAACACCCGGTCAGATACTCGTAATTGAATCTCAGTGGCATAGCTAATTCACAGGATTAATCTCAAACATACAAGATTGATTGTACTAATATGAAAAATCAGAAGCGACGTCCCAAATTCAAGGATCCAATGTGAATTAAGACATAATCAGAAGACAGTCATAATTCTGAAACTGATACAGGTCAAATATTAGGCATTCCGTAGCAAATTGTAGTAATGTGTTTTACTAGTTCGCTTATCGAGGTTTACATATTAATTCACGTATTTGTGGTACTCGTAGTTACTTGACAATGACAAATGATCGACACAAAGGATGATTTTCATTATATAACGGAATTCTACACTAGATAGCAGCGACCATATTGATACGGTCGTTATGTACCAAAAATAAATACCTAACTACTACTAACAGAAGTCAGCGGTAAGTAGGGTCGATCTCCACAGGGAGGCTATAATGCTAATTATCTGTTTAACTCGGTCTGTCTAATGTCACAGAAATTGGGGTTTAAATTGTTTTACTAAAACTATTAGGAGATTAAAAGAGAGGAAATAAGAAGGAAATTAAGTTCTAAACAATAAAGGAGAAGACCAGGGTGTCAGGTCGTCAAAGTAAGCCAGATAAAGATAGCTAAGGTCACAGATAGGTCAATATACCGGTCTAAGGGGCTACGAATATCTCCTTTCGGTCTCAATTCGCCCTAAAACACTATTAGCTTGACTTTCGCCCTCACTAAAGTATCATATTGTTCACTACAGGTCTCACCCCTTCCAACCTTTCGGTCCAGGTCAAGGTTTACCGGATTAACTAGTTAAATTGCGTCGACTCAATCAACTAATTAAAGTTATATGTAGTGATTGCAACATAAACATGATAATATGACGGATCTGCGACCTAATTAATCTAAATCATCATTTTATGACTCCCCTAACCCTAGCGAGAGGATTAGCTACGCATATTGATGAAACAAATAACAAGAATAAGCAAGCAATTAATTAAAAGAGGCATAATAGAGAAGGAGTAACAAGAATTGAATTGCATAAATTAAATACGAGAGTAATAGAGATTAGGAACAAACTAATTATAAATAACAATAAGGTAAGAGAAATTACAATTGATCCAAAAAATAGAGAAATGAAGAACAAAGCAGTCGTCCGTCCCCTCTACTGACTCCAGGGAATGAATGATATGCTATTAGGTCTAAACTACTCTTATTTATACTAAGTAGTATCATTATTATTAACTAAATATAAGATAAGCATAAGATATAATCTAATTATACTCGACAATATCCTTCTCGCTGTAGCTAGTACTCGATCGAGCATAAATCTACTCGATCGAGTAGATTACAGCGCACATTTCCTGCTTTGCGCACTGAACTTCAAACGGCTGCCATTTCTTCGTTACTTGGTCAAAAAGGGCGATTCCGGTGGCATTGGAAAGCTAAGAGGACAAACTTTCATCTCCAATGGGAATCACCTGAATATCTGTTGTAGAACTCGAGATATGGCTCTCCAAAGCAGGCACTAGCAATTTGAAGTTCTTCCCTTGCTCGCCTAACTATCTTTCTTCTTTGCGCATCTCAAAATAGCTACATTCCCGCTCCAAATTCACTCCTCCTACAAATGCATGCTAAACGGACGGTAAAAGGCTTGATTTCACAACTTTTGGGTTCATTCCTGCAAATAAGACAAAATAACTCAAAGTAGCATATTCGGGGCATTTCGTAGCATAAAACCACGATAAAAGCATAGAAATACGTGCATAAAATAGGCTAAAAAGACTATATAAAATGCACGTATCAAATCTCCCCAAACCAAACCTTTACTCGTCCCCGAGTAAACTAAAATGCAACTAATGGAACGGAAAAAGATAACTCAAAGCTAGCTATAAATGCCCACTTAAGCCAATTTAATGCAAGCAAACTAGCACTTATAGCAAACAGTCAAATGCAAACGAGTTATAGGATGTTTATGAAAGTAGCTGAACCGTCGACCTTGCAAGACCTTTAACAATGGACTCTCACGGGTCACTCTTCTCTCATGAAGCAAAGGGTGAACATATATATGTAAGAGAGAAAGAAAATAGTCGCTCACCTAAACTACGACCCACATAAACATGCATGCAACTAATATGATAGACAATTCTAGCTACCGTACACACATTCCAACCAAACAAGGTCCGTCACAGCCGAGGGCTTACAAAAATATGGTAAAGTGAGGCAATGGGTAAGAAAAGGCAAAACATTTATGGGAATGTGGAGGTATAGGCGGCCAAGCTAGTACCTAAACAAAACCATATGAGACACATCCATTTCCAACTCAATTATGAATTAAGCACATGCCCTTCATTTGGCATAAAATCTCACCAAACCAAACTGAACTAACTCCTCAAAAGATATGTAAATAAAGCATAGGAGTAGAAACCGACTAATCAATAAACAACATCTCTTTTTTCAAATTTTTCCTTTCTTTTCCTATTTTTTTCGGTTTCTTCTTTTCTTCTTTTTCGAATTTTTTTTTCTCTTTTTCATTTTCGAATTCCTTTTCAACTTTTTTTTTTCTTTTTCACGTCTTTTTCATCATCCTCCTTTTTTTCATAAGTTACGAACTCCGAATCAATAGATGCAAGCCAAACTTGATACAATAGACAATATACCGCAGAACAATCTAAACTAGCTTGACAAGGCAAATCAATTTGGAATGTAGCTAAGGGTCAACAGGCAAATTTGGCTAATGTGGAGTTAAATGGGTAAAAATGAAAGAAAGGGAAATTGTAAGCACCTCCCTGCATGTGACACCAACCACTAACCCGAATGTATGACGGCAAAAAGCAATTGAATTTCATATACGTGCAAATTAATAACATGCTATGCAAGGAGTAACTACTCACAATCCTACATGAAACTGGTCACAAATGACACCAGTTTATAAGGCTCTAAATCTTAGAAATTATAAGTAGGTTGCCAAAATTTCAGGTCAAGTCTATTCGTTCAGCTAAATTAAACATTAACTCGTAGATATGCAATAAAACAAAGCTAAAAGATAACAGTTTATTGCAAGGCTTAAGCAAAAAGACAATTATAGTGCAATATCATCATTGAAATCTACTGTTCCGACTCAACCTATATGCTAAAATAAACGTGATTTTTTTTTTTGAATTTTTGAAATTTTCTAATTTTTATGGGATTTTAAATTTTTATGAAAATAAACAACCATGCATACATAAATTAAATGTGATAACAAAATGCAATAAAAGCAATATGCGGAGACACGAGATATGGATGCATAACCTCCCCAAACCAAACTGTACAATGCCCCCATTGTACTAAAACATGGAAAAGAAATGCAAACTAAAGGAGAAAGAGAGTAAATGCGGAAAACTCACAAGATTGCGCGAAGAAGGGACCTCCCCAAACCAACCAGCAACATGGGAGGTCACTAATAGCTCCGAAACATCGTCACAAGAAGCTAAGTCAAGCAATGGGCGTCCAAAACAGCTCGATCGAGAGGAAAAGCGGTCGATCGAGTAGAATAGTGGTCGATCGAGTAAATTTTTTTTTTTTTTTTTTTACTCGATCGAGTAACTCGTCTTTCTGCAGCTTAAAGGTCGAGTAGAATTCCTGCAAAGATGCAATGAAAAACAGCCCGCAAACTAACTAAACAAGCATACTAGAATAGTTTATGGTATAAAAACCATTTATTGCAACTGAAATTAAATAAAAAGCAAAATAAAATCGCCGGGTTGCCTCCCCGGTAGCGCTAGCCCGAGGTGTCCCGCTCGACCTTCTTCTCATCATCCAACAAAGCACGAGATCATTGGCCCACTACTAGGCCTCGACTGACGCGGTAGCTTCAAAGCAATTGTCAAGCAGACATCCAGCCTCCACAGCTTGGCAATGTAAGAACAACAGCTTCCCACAGCATCCGGGTCCCAAACTATTGTCTCATCACGCAGCTTCTTTCTAGGCGGTGTAGCTTTATCAACACCTCCTCCTGGGTCGTCTATCTAGGCAGTTCCGGATTCCAGACTCGGAGCACCCATCTCGCCTCTCGGGTCTGTGAACTTGTCAAGACCTGTAAATAGAGAAACAAAGCAATGTTCCTCCAATTCGCTCCCAGAATGGGGCGGAGGTGTTACAACAAAGAATGACAATATGTGACTCAAAAGACGGCTCAGACGGAATGTCAACGGAGTCTACAAGGGGAATATCATTGCAAGGTGTGATAGGTATGGATTCCCTAGGGTCATCGGACTTAGTAAAAACCAAGTCCTCTCCTCCGACCTGAAAGGTAAGTGTCCCTACCCCGACATCAACAATTGCGCCAGCAGTGCACAAAAGTGGTCGTCCCAAAATAATGGGAACATTGCGGTCTTCGGGTATGTTTAAGACAATGAAATCTGCGGGAATATAGAAATTCCCGATCCTAACAGTGCACGTCATGTAAAAGCTCCTTTGACCCGTACATAAGAGTAATCACCAACCGACAATCGTTCTAGCGCGTAAACTTAGTCGGTCCCAATTTCAACGCCAAATGACAAAGGTAAAATGTTGACACTAGAATCGAGGTCACATAAAGCATTATCAAACGAATGGGTCCCTATAGAACACGGAATAGGAAAACGACTTGGGTCGGACATATTAGGGGGGTCCCATTCAAGAAGTGTGCTACACTCTTCGATCATAGCTACATTCATTATCGTCTCACTAGCATCCCTCTCGGACCAATCAATTTGAGAAATAAAATTAGCATAAGTAGGTACCGAGTGATCATCTCATCGTAATGAGCAATGACATTGAAAGCTCGTATGCGATCTAGAAATCTACGGTGTGGCAAAGAATCGTTGTGGATAAGGAACTTGAACAGAATAGGAGTTGACCGTACGTTCCTTTGTATCGTCACTTGGAATAGGCGTTGGTGACGATTTAACAGTTCCGCGTTCCTGGGGTTGATCGAGCATGTCTATTAGTCGATCGAACTGTTTCCCCTTCGTCTTGATCGATCGAGCGGAATTGTTGCTCGATCGACCACTTTCCTCCTGAATTCCACTCGATCGAGCAGATTTACTAATCGATCGAGCACTTTCTCCTGGAAAATCACTCGATCGACCAATGTTAGTCACTCGATCGAGTGATTCCTCCTGTACAGGGCTTAAATCTTCGCATAAACTCTTGAAGTACGATAGGAATTCGTCATCCGAGTCATAGAAATCATTCTCAACATTGGGTGACACGGGTTCTTCATGAGACGGAATGGTATCGGTGTTGATATAGTGATTACCACAACCCCAAGATTCTTTCCTCTCCCAATTAGTAGATTTTTCAGTTTGAAGCTCAAACTGAGCAATAAGTCGAGAGACGGACGTCATCTTGGAAAAAGAGTCGAAGGTACTCAAGCCTTCCCTTCGACAATCTTCTCTAAAAACTGACTAATAGACATGTAGACCTATCAAAACAGCGCTGAAGAAAAAGATTAGAACGGCCTCAAGGTACTCAGTCTTCCCTTGAGGCAAAAACAGACAAAATTAAAACAGATAAAGAGCGTCGCCTCCCCGGCAACGGCGCCAAAATTTGATACGGTCGTTATGTACCAAAAATAAATACCTAACTACTACTAACAGAAGTCAGCGGTAAGTAGGGTCGATCTCCACAGGGAGGCTATAATGCTAATTATCTGTTTAACTCGGTCTGTCTAATGTCACAGAAATGGGGGTTTAAATTGTTTTACTACAACTATTAGGAGATTAAAAGAGAGGAAATAAGAAGGAAATTAAGTTCTAAACAATAAGGGAGAAGACCAGGGTGTCAGGTCGTCAAAGTAAGCCAGATAAAGATAGCTAAGGTCACAGATAGGTCAATATACCGGTCTAAGGGGCTACGAATATCTCCTTCCGGTCTCAATTCGCCCTAAAACAGTATTAGCTTGACTTTCGCCCTCACTAAAGTATCCTATTGTTCACTACAGGTCTCACCCCTTCCAACCTTTTGGTCCAGGTCAAGGTTTACCGGATTAACTAGTTAAATTGCGTCGACTCAATCAACTAATTAAAGTTATATGTAGTGATTGCAACATAAACATGATAATATGACGGATCTGCGATCTAATTAATCTAAATCATCGTTTTATGACTCCCCTAACCCTAGCGAGAGGATTAGCTACGCATATTGATGAAACAAATAACAAGAATAAGCAAGCAATTAATTAAAAGAGGCATAACAGAGAAGGAGTAACAAGAATTGAATTGCATAAATTAAATACGAGAGTAATAGAGATTAGGAACAAACTAATTATAAATAAGAATAAGGGAAGAGAAATTACAATTGATCCGAAAAATAGAGAAATGAAGAACAAAGCAGTCGTCTGTCCCCTCTACTGACTCCAGGGAATGAATGATATGCTATTAGGTCTAAACTACTCTTATTATACTAAGTAGTATCATTATTATTAACTAAATATAAGATAAGCATAATATATAATCTAATTATACTCGACAATATCCTTCTCGCTGTAGCTAGTACTCGATCGAGCATAAATCTACTCGATCGAGTAGATTTCAGCGCACATTTCCTGCTTTGCGCACTGAACTTCAAACGGCTGCCATTTCTTCGTTACTTGGTCAAACAGGGCGATTCCGGTGGCATTGGAAAGCTAAGAGGACAAAATTTTATATCCAATTGGAGTCACCTGAATATCTGTTGTTGAACTCGAGATATGGCTCTCCAAAGCAGGCACTAGCGATTTGAAGTTCTTCCCTTGCTCGCCTAGCTATCTTTCTTCTTTGCGCATCTCAAAATAGCTACATTCCCGCTCCAAATTCACTCCTCCTACAAATGCATGCTAAACGGACGGTAAAAGGCTTGATTTCACTACTTTTGGGTTCATTCTTGCAAATAAGACAAAATAACCCAAAGTAGCATATTCGGGGCATTTCGTAGCATAAAACCACGATAAAAGCATAGAAATACGTGCATAAAATAGGCTAAAAAGACTATATAAAATGCACGTATCACATATCAGATAACTCTTTCCTTCCGATTCCTTTTTCCTCCAAAACTCATTCAGAGACAAACAATTTCATTCATGAAACCAAAACTTGTAATTCTAGATTTCTAATTGGATTCACAACTTCTTAATCAAAACATAACTTCAAGATTTAATTACGACGGAATACTCAATTTATCGCTCCACTTCTAGGCTCAAGTAGTCAAATATATAAATCACTATGGTTTATAATCACCTTTTCACATCACAATCATATGCTAATACAATATGAACACAATTAATACTGCAAATTAAAATGCCTAAATTACACCTAGTATAATCAAATGTAACGAATTTGTTAAAATCGCTAAACATTATTCAATCTTTACGTTCTTATTCTTTCGAGCAGAGTATTATAATCAAATGTAAAGAATCTGTTAAAATTGAGAGCATTAAGGCAAAAATTGTACCTGAATTCTGCTCAAAACTGAATTATATTGAAGAATGATCGGTATTCCCTCGTAATTTTGAGTGATTTGCCCATATAATCCCTCGTTTGCGTCGTTTTTGATTCAGTCCTAGAAAGAGAAAGCTCGTTTGCTTCAGTTTTAGAGAAAGAGTGTAGAGTAAAAAAATGTAACGCGTTATTCTTTTGATCGACGCTGATTGTGTTTTTTTTATTTACCTAATTAGCGAGTGATATTGTTTAGAAGAACGAGTGATATTTTATTCGTTACTCAATCCTCAAATATTTAAGAGTTCTCACCGGATCCCGACTCTCTCTTCTCTCTCTCTCTCTCTCTATATATATATATATATATATATATATATATATATATATATATATATATATATATATATATATATATATATATATATATATATATATATAGAGAGAGAGAGAGAGAGAGAGAGAGAGAGAGAGAGAGAGATAGATAGATAGAGTTGGGATCTTGTGAGTTTGGTTTCTTATGGTGAGTTTGTGCTCACATGTTATTCTAGTGTTATTCTTATGTTCTCATTGCTTCTTTAATTTTCTCATTATATTACCTTTTATTTTATATCAGTTTTTTTTTTTTTTTCTAAAAAAATTTTTTTTTACCACATGTTATTCCAGTGTTATTCTTCTTTTTTTGTCTTTTTTCTTTTTTCTTTTTTTTGTTACACGTGTTATTCCATTTTTTTTTATCACCTGTTATTCTAGTTTTATTCTTCTTTTTTGTCTTTTTTCTTTTTCCTTTTTTACACGTGTTATTCTAGTGTTACTCTTACACTTTTTTTTCTGTCTCACCACTTGTTATTGCAATGTTAAAGTTAATGTTATGTTTTCACGGTTTTCTAATTTTCTCATTATGTTACTTTTTTTTTACCACGTGTTACTCAGGTGTTATTCTGCTGTTATTGTGTTGCTACTCCGGTGTGATTCTGTTGTTATTGTATTATTACTTCGGTGTTATTCTAGTGTTAATGTGCTGTTATTCTGGTGTTATTGTGCTGTTACTATGGTGTTATTCTGGTGTTATTGTGGTGTTATTTTACTGTTATTCTGGTGATATTGTGTTGTCAGATTAGGTAAGACCGTCTTTTTGTACGAGAACATTCAAAATTAAGAAGGAGTATGATACGGTCGTTTCTGTACCAAAAATAAACCTAAATATACTAACGGAAGCTAGTGATAAGTAGGGTCGATCTCCACAGGGAGGCAAGGTATCTATCTGTAGTCCGTCTATCTAAGTCACAAGTGGGGGGTTTTGTATTTGATTCTCTAGACTAATGAAGGTTTAAGGGCAAGAGAAATAAAGTAAGAGCAGTTAAAGCGAGAAAATGTGATAAAAGAGATCAAGTAAAAGAGAGTATGTCAGGATTTCGGTTCACCATGGCAGTTTAACGACTCAATTGCAAATAGCCTAGACAATTTACTGTGATAAGGGCATGGGAAAGGTCCTTCCGGTCCGCTATCCACCCTAGAATTCCACTAACTTAACTTCCGTCCTCATTAAGGTAGTCTACTGTTCATAGCAGGTCTGTTTATTCCAATCTTCCGATCCAGGAACAAAGTTAACCAAATTAAAATAATTTAGAAGCATGCATTCAACTCAATTGGTGTTACAGTTATATTGCTATGGGGACAGATTCTCACAAATAAATCGTCTATTCTATTCGCTACATCGTCACAATCCTACCATGGATTCCCTAATCCCGACATAGAAGGAATTAGCTACTCATACTACTAAGGGTGTCAACAATAATAATATAGAGTGTACTATTAAAAGACATAATGAAATAACAACGATTATGCATAAACTGATTAGGGCATAAATAATAAAGAGAGAAAGCAAGAATTAAAGCAAACAAATAATAATATTAAGATTAAGAAAGAAAGGATGATTACAATCAAAAGCAATTCGGCATAAAGATCAATCCACAAAAGCAAAGAGCAAAGGTATGAGATTAAAGGGAAGAGAAAAAGTGATTAACAGTGATGAGTGTATGAGAAAAGAGAGTTTTTGACTTAATCCCGACTTCCTTTATATAGGGAAGTCATTATTCACATAAAATAAACCTAACACGGGTTAAAAATCCCGAGTATATAAGCTAATTCAAGTTTATTTTTGGCGCCGTTGCCGGGGAGGTGGCGTAATTTTGTTGCTTTATTTAAGTGTGTCTATCGTCTCAAGGAATTTATTCCTTGAGACTGATCTCATATTTTTGCAAGTTTTTGATTAGTTTGCATGATATCTTTTCTAGAAGAGAACATTGTCGTAGCTGCTCCTCTGTAAATTCTATCTGCTAAGATTCCCAATATCGCCAGCCATTTAGAGCCGACGGTGGATTCCCTTCCAAAAGGCTTCCTATTACCTATTACTGACTCAGGAACCTTTGGAATCCACCCATCTTACATACAGCTGGTCGAGAGAAATCTCTTCAGGGGGGTAATTGGAGAAGATCCGTGCAAGCACATAGAGCTGTTTACAGAGTACTGCTCCACCATTCCTCTTATTGCTGGGGTGACACAGGAGAGAGTGAAGGGAGTTCTCTTTTCCTTCTCTTTAGCTGATGATGCCCGGGAATGGTTGAGGGATTTAGACAGGGAAGCTGCCGGTGTGACTGACTGGAATTCCCTTGCTTTAGCCTTTTACAGGCGATATTTTCCACCAGAGCGCACTAATGCGTTGAGAGCTCAAATTATTGCATTTGAGCAATTACCTATTGAATACTTGAACGTGGCTTGGTCTAGGTTCAAGAAGCTCGTCCGTTCTGTGCCTCGTCACGGTTTCAAGCGCTGGTTCTTATGTACCCAATTTTATAATGGGTTGTATCCGGACTAGAGGACTATCCTTGATAATGCAGCTAAGGGGAGATTCCCGAAGAATGTAGAGGATGATCAAGGGTGGAATCTTTTTGAGGTGATGGCCATCCATGTTGCCGAATACGGAAATCCCCGAGGAAGTGGGCATGTGAACGAGTTGGTAGTAGCTGAGGTGGAGAGTCCTGGCGGAAGTTTAGGTAGTCTGGAGATTGTAGAAACTGTGGGTGAGCATGCACAAGTTTGTCCTATTAGTGAGCATGTAATGATACGCGGTAGATGCGGCATAGAAGGGCATGACCCCATAGGTTGTATGGCAAGCGTAGAGCGTGCCCTTGCTTATCAGAAATTCAGGCAAGGAGTTCCTTTTGCTCAATTATATGAAGACTTGATGAGTGCTTCTACTTCTCCTACGCCAATGCCGCAGCCAAGCTCCTCTTCTACAAATGGGGCCGGGAGTATGCCGAACTAAAATCCTTAGTTTTGAACTTAACGCAACAGTTTGGGGAGAAAAGTAACAAGGATAATACCGCTATTGTGGAGTTAAGAGAGCAAGTTGCGCAGTTAACGCTCGCGCAAAACCATATTAACCATCGACCCTCGTGCGATCCCGTCAATGCTACCAATCTCCGAAGTTGCCTTGCTTATGAGGGGCCAAAAATGCCAGAAGACGGGGTTGTGACAGCTGATAATGCCCCAGAGGATGAGTTGGACGAGTTTACGGGCGATATCCCTGCTGCATATTGTCCAGGCACTCGATCGAGTGAAATTTCTACTCGATCGAGTGAAATAATCCATCCAGATGCTCGATCGAGTATAAATCCTACTCGGACAAGAGGTGCTCAATTTACAGAATTCGATCGAGTAACTAATTCCTCTCGATCGAACGCTTTGGCAGAAGAAACCACTCGATCGAGTGACAATGTACTCGATCGAGAGAACCTGAAATACAAGAGCTTGATCGAGAGCTTTATTTACCTCGATCGAGTAATTCTAAAGACAAACCCACTCGATTGAATGAGAAAAGTGTTCGATCGAGTGCCAGAACCAGCGGAGATCTTATTTTAACATCTAATTCCGCTATCGTGTCATCTTCCCCCGCTGTGAAGACGTCACATGCTGATAAAGGTAAAGAGAAGATCGCGGGTCCACTCATTTCTACCAGAGTACCCTTTCCAGGACGTCTGAAGGACGCAAAGGTTGAGCGACAGTACGGTAAGTTTATGGACATTGTCAAGAACCTCCAGGTAACTGTCCCCTTTACCGAATTTATTACCCAGGTACCTACTTACGCTAAATTTATGAAAGATATTGTGACGCGTAAGAGAGAACTAAGTGAATTTGAGACTGTTTCTTTTATGGAAGAGTCTAGTAATTTACTTTTAAATAAGGTTCCACCTAAAATGAAAGACCTGGGTAGTTTCTCTATTACCTGTGTTATAGGCAATGAAGTAATAGATAAGGATCTTTGTGATTTAGAAGCTAGCTTCAGTGTCATGCCTCTTTCTGTCTGCAAGAAATTAAATATGGGTCACCTTAAATTAACTAACATTACTCTACAAATGGCTGATAGATCTGTAAGACGACCCTTAAGTTTCTTAGAGGACGTGCCTGTGAAAGTAGGCAAGTTCTTTATACCAGTGGATTTTATTGTTTTAGATATAGCTGAGGACACCCGGACCCCAATTATATTAGGAAGACCGTTCCTATGTACAGCCGGGGCCATTATTGATGTCAAACAAGGGCGTTTGACTCTTGCAGTAGGGGATGACGCGATTACTTTCAGTTTGCCTGGCACTTTGGCTCGGCCAATGATAGAGGATACATGTTATTCTGTTGATATTGTTGTCGAGTCTGTCTATGACTTCTGGTCGGGTTCTTTTATAAAGGACCCACTAGAAGCTCTTATGCTTTTGGATGAGTGTGCAGATAACCCATATAACAATGACGCTGTGTTGGATTTGCTTAAAGCTGCTTTAGATGAGCATGAACTCACCGACGCTGAGGGAGAGCAAGTGGAACAAATGATCAGTACTCTTTGCTCCATATAGGTAAAGGTACACGGGCGTAAGCCTCTTCCCTCTCATCTAAAATATGCTTTCTTTGATGATACTGAGCAATATCCAGTTATTATTAGTGCTAAACTTGATGATGATCAGCTGACTGATTTGTTAGTTGTACTAAAGAAAAACAGGAAAGCTATAGGTTATTCTTTGGATGATAACAAGGGGATTAGTGCCGATATTTTTATGCACATGATAGAGCTGGAGGAAGATCACAAACCTTGCAGACAGGGTCAGTGTCGGCTGAACCAAAAGATGCAAGATGTTGTGATGGCTGAGGTAATGAAGCTGCTCGACACAGGTATTATCTATTTTGTTGGTCATTCCAAGTGGGTGAGTCAAGTGCAGGTAGTTCCTAAGAAAGGAGGGACTACTGTGGTCAGGAATGATAAAAATGAGTTAATACCTAATAGAGTAGTGACGGGTTGGCGGATGTGCATAGACTACAGACAGCTGAATGTTGCCACCAAGAAAGATCACTTTCCCCTTCCTTTTATTGATCAGATGGTAGAAAGGTTAGCTTCTCATAAGTTTTTCTGCTATTTGGATGGGTACTCAGGGTTCTTTCAGATCCCTATTCACCCAGATGATCAAGCTAAGACTACTTTTACTTGTCCTCAGGGCGTGTTTGCTTATCGTAGGATGCCATTTGGTTTATGTAATGCCCCTGCTACCTTTCAAAGGTGTATGATGGGGATATTTTCAGAGTATATTGAGTCTATTATGGACGTTTTCATGGACGATTTCAGTGTTTATGGAAGTGATTTTTCTAACTGTCTGTCTAACCTTGATAAAGTGTTGCAGCGCTACATTGAGGTTAATCTTGTGCTTAACTGGGAGAAGTGCCATTTCATGGTCAACGAGGGAGTTGTCTTAGGGCACTTAGTTTCTGACAGGGGAATAGAAGTTGACAAGGGAAAAGTGGAAGTGATTCAGCAATTACTCCCTCCTGTTAACGTTAAAGGAGTGAGGAGTTTCCTTGGTCACGCTGGCTTTTATCGCCGGTTTATCAAGGATTTTTCAAAGATTGCTAAACCACTTACACAGCTGCTACTTAAGGATGCCCCTTTTGTATTTACTGATGAGTGTCTTTCTGCTTTTAACAGGTTAAATCAGGCTTTGGTATCTGTGCCGATTATACAGCCTCTCGACTGGGATTTGCCATTTAAGATAATGTGTGATGCCAGTGACTATGCTCTAGGAGCGGTGTTAGGCCAAAGGAAAGACAAAGCTTTAAATGCAATTTACTATGCGAGCCGAACTTTGGATGAGGCTCAAGTGAAGTACACCACTACTGAAAAAGAGCTGCTAGCTGTGGTTTATGCCTTAGAGAAATTTTGTTCTTATTTGATTGGGTCAGAAGTTACTGTTTTTACTAACCATGTAGCGCTAAGGCACCTCCTTGGTAAGCAGGAGGCTAAAACATGGCTATTGAGATGGATACTCCTTCTTCAGGAGTTCGATTTGCAGATAAAAGATAAGAAAGGAGCTGAGAACGTTGTAGCTGATCATCTATCAAGACTGTCACAGCAAGAGGGAGAAGATTCTTTACCTATTGATGATTCTTTTCCTGATAATTCTTTGTTGTCTGTTTTGTCTTCTATTGTTAACCAAGAACCTCGGTATGCAGATATAGCTAATTACGTTATCAGTGGCAAGCTGCCGCCTGACCTTTCTCATCGGCAGAGGAAGCGTTTTCTTTTTTTTTTTGGTGAAATGTGAGAATTATATAAATATGAATAAGATAATTACATTATAGTGATCATACACAAGATATCATTCTATAAGACGCATTCTAACAAGCCAATCTCGTTCTGTAAGAGTCATCATTGTTTTTTCTCGGGTTCGAACTCTTGATCTCATATCCTCCAATATTGTACCTGCCACAACTTCTGGTCTAACCAGAACCTTCTCATTCCAGCTTTTATTTCTCTGCTGCCATATCTGGTACAAGAGGCTCATCACCATAGCATTTTGTATTCCTCTCTGAAGTACAGTACCTGTTCTACACATGCACCAGTCCATCATATCCCTGACAGGAAATACCCAGGTAGTTTTCTTGTTCAGCTCCCGTACCATTCTTCTACTGTAAAGGCAGTCACAAAACAAATGCTCAATACTTTCAGAAGCTAGGCCACACAGATAGCATTTGTCCTCAATATCCACCCCAAAACTGACTAATCTAGCAGCTGTATTCAAGGCCTCATGAGCAACCAGCCAACCCAAGAATTGGTGCTTAGGTAAGGCCCACCCATTCCATACTGCCTTATCCCATAGAACTCTTGGTCTTGTCCCTCTGAACGAGGCATAACAACCAGCTGGAGTAAAGCCTCCTGGTTGAACATTCCACTGTCCATTAACATAACCAGTCCTCATTTCGTCCTTAACCTTGCAAATTCTCCTCCATACCCAGCTTGAGTTCGAACTAGGCTTGTATTCCATCCACTCCTGACCCTTAAGATAATTACTTTGCACCCAGTGAACCCATATTGAGTCTCTTTGCGTAGATACCCAGTCCACCAGTCTTCCTACCATGGCCTTATTCCAAGATTCCTGATCCCTTAGCCCCAAACCACATTCATCTTTAGGTCTACAAATAGTGTCCCATCCCACAAGAGGAGTCCTCCTATAATCTACTGAGTTATCCCAGAGGAATTTTCTACAAACTGCTTCAATGTTTTTGATGATTCCTTTGGGGATGACAAACATAGATGCCCAGTAGGAATGTAGAGAATTAAGCACACTCTTGACTATTACTAACCTTCCTGCATAGGAGAATTTTCTTGCCCCATACCCATGTATCCTAGCACATATTTTATCCACAAGACACTCACAATCTTGGTTTTTGAGTCTTGTAGTCTGGATTGGCATACCAAGGTATTTGAATGGGATGCTCCCTTCACTGAATCCAGATATCTGCAGTATCTCAGACTTTAATTGCTCTCGTACATTCCTGAAATAAGCACTAGATTTTGAGGCACTAACTTGCAGTCCAGTAGCATTAGAAAAAGTAGCAAATGATTGTAATAACAGCATCATAGAATTGGCATCCCCTTTACTGAAGAGCATGACATCATCAGCAAACATAAGACTAGTAAGCCTTTGTTTCTTGCACATAGGATGGAATTTAAATTCATACTTTGATGAGGCATATTGCAAGGTACAAATCAGATACTCCATACACAAAGTGAAGATCAGGGGGGAGAGAGGATCCCCTTGTCTTAAGCCCCTCTTCCCCTGGAAGTAACCAAACATTTCACCATTTATAGAGAGTGAGAAGGTGGTTGTAGTTATGCACTGCAGTATCATAGATTTGAATTCAGGAGGAAAATGTAGCTCTTCCAAAAGATTCTCAACAAAACACCATTCTACTGTATCATATGCCTTCTGCAGGTCTATTTTGAACATATACCTTGCAGAAGCATGAGGCCTTTCATATAACCTGATCAGATCTTGGCAGATTAGTATGTTCTCCTGGATGCTTCTCTGCTGTATAAAAGCTCCCTGGTTCTGTCCAACAATATGTGGTAACACTTCAGCTAACCTGGAACATAGCAATTTTAATATGACCTTGTACACAACATTACAACAAGTAATTGGCCGGAATTAAAGCAAACTATTTGGCCTATCACACTTGGGAATAAGTGTAACATTCGTGGAGTTAAACTGTTTGAGGAGCTGCCTACTCTGGAAGAAATCTTGAACTGCTCTTATAACATCCCCTCCTACCTCCCCCCAAGCGTCTTTAAAAAACTTGCTTGTGTATCCATCTGGCCCTGGTGACTTAATATCAGGAATGCTAAATAGAGCCTCCTTAATCTCTTCCCCAGTTACAGGCTTCCTTAGGCTATGCCAGTGGTCAGCATTACATACAGGTCCTTGAGCAATGATTCTCCTATGGATCTTCATAGTTTCTTTACTTGATCCTAACAGAAGTTGATAGTAGTTAATAAAAGCCTTCTGAATTTGCTCCTGAGTATCACACACCTTGCCATTCATGTCCTCAACCATTGCAACCTTATTCATATTCCTCCTCCTTTTCAGCATACCATGAAAATATGAACTGTTAGCATCCCCATCCTTAATCCATTGTTGTTTAGACTTTTGAGAAAGAAAACTTTCCCTGGCCTTAGCTAACTCCTGCAGTTTAATAGAAGCTTCATATTCTTCATTGATTTTTTGCACATTAGTAGGATCCCTGTTAATCCCTTCCTGCAATCCCTCCACCTGTTTCTGGAGAATAGCAGCTGCATTTTCAATATCACTGAAACACTCCTTATTCAACTCCTTAAGAACAGCTTTCATATTCTTCAGATTTTTTGCCAATCTGAACATAGGTGTACCAGTGAAGCCAGCATCCCAATTCTCCCTCACCAAAGGAATAAACTTCGCTGAACCACCCCACATGTTATAATATTTGAAGCTTCTTTTACCCTGACTTTGATTAGTGCTCTTTAACAGGCATGGTGTATGATCCATCAAACCCTTAGGCATGAAGTGTGCATATATATCAGTAAAAGAGTCACACCAATCTTGATTGACCAAGAATCTATCAATTCTACTATATATTCGTTCCTCAGGTTTCTGCTTATTGTTCCAGGTATACAAGGCCCCTCTACGAAAATATCCACTACCCCACAATCAGCAACACATCTTCTAAAAGGTTCCATTTCACCAGCTGGAGTATTACCCCCCACTCTCTCTGAAGCATTCAGCACACAGTTAAAATCTCCTGCAATTGCCCATGGCCCAGTTACCAAATTCGCATTCTTCCTCAAATTATCCCACAGAGGTTCTCTCTCATGTTGTCCATTGAAGGCATACATCATGGTTATCCAGAAACTCCTCCTATCTACCAAAGAATCAACTTTCATATGTACATATTGAGCATTATAATCCAACACATTTACCCTAAAACAACTTGGCTTCCAAATTATCCAAATGCGTCCTCCAGAATGATATCCAGAATTAGTAGTGATGCACCAATTAGAAAAACTACTAGAAGCCTTGTGAAAGGCCTTATTCTTTATTTTAGTTTCAAGTAAACCAAATAAACCTATATTATTAGCTTGCAAGAAAGTATTAATTTCTCTTTGTTTTCCTACTCTATTCATCCCTCTAATGTTCCAAAAACCTATCCTATCCATTAGATAAAATAGAGTTTGATGCATTACCCATTTCAGCACTGATCCTTTTAGGAGGAGAGGCAGCAACCTCCTTATAGGAGTAAGCTCCAAAAGTCTCATTGCTATATCCCTCCTTTGGCCTCTCACTGCTATGCATCTTAACCAGCCTCTTTATAGGAGTATGGAAACCCACAACAGCTCTCCCATCCACAGGAGTAGTTTCCTAGACAGCTGGTACATGAGCCCTAGCAGGGGCAGTCACCTTCTGTACTGGTCTCCATACCTTCTTAATAGGTTGTTGGCTTGGTTTCTTAGGTTCCCCCTTCCTACAGTTCTCCACTTCATGACCCATTCCTTGGAATTTATTATATGTTATAGGTTTCCATTCATACTCAATTTCCACCTGAACCACTCCTCTATTTTCATCTTTAAACGATACACTCTTTGGCAACTGTTGGTCCACCTGCAGCTCCACCATAACCCTAGCATACCCTAATCTTGTTCGTTCCTCTGTGGCCACATCGCATTTCACATATTTGCTTACCAAATTAGTGATCTTAGGAAGACCTTTGCCCCAGAATTTGAGAGGCAGTTTATGTATCGTAATCCACGCGGGCAGAGTTTTCACATTTTCCTTATTCATTTCCATGTCCTTCTCCCATGGCTTCACAATCATGGGTTTATTGTCGAATAGGTAGTGCCCTGAACTTAGGACTTTATCTTTCATCTCCAAGGTTTTGAAAAGAACTAAGAATATCCCATTTGGCATGAAAGAAATTTTGTCGATGTTAAACTTTGTCCATATTCTCCTTATAAAACCTTCCACAATCTCCCATGGCGGGTTAGCGCCTAAGATAAAACACACTACTGCCTGCTTCCAATACTCTACTTCTTCTTCAACATCCTCAATTTGAATCTGTAACATATCATCTTGCTCTGCCTTCTTATCATCTTCAATGTTTTCAATTTCCTTAGTCTCTGTTTCCTCATTTTGTTCAGGGTTTTCTGTCCTCTGTTACAAACTGTCTTTCACATATTCCTCGTCCTCATCACTTTCCTCTATCTCCTCTCCAGTTTCTCCCTCCTCGTCCGTCTCTACGACCAGTTCTGGTATGCCTACAATGTCATGAATCTTTTTGGATTTGCCTACCTCATCAACATCTGGTCCTGCAAGAACGGCATTAGGGTTACTATTTTCCACGTTTTCACCTTCTCCTACTACCGCATCCTCGTCCTTATTCTTAGCAAGGATACTCCTCCCTCTCAAGTTCAAGTCCCGCTGTCGCTGTTGGCTAGTTTTCCTAGCCATAAGCAGAAAAACAATGGCGGCACAGTAGCTAGTTGTTCATTCTCTCTCTATCTCTAGGTTTTTTTTAATCGTATGGTTAGAGGAAGCGTTTTCTCTATAACGCTTAGCAGTATTTCTGGGATGATCCTTCTTTGTTTAAGGAATGTGCAGACGGTCTCAATAGATGCTGTATTCCGCAGTGGGAGACCAAAGTAGTCCTGGAAGACTGTCACTCATCCTCTTATGGTGGTCACCACGGTCCATCGCGCACCGTGGCTAAGGTACTTCAGTCTGGTTTTTACTGGCCTATTTTGTTTGTTGATGCTAAGGCTTTTGTTTCAGCTTGTGATGCCTACCAACAATCAGGGAATATTTCAAGGAGACATGGGATCCCACAAAATGGTATCTTAGAGGTCGAGGTTTTCGATGTCTGGGGCATTGATTTCCAAGGACCGGTCCCATCTAGTAAAGGTAACAGGTATATTTTAGTAGCTGTTGATTATATGTCTAAGTGGGTTGAGGCAATTGCTTCACCTCATTGTGATACCAAGACCGTGATAAAGATGTTTAAAAAGATCATATTTCCCCGATTTGGTGTCCCTAGGGTCGTCATCAGTGATGGGGGAATGCACTTTAAAGAAAACAAACTAACTTCCATTCGGTCTAAGGATGGTGTTCAACACTGGCGTGGTTTGGCGTATCATCCCCAAAATAGTGGTCAGGTTGAGGTCTCTAATCGCGAGATTAAAGAGATCCTATCTAAAGTAGTTTCTAAATCATGGAAGGACTGAATTCTCAAATTAGAAGACACATTATGGGCTTACAAAACTTCCTTTAAGACACCGATTGGTGCATCACCTTATCGGTTAGTCTATGGGAAATCATGTCATTTACCTGTTGAGTTGGAATGTAAAGCTTGGTGGGCAATTTGTGAACTTAACTTTGATCCTAAGTTGTGTGGTCAGAACCGTCTTTTGCAGCCAGATGAACTAGAGGAGTTTAGGCTCAACGCCTATGATAGCTCGCGCATTTATAAGGAGAAGACGAAGAGATGACATGACAAAAGAATTTTACCTCGGGAATTTCATGTCGGGAAGAAGGTGTTGTTGTTTAATGCCCGACTGAGATTATTTCCTGGCAAGCTGAAGTCCAGGTCGAGTGGTCCTTATACGGTGACAGCAGTCACTAAATTTGGATCCGTTGAGCTAGAAGGTCCCAAAGGGAAATCGGTTCAAGATGAATGGGCAATATGTGAAGCACTATCACGAAGCAAATGAAGCCGACAATCATGTTGAAGTCTTGTACTTTGACGAGCTTGACGCGCCAGTTAATTGATGCCAGAAAGGTCGTGCGGGACCTCTTAAACCTGTGCTTTCCGGGAGGCAACCCGCACTGTTTTTTTGCACTCTTGTTAAACTTATTTCCTTTCCTTTTGCTGTGTGTTAAACTTTAAACGCCAAACTTTGCATCCTTTGTATTTCATATGCTTCTTATACGCGTTTTGCAGGTGAAGCAGCTCGATCGAGTGGTTTTTCTACTCGATCGAGCATTTTTGCTAAGATTATCACTCGATTGAGCAACTGCTATCCTCGATCGAAATGCTGCAAATCACGTTCTCTCGATCGAATAAGATATTCTCTCGATCGAGTGTTTTTGACACCATTCCTCTCGATCGAACTGTTCTGAGTTGTTCGATCGAGCAGATCCCTGTCTCAGCAGCTATTTTCCGTCTGATGAGCTGCTGTTGGACTACCTATGACCTCCCATATTCATGGTCGGTTTGGGGAGGTCCTTCTTTACGCCGTCTTGTAAGTTTTTCGACTCCCGTTATCCTTTTCTTCTTAGTTTGCATTCCTTTCCCTATTTTTGGTACAATTAGGGCATTGTACGGTTTGGTTTGGGGAGGTATGCATCCATATTTGTGTCTGCATGTTTTCTCACATTTCCGTTTGCACGTCTATTCATTTTCACATGCATCGTTGTTTTAATTCAAAAATCATATAAAATTTTAAAAAAATTCACGTTTATTTTGAATTGGAATGTTTGAACTTTGACGCTACATTGAATCTTTACCTCTGCCCTGCATATTCTTGACATATTGTTGGCACGATAATGTGCATAATCTATGAGTTTTTGTTTCTCTCTTATCTGAACGAATAGACTTGACTCATGTATTGGCAAGCTACATTACATTCTGAGGTTATAGTTTTATAAACTGGTGACGTTCATGACCGGTTTCATGTAAGATGTGAGTAGTATTCTCTGTAAGGCATGTAACATCAATTTGCATAAGCATGAATCTGGTCTTCTTAATACCTGTATGAATTCGGTCTATGGATGGTGATACATGTTAGGAGAGGCAGTTCCCTTTATTCTATTCTACCCATGAGCCTCACATAGCTAAACTGCCCTTTTGTCCTATTAGCTACAGTCTATAATTTTGCCTACCCTAGCTAAGTGTGACGATCCGCACACTTGAACCCTTAGATTTATTTCATGTTTATGTAATTTCATTTCCTTTGTATATTTGTAGTAAATACTTTCCTAGTTTAGCATAGTTAGAATAGTTTTCTTTCCATAAATAGGTATATCGCTATTCTGAACTAAACTTGTAAAATCAATGTCTCCTACTACCAGGATGTAATAATCAAATTTCCCTCTTTAGGGAGTACTAGTGAATGAAAATCTACTTCCTACCTTGTGCCTTCGTATTTGCTTGTTGATGCTTTGTTGTGAACGACTCTTTGCCTTCACTTTTCTAACAAGCCGTGTTTGTGGGATCGACACTAGGATCCCCGACTCACACCCCCGAGACCGATTACGAGTGCCTAGTGCCTGACAAACACTAGAGCCTAACGCTCTCGTTGCATCCTGTCGAGTGTTGCCGAGACCCGAGTAACGTGCTAGTGAGCGATCCATTACTAGTTCAAAGATCCTTGTCGCTTGCATCTTGCCTTGAGACGGGCAATGGTGCGCGCCACGATCCGGCAAAAGTACCGGACCGTGACATTTGGTATCAGAGCCCGGTCTTCGGACAGGCATCTGCAAGCCGCATTTGTTTATCGAGATCGAGAAAATGGGCGAAACAATCGAGGACCGAGTGGATGCCTTAGAGGACGCAATCGACGTCAAGCTTCCCAATCCCGAGGACATTGTTATGCGGATGGCCGCGAGCCTCGAGGAGTTGCAGAAGACGGTTTGTGACCTTGAGACGAAAGTAGATGGGATGGACATCCGCATCCAAGCGATCAGTGGTGCGATCCCCGCTGATCGGGAGGAAGAGATCAATCATCTGCATCGAAAGGTCGAGATGTTAGAGAACACTTGCGCCACGCTCGTGAAAGCGGTGGCCAATGACGGGAAATCTGTGGGGAGCCATAAGGTGAAGGCAGCTCCACCTCGTGCCTACGATAGGGCGAGGGATTCGAAAGCTGTCGATAACTTTATCTTCGATATGGAGCAATACTTCCGAGTAAGTGGGCTCGACGAAGACGCGGAAGTTGTCACGGCAAGCATGTATCTAGTCGACGATGCTAAGATGTGGTGGAGGGCTAGGTACAAGGAAATCGAGTCGGACACGATTACGGTGACATCGTGGGCCGACTTCAAGAGGATCTTGAAGGATCACTTCTACCCCGAGAACACGGAGTTTGTTGCTCGGAAGAATTTGAAGGAAATCAAGCACACCAAATCAATCCGGGAATATGTGAGGGAATTCTCAGCGTGCATGCTCGAGATTACCGAAATGTCCGAGACGGACAGGACATTCGAATTCATTGACGGGTTGAAGAGGTGGGCACAACAAGAGATCATGAGTCAGAATCCCAAAACTCTATGTTCGTCCATATCGGCCGCGGAGCGCCTGCTCGACTTTCATGGGGAACGAGAGGCACCAAGAGTTGTGACACGAACGGGGAACACTGGTGTGTCACAAAGTGGGTACAATGGACAAAGGCCACAAAACAGCGCCATTTCAGTTGGGAACAGTCGGTTCCGCTCACAAGGAAGTCAAGCCCAATCGGCGAGCACTACAAAAACGCCCTCAAGCTCGTCTTCGAAGGCGGGAAACTCTACTGCTTCCACAACGAAGAGACCGTTCGCGTGTTTTGTGTGCAAGGGTCCTCACAAGATGGTCGATTGTCCGAACAAAGCGGAGTCCAATGCCATGTTCAAGAAGATGCCGAAGGGGGCTCAAGAATGTCTTGATGGGGCGTTGGCCGACTATCACCAAGAGTGTAACGAAGACTCGAGTGATGGGGAAGACCAACCACGGATGGGCTCACTCCAACGGATCAGCGCGATGGGGAAATACGAAGATTTCTCCGCCAAGAAATCCAATGGGCTCATGTACGTGGACTTGATGGTGAATGGGAAGCAAGCACGAGCCTTGATCGACTCGGGCGCCTCCCATAACTTTTTTACGAAAGAGGAAGCGGATCGGTTGGGGCTAGTTCTGCGGGATGCTAACAGCTGCCTGAAGCCGGTTAATGGGAAAATGAGACGCGTCCAAGGAGTGGCTAAGAAGGTCGTGGTCCAAGTGGGTGAGTGGGCGGGGAGCTCGACTTCACCACCGTTCCGGATGACTTCAAGTTAGTACTCGGGATGCGCTTCTTTCGAAAGCATTGGTGGTATTGAAACCGAGTGACGGATCGATGCTACTAATGGGGTCTATCGTAGTGAAGACGGTAGACAGCGACGAAGACAAGGGGCAGCATCGAATTTCGGCTATGAGGGTGATACCGATGCCGAAACAAGGGATGCGACCTTGGAGAATGCCTAAAGGTTCGGTGGAGCCGAGGGTGAACAAGACCCAGGCTAACTACGATGCTAAGTGGCCTGGGGGACGAAAGAAGAGTCTACCCCCTCACCGAGGAGTAGACAAAGAGGGCCGAGATGCCCAAAGAAGTAGGCCTCGTACCATCAGGGGTCCGCGTCGATGTGCTGAATCGATGTCCTGGTTTGCGGGTCAGTCGACCCAAGAGATAAGGCCTCGTACCATCAGGGGCCGCGCCGAAATGCTGATTCGGCATCCTGGAGATCTCACATTCCCTTGAATGCAGGTGCTGAAGTGACGAGAGACAAGATGAAAGTCCGTTGGAGCCAGTACTTGAAGGAATCCTGAGAGAGGTCTTTTCAAGCAACGGCAAAGTGGACTTTCCCGAGAGACAAGGAGCACGTGGTGGACTTGGAGAACATGATATTCGGCAGCTTCTATGTCAAGGAACTCCAGCCTATTCTTGAAGGGACGAAGAGGCCAGTCATTGTTTGGGACGAAGCGCACATTCAAGCCGAGTTGTACAAGCCAATCCCCAACACTGCATGGACAGTCAGAGCTCACCGAGGATGTCTCACTGAAGCACCATTCAAGATTTTTGTGTTGCCGAGGGCGGCAACGGATTAGGTGGGGGAGAGTGTGACGATCCGCACACTTGAACCATTAGATTTATTTCATGCTTATGTAATTTCATTTCCTTTGTATATTTGTAGTAAATACTTTCCTAGTTTAGCATAGTTAGAATAGTTTTCTTTCCATAAATAGGTATATCGCTATTCTGAACTAAACTTGTAAAATCAATGTCTCCTGCTACCAGGATGTAATAATCAAATTTCCCTCTTTAGGGAGTACTAGTAAATGAAAATCTACTTCCTACCTTGTGCCTTCGTATTTGCTTGTTGTTGCTTTGTTGTGAACGACCCTTTGCCTTCACTTTTCTAACAAGCCGTGTTTGTGGGATCGACACTAGGATCCCCTCTCACACCCGAGACCCGAGTATCGTGCTAGTGGGCGATCCCTCACTAGTACGAAGACCCTTTTCGCTTGCATCTTGCCTTTAGACGGGCAAGGGTGCGCGCCACGATCCGGCAAAAGTACCGGACCGTGACACCAAGCTAGTGATGAGTAGCTGTTTTGGAAAGCTTTACTGCAGTTTGGTTATATATCTGATTTCCGAAATCGGTGGAAGAGTTGAAGAGAATAAAAAGAAAAATGTTGTGAAAAAAAAAAGAAAAATCAATAGAAAAAAGAATTGAAAAAGAAATATGAAAAGAAAGAAAAAAATCATATGCGGAAAAATGAAACAATTGTATAGATGATTTTCACTCCCATGTCTTATTTGTATCCTATGAGGAGTTGACAAGTTTCTGGAGTATTGTGAGTTGAGTGCATCTAATTTGCACTGTTTTGTATTGTTATATTGAGTACGAAGTTGGGATGCAGTTCACAATTTGGATCCGTTGTTGCTAGCCTGGCTATTAACTCCATATTTCCAAATTCATCTTAGCCCCTTCTTACCCATTACCTCACTTACCCAAATGTAAGTCATCGGCATGTGTCTTGGTCATTAGATTGGTTGGAATGCATATGTACGGTTCTAGAGACTTTATTCATGTTAACTGCATGCATGTTCTTATAGGTCGAGTTAGTTGAGTGTCTTTACTTCTTCCTATCTTTCACTTATATACTCACCGTGTGCTTAAATTTGAGTTATTAGCAACCCGTGAGAGTCCGATATCTTTGGGTCTTGCAAGGTCGATGGTTCAGTAAGTTTGAAACATTGATTTAATTCGTTTGCACTTATCACTTGCCACTTTGTTAATTGTTGCATTAAACTGGTTTTGGTAGATGATTTGTAGCTGATGCGTTGGTCCCGTTCCACTATTTGTTCTTAGTTGCATTCATAGTTTGCTTGGGGACAAGCAAAGGTTTGGTTTGGGGAGATTTGATGCGTGTATTTTATATATGGTTTTTACCTCATTTTTACACGCATTTCTGTACTATTTTACGTGGCATCTAGCTACAAATACCCCCGAATAGTCTACTTTGGTTTGTCTTGCGTATATTGCAGGTACGGACCGGAAAGAAGAGAAATCAAGCCTAAACTCGTCCCATTTGCATACATTTATGGAGAACAAGGAATTGGAGCTCGGAATCCGTCACTTTGAAGACGTGTGAGCTGATTTCGGAAGGTGTCAAAGTCCCTTATGCGCTATTATAGCTCGATCGACCTCTTTTCAGTCGATCGAATGCTTTATCTCTTGAAGTTTCACTCGATCGAGTTATTTTCATACTCGATCGAGAAGGCCATTATAATAAGTCCTCGATCAAACAGTTTTTCCATTCGATCGAGAGGAATTGCTACTTAGTTACTCGATCGAGTAGTTTATTTCCACTCGATCGAGTGGTTTATCTCCCCAAACCAAACCTTTGCTTGTCCCCAAGTAAATTAAATGCAAACTAGTAAAACGGATATGAAAACTCAGAGCTAGCTATAACCTGTCTACTCGAACCAATTTAATGCAAACAAAAATCAACAGTCATAGCCACAGCAGTCAAAACGTAAACCAGTTATAAGATGTCCATAAATGAAGCTGACCTATCGACCTTGCAAGACCGACAAAATCAGACTCTTACGGATCACTCTTCTATCATGAAGCAAAGGGTGAATATGTATGTAAGAGAGAAAGAGAATACAGTCACTCACCTAAACTGCGACCTACATAACATGCATGCAAAAAAAAATGATAGACGATTCAAGTACTATACATACATTCCAACCAACAATGTCCGTCACAGCCGAGGGCTTACAAATAGTATAAGAAAGTGAGGCTACAGGTGAGAAAAGGCAAAACAGATTATGGAAATGTGGAGGTAAAGCGTCAAGCTACTTCCTAAACAAGACCATATGGAACCATCCGAATCTCAGCTGTTTAGAAAATACACTATGTCCTCAAAAATATATGAATAAAACGGGGGAGTGAGACCGTCACAAGATGAGAATAAGCATATAAAGTCTCTTTTTCAATCAACTCAACTCAATTTCTTTCAATTTTTTCTTTCTTTTTCTCCAGCTTCTTAAATGTGATTCAATTTTTTTCTTTTTTTTTTCATTTCTTTTTTTCTTTTTCACTTGATTTTCATTTTTTCAACTTTTTTTCTGTTTGTTTTTTTTTCTTTCACGTCTCGTTTTTCATTCCTCATTCTTTCTCATTTTCCTACCAACTCCAAATAGATGAAAACAGGACAAACTCGCAACAAGGATGAATATACCACAAAAGTCACTCTAAACTAGCTTGACAAGGCAGGCTTAATTTTGGGTGTAGCTAATGGGTCAAAAAGCTATATTTGGCTAACGTGGAGTTAAATGGGTGAAAAAAAATGAAAGAAAGGGAAATTTGCAAGCACCTCTATGCATGTGACACCGACCACAAACCCGAATATATGCAATTGACAAGAAATTGAATTTCACAAATGTGCAAAAGTAATAGACATGTTATGCAAGGAGTACTACTCTCAATTCCTATGTAAATCGGTCATGAATGTCACCAGTTATAAGGCTCTAAATCTCAGAAATTGTAAGGTAGGTTGCCAATTTATCAGGTGAAGTCTAAATAGTCAGCTTAATTTGAATAAAACCTCGTAGATATGCGTAAGACTCAGCTAATAACTGTCAATAGAGTGCAAGGCTCAAGTAAAAATGACAAGTTAAAATGCAATTTCATCACGGAAATCAACCGTTCCGACTCAACCTATATGCTAAAATAAACGTGAATTTTTTTTTTAAAAAATTTTTATTGGAATAAACAAGCAATGCATACGGAAATTAAAAGTGATAACAGAAATGCAATAAAAACAACATGCAGACACAGATATGGATGCATAACCTCCCCAAACCAAACCGTACAATGCCCTCATTGTACCCAAAAATAAGGAAAGAAATGCAAACTAAAAAGGAGAGAGTGAAGCTGTAGAAAACTTACAAGATAACGCGAAGTTGGGACCTCCCCAAACCAGCCAGCAACATGGGAGGTCTAAATAGCCCCAGAACAACGTCACAGAAAACGAATCAAAACAGGCGAACTTGGTGCTCGATCGAAAAGATTTAGTACTCGATCGAGTACATTAGGCTGCAAAAGTGGTCGATCGAAGGAGTCAAGTACTCGATCGAGTAAAAAGAATGCTCGATCGAGCGGTACCTGCAGACAAATGTCAACCAAAAACCAAGTCTAAATCGTTCACAGCCTATGGTTTAAAAACCATTTATTACACACACAACAAAAACTGAAAAATAAGTCAACTAAAAATTTAAACTCCGGGTTGCCTCCCGGGCAGCGCTAGTTTCAGATAGGTCCCAGCTCGACCTTCTTCTTATCATCCATCGACAGAAATTAATGGCCCGCAACAAGGTTGTTGACTGAATGAGGTCTCCTCAGCATCCATCAGCTTGACCTTAGGTCTCCATACCATCCGAGCAACAGGAGAATAGCAACTTATCGCGGCGTATTGGCCTCTACTTTTGGCCCTCTTGCGCGCTTTCTTCTTGTACGACCTAGCCTCGTCCAATCCTCCGCCTGGGTCATCAATCCACACCGTTCCAGTCTCCAAATTTAACGTATGATGCCCAGCTTCTGGGTCCATCAACCTATCAGTACTTGCCGAAGAAGTAACAAAGGAATTAACCTTTATTGCAGAAATATCGTCTAAAATAAATTTAAACGACCATTCATTGTTATTAGCCAAAAAATTACTCGTTCGAGCACTTATGTAACCCGATCGAAGTATTTTTTCAGCATTTGTACTCGATCGAGCAACTTGTGTCACTCGATCGAGGACTTGATTTTCCTCATTGCTCGATCGAGAGCTTTCACCCTCTCGATCGAGTACTTTCTCAGTAATTTCACTCGATCGAGTATAAGGCTCTCGATCAGTGTTTGAATAGTGGCAGGCGGGACTTCTTTGTATCCTTCCTCTTGAACAGTGTTTGCAACATTAGTAGGCAGAACCGGCCCTTCGCAGGGAGTTTCAGTCCGGGCGTGGATAGCACAGACGGTCTCGGGCCGCCTAGAAATTTGCTCGGCCAATACTTGAGCCAACTGAGCTTTAAGTGACTTGATAGTGGCGTCTTTAGTTTAAATAACTTCTTGCACTTTCAGTGCAAGTGTCTTCACTATAGATGTCAACTCAGCAATTTCTTCTTTCTGCTTATTAGGAGGAGGAGTTTGTTGTGGCGGCGGGCAAACAAATAGAGACTCTTGATAGCCTCTTTGCTGAAATGGATGTGGCGGCACATATGCAGAAGAATGACTAGCTTGTCTATGCAGCCTAAACGCATAGACTACATCATCATCTGCTAGACAAATGACAGCTTCGTGCTCTGCAGTACCACATCTCTTACACTGGACCACCTGTTGTGCCGTAGTATGGAGCTGAGATGAACCACTCCAAGACTGTCTACTCTCCAGCTTGCCAGATCTTGTATTTTAAGCTTCAAACTGTGCTATAATTCGGGAGACACTAGACATCTTGGTAGAAGGGTCAGAGGTACTCAAGCCTTCCCTTTGACGATCTTTCTCCTAGAATCCTGTCTAGGTAGGACTTGTACGACCTATCAAAACCACACTGAAGGAAAAAGATAAAAACTGCCTCAAGGAATAAATCCCTTCAGGCGGAAGACAAACGAAAATAAACAGATAAATAGGCCAATTGCCTCCCCGGCAACTGCGCCAAAATTTGATACGGTCGTTTCTGTACCAAAAATAAACCTAAATATACTAACGGATGCTAGTGATAAGTAGGGTCGATCTCCACAGGGAGGCAAGGTATCTATCTGTACTCCGTCTATATAAGTCACAAGTGGGGGGTTTTGTATTTGATTCTCTAGACTAATGAAGGTTTAAGGGCAAGAGAAATAAAGTAAGAGCAGTTAAAGCGAGAAAATGTGATAAAAGTGATCAAGTAAAAGAGAGTATGTCAGGATTTCGGTTCACCATGGCAGTCTAACGACTCAATTGCAAATAGCCTAGACAATTTACTGTGAGAAGGGCATGGGAAAGGTCCTTCCGGTCCACTATCCACCCTAGAATTCCACTAACTTAACTTCCATCCTTATTAGGGTAATCTACTGTTCATAGCAGGTTTGTTTATTCCAATCTTCCGATCCAGAAACAAAGTTAATCAAATTAAAATAATTTAGAAGCATGCATTCAACTAAATTGGTGTTACTGTT
Organism: Silene latifolia; assembly: GCF_048544455.1. NCBI lineage: Eukaryota > Viridiplantae > Streptophyta > Magnoliopsida > Caryophyllales > Caryophyllaceae > Silene > Silene latifolia. The sequence continues at coordinate 410,810,197 of NC_133538.1, forward strand.
ATACTGCTATGGGGATAGATTCTCACAAATAAATCGTCTAATCTATTCGCTACATCGTCACAATCCTACCATGGATTCCCTAATCCCGACATAGAAGGAATTAGCTACTCATAATACTAAGGGTGTCAACATTAATAATATAGAGTGCACTAATTAAAGACATAATGAAATAACAACGATTATGCATAAACTGATTAGGGCAGAAATAATAAAGAGAGAAAGTAAGAATTAAAGCAAACAAATAATAAGATAAAGATTAAGAAAGAAAGGATGATTACAATCAAAACCAATCCGGTATAAAGATCAATCCACAAAAGCAAAGAGCAAAGGTATGAGATTAAAGGGAAGAGAAAAAGTGATTAACAGTGAAGAGTGTATGAGAAAAGAGAGTTTTTGACCTAATCTCGACTTCCTTTATATAGGGAAGTCATTATTAGATTTCCGTATGCATTGCTTGTCTATTTGATACGGTCGTTTCTGTACCAAAAATAAACCTAAATATACTAACGGAAGCTAGTGATAAGTAGGGTCGATCTCCACAGGGAGGCAAGGTATCTATCTGTAGTCCGTCTATCTAAGTCACAAGTGGGGTTTTTATATTTGATTTTCTAAACTACTGGAAGTCAAAGGGTAAGAGAAATAAAGTAAGAGCAGTAAAGGAAGAAAATGATAGATGTGATCAGATAAAAGAGCGTATGTCAGGATTTCGGTTCACCATGGCGGTTTATCGACTCTGTTGCAAATAGCCTAAGTAATCTACTGTGAGAAGGATACAGGAAAGGTCCTTCCGGTCCACTTTCTATCCTAAATTTCCGCTAACTTAACTTCCGTCCTCATTAGGGTAGTCTACTGTTCATAGTAGGTATGTTCATTCAATTCTTCCGATCCAGGAACGAAATTAACCAGATTAATGTAATTTAGAAGCATGCATTCAAATAATCTGGTGTACAGTTATATTGCTATGTGTAGACACCTCAAAATGTCTACCTAACCTTAAGGGTACCCGATGATGAGGCTCAAATTTAATGACTAAATGAAAATTGACGATGTTAAAATTAAAGGCTCTTTACGCTTATTTCCCGAAAAATCGCTAAAATGGCATAATACTACCTTCTAGTGCCTCTATTCCCATTCCACCCGGACAACTTATTTTATTAATCCTGTCGTAAGCAAAAATCAGATTTCGCTATAATATTATAAGTTTACAACCAATTCAGTTGTGTAAGCAAGCCCAAATATGAATAAGTCTAAGTTTCGTTATTAGAACACTAGTGAAATTCATGTTCAGCCAACATGTAATAACTAATGAAGATAAGGAAATTAAGTGCTAGATGAAAGTGTGAAACAAACGGATAAGAGATATGGATCGAGTATGCACAACAAGAGAGATAGACAAATGAAGTAAAGGAGCTTTGGGAGAATCTAGGTTTATGGCAGAGGAAGACTTTGATAACAATTCAAATACGAAGAAGCACGGTCATATACGATCATTAGTATCCGCATTCGGACAAATGACGTACCCAACCAACTATATATACCAAACTCCATCATACAATTTGAGAGGACAAAAAAACATACGGAGGACAGAGTAAGACAGCCAAGATCAAACCAATCCCATATTCTATACTGTTAGGGTGCAAACCCTTGTCCCACATCGGTAGAATAAAGATGGAAGATCATCTTTATAAGTGTCCAGAAAATATAATAGTATGAGGCCTTTTGTTAGAAATTGTGCCTTGAATTTGTGTCGAAGACGGATAAGTAAGATGCAGCCAGCCGTAACACGGGTCGCACGAATTACTGTAACAAGAAGATTGACTTTAGTGCGTGGTTTTGTTTTTAGGAGAGTTTGTGGGTATGGGTCCCACTTGGTCTCTTCTAGATTAATTAGAATTTGCCCAGCACTTCGACTTCTTGGTTTTGGTAACTTTGTTTCTCGCGGGTTTCGGTTGTATTAGGAAATTAATTATATTAATTTTCTATTAGTTTATTTCTTATTAGTCTAGATATTTTATCTTGGGTGGAATAAATATATAAAGATCCAAGTTTTATTCTAGGTTAATTAAGAGAGAGATTTGAGAGCACAATAAAGAGGGTCGATTTGTGAGGTTCCTTCTGAAGAAGAAAACTCAGTTTGTTCCGGGCTCTATTATTGGTGTTCGTCTGTCTTTGAAGGTCGAAGGAGTTTGTTCAGATCTTGGTAGGCCTCAAGATTATTTGTCCTTCGTCTTATTGGGGTAGTCTCTTTTGTTCCTTTGAGACTACTATATTTGTTGGTAGAATAGGGTATACTTTTGGCTCATATTGAGCGCGTGTGTACCGGTCTACTGTTGTACTATTTTCTCCACATAGTGAAATTTGATCTCCTCGCAGGGTGGACGTAGCCAGTTATTTTACTGGTGAACCACGTAAATCTTTGTGTCAACTTTATTTACATTCGTTATTTATTGTTCTTATCGCCTTATCAATTAACTGTTTGGGTAACGGGACGCCTCCGTTACAACAATTGGCACCGAGCTAAGGTTCGATTTGGGATTCGCTTCGCGTTAGTTGTCTTTTAGGCGTTATTTGGGTTTCTTGATTTTCAGGTGAAAAGATGTCGGGAACGAATGTTTTGAATGTTGATAAGTTCACTGGGAGAAATAGTTTTGGGCTATGGCAGTTAAAGATGAGAGCTTTGCTTAGACAGCAAGGCGTCTGGTCTGTTATCTCAAAGGCAAAGTCAGCAGGTAGTTCGTCTGATGCAGAAAAGAAAGCAAAGACAGATGCAGAGGTGGTCTTGGAGGAGAAGGCTCATTCTTTAATTCTGTTATCTTTATCTGATGATGTTATGGTTGAGGTTGCCGATGAGGAATCTGCTATAGGTTTGTGGTTGAAGTTTGAATCTTTGTATATGACAAAGACTCTAACCAACAAGTTGCTTCTTAAGCAGCGTTTGTTTGGTCTTCGTATGCAAGAAGGTACGTCTCTCAAGGACCATCTAGACCGTCTTAACTCTATTTTACTTGATCTTCGTAATTTAGATGTTAAGGTAGATGATGAGGATGCTGCCTTGATTTTGTTAGTTTCTTTGCCAAATTCGTTTGAGACTTTTGTGGAGTCGTTTGTTGTTGGTAAAGATTCTTTGACCCTAGAGGAAGTGAGGTCAGCGCTTCACACTAGGGATTTGCGCCGAGTAGCGTCAGGTGGTGTTGTAGACAGTAGTCCTGTAGGGCTTGTTGTGAATTCGGAGGGTTCTAGTAAGGGTAAAGCCAAGTCTAAGGGTCCTCGTAAGAATGTCTGCAATTACTGCAAAGAACCAGGCCATTGGAAAAATCAATGTCCTAAGTTGAAGGAAGCTGGTGTTTCTGCTGTTGCACAAAAGGTTACTAAATACGATTCTGAGGAAGATTATGCTCTCGTTGTTGATGTTGTTCCACGTTCTTCGGATAGTTGGATTTTGGATACGGGATGCGTTTATCACATGTGTCCTTTTAGGGAATGGTTTACTTCTTATGAAGCTTCACATGGGGTCATTGTTGCCATGGGTGATGGGTCTATTTGTGAGGTGCTTGGAGTTGGGACTATTCGGGTTAGGACATGTGATGGTGTTGTTGTCTTCCTAGAAGGTGTTAGGCATGTTCCACGTTTGAAGAGAAATCTTGTATCACTTGGGATGTTAGTTGACCAGGGCTACAGTTTTCAAGGTGATGGTGGATCTTTGTGTGTTGGTAAGGGTTCTTCTGTTACTTGGAGAGGTGTTAAGGAAGGAACTATTTATGTCCTTCAAGGCACTTGTCTTTGACTTGTTGGAGCATCAGGTAATCATTCTTCTGTCTCTCTCGAGTCTAAGTTGGGGCATATGCAACTTGGATATGTGAATGATACTTTGAAGCACATCCAGTTTGGGTCACTTGGTGATATTCTGGATAATTTGGGTTTGGATAGCTTTAGTGAGAATGGTAGTGTTGACAGTAAGGTGGAGTCTATTCCGGTACAGGTCAAACTACAGGGTTCTCAAGACAAGCTATCTACTTTTGTCTCTGCGCCTCAATGAGGCGGTCTGCGCCCCAAGAGGTGGGGCGGTTTGGGGCTCAAGGTGGAGCTGTTTGTGGCTCTTGAAAGAGAGCCGTTTGGGACCTCATAAGGGGTCATTTGAAACTTCGACGGGAGTTTATTCTTTGGAGCTTTTGGGTTGGACTATCTCGTCTAACAATTTGTACCTTTGATGGAGGTAATTTGTGCTCGCTTAGAATGTTTGTTTTTGTTTGGTTTCGGCTTGAGTTTTGTTGCCTTGGTGTAGGCATTTTTGTTGTGGTCATGACACCTAGTATACTCAAGTGAGACATTTGTTTTGTTCGTGGCGTTTGTGTTCTTTTTGGGACAGCTTGGTACGACGGTACATTTAGCCATGTAGTTTGGAGGAGATTTTGTTTGGAGATCTTGTGTGTGTTGTTTTGGTACACCGTTCCATCATAGTGACGTTTGGGTATCTCATATATTTGTGTTGGCGTTTGGTAGCTTTTGTTCTCTTCGGAGTTTGCTACATTTGGCTTTCCTATTGGTATGAAGATATGTTGGATACTTAGTACAATTGGTAGTTTTTCAGCTTACTACATTGGGTACTTTGTATATTGGTCACATTTGTTGCACACTTGGTTCGTTTGTCCGTTTTGTGAGTTGTGTTCAAGTCAAGTGGAGACTATCGGGACAGATAGTGACTTGTGGATCGACTCTGTTGAAGCTGATTTGGGTTTGGTTCTTCTATGTTGGGTTCGTGTTTGAATAATTCAAGTCAAGGTGGAGATTTGTTAGAAATTGTGCCTTGAATTTGTGTCGAAGACGGATAAGTAAGATGCAGCCAGCCGTAACACGGGTCGCACGACCATTCTTTGTAACAAGAAGATTGACTTTAGTGCGTGGTTTTGTTTTTAGGAGAGTTTGTGGGTATGGGTCCCACTTGGTCTCTTCTAGATTAATTAGAATTTGCCCAGCACTTCGACTTCTTGGTTTTGGTAACTTTGTTTCTCGCGGGTTTCGGTTGTATTAGGAAATTAATTATATTAATTTTCTATTAGTTTATTTCTTATTAGTCTAGATATTTTATCTTGGGTGGAATAAATATATAAAGATCCAAGTTTTATTCTAGGTTAATTAAGAGAGAGATTTGAGAGCACAATAAAGAGGGTCGATTTGTGAGGTTCCTTCTGAAGAAGAAAACTCAGTTTGTTCCGGGCTCTATTATTGGTGTTCGTCTGTCTTTGAAGGTCGAAGGAGTTTGTTCAGATCTTGGTAGGCCTCAAGATTATTTGTCCTTCGTCTTATTGGGGTAGTCTCTTTTGTTCCTTTGAGACTGCTATATTTGTTGGTAGAATAGGGTATACTTTTGGCTCATATTGAGCGCGTGTGTACCGGTCTACTGTTGTACTATTTTCTCCACATAGTGAAATTTGATCTCCTCGCAGGGTGGACGTAGCGCTTATTTTACTTGGTGAACCACGTAAATCTTTGTGTCAACTTTATTTACATTCGTTATTTATTGTTCTTATCGCCTTATCAATTAACTGTTTGGGTAACGGGACGCCTCCGTTACAACATATACTTTTATACATCGTCTTAAATATTCTATCCCAGTTTCAAGATCAAACCATTCAAATAAATTAGTCGAAATTCGTTAATAGTCAAACATCCAGATAGGCCTGAGGGTACCGACATCAAATAAGTTTTTCTTTACTCTTTCTTTTTTCTTAATTCTTTTTATTTTGTCTTTTATTTATTTTGTCTATTTTATTGTATTTACTAACCAAGTTAATTTGTCCTTGTCTCAGATTTATATCATCTTATGTATAAAATTGTATAATTAACCTTTTTTTATTGTTAGTCTCGTCAAATATATAATATTATAAATAAATAGTAGAGGCCGTCAATTTGATGGGCGGTCCGGGTGCCTAACACCTTCCCTGGCCGTACCTTTACCCCCGAATCCGCAATCTTTGGTTCAGACCGGAGTGACGGATCAGTCCCCATACCAGGGATCAAAAGGGGCCTTTTCCGTTAACTTATTTTTGTATGTTTTTTTATAAAACCTACTGGCGACTCCATACTATTTACATATAAGGAGATTTTTTTCTGGGATCTCACACTGGCGACTCCGCTGGGGAACGAGTAAGAGGGTAAGACTTGAAAATTATTTTTAATATTATATATTTGACATTTTTTTTTTCTAGTTTATTATCCCGTTTTAATCTACTAACCTCGTTACAATTCCATTTGTTTCGATCTGTTGATTTGCGTTAAATCATATGAGAACAACTTGCCCAACAGAATTTGATAAAGCAAAAAAAGAGTTGTACGTACGTTTAAGGCTATGTTTAACGCGGGATGAAGGGTGGTATGAGTGTGGGTCTGAGGGTCAGATTTTTAGAGGTTGAAGCTCATACGTGGATAAAGCAATGGGTATGAGCTGAGAATCTGAGCATGAGTCTTGGAATTTCAAGACGCTTCTTCAGACGCAGGAATAGTAGATTTGTAATATTTTATTAATATAAGTTGTAGATTTTATTAATATAGTCCATCTTGTTTCAGACGCTCTAAAATAAGACGGATTAAATGTCACTATTTTTTAAAAGAATGTAACCATTTAGTGACAAAATATTATATGAAGCTAACATTTTATCGTAAAATGACAACATTTTGTCCGTCTTATTTCAGACGGGAGAATTTGCGCTTTTTATATATATAGTAGATTATTTGCGTTCATGCATGTATGGCATTTGGTGGGCAATGAAGTAAAATAAGTTGAGTTGAGTTGAGTTGAGTTGGGTAACAAAAATTGAGAAAAAGCCCATTTTATTGAGTTGAGTTGGGTAACAAAAGTTGAGTTGAGTTGGATAACAAAAATTGAGTTGAGTTGGGTAACAAAAGTAGTGCATTGAGTTGAGCTGGGTAACAAATGGTTTTTTTTTTATTAAAATTATATTGTACATCTTTATTAATATTAAATTGTAGATTTTATTATTATTATATATATATATATATATATATATATATATATATATATATATATATATATATATATTTATTGTAGATTGTGTGGAAAGTTGAGGTGGCAAAGTCTGAAATGAGTATGAGGATAAAGTGTATATTTTAAGTGAGTCGAGAGTGTAAGTGAAGTCAAGAATGAAAAGTTAGTGGAAAGGCTGAGTGGCGAGTCAAGTCAAGAAAGATGAGTAGCGTGGATAAACATAGTCTAAGTGGCTGTTGCATGCAATCACTGACTAATTCATTAATTATACTTGTGCGTGTCCATGCTAAGCAAAAGTAAGATTGTTGTACTACTTATTTGTTTGTCGTATGCAGGGAATATCATGGTCTTGTGTATTTTGTCAATCGTGTTTATATCGAAAGTCTTGGCACTTGTTTACTATTAAGTTGGTTTTTTATGAAAAAAAAAGTGTGGGCTCCCCGTCAGCTAATATCACGCCATTTAAGTTACCCTATTCATCCTCGGTAAAGTATGTTGTATACTTAGAAGGTCCATTCGATCGATTAGGCCTTACACATATTTTCCACCTCATGACGTCGTGTTTTGGCAACTCGTCTGGTCCATATGACTGGAGGAGCACAAAAGCGAGAAATGCCCTCGTGGTATTTTAATGTCATGAGTACCCAATTTTCTACCAGTAAACCTAACCATAGATCCCGTAGAACCTTTGATTAGGATTGTTTGTTGTTTATTTGTTTGCAATCTTATTATCTGTCAGTTAATCGTGTCGTAAAATTAATTTCGGTTTTAGTACTTGCGTCAAAGACTTTTAATTATTGTGAGCACTTGAATGTACGTATTAGCTTGTTCGTCATCCGTTAATCTTTGGAATAAGCATTTGCATTGTGGTTGCTCTGTACATATTAGTTTGTTTTCATTCAGCAAATTTTGTTAATTTCGTCCTGCAGAGTAGGTTTCGTAACTCGTAGGTAGTGTGCACAGGCAACACTTATGTAAAAATTTCACACCATTTTATACAATGCAGACTTACAGTACTATACCTCATAAGCCTAATGTTAAATTTGGATAGTTCTACACCTATACATATGATCATTGTTTGCATTTTAGACCCCATATCGTCATTTCAGTACGTTCACGGGTAGGATATATACTTGCACATAGGCATACAGACATCCATTTAGTGATCCGTTTAGCAGATTTCATATTTGTATTTAAAACGTTTTCAATTACCCAGTTTGATTTATAAAAAAAAAATCATTTCCTAACCTTATAAAAAATAGGGGTCTTTTGTTATTTTTTTTTTTCTTTTCTTCTCTTTATTATTTCTTCTTTTTAAAAAAAAAAAATAACTCATTTGTAATCCAATGTAGAAATTCGTACAATTCTTTTTCGTACTGACAAAAAAATCAAGTCTTTCCATCAATTCCTATACAACTCTCCCATATTTCTTTCGTAAAATCATGTGAAAAGAAAACATAGACCATTAAGGGTTGTCAAAAGAGCATGCTACACCCTGTTATGAGGAGTGTCGTAAAATTCATCCACCCGTGTCTATGAGTTAATGTATAAGTGACTTACATCAATTATGGAAGAACATTCAATTCGGTAATGACGAGCGTATTAGGAAAGTAGTAATATAAAGAATGACAATTCCAACTTTGTTTGCCTAACGGAGCACTGTTCACTTAAAGTATAGTGTCGAAAGTCTTTAATACGTGAAAGTGGACCAATAACCCAATGGATATTAATAGGACCATCCTAGTTCTTTTTGAGTTAAATAAATAAATAAGAGAGCATATGTTATTTTTATTAGTCACTTGTTCTACTTTTTACCCTTAACTAGTAGAATAGACTTGAAATACTTTAGGGCGTATCTCTTTAGTGTAGATCAATCGACCTCTTAGAATCAGCCTGAACGAGGGCGTGCATATGACCACCTTTTCCATCTCCTGTGGTGTGATAATTCCTTGATCGCCGTGTCTCTAGGTGACCTCTAGGTTTGGAGATTCCATCTTCTACCCGATTCGTCAATTTCCATATTTCCAAATGACTACTAAAAGAGCACAAACTCATACGATCGACCATTTTAGCAAATATTGTCATTCATTCCCATTGGTGCTAGAAAATTAGCTCAAAAATATTCAAACCAGATTCCTAGTACACCCGTGTTCAAACATAACAAATAAGACATGGGAGCGCGCACTCCGTGCTGTTTATAGGTGACCACTAGTCCCTTAGAATGAACTTAAGACGTGAGTCCAACTATCAATACAAGCTCAAAAATACTCACATCAAAGACTCTCGTAAGTCAACCAAAATTCCAGTCAAAGTTGCACTCAACTCTAGTGACAAAAAGTCTCAAAAGCAAAGATCAAAATGATCGCAAATAGATTCAAATCCAGTTTCAAGACTCTCAAATATTCAAAGAGAAAAATTATGATCTCAAAGAGATACAAATCCAGTGTCAAAAGACTTAAAAGTTCACAAGACAAAAAAATTTCAGTCAAAGTTGCAATCAAATCCAATATCAAAAGTCTCTAAAATTCACAAGGCAAAAAAAAAAAAATTCCGGTCAAAAGTTGCAATTCAAATTCCAGAGAATTTATTTCTCCTTTCTCAGATGAGTTAATACACAGTTACATTGTCTCCATTCCTCTTGGAACGATCCTTTCATTCACTTAGGTGAGTGAGAGAGGCACACAGGTCTCCAGTGTCTTCTAACACCATAGAACCTTCTACTCCACTCCATTTATCACTCTCGTTCAGCATCTAAGAATTCGGAGGATGTACACTAAGTTTATACGGTCACATAAGTATTTTGTTTCTATGGTATTAGTTTTGCGTAATTGGTAGAGCTTGATACTTTAAAAAGGGCAGAACTCATCAAAAATATAACTCAAGTTCACAGGTCAAATAAAAATGATAAATATTCTCCACATCAGAGAATTTGTTTAGAGTTACTTCTAGAGTAATAGTGTCCAGTCTTTCTACTTGGATCACATTTGGGTCGACCGTCTTTTTCAAAATATTTTCAAAAAAAATAAAAATAAAATGTTTTTCAATACTCATTTCGAATGTTTTCAAGAACAACATTTTGCATTCATTAGTGCATCATATCTAGTCGTCCAGGACATGCATTTGCATTTTAGTTGTCATATATTTGTCACTAACTATTCCGGATCTCCAATAATTACTTTGTCATTCATCTTCCAGATTCATCCAAAGTAGGGGCTTTCTCATAAAGTCTCATCTTCTCGTAAAATAAAATTTTGCCAGTTTCAAAATCAATCACAAATTTCCTAGCCCTTTTCGTGCAATAAAATTTTGCGATTTTCAACTCTTTTTTTCAAAATAAAATTTTGAAATTCATCTTGGTAGGCAGGCCCTGACATGCATTTTAAGTTCTTTAAATAAAATTTTCTGAACTTACCTTTTTGCGAAATAAAATTTTGCATTTTTCAAATCCTTTGGTCGGCAGGCCCTGACATGCATCCGAGTTCTTAAAATAAAATTTTCTGAACTTGCCCTTTTTTCAAACTTATCGGTCGGCGGGCTCTAACACGCATCTAAGTTTGTAAAATAAAATTTTACGATCTTATCCATCCTTTTCAAAATAAAATTTTGAATCCTTTGGTCGGCAGGCCCTGACATGCATTTGAGTTCTTAAAATAAAATTTTCTGAACTTACCTCTTTGCGAAATAAAATTTTGCAAATCCTAGTTTGTAAAATCAAATTTTACAATCTAATCTCTTTTCAAAATAAAATTTTGAATCCTCGGTCGGCGGGTCCTAACACGCTTGCGAGCTTGTGAAATTAAATTTTGCAGGTTCAATCTTAAGTGAAACAAAGTTTTACTTAACCAGATTCCAAACCAGCGGAACAAAGTTTCGCTCTACCAGATCCAGACCAGCTAAACAAAGTTTAGCTATACCAGATTCCAGATTAGCTAAACAAAGTTTGGCTACTCCAAATTCCGACAAAAGAAAACAAAGTTTTGTTTTTCCAGATTCCGGCACTGAAAACAAAGTTTTGCCATGCCGATTTCGAAATGGTGAAACAAAGTTTTACCAAATCTATTCCGATTGACAAAACAAAGTTTTGTCATGCCGCCTCATCAAATTAACAAAGTTTGGCTATACTCGATTCCAGCATCAAATAAACAAAGTTTCACTATGCGATTCTGCATCAACGAAATAAAGTTTCGTTGCACTGATTCCAACCGTTCCATTAGTAAAACAAAGTTTTGCTAAGCGATTCCAGATCGCAATTACTCCGACAGTAATATAAGAGGCCCAGATACGTTTCTTATCCTTTATCCTGTCTCCGAGGACTACTTTGACCTTCGTCTTACTCGGACTCACAAAGTGGGGCTTCTTCAGAGACACCTCAAAATGTCTACCTAGCCTTAAGGGTACCCGATGATGAGGCTCAAATTTAATGACTAAATGAAAATTGACGATGTTAAAATTAAAGCGCTTTTACGCTTATTTCCTAAAAATCGCTAAAATGGCATAATACTACCTTCTAGTGCCTCTATTCCCATTCCACCCGGACAACTTATTTTATTAATCCTGTCGTAAGCAAAAATCAGATTTCGCTATAATATTATAAGTTTACAACCAATTCAGTTGTGTAAGCAAGCCCAAATATGAATAAGTCTAAGTTTCGTTATTAGAACACTAGTGAAATTCATGTTCAGCCAACATGTAATAACTAATGAAGATAAGGAAATTAAGTGCTAGATGAAAGTGTGAAACAAACGGATAAGAGATATGGATCGAGTATGCACAACAAGAGAGATAGACAAATGAAGTAAAGGAGCTTTGGGAGAATCTAGGATTATGGCAGAGGAAGACTTTGATAACAATTCAAATACGAAGAAGCACGGTCATATACGATCATTAGTATCCGCATTCGGACAAATGACGTACCCAACCAACTATATATACCAAACTCCATCATACAATTTGAGAGGACAAAAAAACATACGGAGGACAGAGTAAGACAGCCAAGATCAAACCAATCCCATATTCTATACTTTTATACATCGTCTTAAATATTCTATCCCAGTTTCAAGATCAAACCATTCAAATAAATTAGTCGAAATTCGTTAATAGTCAAACATCCAGATAGGCCTGAGGGTACCGACATCAAATAAGTTTTTCTTTACTCTTTCTTTTTTCTTAATTCTTTTTATTTTGTCTTTTATTTATTTTGTCTATTTTATTGTATTTACTAACCAAGTTAATTTGTCCTTGTCTCAGATTTATATCATCTTATGTATAAAATTGTATAATTAACCTTTTTTTATTGTTAGTCTCGTCAAATATATAATATTATAAATAAATAGTAGAGGCCGTCAGTTTGATGGGCGGTCCGGGTGCCTAACACCTTCCCTGGCCGTACCTTTACCCCCGAATCCGCAATCTTTGGTTCAGACCGGAGTGACGGATCAGTCCCCATACCAGGGATCAAAAGGGGCCTTTTCCGTTAACTTATTTTTGTATGTTTTTTTATAAAACCTACTGGCGACTCCATACTATTTACTTTCTATCCTAAATTTCCATTAACTTAACTTCCGTCCTCATTAGGGTAGTCTACTGTTCATAGTAGGTCTGTTCATTCAATTCTTCCGATCCAGGAACGAAATTAACCAGATTAATGTAATTTAGAAGCATGCATTCAAATAATCTGGTGTACAGTTATATTGCTATGGGACAGATTCTCACAAGTAAACCATCTAGTCTATTCGCTACATCGTCACAATCCTACCATGGATTCCCTAGTCCTAACATATAAGAAATTAGCTACTCATACTACTAATGGTGTCAACAATAATAATAATAATGAGCATACTAATAAAAAGCATGATGGAATAAAGATGATTAAGCATAAACTAAATTAGGGCAGAAATATTAAAGAGAGAAAGCAAGAATTTAAAGCAAACAAACAAAAAGATTAAGACTAAGAGAGAAAAGTGATTACAATCTAAAGCAATTCGGCGTAAAGATCAATCCAATAGCAAAGCAAGAGATTAAAGGGAAGAGAAAAAGTGATTAACAGAGACGAATGTGTGAGAAAAGAGAGTTTTTGACCTAATCCCGACTTCCTTTATATAGGGAAGTCAATATTCACATAAAATAAACCGAACACGGGTTAAAAATCCCGAGTATATAAGCTAATCACTCGATCGAGTAACTTTATATCACTCGATCGAACAAATCCAAGCTAAAACCTCTCGATCGAGTACTTTAGGTACTCGATCAAACACTTATTAAATAGGCACTATTCGCTCGAGTAGAAAAAGGAGTCAATCGAACACAATTGTACTCGATCGAGTACTCTCCAGCGCACAATTTCTGCTTCGCGCACTGAACTTTAAACGGCTGCCATTTCTTCGTTACTTAGGCAAACAAGGCGTTTCCGGTGGCGTTGGAAAGCTAAGAGGACATGCTTTCATATCCAGTTTGAATAACCTAAAAATGAGTTGTATAACTCGAGATATGGCTCTTCAAATTTGGCACTAGCAATTTGAAGTTCTTCCTTTGCTTCCCTAGCTATCTTACTTCTTTGCACATCATAATTAGTAGTTTACAAGCTCCGACTCAACTCATCTCCTAAATGCATGCATAGGGACATGTTTTAGGCTTGATTACGCTCCTTTCCGGATCATACCTGCAAATAATACAAGACAAACCAAAGTAGACTATTTGGGGAACATTTGTAGCAAAACATCACACAAAATGCATAGAAATGCGTGCAAATGAAGTACAAAATACCTATATAAAATGCACGTATCAAATCTCCCCAAACCAAACCTTTACTTGTCCCCAAGAAAACAAAATGAAAACTAATGGAACGGAAATGAAAACTCATAGCTAGCTATAACTTGTCTACTTATACCAATTTAATGCAGTCAAAAATTAACAGTCACAGCTATAACAGTCAACACGCAAACGAGTTGTATGATGTCCATAAATAAATCTGACCTATCGATCTTACAAGACCGACAAAATCGGACTCTCACGAGTCACTCTTCTCTCATGAAGCAAAGGGTGAATATGTATGTAAGAGATAAAGAGAATACAGTCACTCACCTAAACTGCGACCTACATAGTAAGCATGCAACAAAAATGATAGACGATTAAAGTACTATACATTCCAACCAACAATGTCCGTCACAGCCGAGGGCTTACAAAAAGTATAGGAAAGTGAGGTTCAGGTGAAAAAAGGCAAAATAAATTATGGGAATGTGAAGGTAAAGCGTCAAGCTAGCTCCTAAACAAGACCATATAAGACCGTCCGAATCTCAACTGACTGAAAAATAAAAACAAGTGCCCTTCATGGCACATAACTCACTAACCAAATATACTATCTCCTCAAAAATATAGGAATAAAACGGAGGAGTGCGACCGTCACAAGATAAAAATAAGCACAGTCGGTCTCTATTATTCAACCAAACTCAAAATTTTTCAAACTTTTTTTCTTCTGATTTCACGTGGGATTTTCACACATTTTTTTTAAATTTTTTTCCAACTCTTTTTTCTGATTTTTTCTCACGTGTCCTTTTCTTTCTTTTTTTCTTTTTTTCCTTTTCACGTTTTTTTTCTTCCTTTCTTTTTTTTCTTTTCTTCATCCCTTCTCATTTTCCTACCAACTCCAGACAATAAAAATGAGCCAAACTCGCAACATGGATCAAAATACCACAACAGTCACACTAAACTAGCTTGACAAGGCAGGCTAGAGAGAGAGAGAGAGAGAGAGAGAGAGAGAGAGAGAGAGAGAGAAAGAGTCTTATAAGTCCCTTATATCATATAAGGCCCTAAGTCTTTATAAGAACCCTTGGATGAAGGGATTCAATGGATGAGATAAGGAGAGAGGGAGCCGTTTTTAGAGCAAAATAAAAGGAAATGCTGATTGTATGAGAGAGGGTAGACAGTGCACTGTTTGTGTACCTCTTGCAGTACAAATCCCGCGGACAAAAGGAATAAACAAAGACTAATAATTCATTTTGCATGCTTCCCACTTCTTTCACCATTGAAAACCTCTCAACAAGCAAAACCCATAAAAATCAACATTTAAAAGCATCCAAAATTCTGTAAAATCCATTATAAATCATCAAAAAATAAGAGAAATTTCATTCCCACTGTATAACTACTTCATATTTCCGGATAAATTTCATTCGCTTTGTTGAAGATAAATAATTTGTCATTGTTCATCAGAGAAAGACGATCAAAATGACGGTCAGTGTTTGTGAAATGGATCATATGCAGATTGAAGTCGCCGTCGATGGTGAGTTATTTGCTTTCTTATTTGTGTCTTGGTTATTGTTGTAGCTTGATGTTCATGAATAAAATGCTATATGTAATTTTAGCTTGATGGTGTTATTATTTCATTTTTATCGGTTCATTATTCTTCATGGTGTTGTTATTTCATGGTGTTCATTAAATTTGGTATAATTTTTTTTTATGGTGTTCATCAGATTTGTTCTTTCATTTTGGTAACTTGTTGTTCATGGCAAAAGTGATGGGAATTTAAAAGTTTGATAAAGGACGAATTATAACTTCAGTGGGTTTAAGTAAAACTCTTACCCATATAGGTATAACTCTTACCCATATTAGTTTCAGGTTAAACATTATATTCTTGGATCATAAAATTTTATATTCATCATGTTATAACTCCAGTGATTTTTATATAACTCTTTGACAATTTCCTACAGCTTCAGGTAACAAAGTACATAACTCCTGTAATTCTAAACCTATATTTGCATAAAAAATATTACTAAACAACCAATTTTGATATAGTTATTCATGTTATAGCTGAAGTTATACATTCATTAATTGAAGTTATAGGATGTAGAGGGTTATACATTATATGCCTAGAGTTATACATTATATGCCTAGAGTTATACATTATATGCGTAGAGTTATACATTATATGATTAGAGTTGTACATTACATTCTTGGAGTTATGCATTATATGTATATAATTATACATTCTCTGCTTAGAGTTGTACATTATATGCCTAGAGTTATACATTCGCTGCTTAGAGTTGTACATTATATGCCTAGAGTTATACATTCTCTGTTTAGAGTTATACATTATATGCCTAGAGTTATACATTTTATGCCTAGAGTTATACAGTTTGTGTCTAGAGTTATACATTATATGTTTAGAGTTTTTCATTATATGCTAAGAATTATACAGTATATGCCTAGAGTTATCCATTCTATGCTTAGAGTTATACAGTCTGTGTCTAGAGTTATACATTATATGTTTAGAGTTTTTCATTATATGCTAAGAGTTATACAGTATATGCCTAGAGTTATACATTCTATGCGTAGAGTTATACAGTCTGTGTCTGAAGTTAAACATTATATGTTTAGAGTTGTACAGTATATGCCTAGAGTTATACAGTCTGTGTCTAGAGTTATACATTATATGTTTAGAGTTATACAGTATATGCCTAGAGTTATACAATCTGTGTCTAGAGTTATACATTATATGTTTAGAGTTATACAGTATTTGCCTAGAGTTATACAGACTGTGTCTAGAGTTATACAGTATATGCCTAGAGTTATACATTCTATGCTTGGAGTTACAGAGTAAATGCTAAGGGGTTATACATTCTATGCTTGGAGTTATACATTTTATACTTGGGGTTATACATTCTATGCTTGGAATTTTATATTTCTTAATCATCTCATGGATCTTTGATTCTACTTAGATGGTCGAAAGGAAGCGGAAACTGAGTATTGTAAGCATTTGGCAGCGGAGTTTACACCTTGTGTAGGACAACAATTTTTTGAAATCGACGAGGCAGTGACAAAGATATGCCCCAAAGATTAAAGGGAAAATTTTATCGCACGACAATTAGGCCTGCCCTACTTTACGGCTCCGAGTGTTGGGCCGTGAAACATTGTCACATTCAAAAGATGAGTGTGGCGGAGATGCGCATGTTGAGGTGGATGTGCGGACATACAAGGAAAGATCGGTTAAGGAATGAGGTGATTAGGGAAAAGGTAAAAGTGGCGCCAATAGAGGACAAGATGATGGAAAACCGACTAAGATGGTTTGGCCATGTGAGAAGGAGACCTATGGACGCACCAGTTAGGAGGCTGGAGACTTGGAGAACAGAAAAGGTCCCTAGAGGCAGAGAAAGACCAAGACAGACATGGTTGAGAGTGATAGAGCACGATATGAGAGTTCTGGGGCTTGAGGAGAGTATGGTGACGGAGAGGGCACAATGGAGGGAAAGGATACATGTGGATTTTTAGTATTTGATGTTTTTTGACAGATTTAGTGTTTTTTTATTTATTTAATTTAAAGAAATTAATTTATTTATTTTTCTCTCCTTTATTACACACTTTTTCAACAACCACTTTCTTATAGATTTTACCTGGTTCATTCCGGATCCTTAACTCTATTTCGGTTTTTAAAAATCGTTTTAACCTTTTCTCTCGATTTAAATTTTAAGTTTTTATAAAAGCAAGACGGAATTCGATTTTAAAACCCCTAAGCTCACCTTGACTTTCCATTACATTTTCGTTCTCCCTTTTGTTTTTTATCTTCCCTTTTTTATTCGCATTTTGAGGCGTGCGTTCACCCATAGACGGTTCGAAAGGATGATTCATTCAGCCGACCCCAAATCATTTTGGGATTAAGGCTCTGATGTTGTTTGTTTGTTTGTTTGTTTGACGAGGCAGTGACATTCTATAAAATTTATGCACTGGCATCCGGGTTTGATGTTCGGAAGTATACGATGAAAAATTGGCGCGACGGTGAAATCAAGTCAAAGTTGCTGGTTTGCAACAGAGAGGGATTCACATATGTCCCAAAAGGCGAGGCAGTAATTAAAAAAAATGAGGCCGGGATTAGGGAAGAAGAAATGCAATGGGGATTAACAACTGCGAAACAGAGGAAATATGCAGTCAAGAGGGTAGGGTGTAAAGCACATGTCAGGCTATTTATGAAGAATGGAGTATTAGTAATTTACCGATTCCACATGGGGCATAATAACGAGCTTGTATCTAGTGAGTGTTGGAGCTTGTGTTCTCCACAAATTAGTGTGATAACATTTGTAAATCTCTTACAGGTTCACAAGGGTATACTTCGTATTTTAATCAGTTGATTAACGATTACCTAATAACGGTTGGCTTGCTAGAAAGTTTGACGTTATTATCATACAGATGGCGGTGATCAACTGGTCCCTAAAGGTCACACCTATAGGATGTGTTTGAGAGATGTGGTTATAGAAATATAATCACATTGATGCCTTATATGACTAAACAGTTAGTCAATGTGTTGATAAGACAATTATTTAATGAAGATTAAATAATATTAGTTGAGACGAATTAACTGTCAATTCGTAAATTGAATATAATAAGTTATATTTAATTAATGTATATAATGTTAAGCTTGAACGAATTAATATGTTTTTTCGTAATTAAATGTAATCGGTTATACATTTAATCAGCAAGATGAATGTGTTATAGTGGTAATAGTAAGGGTACTCAAACCAAGAGGTTATGGGTTCGATCCTCACTAGATGACAATTTAACACATTTTATACATTTTTGGAATAACCGAAAATAAGGATTTTAATCCTTATTATTTCGGTATTATATGGGCCGAATTGGGAAAAATAAGATCTTGATTTTTACCTTCTCTTTTCGGTTTTATAAGAGAAAGGTGAGATCAATTTTTAACCTAATTTTTCCTAAGCCATTCTTGCCTCCTCTCATCAAAAGAAAAACACAAACCCTAAATATTTTACAGAAAATTGGGGATCGATTCTAGCAAAATCAAAAGGGCATATCTCATATCGTCTTGGGTGCAACTGATAGTAGAATATCATTGCGATATTGTTCATAGGCCGATTTAGCTAGGACCGAAGGTTATTTCTAATTCTCTACCTTTTGTTTATGTAATTCATTTTATGACTAGTAATCGTCTTATAAATTCGTTATAATCCTTTAAGTTAAAGGGATGCATACAGATAAATCCCGCAAGTGGTATCAGAGCCAAGACCACGAATTTTATTTGATGATTTTTCATAAAACGTTTTTAAACAAAAGTTTGTTGAGGAAAATAAATTCCCACGGCTGAAAGTGTTACACCTGTGAGTTCTATGTTTTCAATTAGAAGAAACAAAGGTTTTTGTAAGTCATGCATGAAAATTATAATGGCAATTGAAAATTGTGAACAAAATGAAACGATACATGTTCAATTTGACGTTTTTTAAGTTCACGTGTGCGGTTGTTTTCGTCTTTTGCTCTTCTGACTTACTGCGATCTCTGCCTATTGCTACAACTATCCTTCTGATTCGATATGATTTTGTTTCATTTTTTGTAGCCGAGACATAAAGAAAAAAGTTTCTGGTTTTTTGTTTCGTTTTTCCTTTGATTTACAGAAAAAAAAGGAAGGGCTGTTAATTTTTTCCAGCCGTGAGCTGAAATAAAAAAAAAATTTCTTTTTTTTTTCTATTTTGCCGAGACCCAAAGAGAAAAAAAAAATTTTTTTTGTTTTGTTTTAATGGCCAATTTTGATTATACATTAAAATTACAACATATGATTAATTGTTGTGAAACAGTTCACAATTTTATAGATACCTAATTATTTTAAAGTAGTTTAAAATATTGATGGATTAAATTCATATTACAAGTTTAATATGAATTAAGATTAAAATTAATGTGATTAATTGAGGAATTGTCACTTAATTTGATCAATTAAATGAGTGGTTTGGATAAAATTAATCTACATAATTAAAGAATTATGTCTTGCATGTTTAACTTTTTTTTAGTTGATGCTTTCCTTTTGTTGAATGAATCGTTGAATGAATTTATTTACGTTTTTTTTTGCAATCGGTTGTAATTTGTAATACTTAGTGTGGCCTTAGTCAAATTATGTTTTCGTAATGAAGGAAACATAATTTTTATGTAATTATGAGATCTCGAATCTCCTTTATTTTTCCTTTAGTTTTAGGTTTTGGAATTAGAATGTAATAAATAGGTTTATTATGTAATTTTATTTATTGTAATTTCAAAGAAGACTAAAGATGGAGCTTGGAGCTCACTCCCGCTACATGGATCAAGATGGAACATCAAGACAAGCTTCTCGGGTCCAAGGATGGATTCCAAACTTGTATTTATGTTCATTTTGATAGGATAGGCCACACTAGGACTTTATTATTGTTTTTACGTTTTTTTCATTCCTATTGCTTTTCATTCACATGATAGTTTATGCATCATTTTCCGCCTAAAACCAAACCACCTACTACTAAAATGCATGAAAATTGACACATATAGGTTGTATGTTAGTTTTTTATAGACATACGAATGTCACATGTTTATTAAGCCATCACCTTAGTTTATTCATTCACGCATGCTAGATATTAGTTCACTTAAAATGAATTAAAATAAAGTTGATGGGATCTTCCTCTAAAACGGAAATTGAAATTAGTCTTTATAAGGACAAACATCTATGAATCCCTTCTTCGTCGGTAGGCATAATATGACCCCTTCTACGTTGGGTAAGTAGTTTGTGTTGACTTAGTTTATATCAACATTATAGTCCGAAGAGTTTCTCGTGATTATAATGGACTAAAGATAGAATTTACAGAAATTTATCGACCAAGAATTCTAAAGGTAGAATTAGCCAAGAGGTGGGCTTATCAATTTACAGAAATTGAGTCTTGGGATCATTTATATAATTCTTGAGGAAGGTCAATTGTATAAATGCATGAGTCTTCGCGTTATAACAGTATTGCATTAGACTTAAAAATCAAATCGATGCATAGGCTTATTTTTATTCTTCTTCTCGTAGTGTAGAACACGTTTATTTTGATAATACTGTTGCAACAAATGGCTGGAAATAACGAAATCCCAATGCCGAGTGTCACACTTGGACGCGAGTCCTGGCTTAAAATTTTTATGGACCAAATGAATAAGTTCACACGTCTGAAAAATGACGGGTCCAACTTTGCGGACTGGGAGACAGCACTACGGAATGCTGCCATTGCTGACGGTAAGCTCAAGTACTTAACTGAGCCAATACCGCCAAACCCAGGCCCAAATGCAAGAATCAATGATATTGATGCTTATAGTGACTTCGCTATGGAAGCGGGTGCGATAAAGAACGTACTTATCTTTGCAATGGAAACCAATTTGCAGAGACGCTTCATTGCCCAGGGTGCAAACAAGATTTTCACCACGCTCACTAACGAATTCTCAAAAGCACCGAGGATCGTTACATATGAACATACCTGTCGCGTCTTTGATGCGAAACTCCAAAAGGGCCAACCGGTTAGCCCACACATTCTTCATATGATTGAGAATGTCGAGAAGTTGGAGTCTCTTAATTGCAAAATCAGTGAGAGCATTGTCATTGACCGAATGCTTCATTCTCTTCATGATGGTTTTGCCCTTTTCAGGGCAAACTACTACATGAATGACTTGAAAAAGAGTCCTCATGAGCTACACTCCCTTCTCGTACAGACCGAGAAGGATATGAAATTGAGTGGGAGCATGAAGCAGGATGTTCTCACGATTTCCAATAAAAGTAAGGGTAAGGGCAAGGCGAATGACGACCTAGCTGTAGGTAAGCCAAAGTTTAAAAGGCCAGGAAACGGTAAAAGTGGGCCTAGTGATACTAGTGGCTCACAGGGCAAGGGCGGTGACATTGAGTGCCACCATTGTCACAAGACTGGACATTGGAGGAGGAACTGTCCTGTCTACCGTGAGGACATCAAAGCAGGCCGCGTCGTTCTTGTTGGTATGTCATCTTACATTCATATGATTGAGATTAACCATGCAAGTTTCGGAACTTGGGTACTTGATACTGGTTGTGGTTCTCATCTGTGTAATCATTTGCAGGGCCTAAAGAACATCATACCTCTCGAAAAAGGTGATGTGGACCTGCGAGTCGGGAATGGAGCACGAGTTGTTGCTGTCTCGAAGGGAACATATGTAATCCAACTCCCTAGTGGTTTTGAGTTATTTTTAAATAACTGTCACTATGTACCCAGTTTGTCTAAGAACATTATTTCTGTTTCCGTACTTGCTAAAGACGGTTTTGCTTTTTCAATAAAGGATAATAGCTGTATTTTCTCTTTCAATGAAATGATTTGTGGCAAAGCAGTTTTCATGAATGGAATTTACATCTTAGATCAAACCACGGAAGTATTACACATGAATAATAAGAAGTTAAAGGTTGGTGACAAAGATCAAACCTATCTATGGCATTGTCGAATGGGACACATAAATGAGAAACGCGTAAAGAAACTCGTCAATAATGGGACTATTTCCGCATTCGAATTTTCTACATATGGCACGTGTGAATCATGTCTCATTGGCAAAATGACTCGAATTTCCTTCAAAGGTGTTGGAATGCGCGCTAGTGACCTATTAGGACTCATACATACTGATGTTTGTGGACCTATGTCAATTACCACTAGAGATGGCTATAGATATTTTATCACTTTCACGAACGATTTGAGTAGATACGTATATGTCTACTTAATGAAGCATAAAAGTGAGTCCTTTGAGAAATTCAAGGAATACCAGAACAGGGTTCAGAACCAACTGGGTAGAAAGGTTAAAGCACTCCGTTCAGATCGGGGTGGCGAATATCTTTCAAATGAGTTTGATCAACACCTGAAAGACTGTGGAATCGTTTTGCAGTTAACTCCACCTGGAACACCTCAATTAAATGGTGTGTCCGAACGGAGAAATCGAACCTTACTTGATATGGTTTGATCCATGATGAGTCACACGGTTGTGCATGATTCATTATGGGGTTTTGCTTTTTTGTCAGCTGCTCTTATACTTAACCGAAGTCCGACTAAAGCTGTCTACATGACTCCATATGAAATGTGGAAGGGAACGGTCCCTAACTTGTCCTTTATTCGGGTTTGGGGCTGCGAGGCTTATGTCAAGTGGAGACACGAGGATAAGCTCGGCCCGCGATCGGTCAAGATATACTTTATAGGTTATCCAAAAGGAACATTTGGTCATTACTTCTATTCGCCTACCGAACATCGAGTTTTTGTTGCGGCTAGTGCGACGTTCTTAGAGAAGGAATTTCTCGAGAACAAGACGAGTAATAGAACCTTCGAGCTGTCAGAGATTCCAGAACCAACAACCGAGGAACGGATGGAGGAAGTTGTTCCTCCAACTGATGATACGGTTAATATTCCTGAGGAACCTAGGAGGTCGGGTAGAGTCTCTCATCCCCCGGACAGACACATTGGTATGGTCGAGGAGAATGACGTTTTACTCCTAGAGAGTAATGAACCCGCTACCTATAAAGGTGTTATGGCATATTCCGACTCAAAGCTACTGCTCGAAGCCATGCAATCCGAGATGGACTCCATGTATGAGAATGACGTGTGGGATCTAGTTGATTTACCTAATAAGGTAAAACCTCTACAGTGCAAATGGCTTTACAAAATAAAGCGTTCTGTAGACGCGCAACCAGATACCTATAAGGCACGACTAGTGGCAAAAGGTTTCACTCAAGTGCACGGATTGCATTATGATGAGATTTTTGCACCTGTAGTCATGCTACGTTCCATTCGGATAATCTTAGCGATTGCCGCTTTTCATGATTATGAAATTTGGCAAATGGATGTGAAAACCGCCTTCTTAAACGGTTATTTGGAGGAAGAGTTGTACATGGTGCAACCCGAAGGTTTCATAGATCCTGAACATCCTAAGAAAGTATGCAAGCTTAAGCGTTCCATTTATGGACTTAAGCAAGCTTCTCGGAGTTGGAATCATCGTTTCGACCAGGTGATAAAAGAGTATGGTTTCACTCGATCGGTCGAGGAACCGTGCTTATATATCAAGTCGAGTGGGAGCAAGATTGTTTTCTTAATATTGTATGTCGATGACATACTCTTGATTGGGAATGACATTCCTCTCTTATCTTCGGTTAAAGGATGGTTGAAGAACCATTTCCAGATGAAAGATCTGGGTGAGGCACAACGCATTTTGGGAATCCGTATCTACCGAGATAGATCACGACGGACGTTATCACTTAGTCAGGAGTCTTATTTGGATAAGATTCTTGAGAGGTTCAGCATGACCAACTCCAAGAAGGGGAACCTTCCAATGACGTCTGGGATGCAGTTGAGCAAGTCTCAGTCACCCACGACGCCTGAAGGGATTGAGCACATGAGTCGTGTTCCTTATGCATCTGCAATAGGATCAATCATGTATGCCATGATATGCACACGTCCAGACGTGGCATATGCATTAAGTATGACGAGTCGGTACCAAAAGAATCCAGGTGAAACACACTGGATAGCTGTTAAAACATCCTCAAGTACCTAAAGAGGACTAAGGATAGGGTATTGACTTATGGAGGAGATACTAAGCTATGCGCAATCGGTTACGCAGATGCTAGCTTCCAAACGGATCGAGATGATTAGAAATCTCTTTCTAGATTCGTTCTTACTCTTAATGGTACTGCGGTCAGCTGGAATAGTTTCAAACAGGAAGTTGTAGCAGATTCTACTACTGAGCCATAGAAATATGATAAGCAAGGAGGGCACATTTTCTCCATGAGAATTAAATGTGTACCTGAGTTATAATAGTTGATTATGAATTCGATACGTTATCTTTTTCATATACTATTTATAACTTCATCGGTTTTATAATATTTTGTTTTTCATGTGGATTGTACTGACAACATTGAACGCCACAAAGTGAACTGAATTACATTATATTTGTTTTGGTCCGTAATCGCCTACATGAGCTAATAACTCTGGCTATTATATTGTGCAGTCGATTGATGGTGGGTTCAACGAGCCATAAGTCAAACGGTTGACTGATCGATCACAGATGCGAGATTATAATGATACCTCGTAGGACAAATTTTTGTGACAATGTAATGGAGTCCTAAATGTTTAAAACATTCGGTGCCAGGTCGTGGATAGGACATCCATTGTGTTCCTAGAGTCGATTCTTTTGACTATCGACTGTCTCTTGAGATTAAGGCAGTTTTTGGGTGACTTTGATTTCTTTCTCACGGTCTGCCGTAACTGGAGGCTAAGTAGATTTTTTCTGGGTCATTTCATACTGTGCTTACATCTGCAGGATTCGAGTTGAGGAAAATATCCAACCCTTATCAGGTATAGTTATTTCTCAGGGCCACTCGAGGAGTTGTAACTGAAATGCATGGCCATGCTCGAATGATTATTCGTTTATCAGTTAAGTTACTCTCTAGTCGGGGAAACCACTCTTGATACAGATCGCTTGTAAAATACGACCTTTGTGAATACGGATTTGCAAATTGTTTTACATTGAGTGGGAGAAATTTTAGGATATGAGAATGGGTTATCGCACATACACTTGTGAGGACAAGTGGGAGTTTGTTGGAGCTTGTGTCCTCCACAAATTAGTGTGATAACATTTGTAAATCTCTTACAGGTTCACAAGGGTATAATTCGTATTTTAATCAGTTGATTAACGATTACCTAATAACGGTTGGCTTGCTAGAAAGTTTGACGTTATTATCATACAGATGGCGGTGATCAACTGGTCCCTAAAGGTCACACCTATAGGATGTGTTTGAGAGATGTGGTTATAGAAATATAATCACATTGATGTCTTATATGACTAAACAGTTAGTCAATGTGTTGATGAGACAATTATTTAATGAAGAATAAATAATATTAGTTGAGAGGAATTAACTGTCAATTCGTAACTTGAATATAATAAGTTATATTTAATTAATGTGTATAATGTTAAGCTTGAACGAATTAATATGTTAATTCGTAATTAAATGTAATCGGTTATACATTTAATCAGCAAGATGAATGTGTCATAGTGGTAATAGTAAGGGTACTCAAACCAAGAGGTTATGGGTTCGATCCTCACTAGATGACAATTTAACACATTTTATACATTTTTGGAACAATCGAAAATAAGGATTTTAATCCTTATTGTTTCGGTATTATATGGGCCGAATTGGGAAAAATAAGATCTTGATTTTTACCTTCTCTTTTCGATTTTATAAGAGAAAGGTGAGATCAATTTTTAATCTAATTTTTCCTAAGCCATTCTTGCCTCCTCTCATCAAAAGAAAAACACAAACCCTAAATATTTTATAGAAAATTGGGGATCGATTCTAGCAAAATCAAAAGGGCATATCTCATATCGTCTTGGGTGCAACTGATAGGAGAATATCATTGCGATATTGTTCATAGGCCGAATTAGCTAGGACCGAAGGTTATTTCTAATTCTCTACCTTTTGTTTATGTAATTCATTTTATGACTAGTAATCGTCTTATAAATTCGTTATAATCCTTTAAGTTAAAGGGATGCATACAGATAAATCCCACAGTGAGGATCGTCTGTTTCAAAAGATGTCGCGGAACATCTGACAGGGAAGTCGTATACCTATCAAAAATAACCAACTGGCTCTAACTAATATAGCTAGGGAAGTCGGGTCGATCTCCACATGGATATGGGAAAATGTCAGCTTTGTCTAAGTTCGTCACGGTAACCAATTGGGGGGTTGTGTTTGTTTGTTTTAAACTAAAAAACCTAAGAAAGAGAGGAAAAGCAAGAGAATAAAGATTAAGCAAAAATAGAGAAAGCAGCTAAGACAGACGGTTCACCATGATCATTTAGTTAAGTAATCTAAGTCTCAGGTCAGTGCAAGTATTATCTGAGGAGCAGTGAATATCTCCTTCCGGTCTTAACTCGCCCTAAAGCACAAATAGCTTAGCTTCCGCCCTCACTACAATGCCCTAATGTTCGCTACGAGTCTTGCCCTTTCCAACCTTCCGGTCTAGGTCAAGGTTTACTACGATAAAATGACTAATTGCGTCGACTCAATTAGACAGAAACAATTAACTGCAGCGATTAACAACAGAGACCACACAAGCACAAAACCTAAAATGGCAATTACTATCCCTTCATAATCATGGATCCCCTAGTCTTAGCAAGGGAAATTAGCTATGCATCACCATCGAATTAGCAACAATAACATATAGACGACAAGAATTAAACATGGTAATAATAAAATGAAACGAAAACAAATAGCAATAGCAAAATAAAGGAATAGAGGAAATAGAAACAATGAAATGAATTAAGAATAAGATCAAGAATTAAAAGGGAATAATAATACCGAACCCAAATTCCGAATCCGAGTAGAAAGGAGTAGAAGGAGAGTAAAAATGAAGAAGCAGTAGTAGTAGATAAAAGTCTCAGTGAATGAAAGATAAATAAGTGAGGAAGAGTTACGCAGTCTACTGTATTTAGTAGCATACGAAAATGTCCCCCTTAAACCTAATCCATAGCTTAGTTACAAAAGGCCATATGAAATTAGGCGGAAAAACTCTTATACGGGCAAAACCACTCGATCGAGTGGAAATAAACCACTCGATCGAGTAACTCAGCGACAAACCCATCGATCGAGTGGAAATAAACCACTCGATCGAGTAGCTCCTTGCATTGTCTTCTCGATTGTATACTGGGACTGATTGATCGAATAACCTTCAGTATATAAAGCATTCGATCGACTAGAAAAGTAGTCGATCGAGCTATTTTGGCACGTTAGACACTATGACACCTTCCGAAACCAGCTCACGCGTCTTCAAAGTGATAGATTCCAAGCTCCGGCTCCTTGTCCTCCATAAATGCATACAAATGGGACGAGTTTAGGCTTGATTTAGCTCCTCTTCGGTTTATTCCTGCAATTTACATAAAACGAAACAAAGTAGACTATTCGGGGGTATTTGTAGCTAGATGCCACGTAAATAGTACAGAAATGCGTGTAAAAATGAGGTAAAACCCTTATATAAAATACATGCATCAAATCTCCCCAAACCAAACCTTTGCTTGTCCCCAAGCAAACTATGAATGCAACTAAGAATAAACAGTGGAACGGGACCAACGCATCAGTTACAAATCATCCACCAAAACCAGTTTAATGCAACAACTAACAAAGTGGCAAATGATAAGTGCAAACGAATTAAATCATTGTTTCAAACTTACTGAACCGTCGACCTTGCAAGACTAAAAAATATCGGACTCTCACGGGTCGCTCATCACTCAAAATTAGGCACAAGGTGAGTATATATGTGAAAGATAGAAAGAAGTAAAGACACTCACCTAACTCGACCTATAAGAACATGCATGCATTTAACATGAATAAAGTCTCTACAACCATACATATGCATTCCAACCCTACTAATGACCAAAACACATGCCGAGGACTTACATTTGGGTAAGTGAGGTAATGGGTAAGAAGGGGCTAAGATGAATTTATTAGAAATATCGGTATATTTCATCAAAGGAAAAATTCGAATTATAACGAAATTATGAAATATGAAATTACGAGTCATAAACGAAAAGTATAAACAAAAGAATAGCGATTAGAATTAACCTCCGGTCCTAGCAATTTGGCCTAAGACCAAATATCGAGATCGATATTCTCCTAATCGTTGCACTCAAGATGCTCTGAGAAATGCCTTTTTCTTGTTATAAAGAAAACCCTAATTTCCTAATAATATTTTTAGGGTTTTGTGATGAGAGTATGGAGTAAAAATTAAGAGAGAAAATGATCCTCCCTCTCTCCTATTTAACCGTCCAAGGAGAAAAGAGGGGAATATTTTTTTTCTCCTCTTTATTTCGTGTAACAACCAAACAAATAAGGAGAAATCTTCTTATTTTAGGTTTTTATCATATTGTATAAAATGTGTATCATTATCAATTGTCATTTATGTCGTCACGTATTAATAAGTCCACACACAACAGTTTGTAGTCGATTTATTAATACCGGTCTGTCATCATTTATTACGACAATTTCGTACAATATATACATTAACTATAAATATCGCATATTTATAATTTGCTTATTAAATATAACCGTTTATGTTTAATTACGAATTAATATCTTAATTCGTTTAAGCTAACATTATATACATTAATTAAATATAACAGTTTATATTCAATTTACGAATTAACAATTAATTCGTCTCAGCTGATATTATTTAATTGTATTAAATAATCGACTCATCATCACATTGACTAACCTTTTAGTCAAATACATGGACTAACCTTTTAGTCATATAAGGCATTAATGTGATTATATTTTCATATAATCACATATCTCAAACACATCCTTTAGGTGTGACTTTTACGGACCAGTTGATCACCGCCATCAGTATGACAATAACGTCAAACTTCTAGCAAGCCAACCGTTATTAATAAACGTTAATCAACTGATAAAATACTAAGTATACCCTGTGAACCTATAAGAGATTTATACACGTTATCACACTAACTGTGGAGGACACTAGCTCCAACAATCTCCCACTTGTCCTCACAAGTGTATGTGCGATAACCGATTCTCATATCCTTAATTTCTCCCACTCAATGTAAAACAATTTGCAAAATCCGTATTCACAAAGGCCGTATTTTACAAGTGATCAATATCAATAGTGGTTTTCCCGACTAGAGAGTAACTTAATTGATAAACGAATTATCATTCGAGCATGGCCATGCATTTCAGTTACAACTCCTCGAGTGGCCCTGAGAAATGACTAAACCTGATAAAGGATGGATATTTTCTTCAACTCGAATCCTGCAGATACAAGCACAGTATGAAATGACCCAGTAAAAATCTGCTTAGCCTCCTGTTACGGTCGACCATGAGAAAAAAAAAAACCAAAGTCACCCAAAACTGCCTTAATCTCAAGAGACAGTCGATAGTCAAAAGAATCGGCTCTAGGAACACAATGGACGTCCAATCCACGACCTGGCACCGAATGTTTTTAAACATTTAGGACTCGTCACAATGTCCTAAGAGGTATCGTTATAACTCGCATCTGTGATCGATCAGCCAACAGTTTGACTTATGGCTCGTTGAACCCACCATCAATCAACTTCACAATATAATAGCCAGAGTTATCAGTTCATGTAGGCGATTACGGACCAAAACAAATATAATGTAATTCAGTTCACCTTGCGGCGTTCAATGTTGTCGTACAATCCACATGAAAAACAAAATATGAAATAATACGATGAAGTTATAAATAGCATATGAAAAAGAAAATGTATCGAATCCATAAGCAACTACTACAACTCAGGAACACGTTTAATTCCCATGGAAATAACGTGCCCTTCATGCTTATCATATTTCAATGGTTTAGTGAGAGGATCCGCGATGTTGTCATCCGAAGCAATCTTGTCAATCACTATCTCCTCTTGCTCCACGTAATCACGGATCAGGTGAGCCTTCCGATGTACATGTCTAGACTAGTTGCTAGACTTAGACTCCTTGGCCTAGAAGATGGCACCTCTATTGTCACAATAGATGGTGATTGGGTCATTCGAACTGGGAACTATGGTTAGTCCTTGTAAGAATTGACGCATCCATATAGCTTCCTTTCACGCTTCCAAGCGGCATAGTACTCGGATTCAGTAGTAGAATCTGCTACAACTTCCTGTTTGGAACTTTTCCAGCTGACCGCAGCACCATTAAGAGTAAAGACAAATCCAGACTGAGATTTCGAATCATCTCGATCCGTTTGGAAGCTAGCATCTGCGTAACCGATTGCACATAGCTTAATATCTCCTCCATAAGTCAATGCCCAATCCTTAGTTCTTCGTAGGTACTTAAGGATGTTTTTAACAGCCATCCAGTGTGTTTCACATGGATTGTTTTGGTACCGACTCGTCATACTCAATGCATATGCCACGTCTGGACGTGTGCATATCATGGCATACATGATTGATCCTATGGCTGATGCATAAGGAACGCGACTCATGCGTTCAACCCCTTCCGGTGTCTTGGGTGACTGAGACTTGCTCAAATGCATCCCAGAAGTCATTTTAAGGTTCCCCTTCTTGGAGTTGGTCATGCTGAAACTTTCAAGAATCTTATCTAAATAAGACTCCTGACTCAGTGATAACATCCGTCGTGATCTATCTCGATAGATACGGATTCCCAATATGCGTTGTGCCTCACCCAGATCTTTCATCTGGAAATGGTTCTTCAACCATCCTTTTACCGAAGATAAGAGAGGAATGTCATTCCCAATCAAGAGTATGTCATCGGCATACAATATCAAGAAAACAATCTTGCTCCCACTCGACTTGACATATAAGCTTGGTTCCTCGACCGATCGAGTGAAACCATACTCTTTTATCACCTGGTCGAAACGATGATTCCAACTCCGAGAAGCTTGCTTAAGTCCATAAATGGAACGTTTAAGCTTGCATATTTTCTTAGGATTTTTAGGATCTATGAAACCTTCGGGTTGTACCATGTACAATTCCTCCTCCAAATAACCGTTTAAGAAGGCGGTTTTCACATCCATCTGCCAAATTTCATAGTCATGAAAAGCGGCAATCGCTAAGATTATCCTAATGGAACGCAGCATAACTACGGGTGCAAAAATTTCATCATAATGCAATCCGTGCACTTGAGTGAAACCTTTTGCCACTAGTCATGCCTTATAGGTATCTGGTTGCCCTTCTATATTATGCTTTATTTTGTAAAGCCATTTGCACTGAAGAGGTCATACCTTGTTAGGTAAATCAACAAGATCCCTGTTGAACCATATAATATATATGTTTATGTTTTGATGATGTCAAGGTGTTTTACATTCTATATACTTGTTGCGTGTAATCGTTTGTTGAGTATTTTAGAACTAACCTATTACGAGCAACAAAGAAGATTGTGACAACTGCGTGAGAAGTTCAAGCCTTCGTTCAAGATCAAACAATTCAAGATTTATTCAAGAACTATGTGAAGACAAAGTTCGTCTAAAGATTAATCAAGCATGGATGATGACGTAGCTTATACTCGAAGATCTTCTTGAAGATTAGAATAGTATAGGTGATTATCTCGTAATGGTAATCAAGAATGAGTTTCTTGAATTAGTAAAGTTATAGCTTTGCAGCTATAACATTACTAGTAAAAGAGCTCAATGTTATAGCTCTTCTAGTATAACATTGAAATGCTGAGTTTTTATACACGACTTATAATTGTTTCGAAAATTATTTTATAATTGTTTAAAGTTTGTTTTAAATGTTTTAATGAAAGTATTTATATATTAAAGCCCGGTTTAGTGAGGAGTTCGGTTTTATAGTAAACGTTAATTGGTAGTCATGATGGATCAACTTATGAGTTGGACTTTGCTACTAATTAGGGTTTCTATATAGCCTCTCTTAAAACCTAAATTCTAATTATATGTTAAGACTAGGGTTTGCACGATTCACGAGGCTTATGGGCCGTGATATCTCCTGTTGCCTAGGGGATATTAGGTAAAGATTTTATTCCATAATAATATCTTTACATATCTTATATATCTTACTTAATATATTTATTTATGGTTAAAGATATTCTTGTTTTAGGAAATCTTATCATAATCTTAGAATTTATAGTAAAGATAATATTTGGAAAGATTATATTCTATCTCTTTGAATATTCTTTATTATCTTTTGAGGGCTTTCAGGGAAGAGATAATACGAAGATATGATTTGTTTCTATATCTTATTATTTCGGCTATTAGGATTTGACAAAACCGTGTAGCCTACTCTTTCTTCTCCTATAAATACTTTCCTATTTACAACATCTAAATTTGAGACCTTAAGCATAAAAATTGATTTTAATTTTACAAAGCAAACCGTGTGTTTTAAGCAGAAAAACCGATTTGCTATTTTGAAAGTTCGTGTGTCATAAAACTCGCATATTCGTTCTTCATTTATCGTTATAAGATAATAGTGCTTAGTTAATTTCTTAACTCGTTCATTAACGTGAACCGTTGTTAGAATCATTAGTGCTTTCTTTTTAGCGTAAGTTAGTTACTCGAGTATGTAACGGTACTCATTGAGTTACAGCTAGAGTTAGTTGTACGAGTTGGGTTAGTAAATTTGTAATCCGTAGAAAGGTACTAAATTTATTAATCGAGAATAGTGGACGTAGGTTTCGACTTGTGAAACTGAACCACTTCAAAAACCGTGTGTCTCTTCGTTCTTTCGTTCGTTTTGCTTATTACGTTTATCTTCATTAGTTGATTAGTTAAAGTTTAATCAATAAACTTTAAATAATCAATTACATATACATTATCGAAAAAGCTTTCAAAAAGTTTTAAATCCTCAATTCACCCCCCCTCTTGAGTATTTTGGATCAATAGACTCTTCAATTGGTATCAGAGCCTCGTGCTCTTGATTGCCTAACCGCAAAGAGGCTGATCTATCTTGTTTTTCATTTATCTTATTGTTTTATTTTCCGCTGCCTATCACGTGATAAATGGATTCCAAATATCTCAAGTGTCCCGTCTTTGATGGGAAGAATTACGGATTGTGGAAAAACATGATGACTCACTATGTAAAAGGACACGATTGGGAGTGCTGGAGGATTATTCAAAACGGACCACACAAAATTCTTGTGGCATCCGAGGAAGGCACTACCTATGAAAAGAAAGAAGAGGACTATGTCAAGGCCGACTACAAGAAGGCCGAAAAGAACTCCAAAGCAATAAATCTTCTGCAAAACGGAATGACTTCTACCGAGTTTGATCGGTTCTCTTCATGTTCCACGGCCAAGGAGATATGGGATGGGCTTGAATTAGCTTATGAAGGTACTTCCATTGTTAGGAAGACCCGAATTGATTTGCTTATGCAAAAATAAGAGCTATTCATCATGGAGCCTAATGAGTCCTTAGATAGTATGTCCGCAAGGTTTTCAAGTATAATAAATGAATTAAAAAACCTAGGTAGGAAATTCTGTACCGAGGACATTGCTAGAAAGGTTCTTAGAAGCCTTACTAAGAAGTGGCGTGCTAAGGTCACTGGAATGGAGGTATCGCGAGATCTTGAAACCCTATCTTATCAAGAACTCATTGGTGCTCTCATGGCCCATGAAATTACTCTTAACAAAGATGACGCTCAACCAAGTCGCAATAAGAGTATGGCATTAAAGAGCGAAGAAGTTGACTCTGAACTAAAGGATGAAACTGTCTTGTTTGCACGACGCTTTAAAAATAAGATATTTCGAAATAAACAAACAAAATCATCCTATAACAACAATAACAACAAGTCATTCAACAAAAAGGTTAATGACTCAAAGTCGTCTTTCGCAAATAGAGGTTGCTTCAAGTGTGAAGAATCTGGTCATATAATCAAGGATTGTCCAACATGGGAGAAGATAAAGGACAAGACGAAACGTGAGAAGACAAAGAGAGAATTCAAACAAGTTATGATGGCTTCGTGTTGGGGACACCTTGACTCGGAAGATGACGAGGAATCTGAAGACGACGAAGTAGCAAACCTTTGTCTCAAAGAGTGTTAGTCTTGACCTAATCTCCGACAAAGGATGACGATGAGAGCACAAATTCTCATTCAAACTATTGCTTTCTTGGAGAATCAGACGAAGACGACAATGAAGAGGTAAGTTATCTTGAGCTTAAAAAACGTGTTAGGAAATTGTCTAAAAGTGCTTTAATTGAATTCTTTGAACAATCTCTTGATAAGTGTCACGAACAGGATTTGGAATTGAAAGATCTAAAGGAACAGATTCTCGAAATCACGGAAGAGAATCATATTCTCAAGACTAAAGCTAAGAAGTTGAAATCTAAAGTTATAGCTGAGAAAGCTACAACATTAGATTCTACTATGGCTGAAAAGAAGGAATTAGAGTCCAAAGCTATAGCTAATGAAGCTATAACTTCCGACCTAAAGCTTAACATCAAGCACCTTCAAGCCAAAGTTATAGCTAATGAAGCTATAACCTTAGAACTTAGAAAAGTCAAGGAACTTCTGGAAACTAAGGTCACATCTAATGAAGAAGTGATCTTAGACCATAAGAAAGAGATAGATTCTCTTTTAAAACAATTGAAGGAATCTAAGACTGATATTATCAATGTTAAGAAACAACACACTGATGTTGTGTTTATTCTTAACAAACGATTCCAAGACTTTCGTGATAACTTTAAAAAGGACAATGATGTAGATCACACGAAATGTCAAGAGGAAATTAAAACCCTAAAAGACCTTCTTCTACATGCTAGAAAGGTCCATGGCAAGTGGGAAGGTAGCACAAAAGTCCTAAATTTCCTAACCGAACAATCTGATAATAATATGAAGATGGGGTTAGGACATGAGTGC
The DNA here is from genome assembly GCF_048544455.1 of Silene latifolia. Lineage (NCBI taxonomy): Eukaryota > Viridiplantae > Streptophyta > Magnoliopsida > Caryophyllales > Caryophyllaceae > Silene > Silene latifolia. Next base: position 410,845,310 of record NC_133538.1, read on the forward strand.
TACAGCCGTAGAGATCACTCTAAATGCAAATCAACACCTTCGGATTTTGATCTCAGAAAAAGGAAGTATGCTGATCTTACTGAATACTTGATTTGCAATTACTGTGGTCATACGGGTCACATCCAAATCAATTGTGTCAAAAAGGCTCATGATTTACGAAAAAAATGCCGACCATGCCAAAACTGCTGACACAGTTGGCGAGGATAAGGAAACCCCCACTAACGAACCTAACGAAGCAAGGAATAATAAATTTCGTTGGTTCTATGACATGGCCTTTGACTACGCTAAGAAACCTAGCACCTCACAAAACCCTTGTCGATCTCAACCTAGTAAAACTACTTACAAGGGAAATAGTCGTGAAAGACCTAGAGAAATTCCTAGACCTAGAGAAAACCCTAACCCTAGAACTCCTCCCAAACCAAACAAATCTAAGGTTAGAAAAAGGGTCATTAGACGTGTTTGGGTTCGAAAGGATTTAGTATTTAGAGTAACTAATCATAAGGGACCCAACTTAGCTTGGATACCTAAAAACTGTATCTAATCCTTTATGCAGGAAGAAGTAAAAGAAAACAATCAATGGTATCTTGACAGTGGATGCTCAAGACACATGACCGGAGATAAGAATCTATTTCTTTCACTTAAGCCCTTCAATGGAGGAAAAGTAACGTTCGGAGACAATAAAAAGGGAAAAGTTATTGGCGTTGGCAGAATCAGAATCTCTAAGTCTCACGCAATCAGTGACGTTTACCTCGTGGATGGTCTAAAACATAATTTGCTAAGCATATCTCAACTATGCGACAAAGGTAACAAAGTAGCTTTTCATACTGATAGTTGTCGCATTATTATTGAAGGAACTAACAATGTTATTCTTGAAGGCCACAGAAAAAGGAATGTTTATATGGTAGATTTAAATGCTGTGCCTACTAACTCTTTTTCGTGCATGAAAGTTACACTTGATGATCCTTGTCTTTGGCATAAACATTTTGGTCACATTAGCTCACTAACCTTGAATAAACTCAAGAAGTGGGACTTGGTTGAAGGGTTACCTAAGATCAAGTTCGACCAAGAAAAGATGTGTGATACATGTGCAAGGTGTAAACAAGTAAGATCATCTTTTAAACCAAAAAGAGTAGTAAGCACAAATCAAGCCTTGGAATTAGTACACATGGATTTATGTGGACCAATGAAGGTAAGGAGTAGAGGAGGATCCAGGTACGTCTTCGTTCTTGTAGATGACTACTCAAGGTATGTATGGCCTATCTTTCTTCATTCAAAAGATGAAACTTTTGCTGAATTTGATTGTCTTATGAAACGTGTTCAAAATAAATATAAGACTAATCTTGTATCTATTCGTACGGATCATGGCACCGAATTTGACAACCAAACTTTTATAGAATATTGTAGAGTTAATGGTGTAGGGCATAACTTTTCTGCACCAAGAACTCCTCAACAAAACGGTGTCGTTGAACGTATGAATAGAACTTTAGAAGATATGGCATATACAATGCTCTTGTGTAGTGGTTTAGCTCGTAACTTTTGGGCTGAAGCCATTAGTACTTCTTGCTACATCCATAATCATGCTATGATCCGACCTATCCTTAAAAAACCCCCTACGAACTCCTTAGAGGTCGAAAACCTAATATCTCCCATCTTCGCTGTTTTGGGAGTAAATGTTCTGTACACAATAACGGTAAAAACCGTTTAAGTAAATTCGACCCTAGGAGTGATGAGGCGATTTTTATAGGATATTCAGATCATAGCAAGGCTTACAAGGTCTTCAATAAGAGAACTCTTTGTATTGAAGAAAGTATCCACGTTATTTTTGATGAAGATAACGTGTTTGATAAGCCATTACATGATGAGGAAGAAGACTTGGATGAACCCGACTTTCGTCTCTCAAGAGACGATCCCCCGGATTTGGAATTAGAGGATAATGAGATTGAGGGAATAAACGATGAACTTGATCGTTCCTCAAAAGATAAAAAGGAGAAAAACAAAGTTATAGTTGATGATACTATAACATTGACTCAAGATAAGAACTCCCAAACCAATGTTATAGATGATGTTACTGTAACATTGAATCCAAATCAAGGTGTAGAGTCCGAAGTTATAATCGGCTCAAATACAACACCTGGATTAGATTCAGGGGGAACTTCCTATAATTCCGAACCAAATGAAGTCGGAACAAGCTCAAATAACGATGAAGAACCAAGCACTTCAACGAAGTGGAAATACAAGAACTCACACCCCATGGATAATATTCTAGGGAATATTAAGAAGGGTGTTCAAACAAGACGTTCCTTAAACAACTTCTGCTCTTTTTACTCCTTTCTATCCATGATCGAACCAAAGAATATCAATGAAGCTCTCACTGAATCAGATTGGATTATAGCTATGCAAGAAGAGCTTAAACAGTTAGAAAGAAACAAGGTTTGGCATTTAGTTCCTAGACCTAAAGATCGTTCAGTCATTGGAACTAGGTGGGTCTTTAGGAACAAATCAGATGATGTCAGAGTCATCGTTAGGAACAAAGCAAGATTGGTGGTCCAAGGGTATAATCAACAAGAAGGAATAGATTATGACGAGACCTTCGCACCTGTTGCTCGTCTTGAAGCTATTAGAATTCTGATAGCATTCACCGCACACAAGGGAATGAAGCTCTTCCAGATGGACGTCAAGACAGCATTCTTGAATGGTTATTTACAAGAGGAAGTCTTCTTTGAACAACCCCCTGGTTTTAAGAATATCAAATTTGAGGATCACATGTTCAAATTGGATAAAGCCCTATATGGATTAAAACAAGCACCTAGGGCTTGGTACGATCGATTATCTAAGTTTCTACTTGACAGTGGATTCAGTAGAGGATATGTCGACAAAACCCTTTTTCTAAAAACTGAGGGTTCTGACCTTTTGGTTGTTCAAATCTACGTCGATGACATTATCTTTGGATCGACTAACCGAAGCCTGTGCAAATATTTTTTTGAGTTGATGACTTCCGAGTTCGAAATGAGTATGATGGGAAAATTGAAATTCTTCCTAGGTCTGCAAATACAACAAACAGATGAAGGCATTAAGATCCATCAACAGAAATATATCAAAGAATTGATTCGGAAATTTGGAATGGAAAATTCACACGCTATGCCTACTCCAATGGTCGAGAACAAGAAATTGACATTGGATGAAAACGGTAAATCAGTTGATGAAACTACTTACCGTGGGATGATTGGGTCACTATTATATTTGACCGCAAGTAGACCCGATATTATGTTTAGCGTATGCGTTTGTGCGAGATATCAATAGTCTCCCAAAGAATCGCATATGACGGCCGTAAAAAGAATTTTACGTTACTTGATTGGAACGGCCAACTTATACCTATGGTATCCAATGGAGTGCAATTTTAATCTAGTCGGTTATTCCGATGCCAACTACGCAGGATGTTCTCTAGACAGAAAAAGCACGTCGGGTGTCGCCACGTTTGTCGGACCGTGTATCATCACGTGGGGTTCGAAGAAACAAAATTCGGTTGCTCTCTCAATCTGCTTTGCCGAATATATTGCCGCAGGATCGGTATGTACTCAACTTTTATGGCTTAAGCAACAATTACGTGATTATGGTGTTGACGTAGGATGTATTCCTATTTTATGTGATAATACTAGTGCGATAATAATTTCTAAAAACCCCGCACAACATTCACGTACCAAACATATTGAAATTAGACACCATTTTATACGAGACCATGTTGAGAAGGGGAATATAAAACTTGAATTTTGTAGTACTGAAAAACAATGGGCAGACATTTTGACAAAATCATTAGCTAGATAACGATTTGAGACTTTACGGTTGGAAATTGGTTTAATCACTGGTACCTAAGCTTCTATATCTGTTCGATCTTTTTGTGACTGACTAGTTAAGTTAAGATTGTATGACTGTGTCCGTATATTGCGTTGCATGAATAATTTCGTTGTAGGAATATTTTTATCATAAGATTCTATTTGTTATTTAGAATTTAATTGTTATACAAACTAATTCCTTATTACAATAAATATAACACACCAATTCTTTTATTTCTCTAAAATCACAAAGAATCTTTCCTTTTTGCAAATTCTTGTACACGGCTCAAACAATAAATTTCCTATACAAACACAAATTCCTTATACTTATCCTTTGCCTATCAAATCTATCCCTTAAATTTCCTACACCTACCATAATTCATACTCCTAATTATACACTTACCATATTTACTCTCCACTTGTTAACCCTAGCCTACACCTATATCTACCCCCTTGCGTGTTAACCGTCCACCCAACCCCACTTGCATACTTTTCTTTCTCTCATATTTTTACCATCATCACAATTCATCTTCTTTACTCAAACCATCACCATCACCTCCTTTTTCAACAATCACCATCATCATGAATCCATCTCATGCAAAAAATACCCGATCCTCAACTCGTCACCACCAAAATCGCCCCATTCATAACCAAACCTCACCTCTACCACCACATGATCCTCATTCCATTAATTTTCCTTCACCACAACCAAACCAAAATTCGCCCCTGTTTCCTAGTCGGGATAAGTCGGTGTCCGAAGGCAAAAGACGCCGTCTTTTCAAAGGAAAAAATAAGGTGGTTGTAGATAATAGTGAAGTTGTGGAGGAACCCAAGGTAATAGTTCGGAATGGTGTTGCTCGTACCTTGCTTAGGGATGCTTCAAAAGCCGCGACCAAGGAAGGGTTAAATCGTGTTCGGCTTACTCATGATGAAAGCATCCTAGTTAATCGAGTTTTGAGGTATTCCATTCATGGTGGTAGGTACTATCCGAAATATTGGTTCGTTAGTGTTCCCGCTCTTGCTTTCTTTGTTAATTTTCTTGATTTTCAAGGGTGGAGTCACATTAGTCAGTTTTTGGGTCATGTTTACCCAGTTGAGGTGGTTCAATTCTTTGCTAGTGTCTCAATTAAGAAAGGAGTCTTGCATGCGGTTGTTAATGGCGTGGATGTGACGGTCTCTGTTTCGGATTTTTGCTCTGCTTTTTCGGTTCCCGATGAAGGAATTGAATTAAATCCGAGTCTTGAATGGTCTAATGTTGTGAGTGAAAAGGAATTGTTAGTGAAGAAGTATTTTGAGGAGATGACGGAGGGAGGTAATATCGTGGTTCGTCCTCTCTCGGCAAAAATCAAGTTCCTCTTGAACTTTTTGTGGAACACAGTGGTGCCGAGGAGAGGCGGCTGTGATAAGGTGTCGAGTTATGAAGCTATAATGGTTTATTCTTTGTTGGAAGGTCAGAAGGTAAATTTGGGTAGTGTTGTCTTGCACCGTATAATTCAGACGAGTCTTACGGTAACTAAGGAGAAGTTGAGCACCACAATCGATTTGCCATATGGTATGTGGATATCTCGATTGTTGGAAATAAAACGAGTGGTGGGGCATGACAGTTACGGTGTTAGTGCGCGGGACTGTATGTGTGACAAGTTGATCAAGCTAATGGGTCTTGTTGTTGATGGACCCGAGTTGCTTCTTGCTAAAGATGTTGAGAAAACCCCGGTGGATTCGGGTTTGGGAGCTATGGAGTCAAAGTTGGAGGGGTTTATGAGTGGTTTAATGGAGAAATTCGAGGAGCATTCGACTAATTTGGCTACGGTGTTGTCACGGGTTGGACCCTCTCGGTCCTTAGACTCGGGCTTAGATGCTACTCGGGTGTACTCTTGGATGGGGGAAGTGGACAAAAGGTTAGCGGGTTTTGAGAGGTAGTTGAAGGCAATTCGTCGGGAAGTGTTCCCACACGGTGATCATCTCAACTTCCTTACGAGTCAGGGTGGAGCTCTGGTGATGCACGGGAAAGCCATGGCGGGTGATCAAGCTCTCATGTTAGAGGCCACGAAAGCTCTTTCCTTGAAAGTGCTTAACTTTGAGAGGAGCATTGGTACTCTTTCGCAGCTGGTTCGGAGCTCGTTTGACCGTCTTGATGCCTTAGAGCATCGTACTAGGCCCGACTACGTGAACCCGTACCGTACCCGAAATATTTGATCTCCCTGCCTTACCATCATTAGCCCTTACCTTCATTAGCTTTCTTTTAATTTCTTTTAATGGTGTGTTAAACAAACTTCTTATTCGGCCTATTTTGGCATTGCGCTTGTGGTTATGGCCCAAGTGTTTCATTAGACATGTGTTCATTCGGCCCATTTTGGCTTTAAACATGTTTAATTCTTAGTTTGTATGCTAATTATCTTTTGGATGCTTATAGTTTTTGCGTGTTATTACTATTTCCTATGACGTTTTATCTCTTGTCTCGTCTTATATTATTCTAGTCATTTTTGATTTGTTCTTAGCTTTTCGATGATGTCAAGAAGGGGAAAAAACGTCTATAGTAAGCATCTACCTAAGCTTGCTCCTTGTCAATACCAATTGTCTCTTAAAGTCCTTAAAGTTTCGGTTTTTGAAAAATTGTATTGATCTTGCGTTAATCTTTATTATCAAGATAATGGTATTATATTGAGGGGGAACTTTTTACTTAGTCACAATTTTAGGAGACTTGCCATCGTCAAAAAAGGGGAATTTGTTGAACCATATAATTTATATGTTTATGTTTTGATGATGTCAAGGTGTTTTACATTCTATATACTTGTTGCGTGTAATCGTTTGTTGAGTATTTTAGAACTAACCTATTATGAGCAACAAAGAAGATTGTGACAATTGCGTGAGAAGTTCAAGCCTTCGTTCAAGATCAAACAATTCAAGATTCATTTAAGAACTATGTGAAGACGAAGTTCGTCTAAAGATTAATCAAGCATGGATGATGACGTAGCTTATACTCGAAGATCTTCTTGAAGATTAGAATAGTATAGGTGATTATCTCGTAATGGTAATCAAGAATGAGTTTCTTGAATTAGTAAAGTTATAGCTTTGCAGCTATAACATTACTAGTAAAAGAGCTCAATGTTATAGCTCTTCTACTATAACATTGAAATGTTGAGTTTTTATACACGACTTATAATTGTTTCGAAAATTATTTTATAATTATTTAAAGTTTGTTTTAAATGTTATAATGAAAGTATTTATATATTAAAGCCCGGTTTAGTGAGGAGTTCGGTTTTATAGTAAACGTTAATTGGTAGTCATGATGGATCAACTTATGAGTTGGACTTTGCTACTAATTAGGGTTTCTATATAGCCTCTCTTAAAACCTAAATTCTAATTATATGTTAAGACTAGGGTTTGCACGATTCACGAGGCTTATGGGCCGTGATATCTCGTGTTGCCTAGGGGATATTAGGTAAAGATTTTATTCCATAATAATATCTTTACATATCTTATATATCTTACTTAATATATTTATTTATGGTTAAAGATATTCTTGTTTTAGAAAATCTTATCATAATCTTAGAATTTATAGTAAAGATAATATTTGGAAAGATTATATTCTATCTCTTTGAATATTCTTTATTATCTTTTGAGGGCTTTTAGGGAAGAGATAATAAGAAGATATGATTTGTTTCTATATCTTATTATTTCGGCTATTAGGGTTTGACAAAACCGTGTAGCCTACTCTTTCTTCTCCTATAAATATTTTGCTATTTACAACATCTAAATTAGAGACCTTAAACATAAAAATTGATTTTAATTTTACAAAGCAAACCGTGTGTTTTAAGCAGAAAAACGGATTTGCTATTTTGAAAGGTCGTGTGTCATAAAACTCGCATATTCGTTCTTCATTTATCGTTATAAGATAATAGTGCTTAGTTGATTTCTTAACTCGTTCATTAACGTGAACCGTTGTTAGAATCATTAGTGCTTTCTTATTAGCGTAAGTTAGTCACTCGAGTATTTAACGGTACTCAATGAGTTATAGCTAGAGTTAGTTGTACGAGTTGGGTTAGTAAATTTGTAATCCGTAGAAAGGTACTAAATTTATTAATCGAGAATAGTGGACGTAGGTTTCGACTTGTGAAACTGAACCACTTCAAAAACCGTGTGTCTCTTCGTTCTTTCGTTCGTTTTGCTTATTACGTTTATCTTCATTAGTTGATTAGTTAAAGTTTAATCAATAAACTTTAAATAATCAATTACATATACATTATCGAAAAAGCTTTCAAAAAGTTTTAAATCCTCAATTCACCCCCCCCCCCCTTGAGTATTTTGGATCAATAGACTCTTCAATCCGATACGTCATTCTCATACATGGAGTCCATCTTGGATTGCATGGCTTCAAGCCATAGCCTAGAGTCGGAACAGGTTATGGCACGTTTATAGGTAGGGTTCATTACTCTCTAGGAGCAAAACGTCATTTTCCTCGACCATACCAATGTATCTGTCTGGAGGATTAGAGACTCTACCCGACCTCCTAGGTTCCTGAGGAATATTAACCGTATCATAAGTTGAAGGAACATCTTCCTCCATCTGTTCCTCGGTTGTTGGTTCTTGAATCTCCGACAGCTCGAAGGTTCTATTACTTGACTTGTTCTCGAGAAACTCTTTCTCTAAGAACTTTGCACTAGCCGCAACAAAAACTCGATGTTCGGTAGGAAAATAGAAGTAATGACCAAACATTCCTTTTGGATAACAAATAAAGTATGTCTTGACCGATCGCGGGCCGAGCTTATCCTCGTGTCTCCACTTGACATAAGCCTCGCAGCCCAAAACCCGAATAAAGGACAAGTTAGGGACCGTTCCCTTCCATATCTCATACAGAGTACTACCGTGTGACTCATCATGGATCGAACCATATCAAGTAGAGTTCGATTTCTCCGTTCGGACACACCATTTAATTGAGGTGTTCCAGGTGGAGTTAACTGTAAAACTATTCCACAGTCTTTAAGGTGTTGATCAAACTCATTTGAAAGATATTCGCCACCACGATCTGAACGGAGTGCTTTAACCTTTCTTCCCAGTTGGTTCTCAACCTTATTCTGGTATTCCTTGAATTTTTCAAAAGACCATTAACTGTTTGGGTAACGGGACGCCTCCGTTACAACAATTGGCACCAGAGCTAGAGTTCTGATTTGGGATCTGCTTCCGCTGTGATTGTCTTTTAGGCGTTATTTGGGTTTCTTGATTTTCAGGTGAAAAGATGTCGTTTACGAATGTTTTGAATGTTGAAAAGTTCACTGGGAGATATAGTTTTGGGCTGTGGCAGTTAAAGATGAGAGCTTTGCTTAGACAATGACAGCGCGTCCGGTCTCGTTATCTCAAAGGCAAATTCAGCAGGTAGTTCGTCTGATGCAGCAAAGACAGCAAAGACAGATGCAGATGTAGTCTTGGAAGAGAAGGCTCATTCTTTAATTCTGTTATGTTTATCTGATCACGTTATGGTTGAGGTTGCCGATGAGGAAACTGCTATAGGTTTGTGGTTGAAGTTGGAATCTTTGTATATGACAAAGACTCTAACCAACAAGTTGCTTCTTAAGCAGCGTTTGTTTGGTCTTCGTATGCAGGAAGGTACGTCTCTCAAGGACCATCTAGACCGTCTTAACTCTATTTTACTTGATTTACGTAATTTAGATGTTAAGGTAGATGATGAGGATGCTGCCTTGATTTTGTTAGTTTCTTTGCCAAATTCGTTTGAGACTTTTGTGGAGTCTTTTGTTGTTGGTAAAGATTCTTTGACCTTAGAGGAAGTGAGGTCAGCGCTTCACACTAGGGATTTGCGCCGAGTAGCGTCAGGTGGTGTTGTAGACAGTAGTCCTGTAGGGCTTGTTGTGAATTCGGAGGGTTCTAGTAAGAGTAAAGCCAAGTCTAAGGGTCCTCGTAAGAATGTCTGCAATTACTGCAAAGAATCAGGTCATTGGAAAAATCAGTGTCCTAAGTTGAAGGAAGTCTGTGTTTAACTTTGCACAAAAGGTTTCTAAATACGATTCCGAGGAAGATTATGCTCTCGTTGTTGATGTTGTTCCACGTTCTTCGGATAGTTGGATTTTGGATACGGGATGCGTTTATCATATGTGTCCTTTTAGGGAATGGTTTACTTCTTATGAAGCTTCACATGGGGTCAATGTTACCATGGGTGATGGGTCTATTTGTGAGGTGCTTGGAGTTGGGACTGTTCAGGTTAGGACATGTGATGGTGTTTTTATCTTCCTAGAAGGTGTTAGGCATGTTCCACGTTTGAAGAGAAATCTTGTATCACTTGGAATGTTAGTTGATCAGGGCTACAGTTTTCAAGGTGATGGTGGATCTTTGTGTGTTGGTAAGGGTTCTTCTGTTACTTGGAGAGGTGTTAAGGAAGGAACTGTTTACGTCCTTCAAGGCACTGTGCTGACTGTTGGAGCATCAGGTAATCATTCTTCTGTCTCTCTCGAGTCTAAGTTGGGGCATATGCAACTTGGATATGTGAATGATACTTTGAAGCACATCCAGTTTGGGTCACTTGGTGATATTCTGGATAATTCGGGTTTGGATAGCTTTAGTGAGAATGGTAGTGTTGACAGTAAGGTGGAGTCTATTCCGGTACAGGTCAAACTACAGGGTTCTCAAGACAAGCTATCTACTTTTTTCTCTGCGCCTCAATAAGGCGGTCTGCGCCCCAAGAGGTGGGGCGGTTTGGGGCTCCAGGTGGAGCTGTTTGTGGCTCTTGAAAGAGAGCCGTTTGGGACCTCATAAGGGGTCATTTGGAACTTCGACGGGAGTTTATTCTTTGGAGCTTTTGGGTTGGATTATCTTGTCTAATAATTTGTACCTTTGATGGAGGTAATTTGTGCTCGCTTAGAATATTGTTTTTGTTTTGGTTTCGACTTGAGTTTTGTTGCCTTGGTGTAGGCATTTTCGTGGTGGTCATGACACCTAGTATACTCAAGTGAGACATTTGTTTTGTTCATGGCGTTTGTGTTCTTTTTGGGACAGTTTGGTACGACGGTACATTTAGCCATGTAGTTTGGAGGAGATTTTTGTTTGGAGTCTAGTGTGTGTTGTTTTGGTACACCGTTCCATCATAGTGACATTTGGTATCTCATATATTTGTGTTGGCGTTTGGTAGCTTTTGCCCTCTTCGGAGTTTGCTACGTTTGGCCTTCCTATTGGTATGAAGATATGTTGGATACTTAGTACAATTGGTAGTTTTCAGCTTACTACATTGGGTACTTCGTATATTGGTCACATTTGTTGCACACTTGGTTCGTTTGTCCGTTTTGTGAGTTGTGTTCAAGTCAAAGTGGAGACTACCGGGACAGGTAGTGACTTGAAGATCGATTCCGTTGAAGCTGATTTCGGTTTGGTTCTCTTGTTTTGGTTCGTGTTTGGATAATTCAAGTCAAGGTGGAGATTTGTTAGGAATTTGTGCCTTGAATTTGTGTCGAAGACGGATTAAGCAAAGACAAGTAACAAAGAAGTTAGAAACAAAGACAAAGGGGATTACTTGAAGTGGAATGCGGGTCGTGAGTTTCCTACGCAGGTCGTTTATCTTCTTGTGTTTGGCTATATACATGGCCTTGGTTTAAGAAACACAATGGGTCCCACATTTAATAAGTCAAGTTGACTATATGTTAAGTCTCCGTGGCTTTGTTAATTAGTAGTTTCTACTTCCTACCGTATTATATTGAGATTAGGAAATAATTATTTCCTATTAGTTTATTCTTATTTAGTCTAGATATTTTATCTTGGGTGGAATAAATATATAAAGACCCAGGTATTATTCTAGGTTAATTAAGAGAGAGATTTGAGAGCACACAATAAAGAGGGTCGATTTGTGAGGTTCCTTCTGAAGAAGAAAACTCAGTTTGTTCTGGGCTCTATTATTGTTGTTCGTCTGTCTTTGAAGATCGGAGGAGTTTGTTCAGATCTTGATAGGCCTCAAGATTATTTGTCCTTCGTCTTATTAGGGTAGTCTCTTTTGTTCCTTTGAGACTACTATATTTGTTGGTAGAATAGGGTATACTTTTGGCTCATATTGAGCGTGTGTACCGGTCTCTTCTTTGTACTATTTTCTCCACTATAGTGAAATTTGATCTCCTCGCAGGGTGGACGTAGCCAGTTATTTTACTGGTGAACCACGTAAATCTTTGTGTCAACTTTATTTACATTCGTTATTTATTGTTCTTATCGCCTTATCAATTAACTGTTTGGGTAACGGGGCGCCTCCGTTACAACATAGACTTTTGGTGTGATGTGATTTTGTTGATTCTTTACACTATTTTGAATAAACTGGGAATAGTTTCTATTTATACAGTGGGTATGAAATTATGAATGCTATCTATGTGATTCTATCTGTACTTTTGCATTTGGATAAGCAGATTCTTTTGGAGTAAATTTTATCAATGTAACTTCTATAAGTTGTTCACTTCCCTTGTGCTAGAAACATAAGAGTGTGTATATATAGTCAATAACCTGTGTGTTCAAGTCTCCGTTTAAGTATATTGTAAGCTTAGAGGTATACTTTGGTACCATCGGAATAAATTTCCTTCTTATAAGCTAGATACACTTTATTGCCTTGCTAGATACACATACACTCGTTAAGTTGCTAGATACACTACTTTAAATTACCAGATACATACCTTTAAGGTACTAGATACTTCTTTAAGTTACTAGATACATTTCTTTAAGGAAAAATTCTTGTGTGCTCTGGGAGGACCACCCTCCTTGCACTTAAAAGGAATTCCACCAAATAAAATATAATAAAGGCTTAGGTGTAAGGAGTACGGTCTTTTCGGAGGACACAAGAATTTTTCTTCTTTTAAGTTGATATATACGCTCATTTAAGTTACTAGATACATTTATTTAAGTTGCTAGATACGCTCCCTTGATACACTTCTATAAGTTTCTAGATACGTTCATTTAAATTGCTAGATACATACACTTAGCTAGTTAGATACATTTCTTTAAGTTGTTAGATATATGCCTTTACTTTGATGGATACACTCATTTACCTTGTCAGATACACATCTCTGACAAGTTAGATACATTCCATTAGGTCTTAGATACACTCCTTCATTTTACTAGATATAGTCATATAGCATAGATTGAATGTGAGCTTCCTTAAAGTTAAGTTTTTTTATGTTTAAGTGAGTGAGTTCAGAAATTTTATGGTATAGCTCGACTTCTTTAAAACAAAACTCGAAAACTTTATTATATAGCTCGGGTTCTAGAGCATACAACTGGGTACAACTGGTTGTAGGATCTATTAACTATTGAATGTTAGGCGTCTATATTATTTTACTAATTAAATCTTTTCCCGTCGTAATTTTAGGATACCCGTCCCCCTCCGAGAGGGTTAATCCTATCTTTTTAGGGTTTAGTTTTTGGTCCGCACCCATTCTGATAATAAGGGAAACGAGACCACACATACAGATGTGCATTGTTGATTTTTTGAATAAATTGGTGAAATAGATATTTGCTTGTCTTGCTTTGAAATTAAATCATGGTTATTCATAATTTTGCTTTACAAAAAAGTTGACCCTCATCTTGTCATTCTTTGATTCATTTTCTGATTTAAGTGTGATTGATAACTAATCAATTTGTGCTTTCTAGTATGTTTATTTTCTATTCTCTATACGGTTCGATGTTTCTCTATTATGTTAACGATAATACTTTAGCTTCATGTAAATATATAAGAGCTTATACACTTATTGTTTAAATGTTGTTCACATAAAGATGGTCAAGTTACTCAGTTTTGAATATAAAGTGGTCAACTAGATTATTTGGAACCTGAGAAGTTGACCCGAATGATAAAAGAGTATTTTGCTGACTATGTGGTAAAATTGATGAGTGTTGATTACTTTACTTCTAAAGATCTTCTTGAAAAATTTAGCATCTAATGTAAGTTTTGGTATTGACTTCCAAATGTCAAACCACTTGTGTCACAGAACAGACATTCTTGCAGCATCATAGAGTAATAGAGGGGTACATGCTCCATGATGACATCGATTACATGTCTTGGCAACTCCGTAATTAAGTCTGAAGGAACATCAACGGCATATTGTTTCTTCAATCGGCGTCGTTTGATCATTCTATGCCAGAGACAATGGAGCAATCAAGATGACATACTAAAAGTAACCGCGAATCAGTAACATAATGTTAGACCTCAATTGATTGTCCTCAAATGATATCGCATTCTTAAAACGTTATACACCCTAAACTTGAAACATAGAATCTTTGAATCCGTTACACACATTTACCCCGATTTCAGACTTCTATTATTTTAGAGTTGGCCAGACATGCTTCCGTACTGGTATCAACTTCATTTTTGCTAAAATCATTAGAAGTTTACAAATTATTGTTGAACATGAGAACATCACTCTAGCACACATGCATTTCGTATGTAGTTGCAACCGAGTTAGAATAATTAACATGGAAGTTGGAAATTTTTTGTGTCTAAATGTAGGCTAAGATAGACGTGGCGGAGGCGAGGAAGAAAGGAGAAATAGGATCAAGGTTAAGGGAAGGAGAGATATTGCAAAATGCAGTAGCCATTGATGCCGAGACCAAGATCATATTAGTACAAAGGACTGGACAAGCAAAAAAGGAAGAGTCGAGGGTGAAGGCAGAGGTGCAAATATTTGAAAATTAAAGGATTGCTGAGGTGGCTAAGACTAATGCCTATAGTTATGGGGTGGCATCACCAGCGCCACCTAAACCTCTCGACTTGTTCGCCGGTGGAGTTAGTTTTTTGAATTTTTTGTTTTACTTTTGTAGATCTATAACTCAAATGTCGAATTTAAAGAGGAAATGAGTGATTGTTGACGGCGAAGATTTATGACATCGATCTAATTCCGTCAACCATTGAAGTTGAAGATTTATTGCCGCTGGCATTGTCTGATTGCCGGAGGTATCCGTGGGTTTAATTATTGCCGCCGGTGGATGTATGGTTTGTAATGTTGTTTGATTAGCTGGTTTGTGTTCAATGGTGGTTGCGACAGTGTTGAGCGCTGATGATTACCCGATATATCACCGGCGTAATCTGAGGTGGCTGGGGAAATCACCGACGCACTTCATGGTGGTCTGCAGTAGTAGTGGTGGTGGTGCTGAGCTTGTGGTAGGTGTCCGGTGGTGGTAGTGGTAGTTGGATGGTGGATATACAAAATATCAACCGAGATACATGTGGTATTATTACCGGATACACAAATCGGGATGTGTATCCAGTAGTAATATCATGTATATTTGAGGTAGTAGTATGTGTATCTTGCTAGTACTACCATGTGTATCCTCTACCATCTTGCTTGTCTGCACATTTATGATTTATTATGAAATCAGCTACCAATTTGATCCCTCTTTGATGAAGGGTGCTGATTAAGTTCTTCAATTCGGACTCACAACTCTACCTTGAGACGTCAAGATCATATAATCTACCAGGCAAATATCCTGAAATTCAAGGCATATTTGAGTTGATTAGTTTAAGAAGGCGTCTGAGTTTAATTCTGTATGTAAATAAATTGTATCATAGTCATTTTATTGTGAGTTTATCCGCATTCCTTAATGTTATTTTTGGGTATTATTATTTAATTTTAATTTACTGTAGAGCCATGCATGGCTTTCACTCACACTACATTTGACATGTATAGGAAAAATAAAATGTAGTGTGTACCATTGACCAAATCCATTGATAGATTATGCAATTTAGTATACTCATAATTGCCGTCCATAATCATTGATAGATTATGCAACATTAGCAAATTAGTCTATAATTTTAATATTTTATGCACAAGAAAATGCCATATAATTTGGACACAGTAATCATTGAATACATAACCGCAATAAAGGCCATATATAGAAAATCAATGCGGAAATGTGGAAGATAGGAAAAAACCTTGAGGAGAACCGGATGAGACGGGAGAGGAAGCCATATATGCGTAACTCCAGATTTCGCTAAATCATCAACCGAGCTTACAAGTGAATTGTATAGTCCTCCTTGCTTATTGTATGACTCCCAATTGAATCCCTATTCAATACAATGCATATTTATAATTATAATAACCAATTCGAGCAAATTAAGGTAAACAAATGAATTTTTAGACTAGTCGAAATTATCTCAATGATCTCAAATTTATTGTTAGATACACTCCTTTAAGTTGCTAGATACATAATTTTACTTAGCTAGATACACTCGTGATGGTAAAAGTCTTAACCTCGCAAGTGCACGTATCGTTGCACTAGTAAGGGTCGAACACAAGGAGCAAATGAGACTACTAATCGTTCCGTTCAATAGTTTAGTTAAGTCTAATAAAAACATGTTTTGGGTATTATCTAACAACTAAGCTAAAGAACATGTGGTAAATAAACTACGTAAATGCTAGAATCAAGAAACAAGCAATTGAATATGGTTTTAATGTATAGAAGAAAGGCCTAGGGCGTGACTTCAACCACCAACACTCGTAATTCACCATTCAATTCCGTTAAATAGTTGTCAAAGGGTAGATGTCGGGAGGAACGCCTCTAAGTCGCCTATTGTCTCCCTCCCGGGTTCACAATAGGACACTGGTACTATTAATTCAACTCCCTCCCGGGATCATGAATCAAAATCCCAACTCTAGGGTCAAGGCTCACCGAAATTGGCCTATTACCGCTCCCCTCTCCCAAAGACTCAAGTCATTAATTAGGCCCGCGATAGTCCCCGGTCATCCCACTCCCTCTCCCAAGGGTCGACTTCAAACCGACAACTAAAAGCACCTTTCTCAAGTTCCCCCTCCCGGGTTCAACTCAAGTAGGCAACTACTCTACATGAAGCGCATCAACTCCAAACCTAGCCAACTCCCATTGACGGTCAAGGGTCTAAAGTCAACTACAATCTCCATGGAGCAATAACAAGAGTCAATTCCCTTAGTTAACCCAACAAATCCCCTTTTAACAATTAGTTTAGTGAAATCAAATAGGTGAACAACTCATGTTGGGGTCTAATCACACCCTAGTGAAAAGACTAGCTACTCACTATTCATGGTAATTAAGACAAAACAAATATCAAAGTTGGATGCTTTAATCCTAAACATGAAAATAATTTGGTTTCCAAAATTAAACATGCAATTAATTATGGGAAAAGAAA
Source organism: Silene latifolia (assembly GCF_048544455.1). NCBI lineage: Eukaryota > Viridiplantae > Streptophyta > Magnoliopsida > Caryophyllales > Caryophyllaceae > Silene > Silene latifolia. The sequence goes on from NC_133538.1 coordinate 410,862,269, forward strand.
GTGTAGACTAATTAAACTAAGATTGAGATGGATTAAAGTAAAAAGGATCAAACTTTATCACAACTAATCAGAGATTTAACCTTTCACTAGAACAATTAAACCCAACAACATGAAAAAGATGAACACGGGAGAGAGAATTCCTATTCTAGCAACAAACAAGAGGAATCTAAACATAAACAATCAAAATAAACTAAAAGGAAGTAAATGTAAACAAATGAGCTAAAAGGAAAGGAAGAGAAATGGAAATATACCAACAATGAAGAACAACAAGAACAATGAAGAACAAATGAAGAAATTTGGTGAAAGAAAGTTTGAATCTTTGTAATTAATGAAGAATTGGTCACAAATTACAAAGAGAAAATGTGTTTCTCTTACTAAAATGTTGTTGTATGAAGGTAGTTAGATGAAAAATCTGAAATTTGAGCTTATATACTAGGTTACAAATCAAGTAAAACGACCAAAAACAATGTCGTTTAGGCTAATAAGAGTATTGCGCGAATCTGGAGCTGAGCACTGTTGAGATGCGATTAGCACGGTCAGGAAGGCATAGTTACACCTTCCCTAATGACGGTGCGCACCGTGGAGATGAGAAACGCACGGTGAGCAAGGCACGGTCACTTCTTTCCTGAAGGCCGTGCGGACCAAGGGATGAGATCCACGCTAGACTCCGCCTTTTCTTCTCTTGGGCCTTTCATTCCGTCTTTGGTTGGACTAATGGTCATGTGCTTGGCATATGGGCCTCCCTTAGTGGGTGTAGTGTTGCTATATCATCATTTTTCCTACAAAAGTCAACAAACACAACGAAAATCGAACCGAGTATCCAATAGACGGGTTTTAAGCAAAATAGGCAATTAAGACATGGGAATGCACGTAAAATGCATGCAAATGAGCTATGAGCAAAGGTTCTTGGGCATAGAAAGAGCGTAAATAATGGAGTTATCAAATCTACCCACACTAAGCCTTTACTCGTCCTCGAGTAAACAAAATATGCTCAAAACTAGACAAAAGGAAGACTCTTATTGGGTAAGCGGAATGCACAATATAAGAAACACTCACCATTATTCAAATTAATAAGCCGAATGAGTATTAGCGCACTCAACGCCCCTTCAACTCATGTAGTTGTGCTTATGAGGTAAAGCACGACTCGTAAGGCAAGCAGGGTCTTGCAAGAAAAATTCAATGCAACCATTCATTTATGAACATGAAACTTTTAAAAATTGGAAGCATCTTTCAAAAGGTGACTCGCCTTCCTCATCTAAGCGGTCATGTCCACAATTTAGACAAATATCGAAAATGAGAAATACCGTCTCAAAGTAATAACAAGATGCTAATTCCCTAGATCAAGCTCAAGCCAAACAATGTGACATAAAAAAGGTTGCCGAAGAAACAAATTCTAAGGCGGGAAATGAGGAGAAACTAGCCAAATTCTCCAAGTTCTATATGACACTTCACAAGATTCAACCATAAAACCAAGCCGTCGACCATGGAGAGACCTAAATACCAAATTTCTCACGGTTTTCATTCGTCGCTCATGTGAATTTCGGGTGATATTTGTGCAAAATTTAAACATCACTCTTCTACTACGACTCGCGAAAAGGCGCCCGCAATCTAATGTGGTATGTCATCCTATAATCGCGTTAGAAATGCAAAAATGGAAAATGTACAAGCAAGAGGCAAAAGGTCACAATGGGGCTAGGGAGAAAGTCAAAACGGGGTTGGTGCAAGCACCGTTATGGATCATGTAGAGTTTAATATCAAGAGTTGTCAAAATCCCCTTTTTCGACTTTATTACAACAACTGGGCCACGTCTATACCCTAATAATGATTTGATTTCCAAAACCATGCAAAAATTGTATAAACCCGACACACCTTGGAAAAAGATAAAAATCATTACTAGCCCTTCATCCCGGCCTTTATTACAATAAATGAGCTACGTCTACACCCTAACAAAGAATTGGTTTCCCGAATTCAAGCAAAAATTGTGTAAACTAGACTCACTTCGGAAAAAGATAAAAATCATTTTTGACCTTTTTTATTTGGCAACGCCTTTTTCTACCCCTCAATGATGTATATGGGGAGTTTCCATGGCTTCTTCTCTTTTCTAAAACAAATATGTACGACCACAAACTACCTCTTTTTGTTGTTTTTCAAAAACCCTCCCCCCCCTTTTTTTTCTTTTTATTCACCTATTATTTATATACAAACGCCAAGTTAGAAACCAAAATTCCGACTCGTATGAACTTAGCTAGAGTTCACCAAATTCAGACTCAATACCCCCAAATCCAACAACCACAATCCACGACAACCTCTTGATTAGGGAAGGATGTTTTGGGATGTAGTTGATATAGTGGGTTTGTGTAACACCCCGATTTATGAAGGAGCCTTTAGCAAGACATTCCCTAATAAACCGGACTGTTACCATCTCGGTTTCCCGAGGTAGTGAATAACAAATTAAACTCCAAGGCAAAATATATAATTACTTTAACTTAATTATTACAAAACCTCTTTTACATCAAATTACAAGGAACTAACATAAATGAAAGTGAAAGTCTTCTAAATGATGATCTAGCTACTAAGTCTTCTGATCCAGTGTCTCACGCCCATCAAGCTCCCAGCCTATCTCATAAACCTGTCAAGCCTGCTCCCCAATATTTGGATCGTCACAGGTGTTCACGAATACACGGGGTCAATCACGAGGTTGAGTAGGGAATACAATGAAACAACAAAATATGATATGCATGCTCCTCCGTCACCTCCATCTCCATCTCAACTCATATCTCATAACCGAACACCCACCATACCGATCCCCTTAGACTATATATCGACCGTAGCCGATCCGCCACTCGCAATGAGGACACCAGGGCAAGTCCTGCAGAACCCGCCTGGGCCTTATCACAACATCATCTTCACCACACCACATCACCACAACATCCTCCATCTCCAATGCATATGAATGCTCAAAAGAAATTAATGCAACACAATATATATATCTTTGAACTGATCAATCATAAAATCATGCCGGTTACCAAATGTTGTGATAACATACTCAATACGATCAATTCAGTCAATCACCTTCCAGTATATGAATCATAACGTAAATCAACAGCCACGAAGCCAGTCAACGTTCACAGTTTGGTCATACGAAACACAAACAAGTCAACACAATTCAACATCAACTATAATAAGTCAAGTGTATTTCCCTACCTTTTCGCAATCCAAGCACACACAAGCAATCACTTATGATCCTTCACTTATCCATCACCTACATAACATAATTATGTATAATTACCATCTACTCAGTCAATTAATCATGCACATAACCGAGACTCATCATAACTTAATAGGAATATCAATTTAAAGAACAAACACGACTTTTCCTGATTTTCCTGCTCATTGCAGACTCGGTATAAAATGAATAACTAATTCCAGAAAATTCGAATTGATGCAAGGCTAATTGAATTGGAACCCCATGAGTCTTAGCTACAATTTATATCTAACGTGTTTTTCTCACATTCCAAACTTATCAAGGGTTTTCAGACTGATTTCCAAAAACTGACAGAAACCGTCGCATAAAAAGTATTGATTCATAAAACGAGTTTGACAAATGATTCTGAAGTAAAACCAACGCCTAACTCATCTAAACTCTTTAAATTAAATATATGAAAAAGACCCAGTACCAATTCAATATCTAAATTATGTTTTAGAAGTAATCTTTCAGCCTCTACTGATTTGCGGACGTTTTAGATAGACGTTCACAAATAATTTCTTCAGAAAACACTACACGGTGAAATGCTACCAATTTTCACAGGCATAAACTAGGTTTGGAATAAACATGAGTCTCTTCTTTAAATTTTTGCATCCCACGGCTTTAAGATAGGTAAAACACTCAAATAACACAGACCAACGAATCTGTAAATTGCTGTAACTATTCCATTCATTTATCTCATACAATTTATAATCAAAAACCCCCAAACCAATTCTAGGGTTACGAAAATTATCCCAATACTACTATAATTATGCTAATAATTGAATAAAGAGGTAATATGATAGTCTACTTACGAAATAGGATGAGAATAGGCTGAGAAATCGCCTCGCAATTCCTCACGCGGCTCCCTTCACACACGACTCCCTCTTCTCTCTTTTCTCTCTTTTCTCATGGTTAAAATGAATATGGTGATAGGGAGATTAGGGTTTGGTTAGATGGGTTAAACATATAGGATAGGTGCTATTAAGACAATACGGGCCTAGCCTAGTTAGATTAATTAAAACCCGAGTCACATAATTACCCGAGTCACAAATACACTACACGACCCAGCTGGTAACTCGGCCTAATATAATATCATATTAAAATACCGGGTATTACAGTCTACCCTCCTTAAAAGAAACTTCATCCCGAAGTTTACCCTCTCTACCAACCAACGCAAACGAATTATGAAACGCATATATAAAAGTATGTAAGGCACCCACCAAATTGAATATTAAACGCAGTATTACATTCCACCCTCCTTAAAATAAACTTCGTCCCCGAAGTTTAACCATAACAGAAACACATCATGTAACACTCCAACATAACCCACACAACGCATAACCAATATAGCCAAACTGAGAAATCACACATGAAAGTATAAAGATTTTACAATCCTACCCTCCTTAAACATGGTTACGTCCCCGTAACCTTCATTATTATAACAAAAGTTCTCAAACTACTGCTAACAACTGAAAGAGGATAAAAGATTCACAACTCACGTTCAAGTTAACTAATCCCTACTAAAGACAATCAATATACAAGCTCTCTCAAGGAAGCTACAGTTACTGCTGCTACAACACATCGCCACGGATCGGAGCAAAAACCATGTTGAATAACGTAAGACATTTCAGTATTAATCTAAACACTCTTCATATCAATCAATACATGCAATAACATTCACAGGATCTGCTTGTCGATCTAATTTATACATTACTACTCAGGTTACAAAGATGAAGATGCTTAGGTGCTCACATATGGTTCATGTCAAATAGCATATTTTCCAAGAAATATTGGTCGAATGACGAATGACGAATGCACATTGATTGGCAAATTTTACAAGCTTATTGGTCGAGTCAGTCAAGCGAGTAAACAGAGATATTGGAAAGTTAACATACAATACTATCATACATAAAATTTCATTCTTGGTGTTAAATATATTTAAACTGCACCCAACACCATGACATAAAAGATTAAATGTATTTAACTACACCAATTTTACAAATATTCATTACATATCATGCTAATATCAACATACCATGTTAACACACAACTCACTTAAATCACCACATTACATTTCCCGTTTTGACATTCGTAACTAACCACAACCCACTAATTCACTACATGAACGGACAACATGACTAAATTAACCCACTATTTGTGACTCTGTTCTAGCTTCATTCCCCCAGACTAGCAAATATCATGAAATCATACAGCCAGACACTGGCTGGAAATCTCATTCCGAATTTATACTCACACGACAAAATTTAACTTCATTTTCAAAACTTTTACTTTCATACTGGACGGTGAATAACTTTCTTAACATAAATCTTATAACAGAGCCGTCCATAGAATCCATTTGACTCAAAATCAGATAAACTTAACTCAATTCCTTCAAACAATACAAGCTTAGATGTCGACTCATATTTCGTAATTTACAGGTTCATCTTATTCATTTCAGTCCTATCTTTACTAATGAACGACTATTACCTCAACATCAGGATTTTAGTTGCACTTCTTTACTCAGTTATATTCACGGCTAACACGACTACAGCATTTAATCGGAGACCTTTTAGATAGTACACATTCCCCTGGTGACGTCTCAAAGAAAGCATACGATTCGTACCATGATGTAAAGCAAGTAACTACAAATTAACTGTGTTCAATCAAAATTTTACCTCTTTATTACAGATCTATTTATCACGGGTTGCATGGTCAAACAAAAGTATAAGTACCAACTCAATCACATGTTAAATTTTAAAACGATTTATCACGTCATAAGAACTAGACAAGAGTCTAACCATATAGTCAATATAAGAAGATTATTAGTTTAGATCGGAGGCACATTATAAAATTCCCTGTTAAACTCCTTACGGAACCATCGATCGTATGGCGTCATGAGTAATTAACTTAATAATGTAGAAGTCAAACAACTGAAATTACAATTGAGTATTAATGGTTATATGATTCACAATAACAACAAAATTACTTCCATATCACACATATGTTTAACATTTTAGCAACCATACCATTCAATTATATCCATCAACTCAAAGTATAATTCATTTTCAAGAAAATAAAAGATATCGCATAAACAACTTAAACATGTACATATACCATCATATAACTTGTAAAACATTATCTATGACAAAAGATTAGCAAGGTGAACAAGTTCTCTGGGTTGCACGGTTTCAACAAATAGGCAACTCGCGGCTCAATTAAACGTAACTATAACGACTATCATTTAAACATACGCATAACATGTGAATCATCAAAGGGTTATCTCATTATAATTCATAGCGACGGTTCGAGAATATATTTCAAATATCGTAACTATATCGTAACTATATCAAACTATATTTCAAATATCGTGACAATTGCAACAATCACCTTAGCATTTCATGACAATACAACTATGAACATATCCAATAAGGACCAACAACACTATTTTATTATCATATCATAAGTTTAGGTTCAACTGAAATAAATTAATGCAATGAAAGTAATAAGTATAACTATAGGCACACAGACTCGCATAAAAGACATTAGAACTCAGATGACATCCTACATGTGTGAACATTTAGACATACTCATTACTACCATCCATGTGTAAACATTTGAACATAATTATTATAAATATTCATGCGAGTATATTAGAACAATCAAGTTAACATTTAACGCCACCAACTTTACCAAGATATGACAATATAGTTTTATATTTATATATATCCGACCACTATACAAATATGATGAATACACCAGAGATATTATAACATGCCAAGCATAAAATATGCAAACAACTGGACTCGTATAAAATATTTCACCCTCGATTAAGAATCAAATTAAGCTATTCAATTTCATTCATACTATCATGCCAACAATGTTATAAACTAAACTTTAATTTTTTTTATCACTAGTTAAGATACATAACCAATAAATAAGTGTGCTACTATTATCATATAAGGACACTATAATTTCACATTAATAAGGCTCATGAAATAATCGAACAACTGCATGAAAACTCAACATAGCATTCACATTTTAAAAGTTATGATTCACGTTGTAACTTCCAAAAAAATCACGAATAAATAACCGTTCAACGAAAACTTGAGTTATATTACTTTTTATAACATACAGAGAGTTAATAATTCGTGAGAAAAAGAATGAGGTCCAAAGCTCAAGAATTCAATTTTTAAAGGATTCTACAACTCAGTTGGTCCAAACAAGTATGTGACAGCAATTGGTCCGAAACTTGGGTCAGTTTGCAAAACTTACCATTTAATATAGAGACATCAAGAATTTTCGTGGCTTATCAATTTGAAAACATATGCGAATCTTCTGAACGATGGAGTTGGAATTATGCCAAACTTATTAATACAATTTAAGTGAGGATTTTTACAAAATCGTTGGTCGAAACATCACTGCACAGGAACTTCCTGACCACATCCCACTAAAATATTTATTACTCCTAATCCATATATCCTATAAGCATGAAACCAACGCCAAATGAACACTAACTCACGAGGCTATCTCTCATAAAATTGTCATCCATAGGCAATAAACAGAAAATAAATGGCAGTAAGGTCAATTAAAGAGTAAAATCAAACAAAACGAGTTTCAGCACTAGGTCATTCTTTACTATGTTACAAGCTCTTATGAACATACTATGTATACTAACCCATCCCAACTTAAATCTCACATTTTTTACTTACGTAAACATCTATCCCATAGAATCCCTTCGCATCTCGATCTACTCCTTACATCTAAATCAATTGCTATGACTAGAAACAAGCAATTCAATAGTGTTTCTGATTACTATCACAATACTATACTAGCATGGCTTCGGGATCACATAACCGCATATCACTAGACATAATAGCACTATCAACACGTCATTCACATCCATCCAGATAAATATCATCAATTCGCAATTATTTTCACGCTCACGATTACCACAATCCAACACTTCATTGATTATCAATCTGAACACGAAAATTTATTTCTCATCTCCACAACATCATATGATCACGTCATCATTCATACAAAATACTTACCGTGACGTTGTCTGCGAATGGTTAGAATATATGGGTCTCAAGGTATACATCAACTCGATTATATCCAAGGTTTTCCTTCTAACTACCCCATTCACTCAATTTTCTCTCGGGTTACCTGGTTCAAAACTGAGAGGGCAAAAGAGCACGTATTAAGGGCGCCTTCTTAACCGCACTGTGAGCTCCTAACAGTTTATTCCCAGGGGTTCATTTTATTTAGACACATCCTACGTTCATTGGGTTCATTGGTTTAGGCCTGAGGATCGTTCGCTCTGATACCACTTTGTAACACCCCGATTTATGAAGGAGCCTTTAGCAAGACATTCCCTAATAAACCGGATTGTTACCATCTCGGTTTCCGAGGTAGTGAATAACAAATTAAACTCCAAGGCAGAATATATAATTACTTTAACTTAATTATTACAAAACCTTTTTTTACATCAAATTACAAGGAACTAACATAAATGAAAGTGAAAGTCTTCTAAATGATGATCTAGCTACTAAGTCTTCTGATCCAGTGTCTCACGCCCATCAAGCTCCCACCTATCTCATAAACTGTCAAGCCTCGCTCCCCAATATTTGGATCGTCACAGGTGTTCACGAATACACAGGGTCAATCACGAGGTTGAGTAGGGAATACAATGAAACAACAAAATATGATATGCATGCTCCTCCGTCACCTCCATCTCCATCTCAACTCATATCTCATAACCCGGAACACCCAGCCATACCGATCCCCGGTAGACTATATATCGACCGTAGCCGATCCGCCATTTCGCAATGAGGACACCAGGCAAGTCTCCGCAGAACCCGCCTGGGCCTTATCACAACATCATCTTCACCACACCACATCACCACAACATCCTCCATCTCCAATGCATATGAATGCTCAAAAGAAATTAATGCAACACAATATATATATATCTTTGAACTGATCAATCATAAAATCATGCCGGTTACCAAATGTTGTGATAACATACTCAATACGATCAATTCAGTCAATCACCTTCCAGTATATGAATCATAACGTAAATCAACAGCCACGAAGCAAGTCAACGTTCACAGTTTGGTCATACGAAACACAAACAAGTCAACACAATTCAACATCAACGATAATAAGTCAAGTGTATTTCCCTACCTTTTCGCAATCCAAGCACACACAAGCAATCACTTATGATCCTTCACTTATCCATCACCTACATAACATAATTATGTATAATTACCATCTACTCAGTCAATTAATCATGCACATAACCGAGACTCATCATAACTTAATAGGAATATCAATTTAAAGAACAAACACGACTTTTCCTGATTTTCCTGCTCATTGCAGACTCGGTATAAAATGAATAACTAATTCCAGAAAATTCTAATTGATGCAAAGCTAATTGAATTGGAACCCCATGAGTCTTAGCTACAATTTATATCTAACGTGTTTTTCTCACATTCCAAACTTATCAAGGGTTTTCAGACTGATTTCCAAAAACTGACAGAAACCGTCGCATAAAAAGTATTGATTCATAAAACGAGTTTGACAAATGATTCTTAAGTAAAACCAACGCCTAACTCATCTAAACTCTTTAAATTAAATATATGAAAAAGACCCAGTACCAATTCAATATCTAAATTATGTTTTAGAAGTAATCTTTCAGCCTCTACTGATTTGCGGACTTTTTAGATAGACGTTCACAAATAATTTCTTCAGAAAACACTACACGGTGAAATGCTACCAATTTTCACAGGCATAAACTAGGCTTGGAATAAACATGAGTCTCTTCTTTAACTTTTTGCATCCCACGGCTTTAAGACAGGTAAAACACTCAAATAACACAGACCAACGAATCTGTAAATTGCTGTAACTATTCCATTCATTTATCTCATACAATTTATAATCAAAAACCCCCAAACCAATTCTAGGGTTACGAAAATTATCCCAATACTACTATAATTATGCTAATAATTGAATAAAGAGGTAATATGATAGTATACTTACGAAATAGGATGAGAATAGGCTGAGAAATCGCCTCGCAATTCCTCACGCGGCTCCCTTCACACACGACTCCCTCTTCTCTCTTTTCTCTCTTTTCTCATGGTTAAAATGAATATGGTGATAGGGAGATTAGGGTTTGGTTAGATGGGTTAAACATATAGGATAGGTGCTATTAAGACAATACGGGCCTAGCCTAGTTAGATTAATTAAAACCCGAGTCACATAATTACCCGAGTCACAAATACACTACACGACCCAGCTGGTAACTCGGCCTAATATAATATCATATTAAAATACCGGGTATTACAGTCTACCCTCCTTAAAAGAAACTTCATCCCGAAGTTTACCCTCTCTACCAACCAACGCAAACGAATTATGAAACGCATATATAAAAGTATGTAAGGCACCCACCAAATTGAATATTAAACGCAAAGATTACATTCCACCCTCCTTAAAATAAACTTCGTCCCCGAAGTTTAACCATAACAAAAACACATCATGTAACACTCCAACATAACCCACACAACGCCTAACCAATATAGCCAAACTGAGAAATCACACATGAAAGTATAAAGATTTTACAATCCTACCCTCCTTAAACATGGTTACGTCCCCGTAACCTTCATTATTATAACAAAAGTTCTCAAACTACTGCTAACAACTGAAAGAGGATAAAAGATTCACAACTCACGTTCAAGTTAACTAATCCCTACTAAAGACAATCAATATACAAGCTCTCTCAAGGAAGCTACAGTTACTGCTGCTACAACACATCGCCACGGATCGGAGCAAAAACCATGTTGAATAACGTAAGACATTTCAGTATTAATCTAAACACTCTTCATATCAATCAATACATGCAATAACATTCACAGGATCTGCTTGTCGATCTAATTTATACATTACTACTCAGGTTACAAAGATGAAGATGCTTAGGTGCTCACATATGGTTCATGTCAAATAGCATATTTTCCAAGAAATATTGGTCGAATGACGAATGACGAATGCACATTGATTGGCAAATTTTACAAGCTTATTGGTCGAGTCAGTCAAGCGAGTAAACAGAGATATTGGAAAGTTAACATACAATACTATCATACATAAAATTTCATTCTTGGTGTTAAATATATTTAAACTGCACCCAACACCATGACATAAAAGATTAAATGTATTTAACTACACCAATTTTACAAATATTCATTACATATCATGCTAATATCAACATACCATGTTAACACACAACTCACTTAAATCACCACATTACATTTCCCGTTTTGACATTCGTAACTAACCACAACCCACTAATTCACTACATGAACGGACAACATGACTAAATTAACCCACTATTTGTGACTCTGTTCTAGCTTCATTCCCCCAGACTAGCAAATATCATGAAATCATACACCCGGACAACGGGGAAATCTCATTCGAATTTATACTCACACGACAAAATTTAACTTCATTTTCAAAACTTTTACTTTCATCTTTGACGGTGAATAACTTTCTTAACATAAATCTTATAACAGAGCCGTCCATAGAATCCATTTGACTCAAAATCTGATAAACTTAACTCAATTCCTTCAAACAATACAAGCTTAGATGTCGACTCATATTTCGTAATTTACAGGTTCATCTTATTCATTTCAGTCCTATCTTTACTAATGAACGACTATTACCTCAACATCAGGATTTTAGTTGCACTTCTTTACTCGATTATATTCACGGCTAACACGACTACATCATTTAATCGAAGACCTTTTAGATAGTACACATTCCCTGGTGACGTCTCAAAGAAAGCATACGATTCGTACCATGATGTAAAGCAAGTAACTACAAATTAACCGTGTTCAATCAAAATTTTACCTCTTTATTACAGATCTATTTATCACGGGTTGCATGGTCAAACAAAAGTATAAGTACCAACTCAATCACATGTTAAATTTTAAAACGATTTATCACGCCATAAGAACTAGACAAGAGTCTAACCATATAGTCAATATAAGAAGATTATTAGTTTAGATCGGAGGCACATTATAAAATTCCTGTTAAACTCCTTACGGAACCATCGATCAAGCGTCATGAGTAATTAACTTAATAATGTAGAAGTCAAACAACTGAAATTACAATTGAGTATTAATGGTTATATGATTCACAATAACAACAAAATTACTTCCATATCACACATATGTTTAACATTTTAGCAACCATACCATTCAATTATATCCATCAACTCAAGATAATTCATTTTCAAAGAAAATAAAAGATATCGCATAAACAACTTAAACATGTACATATACCATCATATAACTTGTAAAACATTATCTATGACAAAAGATTAGCAAGGTGAACAAGTTCTCAAGTTGCACGGTTTCAACAAATAGGCAACTCGCGGCTCAATTAAACGTAACTATAACGACTATCATTTAAACATACGCATAACATGTGAATCATCAAAGGGTTATCTCATTATAATTCATAGCGACGGTTCGAGAATATATTTCAAATATCGTAACTATATCGTAACTATATCAAACTATATTTCAAATATCGTGACAATTGCAACAATCACCTTAGCATTTCATGACAATACAACTATGAACATATCCAATAAGGACCAACAACACTATTTTATTATCATATCATAAGTTTAGGTTCAATCAAATAAATTAATGCAATGAAAGTAATAAGTATAACTATAGGCACACAGACTCACATAAAAGACATTAGAACTCGGATGACATCCTACATGTGTGAACATTTAGACATACTCATTACTACCATCCATGTGTAAACATTTGAACATAATTATTATAAATATTCATGCGAGTATATTAGAACAATCAAGTTAACATTTAACGCCACCAACTTTACCAAGATATGACAATATAGTTTTATATTTATATATATCCGACCACTATACAAATATGATGAATACACCAGAGATATTATAACATGCCAAGCATAAAATATGCAAACAACTGGACTCGTATAAAATATTTCACCCTCGATTAAGAATCAAATTAAGCTATTCAATTTCATTCATACTATCATGCCAACAATGTTATAAACTAAACTTTAATTTTTTTTATCACTAGTTAAGATACATAACCAATAAATAAGTGTGCTACTATTATCATATAAGGACACTATAATTTCACATTAATAAGGCTCATGAAATAATCGAACAACTGCATGAAAACTCAACATAGCATTCACATTTTAAAAGTTATGATTCACGTTGTAACTTCCAAAAAAATCACGAATAAATAACCGTTCAACGAAAACTTGAGTTATATTACTTTTTATAACATACAGAGAGTTAATAATTCGTGAGAAAAAGAATGAGGTCCAAAGCTCAAGAATTCAATTTTTAAAGGATTCTACAACTCAGTTGGTCCAAACAAGTATGTGACAGCAATTGGTCCGAAACTTGGGTCAGTTTGCAAAACTTACCATTTAATATAGAGACATCAAGAATTTTCGTGGCTTATCAATTTGAAAACATATGCGAATCTTCTGAACGATGGAGTTGGAATTATGCCAAACTTATTAATACAATTTAAGTGAGGATTTTTACAAAATCGTTGGTCGAAACATCACTGCACAGGAACTTCCTGACCACATCCCACTAAAATATTTATTACTCCTAATCCATATATCCTATAAGCATGAAACCAACGCCAAATGAACACTAACTCACGAGGCTATCTCTCATAAAATTGTCATCCATAGGCAATAAACAGAAAATAAATGGCAGTAAGGTCAATTAAAGAGTAAAATCAAACAAAACGAGTTTCAGCACTAGGTCATTCTTTACTATGTTACAAGCTCTTATGAACATACTATGTATACTAACCCATCCCAACTTAAATCTCACATTTTTTACTTACGTAAACATCTATCCCATAGAATCCCTTCGCATCTCGATCTACTCCTTACATCTAAATCAATTGCTATGACTAGAAACAAGCAATTCAATAGTGTTTCTGATTACTATCACAATACTATACTAGCATGGCTTCGGGATCACATAACCGCATATCACTAGACATAATAGCACTATCAACACGTCATTCACATCCATCCAGATAAATATCATCAATTCGCAATTATTTTCACGCTCACGATTACCACAATCCAACACTTCATTGATTATCAATCTGAACACGAAAATTTATTTCTCATCTCCACAACATCATATGATCACGTCATCATTCATACAAAATACTTACCGTGACGTTGTCCTGCAGAATGGTTAGAATATATGGGTCTCAAGGTATACATCAACTCGATTATATCCAAGGTTTTCCTTCTAACTACCCCATTCACTCAATTTTCTCTCGGGTTACCTGTTCAAAACTCGAGAGGGCAAAAGAGCACGTATTAAGGGCGCCTTCTTAACCGCACTGTGAGCTCCTAAAAATTTATTCCCAGGGGTTCATTTTATTTAGACACATCCTACGTTCATTGGGTTCATTGGTTTAGGCCCGAGGATCGTTCGCTCTGATACCACTTTGTAACACCCCGATTTATGAAGGAGCCTTTAGCAAGACATTCCCTAATAAACCGGACTGTTACCATCTCGGTTTCCCGAGGTAGTGAATAACAAATTAAACTCCAAGGCAAAATATATAATTACTTTAACTTAATTATTACAAAACCTCTTTTACATCAAATTACAAGGAACTAACATAAATGAAAGTGAAAGTCTTCTAAATGATGATCTAGCTACTAAGTCTTCTGATCCAGTGTCTCACGCCCATCAAGCTCCCAGCCTATCTCATAAACCCGTCAAGCCCGCTCCCAATATTTGGATCGTCACAGGTGTTCACGAATACACAGGGTCAATCACGAGGTTGAGTAGGGAATACAATGAAACAACAAAATATGATATGCATGCTCCTCCGTCACCTCCATCTCCATCTCAACTCATATCTCATAACCCGAACACCCACCATACCGATCCCGGTAGACTATATATCGACCGTAGCCGATCTGCCACTCGCACCGAGGACACCAGGGCAAGTCTGCGCAGAACCGCCAGGGCCTTATCACAACATCATCTTCACCACACCACATCACCACAACATCCTCCATCTCCCATGCATATGAATGCTCAAAAGAAATTAATGCAACACAATATATATATATCTTTGAACTGATCAATCATAAAATCATGCCGGTTACCAAATGTTGTGATAACATACTCAATACGATCAATTCAGTCAATCACCTTCCAGTATATGAATCATAACGTAAATCAACAGCCACAAAGCAAGTCAACGTTCACAGTTTGGTCATACGAAACACAAACAAGTCAACACAATTCAACATCAACGATAATAAGTCAAGTGTATTTCCCTACCTTTTCGCAATCCAAGCACACACAAGCAATCACTTATGATCCTTCACTTATCCATCACCTACATAACATAATTATGTATAATTACCATCTACTCAGTCAATTAATCATGCACATAACCTAGACTCATCATAACTTAATAGGAATATCAATTTAAAGAACAAACACGACTTTTCCTGATTTTCTTGCTCATGGCAGATTTGGTATAAAATGAATAACTAATTCCAGAAAATTCGAATTGATGCAAGGCTAATTGAATTGGAACCCCATGAGTCTTAGCTACAATTTATATCTAACGTGTTTTTCTCAAATTCCAAACTTATCAAGGGTTTTCAGACTGATTTCCAAAAACTGACAGAAACCGTCGCATAAAAAGTATTGATTCATAAAACGAGTTTGACAAATGATTCTTAAGTAAAACCAACGCCTAACTCATCTAAACGCTTTAACTTAAATATATGAAAAAGTCCCAGCACCAATTCAATATCTAAATTATGTTTTAGAAGTAATCTTTCAGCCTCTACTGATTTGCGGACTTTTTAGATAGACGTTCACAAATAATTTCTTCAGAAAAAACTACACGGTGAAATGGTACCAATTTTCACAGGCATAAACTAGGCTTGGAATAAACATGAGTCTCTTCTTTAACTTTTTGCATCCCACGGCTTTAAGACAGGTAAAACACTCAAATAACACAGACCAACGAATCTGTAAATTGCTGTAACTATTCCATTCATTTATCTCATACAATTTATAATCAAAAACCCCCAAACCAATTCTAGGGTTACGAAAATTATCCCAATACTACTATAATTATGCTAATAATTGAATAAAGAGGTAATAGGATAGTCTATTTACGAAATAGGATGAGAATAGGCTGAGAAATCGCCTCGCAATTCCTCACGCGGCTTTCTTCACACACGGCTCCCTCTTCTCTCTTTTCTCTCTTTTCTCATGGTTAAAATGAATATGGTGATAGGGAGATTAGGGTTTGGTTAGATGGGTTAAACATATAGGATAGGTGCTATTAAGACGATACGGGCCTAGCCTAGTTAGATTAATTAAAACCCGAGTCACATAATTACCCGAGTCACAAATACACTACACGACCCAGCTGGTAACTCGGTCTAATATAATATCATATTAAAATACCGGGTATTACAGTCTACCCTCCTTAAAAGAAACTTCGTCCCGAAGTTTACCCTCTCTACCAACCAACGCAAACGAATTATGAAACGCATATACAAAAGTATGTAAGGCACCCACCAAATTGAATATTAAACGCAGTATTACAGTTTGCCAAATGAAAGGCTAAGGCTCAAAGGAGTAAACAAAATTAGAACCAATTTAAAGGGTCGAAACAAGGCTATTTGGCTACGTGAGGTTAGATTAAGTACATATAATTGCCTCTAGATATGTACATGAAAAAAGAGAAATAGCATTTCTACGGGTCAAGGAATGACGCCACACTTATGCGTTTTGATGTAACGCCTAACGTGAGAAGACCTACTCACAATCCTAAGTGGGGCCGGTTATAGATGTATCGGCCTATAGGAGGCTATAATTCCTCACTTTTGAATAGCTATATCGGTATTTAGCGAGGCCTAAGGCATGGTAAGGCCTCACAAGGTGGTCAAAAACTTGTAAAAAATGGCCTAATTTCCCACTACTAACAACTGTCACATTAAAGCAAGCTATTAAGAGGGGAAAAGCATGGTCAAAACAATTATCATCATTAACGGTACGTTTTCCTCTCATTTTCAAATTCATGGCAAATATTTACAAACAATATGAGATATGACATGAATGCAACCTAAATATGAACAAGTATGTGAATTCAACTAACAACCTATATGCAACATCAATTCTACACTAAATGCAACACAAATATATGCATCATATATGCTATATCTAACTCCTAGCACACATAACCACACAATCCATAATCTCCAAAAATGGAGCATCCTCATAAACTCAAGCCCATCCTCCTCAAAAATATAAACAAGTAAAAAGGGTGGACAAGGAAAAAGGGATTGAAAAGTCTATACCAAGCGTCTTCTAATCCCGCGCTTCTAATGCTCTATGTAGTATGTGCCTATCAAACATATTAGAAGAGAGAAAATACAAATATATACAAGCATATTTATGAGATTTTTTTCAAAATTTTCAATTTTTTTGTATTTTTCTTCGAAATTTTCTCATATGTACAAGTATTTACAAACATAGACAAATATCTACACGGTGGATATTTTCCTCTCCACACTTAATATTTACATCGTCCTCGATGGAACGAAATGTAGGGAGTGAATAAAAAAATAAATAAAAGATACAAGTTTTTGGATTTTTAAAATTTTCTTAAAATAAAGAACATTTTTTGTTTTTATTTTTATTTTAAAGAAACGCACGGTCAGATGGGATAGGCACGGTCACCAAGACACGTCCACTTCTTTCCTGATGATGGTGCGCACCAATGGATGAGCTACGCACGGTCAGATGGGCACAGTCAGATGGGCACGGTCAGTGCTTTCCTGATGACGGTGCGCATTTCATTCAATTTTTGCCCATTTTCTTCATTTTTTCGAGCCCTTTTCTCATTTCATGGACCCTCATCCCTCCAATTTCCTCCCCAAGTGTCTTGTATGAAAGAGTTAGTGTGCCCATATGCCCGAAAAATTGTATAACCGATTAGTTTTATGTGGCTACAATGTTCTTCTAGGAGCCGCTTGTAATCCGAGTCCTAAATGAGTTAGGATTCGGGTAGTCTTAGTCGGTCCTACAGGGTCACACACTAGATGAGCTCTGGGCAATATTATAATTAATATAGATTAATTATAAAGGCAATAAGAATAATTAAAGATTATTCTTTTAAACTTTCCTAATCCTAGATGGTCTAGGGTTCTCCTTGAACTCCCTATATATAGAGATATAAGAGGAGATGTTTTATGATCAATTTTTCTAAAAAAAAAAAAAACCTTAAGGGAGAAAGAAGAAAGAATATTGCCCTTAAATTTATAGTAGCATACATACTCATATTGTGTGGATACCGGTAGAGGCGCAACACTTGGGGCCTTATTGTGAGACGGTCTCACAGATTATATTACTATTCAAGGAGCTGCGATTTGGGTTTTATTATACTTCTTATTATTAGCATATTATTGGAATTCTTCCGCATCTAAGTAAGTTTGCTAATCACCCCTTTTATTTAATCTTAATACTTAACATGCATGAGGTCTTGGGAATTCTGTAATTAAAATATGTTGAAAATCGTTACAGAACCCTTCATTGTATGCTACCCATATATTTCAAAATGTTTCAAATGCTTTCTCAAAGCATCAAAAATCCCTTCTACAAAAACTCAAACACACTAAAACCGTCAAATGTGGGTTGCCTCCCATAAGCGCACTTTTTTAACGTCGTTGGCTCGACCAAGTAAGCAAGCAAACAATTCACACAAAGATTACGAAAATGATTAATTGACAAGAAAAGTTTCAAGGATGCTCACCTCCATTTGAACGAGATTGCTGATACTGTCGTTTAGTATCAAAAATAAACCTAATACTACTAATTGAAGCTAGCGGTAAATAGGGTCGATCTCCACAGGGAGGCTGTTGTTTCTACTTGCTAATTTAAGTTTGTCAGATGTCACAGGTTGGGGGGTTTGAGTATTTGAACTAAACTAATAAGGTCAAGAGAAAGAAAGAGAGCAAATGAGTAGAGAGTAAATAAGTAAATAGAAAGCAGCTAAGACAGTCGGTTCACCATGATTCTCAAGTAATGTAGTCTAAGGTCTCAGGTAATGCAAGTCTAATCTACGGAGCAATGAATATCTCCTTCCGGTCTCAATTCGCCCTAAGACACTAATAGCTTAGCTTCCGCCCTCACTACGTGCCCTAATGTTCGCTACAGGTCTTACCCCTTCCAATCTTCCGATCTAGGTCAAGGTGTACCGCGGTTTAATGAATAACTGCGTCGACTCAATTAGACAAGAACAGTTAAATCTAGCGATTAACAACGTAGATCAAATTCGCGTTAAACCTAATTACTTATTTAAAGATTCCCTTAAAATCATGGCTCCCCTATGTCTTAGCAAGAGAGAATTAGCTAAACATGGCAAGAATAAAACTGACAGCAATAAGAACAACTAAATTCGACATAGCAAAAGATGGATTTAAAGAAGAAGCAATAACTACTACTTGATATAATAACAAATAGTAACAATAAGTAAAAGAGAAAGGAATTACGAGATGCAAAAATAGTTAAAACTAGAATTAAATTAAAAAGAGACAAGGGATTACGTAGTTAGATCCGGAAAAAAATAGAGAGGGAAAAGTGAACAGTCGAGAAGTGATGAAAGAAGTCCCCCCTTTATTCTAACCCAATTTTCTCTTATATAGTAGAAGAGATATTTATTATAAGATAAACCTAAATATAAGATAGTCTCGACATAAGATAAGCTGCGTCCGACTCGATTAGTTCGATCGAACAACATAAAGGACTCTAGGTGGTCGATCCAAAAGAGCAGCTGGTCGATCGAAATGTGTATATTTCAGAGTTCTCGATCAAGAGCTTCAACGCGTAATTTCCTACTTTGCGCACTGAACTTCAAACGGCCAAGCCATTTCTTTGTTACTTGTCAGAATCAAGCAATTCTCATGGCGTTGGAAAGTTAAGAGGATAAGCTTTTACCTCCAATTAGAATCACCTGATTATTGGTTCTAGAACTCGAGATATGGCTCTTCAAATTTGGTAGTTTGAAGCTCTTCCTTTGTCCGCTAAGCTTCCTTACTCCTATGCGCATCACCGAAATGGTAGTTCCTAAGCTCCAAATCTAATTGTCTCCTAAATGCAAGCTTGGAAGACGGTTTTAGGCTCAATTCCGTATCTTTAAGCACATCCCTGTAATTATTACAAGAAATCCCAAAGTACGCAATTGGGGGCATATTCGTAGAAATAACTACTATAATAGCATAGAAATGCGTGCATGATTGGCCTAAAAAGACTATATAAAATGCACGCATCAAACTTCCCCAAACCATCCCTTTGCTTGTCCTCAAGCAAACTAATGCAACTAGCTAGGACTAAATAGATAGGAGTAAAACATGGACAAGCTGAAAACGGTCAACTCAAACCATTTAATGCATATGAATCAACTACTAATAGCTAAATGTCAAAGAAAACGAATTTATACATATTTCAAAAAGATGTTGAACTTTTGACCTTGCAAGACTTTTAAGATCGGACTCTCCCGGGTCACTCCTCTCTCATCAAAGCAAATGGTAAGCAGATTATATGTAAGAGAGAAAGAAGTAAAAGTCGCTCACCTAGACTTCGACCAACATGATCATGCATGCAATATAGTATGATAAGTAATTCTAGCTACTGTACACATACATCCCAACCGTTCAAGATCTATCACATGCCGAATACTTGCAAAATTTGGATAAGTGAGGCTATGGGTAAGAAGGGGTAGAAACAATTATGGAAGCGAAGGTAAAGCGTCAAGCTAGCTACCTATTAAAACCATCTAACAACATCGCAACTTCTAACTCAATTAAAATAAAGCACAATGCCGGAACTGTGGCATAAAACTCACTAGCACCAAATAAAAGAGTCGGAAACCAAAAATAATTAGCTTATGAATAACCCACAATTCCCAAAAATATGTGAATAGAGCGCGGGTATACAATTAAACTTCTCTTTTTTTTTCTTTCTTTTCTTTTTCTCTTCGTTTCTTTTTTTTCGTTCCATTTTTCTCAACTTTTTTTTTTTCATTTCTCATGATATTCAGCTAACTTCCATTAATACCAATTCCAACTCCAAATCTCCAATTTCTCCAAATACCAACTCCGATATAATGATACGAACCAAAACCGATACAAGAGCACATGTACCACAATAAACAACACTAACTAGCTCAACGCAAGGTAGGCTTAAATTTGGGTGTAGTTTATGGGTCAACTGGCAATTTTGGCTAAAGGTAGAGTTAATGGGTAAAATGAATAAAAGGGGATTTTGTAAGCATTCTCCAAACATGTAATACCATCCACAAACCCGAATGTATGCAGGCAATAAGCAATTAAATATCATACTTGTGCATTTGATATTACACGACATGCAGGGAGTAAACTACTCACAGTCCTAGATGAAACCGGTCATGAATGTCACCAATTTATAAGGCTCTAATCCTCAGAAAGTTATTGTAGTTTGCCAAAATTTTCAAGTCAAGTCTACTAGTTCAACAAATTTTGAAACAAAATTCGAGATATTACTTTGAATTTTACTAAAAGGTGTGATAAATTGCAAGGCTTAAGCAAAGAAACAATTTACAGCAATGAAATACTCCAATCTGACTCAACCTAATATGCAAATTAAACGTGATTTTTCTTTGATTTTTGAAATTTTTTAAAATTTTTGTGAGTTTTAAATTTCTTCTGAAACAAAACAACAATGCATGTGAAAATTTAAACGTGCAAACAAAAATGCAAAAAAAAAACAAAATGCAGACACTAAGATATGGATTCATTACCCTCCCCAAACCAAATTGTACAATGTCCTCATTGTACACAACAACTAACAACAGCAAAAAAAAAAAAATGGGAAAGGGAAAAATGCAAACTATGAAGATGAAGTAGAAAAGGAGCTAAGGAACTCACAGGATAACGCAAAAGAGGGAAAGGCGGACCTCCCCAAACCAGCCAGCAACAAGGGAGGTCACAGCTAGCGGCTTCAGAGCAGCTAAATTGCAAACAGAATGCAGGAGTACCTCCAAATTCGAAATAGCAACCGCACAAAAGTATTGCCAAAGCAAAGAGAGCTAAATTGTTCACAGTCTATAGCCGAGTAGGCTAATTATTAATGTAACACCCCCATACTCCAAGTGCCTTACCAGGACCACTCAGGTATAAGGATGCTACCATCTCGGTTACCCGAGGCATGATAATCATAAGACAATGAAGAAACATACTTTATTAAATAAGTTTTAGCGATTACATAACAAAACCAACTGTAAGCAAAATACAATTGTTCTCAAACTATAAACCAACTGAAAGGAACTGTCCTAACAAACACAGCGGAAGACTAAAGACTCTGATATGTGATGACTCCATCCCCAGCTATATCCCACGCGTATCCAAGATATACCTACCAAGCAACTACTCACCACCCCCGAATGGATCACCACAGTTTTTAAAACATTTAAACGGGGTCAGTACTAATCACACAATTAATATATATATATGTCACAATAAGATAAACAGACAGCTTAACTGTCACACATACACAACCAACCAACTCCAATCATCTCAATCACCGATCCCCACTGGACCACCGCCATGGGGGACCGCAGCCGTACCCACCAAATCCCCGCTCCACATAGTGAGCGATAACCCTGTCCATTAATGTGCACATCCCCTTCCGTGGCGGGTTCCACGAAGGGCGAAACTAGGGCGTGAAGTCACTCCCGCAAGTGACCCCACTCAGCCGAGGCCACGCCTCGCGAGCCATCAACAACAATCACAACCACAATCACAACACAACTATTATATCAAACAACCAAATACAATACATCAACCAATATCCCATTATGGGACTAATACTGAGTAGGAAATCCTACCTGGAATGCAACACAAACATCAGACGATCTAGCAGCTGTCTCAAAACCTTTCCTCTACGAACCCTTCTCCTATACACATAATCACATAATCACTACCAACACAACAAATCATAAAAACCCCCAATCCCAAAATTAGGGTTTAAACAAAGTCAACCAAACGCTATAAAATTGGTATGTAGGACTTACCCTTGACGCAAGGAACACTATGATGCAAAGAACAATGAAATCCGACACCTCTAGCTCCGGGATTTGCTAATGATGCGATGGCAGACAAACTACAAAACTCCTTTTCTCCTCACTTAGGTTTTAGAACATATAAAAGAAACTAAGAAAAGTGACGGACAACCTTTTATACTTATCTCGCATCATTTAACAAAACCCGACAAAACATCCCCGTAAACCGGCTACTCGATCGAGTACCCAAGGTACTCGATCGACTACCCCCCTACTCGATCGAGTACCCCAATTACTCGATCGAGTACCCAACAGGTCAGAAACTATTTTAAAACGCAACTCACCCTTACTCGACAGAGTAAGGCCTACTCGATAGAGTACCTAAAGACTTATAAATACGGAGTATTACAGTCTTCCCTCCTTAAAAAGAACTTCGTCCCCGAAGTTCAACCCATACATAAAAACAACCATACTAACTCGACCAAGACACAACAACATAACTAAGAACTCAAGAACTCGACCAAACATAAAACATGAACTTTTAACACCCACTCCACCAACTATGTTCACTTCCCTAACATGACTCACGATATTGTATCCACCACATATATATCTCTCACGACACCAACTCCATACATAACCAACTACCATCCTCTAACGCTGCTAGCTCCATAATATCATCCACTATCAAATCCAAAATCAAGACACTCATAGACATCAAACGGAATGTTACATTCTACCACCCTTAAAAGGAACTTCGTCCTCGAAGTTTACTCACACTCATAATCTCATCATCCAACTGTCAACACTATCGAAGTATTCTCGCATTCCTAACATCAAACTACTACAAGCACGTCCGTGACCTTTTAACACTATCAACCACAACATATACAAATCCATATCTTATGCTACACCAACACTCTACTTGCAAATATACTACCATATGAACAACCATCAAAATCTCTTTTATCGCATCCTACTCCTCTTAAGATAAATGTTACGTCCTCGTAACCTACTAATACTATATCCTTAGTTATATCTTCTCATTATTCTCATCATCATCACATGTCATAGATAACCACCTATACTCTAAACACTCGCCATGCATGTATCCAAGGCTCTCTTACTTAAACAATTCTCATACTTCAATTCACTCGTCACACCACCTAACCTATACCTCAAAATCTTTATCTTAACCCAAAACTTCAACTTTTCCACATTACCGCAACATGACATACCTCTCTATATAAACTATATGAAACTCCCATCATCAAAAGCATAACTCACGATCCACACTTGTTACGTGCACTCATTCCAGATCCTCAAGTTCTTTCTTTCATTACCGCAAAACTCATACACAACTCAACATGACACTAATTCCCCCAACACCCTACACTCACTGTCTCAACAAAAGATTATGAACTACCTCGCGCTTTCGTCGATCATTACAACACATGTTCCACGAATCATTTTCCATTACCATGTCTTATCTGAAAACAAGATCAAAATTACTGTAACAACCTCTCACAACCGTGTCCCATCAACAGAATATCGTTATACCATGACAACAACGAAAGCATATTCAACTCTATTTCATATCATACTCTACCTCATTCTTAACTTAACCTGGTAAAGAAAACATCAATAAGCAAGACAACTGTCTACATGTTCAACCAAAACTCACAAAGAACAACAAAGAAACAAAACAACAATCTATATATAACTGGTATGCACTTTCTAAAACTCGTATCATAATCATCCCGCCTACTCCACCACAACCGGTGACGGCATCACAACACCGCCACCAACAGCCACACCGTAGTGCGAAAATACCGGCATCACAACACTAAATATCGTGCCCGGATCACCACCCGAGGCACCACAACCACATCGATAGACATCACAACTACATACAATTCCATAAATACTGACTCGGAAATAACCTTTCGGACAAGAAAACTTACTCAAATCCACTGTACTCAATCACAACGCAACATATTATATGAATAAACAGATAAGCATCTCATGAACATCATCTCTACCATTTTACTTTAATACACATGTGTTATTAATACACATAAAATTATAACTAGCCATGTCAAATTAATCAAATTATTACCTTTTTGGATATCATTCAATTAAATTACCGTGTCCAACATATATATTACAGAACATTCATAAAACAACTTTATAATTATCACACCATACCACTTCTTGTGAGGTCAGAACCTCACACAAACATTTACACATATCAAAGACCCGTAATCACAACCAACTAATCAATCCTGACCACGTAAGTTACCACTCGATAAAGGTTACCTGTCGCCCGAGTTTAACTCATATGCCCCTCATAACATATTCCCCCATTCGCACAACCATCACTTCCTGCCAAATATAACCATACCTTTACTATTCAACTATTAGCATCCGCCTCATCTAACCACATCTTATACCCTCTCACAATCATACACAACAATCAGGTCCCTACCAAATCAACCTCTTTAGAATTGCTACCTTTCTAATATACCATCACTCTTAACCACTAGTGACAACATCACAATACCACCACTGCTCGTATATCAAACCTCTTACACTCATATCAAAATAACACGGTTTTTCTCCTATCTTTGGTTATCATTCCAAATAACGAACATCAAACTCATCCACAAAATTACCTCAACATTATTCCCAATACTATCTTATTTGTGTTGTCATCCAACTCTCCACCAAATACCTCGTATCGTGCCAATACTCCACCAACTTCTTGCTCCCTTAATTCCTCGAAACTCATTATCAATTATGTTGTCCTGAAACTCCTATATAACCTTTAGCTAACATCCTCGTGATGCTATCACACATTTCAATGATTCCTTACCTTTATATCACATAACTCCGGTGAATATTTTCCTCAAACTTACTTTTTTATCCTTCTTTTCTCTTTACACTCAATAATACCAATTAATAGTTCAACCCTTATTCCTTCTAGCTAACTCTTTAGAAATCCAGTTACCCCTTCGTTGCTCCAAAACTCAAATTCCATTATTTTCTACCGACATCATCTCACTCTTTCTTACCATGGATCTTCTCCTATTATGCTATCACTCACACTTGCCACTAATCTATCCATAAAATCAACGTTCACTATTCAAACAATTGCATCTCCTTCGTACATCTCTAGAAATCAAAATTCATTTATACCGTTAATTACCCCAGGAAATCACACATTAGTTTCGTCTCTCGCTAACACAAATTTCCAAACTCAGTCACTATCTGCAAATCCACGTCGCGACATATCCCATTAAGTTTGCTATATACCACTCTTCTCAATTCCTCTAAAACGACCTTTCATTACATATGTTCTTACTCAACACTATTTCTAGCCATCTCCCTCCATAATTTATTATACATCTCAGGTTGCTACTATCCACATCCTTTCTTTCAATCTTTTCATTCTCACGTTCCTTAAACTTACATCATGCCTTGCCCACAGTCACTTACATTTTCATTACTCAACATACAATCATGTCACTCATATCGTCTCACACAACATGCTCTATGCCTCAATTAAGTCTTACCAATCCCAACACATATAAATCATGTCCTCCCCACCGAACTCATACTCATCATAGGTGCCACTCTTTACACCACAAAATTGGGTAACTTAAGCGTCAAGACCAACATACATGTAAAACAATGCATAAAGAAGCAAAATAACGCCTTTGAATTAAACATAATATGCAACGAAGTCAAAAGATAAGCATATGACCCAAAATAGGGGTCACTAGATCGAGTAATCTGAGCCACTCGATCGAGTAAGGGACTTACTCGATCGAGTAGGTGAAGATCGGAAAGCACGTAAAACAAATTACCAGGGGACACTCGATCGAGTAACGTCGTACTCGATCGAGTTACCCCTACTCGATCGAGTACCAAGGCTACTCGATCGAGTAACTACGCATTTCTCAAAGACTTTGTCCGAGTTTTCGTAAAAACAGCCATAACTCACTCATTTCTTGGTCGCTTTGGGCGTGTGACCTATCGTTAGAATCGTAAAAGGACAAGCTATCACTTCCAATTGGAATCACATCAAAATCATTTATGCATCTAAAGTTATAACAGTTTAAAGACAACTTTGTCAGTAATCGAGACGACATAACTATTTGATTTTTACTTCCAAACAACTTAAACAACAACCAAGCAAACAAAACCAGTCAAAACTCATAAAACCAGTATTCATAATCATATGTTACTATTTTCAAAAGCCAAGCAACAACATTCATCATGCTCATAATTTATCTAACTTGCCAATTATGACTTACCCACATGTTTTTATTCTATCACTTTTCGTAAACAAAATCACAAATACACGACATCACGTCCCCTATTCACATGTTACTAGCATAACAACATTATAAAATAACTTCCATTATATAACATGCTTAATCCGGAACCATGTTATCGTACCACGATGATTCATCTTTTTCCACTAATTCATCCATCATACCACATATTTACCCACCATATTCGTT
This sequence comes from Silene latifolia, assembly GCF_048544455.1. Taxonomy (NCBI): domain Eukaryota; kingdom Viridiplantae; phylum Streptophyta; class Magnoliopsida; order Caryophyllales; family Caryophyllaceae; genus Silene; species Silene latifolia. The sequence goes on from NC_133538.1 coordinate 410,890,231, forward strand.
CAACATATTCACCCAGCACATGTTCAATTCACACTCCCAACCTTCTGTACTTTTACTCAACACGACAACAACAACATGTATACTTACACATCGCTTTATATATATATAGACAAAACACTTTTCCTTACATAATTATAACATGCCAAATTACATGTATCAATCATTATACTTTCATGCTTTACAATCAACCAACATACAATTCACGTCATCATCATCAATTCATGCAACATACTACTACATAGATACACACAAAGACACAATATGCACATAACGATCCCGACACATATCCCATGGTGACCGGTTCAAAATTGTAGGGCGAGTTCGCGACTTTAGGACGTCTCCCAAGTCTTTGCATTAGCTCCTACAACCTTTACCCCGGGTTCATTTTAATTGACTCCCTATATTCATTGGATTTATTGGTTACAGGTTTCAGGATCGTCGCTCTGATACCATTTGTAACACCCCCATACTCCAAGTGCCTTACCAGGACCACTCAGGTATAAGGATGCTACCATCTCGGTTACCCGAGGCATGATAATCATAAGACAATGAAGAAACATACTTTATTAAATAAGTTTTAGCGATTACATAACAAAACCAACTGTAAGAAAAATACAACTGTTCTCAAACTATAAACCAACTGAAAGGAACTGTCCTAACAAACACAAATGGAAGACTAAAGACTTTGATATGTGATGACTCCATCCCCGACTAGATCCCACGCGTATCCAAGATATACCGCTTGCAAATCGCTCACCACCCCGAATGGATCACCACAGTTTTTAAAACATTTAAACGGGTCAGTACTAATCACACAATTAATATATATGTCACAATAAGATAAACAGAGACGACTTTAATCACACATACACAACCAACCAACTCCAATCATCTCAATCACCGACGTCCCATGGACCCGACCCAGATGGGGGACCGCAGGCCGTACCCACCAAATCCCCGCTCCACATAGTGAGCGATAACCCTGTCCATTAATGTGCACATCCCCTTCCGTGGCGGGTTCCACGAAGGGCGAAACTAGGGCGTGAAGTCACTCCCGCAAGTGACCCCACTCGGTAGAGGCCACGCCTCGTGAGCCATCAACAACAATCACAACCACAATCACAACACAACTATTATATCAAACAACCAAATACAATACATCAACCAATATCCCATTATGGGACTAATACTGAGTAGGAAATCCTACCTGGAATGCAACACAAACATCGACGATCTAGCAAATTGTCTCAAAACCTTTCCTCTACGAACCCTTCTCCTATACACATAATCACATAATCACTACCAACACAACAAATCATAAAAACCCCCAATCCCAAAATTAGGGTTTAAACAAAGTCAACCAAACGCTATAAAATTGGTATGTAGGACTTACCCTTGACGCAAGGAACACTATGATGCAAAGAACAATGAAATCCGACACCTCTAGCTCCGGGATATGCTAATGATGCGATGGCAGACAAACTACAAAACTCCTTTTCTCCTCACTTAGGTTTTAGAACATATAAAAGAAACTAAGAAAAGTGACGGACAACCTTTTATACTTATCTCGCATCATTTAACAAAACCCGACAAAACATCCCCGTAAACCGGCTACTCGATCGAGTACCCAAGGTACTCGATCGAGTACCCCCCTACTCGATCGAGTACCCCAGTTACTCGATCGAGTACCCAATAGGTCAGAAACTATTTTAAAACGCAACTCACCCTTACTCGACAGAGTAAGGCCTACTCGATAGAGTACCTAAAGACTTATAAATACGGAGTATTACAATTAAGGCACACAACAAAACTAAATAAAAAGTTCAAAAATAAATAAAAAGTTCTAAAATTCCGGGCTGCCTCCCGGTAGCGCTAGATTAGGAGGTCCTAGCTCGACCCTCTTTTATCAACCAGCAACACAAGGCAATTGCCCACTACTAGGACTCTGACTGGAAAGTAGTAACTTCAGCAATCGTCAAATCTGCTTCCGGCCTCCACAGCATGGCAACGGAAGAACAACAGCTTCTCCAATCATCGGATCCCAATCTCTAAGGTCGGCATGCAACAACTTCCTAGACGGCATAGCTTCCTCAAAACCTCCTCCAGGGTCATCTATCTGGGTAGTTCCAGACTCTAACTGGAGAGCACCCATCTCACCTCCCGGGTCCTCGAACCTGTCAAGACTTGTAAAAAGAGAAACAAAGTAATGTTCCTCCAATTTGCTCCCAAACTGGGGCGGAGGTGTTATAACAGTAGCAATATGTGACTCATAAGGAATATCAGATGGTATCTCCACGGACTCTATAAGAGGGGTAGCATCACAGGGCATGGCTCGCATGGGTTTCCTACATGCATTAGACTTGGTAAAAACCAAATCCTCTCCTCCTACCTGAAAGGTAAGTGTCTTAGTCCCGACATCTATAATTGCGCCAACAGTGCGAAAAAATGGTCTTCCCAAAATAATAGGAGTGTGACGGTCTTCGGGTATATCTAAAACAATAAAATCAACGGGTATAAAGAATTTCCCTATCCTGACAGGTACATCATCCAAAACTCCTTTAGGCCGTGATAAAGAACGGTCGGCCATCTGTACAGTAATGCTAGTACGCTTAAACTTAGTCAAACCTAATCTCTTAGCAAGAGACAAAGGTAACACACTGACACTAGCACCAAGGTCACATAAAGAATTGTCGAAAAATTGGGTCCCTATATGACATGGTATGGAAAAACTATCTGGGTAACAGAACTTAGAAGGGGTCCCAGTCTGAAGAAGTGTGCTGCACTCTTCAGTTATAGCTACAGTCTCAATAACACTAGCATCCCTCTCACAACATAAAGTCTGCTTAATAAATTTAGCATAAGAGGGTACCTGGGCGATAAGCTCATTATAATGCTCATCGACGTTAAGAACCCGTATAAGATCCAGGAATCCGCGGTGCGGCAACAACCTTCGTGGAAAAGGAACTTGAATAGGATAGGCTTTGACCGTATTCTCCTTCATATCGTCATTCAGGATAGGCATGGGTGACGATTGAATAGTTTCCAAGGCTACATGGGTTGATCGAACAGTGTCATTTCTCGATCGAACATGTGCAACCCTTCGATCGAACGAATCCTCTACAATAGTGTTCGATGGAAAACTTCTTTTCTCTCGATCGAACATTTTTGTTTCAGCATCGTTCGATCGATCACTTGAGTCCTCTCGATTGAATGTCTTGATTCCAGCTTTGTTCGATTGATCACTTAGTTCCTTTCGATTGAGCGCTTTCTCAATACATTTTCTCGATCGACCATCAGTAGGGGGTCGATCGAATGGTATTCCCTCCATATGTTCGATTGAGTACTCGGGATGTCACGATCGAATTTAATGCTCAGTTCATCACGGGCATCAGTATAAACTGCGTGAACAGTACCATCATCAACAGACAATAGAATACTCTCGGTATGGATTGCATACGCCGTCTCATACTGCTCTTCCCCAGCAACTAATTGATCAAACTGAATCTGTAGCTTCTTTATACGGATGTCAGTTTCCGCATAAGACTTCTGCGCCGTTAGTGCAAATGCCCCTATCATTGACTTCAGTTCAGCAAGCTCAACTTTTTCGATAATCCCATTTACTTAGGCCTGCAACTTCTCAAGACGGATGTCTTGAGCTTTGGATTTTTCCACACTCGAAACCAAGATATTTGCAATTGGGAACAATTTCTCGAACCATTCATTCTTTTCAGCAGGAGGGGTGTGTTGCGGTGGGTTAGCATAACAAGGCTGTTGAAGACCTTGTTGTTGCAGTGGTTGTGGTGGCACCGGTATAGGAAGAGCAAAACCTTGGCGACTTCCACAACCCCAAGACTCTTTCCTCTCCCAATTGTCACTTCTGACGGTTGGAGCTTCAAAACGGGCTATAAGTTGGGAGATTGACGTCATCTTGGCTAAAGAATCGAAGGTACTCAAGCCTTCCCTTCGATAATCTTTCTCTGAAATCTTTCTAATAGACCTGTAGACCTATCAAAACAGCACTAAAGAAAAAGATAAGAACTGCCTCAACGAATAAATCCCTTGAGGCTAAAGACAAACAAAAATAAAGCAAGCAAAAAGCGTTGCCTCCACGACAACGGCGCCAAAATTTGATACCGTCGTTTAGTATCAAAAATAAACCTAATACTACTAACTGAAGCTAGCGGTAAATAGGGTCGATCTCCACAGGGAGGCTATTGTTTCTACTTGCTAATTTAAGTTTGTCAGATGTCACAGGATGGGGGTTTGAGTACTTGAACTAAACTAATAAGGTCAAGAGAAAGAAAGAGAGCAAATGAGTAGAGAGTAAATAAGTAAAGAGAAAGCACCTAAGACAGTCGGTTCACCATGATTCTCAAGTAATGTAGTCTAAGGTCTCAGGTAATGCAAGTCTAATCTACGGAACAACGAATATCTCCTTCCGGTCTCAATTCGCCCTAAGACACTAATAGCTTAGCTTCCGCCCTCACTACGTGCTCTAATGTTCGCTACAGGTCTTCCCCTTCCAATCTTCCAATCTAGGTCAAGGTGTACCGTGTTTTAATGAATAACTGCGTCGACTCAATTAGACAAGAACAGTTAAATCTAGCGATTAACAACGTAGATCAAATTCGCGTTAAATCTAATTACTTATTTCACGATTCCCTTAAAATCATGTCTCCCCTATGTCTTAGCAAGGGAGAATTAGCTAAACATGGCAAGAATAAAACTAATAGCAATAAGAACAACTAAATTCGACATAGCAAAAGATGGATTGAAAGAAGAAGCAATAACTACTACTTGATATAATAACAAATAGTAACAATAAGTAAAAGAGCAAGGAATTACGAGATGCAAAAATAGTTAAAACTAGAATTAAATTAAAGAGAGACAAGGATCACGTAGTTAGATCCGAAAAAAAATAGAGAGGGAAAAGTGAACAGTCGAGAAGTGATGAAAGAAGTCCCCCCTTTATTCTAACCTAATTATCTCTTATATAGTAGAAGAGATATTTATTATAAGATAAAACTAAATATAAGATAGTCTCGAAATAAGACAAGCTGCATCCGACTCGATTAGCTCGATTGAAAAACATAAAGGACTCAAGGTGGTCGATCCAAAAGAGCAGCTGGTCGATCGAAATGTGTATATTTCAGAGTTCTCGATCGAGAGCTTCAGCGCGTAATTTCCTGCTTTGCGCACTGAGATTAAAACGGCCGCCATTTCTTCGTTACTTGTCGGAATCAAGCGATTCTCGTGGAGTTGGAAATTTAAGAGGATAAGGTTTCACCTCCAATTGGAATCACCTGATTATCAGTTGTAGAACTCGAAATATGGCTCTTAAAAGTAGGCACTAGTAGTTTAAAGCTCTTCCTTTGTCCGCTAAGCTTCCTTACTCCTATGCGCATCACCAAAATGGTAGCTCCTAAGCTCCAAATCTAATTGTCTCCTGAATGCAAGCTTGGAAGATGGTTTTAGGCTCAATTCCGCATGTTTAAGCACATCCCTGCAATTAGTACAAGAAATCCCAAAGTACGCAATTCGGGGGCATATTCGTAGAAATAACTACTATAATAGCATAGAAATGCGTGCATGATTGGCCTAAAAAGACTATATAAAATGCACGCATCAATTGCCCACATAATAGTGCTTCAATATTTGACCGTTTAATTTGAAAGTTCGGTCTCCTTGGGCCATTTCTACCGCTCCATGAGGGAAAGATCAAACGATGGTGAATGGTCCGGACCATTTTGACTTCAATTTGCCGGAAAAGAGCTTCAAACGGGAATCATAAAGTAAAACCAATTTACCTTCCTTGAATTCTCTTCTAACGATGCATTTGTCATGAAATCTTTTCGTTTTCTCCTTGTACAATTTCGCATTCTCATAGGCCTCTAGCCTAAATTCCCCCAATTCATTCAAATCAAGGAGCCTTTTCTCACCGGCCGTCTTCAAGTCGTAATTGAGATGCTTAATTGCCCAATAGGCTTTGTGCTCAAGTTTTACCGGCAAATGACAAGCTTTGCCATACAAAAATCGGAATGGTGAGGTACCAATTGGTGTCTTAAAGGCCGTCCGGTAGGCCCACAAAGCATCATCAATATTTAAGGACCAATCCTTCCTTGACTTGTTCACGGTTCTTTCAAGTATTGTCTTTAACTCCCGGTTCGAAATCTTTGCTTGACCATTTGCTTGTGGGTGGTAAGCAAGACTCTTTTGGTGTTGCACACCATACTTTCTTAGCAAAGCTTCCAATGCCCTTTCACCAAAGTGTGTGCCACGGTCACTAATTAGAACTCTTGGGACCCCAAATCTAGGAAAAATGACCCTTTGAAATAACTTGGTCACCTCCTTGGCATCACAAGTCTTGGTTGGGATGGCCTCCACCCATTTGCTCAAATAGTCGACCACTATGAGAATATACTCGCTTTCAAAGGATGACGGAAAAGGACCTTGATAATCTATCCCCCACACGTCAAAGAGCTCAACTTCAAGCATGAAGTTCATCGACATTTTATGTTTCCTCGTAATATTTCCACATCTTTGACACTTATCACACCCTTGACATATAAAGCAATATCCAGAAATAGAGTTGGCCAAAAGAACCCACATTGAAGCACCTTAGAGGCCGTCTTCTTGGAACTAGCATGGACCCCACAAGGTAAGTCATGGCAATGGCTCCTTACGGAGGTATCTTCCTCTCTGAGAACACACCTCCTTATCATACCTTCGGCACATGACTTATACAAATATGGGTCATCCCAATGGTATTGTTTCACATCGTGAAAGAACATCTTCTTCTTATGATAGTCATAATCATGGGGAATTATCCCCCGAGACCAAATATTTGACAATGTCCGCGTACCACGGCGCTTCACCCAAACTCAAGGCCAACAAATGATCGTCGGGAAGATAATCATTAATGGGGAGGCCATCCTTATAATTTTCATTCAACAATATATAAAGGTGATCCGCTACAGCGTTCTCAACCCCCTTCTTGTCTCTAATCTCCATGTAAAATTCTTGAAGAAAGAGTATCCACTGGATCAATCGTGGCTTTGATTCCTTCTTAATGAGCAAGTGTTTTAAAGTCAAATGATCGGTGTGTACTATCACTTTGGCTCCCACTAAATAGGCCCGGAACTTTTCCATTTCAAATACCACCGCTAAGAGCTCTCCGTTGTCGAATTATTGATTTGAGCTTCATCAAGTGTCTTACTTGCATAGTCAATGGCATGTAGCTTGTCATCTTTCCTTTGGCCTAAAACCGCGCCCAAGGCTTGATCACTTGCATCACGCATAAGCTCAAATGGCAAGTTCCAATCCGGAGGTTGTATAATTGGAGCACTTATCAAAGCTTGTTTGAACCTATTAAAAGCATCATGACAATGGTTAGTGAATTTAAAAGGAGTATCCTTAGCTAACAATTTGGTCAAGGGTCTTGCAATTTTAGAGAAATCCTTGATGAAGCGGCGGTAAAACCCCGCATGTCCAAGGAAAATCCTCACCCCCTTAATATTTGTGGGAGGTGGTAGACTCTCAATGACCTCTACTTTTGCTTTGTCTACTTCAATTCCTTTATTAGACACTATGTGTCCCAAGACAACTCCTTCTTGTACTATGAAATGACACTTTTCCCAATTCAAGACTAAATGAGTCTCTTGGCACTTGTTCAACACTTTCTCCAAGTTCATTAAGAAATTTTCAAAGGACTTTCCCACAACCGAAAAATCATCCATTAAAACTTCCATTTCTTGCTCAATAAAATCGGAGAAAATGGACATCATACAACGTTGAAATGTGGAGGGTGCATTACATAGCCCAAATGGCATCCTCCTATATGCATAGGTGCCAAAAGGGCATGTGAAGGTAGTCTTCTCTTGGTCACTTAGATGGATAGGGATTTGAAATAATCCCGAGTACCCATCCAAGAAGCAAAAGTAATCATGTTGAGCCAAGCGCTCCAACATTTGGTCCATGAACGGCAAAGGAAAGTGGTCATTCCGGTTAGATTAGTTCAATTTTCTATAATCAACACACATCCTCCACCCGGTTACCGTTCTTGTTGGAATCAATTCATTTTTATCATTTTTCACAACCATCATTCCTCCTTTTTTTTAGAACTATATGAACCGGGCTCACCCACCTACTATCGGAAATAGGGTAGATGATGCCGGCATCAAGTAGCTTGAGGACCTCCTTTCTCACAACCTCATTCATTATGGGGTTAATCCTTCTTTGTGCCTCAATTGAGGAAGCATCCTCATTTTCAAGTAAGATTCTATGAGTGCACAAAGTGGGACTAATCCCTTTGATGTCACCAATTGTGTACCCAAGAACACTCTTAAACCTTTTCAACAAATCAAGTAATTTTGAAGTTTGAGTGTTGTCAAGTTCACTATTGATGATCACGGGAAATGTAGAATTATTACTAAGAAATTCATATCTCAAGGAAGGGGGAGAGGTTTAAGATCAACCGTAGGAGGAGGCGTGAAACTCTCCTCCTTCTTACCAACTTCAAGCATCTCAAACTATGGAGCTTTCTCATGAATTGGAGCAAAGTCCAACATCCACACATATGCTAGAGCTTCAATATCTTTATCATCAACTTCATACCCATTGACAAGACAAGTTTCCAAAGGATCCATGGTGGAAGCTTTTGGGTCATGCTCCTCCACGAGATTCTCTAGTATGTCAATAATGCAACAAGTGTCCCCTAAAAATGGAGCTTCCATAGACTTGGTGAGTTCAAACTCCACTTTAACTTCACCCACTTGCAAATATAGCTTGCCACTCTTCACATTAATCAATGCCCCTCCGGTTGCTAGACAAGGACGCCTCAAGATAATAGGCACATGGTTATCCTCGGGCATATCCATGACAAAGAAATCACATTGTATAATTAGCTTCCGAACCACCAAGGGCACATATTCAATAACACAAATGGGGAATTTAACCGATCGATCGGCTAGTTAAAGTGAAACTCTTGTTGGCTTCAAATCCCTCAAATCAAGCTTTTTGAAGATTGAAAGTGGCATAAGGCTCACACCGTCCCCCAAGTCACACAATGCCCTTTTTATAGCCACTCCTTGAATAGAACATGGAATTGAGAAGCTATCCGGATCTTCTAGATTATTTGGAAGCTTGTTGGTGTGAGTAAGAATAGCACTGCATTCTTTAGAGAGGTTAATAGTTTACACCTCCCCACTCTTATTCTTCAAAGTGACAAGATCCTTAAGGAACTTTCCATATGATAGAATTTCGGTAATCATATCAAGGAAAGGAATTGTGACACTCATTCCTTTCAAGATCTCCACAAAGTTTTCATACTTTTTCTCGAGTCTAGGCCTTGCAAGCCTTTATGGAAAGGGTACCGGTGGAACATACTCCTTTGTTTGAGGAATGGGTTCTTTATCTTTGGTTGGTATAGTATCATTCTCCTTGGGTATATCCTCCATCTCCACCTCTTGAGGCTTCTCAACCTCAATCTCCACCAGTTGTTTCTTCAAGTCATCATTAGCAACCCTCTTTCTCTTGCACTTTGGGGCACTCTCAACCTCTTCCAATTGCCTCCCGCTTCATAAGAACACTGCGTTCATTTCCCTAGGATTCACCGTGTTGCCCGGAAATTTCCCCGGATTTTGAGCCAATTGACTCAATTGTTCTAAAATTTGGGCTACATGGGTTTCCGTTGCTTTTTTGGGATGCTCTTATTTCATCATTAACCCGGCTTTGTGAAGCAATGTGGTTGTCAAGATTTGAGTCGGATATTTGGTTGGCAATCACCAATTGCTCAAAGGCTTGTTCCGAAGATGGTTTTGGTTTTGTTGGGCTTGGAAGTTTTGGTTAAAGCCTTGGTTTTGAGGTTGGAAATTTGGTTTTGAGGTTGGTTGAAATTTTGTCCCTTGAACCCCCCAAATGGTTGTTAGTTTTGAGTGACAAATTGTTTTCCTTGAAAACCGGGTGGGATTTGTCTTTGGAATTGTGGGTTTTGATTGAACCTTTGTTGTTTTGGTGAGGAAGTAGTTGGGTTTTGGATGTTTTTTTAGGCATAAGAGAAGAAAGGGTGACCTCTTTTTCCATTGACAAATTGGTTGTTGTTGTTGTTGTTGAACCCTTGCCTTGCATTTGTAGATTCTCAAACCTCATTGACTTGCTCATAGCATTCTTCTTATATGGGTGCAATCAAAGGATGCCTAATTAGATTATGGCCTTGTTCCCCGCATAGTTCACATGACAAGATTTGTCTCATATCGGATCTTGAAGGCTTGGAATTCACAAAGCCACTTGTTGAGTTAATTCATCTAGCATTCCTTTAACCTCAACATTCAACACCGCACTAGAGTCTTTGTTTTTGCCCTTTTTCACTTGCCTATCACTTTCCCAATCCAAGGTTCTCGATGCCATCTCCTCAATTAATTCCTTGGCCGCTTTATGCCCCAAAATATCCAAAGACCCTTTTCTCGACCCCACATCAAGTGATAGTCTAACGTCTTGAGTCAATCCCTTATAGAAGTTGTTCACCAATTCGGCTTTGGATATGCCATGATGGAGGCATAGCCTTTGTAGCCTCTTATACCTTTCCCATGCTTCATATAAGGTTTCATCCTTTTCTTGAGTGAAGCTTTGTAATTCACTTTTAACTTTCGTCGTTCTAGACGGTGGGAAGTACTTGTTCAAAAATGCCGAAGATAGCTCATCCCATGTCTTGAAGGAATCTGCGTCACAATTCTTAAGCCAATCTTTGGCCGATCCCCTAAGTGAATGGGGGACCAACCTAAGGCGTACCATATCATCGAAGACCCCATTCATCTTGTACATATCCCAATTCTCAAGGAACTCATTGAGGTGGTCATTAAGGTTCTCCAAGGGACCTCCCCCAAATTGATTGTCTTGGACTAGGTTGAGCAAGGCATTTTTGAACTCAAAATTATTGGCTTGAATTCTTGGCCGTTGGATGCTTGGATTTACTATGTTCTTAGGAGCCATAGTCTCTCTTATCGGAACCGGTTCACCCATGATGTTAGTTTCTTCTAATTCTCCAAATGGATTCTCAAATACGTCAAAAGTTTCTTGTTGATCGATTACTTCTACCGATGGTGTTTCTAATAAACCTCTTCTTCTTAGAAAATTTAGCCTCCTTGCCGTAGCTTCAATTTAGAGATCAATTGGGTAAGTTGGTTGACCTCGTCTTTGCCGCCTACTCATACAAAAGACCTATATGCTCGAAAGAAAACATTAGTAACCAAAGGACTTAGTCTAAACATGAACTAAAGCAATTAATATCTTGCCTTTTGATACGTGCATTTTGTATAGTCTGTTTAGCCTATTTCAGCACGTATTTCCATGTACTTTTGTACTGTTTATATTGCATTTTGCCCCGAATTGGCTACTTTGGTTCGTTTTGTCCGTTTGGTAGGAATGAACGTGAAAGTAGTGGAATCGTACCATTTTCGTCCCTTTTTGCATGCATTTTGAGGAGACGGGATTGTTCAGAGTGAGATCTTGCATTGGGATGCGTGAAGGAACGTTTACGAGCGATCGATCACGAGTTTGAGCTGTTTTGGAGGAAGAACACTCGATCGAGCTGTTTTGTTACTCGATCGAGTGGTTTCTATGACTGAGGTTGGTCGATCGAGTAGTATTGTACTCGATCAAGAAGAGCTGGAATTAGGAGGTACTCGATCGAGTAGCAATTTTGGTCGATCGAGTAGATATTTTGGAGAAGTACTCGATCGAGTTGTTTCAGACTACTCGATCGAGTGGTTTTGGCTTTCATGGGCTTTAATTAGTCCGTGAACGTGTTTTAGCTTATGGACTTAGTAATTTTTCTATATAAACGCATAATAACTAGGTCATTAGCATTCAGTTTTTATCTTATCATTTTCATCTTTCACTGTAAAGACTGCGTTGCTTTCTCTCTTTCACTGTAACTTTGTTTTCGGGGTTATTTAGCTTGGATTTGTTTGTTCTTTACGCCGGATTCTTGCGATTGTAATCTCTTTCTCCCTTTTTAATACTAATCTTTCATTTATTCATCTTAATTACTTGTTTTGCTCTTTCTTAATTTCTGCCCTAATCTTTGTTTATGCATTTTAATTATTATTTCATCATGCTTTATATTAGTTATTTCAATATTGTTATTATTGACAACATTAGCGATATGAGTAGCTAAATCATTTCATGTTGGGATCAGGGGATCTACGGTAGAAATGTGACGACGTAGTAAATAGGTTAGATGAATTAATTGTGACACTCTGTCCCCATAACAATATAACTGTATTTACCGACTTAGTCGAGTGCACGCTTCTGAGTCACCTTTTTAATCTGGTTAAATTTAATTCTGGATCGGAAGATTGGACTAAATAGACCTGCTATGAACAGTAGACTACTCTGACGAGGACGGAAGTTAAGTTAGTGGGAATCTAGGGTAGAAAGTGGACCGGAAGGACCTTTCCATATCCGTCTCGCGGTAATTTGTCTAAGTTGTTTACAGCTGAGTCACTGGACTACCGTAGTGAACCGAAATCCTGACATGTCCCCTCTCTATTGATAGTTTAATCTCATTTTCAGCCTTTATTGCTCTTTCCTTGCTTCTCTTCCTTTTACACCTTTAGTTTAGAAAACCAATTACAAAACCCCCCCATTTGTGACCAAATAGACGGACCTTTACAGATATCTTGCCTCCCTGAGGAGATCGACCTGACTTCCCTAGCTATATAGTTAGTTTAGTTAGTTATTTTGGATAGGTATACGACAGCCCTGTCACCTTTGCTCCCCGGAAATGGCGCCAAAAACTTGATGGTAAAAGTCTTGACCTCGCAAGTGCACGTATCGTTGCACTAAAAAGGGTCAAACACAAGGAGAAAATGAGACTACTAATCGTTCTATTCAATAGTTTAGCTAAGTCTAATAAAAACAAGTTTTGGGTATTTTCTAACTACTAAGCTAAAGAACATGTAGTAAATAAACTAAGTAAATGCTAGAATCAAGAAACAAGCAATTGAATATGGTTTTAATCTATAGAAGAAAGGCCTAGGGCGTGACTTCAACCACCAACACTAGTAATTCACCATTCAATTTCGTTAAATAGTTGTCAAAGGGTAGAAACGCCTCTAAGTTGCCTATTGTCTCCCTCCCGGGTTCACAATAGGACACTAGTACTATTAATTCAACTCCCTCCCGGGCTCATGAATCAAAATCCCAACTCTAGGGTCAAGGCTCACCAAAATTGGCCTATTACCGCTCCCCTCTCCCAAATACTCAAGTCATTAGGCCCACGATAGTCCCCGGTCATCCCACTCCCTCTTCCAATGGTCGACTTCAAACCGATAACTAAAGGCACCCTTCTCAAGTTCCCCCTCCCGGGTTCAACTCAAGTAGGAAAATACTCTACATGAAGCGCATCAACTCCAAACCTAGCCAACTCCCATTGACGATCAAGGGTCTAAAGTCAACTACAATCTCCATGGAGCAATAACAAGTCAATCCCCTTAGTTAACCCAACAAATCCCCTTTTAACAACTAGTTTAGTGAAATTAAATAGGTGAACAACTCATGTTGGGGTCTAATCACACCCTAGTGAAAAGACTACTCACTACTATTCATGGTAATTAAGACAAAACAAATATCAAAGTTGGATGCTTTAATCCTAAACATGACAATAGTTTGGTTTCCACAATTAAACATGCAATTAATTATGGGAAAATAAAGTGTAGACTAATTAAACTAAGATTGAGATGGATTAAAGTAAAAAGGATCACAACTAATCAGAGATTTAACCTTTCACTAGAACAATTAAACCCAACAACATGAAAAAGATGAACAAGGGAGAGAGAATTCCTATTCTAGCAACAAATAAGAGGAATCCAAACATAAACAATCAAAATAAACTAAAAGGAAGTAAATGTAAACAAATGAACTAAAAGGAAAGGAAGCGAAATGGAAATATACCAACAATGAAGAACAACAAGAACAATGAAGAAGAAATAAAGAAATTTGGTGAAAGAAAGTTTGAATCTTTGTAATTAATGAAGAATTGGTCACAAATTACAAAGAGAAAATGTGTTTCTCTTACTAAAATTTTGTTGTATCAAGGTAGTTAGATGAAAAATCTGAAATTTGAGCTTATATACTAGGTTACAAATCAAGTAAAACGACCAAAAACAATGTCGTTTAGGCTAATAAGAGTATTGCGCGAATCTGGAGCTGATCACTGTTGAGATGTGATTAGCACGGTCAGGAAGGCATAGTTACACCTTCCCTAATGACGGTGCGCACCATGGAGATGAGGAACGCACGGTGAGCAAGGCACGGTCACTTCTTTCCTGAAGGCCGTGCGCACCAAGGGATGAGATCCACGCTAGACTCTGCATTTTCTTCTCTTGGGCCTTTCATTCCGTCTTTGGTTGGACTAATGGTCATGTGCTTGGCATATGGGCCTCCCTTAGTGGGTGTAGTGTTGCCATATCATCATTTTTCCTACCAAAGTCAACAAACACAACCAAAATCGAACCGAGTATCCAATAGACGGGTTTTGAGCAAAATAGGCAATTAAGACATTGGAATGCACGTAAAATGCATGCAAATGAGCTATGAGCAAAGGTTCTTGGGCATAGAAAGAGCGTAAATAATGGAGTTATCAACTCGTTTAAGTTGTAAGATACACTCCATTAAATTTGTACATACAAACGTCTAGGTTGCTAGATACACATTTTTAAATTGCTAGATACATATCTCTAGCGAGCTAAATACACTCTTTTAAATTGTTAGATATACTTCCTTAGATTGCTAGATACATTTATTCCATTAAATTATTAGATACTCCGCACATATCTTTAATAAACTGAATGCACTCTTTTAAATTACTAGATATATACTTTTAGCTTCTTAGATACACACATTTAGCTCACACTTTTCATACTCTTCACACATTATAGGAGTAGTATAATATTCACTTTTTAACAAATCATTTTTAATTCCTCAAATTTTTCTAACTCTCGTCATCGGATTAATCTAATTACCTAATAACACTTGTATTTTCACTTATCTTAGACTATGTTTATAGGTAGGTCTAACTAGTTCCAGGGCTTGAATAAGGACTAAATGATAAATAAAAAATAAAAGTCAACAAAATAAAAAAGTAGCCCAAGTCGCCCATCATGCGTTGCAAGAGTTCCTGTGTGGAACACTCAAATCTCCTTGTGGAACGTAAATCTGGACCATCACTACACAAAAGGTACATGTAAATTAAATTACATAGCAACTTAAAACACCACACGTGGCAAGGAAACATGGGATGCTAAATTTTCCCAAACTTTACTTTGTTTTCTTTTTTTAAAATGTATATAATTTTAATTTTAAATATTAAAAATAAATAAGAATTACACCAAAATTCTCAACTTTTCATACTCTATAAAAAGAGACCACTTTAGATATAATTTGAAATAATTTTTAATTTTATTTATTTTCGTGAGATAAACTAAAAATAAAAATTCAACAAAAATAACATTTGAAATTAAATCAAAATAAAATTATGATATAAAGATATAATAAAAATATGTGATGTTAAGTAGGTTAAATGAGGGCTGCAGGAACCATGGATAAAACAACAAAATCAGGAACTAGCCAACTAGGTTTGATAAGTAGGGTAAGAAATATAAATTAATATTTTAATGCAGGAACTAGATCTATGTAGGGCTGTAAAAACGACTGATAAACATGGTCTTAGTATTTTTCGTTAATTTAAATTTTGGGTGTAGAAGAAACCCCACTTTTTGCTAATATTGATGAACAATTGAACTCATCTACTAATGAACAATGACCACTACTCACTCCCTTTTGTTATTGTTTGTTTGATTGTTTGTTTGTAAGTTCAGCAATTGATTTATTTGCTTTTATTTGCGTTACCTTCACAAATTCTCAATTTCAGACCTTTTGATTCTATATTTTTACCTTTGTTTCAGGTGGACGACAAACTAAATCGACATAGGAGTGGCAAATATAGTCTTAGCATGATGGGAATAAATTTAAAGAGGTGTATTTTCCATGCTATTGTATTAATTTTGATTTCATTATTATCATGTTGTTGTGTCTATATATGAAATTCTAAAGATCATATTTTTTGTTACTTTTTATATACAGAAATACAAGTTGGAGGACTGGGAGCTACTTCACACGATGCATCATACATTTATATCGAATAAGTAATCAAGCTTATAATTATTTTCAAAATGATCAAATAGCCAAGGCCAAAGAGGAACGGTCGTAGGCGAGTAGAGATGCATCATCTATTTTTGCTTGGCTATAGCGAAAACAAAGATGGAGCCATAGATATTGATGTTATGTTGACTTTTTTCATTATGGAAAATATCAGTTCCTTTTTATTAATAATATGCATGAGGCATGTCAAATATTTCGTCTTCTCAGTCATTTGTTTACCTCTTAAAATAAAAAGGTGAATAATTGTCCGATATAGCCAAAATGAAATAGGCAAACAAATGACCAACACGAAGGGAATAACAGTGATATAGACATTAACTTAGTTTGATTATGCTTATTTGAGGGATACTATACATTTTAGTTTTCTTTGTACTTTTTTCATGTTAATAAATTCAATTTCATGATTATCATATTCACTAAGACTAACAACAAAATTTTGAAAACAATCAGATGGTCTGAAATAAAACGGATCAAATGTCACCATAATGTAATAATTTAATGACAAAATGTTAGCTAAAGTTGTTACTTTTCAGCCCTGAAAATGATGATAACATTTTATCAGAAAATAGTAACATTTTATCGTAAAATAGCTACATTTGATCCGTCTTATTTCAGACGACAAATAGCCAGAGGTGTAAGAGATGGGCCACTACATAGTATCTCATAGAATTAAATTACCGGTCTCAACCCATGATCAATATGCACTTCGAACCACCGTCTTCAATCACCTTTTGGGTGACCTCTCGAAAACTATCTTCAGTTCTGGCTTCTCAACGGCCAATACCAATAGCAGTGCGGAATTCCTTAATTGGAATTCGTCTTTTACTTCGTCTACATCGTCATTGGTCTGTTAGCCTTGCTACTGGCTAAACTTTATGTTGGCTTGTTTATGTACTGACTCTATGTTTTCTTTCTTTCTTTAATATATCGGTTACAATTGTCGGAAAAAAAAATCTAGAAAATTAAGTGATTATTGTTAATAAGCTATCCTTCAAATGTGAAATTGGTAATGGCCAATGACTATCAGAATCATTAGATTGAGTGAGATTGGGTAATGCAAGAATCCTATTATCATTAGCATTCTAATATCATTGAATCAGTATCATCAAATTCTAGAAAATATTCATCTTTGGAAGAGACGTCTTCGTTAGGCGTCTTTTGTAAAATAAAATAGATTAGTGTGCACGTGACTTATATCTCAGATTGTAATTGAATATTAAAATAAGTGATGAACTTAGAAAAAAAACAAGAGTGCCTTTTACTCCAAACTCCGTAGTAAATAGCCTTTATTATGGTCAATTGTGATCTTCACACAATTAGGACCCAAACTATTGAAAAAAGAAGCAAAAAGGACCTAAACTTTGAAAGAGGAGGTTTAAGGACCTCGCTTAACTTTTCTGTTACGTTTTCCGTCAAAATGACATTCTCTCTTTTTTTTTTTCCTTTTTTTTAAATAATATTTATTTGTGATTTTTAAACCAAAAGCCAATTAAAAAAACACAAATGTTTGTTTAAGACGGGTAGTATCCGTCTTAATTAAGCGTAAGACGAGTTAAATATACAATGTGAGATGAATAGAATAAAAGCAAAATGCAGTGAAAAAATAAAAGATTTGTAATATATACACCCATGTGGGGTGATATTCGACTCGTTTTAAGTTTAAAACGGATATTACCGTCTTAGATAAGAGTGTAGACTAGATGTTTAAAAAAAAGAAAAGCAAACGTACCAATCACTCTTATAATGCCAAGTCATAATGCGAAGTTCCAATTCATCATTCTAATTCAACCGTAAGAACAAGAGTTAGCTCAAATGGTAAGAATTCTTTTATTTCAATTATGAAGTTGGGGGTTCAATTCTTATTAATGATATAGTACGCTCATTTGAACCAAAAAAAAAATATTATAATTCAACCGTTGTCCATTAATAAGTGTAAATTCAAGATTTATTCTTTTTTTTGGTTTATTCATTATAAAATCGTCGTCTATCTTATATATATATATATATATATATATATATATATATATATATATATATATATATATATATATATATATATATATAATCAAGGTTGAAGCGATGTGGATGCGCCACGTGTCAACCCAGTCATAAATACAAGTATTAATTACAACAGAACATTAAATACAAACATAATAAATGCTGTATAAATCTTAGCTAAATATTAATTATAGCTTAATAAATTTTATTATAAAATTACATTAAATAATTACGGTGATTTGATTCTAAATTTATTAAAAAAATATTTTGATAAAAATTCTAAAATGTAAATTATTATGTTCATTGCGAAAAATGTTTCAAATAGAGTATAATTTTCATTGTATTTATTGAAATAATTTTTATTTGTAGAGATGATTAAATTGAGTATCTCATAATGTTTTATATTTACATATAAAGATATTTTGAAAAAGTTTAAAACTTAGACCATTAAATATTTAAAAAAAAAAATTTTGAAGAGTCGTTGTATTTCTTAAAAACATAACTTAAAGAAAACTACTAAGAGATAAGATTTTATATGAGAATGAAAAAAAATTTATTGCGAGAAATTGAATACATATGAGATTTTGATAGGTTTAAATAGTGTGATAACGAGTATGTGTACGAGTATGTATGTACACAGTGATCGCGAGTGCATTATATATACTGTACTATAAACGACATGAAAAAAAATAGAAAAAACGTTGCATTTTACTTTAATATCTTCCATTAAAATATATATACGTTAAGTATAAATATTGACTATGACTAGCTAAATATTACTATTAGTTAAATATTTTATATGTTATCTTTTAAATAATTTCAAGTTAAACGTCAAAAAATATTATTTGAGAAAATTTAACCTATTTTATTTACAAGTAAACTCCAAAACATCATTTATATATATTTGTTTTAAAATACAAAAGATGCAATTCTGATAGAATAGATATGTTTGACACATAATATATTAATACATACAAGACACACTCAAAATATTTGAATAAGTTGAGTTTGAACTCTATATGTTTGATAGATAAATATTACACGTTATACATAAAATATTAAAAATTACATAAAGTTATATTCACATCATTTTGAACAAATATTAATTGATTTGGAACATAACGAATCGTGAAATGATATAAGTTGAGAACTTAATGTTGATTGTTGCATTATTTGAATAAATATTATTTTAATTAATATGATATTTGATCAGTCACAAAATAATTTATAAAACGTTGATCATGCATAATTTATAATCACTTATTAGTTTTAATTAAAATTATACTCCCTCCCATCCACTCTTTTCTTCCTCTTTGGAGTGGGCACGCAGATTAAGAGTGTGGAGTATAATATTGATAGATTAAGGGTGTGGAGTATAATATTGATAAAGATATGAGTGTGGTTTGGTAATTGGAGAGATGTATTAATAATTAGGATTAAATATTAATAAAGGAGATGGGTGTGGTTTGGTTATTGGAGAGAAGTAGGAATAATAAGAATTAAATATTAATAAAGGATATGGTGGGGTTTGATGAGTGGAGAGAGGTAGAAGTATAATATTAATAAAAACTTTCTCAAAAAGGAAAGGGGAAGAAAACCTGAATAATCCGTTTTAGAAAATAGGGAAAAAAAGAGTGGATGGGAGGGAGTATGTATTTTATTTAAAACATTGAAGTTAAACCTAAAAAATTAAATTTGAGAAAAATTAATTTATTTTTATTTATAATTAAAAATATTAAAGGTCATATATAAATTATGTTATTTTTCTTCAATTATAATAACAAAATTTTAAAACAGGCCGCGCGAAGCGCGGGATACTACCTTAGTTCTATTCCAATTTTCGGCTCTTCTACCTCTAAAATTAAATTCAAACGAAGTACTTTATAGCTATATTAAATATACTCAGATATTATATGCTGGACAAAGTAAGTTGTTTTTAAAACGAAGAAGTACTTAATATTGTACATCTCATATTTTCCGAACTAGAAAAGTAAGAGTAGAACTGATGTACACCACATATTTCCCAAACTTTTACCATTGATATCTTAAAAAAGTATAAATAATTTACCAATTTTAGAGTACGGCGGTTTTTCCGTGTTTTTTTGATAAAATGTGACCACTTTTGGGTAGGTAGTGACCACTTTAAAAAAATGGTCATTTTTTAGTCATAAAATGTGGTCACTATTTATCTAAAAGTGATTACATTTTTCTGGTCGCACGTACGTTGACAGCAGTGTAGAATAGAATTTGTGTAAATAATTATGATGTGATACAAAAATATCTACATTTTTTTTTTACCCAAAAAGTCATAATGTTGTGCGTTGTCAATAAGCATGATAGTAGTTTTCTTACCTAATCAAAAAAAAAAAGCATGATAGTAGGAAATAGGTATAAAATTCATTGTCATCCAAAATAATTAACGGATGTAGACGGAAGTCATTTGAAGTCCTTATAGCTACCAAATGAAACTTGAGGTCCTGATCCCTTCATAACTCAATACTTTAGGGGCTGTTTGGTTCAAAGTATGGGAATGGAATGGATTGGTATGATAATCTAGGGTGGAATGGAGTTAGAACCCCATACCTTTTAACACTTGTTTGGTTTGTTTTGCAATGGATTGTATATGCCATTCATGGTGTTTGGTTCATATTTGGAATGGATTCAATATCCAATTTTTTCTCTAACCATAATAGGTAGGTTTATTAAATTACAAAAAAAAGTTGTATATTTTTTTTCCATGAACTATAACTTACTAACGAAAAATTATAGCCAAAGAACAATCCAAATTATACATATCAATATTAAGCGTCTAAAATGAAAATGTTGTTAAACAAAAAAAAAACGTATGAAAAATGTTTCATGAAAAATCTGGTGAGTCTAAACATCAAACAAAATAAATTTGGGGTTTTTATAATTTTATAAAAACAAAAAATTATGATGAAAGTAGAAGATGAAGACTTACGTATGGTAGAACAATAGCAATTTGGGGTTTTTCTTCTTCTTTCTTAATTTTAGGTTTAGTATCTAGGGGGGATTGGATTTAGAAACTTGGTGGAGGAGTAGAGTATGGGATTTCAAAGGGTTGTGGTGGATAGGGTTTTTCTCAATCCATTCCAAAAGTGACCAACCAAACACTTGAATGGGTGATATCCATTCCATTCCATTCCAATTTTCGGCTCTGCTACCTCTAAAATTAAATTCAAACGGAGTACTTTATAGCTATATTAATCATACTCTGATATTATGTGCTGCTTGTTTTTAAAACGAAGAAGTAATTAATATTGTACATCTCATATTTCCCGAACTAGAAAAGTAAGAGTAGAACGGGTGTACATCACATATTTCCCGAACTTATACCATTGATATCTTAAAAAAGTATAAATAATTTAGTAATTTTAGAGTACGACGGTTTTTTCCGTGTTTTTTGATAAAATGTGACCACTTTTGGGTAGGTAGTGACCACTTTAAAAAAAACGGTCATTTTTTAGTCATAAAATGTGCAATTCATGTACTATAAACCAGTTGTATATGTTGTACGGTGTAAAATTTGAGCTTTGTGATAAAGTATCTGAGCTTTATGTTAAAGAAAATGAGCGTTATTAGAAAGTATTGAGCTCATCCATTTACACATTAAAAAAATGAACTTTGAATTAGCTCAAAAAGAATACATATAAGCTCGGATTCTTATACATTGGTTGTACAATGCTTATGTACAACTGGATGTATAATCCTATTTGTGTAAAATGTGGTCACTATTTATCCAAAAGTGGACACATTTTTCTCGTCGCACGTACGTTGACAACGGTGTAGAATAGAATTTGTGTAAATAGTTATAATGTGATACAAAAATATCTACATTTATTTATTACCCAAAAAGTCATAATGTTGTGCGTTGTCAATAAGCATGATAGTAGGAAATAGGCAGTGGCGTATCTAGGATTTAGATCGTGGGGATGCAGAAATTTAATAATCATAGGATGTCATCTAAGTCCTCTTAATGTAGTCGACACAAAACATTGTTAACCTAAACTTAAATATACTTGAATTTATTTAGCTTATTATCATGTGCCCTATAGGCATATGTTAGAAAATCCGTATTCTAAATACTTCGTATAAAATTATGCTGACGAGATGAAATTTATTCATATTATAATATACACTACTTTTTGTTTTATAATATGTAAACTAAAACGACTGATAAAATGAAATAAACGAAGTAGAACATATAACCTTTGGAAGTATATGAATAAAACGAAAATAATATTATCAATTTATCAATTCATCATCAATTTAAAGGATTAAACTTATAAATAAGCATAGTTAAAAAGATGAAGTATTTTATGTAAATTTTTAAAGGTATTTAATGTGAAAATTAAACAAAAGCATTTAATATGTCATGGTATTTAATTACAAAAGCCAAAAAATTCCACAAGGAGAATTGAACCCAGGACCATTAAAACTAATTACAAGGAAGTTACCACTAAACCATTAGCATTTCTTTGATTCCTTATTACACTTAATATTACGTATTTCTTAAACCAAAGGGGATGCAGTCGCACCCACTGCACCCCCTTTGGCGACGCCTATGGAAATAGGAATAAAATTCAGTGTCATCCAAAATAATTAACGGATGTATAGACGGAAGTCATTTGAAGTACTTATAGCTACCAAATGAAACATGAGGTCCTGATCCCTTCATAATTCAGTACTTTAAGTCCTTCCATTATGGTTTACTCATTTGGTTAAGGTAAAGTACATATGGAAAAGAGCCATTTTTTGAGCAACGAGAGACTCCATATTTCTAAAAACACTATTTTATTTTAAATAATTAACTCACTTAAAAGATAATTCAATTAGGTTTATAAAAAAATAATATTTGGAAAAATAAATCTATTAGAGTAATTCACTTTCTTTTAAACACTTCAAATATTAGAAAAATAAATCTGATTAAAATAATGTAGAGCAAAGATAGACTATGGAGGACCACAAAAGATCCAAACACACCCTAAAAGATCACAAAAGTTTGGGAAGAAGAAAATTACAAACCTTTAAAAGCCATAAAAGTTTAACTTTTATAAATCTAATTTTATGCAACAATACCAAGACATAATTTTTAATGCAATAATTTAGGGTTTTTCATGCAAGCACTTACATTTTTTACCACCTATGTTAAAACACATAACACTATTTAATTACCGTGCAATGCACGGGCATGAAATCTAGTAATCAATATTAGAAGATTTAATATCAATTCTTTAAAGTTTTATTCTCTAATCTAGTTTCCAAAACCTCAAACATTGTTTCTCTTAGATCTAATTTAGGATCATTAGTAATTAATATTAATCAGTCTTATTCTAAATCTAATTCAACTCTTTTCCATCTTTTATTTATTTTCTTTATTTTATTTTGTTTACTTTCTAAATATGATTTCACAAATAAAACCAAATCAATTTCCGAATTAATCAACCATAACAAACCCGCGGGTCTGACTTTCACAATCAGAACCCATCCCAGAACTGACGCAGTAGGTGCTGCGCCTCTTCTAGAGGACGCATCCATTGCTGCGCCTGTTCTAGGCTGACTTCTGCCTCTAAACTCCTTCTCGTTTTGACATAGTGTATATTAATTACCATTAATCGACTATTATTCTTTATTCTCACTTTCAACATATTTTACTTATTTTATTTATTCTTTTTTATTTATTTCTCTATTTTACTTTTTATTTCATTATTTTTTCCAATTTCCTTATTTTCCAATTTCCTTATTTTCTTTTATTTCCTTATTTTCCAATATTTTCTTTTATTTCCTTATTTCTTTTATTTCTTTTACTTCTTTCCTAATCCCGTATTTGGCATTTATAATTATATTTTATTCATTTGTATGTTTATTCACAGGTAAAGAATGTAAACTCCCGATTTGACTTCTAAATCTCATTTGTATGTTCACCGAAATAGTCTAAATTCACATGCTAGGTTTAATCTATTGTTTGTTGCATTGCATGCATATAATCAACAACACATGGAGTATAAATGACTTCCCTGATCTTAGTAGAGGTCGCTATCAAGGCGGATGGGATTAGGTGTTCGATTAAAGAGTTTCCTAATACGTACCCTCACCCCTTACTCAAGATCTCTTTGCACATCCTTGTTCATTGGTATCGCGAGAGTCATTCTAGAAATAGAGTGCTAAGGGTAAACAAATTCTTTAGTGTCTATGTTACGCTTCATGTTGGCATAAACATGACATATTCGAATGGTTTCCAGTTTTCAACAAAACTTGGTGGCGACTCCACAAATGCAGGCTTGTTTAAACCATTCACCGGTTTCAATGCCTTTCAAATCGGTAACAACCCATGACGTGCTTTGTTCACAAAGTTCCGTGGGAGAAGTGCCGCCGCCTCAAATCTCACAACACGCGGATGCGCGCGACGCGGGTGGTCCGGTCCACAGTTTTGGCGCCTCCGCTAGGGATGATACACTTAGACTATGTATAGTGTTACCTAGGGTGAAACTTAAACAAGGTTAGGGATAGTTTATATAAGACTGTTGTTGATCCTCATTAATCGATCTTCTTAGATCGTTTTATTTAGCCTTCCTAGCTAGGCTCTTAACCAAACCAATTCGACCAATCGTCTCGTCTCGACAGCCCAAATTCTTATTTGTTCTTAGTAGATGGATAACGGTTGACGTCAACCACACCGTGATGCTTACTCATGTTTGTATTAAGAGATTTTACTACTCGAGCGAATGGAACTAGGAACCAGCCCTACTCATGTTCGGCACGGACCTCTCCACAGATAAGGCTTTGATACCTTGGTGTGACAACCAACCCTTTCTAAACCAAAACCCATTACTTTTACTCAGTATACCATTATAATGCATGTTTGTATGTTGTATGTGTTATGTATCTTCCGTGTCAATCACATGTCTAAATGTCATTTTTGTAAACCAAATAATATCAAATTTTCTATAAATAAAGTTCATTTTCAATTCCTTTAATAAAAGAAAGACCATTTGGAAACCAAATAATGCCAATTTTTTTCTGTAATTAAAATTCCAATTTTAAAAAAAGGTTTTCCAAAAAAACAAATGTAAATATGTTAATTCAATTGGGTTTAAATTAGAATAGAGTCATTCCTTAGTCAAAACTCCGTCGGGTTATAAATCCGTCTTCCCTTATATTTTGGATCATTCAAATTCGAGTCAAGTCCAAAGGTTAGAATCTAGACACCTCAAGCCACACACTTGAGACCAACCACTAGTAGAAAAAGTCTCATTGACATCGGTTATTTTACCCCATTTACATCGCTTTTGTGGCGATGTTTCTGGGGGCGACGTATTTTGTATTTTTACCTTAACATCGGTTTTAGAACCGATGTAAATAGTATACAATTAACATCGGTTATAGGTGAAAACCGATGTTAATTGTGTTTAAATTACATCGGTTTTGGTCTAAGACCGATGTAAATATATATTATTAACATCGGTTATAGGTGAAAAGCGATGTTAATATTATCTCAATTACATCGGTTTTGGTCTGAAACTAATGTAATGTAAATGACAATCCTATACTACACGATTCTACATCGGTTTTTGTCTCAATTACACCGGTTTTGGTCTCAATTACATCAGTTTTGGTCTGAAACTGATGTAGTATGAAACTAATGTAGTATGTTTCAGGTTCGCAAATGACGATTTACTCATAACCTATTTGTGAATTTTTACACTATTAGGGTCTGGAAAATGAATCAATATACAAATAATAACCATGCATCTCTTTCCTTCCAACAATTCAAACACAACTATATATTTATTATACCAAAAAAAATATCATAGCGTATACAATTCCGTCCATTCAAAGTAGTTGAAAACGTACACTACACGCTTCTACGATGCAAAATGTGTATTTTCAATTACAATTTCTAGAAATCTAAACCATACATACTCTAGACGTTCTTTCCATAATAAAGCGACCAAAGCTCTCGAGCCTCGTTCATTTGTTCAATTGTCATTTGCAAACCTGAAACACACTACATACAAGAACAAGGATTAGGAAGAGGTACACACTTAGAAAATACGAACAATATCTATACATAGAAATTCTATAGGAACAATATCTATACATATAAATTCAAACAGTTCCAGACAATAGATCAAGATACCTTTACTATGTCGTCCTCTGATGATGCGTAACGTACGGTAATATCATACATCCACTTCATAACACAATAACCGCACTCATAACTCTGCGGCTGTTGAGGGCACTACATTTATACAAAATTAAGAGTAAGTAGGCAGCCGGCAAGGGCACTAAGAGTATGTAAGCAAAAGTTCCTATATTCATGGAGATATATAGAACAACATATAATTTATGATGCTTACATATCAGCAACAAGATCAGCATACATATGCATCAACATACAGGAGCAGCATCAATAATCTTAGTCTATTAGTGAGTTAACTAGGCGTAATTGGTTCAGTTTGCTACTCAACACCTCAATCATATATATTAAACAAGATCAACCAGTTTGCGCACCAAATCGGCACTAAATCTACGTATTGGACAAATATTGCCATCATATGACTGTAAAGGCTCCTTACCAATCAATACAAACAAGAAAATGGTAGCAAAGGCAGCTAAGGCACAGTTCATACCAAAGGCAGTTCAAGGCACAGTTTATACTAAAGGCAACTATACTCGGCGTAATTGAATTTGTAAGGAAAACAGCTACATACCTCAATCATTTTTATTTGCAATTCATTTTTTTTTATATATCACGCGTTCCAGCCCTAAAAGAATACATTTTCCAAGCCGTGAAATTGAATACATGAAAAGTAATCATATTATCGATCATTCATACATGAATAACTATAATTTAATGTTGTTAGCTAGTCGATTTAACTTACCATGTTAAACAACTTTTTATCCACCATGTCTTCTTTGTCGTCTTATCCGAGTCAAAAATATATGCAATATTATCTCCAAGACAAAATATAACCAACATCCAATGCGAGCTATATAAAAAAACAATACTTATAAATCCTTTAATTAGGTGAGCTAAGTGATGAAATGCAGGAAAAAAAAACAAAATTACAATTTGTTAACTCTTATTAACGAACACAACAAAGATGAACATAAATTATTCTATGGATAACATACTGAAAATAACTAAAAAGAATCTCAACTCACACATGTGTAAGGTAAATAGACTAATCTCATTCAATGGAAATATGTTGTAGCACCATTTATTTTTAAGTATAATAATATTTATAGCTGTAAACACAATTACCTTAAAAGCAAACAACTTTCTGACCCACTTATGACGAAGAAGTTGCACTACTCGACCACTTCCTTTGCCAATGACCTTAACTGTCTCCGGGTCTTCCAATGAAACTTGAAAGTCAAATTCCCTAGAATCTAAATGCTTTAAAAGAAGTTGAACAAAGCTTATTTAGAAATTATGAAGGGGAACATTCAAACAATTGCCTAGAATATTAATATTGAACTACATAAACACTAGCTAACTAATGTCACTGACTTACACAGCCAAAAATCGGCATAACAATTTTCGGTCATGAATAAGTTGTACGAGTAATAAAGGCAAATCACATTGACACATAATACATTAAATTGAAGTTTAGATATTTAAAAACATGATACTCATCACAAACCTTCCAAGGTAGCTAAGAAAAATGTCATGAAAATACCGCACAACTTTTCTATTTATAGTCAATAATACACACAATTCTTAACTTGGTTAAACACGAATAAACACACTTCCATTATCCATGCTCGAATTGAACTTATTCACTTATCAAACTAGCAGCAAACTTGTAACTTTGTCCCATCAAAACTATCACAAATCAGTGACCTTTCTAATTCTTTTGATAGAATAGCTCTGATATGTCCTTACAGCTCGGATAGAAAATAAGCCCATAAGATTCAGGATACACGGCAATGCTAGCAAAATGATAATGTAACAACTTACTCCTACTTGGGTTTCTCTTACTCTATCACATAATTGTGTTAGAATATAGACCTATTATTCACACTAAGTTAGCTATAAAATTAAGTGTAAGCTAGTTAGTTATACCAATTGTAACAGAATATAGATTCCCTAACTAACTAACAACCTAAGTCAGTTAGTTAGTAGTATATAAGGAAGTCTAATCCCCTCTTGTAAGAACACGATTCATCATTCATTCAATACAATATACACTCTCTCACAAATTCTCTCTGCAAGCTCGCTCTCTCTCTCTCTCTCTCTCTCTCTTCTATAATCTCTACTTGTGATCATCATGATGAATTCCAAGAATTCTATCATGGTATCAGAGCAGGATCATTGATTTGATCCTGTTTCTGTTTACTTCTTTGCTTCCGCATATTCCTTTCAGTACATCTTCTTAGGTCGTCTTCACATCTTCAATCATTTTTTTTTCACATCTGCAAACTCATCTTCATATCTTCAAACCTTCGTACACTTCTCACTTTCAATTTTCCAAATTTTCTTGAATTCTTGGATAAATTTGTCTTCTATATTGAGCAACATGCCTGAAACTCCTGTAAACAACGCAATCAATGTTGATGATCCTCACTACATTCATAACACTGATGTTCCTTGTATCAAGTTGGTTAATACACCTCATGCCCGAGATTTAACGTTATTATCATACTGATGGCGGTGATCAACTGGTCCCTAAAAGTCACATCTAAAGGATGTGTTTGAGAGATGTGATTGTATGAAAATATAATCACTTTGATGCCTTATATGACTAAAAGGTTAGTCCATGTATTTGACTAAACAGTTAGTCAATGTGATGATGAGACGATTATTTAATTATTGTATATAATGTTAGCTTAAACGAATTAAGATGTTAATTCGTAATTAAACGTAAACGGTTATATTTAATAAGCAAATTATAAATATGCGATATTTATAGTTAATGTATATATTATTCGATATTGTCATAATAAATGATGACGGACCGGTATTAAGTGTGAGGACTTATTAATACAGGACGACATAAATGACAATTAATAAATAATACACATTTTATACATTTTATAACAACCAAAGAATAAGAAGATTTTCTCCTTATTTTTGGTGGTTGGTCAAAACCGAAAAAGGAGAAAAAGAGGAAGAAAAATATCTTCCCCTAATGGACTCCTCATTTACACGGTTTTGAGGAAGGAAAAAAATAGAAAAGATCTTCCCTATTTTCTCTCCTTTTTTCGGTTATATTAGGGAGATAGGGAGGATCATTTGATTATTGATTTTTCCTAACAACTCACATCACAAAACCCTAAATAATCATATAGAAAATTAGGGTTTCTTTCTAGCAAGAACAAGGGCATTTCTCATAGCATTTTGGGTGCAACAATTAGGAGAATATCGATTTCGATATTGTTCTTAGGCCAAATTGCTAGGACCAAAGGTTAATTCTAAATCTCTACTTTTTGTTTATGTAATTTCATTTGTGACTCGTAATTTCATAATTATAATTTCGTTATAATCCGAAATTCTTGATGAAGTATACCGATATTTCCCACAAGTGGTATCAGAGCATAGGCCACGAAATTATTTTATATGATTTTCATAAATGGATTTAAACAAAAAAAATTTAAAGAAAAAAAACTCAATTCGGCCGTGAGAATTTTTTTTTTTTGCCGAGAGCAATTTTTTTTTGCCGAGTTGAATTTTGTTTTTTATCCCTTGTTTCCATTTTGATTTATTGATATTGTTGTTTTAATATGTTAAGATGATAATATGATAAATTTGTAGATGTTTTGATTTAATAAGAATTAAATTAAAAATGTAAATGGAAATCGGTTTCTTTGTTGATGATTTGTTTTTGCTATATAGTTTTGGCATACAAGTTAATTTAATTATGTTCAAATCAATTGTGATGAATCAAATATACGGATAATCGATTTAATCATAATTTGAATATTCATTTTAAGAGGTTAAATTGAATCATCTAGTTTGAATCTATTTTTAAATTAAAAGATGATGTTTATACCGATCTTGTTATATTAGCAACATTAAACTTTTTGTCCACATAATTTTTTTTTTCGAGAAAAGTATGAAAAACGGCTGAATGCCTTGTGTTTTCTAAAAGAAAAAAAAACTTGTTGTTTCGTTTTTTAGGGCTAATATGCCGAGGGCATTTAAAATAAAAAAAATCTGTTTTTTTTGTTTTTGTAAATGCCGAGAGTTTATAAAAAAAAAAAAATTGTTTTTCCTTCATTTAGGGCAAAATGCCGCAAGAAAGAAAAAAAAATCTGTTTTTGTTTTTTTTTTTTTTGCATTTTGCCGAGAGCTATTAATAAAAAAAAGGAATTTTTTTGTTTATTTTTGGCCAATAATCTTTATACATTAATTATAATGTATGATTGTTTGTTGTGAAAAGGTTCACAATTTTAGATACCCAATTATTTTAAAGAGGTTTAAAATAATGTTGGATTAATTCATATCGCTAGTTAATGTGAATTAAGATTGGAATTATTGTGAGTAATTGAGGAATTGTCACATAATTTTGATAATTATAAAATAGGTGGTTAAGATAAATTACTCTACATAATTAAGAAATTATGTCTTGAATGATTAATTTATAATTGATGCATTTGCAATCGGTTGTAATTTGTATTACCTAGTGTCGCCTTAGTTAATTATGTTTTCGTAATGATAGAAACATAATTTTAATGTAATTTTGAGATCTCGTATCTCCTTTGGTTTTCTTTAGTATTATGGTTTTGAAATTAGAATGTAAATAGGTTTATTTTGTAATTTATTAATTGTAATTTTGAGAAGACTAAAGATGGAGATTGGATTGCTCACTCCTGCTACATGGACCAAAATGGAACATCAAGACAAGCTTCTCGGGTGCTAGGAAGGATTCCAAAGTTGTATTTATGTTCAATTTGGTAGATAGGTCACACTAGGACTTTATTTTGTTTTACGTTTTTCCATTCTTATTGCTTTTCATTCGCATGATAATTAGTGCATCATTTTCCGCCTAAACCAAACCACCTACTACTTAAATGCATGAAAATTGACTCATATAGTTTGGATGTTATTTTTCATAGACATACAGATGTCACACAATTTTAAGCCATCATCTTAGTTTATTCATTCTCGCATGCTAGATATTAGTTCACTTAAAATGAATTAAAATAAAGTTGATGTGATCTTCCTCTATAACTAAAATTGAGACTAGTCTTTATAAGGGCAAACAACTATGAATCCCTTCTTCGTCGGTAGGCATATAAGACCTTACTCTCCATGTGACTCCTTCTACGTTGAGTAAGTAGTTTGTGTTGACTTATTTTACCTCAACATTATAATCCGAAGAGTTTCTCGTGATTATGATAGACTATAGATAGAATTTACAGAAATTTATCGACCAAGAATTCTAATAGTAGAATTAGCCAAGAGGTTGACTTATCAATTTACAGATAATTGAGTCTTGGGATCATTTATATAATTCTTAAGGGAGGTCAATTGTATAAATGCTTGAGTCTTTGCTTATAACAGTTTTGCATTAGACTTAAATCAAAACGATGAGTATGCTTATTATATTTTTATTCTTCTTTTCGCAGTGTAGAATTCGTTTATATTGATAATACTGTGACAACAAATGGCTGGAAATAACGAAATCCCTATGCCAAGTGCCACACTTGGACGCGAGTCCTGGCTAAAAGCTTTCATGGACCACATGAATCGCCACACGATCAAGAATGACGGGTCCAACTTTGAGGACTGGGAGGCATCATTGCGGAATGCTGCCATTGCTGACGGTAAGCTCAAGTACTTAACTGAGCCAATACCGCCAAACCCAGGCCCCAATGCAAGAGCTAACGAGTCAATTGCTTATAGTGACTTCGTTATGAAAGCGGGTGCGATAAAGAACATACTCATTTTTGCAATGGAAACCAATTTGCAAAGACGCTTCATTGCCCAAGGTGCAAACAAGATTTTCACCACGCTCACTAATGAGTTCTCAAAAGTACCGAGAATCGTTACTTATGAGCATACCTGTCGCTTCTTTGATGCGAAATTCCAGAAGGGCCAACCGGTTAGCCCACACATTCTTAACATGATTGAGAATGTCGAGAAACTGGAGGCACTTGATTGCAAAATCAGTGAGAGCATAGTCATTGACCGTATGCTTCATTCACTTCATGATGGTTTTGCCCTTTTCAGGGCAAATTTCTACATGAATGACATGAAGAAAAGTCCTCATGAGCTACACTCACTTCTCGTATAGACCGAGAAGGATATGAAATTTAGTGGGAGCATGAAGCAAGATGTTCTCATGATTTCCAACAAGAATAAGAGTAAGGGCAAAGCTCACGGCGACCTAACTGTAGGAAAGGCAAAGTTTAAAAAGTCAGGAAACGGTAAGAGTGGGCTTGGTTAGACTAGTGGCCACCATTGTCACAAGACTGGACATTGGAGGAGGAACTGTCCCGTGTACCGTGAGGACATAAAAGCAGGCCGCGTCACTCCTGTTGGTATGTCATCTTATATTCATATGATTGAGATTAACCATGCAAGTTTCGGAACTTGGGTACTTGATACTGGTTGTGGTTCTCATCTGTGTAATCATTTGAAGGGCCTAAAAAACATCAAACCCCTCGCAAAGGGTGATGTGGACCTGCGAGTCGGGAATGGAGCACGAGTTGCTGCAGTCTCAATGGGAACATACGTATTCCAGCTCCCTAGTGGGTTTGAGTTATATTTATATAACTGTTACTATGTACCCAATTTATCTAAGAACATTATTTCTGTTTCTGTACTTGATAAAGACGGTTTTTCATTTTCAATAAAGGACAATAGCTGTATTTTCTCTTTTAATGAAATGATTTATGGCAAAGCAGTTTCCATGAATGGAATTTATATCTTAGATCAAACCACAGATATATTACATGTGAATAATAAGAAATTAAAGGTTGGTGACAAAGATCAAACTTATCTATGGCATTGTCGAATGGGACACATTAATGAAAATCGTGTAAAGAAACTCATTGAGAATGGGACTATTCCCACATTTGATTTTTCTACATTTGGCACGTGTGAATCATGTCTTATCGGCAAAAATGACTCGAATTTCTTTCAAGGGTGTTGGAATGCGCGCTAGTGACCTATTAGGACTCATCCATACTGATGTATGTGGACCTATGTCAATCACCGCTAGAGATGGCTATAGATATTTTATCACTTTCACGGACGATTTGAGTAGATACGGATATGTCTACTTAATGAAGCATAAAAGTGAGTCCTTTGAAAAATTCAAAGAATACCAGAATAAGGTTGAGAACCAACTTGGAAGAAAGGTTAAAGCACTCCGTTCAGATCGGGGTGGCGAATATCTTTCAAATGAGTTTGATCAACACCTTAAAGATCGGGAATAGTTTTACAGTTAACTCCACCTGGAACACCTCAATTAAATGGTGTGTCCGAACGGAGAAATCGAACACTAATTGATATGGTTCGATCCATGATGAGTCACACGGTAGTACCTGATTCATTATGGGGTTTTGATCTTTTGTCAGCTGCTCTTATACTTAACCGAAGTCCGTCTAAAGTTGTCGACAAGACTCCATATGAAATGTGGAAGGGAACGGTCCCTAACTTGTCCTTTATTCGGGTGTGGGGCTGCGAGGCTTATGTCAAGTGGAGACACGAGGATAAGCTCGGCCCGCGATCGGTCAAGACATAATTTATTGGTTATCCAAAAGCAATGTTTGGTCATTACTTCAATTCGCCTACCGAACATCGAGTTTTTGTTTCGGCTAGTGCAAAGTTCTTAGAGAAAGAATTTCTCGAGAACAAGTCAAGTAATAGAACCTTCGAGCTGTCGGAGATTCAAGAACCAACAACTGAGGAACAGATGGAAGAAGTTGTTCCTTCAACTGATGATACGGTTAATATTCCTCAGGAACCTAGGAGGTCGGGTAGAGTCTCTAATCCTCCAGACAGATACATTGGTATGGTCGAGGAAAATGACGTTTTACTCCTAGAGAGTAATGAACCCGCTACCTATAAAGGTGCCATGACCTGTTCCGAACCTAAGCTATGGCTTGAAGCCATGCAATCCGAGATGGACTCCATGTATGAGAATGACGTATGGGATCTTGTTGATTTACCTAACAAGGTATGACCTCTTTAGTGCAAATTGCTTTACAAAATAAAGCATTCTGTAGACGGGCAACCAGATACCTATAAATCACGACTAGTGGCAAAAGGTTTCACTCAAGTGCACGGATTGCATTATGATGAAATTTTTGCACCCGTAGTTATGCTGCATTCCATTCGGATAATCTTAGTGATTGCCGCTTTTCATGACTATGAAATTTGACAAATGGATGTGAAAACCGCCTTCTTAAACGGTTATTTGGAGGAGGAGTTGTACATGGTACAACCCGAAGGTTTTATAGATCCTGAAAATCCTAAGAAAGTGTGCAAGCTTAAGCGTTCCATTTATAGACTTAAGCAAGCTTCTCGGAGTTAGAATCATCGTTTCGACCAGGTGATAAAAGAGTATGGTTTCACTCGATCGGTCGAGGAACCATGCTTATATATCAAGTCGAGTGGGAGCAAGATTGTTTTCTTGATATTGTATGTCGACGACATACTCTTGATTGGGAATGACATTCCTCTCTTATCTTCGGTAAAAGGATGGTTGAAGAACCATTTCCAGATGAAAGATCTGGGTGAGGCACAACGCATATTGGGAATCCGTATCTATCGAGATAGATCACGACGGATGTTATCACTGAGTCAGGAGTCTTATTTAGATAAGATTCTTGAAAGGTTCAGCATAACCAACTCCAATAAGGGGAACCTTCCAATGACGTCTGGGATGCATTTGAGCAAGTCTCAGTCACCTAAGACACCAGAAGGGGTCGAGCGCATGAGTCGTGTTCCTTATGAATCAGCCATAGGATCAATCATGTATACCATGATATGCACACGTCCAGACGTGGCATATGCATTGAGTATGACGAGTCGGTACCAAGGCAATCCAGGTGAAACACACTAGATAGCTGTTAAAAACATCCTTAAGTACCTACGGAGGACTAAGGATTGGGTATTGACTTATGGAGGAGATACTAAGCTATGTGCAATCGGTTCTGTGAGATGCTAGCTTCCAAACAGATCGAGATGATTCAAATCTCACTGGATTCGTCTTTACTCTTAATGGTGCTGCAGTCACCGGAAGAGTTCCAAACAGATGTTGTAGTAGATTCTACTATCAATCCGAGTACTATGCCGCTTGTATAAAAGAAAGAAAGCTATATGGATGCGTCAATTCTTACAAGGACTAACCATAGTTCCTAGTTCGAATGACCCAATCACCATCTATTTTGACAATAGAGGTGCCATCTTCCAGGCTACGGAGCCTAAGTCTAGCAACAAGTCTAGACATGTACATCGGAAGGCTCACCTGATCCGTGATTACGTGGAGCAAGAGGAGATAGTGATTGACAAGATTGCTTCGGATGACAACATCGCGGACCATCTCACTAAACCATTGAAATATGATAAGCATGAAGGGCACGTTATTTCCATGGGAATTAAACGTGTTCCTGAGTTGTACTAGTTGCTTATGGATTCGATACATTTTCTTTTTCCATATGCTATTTATAACTTCATCGTCATATTTCATATTTTAATTTTCATGTGGATTGTACGACAACATTGAACGCCACAAAGTGAACTGAATTACATTATATTTGTTTTGGTCCGTAATCGCCTACATGAGCTGATAACTCTGGCTATTATTGTGTGAAGTTGATTGATGGTGGGTTCAATGAGCCATAATTCAAACGGTTGGGTGATCGATCACAGATGCGAGTTATAATGATACCTCGTAGGACAATTGTGACAACGTAATGGAGTCCTAAATGTTTAAAAACATTCGGTGCCAGGTCGTGGATTGGACGTCCATTGTGTTCCTATAGTCGATTCTTTTGACTATCGACAGTCTCTTGAGATTAAGGCAGTTTTTGGGTGACTTTGGTTTCTTTCTCATGGTCGACCGTAACAGGAGGCTAATCAGATTATCACTGGATCATTTCATACTGTGCATATATCTGCAGGATTCGAGTTGAAGAAAATATCCAACCTTTATCAGGTTTAGTTATTTCTCAGGGCCACTCGAGGAGTTGTAACTAAAATGCATGGCCATGCTCGAATGATGATTCGTTTATCAGTTAAGTTATTCTCTAGTTGGGAAAACCACTCTTGATATTGATCACTTGTAAAATACGACCTTTGTGAATACGGATTTTGCAAATATTTTTACATTGAGTGGGGGAAATTTTAGGATATGAGAATCGGTTATCGCACATACACTTGTGAGGACAAGTGGGAGTTTGTTGGAGCTAGTGTCCTCCACAGTTAGTGTGATAACATATATAAATCTCTTATAGGTTCACAAGGGTATACTTAGTATTTTATTAATTGATTAATATTTACTTAATAACGGTTGGCTTGCTAGAAGTTTGACGTTATTATCATACTGATGGCGGTGATCAACTGGTCCCTAAAAGTCACACCTAAAGGACGTGTTTGAGAGATGTGATTGTATGAAAATATAATCACATTGATGCCTTATATGACTAAAAGGTTAGTCCATGTATTTGACTAAATAGTTAGTCAATGTGATGATGAGACGATTATTTAATTATTGTATATAATGTTAGCTTAAACGAATTAAGATGTTAATTCGTAATTAAACATAAACGGTTATATTTAATAAGCAAATTATAAATATGCGATATTTATAGTTAATGTATATATTATTCGATATTGTCATAATAAATGATGACGGACCGGTATTAAGTGTGAGGACTTATTAATACAGGACGACATAAATGACAATTAATAAATAATTCACATTTTATACATTTTATAACAACCAAAGAATAAGAATATATTCTCCTTATTTTTGGTGGTTGGTCAAAACCGAAAAAGGAGAAAAAGAGGAAGAAAAATATCTTCCTCTAATGGACTCCTCATTTACACGGTTTTGAGGAAGGAAGAAAATAGAAAAGATCTTCCCTATTTTCTCTCCTTATTTCGGTTATATTAGGGAGATAGGGAGGATCATTTGATTATTGATTTTTCCTAACAACTCACATCACAAAACCCTAAATAATCATATAGAAAATTAGGGTTCCTTTCTAGCAAGAATAAGGGCATTTCTCATAACATTTTGGGTACAACAATTAGGAGAATATCGATTTCGATATTGTTCTTAGGCCAAATTGCTAAGACCAAAGGTTAATTATAAATCTCTACTTTTTGTTTATGTAATTTCATTTATGACTCGTAATTTCATATTTATAATTTCGTTATATTCCGAAATTCTTGATGAAGTATACCGATATTTCCCACATAACCATGAGCACGTAATTCAAGGAGATATGACCAATGTAACCATCCAAAATGCTAACATTTAATACTCTTAGACTATAATTTCCCCGGGTAGGACTACGATAATGATACGGTCCTAGTCTAAATATGTAGATTCTCGGGTGTACATCCCGATTCGACGTACGCCAGCACAGCACGCACCCAAGACTCGACTACTAATGGAGACCGAGTACCCCAATCGCCAGAATAGCACGAAAGTGGCGGAAAGACTAAGATAAGACTCACTTGCCAGCACAGCATAAGTAGCCTAAAACCACACTTGCCAGAACAACACAAGTAGGCCAAACCCGTACTTGCCAGAACAACACAAGTAGGGCGTAAATGTAGACCAAGCATATATGATAGTATCATGACATTTCTACAAGAAAACGACTCACAAAAAGTAATTATTTATAATCATCTTTTCATACTTGTGACATAAAATAAACATTTCATTTTATAATTATACATTGTCGGTTAAATAAAATAAATAAAATGTAACAAGTGGTAATGGATAATTTACGTCATGTGAAAATTTACGAAAAGCATACAAAACCGATACATGAGATAAGGTGAGCTCAAACATACAAAGGTAGCGGATCCAAACATTATAAGAAGGTGAACCCAAAAATTGTAGGGTGGTGAGCCCAAAATGAAGGGAGTGGAGAGCCCAAAGCACAATAACCGAGACCACAATCCCCCACCCCAAAATTTATAAGACAATCAGTCCAAAATTCGTAGACTTGATAGCCCAACAATATAATTCATACCCAAAAACACGAGGTCAACAGTACATGTTTCAGAAAAAAAGGGAAGGAAGATTAACCAATGCATACAGGGGAAGCATGACATGAAAATTCGGGTACGAAACAGGTTCGAGAGACGGAAGTATCCGCCATAAGGCAGAGGTAGGACGCTAACATTCACCACATAAACCTGTTCCTAGCAGTCCATTTTAAAACCCAACCCAAGACTGACCTTGTGAGTAGCATTAGGACGGAAAAGAGGTAGAATTCCAGCAGCTTAAAAACCATCGAAGGACAGTGAACTCGACCCCTTTCCCCTACCCGAATCCAGCGATAAAACGGACCAAAAGGGTGTTCAAGCAACCATGTAAAATGAGCACAAACACCACAAAATCAACTCCATCTATGGGAAACACATAAAGACTTAAACTTTACGATAAATAAGGGCAAAAACGAGTAGGAAGGGCGGAATTTCCCGACATTTGTCGAGTAACCTATCACCTTTACCTTAACTTTCTACAATCTTCGAGAGAATGGTCTATTATGAACGAGTTTCCTTCTGGGTCCTCAAAGTCTTCACATAGAAACCGTAATAACAGCCGAGATTAGCTTAAAACACAACATTCATGAGATGGGTCGAGAAGAAAACTCCACAAGACTATGTCTTTCTTACCTTAAAAGATGAAGGAGGAGGTAAGGAGAAGAATGGTGAAAAAATTAAGAGGAATGGTGACGAAATGGAGCCGGGATCCGTGCAACAAGGTCACGAAAATGGTATTTTTAGAAGCTCTGCTTGTTCGAAAGTTGCTGCTGCATTCCCCGTTATTTGTTTTTGTTGTTTGTGGAATGTTTCCAGATTGATGACAAAGGAGGGAAAACCAATGGGCCGGTTGGTATAGGTCAGCCAGTGAGTGATTATTTTAATTTTAGTTGGGTGCCAAAATTGAGAAGTGTGTTGTCGACACGGGATAGCCGGAGGGTAGATTAGTCTAGTCTCATATAGATACATGTGACGGTCTTTGCTAGACGGAAATTCGTCTTAAACCTACTATAATTTAAGACGGAACTTTATTATTAATATAGTTATAATTATTATTACTATTATTATTCCTATCCGACGGAAACGTATATTTTATATAAAGTAGCTTTAAAAAAATTATAGCGTTAACTAAATTTACTTTTAATAATATAATGAAATTAACTAGATAAGGTAATGGAAAAGTATTACTTTTGTTTATGAAAATTACACGAAAAGGGCGGGTGTTACAATCACCCCTCCTTTTAAAAATTTTCGTCCTCGAAACTTGAAGTAAGAAGATTACCTTAAGAAAATAATT
This sequence comes from Silene latifolia, assembly GCF_048544455.1. Lineage (NCBI taxonomy): Eukaryota > Viridiplantae > Streptophyta > Magnoliopsida > Caryophyllales > Caryophyllaceae > Silene > Silene latifolia. The sequence continues at coordinate 410,929,953 of NC_133538.1, forward strand.
CCGGGTACTTGATACGCATAGAAGCTTCCGGTTCCCATGTCACTTCTTCCACGTCACCGCACTTCCATAAAACTTTCAATAAGGGGACAACTTTACTCCTCAACTTTTTGTCTTTCTTGTCCAAAATGCGAATCGGTCTCTCTTCGAAAGAAAGACTAGGCTGAAGCTCGGGAATTTCATTTTGCAACACATGACTCGGGTCACTAATGTACTTCCTAAGTTGAGATACATGGAACACATCATGAACTTTACCCAAACTCGGGGGCAAATCCAATTTTTAAGCCACGACGCCAATCTTTTTCACCACATCATAGGGTCCAATGTACTTTGGACTCAACTTTCCTTTAACTCCAAATATCTTTACTCCTTTCATAGGAGAAACCTTCAAGAACACTTTATCACCAATTTCAAACTCCAAGGGTCGACGGCGAACATCGGCATAAGACTTTTGGCGATCTTGAGCGGCTTTCATTCTTTCTCGGATGATCTTCACTTGGTCAATTGTTTCGGCTAGCTTGTCGGGTCCTAGATCACGAACATCACTTGCTTGATCCCAACAAATCGGACTACGGCACTTTCTTCCATATAAAGCTTCATAAGGAGCCATCGTGATAGAGGCATGGTAACTATTATTGTAGGAAAATTCCACCAAAGGTAACCTCTTCTCCCAACTAATATGGATATCAAGGTGACAAGCACGTAACAAATCTTCAAGGGTTTGAATCGTCCTTTTGGTTTGTCCATCTGTAGCGTCATGAAAAGCGGTACTCATCAACAACTTACTACCCATAGCAACTTATAAATCCTTCCAAAATCTCGAACAAAATCTCGGGTTACGATCCGACACGATCTCCTTAGGGACACCATGGTAACGAACAATCTCCTCGACATAGGCACTAGAAAGCCTATCTAGACTCCAAGTCTCTTTAATAGGAATGAACCTAGCACACTTGGTCAATCTATCCACAATCACCCATACGGCATATTTTCCACCAACGGTCTTGGGCAAAGCCATAACAAAATCCATGGAGATAGATTTCCATTTCCATAAAGGCACATCCAAGGGTTGCAGAAAACCTCCGGGTCTCTTATGCTCGATCTTCTCTTGTTGACAAGTGAGGCATTTCCCAACATAAGTCACAATGTCATTCTTCATGTTAGGCCACCAAAATTGAAGATTCAAATCTTTATACATCTTGTCTCCTCCGGGATGGATTGAATAAGGGGATAGATGAGCTTCATCAAGAACCCTCTTTCTCAAGTCACTGGCATCGGGGACATACATGCGGCTTTGGTAACGAAGATATCCACTAGCATCAATCTCACAGTCTTTAGCTTTCCCTTCAAGAAGCTTGGCTTGAAATCTTTTGAAAGTTGCATCATCCACAAGGTGATCACGAATCTCATGAAGGATAGCAGGTTCGGCAACCATAGCACCAAGGTAATCAAAGCCACTTTCCACTATTTGCAAACTTAACTTGCGAAATTCGGCACAAAGGTCATCGGGAAGCACACGGATAGCACTGAGGGAATGAGTTGACTTCCTACTAAGAGCATCGGCAACCACATTTGCCTTTCCTTCGTGATATAACAACTCCAGATCATAGTCATTCACTAACTCCAACCAACGGCGTTGTCTCATATTCAACTCTTTTTGGGTGAAAATATACCTCAAACTCTTATGATCGGTGTAGATACGGCAGTGAACTCCAATGAGGCAGTGTCTCCACATCTTTAAGACGTGGACAACGGCGGCTAACTCAAGATCTCAAGTAGGGTAGTTCACTTCATGAACTCTCAGTTGTCGTGAAGCATAAGCAACAACTCTCCTATTTTGCATAAGGACACAACCTAACCCCTTATTAGAAGCATCACAAAACACGTCAAAATCCACTCCGTCCTCAGGTAAGGTCAACACGGGAGCGGTAGTCAACCTTCTCTTCAACTCTTGGAACGCTACTTCACAAGCTTCGGTCCATAATAACTTGGTCTCTTTCTTCAAAAGTTGAGTCATCGGTCTAGCAAGCTTAGAAAAATCCTTTTCAAAGCGACGGTAATAACCCGCCAAACCCAAGAAACTACGGATATCACCAACATTGGTCGGGCTCTTCCATTCCATCACGGCTTCAATCTTTGAAGGATCCACCATAACACCTTCCTTAGATATCACATGACCAAGAAATGACACCTTAGACAACCAAAATTCACACTTGGAAAACTTGGCAAACCACATTTGACGACGAAGAATCTCTAAGATAGTACAGAGATGATCGGCATGTTCTTCCTCGGATTTAGAAAAGATAAGAATGTCATCGATGAAGACCACAACACACTTGTCCAAGAACTCACTAAAAGTTCGGTTCATTTGGTCCATGAGGATAGAGGGGGCATTGGTTAAACCAAAGGGCATCACCTTAAACTCATAATGTCCATATCTCGTGCTAAAGGCGGTTTTTGGAATATCGGAATCACGAACGGGAATTTGATGGTAACCGGATCTCAAATCAATCTTGGAAAAAGTAGAGGCAACTTTGAGTTGATCGAAGAAATATTCAATCCTTGGTAGAGGGTACTTGTTCTTGATAGTGACACGGTTGAGCTCACGATAATCGATACAAAGTCTCATGGATCCATCTTTCTTCTTCACAAAAAGAACGGGAGCACCCCAAGGTGAGGCACTAGGTCGAATAAATCCTTTCTCAATCATCTCATCAAGTTGCTTCCTCAACTCTTTAAGTTCGGTTGGAGCCATACGGTAAGGAGCTTTAGAAATCGGTCTGGTTCCAGGCACAAGGTCGATAGAAAATTCTACATCACGCTCGGGAGGTATTCCGGGAAACTCCTCGCGGAAAACATCGGCGAAATCACACACCACGGGAACATCTTCAAGATTCGGCAAGGAAGAAGAAGTGGAAGTCACCACACACAAAAAGACTTGGTGACCTTTCCTCTCCATACTAATCAACTTCAATGCGGAAATCAACTTCACACCTTCTTGATAACGAACTCCTTTATAGGAAACACGGGTTTCTAGCGGACTTTTGAGGCGAATCTTTTGATCTCTACACTCGAACCTTGAATCATACTTGGACAACCAATCCATACCCAAAATCACATCGAATTCCTCAAGTGGAAAACAAAGTAGGTTAGCGGGGAAAAGATTTCTTGAAATTATGATAGGGACATCGGGAAAGAAATAGGAGCATGAAATGATTTCTCCGGAAGGTAAGGATATAGGGGTATCCTCACTAGGTATAGGCTCAAGAGCTAACTTTTCCGAAAACTTGGAAGAAATAAAAGATAAAGATGCGCCGGTATCGAAAAGTATAAGGCATGGTTGATCAAAAATTGAGAACATACGCGTAATGATGTCGGGATGAGCGGCGGCTTCGGCACGATTCATGACAAATATGGTTCCTCTTGGCTTGGCTTTAGGAGTGGGATCATCCTTCTTCTCGGGATAAGCATTGGCACGATGTCCGGGCTTCTTGCAGATGTAGCAATTCAAAGGTCGATTGTAGCATCCAATTCTGGGGTGAACGGCTTGCTTACAATTGAAGCACTTGCGAGCTTTCTCCAAATTGAGGTTGTTGTTGCTTGATTGGGAAACTTGTCCACTAGGCTCTTGCCTCCTTGGTTCTTGCACTCTTGGTTCTTGTACTCTTGGCACAAACCTCTTGTTAGAATAGTTTGGTGAAGGAGAAGGTACAAAGGGTCTCTTGCCATGAAAGTTAGGACAGTAAGAAGTAGAGTGGGAACGAGACTTGGCATCATCATCAATAGCTTTCAAGGAATTTTCGGCCCAAAGAGCATCATCATAGATCGCCACAAAGGTTGTGGAGTCTCTTCTCACCATACTTTCCAACTTAGGATTCAACTTGCTTCGATAGAAGTAGACACGCTCATCTTCGTCTTTCACAAACTTAGGGGCATAGTGAGCAAGATCATTGAATTTGTCGGTGAAAGCTTGAATGGATAGGCCTCCTTGCTTGAAATTAATGAACTCCTTCAATTTTTGTTGCTTGAGTTCCTTAGGGTAGAAACGAGTTTCCACAAGAGTATTGAAACGGTTCCAATCAAAGGTGGGGTCTTGAGTGACGGAAGGTCCGGTAATAGTCCACCACCTATCGGCCTCCTTCACAAGGAAATGAGAGGCAAGCTTCATTTTGTCTCGATTTTGGACATCATAAAGAGAGAAATTCTTTTCCATGTCACGAAACCACTCGGAAAGCTCAATAGGATCCACTTCACCACCATAGGTCCTAGCCTTGTTTCTTGCTAGTTGACTTGCAATCCAAGCAAAACTTCCTTGATGATCTGCCGCTTGTGCAACGGGATGGGCTTGAACATTGACATTTTGTTGATTTTGAATAATTTGAGTAAGAGCTTGCAAGATAGTATTCTCCACATTGTTTGGTCGCACCATCTTCTTAAAGCACCAAAGAGAGTCAAACGAGTTAGTACTTAACAAATAGCATACACAAGAAGACTACCAACTTAGGTCCTTAGTTCTACCCATCTCTCACTCATTATTTCAAGGTCAAGTTCAAAATTTAAGTTTGGGGTACACGTGTGTGCGTCGGGAGCTACAAAGGCTCTGATACCAACTGTGACACCCCGCGATAATGCGAAAAATAAACTACTAAGTATATGCGAAAAATGTGAAGTTTTTAAAACTTTTATTTAATAGATAGAGTTTAGCATGCGGGAGTCACTAACATTCAACAGAAGGAAAATGCGGAAGTAAAAACAAGGGTTCATACAAATAAACGGTCAAAAGTGGGGAAAATATATCTCTCGAATGACATAACGAAATAGGTGAGTCTAAGCGGTGAATAAAAAAATCTAAAAGTCCGGGGTACTCGCTAGCTCACACGTCAAACCCCATATAAGCATCTTCACCAACCTGTCATTTATGTAAACATGAAAGCCACAGTCAGTGGGGAGTAACTCAAGGTTGTCCCAGCCACAAACATCAAGATGGATATAACAAGGAACATAAATAAATAATCATATTAAATAGAATGTAAACGCATTGAACTACGACTAGACATGGGATCATACAAGTTAAGATGACAAGAATACGGAAAAAGGAAATGAGATAAACAAGTAAGCAAGGCCTAAGCATTATTAAATAATAATAATAATAATAGAGGAGGGAAGTAACGGGAACAAACAAAGAACACTTAACCATGAGCACGTAATTCAAGGAGATATGACCAATATAACCATCCAAAATGCTAACATTTACTACTCTTAGACTATAATTTCCCCAGGTAGGACTACGATAATGATACGGTCCTAGTCTAAATATGCAAATTCTCGGGTGTACATCCCGATTCGACGTGCGCCAGCACAACACGCACCCAAGACTCGACTACTAATGGAGACCGAGTACCCCAATCGCCAGAACAGCACGAAAGTGGCGGAAAGACTAAGATAAGACTCACTTGCCAGCACAACACAAGTAGCCTAAAATCACACTTGCCAGAACAGCACAAGTAGGCCAAACCCGTACTTGCCAGAACAACACAAGTAGGGCGTAAATGTAGACCAAGCATATATGATAGTATCATGGCATTTCTACAAGAATACGACTCACAACAAGTAATTATTTATAATCATCTTTTCATACTTGTGACATAAAATAAACATTTCATTTTATAATTATACATTGTCGGTTAAATAAAATAAATAAAATGTAACAAGTGGTAATGGATAATTTACGTCATGTGAAAATTTACGGAAAGCATACAAAACCGATACATAAGACAAGGTGAGCTCAAACATACAAAGGTAGCGGATCAAAAAATTATAAGAAGGTGAAGCCAAAAATTGTAGGGCGGTGAGCCCAAAATGAAGGGAGTGAAGAGCCCAAACCACAATAACTGAGACCACAATCCCCCACCCCAAAATTTATAAGACAATCAGCCCAAAATTCGTAGACTTTTGAGCCCAACAATTTAATTCATACCCAATAACACGAGGTCAACAGTACATGTTTCAGAAAGAAAGGGAAGGAAGATTAACCAATGCATACAGGGTAAGCATAACATGAAAATTTGGGTACGAAACAGGTCTGAGAGACGGAAGTATCCGCCATAAGGCAGAGGTAGGACGCTAACATTCACCACATAAACCAGTTCCTAGCAGTCCATTTTAAAACCCAACCCAAGACAGACCTTGAGAGTAGCATTAGGACGGAAAAGAGACAGAATTCTAGTAGCTTAAAAACCATGGAAGGACAGTGAACTCGACCCCTTCCCTCTACTCGAATCCAGCGAGAAAACGGACCAAAAGGGTGTTCAAACAACCATGTAAAATGAGCACAAACACCAGAAAATCAACTCCATCTATGGGAAACACATAAAGACTTAAACTTTACGATAAATAAGGGCAAAAACGAGTAGGAAGAGCGGAGTTTCCTAACGTTTGTCGAGTAACCTATCACCCTTAACTTAACTTTCTTCAATCTTCGAGAGAATGGTCTATTATGAACGAGTTTCCTTCTGGGTCCTCAAAGTCTTCACCTAGAAACCGTAATAACAACCAAGATTTGCTTAAAACGCAACATTCATGAGACGGGTCGAGACGAAAACTCCACAAGACTATGTCTTTCTTACCTCAAAAGATGAAGGAGGGGGTAAGGAGAAGAATGGTGCAAAAATTATAAGGAATGGTGAAGAAATGGAGCCGGGATCTGTGCAACAAGGTCACGAAAATGGTGTTTTAAGAAGCTCTGCTTGTTCGAAAGTTGCTTCTGCATTCCCCTTTATTTTTGTTGTTGTTTGTGGAATGTTTCTTGATTGATGACAAAGGAGGGAAAACCAATGGGCCGGATGGTATAGGTCAGCCAGTGAGTGATTATTTTAATTTTAGTTGGGTGCCAAAATTGAGAAATGTGTTGTCGACACGGGATAGGTCGAGGGTAGATTAGTCTAGTCTCACATGGAAATATGTGATGGTCTTTGCTAGACGGAAATTCGTCTTAAACCTACTATAATTTAAGACATAACTTTATTATTAATATAGTTATTATTATTATTACTTTTATTATTCCTATCCGACGGAAACATATATTTTATATAATGTAGCTTTAAAAAAATTATAGCTTTAACTAAATTTACTTTTAATAATATAATGAAATTAACTAGATAAGGTAAGGGAAAAGTAGTACTTTTCTTTATGAAAATTACACGAAAAGGGCGGGTGTTACAATACCTATAGGGTAATGCTCTTAATTGATTATTTAATTAATCGTATGCCGATACTGGTTAATTAAATTCCTTAAAATTGACGAGTGATTTTGTGAGTAAAATTACGTGTCTTATTGTAATTTGATTAAATAAGATTCGGTCTAAGTAATCGAATTGTTTTATTGCTTAGATTAAATTATTGTTTATGAAACAATTTAAATATAGAATGAATTGCCTATTATAAATATAAGAAGTTGTGATTTATAATACTATGACCCATTTTAAGTAATTGTAATTGTGAATTACTAAGTTAATTTTGTATGTGATTTATTTCATTTATTTAATGATTTTTTAATTAGTTAAAAATGCATTATTTAAATTACATGTTCTAGTAACATGACCAAATGTCACACTATATAATTTTACATTGATAAACTTAAAATGAACCCTCATTATATGGGTGCCGTGTGACATAAGAGAGGAAGGGGTTTGTGTGCCTTAAAATGCTTATGTTAGTGGGTAACATAACGATTGACCCTAAAAATATGTTTGCATGCCTACCACTCATTGAGAAGAGAAACAACAAAAGTTGTTGGGCACTCTAACCCTTCCAAAAACCGGTGCCCTCCCCCATGAGGCACTCAAGTAGTGTGCTCTTCTATTATTCAATCATTCTACAACATAAATAAGATATGTGACATTTTAAGAGTGTGTTAAAAATAACTCTATACTTTGAGAAAGAAAAAGAGAGCAAAAATCTCACAAAACTCTTCCTCTTGACCGAAATATTCAAGAGCTATAATTCAATTATTTTGTGTCAATTTTAAGGTAGTTTACGTTAATACTAGTCTAATATTAATTTAAACTATTAAGGGTATCATCTTGGTACAATATTTAGGGAGAGATTCTATACTTGAATCTTGTTCATCCATAAGGAAAACTCAAAAACTAAGTAAGGTAGGTGACCTTACTAGTGACCAAATATCCGAAATATCAAATGTAAGGATCTGATTTTCTCCTTACTGTTGTATTTGTTTTGCATGCATAAGATCTTGAATTAATTTTATTACTAAATTAATTATTCACATCTTCAATATGTAAATTAATGAGATTAATGAACCCCAACAAGTGGTATCAGAGCACAAGGTTGTTGCATGCAAAAGCGGGTTTGTTTTTCCGCGTTAATTAGTTAACAAATAAAACTTGTTATTTAAGATTTACGAAGATAAATCACGAAAAAAAAATTTTGCATGTAAAAAGTTTCTGGTCCTAAATGTATTTTAGGTCATATAGGATGATTTATGGATTTTATTGTTCATTATATATATTATTGGCATTAAAATGTGATTTTATATGAGAAAAATGTCAATTTTGGACGAAAAATAGTTAAACTTCGAATTTTTTAGTGATGTTTGGATATGACTTCAGAAATATAATCTACTGGTTGCATGTTAAATTTCGTGTAAAATAAAGTCATTTTGCATAAAATATGAATTTTATAAGTTAAAGTTGAATTTAAAAGGGTTATTAGGTTAATATGAGTTAAATTTCGAATATGGTCATGAAAATTTAATATGTTGTCACATAAATTTTTACTCAGTGTGTGTAAATTTTTTAGATGGATTGAACTCCTTTTGCATGATTTATGAATTTTTGAGTAAAAATTCAATAAATAGTGACTTAAATTAGCCTATAATGCTAAAACATTTTTCATGACTTAAGAAAAACGTTCAATGTTGCTTATTTATCCCACTTTTCATATCTAAAAGTGAAAAGTTGATTAAATTATTTTTCTTATGCTTTAATGATTTTATTTGTCAAATTCGATAAACCGCAACGATGTTTTTCTCGAAAGATTTTTGAAATTTTTAACCTATGTTTTGAATATTATCAATGTCATGGAATTATTCTAGAATGTTCAAGAGTTTAAATTTCAAATTTTGAAATTATTTTAATTTAATTTGGAGTTTTTTATATATATTTTGAGTCCAAATGAACAATATTAGAAATTCAAGTTGAATTATTGTCGAAATTTTTATGAAGACTAAATTTTAAGTCCTAAAAGGTTAGGGTAATTAACTTGAACATAAATTTGATTTATGAAATGTTTCATGATTTTAATAGTTAATAATCATTCAAATCCATAAAACCGAGAAAAATATATGATATTAGCTCTTTAAAGGCGATTTGGCATAAAATTAAGCATGTTCATACATATTTTAATACTGCATTTTATTTATGATTGTCATATTTTTTATTTATATAATTTTTGAATTATGTAATTTAACTTAGTATGGCCTTAGTTTTTAATTGGTATTACCCGGAATGTATGGGAATATCGATTCGGTTGTAATTTTTGTGATCTCGTATCACCATTTTGTAATTTAATAGATTTAATTTCTTTTTTCAAATGTATAATAGGAAATTATGTAATTTTTATTTATTACTTGTAATTCCGGAGATCCTTGAAGACGGTGCCATTAGGAAAGGCGTTCCGACAAGACCGTGTAGCCTTAGAATGCGTGCCAAGTGAAGTTCAAGGGATCAATGGAGTTGGTTTCCGAATTTGTAATAGTTAATTAAATTTTCTTTTTAGGATGGCCATACTAGGATTTATGTTTTATGTTTTGCATTTATTTATATGTTTGCATGCATCGCTAAATCACCATAACTAAACATGCATTTTATTTTATCGAGTCATCGACCGTGTCAATTATAATTATCGTAGTTCACCGCATTAGTTCACTTAAAATGTGATAGATAATAAATTGACAAGACCTCTCACTAAATAATAATTGAGAATTAGCCTTACCAAATAGTAGAAACCATGAATCCCAATTACATAAGGAAGTAGGTTCGGCTCACCGGGGTGCTAAACTTGTTACGTTGGGTAAGTGGGTAATAAAATGTTGTTACATTGAAATTTGGATTGAGCTCAACGGAAGTATTCGTGACCGTAGTCGCATGTGTTCCGGGCTAAAGATAAATATTAGAGTAATTTTATCGACCGAGAGTTCTAGAAGTAGAATCGATTAAAGAGTTAATCCACCGAGTTATATTGATAAGGGATGAATCGGCTCACCGTGCCCAAGTTAATATGAATTAGGATCTCGGGATCATTTATAATAGTTGGGTGGAGGTCACTATATAAATGTTTAAAACTTGTTTAAAATGTTTACAAGTATTATCAAAACAATAGATGCTTATTAATTCCTTCATTTTTATTTTGTAGTCAAATTTGTTTTCTCTATTGCAATGGCAACTCCAAATTCAAACGCAACCACTATCTCAAACACTCTCACCAATGTTTCATGGCTCCGATCCTTCATGGATCGTTGTAAATTAGAAAAGAATGGGTCAAATTTCGCCGATTGGGACGCGCAACTTCGCTTGGCCGCGGAGGGTGACGACAAGCTTCGTTACCTTACCGAGGCCTCTCCCGCCGCACCTACCGCTAGGTCTACTCCCGCCGCTAGGCAAGCCTATGAGACTTACCAAAAGGAGTCGGCCGCGATCAAAAATGTGTTGATCTTCTCTATGGAGGCCGAACTCCAAAGGAGTGCTATAAAGATTAGCACCGCCTATGAGATCTATACGAAGCTTGTGACCATGTTTTCACAAGCTCCGAGGATCATTCAATATGAAGCGACTTCCGCATTCTTTGATCTCAACATCAAGGAGGGCCAAAAAGTTAGCCTTCATGTGCTCAAGTTGATGGGTTGAGACCTTGAAAATGCAAAAGGTAGAGATTCCCGAGGAACTCATCATTGATCGAATTCTTCATTCCTTGAACAAGGTTAAAGCATATGTCCAATTCAGGGTGAATTTTAATATGCAAAACTTGAAAGTATCCCTCGATGAATTGCACAAAATGCTTGTGCAAGTCGAGAGGGACATGGGGCTAAATGCTAGCACCACCAACGATGTGCTCAATATTAATCAAAAGAGCAAAGGGAATTTCAAGAAAGGTGGTCACAATGGAAAGAAGAAAACTCCCTACAAGAACAAAGGAAAGGCTTGTGAAACTAGCTCCTCAAAGCCCAAGAAGGGTGCCCCCTCCAGGGACAAATGCCACTATTATAATGGTGTTGGGCATTGGAAGAGGAACTGTCCTAAGTACCTAGGCGACATCAAAGCTGGAAAAGTTATTCCAGTAGGTAAATAACTATCTCTATCTTTTTATGTGTCAATCTCAACTTTGCTATTTTGATACAAGTTGTGATGATTACCCCCTTTTTATTGTAATTAGGGCATCCTAGCAAGGACAAGGGCAAAGAAAAGCAAGCCTAGAAGATCTTGATGGAAGCTAGATGTAGCCGCCCATGGTGCTAGATCGAGGGAAGCTTGGCTTTATTTTGTCTTTATTTTTATGTTGTATTTTGAAATTTTTTAGAACTATTTTGATTTCCTCGTTCGAATTGAAAATTTGGTTGTTTCCTTAAACAATGGTTGTATTTTGGATATTGGTGACTTGGTTTGCAACCCAAGTCACTTATTTTATCGTATCGTTTGTTCCAAAATTTGTCATCATACACTACTTGCTTTCAGAATCATAAGAATATCGACTTAAATTGATCAAATAGACAATTGTAATGGTTGAGTCATTATATGTCCATAAGCTATGAATTAGATTCTCCTTATGCCTTTGTGACCAAATTGTCACAATTTACTTATATAAGATCAATTTTAAAATTATGATTGAGTTGATGAACTCACACAAGGAAACGTTGCCAACCTTATTTGATACACCTATCAAAATTAAATCACCTAGTCTATATTATCCTTTTAATATGTCTCGATTAAATCACTATTAAGTTGTTTTGTGGCTCAAAAGCTATCTTTGAAGAAAAAGGGCATTTTTCCTAAAGATAGAGTAGGAGTGAATTTAGCCACAAACTCTTCGCATAGAGGAGACAAAAAGAAGATGTTCTTGAGGAAACTACGTGAGGAGACCAAAAGAAGATGTTCTTGAGGAAACTACGTGAGGAGACCAAAACAACATGTTCTTGAGGAAACTACGTGAGGAGACCAAAAGAAGATGTTCTTGAGGAAACTACGTGAGGAGACCAAAAGAAGATGTTCTTGGATTGTAAAGAGAAAGACTCTAGAGGGATATAACTAGAGATTTTAATATTCGACATTTTACTTAAAGAGCCTTATGAAACTAAAATGATATCTATGCAAGTAAATGGATTTATTTGGGATTGTTGAGACCAATCCAAGTTAAATAGATATTTATAATTAAAGGTTGCATAGAGTGGCATGTAAATGTCTACAAAAGCTAAGTTAAGTGTTAACTATGCTAAAGACTCAAAATCATTGCTATACTTCATTATGAAATAAGTAAGTTATTAAGACCACTTTCCAAAATGGGTATTTTGAAAGGGATATGCGAATGACATATATGGTTTTAACTAACACTTTGAATAGCAATGATTATTTCAATTCATAAAATGTTTCGAATGAGTTGTCAAAAACTAAACATGTGGAATTCAGTGGGAGTCGGTGATAGTCATGTTTAGACATGAAGTTTAGTGGGAGAAATCATCCTTCAGGAATTGCATAACATATTACTCATTGGGAATGACGAGCATATACTGTCTTTTATAAAGAAGTATTTAGGTTTTCAATTCTGGATGATATCAGACATCATGTGGATCTATTAAAACATGGGATGTTGGATTGACACTTAGATAGGTATCTTATGTTGATAATGATCCTTCATCTTAAGAGATTAACCAGATAAGTAGGTTATTCATGTCGATGAATATAGAATTACCATGATAGAGTCATGGTTATTTATCGAACCTAAGAACTGTTGTTTACATAATTCGATAACCAATGTTTCTGCCATTGGTATAGTCATGTAATGCCATTATACACATGTCCTAGATGAATTAAATGCTTAGAGCATGATAAGTCGATAACAAGTTAACCCATATGAGATTCATTGGTAAGCCTCAAGGAACCGTAATGAATTCTCAAGGAGAACTAATGGTCTGTTCTGGAATTTAGAAGGATACTTAGTTGTGTGTTAAGAGGTTACACAAACTCAAGTTTCCGAACTCATTTAGATTTGTGAAAATCCTAGGCAATTATTGACATAAGGAGTAAGATACTAGAAAAGTGTATTTTATTGTCATCCATTGCCAAAATTCTACAAAATGACCTAAGCACGTTGTGATTAGGTGGTGAACTTCAAAACTATAAATAGTGTTGTCCACCGAAACCCACATCACAAGTTATATGATAACAGTAGGAGCTTCTTTCAAGTTAAAGAACCTAAGTCTAGTATGAAGTATAGACATGTACTTAGTAAATCTCATGCTATAAAGGATAACATGAAATTGAAGGATATCGCAATTCACTAAGTTTGAACACTTGATCACATGGTATGATCACAAGCTAAACTTTTATTGCGTTACACAAGTGCATGAGTACGCTTATGATTATAAGACATATAATAGTAATATGGTATTGACTACTTATGTGTGATAATCACATTTATTGTTTGAGTTATCGTTAACTCATTCTGTACTTTGTTACATCCAAATGGTATTGTTGAGACAATATTAAACCCCATTAAAGCGAACTGGATTAACATAGTATTCGTCCCTAGTTACTTACATGAAGTGCCATCTCGAAGTAACTAGAGTGTGATGCGATCGATGGAAAGTTCAAGTGCCATAGAGTCATAAGAGATGACTAGTTGATCACATAGGTAGACTGTGAGGGACACTCTGTCGGGCTAATGACCGCTTATAGAGTTCTGGCAAATTTATATTGCCTGGTCGTGGCGAGAGCTACTATGATATTCTTATGAGTCGATTCTTAGACTAATAACTATTCGCCAAAGGTGGCACAGTTTCACAGTAGCTTTGATTTATGTTCCTACGACCTTCGTAAATGGGGTCAAATGGGCTTATTTTGGGTTATGATGAGCTGTGGCTAGTCAAAGGGAATAGCGCGATAGGAATTGTCCATCCCCTTGTCAGGGTTAAAACAATATCTCAGGGCCACTCGAGGAGTAATGAAATGGAAATGCGTGGCCATGCTCGGAAGGTATCTACGGTAGATGATTCCGGTCAATCAGTTATTCTCTAGATCGAGGAAACCACTCTCGATACGATCACTTGCAAGTACGACCTGAAAGACACCTTGCATTGAGTGGGAGATAGTAATAGGACAAGAGAATTGGTAACGCACACTTGTCGATGACAAGTGGAAGATTGTTGGAGTAAGTGTCCCCGACAATAATGCGATCACATTGTTGATCATATTCAGATCACATGTTTAAATCTCATATTAAGAATACATGAGGGAAAGTTATATTTCTTAGTCAACTGGTCCACACATATCGGTAATGATTGGCTGACTAGAGTTTGACATTACTGTAGTACGACGGTGGTGACCAGTTGATCCCCTAAGGTCATACCTATAGGGTAATGCTCTTAATTGATTATTTAATTAATCGTATGCCGATAGTGGTTAATTAAATTCCTTAAAATTGACGAGTGATTTTGTGAGTAAAATTACGTGTCTTATTGTAATTTGATTAAATAAGATTCGGTCTAAGTAATCGAATTGTTTTATTTCTTAGATTAAATTATTGTTTCTGAAACAATTAAAATATAGAATGAATTGCCTATTATAAATATAAGAAGTTGTGATTTACAATACTATGACCCATTTTAAGTAATTATGATTGTGAATTACTAAGTTAATTTTGTATGTGATTTATTTCATTTATTTAATGATTTTTTAATTATTTAAAAAATGCATTATATAAATTACATGTTCTAGTAACATGACCAATTGTCACACTATACAATTTTACATTGACAAACTTAAAATGGACCCTCATTATATGGGTGTTGTGTGACATAAGAGAGGAAGGGGTTTGTGTGCCTTAAAATGTTTATGTTAGTGGGTAACATAATGATTAACCCTAAAAATAGGTTTGCATGCCTACCACTCATTGAGAAGAGAAACAACAAAAGTTGTTGGGCACTCTAACCCTTCCAAAAACCGGTGCCCTCCCCCATGAGGCACTCAAGTAGTGTGCTCTTCTATTATTCATTCATTCTACAACACAAATAAGATATGTGACATTTTGAGAGTGTGTCAAAAATAACTCTATACTTTGGGAAATAAAAAGAGAGCAAAAATCTCACAAAACCCTTCCTCTTGACCGAAATATTCAAGAGCTATAAGACAATTATTTTGTGTCACTTTTAAGGTAGTTTACATTAATACTAGTCTAATATTAATTTAAACTATTAAGGGTATCATCTTGGTACAATCTTTAGGGAGAGATTCTATACTTGAATCTTGTTCATCCATAAGGAAAACTCAAGAACTAAGTAAGGTAGGTGACCTTACTAGTGCCCAAATATCCGAAATATCAAATGTAAGGATCCGATTTTCTCCTTACTCTTGTATTTGTTTTGCATGCATAAGATCTTGAATTAATTTTTTAACTAAATTAATTATTCACATATTCAATATGTAAAGTAATGAGATTAATGAACCCCAACAAAAACATGAAATTAGGTTTTGAAGAAACAGAAGAGAGGAGCTTACAGGAAATTGGTCAATGATGTATAATAATCAAACTAAATGCAATAAAATATATCATACAATAAAAATTAACATCAAGTAACAGGAAATTGAAATAGAAAAAGATCTACCTTTGAGTGGCAATTGAACTGCACTTGTGAGAGACCCTTGTACTCAAGTATTGACCGATTGAACTGCACTTTTGCAATAAAAAAATGTTGACTTTAGCTTGTTCATTCAAAGCGTTGATCACAAATCCACGTATAAGAAACAAGCTACAAAATGATAAAGATTGATACTTTTAAATGAAAACAAAACTGCACCTTTGCCTCGGCAAGGGCCATGACCAAATCTTCTGGTTTTTTCTTTACGACGCTTTTTCATCAATGTCAGCAGCGTATATAATAAATTCCTTAAAAATTCAACTTACTAAACCACCACAATGGAAAAATGGTTAATAAAATCCAATACATGGCTTGACATTGCCATTATTGTGAATTTATACCCCCATCTCTTCCATTATCTTTCTGCGCGCTATTGACTTTAATCCCAAAATTATCTCCATCACCCAGAATCAGCCATTGAAAGAAGATGGCTCAAAAAGAAATGATAAGAAGATGACTCACTCAATCATGAACTGGTAAGAAGATGACTCACTCAATCATGTGCGACTCTATGCACTAGACAAATATATCTCAAAGTTATGGTGAAGTACTCAGTAATTAATATACAAAGGGAGCATATATGTTCTTCCCCTACTTAAAGTAGTATTTGGATATACATGGCAGTTAACTTTGTTTGTTTATGTTTTGTTGGTCTGTAAATGAAAACTGATGAATCATAAAGCATCATATTTTCTGCCGAGTATATATTTGAGCACCCAAGTGGTTGAACAAATTTCATGCTGAAATCTTAGTCTTGAGATGGGGAAAATGGTAAAAAGAAGGCATAGCATTGTTACCATAACACCTTAATTTTGTAAATCTACTTTATCATTGTGTAATTTGTCAAGAGTTTGATCAGTACGTGGCTGAAGTTTGAGTCAAAATTTAATCACTTTGTTGGTCTGAAACTGCAAACTGATGAATCATAAACCAAATAAA